>NC_090924.1:226636654-227886654 GCF_040938575.1 Ambystoma mexicanum | reverse complement strand
TAGGAAATCGGGAAACGCCAACGCCCGGCCGTGAAGGGAACAACGGTCCAGGGCTCCTTGACGGTTACCGGTTTCCTACTCATGACACACTCTGACTCTTACACCACCCCAGAAGGCTCCATGATTGTCCTGGAAGTTTCCTTAAAATGGGACAATATACAACTTCAAAGGGTGTCAGCTTTAATTGATAGTGGAGCAGCAGGTAATTTTATTGACGATTCCTGGCCTTTACGACATGGCAACCCAAGACAAGCCAAATCCATAGCAATACCAGTTGAAAGTGTGGATGGCCGTCCACTAACCTCGGGACCTTTTAAAGACCATACCTGTCCTTTGAATATGTCCATATCCTCTCACCGGGAACCCCTTGTGCTGGACATCATCAAGACAGCTCATTACCCGATAATTTTAGTATTACCTTGGTTAAGGAAACACAATCCTTACATAAACTGGGCCGCCGGCACCTTGTTTTTAGGCTTGGAACATTGCGTTCAACAATGCCTAGGAACAAACAACCCTTCCATGGACAGATCTACTGTCAGCCAGGGGCTCCATCAGGTAGATGTTCTTCCCCCTGTTTACCAACAATACTAGGGAGTCTTTGCACAGATGGAATATTCATCTCTACCCCCTCACTGCAGGGATGATTGTGCAATCGACTTACTTAATCCCTGACAGTCCTCTACCCTTCGGGAGAATGTATATATTATCTACAAAAGAAAAAGAAGTCCTGAAGGAGTATTTGCATACACATTTACAGAATGGGTTGATTAGAGAGTCCAATTCCCCGGCAGCGGCATCTCTGTTTTTTATCTCAAAAAAGGACTCCTCAGAACTCCGTCCATGTATCGATTACAGGGAATTGAACAAGATCACCATACTAGACAGATACTCCATGCCCTTAATACCGGACATTTTAGAAGCTATCAGAGGCGCGCAGATATACACCAAACTCGATCTCAGGGGAGCCTACCACTTGATTCGCATAAGATCCGGGGATGAGTGGAAGACAGCCTTCCACGCCCCTTTTGGACATTATCAATACCAGGTCATGCCCTTTGTTCTTACCAATGCCCCAACGGTTTTCCAAAGGTTCATGGACCACTTATTCGCAGACATTTTATTACATTATGTAAACATCTATCTAGATGACATCTTGGTTTTTTCTCCCACTTTATCTACCCATATTCAACATGTCAGTAATGTCCTAGCATGTCTTCAAGAAAACCATTTGTTTTGTAAAATAGGAAAATGTGAATTCCACCAAACTTCCGTCACTTACTTAGGGTACGTCCTATCCCCGCAAGGTATTTCTATGGATCCAACAAAGACCTCAGCCATCAGTGACTCGCCATCCCCCAAGACAGTCAAAGACATACAAAGGTTTTTGGGATTCGCCAATTTTTTTAGATGGTTCATCCCACGTTTTTCTTTTTTGTCTCAACCGCTTACACATCTACTCAAAAAAGGGATTCCATTCACCTGGACTACCGAAACCCAAGACTCATTTGAAGCTTTGAAATCAGTATTCACTAAAGCGCCCATTTTGGCTGTTCCGGATCAAAATCAGCCCTTTGTGGAATCAGATGCTTCCCATTCCGCACTGGGAGCGGTCCTATTATAGCTGGAAGCACAGAACACAGAAAGACCAGTCGCATATATGTCCAAAACCCTGACTCAGGCAGAACTCAACTATACTGTCTTGGAGAAAGAGCTCCTTGCCATAAAGAGAGCCTTTGAAGAGTGGTGACATCTTCTATTAGGGGCTCAACACCCCATAGAGGTGAGGACGGATCACCAAAATCTTCAAACCCTTCAGTATGCACAAACATGTAATAGTGGCCAAGCTCGGTGGGCTCATTTTATTTCCCCGTATCGGATCACGTTTACATTCATTCCAGGTAGAGTGAATTTGAAGGCAGATGCCCTGTCCCGCAGGGAAGGCAGAGGACACAAGGTGTTTGAATCAGAACCGTTATTCCCCAAAGCAATCTTCATTCCGGTCATTCATCACTTTCTGCAGAAGATTGAATAATAGATTCAGAGAATGTTGACGGCCAATCCTGACATCACAAATCAACAAGAATTGTCGAACAGTAATGTTCTCCTTTTCAAAGGAGACAGAGTCTTCATCCCAAATGAGTTCCTCTGAATGGAAGTATTGCGATTATGCCCTGACTTGCAAGTTGTGGGTCATAGAGGAATCTCCAATACAGTGGAATTGGTTCTCAGACACTTTTGGTGGTCCACGGTAAAAAAGGATGTACGTGATTATATAGCTTCCTGTGCTGTCTGTCTTCAAACTAAATCTCCCCGTAGACCACCCTTGGGGAAATTGATACAAATGCCATTACCCAACAGACCCTGGCAAATCATATCCACAGATTTTATTGTGGATCTTCCGCCTTCAGACCACTGTTCCACCATTATGGTAACAATAGCTTCCTTAACCAAGATGGCACATTTCATCCCTCTTCCAGCAGTACCTTCCGCGGTGCTGATGGCTCAAGTCTTTTTGGATCGTATCTTTGCTTTACATGGTCTTCCAGATACGTTTATTTCAGATCGCGGACCTCAATTCACCTCTCGTTTCTGGAAACATCTGTGTAACACCCTGGGTATCTGGCGAGCCCTGAGTTCGGGTTTTCACCCTCAATCTAATGGGCAGCCTGAGCGCCTTAATCATACTCTAGCGGGGTACCTCGGATGCTATATTTCCGCAGCTCAATACAACAGGAAGACCCTATGGCCACTTGCAGAGTTCGCGTATAACAACGCTCAACATTCAGCTACTCGAGTAAGCCCTTACTACTGTACCTATGGATTTCATCCCTCCATATTTCCTTCAGTCTTGCCATCATCCTCTGTTTTTCCTAGTTTGAAGATATTAGTGGACTCGATTCGACAAGGCCACCAAAAGGCATTGGAAGCTCTGAAGATGGCGCAGGATAAGAGCAGGTTGCAAGCAGATAAGCACCGGTCTCCCGCTCCTCCTTTTAGTATAGGGGATCGGGTATGGTTGGCCAGTAAATTTCTTCCCAGAAGGCTAATCCCTTCCAAATTGTCCCCAAAATTCTATGGACCTTTTAAAGTGCTGGAACGGAAGGGGGATGTTGCCTTTAAATTGGCACTTCCTCGGACATGGAGTTGGATCCACCCCACTTTTCATGTGTCTCAACTGAAGCCAGATGTGCGGAACTCTTTTCATGAAGTCTCTACTGGGGCACCCCCTCCTATACTTATATATACTGGCCCTGAATATGAAGTGTCTGACATATGTGATGCATGTTTTCAAAGAGGGGTTCTGCGGTTTTTGGTGTATTGGAAGGGTTACTCTCCGTCGGAGAGATCCTGGGAGCCCGCTTCTGCGGTGCATGCTCCTCGCTTGTTTCGGACCTTCTATCGCCGTCACCCGGGTAAACCAGGTTCCGCCTCCTTTGGTAGGGGGCATACTGTTACGGCTAATTCACGAAGGTGGTTTTTCCTGCTCCGTTGGCGCTTTATGCCTTTGCTGCATGCGATTTCTCCCAAGATGGCGTTGTGCACACAAACTGACGGTCTAGATCCCTTCCCGTCTCCTGAAGAGTCTCCTCCCTCTAACCTGGTCACAGTACTTGAACACTCGGAAAGGAAACTTTAGTGCGTTGCAACTGTTTATTGTGGTCACGCTCCGTAAGTCAATGCTTAGGAAACTCCTGGATTTCTGCATCCAAACTTATTCCAAGCTCTTACGAGACCTTCTTTCTAAACTCTGTTTCTCTCTCCTTCTTTTTTCCTTCCTCTTAGACCAACTACCGCCATTCGCTCCCACTCTCTTGAGTCAAGGATCAGTTGTGCATCAGAGTCGGCCATCAGACCCAATAGCATTTCGTTGCTAGGGAATTCCGGACTACATCTCCCAGCATTCCTCACAAAGATCTCTCTTTCATTCCTCATCTCAATCGGACTGGCTACCTCCGGTCACGGATCTCCCAATGCTCCCGTTCCCGGAAGTCGTTAACACTCCCCGCAGCCATCCTGAGAGAAACTCTCTAGGGAAACCTGATCTCCGATAGTCCACACATCAAGGCATCATCCAAGTCTTTTTCACCGCCTGTTGATCCGGCGCTCTCAAGCAACACAGGGTTTTTTCCCTTCTCGAGGGTTTCCCTGCGGCATCCTCGACTCGCTGTGTTGGAAGCGGATAGAGGGTGTAACAGGTGAATTCTCGCAAGCTTCAATCCTTTACTGAAGACAAGGTAGGATTTTCCATTTGTTGTATTGTTGTAAGAGGAACCAGAGTGAATTTCTACTTACCACGACTATCACTTGTGAGAATTGTGACAGATAGCAACGCCCGTTACGAGAGAATAGAGCTGCTGATTTCAGCTCTCACTCTGTGTTCCCTTCATAACAATATAACAAAATATTCATGGAGCAGCAGGTACAACAGTGGTGGCGGCTGTGCAAGCCCTTTCAGTCGAGGTCCAACAACTTAAACAAGAGAACGCTGATCTGTGACAAGTCGGTCGCTCAGCTCATAGCTCCGAGGTACCCCAGGGTCCACTTCCGCTAGGGAGAGTTGATGGGAATCCACACACTGTCAAAGAATATCTAGAAGCCTGTACGGTGCAATTTGCCTTTAAGGCAGCCTTTTTTCCTACTGATCGTGACAAAGTTGGTCACATGATCGCTCAAAGGACGGGTGCAGCCTTAGCATGGGCTACCCCCCTAGTTACCAGTAACAATCCGATACTTGACTCCTTCCCAGCCTTTTGCAACAGTGTTAAAAGTATGTTTGGTAGGCAGGAAATCACTATAGCATCACAAGAGCGTTTGTTGGACCTAAAACAAGGAAGTCAGGACATTTTAACGTATATCACGAGGTTTAATCAAATGTCGGCTGACACCTCGTGGGCTAACAATGCTCTCATCATTATATTTAGGCGAGGGCTTTCTGAGGAACTAAAGGATGTGGTTTCTCGAGTCCCATATCCTACTATCATCTCCAGGAAAGAAATCGTGAAAAGCAGAAGGGTCGAAAGCCCTATTCGGAAGGAGCAGTCCCCCTGCCCAAGATTCCATCCACCGAAGAGCCTATGCAATTAGATTCCACTAGAGGTCCTTTATCACCTGAAGAAAGGTCCAGACGAAAGTCGTTAGGCTTGTGCATGTATTGCGGAGCCAACAACCATACAGTAAAGGAGTGTGCCCTCACTCCCATTAGGAAATCGGGAAACGCCAACGCCCAGCCGTGAAGGGAACAATGGTCCAGGGCTCCTTGACGGTTACCGGTTCCCTACTCATGACACACTCTGAATCTTACACCACCCCAGAAGGCTCCATGATTGTCCTGGAAGTTTCCTTAAACTGGGACAATATACAACTTCAAAGGGTGTCAGCTTTAATTGATAGTGGAGCAGCAGGTAATGTTATTGACGATTCCTGGGCTTTACGACATGGCAACCCAAGAAAAGCCATATCCATAGCAATACCAGTTGAAAGTGTGGATGGCCGTCCACTAACCTCGGAACCTTTTAAAGACCATACCTGTCCTTTGACTATGAACATATCCTCTCACCGGGAACCCCTTGTGCTGGACATCATCAAGCAGCTCATTATCCGATAATTTTAGGATTACCTTGGTTAAGGAAACACAATCCTTACATAAACTGGGCCGCCAGCACCTTGTTTTTAGGCTCAGAACATTGTGTTCAACAATGCCTAGGAACAAACAACCCTTCCATGGACAGATCTACTGTCAGCCAGGGGCTCCATCAAGTAGATGTTCTTTCCCCTGTTTACCAACAATACTAGGGAGTCTTTGCACAGACGGAATATTCAGCTCTACCCTCTCACTGCAGGGATGATTGTGCAATCGACTTACTTAATCCCTGACAGTCCTCTACCCTTCGGGAGAATGTATATATTATCTACAAAAGAAAAAGAAGTCCTGAAGGAGTATTTGCATGCACATTTACAGAATGGGTTGATTACAGAGTCCAATTCCCCGGCGGTGGCATCTCTGTTTTTTATCTCAAAAAAGGACTCTTCAGAAATCCGTCCATGTATCGATTACAGGGAATTGAACAAGATCACCATACCAGACAGATACCCCATGCCCTTAATACCGGACATTTTAGAAGCTATCAGAGGCGCGCAGATATACACCAAACTCGATCACAGGGGAGCCTACCACTTGATCCGCATAAGTTCCGGGGATGAGTGGAAGACAGCCCTCCACGCCCCTTTTGGACATTATCAATACCAGGTCATGCCCTTTGTTCTTACCAATGCCCCAGCGGTTTTCCAAAGGTTCATGGACCACTTATTCGCAGACATTTTATTACATTATGTTAACATCTATCTAGATGACATCTCGGTTTTTTCTCCTACTTTATTTACCCATATTCAACATGTCAGTTATGTCCTAGCACGTCTTCAAGAAAACCATTTGTTTTGTAAAATAGAAAAATGTGAATTCCACCAAACTTCCGTCACTTACTTAGGGTACGTCTTATCCCCGCAAGGTATTTCTATGGATCCAACAAAGACCTCAGCCATCAATGACTCGCCATCTCTCAAGACAGTCAAAGACATACAAAGGTTTTTGGGATTCGACAATTTTTTTAGATGGTTCATCCCACGTTTTTCTTTTTTGTCTCAACCGCTTACACATCTACTCAAAAAAGGGATTCCATTCACCTGGACTACCGAAACCCAAGACTCATTTGAAGCTTAATAATAATTTGGCATTTATATAGCGCTACAAACCCTCAGGTATCTGAGCGCTGCTTATTATTGCCCACAGTGCGTGGTGCTCATTTATCGACCTTGGAAGGATGAAAGGCCGAGTTTGGCCCTGCCGGGATCGAACCTGCGTTAGCAGGCTCTGCACGGGTGTCAAAGCGAGCGCCCTACTCACTGTGCCACTTGACCGGCTTTTATATCACTATTCACTAAAGCGCCCATTTTGGCTGTTCCGGATCAAAATCAGCCCTTTGTGGAATCAGATGCTTCCCATTCCGCACTGGGAGCGGTTCTATTACAGCTGGACTCAAAGAACACGGAAAGACCAGTCGCATATATGTCCAAAACCCTAACTCAGGCAGAATTCAACTATACTGTCTTGGAGAAAGAGCTCCTTGCCATAAAGAGAGCCTTTGAAGAGTGGTGACATCTTCTATTAGGGGTTCAACACCCCATAGAGGTGAGGACGGATCACCAAAATCTTCGAACCCTTCAGTATGCACAAACATGTAATAGTCGCCAAGCTCGGTGGGCTCATTTTGTTTCCCCGTATTGGATCACATTTACATTCATTCCAGGTAGAGTGAATTTGAAGGCAGATGCCCTGTCCCGCAGGGAAGGCAGAGGACACAAGGTGTTTGAATCAGAACCGTTATTCCCCAAAGCAATCTTCATTCCGGTCATTCATCACTTTCTGCAGAAGATTGAAGAACAGATTCAGAGAATGTTGACGGCCAATCCTGACATCACGAATCAACAAGAATTGTCGAACAGTAATGGTCTCCTTTTCAAAGGAGACAGAGTCTTCATCCCAAATGAGTTCCTCCGAATGGAAGTATTGCGATTATGACGTGACTTGCGAGTTGCGGGTCATAGAGGAATCTCCAATACAGTGGAATTGTTTCTCAGACACTTTTGGTGGTCCACGGTAAAAAAGGATGTACGTGATTACATAGCTTCCTGTGCTGTTTGTCTTCAAACCAACTCTCCCCGTAGACCACCCTTGTGGAAATTGATACAAATGCCATTACCCGACAGACCCTGGCAAATCATATCCTGGGATTTTATTGTGGATCTTCCGCCTTCAGACCACTGTTCCACCATTATGGTAACAATAGCTTCCTTAACCAAGATGGCACATTTCATCCCTCTTCCAGCAGTACCTTCCGCGGTGCTCATGGCTAAAGTCTTTTTGGATCGTATCTTTGCTTTACATGATCTTCCAGATACGATTATTTCAGATCGCGGACCTCAATTCACCTCTCATTTCTGGAAACATCTGTGTAACACCCTGGGTATCTCGCGAGCCCTGAGTTCGGGTTTTCACCCTCAATCTAATGGGCAGCCTGAGCACCTCAATCAGACTCTAGAGGGGTACCTCAGATGCTATATTTCCGCAGCTCAAGACAACTGGAAGACCCTATTGCCACTTGCAGAGTTTGCGTATAACAACGCTCAACATTCAGCTACTCGAGTTAGCCCTTACTACTGTACCTATGGATTTCATCCCTCCATATTTCCTTCAGTCTTGCCATCATCCTCTGTTTTTCCTAGTTTGGAGATATTAGTGGACTCGATTCGACAAGGCCACCAAAAGGCATTGGAAGCTCTGAAGATGGCGCAGAATAAGAGCAAGTTGCAAGCAAATAAGCACCGGTCTCCCGCTCCTCCTCTTAGTATAGGGGATCGGGTATGGTTGGCCAGTAAATTTCTTCCCAGAAGGCTAATCCCTTCCAAATTGTCCCCTAAATTCTATGGACCTTTTAAAATGCTGGAACGGAAGGGGGATGTTGCCTTTAAATTGGCACTTCCTCGGACATGGAGTTGGATCCACCCCACTTTTCATGTGTCTCAACTGAAGCGAGATGTGCCAACCATTTTCATCGAGTCCCTACTGGGGCACCCCCTCCTATACTCATGGATACTGGCCCTGAATATGAGGTGGCTGACATATGTGATGCACATTTTCACAGAGGGGTTCTGCAGTTTTTGGTGTATTGGAAGGGATACTCTCCGTCGGAGAGATCCTGGGAGCACGCTTCTGCAGTGCATGCTCCTTGCTTGTTTCGGACCTTCTATCGCCGTCACCCGGGTAAACCAGGTTCTGCCTCCTTTGGTAGGGGGAATACTGTTACGTCTAATTCACGAAGGTGGTCTTTCCTGCGCCGTTGGCGCTTTATGCCTTTGCTGCATGCGATTTCTCCAAAGATGGCGTTGTGCGCACAAACTGACGGTCTAGATCCCTTCCCGTCTCCTGAAGAGTCTCCTCCCTCTAACCTGGTCACAGTACTTGAACACTCGGAAAGGAAACTTCAGTGCATTGCTACTGTTTACTGTGGTCACGCTCCGTAAGTCACCGCTTAGGAAACGCCTGGATTTCTGCATCCAAACTTATTCCAAGTTCTTATGAGACCTTCTTTCTAAACTCTGTTTCTCTCTTCTTCTTTTTTTCTCCCTCTTAGACCAACTACCGCCATTCGCTCCCACGCTCTTGAGTCAAGGATCAGTTGTGCATCAGAGTCGGCCTTCAGACCCAATAGCATTTCGTCACTAGGGAATTCCGGACTACATCTCCCAGCATTCCTCACAAAGATCTCTCTCTTTCATTCTTCATCTCAATCGGACTGGCTTCCTCCGGTCACGGACCTCTCAACGCTCCCATTCCCGGAAGTTGTTAACACTCCCCGCAGCCATCCTGAGAGAAACTCTCTGGGGAAACCTGATCTCCGATAGTCCACACATCGAGGCATCATCCAAGTCTTTGTCACCACCTGTTGATCCTGCGCTCTCATGCAACACAGGGTTTTTTTCCCTTCTCGAGGGTTCCCCTGCGGCATCCTCGACTCGCCGTGTTGGAGGCAAATAGAGGTTGTAACAGGTGAATTCTCTCAAGCTTCAATCCTTTACTGAAGACAAGGTAGGATTTTCCATTTGTTGTATTGTTGTAGGAGGAAACAGAGTGAATTTCTACTTACCACAACTATAACGTGTGAGAATTATGACAATTGTAGTAGTGCAAAAGAACAGTGGTGTCATTAAGTTATGCATCAAATCAAATGTTTTTCAGAGGGTCATGAATACATTAATTGGGAGAATGGAGGTGGTGATATGTTATCAAGATGACATATTGGTGTGGAGAAAAAATCAAGAGGAGCATGATGACAATCTTGATAGAAAAATGCAAGTTTATAATGAGTAAAGTGGATTATTTGGTCCATGAGTTGTTGGATTAAGGGTTGAGGCCTAAATGTAATATGTTTGAAACAGTGGTGAATATGAAGACCCCCCTGCCCCCCCAACAGTAAAGGTGAGGTTTCATCTTTCCTGGGGGATTGAATATTATGGGAAGTTTATAAAGAACTTGGCAGAGAAAAACGTTTGAGTGGGTTAAATAGAAATGCTAAATTGTGCTGGGATCATGCATTTGGTGAGGAATTCAAAAGTATAAAGTAACATCTAGAGAAAGCACCTATTAAACATAACAGGCATATTTGTAAAGCGCATGTTCACCCTCAAAGGGACATCTTGGCGCTAATAACAGATGTTTATTGTTATCCAACTTAATGGTACTCATTTTTTTGACCTCAGAAGGATGAAGGGATCAGTGGACCTGCCGGGATTCAAACCTGCGACCATGAGGTCAAACACAGGTCCCTGTAGTGGATGCATTAGTCCACTGAGCCACAGACCCAGCTATTCTGAAGGGTTTCAAGAAAAATACCAGTGAAAATGGATTAGTGTGTATACTGATGGAACCTGATGGGCCAGAAATGCATACAGTGGTATTTCCATCCCTTATGTTAAGGGATACAGAGAGAAGATATTCAGTCGTAGAAAGGTAGGCACTACTTGCATGTGTAGAGTAGAAAAATTGAAGTGCTATGTTTTGGGACGATGATCTTTTTTGATAGTGACAGACCATAAGCCATTGGTGGCTATTTTTAATAAGAGAGGCTAATCCTCTTTTATTAAAAATGGAATGTCAAGAAGGATCGTTCGATAGATAACGGGAATGAGAGATTTGAATTTTGAGATGGAGCGGAACATTGTAGCTGAAGCATTATCTAGGAATGCGCTTGAAGGAAGAAGTCAGAATGATGTGGGGCAGAATATGGGGTACGACGTCCTTTCATCGCAGGATGTTTTTTCACTGGGTTTTTTACCACACATTTTTTGCCGAAAAAACTCATTGAATTTATATAAATTGGGTGTGGGTGTTTGGGATTCTATAAAAAATGTAACGGGATCGGGGGATTGGGGTGGGTAACCCCCCCAAAAATAAAAAAATAAAAATGTGATGAGTTTTCTCATAAAAAAATCTGCGGTAAAAAACCCAGCGAAAAAAACATCCCGCGATGGAATGACATGGAACCGAATATGGACCTGTCTGACAAGGAAGGCAAGATGTTTATGAATTCTAAGTGATACATGAGAAGGACTGGGGTGTGAGTTGTGTGTCTGATGAAACGTAGAGGATGGTGGTGGAATTTGTGCAGGGGTGGGTGGTCCAGGTATTAAGTAAGTGAGGAACTCAGAGGGTTCAGAAGAGTGAAAAATGAACTACGAATCGATGATGGATTTTTAGTCAAGGAACACTGCATTGTTGTACCTGAAAGCATGAGGAAGTCTGTAATGGAAATTGCACATGAAGGACATATGGGGATATGTAAAATCAAAAGTCTGACTAGAGAGGATTACTGGTGGCTGGGAATGGATGCAGACATCGAAGGTCTGATGCAGGAGTGTGAAGGATGTAGGAACAGTGATAAGGTATTGCAGACAAGGATTCTGCCCATGGAAGTGACATCAGATCCAGACACACTATACAACGTTCTTGCTGTTGATATTTTGGAGCCTTTGAATGTGAGATGAGTACAAGGGAGCTATATAGTAGTGACAGAAGACATATTGTCTTAATGGCCTGAAGTATGTGTAGTGCAGGATAGTAGCACACAGACGTTGATGCAATTTTTGGAGTCAATATTTTGGAGGTAAGGATTCCAGTGCAAATTGATCTCGAACAATGGTCCACAATTTGTGGCAAAGAAGTTAGTAGAATGAATGGGAGACAACATGTTGCAACGTTATAATAGCACAAGGGTAACGCCACAGTGGAACGGTTTATAGAACACTGATGGATGTCATCAGAATAGCAAAGTCCACAGGATAGGAATGTGTCTGAGCTGTGATGGAGATACATTTTCAATATAGATTGGCACCCCATGACACTTGTGGGGTTTCCCATTTAAAGGTTTAAGGAAATGGAAACCTACCTTATGTCTTGGGTGGTTGAATAGAGCAGGTATCACGAAGGTGGATGATTGTGAGGTGAGGAATAGAATAATGAAAAGAGGGAGAGAGGCTAAGGAAAGGTACCACAAGGTGAACTGTGTGCGAGCCATGCCTATGCTGAGATGATCTGTAGTCAAGATACTATTGGGTAAACATGTTTATAATGGTTGGTCAACATATTCCAGGGCCTATCTGATCAAGGAAGATTTAGGACGTTCAGTAAGATTAGAGAATGGTGAGGTATGGAACAAAGAAAGAGTGGTGCTGCTGCCTACCGGAAGTAAGGTAGATAGCTGAAGCCATGGTAGTTCAATTACAGCACTGTAGTTGGTAAAGGCAACCATAGCAGGAACATTAACAAAATAACCTGTCCTATTTAGGAAAATATGAAATATGCAAACAAATTGAGAAAATGCCACCTGGAATCAGCCAGTCTTGTAGACATACACTGAATATATTGTAAAAAGATTCAAACATTTCACCAATATAATCACATACCATGTGTTCAACTTATTTAACAAATGGGATCATTTCCTATGTCCCGTAGTTCAACAGTAAGGTGTTAAAGCATGGGGTAAGGCACCTTACTTTTACACTTCCGGGGATTTTCATACCATTTGAAGGTGGCTTAGCTGCTCAAAATGGACTTAACATTTCCACCATACATTCCTCTTGCACGTACACTGGTCTCCGGGCTTCCATCAGCCTGATATTTTCATGCTAGTGTAAAACCCATAGAACGATAGGGAGTATTCCTGTTTTTAGCTTGTGCTAAAAGCAGGGAGATTTTGTAGGATTTCATTTAAAATGCCGGACGCCAGGCGAAAATGGCAGGCAGAATATACACATTTTTACACAACAGAGTATAAAAGCAAAACTGAAATATGATTTGTCCTGTTTTTACACTTTGCTTTTGCAGTCCGTCTTGCAAATGTGGTAAATTTCATGGCGGAGCCACGACAGCACTTACGGACAGTCATGTGTGGTTCCATCCATGGCTTTATCAATCCTTCAAAGAATGACCACCAAAGCAACACAAATGTTCCTGTAACATACAGCTCTTATTCCACTGCACACATCCCATACAAGGCTTAGACATGTCTCATACATATATCCCAGCCCAAATAAACGTCTTACAGAACTTTAAAAATACTTATCTCTACAGACAACATGAGGTTTGTACACAGCTATATTCAGTACAAAATGCCCTAGACTGTTAAAAACACTGCGCCACTCGTCTTACCTTGTTTATTTTTGGAAAACGGTTGTGAAAATACAACTTGTACTACTACGCACACACTGAATACCTCGCAGAAACATATGCTAATTTGGCAAATATCTCCAACCGATAAAGCAAAAAAATACCAACTAGATTGTAACACACAACGGCCATGCTCATGCACACACCGCTCACTAATCTTGCACACACACTTCCTTACAAATTGTAAACCATGGAAATACACAACAGATTAAACACTGCTCTTACATAACATTGAAAATACCTATCTTTCCAAACATCACACAATGTGTACACCTTTCTATTGAGTCTACCGTAGACAAAAATGTTCAGACACCACACCCCTTCCCTTACATTGTTTCCCACTGTGACCAAATGAGTGCTATCATTAAAGGAGGAGGTAAAGAAATGACACCATTGCATAAGTCTACTAGCCGGCTTGTCTTCTTGAGCGAAGCCTGCGAGATACGTAGCAAACGTAAAGGAGACCTTTCATGGGAGCACGTGCAGCAGCACTGTCAAAACGTAAGTGAAATGCCATTACAAAACTGACATTGGAAACAATTGTTGCTGACAGAAAAAAACGGTATGTTTGCACAAGTGCAAATTGAATCATTATGACAGGCAACGTGTTAGTAAGAAAATAAAGTTTTTAACTCCTGGGGCCTGATTTAAAAAAGCCGTTTCACAATGACGCAATACCATAGAAAAAAACGTAAATCTGGGCCATGGACGCATAACTTCAAAAAGTGGATCTTTTGAACTTATTCTAACAATGATATGTTAGCATCAAAAGCAGCCACACAATATAATGATCACCCTGAATGTTTAAAAACAGCAAGTTCAAAGTTAGTAACTACATATAAAAATACATGTACATGTATTTACAGGGCATTCTTCTGAGGTTGGTCAGACCCGTACATTCTTGTAACTGAAGGACGAAGTGATGGGGTCTTATTAACAACAACAAAAGTTGTGAAGTGGAAAACATAACATAATAAATAAGTTACAAATAATGTCAGAAATAAAATATAGCCCTAAAAGTACCTCCCCATCTTTTATTTTTTCTAGTTTCAACGAAGAACCCCAAACACTGCAATACAAAATATCATCCCACCTGCCTCCACTCTCTCTCCTTCTCTCTTTCACACACACACCCACACACATACTTGACAATTTCTCAAACACTTTATCAAAGTAAATCAGTGTAGTTCACGTATATACAAATATAGAATTAAAAATAAAAACTGATGAGCAATGTTAAACTCATACATACATTCAAAAATCTACAGCAGAATTGGTACTTCATCGGGATCAAGATCTCTGCGGGCCAACGCAGAGACTCGGCCGATCGCCACAGTCCAGCTATTCGCATATGTTCACGCTCTGCATACACCTACTGAAAAGAAACAGGGAGATTATGGAGGCCAGTGAGCAGAAAATGTCCTACCTCAGTGTTGAACTGCAATGAAATGAAAGAGCAACATCTAAACTGTATGTGGAATGGAACAGATGTCTCCTGTTATAAGTGTTTTTATTCTGTGAAAGAGAGTCTGTGAGTGCCAGTGTGCACATAGATGACAAAATCTGTTTGTCTGGCGAAAGTTCATCTGCAAATTTGGGGTCTTATACCTCTCTTTTTACCTTGTGATGCAAAACTACTAAAAGCTCACAGCGGAGCTATATACCATGGATGTAACATATTGGTGGGACTGTGAGAGGGTCAGTGGCAATATTCCTTATTTATCTATATATCGATATTCATTGAAAAACTTTGTTAAAGGGACCTTATGGTTGCAGCGCAAAAAAAACAAAGAAATGTGCCAGTTGCGGTAAGCTACGCAGCCATAACTTGCACCACCCTGAAGTTAATTCAAACTAAGGACCAAGCGGGGTGCCTTAAGGAACTAAGACAACTATTAGGCCCATAGAATACTTCATATTTTTTAAAAGCGATATGACATCTTTAATGTTTTATAGATAACAACTGAACATACGGCAGAACATTATTTTGCAAAATTGTGTTGAAAGAGGATCTTTATACAGAAGTTCATTCACAAGAACTTCACCAAACCATTACAAAACAGTCAAAGGAAATCACTAGATGTATTTATAGTTAATTACCTGAAAGAACATAAACGGCGATCTCCTAAATCAGCCTAATAGCCAACGATCACAGTGCAAAAGAATCCAATCACATGTAACCACATGTATGACATATAACATATACATATACAAAATACAAAAGTGCAAATAGTGCAGGATTCAACTCAATGGCATGGTCTGCCCCAAAGGTGTGGACCTAACACACATTCAGTTACTTATGTGCCATCCAAATTAACCAGTTAATAGGTATATGCCAAGTCAACCCTTTTTCCGAAAAGGGCAGTATTTGGTAAATTTACATGGGATAAAAACATCCAACTTAAGTTTCGGCTGAAGTGGCCTAGTAGACTCTTGACCCAGCCTTCCACAGGGCATAACCATCATTCACCAGGGTGAATAGTTCATTGATCTGTAACATAAACATGAAATAAAAACAAAGGCTGTTGTAGCTGCGCTGTACCTCCAAAGCATATTGCAAAGTGCAAAGAGTGTGTATGAATTGCAATGGAAACATTATACTGATTAATATCAGGTAGCTATAAGATCATGGTTTGTGGCGGTAAGAGTGAAAAAGACAATTTTGTGTAGGTGGCACAAAAGGATGTGATAATGCCTGAGATAAATCATGCAAATTTAGAGCATTAAAATGAAAGTGCTGAAGGCACAGCAGTAGTAGAAAAATATAGCTATCGCTTCACTTTAAAAGTACATGATAAAGTGTTGATCCCCAAATCGCTTCACTCCGCTTTTATTTGGGTACACCACATAGCTAGATGGAAAATACTCAGAACATCACTCTCCAATATTATTGAGTAATCTTCGCCTTTGTCTGCAACCTGTTCCGCTCTCTGCCCTGTGTGGCCACCTGCTCCTTTGTCTTGCTTGACTCTCCTGCCATTGCCCTCTGTTTTACCCATTCTGGTTGATCTAGCTCACTCCCATTTCCCTCTACTATTCCCCCTCGATTGCATCTCCTTGTGCACCCTGAAGTGAGTTGTTTCACATGTTCAAGAGCTATACAAATGATCAATACATTAAAATACAATACATCAAAACAACATATCAACTCCATTCCAGGTCTTCTTCTTCCCTGCTCCTGTACATGGTTAGAAGTTGCTTCCGGGTGTAATGCTGTTCCCGCCCACTTTGAATCTGACTTAGCATCCCATTTAGGACCATCTTTAATCCCATCAAGTGTATTTTATTTCCAGTATCACTCCAAGATGTCTATAGGTTTTCATTTAATCTTCCTGTAGATTTTTAATATTGATAACAGTTCAATTCAATTTTTGTTGCTTCAGTTCAAATTCTGGCAAACCCACAATCAAACCCACTACACAATGTAACGGTATATTGGGAGACCACACTCAACACACGGAGTCACTTCCCCCCAGTTAAACGGGACAACAATTCATCATTCATTTGGATTCAAATACGCCCCATTTATGACTCATATAGAGCCCCGTGGGTCCTACCCCCTGTGTCAACAATGAGCCAAGAACCAGGCCGGTGTACAGAAAGAATGGATATTTATTTAAAGTATAGGTTCAATGAGGTTCTGTTTATGTTATGCACCCTACATTCTTTATGGCACAAAACAAATCTTCACACAAAATGAGGTTCTTTTCTGTAATAAACAGGCAAATAAGTGCCAAGGACGAGTATGCTCGTCCTTTCTGCATAGACTTGCATAATAGCCTGGCACTTAAGGGTTTAAGAAGATTCCAATTGCAAACAGGCACACGTCTCATTTTAAGACACAGTATACAATGCCATGCTGGAGACACAAGGTTTCTCTTTTGCAAATACTTCTCTCCCAAGCACCAAAAACCCAAGCCTCAGTGATATGCAGTACCCGTCTGTTTAAAGGCCATGTGAAGGGAGTGGGGACAGTTTCAGAATTTCGTTGGGGCCGAGTGTACACCTTTGTGTAAATACAATATTTAAGGAGAGGTGACCATTGGGAATTTTATTTGGTGGAAAAAACACCCTTTTGTTTAAGTACAAGGTTTGGGAATGGAACAAACACCTTTTAGTTTCAATGGCAGGGTTTGGGAATGGTGACAATTAGCTATTTCGGTTTACAGGCAAGGACATCCCAATTACTTTCGGTGGCTATAAAATTATTCCCGCTAAGAGAGATTTTTTAATTCTTCCAAGCTCCCCCTCCAAATCCCAGGAACCGTACACAAGGTTTGTGTTGCTGATCCAGGAAGTTTAGTCTTCCTCTTTCATTGTTGCTTTTACCCATCCTTTCAGAACCCTCTGAGGTTTTTAACTTTCTAAACAGTGCTTCCCATGTATGCTCTTATTTACAGGTAGGCAGAATCCACGGCCCGGAAGAAGGCGCCACAAATTGGAGCTGAAATGTTCAAGGACTTTGCCCGTTTCCAGCTAGTTCACACTACACCTTGGGATCCTAACCCCGACGTAGACAAAGGATTGGTCACCATTTGACTGCACCCAGGCCAAAATTTTCTAAAAGAATGTCTTTTTTTCTTGTATTACTACTAATTGAACTATGTATTTGTTCTTTTTCGTAACCTTGTTAAATAATGCTATGCACTACTCTCCACTTGAACAGCTATATACTCAACTGTGGAGCTGTGATTTTATGTTTGTCTAATATGTTGTCCATTGCACATACAAGACTCAAGCTAAAATAGTAGCAATTGGTTTGTACTATTTTAATGTCTGGGGTAGATTGGGATGGGCACGTGTCTTTATCTTGGCTTACAAGTGCATGTGAGTGCACTCTGGTGTGCTAAAAACACATGTTAGGGCACTACGGGCTGTCCATGTGTCTGCTGCTTTTTGAATGAAGAAATTCTTAAGTCTTTAATAGGTTTTCTCCGTCGAGCAGGTGCAGATATGAGAACTCCTCGCACGCGGCCCGCCAGACCCCTTTGGATGAAAGCAGAAGGTCCCACGGTGCCTCACCCTCCCGTGCACAGAACCACTAACTACATGGAAAGGTGAGAGGCTGTTGAATAATGCAGACTACGCTGCCATTGTAACCTAGGAAGCACCTATACTGATGCCTCCATAAAGCCCTGAGGAATGTGGTGTAACCACCCTGTACCACAGAAACAAGTCGGCTATTGGGAAACCTGACCTAGTGCCCATGAAAAAGAGCACAGTCAGTGTTCTCAGAACAAGGATCCTTTATCAATGAACATTGAGGGTCCACTAAGATTTATTAACTTGTAAAATTTGAAAAAGAGGAACTCACTGGAGAACGTAGTGCTCACTCTCTAGTATTTTAAAACATATCTGCACCTGCTCGACGGAGAAAACCTATTAAAGACTTAAAAATGTCTTCATCCAAAAAGCAGCAGACACATGGACAGCCCGTAGTGGCCTAACATGTGTTTTTACTATGCCAGAGTGCACCCACATGCACTTGAAAGCCAAGATAAAGACACGTGCCCATCCCAATCTCCCCCAATAAATTAACTGTGTGTTCCTGAGTGTGACTATAGAATTGGGCAACCCACCGTAGGCAAACCCACAACAGTCCCTTGTGTTTGTTATACTACTTTAATGTTTTACCATTGCTACTGAAAAATGAGGAATAAAGCCAATGGCATAGCCAATTTAAGAAGGCTATACCCTGAATACATGTGTTACAGTTTACTTCATTTTATCTGTAACCCTGTTCACCCAATCCCAGACTGCGGATGGGTCTGAATGGTGATTTACCCACGCCAAACACGTGTTAAAAAATTCATACAAAACTAGAAGTATGACCAACTGAATGTTGGCGGAATCCCTCTCTTATGTTACACTCCATTTTCAGCCCCGGGTACCGCCTTTTAGGGCTTTCCCTTTTGTTACATTATTTCAAGATACAGTTTTCACTGTAGTAGGGACTTTCTACATTGTTTACAGCTCCTATCCCAAAAAATGTCATCATTTTGCAAAAATGTAGCACCTACCGCAACACGCTGCCTTGTGTTTCCCTTCCTGGGCTTCCCCTGGTTCCTCCCCGCTTCCGCCCTTCCTGAGTACCTTGACAAGTAGTACAGTACCTAGTATAGCTGGAGCAACCATGGAGCAAACACTCAGCTTCACTGAGGATCAAACCAACAATATCATATAAGGTCCTTTGCTTTTTAATATACCTGGAGCTATAGAGCTTACAACATCAACGGCTTTAGGAGATGAACTCCTTAAATTAAAAAAGAAATGTTTCCGGATGGATGTCCATGGACACTTTCTGAGGGAATATCTCAAGGCCAACCTTGTATCAATAGGACTTACCATTTGGAATGAACCAGCACTCTTTCTTGAAGATCAAGGGCCTCATTACGAGGTTGGAGGCAGCCATGGAGCTATTAGCTTCATGGCTGCTTCCAAAACCCTATCGACTCCGCCCTGGTGAATGGAGCAATTACCGGTCCATTCCAAGGTTGGCAGGACCGGTAATTCCCCATTCACCAGGGCCCTTCCCCATAGGTCTCAATGGGAATGGGGAAGGCGCTAATAACGGTACCGCAAATTGCGGTACCGTTATTAGCTCCAGAGTCCCTTTGCGGGTCCCGTTCTTAATGCTTGGAAAAACCAGGCGTTAAGGGAGGACCCGCAAAGGGAACTCGTAGTAGGGCGGTAAGGGATTACCGGCAGCGGTGCCCTTACCGGTGCCGGTAATCCCTTACCACCCACCTCGTAATGAGGCCCCAAGAGTACTTGGTTGGCTTTAGCGAAATTGCTACAAAATGAAAATCAAGGAGGAACTTGAAAAGGAAGAAAACACATTCCTGAGCAACACCGCTCTGGACAACGCCCTTGAGAATCTCAAAAAGATAAACACATAACGGACCGATTCATTTCTGACACCTTAGAAAAGAAACACAAAAAACTAGTGAATTTCAGCAATTTCAAGCTAGAAAAAGTGTATCCCTATCTAGCCCCAGACTACGAGGAAAACAAGGAAAGGACACAAAATACTGCAGGACCAGCTAGACAGAGAAAAAGGTGGGTCACCTTTTCAGACACATCGAGTTCACATTCTGGACCCGATGACCATTATAACAGCTATGGTATTAGTACCCACCAAAGGCCATATCATCTGCCACCACCATACCGTTGCTATGGTAGCAAGCTCTCAATGCTCATAGCAATGGATTCGAGCGGCGGGATGACAGCACGGGCTGTATGTTCAAGTAAGCTGATAGTCATGTCTGGTACCATCCTAAGTGTATTAAGGTGGGGCATAAAGCTAGAAATAGCAGTAGTTGTATGGAAAATGTGTCACTGATCAGCATTCAACCTCACGAAAATGGTGACTCTGAGGTGAGTGCAATAAGTTGGAAGCGTGCTGCTAGCTAACCTGCATATATACAACTAAACAAAAATAATGACTATAAAGCAAGATAAACACACTTTGGACAAGGGGCTGTAGCTAAGAGGGGAGGCGTCAATCTATTTTGGAGTTAATTAAATGAATATACAGTCAATTATGCTAAGGATCTACACAATTTTCCCCCCACCCACTGATGAAAGGGAATCCACTAATGAAAGGGAATAGGTTAATTAAATAAATCCCCTTGCAAAATTTTTGTTAGACAATCTAATTACTTTTCTCTGGGCTTGGTGCTCATGGAGCCTGGGCAGGTCTCTGCTTTTGGGGAAAAACAGGATTCTGGCCAGAACATCAGCCAATGGGATCCCACAGCATTCATTCCTGGATCACAGCCTCTGTTTTCTGGTCTCTCCAGCAATGGAAATCTCCAGCCCTCTTCCGATATTTCCAACCAGATGATTTTTCAGCAGGTTTCCTTTGTTGATTTTTAGGCAGCTGTCCCTCTTCCATAGTTCAAGACCTTTTTACTCTCTAAGCCCCCCCATGGAAAATTAACATTAGTCGGTGCTAACGTATGTTCTCGCAACCAGGATTGGACATTTTCATTTCCACCCCCAAATCCAGCCCCTCTCTAAGGATTGGTTTAGGAGTCTAGAACAGAAATATTGCAACTCCCCTTTGAAATTCACCTTTTTTTTCCATGTCCCCTTTTACCCAAAAAGACCCTATATTTTGTAATGTACCAATAAATGCCACAATATATAGATATTAATATTCCCCTCCTCATGATGAATCGGGAGAGATCACTCTTGTTTTGGCAAGTGATTGCACAAGTGCGCTATGGTTTCTGCCCTTTATTGGAAAACTAACATAGTTAGGAATGTGAAACTTCATAAACAGATCTCTAATTTAATAAGTCATTAGCTCTCCAAATTTCAGATATCTACAATTTTTGGGGCAGCTAGAAACACCTTTTCACTTATAACTTGTATCCCAAAATCACATGTGGCAATATAATCACTTTGAGATTACCTTTAAGTTGACACCAGACACAAAGCTGTAACTATTATGATCTCAAAGTTATTGAATATGAAGACATTTCCAATGGAAGTCAATGACCATATATGTACACATATAGACATATAAACAACAGTTTCACATTTGGTTCTTGGCATCATTCCCTAAAAACCTAGTGGTCCAGGCATGTGCATTAGGCTGTTGGTTCATTCTTGCAATAAAATTATAAATCACTCTGTAGGGGCCCAAAAGCTCTGCTAATGGAGACAGCAAAGATTATGGCCCTCATTACGAGTCCGGCAGTAACCGTGCTGAAAAAACTGCCAGGTAGCCACTGGACCTGTAATGAATTACCGGCGCCTGACTTGCCGGAATAAACGGGGCATTACAGCGGTTCGGTAAGTCAGGCGTCGGTAAAATGTTGATCCCCATTCCTGTGGAGTCCAATAGGGAATGGGGTCTACAGAAGCAACCGGTGCTTCTGTGAAAATCTGCTGGCAGGTGCCGTTCCGCCCACCAGCTGGCGGCCAGAACGGCACCTGCTAGCAGACTTGTAGTTTGCCGGTCCGGACACAACAGTGCCGGTAAGCTTACCAGCACTGTTGTTTCTGAACCGGCAAACTTGCAATGAGGGCCTATATCTTTCTTTATGATGTCTTTTGACATCCTCACTCTGGGATAGGCTCATGATGATCTCTAATAAGGCCCTGATACTCGGTCTGACTAAACTACTGGGAGCAATTTTTTATTAGCTGGGAAAGATCCTTCATCAGGGGAATGTGATCTGCGAGAAACTTGGGATGGTGAATGGTAAACAAGGGATGCATTTTGATTTACTCTTACTTTGGATGACTGTGTGGTGACGTTTTGTATTGTGTATATTTTATGGTTTTTATAATAAAAATAATGTAATGTAAAAGTTTATTGTAAACGGATAAACACTCATTAAAAAAAATCTTTCTTTATGGCATGGCATTCCCCAATGGATTCTGGATTTTAGTGCAAAATAAAACTTCAATTTGGGGTATTTTTCAAAGTTCAGCTTCACTTGATTGCAGCCTCCAGTTATGCAGCCCACCAATACATTCCAGTCACACTCTGGCCCCATCCTTCTGCTTGGGCTTGAAAAGTTCACAGCAATTGTATATCAACTGAGAAGGCCTGAGCAGCCAGCAGTGGGGGAAATTTCTTTTTAAAAACTTTTCTTTATTGGCATGACGAGAGAACAGACAATCAACATAACACATGAGACAAAAAAACAAAAGAAGAAAAGGGTAGCAGGTACATGAGTGGTAATGCAATACAAAGGAAGTACAAGCAAGGGCAGGCATACAGTCGTACAAATCTGTTAGGCTCAACAATGGGCTAGTTTAGTTCACCAGGAGGAGGGGAAGACAGTAGTTCTAGGTCATCCTTGCTGTTCAGATAAGTACAACATTCCGTCCATACATTCTTGGAGCGAGAGGTCAGCGGGAGGTCATTAATGTAGTCCTCCTCGCACATTTGAGTCCAGGTAAGGGCTCTCAGCCACATCTCAAAACGAGGGGGGGATCGGCGCTTCCAACATTGTAATATGCATTTTTTGGCTACTATGGTGGCAACATTTAGAAACCTGGACAGTTTTCTCAATTCGGGGTCATCCCACAGGCCAAACAGTACAGCTAATGGTTCTGGGGGGATGCGGGACACTGTAATTTCTGAGACAGCTTCTATTATGGCTTTCCAGTATGGGCCCAGCACAGCACAGGACCAAAACATATGTGTGTGATCTGCAGCTGGAGATTTGCATCTAGGGCAGGTACGAACCTGGGTGTGTGCGAACCCGTCCAGTCTGTGCGGTGTGTAGTATAATCTGTTCAGGAGCTTATATTGTATGCACCTATGTCTGGCATTTAGAGAGGTGGTTCTGGTGTGTATGCACATTTTCTTCCACATTGTGTCCGTGATGGGGAGACCCAGCTCTTTGCTCCACGTATCACGTGCTGCAAGTGATACATCTGTAGGGTTGGCCATCAGTATTTTGTACAGCGAGGACACTATCCCTCTAGCCCCAGCCGAATTGGATATATAGTGAATCTCCGGCGAGTCTGGGGGCTCATCGGGGTGTGATGGCCACCAGGCTCGGAACATCGCCCTCAACCTGAAGTACTGTAGTAGTTCCAGCACAGTGCTGGAGTGACCGAGATGCCATGTCTGCGGGGTGATAAACTTCTCTTCAGGGTAGAAGTCGGTCAAGGCCTGGTAGCCCAAGCCGTACCAGTGTTTTATTAGGAGTTTATCGTGTGTAGGGCTGACGCCTGGGAACTGCCAAATGGGCAGCCATTTGCAATACGGGTGGTGGCCCGGCTGTGTGCGTAGTATTCATTTCCAAGCCATGGTTGTAGCCGCTACAGGGTCGGCTGGGGAATCAGAATGAAATGTGTGGTGAAGTATGAGGGAGAGGGTGTTGACACCTTCGCTTGCTAGTTTCTCAAGCTTCACCTTTGGGGGCGGGTCGGTGAACGTGTACCAGTATGTGGCGTGTTGGGCCTGCGCGGCTGTCCAATATTTAGCGAAGTCGGGGGCGGTGAAGCCCCCATTTTCATATGGGAGAGTCATATGCTGCCATTTCTTACGAAACGCACCAGAGTGCCACAAAAAATGAGCGCATGCAGAGTGCAGATTCTTAAAGTATCGCTTTCCGGGCCAGATCGGCACATAAGTGAAGACGTAGAGCAATTTAGGGACAATTATCATTTTGATTAGAGACAGTCTGCCCGACATGGAGAGCGGGAGACTGCGCCATTTCAACATTTGGTCCTCTGCCAGCTGCGCCACAGCCGCGTAGTTGTCAGCCAAGAGTGTAGGTTTAGTGAGGGACACCTGCACCCCGAGGAATCTGATGCCCTTCGGTGACCAACGGAGGGGGAATTCGCTGGACGGCTGTACGGTGGTTGGCGTGAGCGGGAAGATTTCAGATTTAGTATAATTTATGGAGAAGCCTGAGAAAGTGCCAATTTTAGTTATATCCCGTAATATCGGGTCCAAGTGGGCAGCCGGGTCTCTGATGTAGAGAAGCACGTCGTCAGCATACCCTTGCGTGTGTGTTTGTCTCTAACGCTGTCAGCCATGGGTTCAATAGCAAGCGCAAAGAGTATTGGGGAGAACGGACAACCCTGGCGGGTACCTCTATGGAGAGCGAAAGGGGCCGAGGCCCTAGAGTTGACTGTCTCCCTCACCGTATTTCCTGGCTGCTACGGGACGGGCATAGTATTGAACTTCCCTCAGGGCATGGGTCTTGAACATTTCCAATTCCGCTCTGATCTGTGCCAGTATGGTCGGGGAAGGGGCAGAGGCATACTCCCTCTCAAGCTCTTTGAACTTAGCTTCCGACTGCTGCAAGCTATTTTTTATGACTTTGAGGACCCCAGCTTCTCTAGAGATGCACATCCCACTGATGAAGACCTTGAATGCCTCCAATCGGACCCCATCGGACGTATCCTGCCTGGTGTTGCATTCGAAGAAGGTGTTCATGTCGGCTAGGATATCAGCCCTGAAAACTATGTCCTGGAGGGCCTCTGCCTTAAATCTCCAAGAGGAGCGGGGAGGCTGGCCATGTCCCAGTGTTATATGGAATGTTACCGGTGAGTGATCCGATAGTGTGCGTGGCAGTATCTTGGTCTCAGTGGCCCTGCCCACCATGCAGCCCGATATGAGAAAAAGATCTATCCTGGAATGGCTAGCATGTACCGATGAGTAGAAGTTGTACTCTCTAGACTGCTGGTTGAGAGCTCTCCATACATCTTTGAGCCCTAGTGTGTCCATGTGTGCGTGCAGTCTATGGGCCGCGCGTGATGGAGCTCTGCGTGCCGTGCCGGATCTCTCCAGTTCGTTGTACAGAATTAAGTTCATGTCTCCGCCCCATATGACGGGGATACCACTATACTTCTGGAGCGTGGCGGTGATGGTGTCAAAGAACTCAGGGGCATCAAAATTAGGGGCATATGTATTCACAAGGAGACATTCCGTACTGGCAAGTGAGCAGTGAAGTATTACATATCTGCCCTCGGGGATGAAGTGACTGGTGCGTAATGAGAACTGGACTGATTTGTGAATTAGAGTTAGTACCCCCCTGGACTGGGTTGAGTACTTCGTATAGTATCTATTGTTGCCCCACGTCAGGGAGAGGTATGTCGCTAGGCGCCCCAAGGCATGAGTTTCTTGAAGAAAGAGAATCTTAATGCCATGTCTCTGGGCATAGGCAGTTATCCTACGGGCCTTAGTGAAGTTAATCAGACCACGAATATTCCATGTCATGATGTTAAGAGCCATACGGTCACATTATGGGACTGCCCTGCAGTAGTATTAATTACCTTTCCGTATTTTGCATTTGCCGTTTGTGCAGATATAATGAGTTGAAGTCGTGTAACTCTCTGTCATGTCTTTTACTATTAATCCAACCCCAACTGTGCCACCCCCCACCCTCACTGCCCAACCCCAACATGCAGTGCATTCCCCCCATCCCAGAACACAATGCAGCCCATTAGACCCACACCCACCGGGGGGTGAAGGCCAGAGGGCCAAAACCAACGTGGGTAAGCCCACGTCCCAGCCCAACAGGGGCCAGTGATTAGGACGAACAAATTAAAATCAAACATTGCAACTGCAACGGGGAGCGCTGGTGCCGTGCGGCCGGCATTTTAAACTTGGTGCGGGGCAGCATGTGCTGTCCCAAATGTGTTACTGCGGTAAAGGGGTCATGGAAACACCCTCTGGAGCCAGAGAGTAGACTCTGGTTGGTCAACTTTGCAGGAAAGGGTAGGACACAAGGCAGGCTCCGAGAACCAAGAGGGGGAAAAAGCGGTGTGTAAAGTTTAGGAGCCAGCCTGCAAACCAAGTGCATATGATGGGAGGCCATAATTGCAGAGTGGACGTAGTGAGGTTGCCATCGACACATCCAAAGTTAAGGATCAGTGGGCATGAAACATTGACGTGGGCCATGCTGTAAGTGATTAGTTGTCCTCAGCGTGGTCGCCTCCCGATCCATGAAGCAGTATTTGTAACTTGATGAACTTCACCGCTTCATTTGGGACAGTGAAGAAATATAGCTTGCCATTGTAAGTGATTTTTAGCTGTGCCGGGAATAGGATGGCATATGGGACGTTGCGCTCCCTGAGCAGCTTCTTAACGCCAAGGAATTGACACCTATCCTGCTGCACCGCCAGCGAGAGGTCTGAGAAGATTCTGATGGTGTGGGCCTCAAATCGCAGGTCTCCCTTCTCTCGCGACAGACGGAGGATGAGGTCTCTGTCACAGTAATTGAGTATCTTGGCGATGATGGGTATGGGGATGTCGCCAGGTCTAGGGCGTGGCGATAGGGCCCGGTGAGCCCGCTCCACTGTGAAATATGGTGAGAGAGCAGGATTATCCAGCAGGTCTTTAAGTAGTTTCTCCACTGCGTCTTCCATGCGCCTCTTGAGGGCATTTTCGGGGACTCCGATAATGCGCAGGTTGTTCCTGCGAGAGCGAGATTCTAAATCATCACATTTCGCCTTAACATTTTTTATGTCACGCGTTAGGGAGGCCACAGTGTCTTGGAGCGCGTGAATACCATCCTCATTCGCCGAAATTCTATTTTCGGCCTCGGTGATCCTCGATCCCGCCTGGTCTACTCGAGTTTTTAGCGTGGCAACATTAGCATTAATGTCGTCCAGTTTTTTGTGGAAGGAGGAGATGTTTTTGGCCATGGATTCCATCAGTAAGGTGAGAGCAGGTGTTACGACCACTTGGTGCGGGTTCAGGTCTGGTTCGTCCTGTGATGATGACGTATGTGCCGGCTCATCCCGAGGGACCGCTTTAGTAAACTTGTCAATGGTGCCCCCCTGGGCAGCGGCTTTGGGTCTACTAGGCATTGTCGCTGGAGTAGGCCCGGGAACGGAGAGGGCACGTTGGTGAATAGGATGGTGATGTGGGGAGGGTGCAGGCCCAGGTAGGGCCGGAGGCCTCACACAATGACACGGCGCCAGCAAAGTGTGCAGATCGTAGCAGGGACAGACAGTACCAACTGCAGTTTTGCTTGTCGTGAAAGGCACCTCAGGGCAGCTGGGGGACCGCTGCGGACTATGGAATGTTACTGACGGAGCAACAGTGCAGTGATGGTTGGAGTGCGTGGTATCTTCATGTGTCCAGGCTGCCTGTGGCTGGCAGGCAGGGTCGTCAGTCAGTCGCACTGGGGATAGCCGGGGCAGATGAGGGGGGGAAGCCGTAGTGGTCCAGTGATGGGAAAGCTCGCTGAGGTGGGGGCCGTAGCAAGGAGCAGGCCTTGGGAGACATGCAGGCAGTGTATGGAGCACCGGTGGGGCAAGCCTGGGTGGTCTCGCTCTCTGTACCCAGGCAGCTCACATGAGGAATCAGCGGGGCCAGTGAGATCTGTCCCAGGGGGGGGCCCGTGCAAAGTTAGCGATGATGCCGACGGGTCACTGGGCCGTCAGCGCCCTCGGGAGGGAGAAGTCTGGTTGTGGCGCAGGCACACAGGAGGAATGGGCAGAGGTGAAGCGATCACAGGTTGCGGCCTGATTGGGGGTTGTCGAGCCGATGCCCCAGTATCAGCGGACTGCCTGGGCCTCAGAGAAGTAGCTGTGGCGGGGTTGTAGTGGAGTGCTCAGTGCAGGCTACGTCGCATCAGCCGGGGGGCAGTCGTATGGTGCATCCAGTAGGCGGGTAGGCTGCTGATAGCTACGCTGGAAGCGCGCGGTCCATCCGCATTGCGCCTGGAGGGTCCCTGGCGCCCGACGGCGGAGCCCACCAAGCTAGGGGGCAGGAGCCGCTCTCCTCCACTCGTAGGGGCCAGGCACCGAGGGGCGCAATATGGATTTGTATCTTGCCCTCCTTCTTTGCCAGCTCAGCCACCCACGCCAAAGAATGCTCAACTATTTTTGCGGCACTAATAACCTCATCCAAACTGGGTTCATACTTGAACCATAATTTCTCTCTTATTTTGTCACTGCTACAATGGAGCATGAACTGATTCCTTATGTGTTCATCCAATTTATCACCTAATTTACAATATAGGTCACGCACGGCAGGGGGGCCCTCGACCTGTTCAGGAGTCCATGGGGCTCAGATGGTGTAAAGGCAGCGGTTACAGTCCAGGGAGGGATGCGGATACATGCGGGAATGGTTCTATGCTGGCAATGGCACCCGGCCGGCGTATACGGCGATGGGCAGGGGCAGTCACTTGCAGCAGACAGGGGCACCGCCACTCGCACCCCTGCACGCCGCTCAGCTGGTCCGCCGCGGGCCACAGGGTTTTGGAATCCTCTGTGTCTCCGGCACCAGAGGAGGCCGCGCAGACCGCCGGCACAGCAGGAAGCAGCCACAGCGCCGCCCGCCCCACCCAGGGCCCAGCCAGCAGTTCGTTGCAGATCCCAGCGTCTGCAGCGGGTCACCCTTGCGATTGCAATTCCTCAGGACGGCTGGATTCAGGGGGCCGCCGCCTCAGCAGCCTCGGAGGCGAGCGGAGGATCAAGGAGTCAGGCGAGCCAGGCGGGGATGCCGGAAGCCAGGCGGCCGCGGGGCCGGGGAGAATGCGAGGCCAGACTCCACCAAGGGTGCCAACCAGGTCTCGGGGGATCGGCTCAAGTCCAAAATTGCACAATATGCTCAGTGAAGTGGTGGAAACAGCATGGCCAGTCGATGGTTCTGCACAGTATCGGGGACCGCAGATGCGAGCAGATAGGTCCCGAGGCCGCATGGAGCTGAAAGGCTAGGCAGCCATCTTGGGCTGCTCCACAGCTCCCCCACGGGGGAAGTTTGTTTTGAATCACTGTGTTACAGTTAGTCCCACTGTCCATTAGAAATGTCATTTTGGCTACTCCAGAATCTTTCTTTTACTTTGTAAACAGCAATCTTTATTAACGTGGCAACTTTAAGTGAAGGGGTGCTGTTCATTTTGACCACTCACAAATATATTTTTATTTATCTGCTGTTTATTATTTTGTGCTGAGAAGTGGGTTTTAGTCACCTGAAAGGACATATATTCACATGGCTTTACATTTTTCTCACAAGACCCACTTATTTCAACTTAGTATGACAGTTTCAGTGACATTGCTGCATTTATCTCCCACCTAACACCGTGCTTTTGATTTTCAAATATTTCTTATGTCATCTGCATATCTTTGGATTTTTTAGGCATCGTTAGCAGGATTGCAGTTTTAAGGTAAGCTTTTCACTCTGCCAGTGTACCCTTCCTTCAGGTGCAGGCATTTCGCGTAGGAGGCCTAACTTGGTCTTTACTTTTGTGAGGTAAGGCTATCATTAAACCCCACATATTCCACTCTTTTCCCTGACTAGTAGCGGGCAAGAATAGGGGAGAGTGGGGTTTTCCACTGAAGTCCTTTTTCTTTGTTGGAGCCTATCTGGTTAATTTTCTTTCCTTAGGAAGTGGGCATTCCAGCCTCCACTTCTATATTTGGTTGTGGGTATATGGGATGGAAGCCCCTCTTTTCTCCTGCCCAGACTCCTCTCCTCCCCCCGTTAGTTTTCTTGAAATATGAAGAAAAGAGAGGTTCAGTACACTTTACACAACATATTTCTCCCGGAAGATATGACATAACATTCGGGAAAGAAAACATTACACCGCCAGAGATAAAGCATTTCAGAACATTGACAGAACACATTCTTTTCTCTTAACATTTTCCGAAGAAGATTAATCGAACTACTCACCTGTTATAAGTCTCCATCTGTGGTTTCATCTTTTCCTTTCACCCCTCGGATGGTTCCTCTGCTTGACTTTCTTTGGTCTTCTCAATCAGTCGTATGGCTTGTCTGGGATGACAGCTTTTCAGCTGATTGATGTAGACCCATTTTGTCCGTCTGTTCGTCTTTTCGTATGCAGATCTTGTAGGCAACAGGTGATATTTTATCTGCAATTCCAAAAGTATCACGCAAAGACGGAAGGAATTTATGCTTCTTGTTCTGATTCCTTTGAAAATTGCACAGGCAACCTTCTCACATACCTCATACTCCTTCTTTGTGGTCTTGAGACCATACTTTGTTTTCATTCTTTTAGCCGAACTTTCTAAGGTGCTTGCTTACATTTTCAATGTACTCATGAGTGGTGGACACATTGATCAGTGTTTGCTTCTGAGTTCCGTAGAGAAGATGCTGAGGTAACACCATTTTTCATCGGTCATAAGCTCAAATGGAAACATTTTAGTTGCAGAAGATGGCGTAGACAAGCAGGAATCGAATGTCCCCACTGAGTACAGATTCTGCCATGAACTTCTTTAAAATGCTCACTGTTGGATTTTGCATTTCTTGTGTAATACTTTAGCTATGGAACTAGGTAGGTTAGAATTCCATTGTGGAATGTTATTGCTAGAAGTTTGGCAGTTGGGAGATTCAGTTGAGTGAGCTGGAGCTGGGGGTTGCTGCAGAGATATTGTATGTTTAATAAATGAGCGTGCAACCCTACAGCACTATTTAAGCAACATTATTTCACTGGCGATGACCTTCCCGAAATCGAGCATGGGCCAGTGACCCCCAACAGAGACATCCCTTACCGCCCCATTGGATCAACACCACTCTCATCAGCGTAAGCGCCGGAGCAAAAGGAAATGCTCCCTTGATCACGCTGCCGTCAAGAGGGGTGTGCTGGAGAAGAAATAAGCCTCAGGCCGGAGAAAAAAACGGCCTCAGGACATCCTGCTGCATGCCCTAAGCAGAAGAGATCTGCAGGTGCTGCATATTTTGGTGGTGAGTGAAGAAGCGTGCTGTGCGAAAAAGGGGCAAATAAAGGGACCTAGGAATATGTTAGGATTATTTTGGTACCAAACAGACCCGTGCAGCAAGTGCACAAGGAGGGGCTCGAGGAACTATCGCACGTGCACTGCGCCCCATAGAAAAGAGGACCCTAAAATGTGCACGATGCGTGGCAGCAATTTTGTTTCTCTTGGTTGTCTTAGCAACAGCCAACACTGTGTATACAGTATAGCGTGGATAAAACAGAGAAACATTACAACAATTTTATTTCAGGGACGTGTGGATATTAACACTCTAAAATGAATGTGTAGTATTTTTGTGTTATCGATCCAAAGGGAGTGGAGAAAACTACACCCGAATGACTTTTACACACAAGGTGAAGATCCTGAACTACAAAAATAAGCCCTCCACTTACTCTTATAAGGGTCAACAAAAATGGCTATGTCATGTGTGCTGGGACCTCCTGCGTTCATGCCTAGCCCGGGGCCAACAAAAATAAAGCAAGGGCAGCTTGCGGTAATACAACATCGACAGACTGCAAGGTTTCTCTTTTCATGCACTTTCTGGGATATGGGGGACAGCACATCTTTGAGTCATTGCCAGTACTGGAACAGAGGAATGAAACGCCCATGATAAATGACTTTGATGCTGCTTTGCAAAGACTGGATCTACATTTCAACAAGCACCATTTTGGAGGGATACAACTTTGGCAGAAGAATCCAGGCAGATGGGGAGTCAGTAGACGAATATCTGACTGCCCTCCATCATTTATCCCTATATTGTAAATTAGGTGATAAATTGGATGAACACATAAGGAATCAGTTCATGCTCCATTGTAGCAGTGACAAAATAAGAGAGAAATTATGGTTCAAGTATGAACCCAGTTTGGATGAGGTTATTAGTGCCGCAAAAATAGTTGAGCATTCTTTGGCGTGGGTGGCTGAGCTGGCAAAGAAGGAGGGCAAGATACAAACCACACAGATATTAAGAGTAGGTGAAGCTAAGAAAAGAAATGAAAAAAAGAAATTAAGGAGTGGGGGTGGACAATGTGTATGATAGAATCATGAATCAAAAATGAGAAACCTATGGGGCAAAATCTGGAGAGCGTTTATCTTTTAGATAGTGCTAGTGCTAATCATTTTGCAGGATCTCCCGCGTGCCCAGGGAGGAAGGTCACCTTCTCAAAATGTAAAAGGTGTGGCCACTATGCAAATTGTTCGCACTCGGGGGAAGGCAAAGGGTACTATATGTGACCGAGGAGGGGCAACAATCCTTGGGGGAGGAAGTTGAAAATCAGATTGAAGTAATATCAGTCAATATGATTAATTGAATTAGTAATGAGCCATGTGTGGGTCCATTTGCCGGAATTGAAGTTGATAGGAAATATGTAAGGATGATGGCTGATTCTGGAGCTAAGGTGTCGTTAATGGCACACAAGGTATTTCTTAGCGAGGTGGGTGGCCGATTAAAGGATTTATAACCTCCAGACATTAAGCCGGGAGGGTATCATTTAGGAAGGATTGATGTCATAGGTTACTTTGTTGCAAAATTGAGATTCAAGGGGAGAAAGACTTCTGGCAAAGTATATGTGACGGCGAGACTCTTCTGGAATGGATGGAGGAAACGGGATTAGGAATAAGACTTGATCCCAATACTGTAGAACAAGTGTTACAGGTAGGTGGAAATGTGAATGTAATTGAATCATACCCCAGTGCATTTTCAAAGAATAAAGGATGTGCAAAGGGTATGAGACATAGGATTGTGCTCAAGAAGAGAAGTATTCCCATTGAGGCGAAGTTGCATTCAATACCTTTGGTGTTGAGAGAGGAGTGAGAACAGAACTTGAAAAACTGAAAGTGTCTGGTCTAATTGAGAAGGCAATAAGTGTTGAGTGGGTGTCACCTTTGGTTGTTGTGCAAACACCAAGCAGGGAATTAAGATTGTGTGTAGATTTACGTGAACCTAATAAGTATGTTGTGGTGGAGAGGCATCCCCTTCCTAATATGATGGGGAGGCTTGGAATGGTGTGAGAGGAAAAGTATTTTTCTAAATTACACTTGGTGTCGGCTTACCAGTAGATAGAATTGGATGATTTATCTAAGAAACTGACTGCTTTCATTACTCATTACGGTACATTTCAGTTCTGCCAGATGCCATTTGCTTTGGTTTTGGCTTCTTTGGTTTTTCAGAAGATGATAGATATATTGTTGAAAGTTGTGGGAAGAGTGTTTTCAAGATTATATTTTGGTTTGTAGAGAAACTTTGGAAGAGCACGAGGAAAAGCTTATACAGGTTTTAGAGATTCTAAATGAGAGAGGTATTACCTTAAGAGCAGAAAAGTGTGTGTTCAGGAAGGAGGTTGTGGAATATTTGGGACATGAGATTTCTGCCAAGGGTTTGAGGATCAAAGGTTATATGATGGATGCTATAAAGAAGGTGCCTGCTTCTAAGGACAATGGAGAATTGAGATAATCTTTGGGAATTATAGAATTTTATCTGAAGTTTGTCCATAACTTTGCGGACAAAGTGTCTAACATGAGGAGTTTGCTAAAGAAAGGAGTAGATGTGTGTGAGAGTTTACATATATTAAGGAAGGGATTGACTTGGCAAAGCCACTTGCACAATTCAGTACAAAGAGACGGTGTGTTATTACAGTAGATGGCAGTGACAGCAGCATTGGTGCTGCCTTGACACAGGTTGATGAGGATGAAGTGGATCATGTGATTGCCCATGCTTCTAAAATGCTGAGAGGTTCAGAAAATAATTACTCCATCCTAGAAAGGGAAGCTATTGCGTACCTTTTCTGTGGACAAATTGCAGAGTTTTTTGGGGGGTTTGGGAGGAGGAGGGCATTTACTATAAGGACAGACCATAAGCCTTTAAAAGTGATCTTTGAGGAAAAAGGTGTAGACAAGGTGATAAGCAGAGTTGCTGGATAGGTTGCCAGAATGCAGGGACTCAAATTTGTCATGGAAGTGATTCCAGGGAAAGATAAGGTTTTGGCGGATCATTGTCAAGATTGGCTGGAGAAGTAGAAAATGAAGTGGTGGAAATGCCAGACACTGTGTTCATGGTAGATGATGGAGTGGTATCTCTAGGTGAATGGTGTGAAGATGTGGATAAAGAGAATGTGATGAAACAGTGGTTGGATTTGTGTGCGATGGTTGGCCGGAAAACTAAGTGATGAAGAGAGGAGTTTCTGGGAGGTTCACTCAGAATTAATTATCAAAGATGGTATTCTGTATCGCTGGCATTGAGTTGTTGTTCCACGGAAATTGCAAAGGAGGATGGTGGAGGCTGCGCATGAAGGTCTCATTGGAATAACAAAAACAAAGGCAGTGTTGAGATGTGATTATTGGTGGCCTGGATTTGATTGTGAAATAGAAAGGGTTCTTGGAAAGTGCATAGAATGGGAGAAATCAGGCAAGGTGTGGTGGACCATTCACAGCCAATGATGAAAGTAAAGTGGATGCTCCACAGAAAGTATGGAGCGATTTGGCATTGGATATATTGGGTCTGGTTGATCTCGGTGGAGGATGTGGAAAGTTTACTGTGGTCCTAGTTGATTTAGTCTTGCGGTGGACGGAATTTAGGATAGTTTGTGAAACTACAGGAATGGCAGTGGTTGCATTTTTAAAAAGTGTGTTTGAAAGAGAGGGTTTACCTATTTCTTTGTTGTTGATGGATAATGGTCAGCAATTTATAGGAGGGTGCTTCGAAGAGTATCTGAAGAAGTCTAGAGTGAAGCATAAGAGGACAGCGGTTTATCACTCTGAAAGGAATGGCTCTATGGAAAGGGTGAATAGATGTGTGATGGAGGCAGTCAGGGTGGCAGATGTGTGTGGGTAGGATAAAAAGGTTGCCGTGAGAGAGAGACTGCATGTGTTGCACATGGCCCCACATGCTGCCACATGGTTGATCACTTGTGAACTGATAAGGGGGAGGAAAGCCTGTACCAAGGTGTTGCTTCCCTGGCTTGGGAGGGCGGCAGAGACTGATTGTCTTGTAGGAGAGATGAGGAGAACTTTGGTAAAAAAAAGAAAGAAATGTGGATAAGAAAAGAGAATGAGAAGCTTGGCTGGAACAAAAATGGAGGTGATATTGGGTGAATGGGTACAAATTAAGAAAGGTGTGACAAAGTGGAAAGGAGAGTTGTATTCTGATCCTGTGCAAGTGAAGGAAGTATTAAGACGTGCAGTGAGAGCGCTGTGGAGGACAAGTTTGGAATTTGGCCAGAATGGTGGTGATTAAACGTAAATGAAAAGGAAAATAAAATGATAATAACTACATGCATATAAAAGTAACTGTTTATGGTTGGAGAAAGATGTTTTGTATTTTGCATGTCATGTGTAATACTGCAGCTATGGCGCATGTTAGGTAAAATTCCATCATGGAATGTTGTTAGAAATTTGTCAGTTGGGAGATTCAGCTGAGTGAGCTGGAGCTCAGGGTTGCTGGAGAGATATCTTATGCTCAATAAATGAGCGTGCAACCCTACATCACTGTGTAAGTGAAATTATTTCAATCGTCCTGTTGTACCTTTCAACCCCCCTCCCACTCTGAAGGCTGGGCGGTAGGCAATGTGGAGTTTTCTTTTTACCCCTAGGATCTGCCACATCTTCACCATCACCTCACTGGTAAAATTACTTTCTCAATCCAACTCAATCCTTTGCATGAGGCCGAAATGAGAAGATGTGTTGATCATTAGTGCAGCAGCTGTCTCCAACTTACAGTTTGGGGCTGGAAGTCATTCTACCCACTTTGTGGACAGGCATGTTACAATGAACATGTATTTGTTTCCTCTAGAGCAAGGGTGCACAACATATGGGCCGCGGGCCAGATGCAGCCCTTGACATCATGATTTATGACTATCCAGGCCAGAGGAGTTTAAGAATAAGGTGCAGCCATGTTCTAGTCATTTCCTCTCTAAACGTTAAGAGAGCAAACACAGTAACACAGAAAGAATAGAAGGAACAGAATGTTCTTTGAAAATAAAGAAATAGAAAATATAGTTAAATAGTAGATTTCAGAATGCCCTTTTCTCTCGCTTCATTTTTGACATTTGTTTTGGTGTAAAAAAGCCTCCAGCATCTCCCTAGATAGTTCGGCCCACCACAGAAGGCTTATAGATTACATCCAGCCCCCCTGCCAAGCCAGTTGAGCACTCCTGCAGAGTCTAGAGGAATGAATCACTGGGCCGATGAAATTGACTTGTGATTCTGACCAAGGCAGTGTTCTTCCCCTTTTCTGTAGTGGAGTTCTGTGTGCGAGTGAACTGAATTGGAATTGAGCACACACAAGACACCCCTTTAGGTAAATATCAAGGGCCTTGCCCATGCCTGGCCAGTAGGCAACCTCGCGCAAGAATTCTAATGTCGGATGAAACCCCCAATGACTGGCAGTGGCTGTGTCATGGGCACGGTTCAACATCAGTCTTCCGAATGAGGTAGGCCCTACCCACTGCTTACATCCAGATAGGGGTCTCTATACCAACAAATCATCTTGGATCCGGAACATTTTGGAAAACTTCTTCAACACCCTGAGATCCTTTTATACCGGCATAATCTGTTTCTGTTAGAGGAAATCTCACTGGGTCTTCAATTTGTTGATAGAATTTCCCAACAATCGTGCCATCTCTTTGTGAAGTGATCAAATCTGTATTTGGGGTATCTTTACTACACTGGCCAGTCGAGAGTTCACTGGTGGTACGTGTTTGTATCTGGCCCCTCTATTTTGGAATGACCTTTTATTTTCTTCCAATAGATGGTCATCTCGTTAGAAGTCACCAGATTATCAATTTACTGGATCAATTTACAATGGTTTGTTATTGGCACAAAGCATGCCTTAATCCTTCCAGCTGATCAAGTGTTCCATAAACCCATTCCTGACATAATCAGGGTCAGTGATTATGACCAATTCTTTGAGTTGGTGGTGCACTGCAGTGAGGATGGCTTGATAATTGCAGCTACCCACCTTCACGCGCTACAGGCGTGAATGTCCACACTAAGCAAAAATAGAGACCTGTCTTGGTTATATAGACAGAGGTACAAAATCTCATAAAACAATACATATTTTAATCATTAAATACAAAAATTATTTCATCAACATACTAAAACAGATATAAAACATAAACATTATTTGATGTTCACCAAAGATCTTAATCACAAAACACATTACTATCTCAAAAATGTCTCATGTTGTTATAGAGATTGAAGTGAGGTTAGTATAAGAAAGACATACAAGATCAGAAAGTGGAAAAAAAGGAAAACAGAAGAGGGCCAATGCATGGTTATAGTTATACCACTCACCTTTCACTCACCTTTCTTATACTAACCTCACTTCTATCTCTATAATAACATGAGACTTTTTTGAGGTAGTAAAGTGTGTTGTGATTAAGATCTTTAGTGAACATCAAATAATGTTTATGTTTTATATGTTTTTTAGTATGGTGATGAAAGAATTTTTGAATGTAATGATTAAAATATGTATTGTTTTATGAGATTGTGCACCTCTGTCTAAATAAACCAAGACAGTTCTCTATTTTTGCTTAGTGTGGACATTCAGGCCTGTATCGTGTGAAGGTCGGTAGCTGTTCTGTGGAACCAGTATATTTATCACATTATTTTGGTCGTCATCCACACAGCCCCCGAAACAAAAGGACCACCTTTGTGGCTTATCTGGCTTGATAATTGCCCATGTACTATGCTACCTGACTACTCCAGGGTCCTATTTTGTAACTAACAGAGGGTTTCTTGGAAATCATTCACCCAGGTGTTCCCAATGCGAGCCACAAGTTCTTTTTCCCCGTTGTTATCAACATGGTAGGAGCACCCATCCACATAAACTGTGGGTATTCACTGACACATGCCTTCTTCATAGACCTTGTGCGGGGAAGTTAGGTACGCCTCCATACTATTGTTGGTCATTAGACTTTCATCCTTGAGACCGTTTTCTTGAGCACAATCATGCAAGTCCGCCAACCGTTGCGGTAGGGGACTTTTCTTGTTTTGGCTTATCTGACCTCCACAGGAAAGCCTTGCATGGACAGGATCCAGGAAGTAATTCACGAATTATTTACGTTCCCTGTCTGGATTCTGTCACTTAGTAAATATTACAAGGGTTGGTGAGGACTCTTGCCAATGATGTGCTCCCCCTGGATGAAGGGGCGGACATTTTTCAACACTCACACCATTGCCAGGAGTGCCTTCTCGCAGTCATTGAATTTTTCCTCCACAGAGGGTAATGTTTTGCTCACGTACGAGATTACTTTGTTGGCCTTGTCATGCTTTTGATACAATTCCGCTGTTAGGCATGTATCTGAGAACCCCAACACCTAGACAAACTCCTTGTTCTTGATGGGGTAAGCCAAACAAGGAGCTTAGGAAAGGCTTCTTTTCAGTTGCTTAATTGCCTCTGCTTCTTCCGGACCGCACTACAACTTCAGTGTGGTCTTTATTAAATGGATCATGGATCGAGTGACCTCTGTGTAGTCTTCAATTAACTTTTGACTATAATTAGTGAGTCCAGGTAGGCTTTCTTATGCTCACCGAGTAGTAGGGTCTTTTGATTTCATTAATGCTTCCACCTTCTTGGCCTGCAGATTAAGACCCTCAGGGGTGATCTTGTGGCCTAAGAAGTTCACTCGGGTCTTACACCACTGTGCCTTCTGAAAGGACTGCTTTGATCCGGCCTTCTGCAACTGGGTCAAAACATAGCAGAATTCTGCTATATGCTCCTCCACAGTTGAGCTCTTGATCAGAAAATCATCTACATAGGCCAGGTTTCCCCTGTTGGCCAAATTGGGCATGGCCAGAAAAATGTTGAACTCATTGCCAAAGTTTGTGTATAAAAAGGAGGTTAAGGTCTGCATATATTGCGGCCCCCGAATGTCAAGTCAGCTTGTATTGGTCATCCCTACCCCCCGGTATTGTCCAGTAGCCATCGGTCAAATCAACAGTGGTGTACACTTTTGACCCTTGGATCTGTGCCAGCCCTTGATCAATGTAGGGAAGTGGCCATCTTGACATGTGAACCCGTATTTTTCACCTTCCTCAGGTCTGTACATGGTCTCCATTGACGGTTTGGTTTTAATATCCCCAGTACCGGCTTGCTGAAGGTACTGTGGATCCGAAGAATTATCCCACGGGGTTCTCCATTTGCAATCATCTGTGTGAGTGACTCCATGGATGTTAGAGGTAGTCAGTATTGTTTAACAAATACTGGAGCCATCCTGGGGTCTTTGGGCATGATGGTTGAATGAATGGCTGTGCGTCCACAATCATATGAGTCAATTGAAAAGATATCTTGGAATTCAATTCAAGGAAGACCTGTTTCAGATTTTGTCTCTGCTCCTCTGTCTCACAGGCATCAGCATCATTGATCCAATCTTCAACCATCTGCTTGAAACGTGGAAAGACCTTGTGCTTGACAATTTCAGTGGTATCCTCCATTTGCGTGCAGAGATCTCTTTTGATGGTGTTGACCTGAACAGGAGGTTCCAGGGACTCAAGGTAGAGGTCCTTGACTCTGAGTACTACCTCATCCCTCCTGATGTCACAGGTCACCACTTCCACCCCGTAAGGTGGAAATTCCCCCATGCCTGGTAAACAACTTTTCTGGAGGAATATCATCACTGATGTCGGAACAGTCATTTGGGAATGATCCAATGATTTCATTACCTAAATCAATAGAATAATGTTGGGCATCAACCTCCATTCCAATAAAGGTGCCTGCACCCAGAGTAATACTTTGATGGTTGCTGTTATCCACCAATATTTGAATGGTGTAATGATCTAGGTCTACTAGAGGTGTCAGATTTAAATACAAACCTTGTTGTTGGAGATGGGAATTCAAATGTATATAGCCACCCTGATGTTTGAGGTTCCGTCCTCGCTTAATTTTGAGGGGAATTGTGAATTGTTGCACCTGTGCTGGGATGGTAACCTCTCCTCGCACTTGAACTTCAACCACAGAAGGCAGCAATTGAGCTGATTGGAATGCTTTCTCTGTGTTGTAAAAGCCTGTGCGGTTACCCCTCAGTCGTGACTAGGCTTCATCATTATTAGGTCCAAATTCATTGAGAATTGGTTGAGAATGTCACTGCCTGAATAAAAGGCAGAAGGGTAATCTTTCATTACCCAAAAATTATATTTTATGCTTTTGTTGCCAATGGATATTTTTAACATACACCTGCTAGGCAGAAGATGTTTGGAAAATGGGGTTTCCAGACCTACTTCCCATTTGCCAATCAATTTAAATATGGGAATGGTCTGATCTTTTGGGAGTTTCCTGAATAATCTTTCACTGATGAAGCTTCTTTTATTAGTCAGGCATACTCTGGTGAGCACAGGCTCCTCCCCCTAATTTATTTGAATGGGGAAAAAACAACAGATTTTCTTTTTTCCGAATGTCCATCAGATTTTAGCTGGTTCTTCATTGTCTTGTTTAACGGGACTCAATGTTCCTTGTGATTTTGGACTGGTGTGAAATTTCATAGTGCTCCCTTCCAGTGTGGAATGACACTTAAACCTGGGAGGAAGGTTGATTTTCAAGAATGGAGAAGGGTTCCTATCACCAGTTTCTTTTCCTACAGAGATGATGGTGATGCCTGCAACGGGGTTATTCTTGAAATGAAATTCTACATTCTCTGGGCGTTGGTCAATAAAATGGCAGATACCATTCATGCTGACATAATTGCTGCTCATTTTTAATTTTTTAGGCCGGTTAGTCTGGGTCCAAAGGACCTTGTTAACACAGTCAATCAGAGGTGATTACCTCCTCAGGAATTTTTTGCCCAGTAAACAAGGTGTGCCCTCTGGAGTCACAGCTATCAACTGATGTTTTAATAGATGTCGCCAATTTTTCTTTCCATATCCTCAGTCCCTTTGACGTAGATATCATTCCCATCAACATTTTGGAGTTTTCCGGGAAGTGGTGTGAGGGGAATTTGGTGACCCTCCCCCACCCTAAATTTAGTTTGTCAAAGGCTTATTTTGATAGGATGCTGGCTTGGGATCCATCCAGTGTGCATCAGAGCTGATAATTCACATATACCCTGCACCTTCACTGCAGCATAAAATCTGACTTTTTTCTCCTCCATGTTGCAAAGAAAGAGTGAGTTATTTGCCAGCCCGGTGGTCATTTTCATAATATTGAACTCTGACACTGTGTGATCAGGGTGATTTTTCATGTCAGAGATGAGAATCTGTAAGGAAAATGTTACAACTAACAATGGGCGGATATGGGGAGTTCTCTTTCTCCACCTATTCTTTGCTGTCCCCCTTTATCTAGAGGCAGTTCTCAGAACCGGTTTGGTGGAAGGACGCCTCCTTCATTTCTATTTTGTTTGGCTCACATTTTTGGGGTTGAATAGTTTCTTGTTCTGGGTCAGTCTCCATATTTACCCTGCCCAACTCAGGCTCTTTTGGGATCCATTTCTCTTTGGGATGGATCACCCTGTTCCTGAAAGAGAAGGTTTGCTTATCTGAATCCTCCAGGGACTCTTCTCTTTCAAATGGGATAATCCTGAGCTCCTCCACAAAGTGGGCTTTTTTTTATTTGGCCTTTCCTACTTACCCTTTGCTCATTGAGTTCTAACTTCCCAGGGGTAGAAGAGTCACTTTCAGGCTGAGCAGTTTCTAGGGGTTCCGTCTGGGTGAGAAAGGAAGATTCCTCTAGGGCTTGGCATCTCCCCTCCACCGGGCCCCCTCCTCAGGAACCTGTGGCTTGTCAGACATTTCCTCCCGTCATTTCCCCCTGTCGGCATCAGACCTGGGTTTTGGGAATTCTGGGAAGCGGTGTTAGGTTGTGGGTTGCACTGAGCCCGCAGCATGCATCTCAGATTCTCTGTGAGTTGCTGGACCTGTCCATCCAGCTGCATGTTTTTTTCTGGGTCATATGTAGTTCTCAAGTTGTACCTCTGCTGCTACCCTGTCGATCCTCACAGGGTAGCACAGGTAATGGAAATGTCCCCCATCATTTTTCATCCTAAATCTCTCTTTTCCTGGGCTCGGGGATCTATTGTCCTGGAAGCGGGGAGAGGAGGATTGTTTTGGAAGTTGTGGTTCGGGGGGTATCTGGGGAAGAAGTACATGTTTGGAGGTGGAGTGATACCTTCCTCCTGAAGGTAGTTTGGGGGGAAATTTCCTGGGGTTATGGTTACCTGGTTGGGTCCCCCCTGGACCATGGGAGTGTGTACATACCCCAGGATTGGCTTGGTACCCTTGTACCAAGGACTTACATAGGTGACTGGGTCAGAGGGATCATTGTTCTGGACCCCTTTCTGACTACCATTCGATTGGGCCTGGGTGGGGGGGTCCCTTTAGCCTTCCATTTTGCTTGTTGGCAGGAGGGTTATTTTCTTGTGGGCCTCCTGTGGGTTTCTATGTATAGAGAAACATTTTAAAATGGCTGCCGTATAGGTGGACCATTTATAATGAGCCTGGTCCTCCAAAGAAACTGGAGTACTCAGGTGGGAGTGTCCATTTCACAAATGCTATGTAATCCACATAATTTCTGATCTGCAATGATGCCATCAACTGCTCATAAAGTTCCAGGTGCTCCCATGCCGAATACTTGCCATTCTTGTGGTATGGGCCCAGGAAGATCTTTATTGCCTTGATTTGTCTTATTGAGTCGATCACAAAACACTTGCTCTGTTTTGCTGTCTTTTTCTTCCTCTACACTTGAGTCCATTCATTTTCTGACTGAAAGCTGCTATTTGTACTCCATTCCCTGTCCTCCAGGTGCTCCCTATCAACATAAGATTAGGAATATCTCCCAGACTCATAGGATCTGGACTCTTCTCGCCTGTACCCCAGTGAACTCTCAGGGTTACTTTCCCTGTAGTTACTTTTAGGCCCAGGATATAACAGAGTTTCATCATTCCTCCTTCCACAGAGACTGGGAAATCTCCTCCCACCACTGAATGTATGGAGGTTTTTAGAATGCCCTTCCTCGGTGGAAGCTCTGGCTTTTTTCCTCCAGCGAAGTGGGCAAGCAGGTTTCTTTGTAGTCTCTTCTTTAGCCAATCTAACTCCCTGACATTCTCATCATAGGAGTTTTCATGGTACTCATAGTATTCCTTTTAGTCTCCCAGGACACGTTGGCCCAACCCCCTTCCCTTCTGTTTCGTAGAGATGAATGACAACTCATCAGGATCAGACAAGGGCTAGCCTTCTGGAATTTTTTGAATAGTTTGGCTAAACCTGGGTAAGCCTGACTGCCTCATGTTCCCCTGTTCTTTATCGGTGGCATGCATGAGGTCAGTTCCCATTTGTGTATATGAAATGGTGGATATTTGGGCTGAGGTACCTACTGCAAGGGGTGGGTGTCTCACCTTGATCAGTGGGCCTTGTCCGATATCCTGATTGATCAGTGTGGCTCAAAGCCTGTTTATAATCCTCAATTTTCGTTGTGAGACTCTCACAGCTGCTTCTTTCTATCCTTATTTCGTGGCAGTATTCAGAGAGCTGGCTTTTTAATTCTGAGACCAATGACTGACTAGTCTCTAGCACCCTACTTTAAGCCACCAATCAACCATTCATTTGCTGTAATATCTCCTGAAATGCTTAATTTTCTTTCTGGGAGTCCTGTATTACACCTGCACACTCTTGGTGCTTGTCTTTCAAGAAACAAATCTCTTTCTCTAATGCGCCTCTACATTTTGCTGCCTGTGACAGGACAGCTTCTGCCTGCTTCACACCTCCACAAGTTCCATGTTCTCTTACCTTATTCTGGTAATTTCCTGAGAATCTGATTGACCTTTCTCTGCATCCCTTTCAATTTTGATGCATCTCGGTCTTAACTTAGTTATACATTCTGTTACTTCAGAATATTTAAATCCTGAAGCATTTTGTCAAACTCTGGTTGTGAGTGCATCTCTTTGATGATGAACTGACAGTTTTCCCTTTCTAATCCCCTAATTTGTCATTTGAGGGCGATAATTAAGCAATAATCCCTGAGCCAGGGGGGGCATTACCAGACCTGGTAATGCCCCCCCTGGCAAGGGGATTATTGCTATTAGTACCACTGCCCATTTGATCAGGGTTGTCAAAGCTTTTTTCTTCCTTTGCAAAACGCCCTGGCATTTCGCAAATGTAGAAAACAAATGGCCACCGTGGAAGGGAAATCTAGGTCTGTTCTCCCTTTCCATGGCAGCCATGCAGGTCAGATTCAAGGTTCTGCATAATATTATTGAAGGGTCATCCCGACTGTAGGCATCATCAATCGCTTCTCCGACTTCATCGATCATCTCCTTTGTGCATGTTCTTAGAGGATTCCAGTATATGTTTATTATTGTCAGGTTTTTATGACTCCCCTCCTTCACGTTCAATCAGGAACTTTTATTTAACAACGTGGTTTGCTGGATGTAGGGGCCTCGCCTGTTATACTCCCCCCACTTCATACCCCTTCCCACTTCTAATTAGGGTCAATAGGCCCGCTTTTGGTCGGCCTGCTTCCCCCATCACAGCTGGATTCATAAGAGTGGTAAATCCATACAAAAGTGGGCTTTCTCTTAACAGTGTTTCTTGTAGGCATACAAAGTCCAGCTCAGCCCACTTCAAATATCCTTCAGAAAACAGGTGAGAGAACCCTCACGTGTTCCAAGAGTGTGGAAATGTGGAAATAGCAGTCTCAGCAGGTGGATAACTATGTTGTTTGATATATGGTGCTTGTTGCATTTTAATGTATCGCATGACTTTGCTTTTCCAGAAATATATTTCAATTGCTGCATTTTAATATATTCAGTGCTTCCCACCCCAACACAGCTGCCAGTGTTATGACCAGTTAATGGCCTCTTCCCGAAGAACAGTTCTCCTCCCCAGTCTCTGCATGTGTACCTAGCTGCCTCCATCCTGTGACCCCCCTTTCACCCCTAAGAGGGCATGCCTATGCTACACTCTAATGTCTTCCCCTTCCTCCCTGAACTCATGAAAACAGCTGTGATCACCACAGGGTTGTGTGAGGGGAGCGCTTCCATCACCTTCTTTTGCTGTTGTCCTATGGGTTTTGCCCACCTGCCATGTCTCTGCCCACCCCTTTTTCCTGGGACATCTCTGGAGGAGGGAGCTGTGTATTCACCATTGTGTCCATCTTGGAATGTTTGCCCATCTGTCATGTCCCCGCCCCTTCCTCCTTGGTCCCACCATCCCCTTCTTGGGACACCTGTGGAGGAGGTGGTTTGTGCCTACATGTGTCATCCTTGCTCCCCCAACCCCCTTGAATCACCAACCTTTTTCCTGTCACTTGGACCCTGTGAAATATTTTGACCTCCTGAGAAACTCTTCTCCTCCCCTATGTAGGGGGGAAAAGAGAGCTGTGGAGGGGGACCTGTGCTTGAATGTGTCACCTTACACCCTGTCATATGCCCACCCCCTTCCTCCTTTGACCCTGTGGACGTGCTCAGCCTTATAAATGGACAGAGAACCAGGGCTGGGGTCTCTTTTTCTTGGCTGCAGTGCTGGATGCGTGGGTTGGGGCAGGAGAGCTACAGAGACCCAAGCAGGTGCAGTTCTCCCAATCTGGTTTACGCCCTTTCCATCCCCTTGTGCCCTCTGCCCCACTGCCTCTCGATTCTCTGTCTAGCTCTCCCTCTGTCTGTGCCCCCACTCTCTGTCTGTGCCACTCAATCTCTACTATGCCCCTCAGTCTCTGTCACTGACCCATGATCACAATCCTCTGGGTGTGCCTAGCCAGTCCTCTCATCAAAGACCCTCATTGTGGCAGCAGAGCCATGCAGACCATCATTCATGTCTAGTGTGCCTAACTCTGCTGGCAATGAGTCTACTTTGCTGTGTGTAGTAAATGCATTTCCTGATTTCTGCAAAGACGTTGGCAACTTATTTTATGTTCTCACTTTCTTGGGTAGCCTGCCTGTTATTGAAAGAGGGGGACTTAGTCCGCATACACAACACACTGCTCACTGGGGCCTGTTAATTCTCTGACCCAAAACTGAGGCTCTGCCTGGGGTCTCTGCCACATGGCCTTCTCCATTTTGGTCTGCTATCCCCTTCCAGGCCAAGGTTCGATTTTGACTTTTTCTCTCTTGAAGGCTCAGCGAGTACTTGTCGTCATTTGTTAGAGCAGTCGTCAGCCAGGCTCAAGATTCATCCTCTGGTTTTCTTTTTTAAACAAACATTCTTTGATGGGTTGTTCTTCCTTTCTGTGTTATTGTTTGCATTAGTTTGTCCTAGGGTGACTCTGGGTACGACCCTCATTAGCTGAAGACTCAGGGGCAATTAATGAATTGGTTACCCCTTTGGGTCCTTGTGGCCTTGTTTCTGTAGTGTTGTCCCTAATAACACGCTTAGTGAGATCTCTTACAATGGGATCCCCTCATCGTGGGCTATTCTGAGGTGACCAGGCAGCGTCCCTAGATCCCCAGTCACTCAGGTCTGCTAGATCGATTCCCAATAACCCACGGCAGGGTAAGGGTATCGTGTTTGGTGCTCCCTCTGGGACGCTGGATATCTTTGCTTGTTCCTGTATTGGCCATGCCCCCGGACAAAACTGGCTGCAGTACCCTGCAGCGGTGAAGCCTGTGGCAGGGTAAGGGCACAGTGTTTGGCGCTCCCACTGGGACTCTGGACGTCCTCGCTGGTTCCTGTATTGGCCAAGCTCCCTCCCAGACAAAACTGGCCGCAGTACCCCGCCACGGTGAACCCTACGGCGGCATAAGGGTGCAGCGTTTGGTGCTCCCTCTGGGACTCTGGACGTCCTTGCTGGTTCCTGTATTGGCCACGCCCCGTCCCGGACAAAACTCGCTGCAGTACCCCGCAGCGGTGAAGCCCATGACGGGTAAGGGTGTGGTGTTTGGCGCTGCAGGCGTTCGGCGACCGCCTTGGGTCTGCCAAAATATATGAGTGCAAAAGGGGGGCCTCCAGACTGGATGTTCCATTGGTCACTGGCCTCACTGGCCACGAGATGAAAGTGCAGAAGGTGAGGAGATATTCAAATGAGTGAATTGGGGTTGATAGAGGGGATTACTGATTCACTGTTTGACTGCCCAGTATCTCTTGTGTAGCCAAATGGAGGTGATGGATCTTTCACCCATTTCCCCATATCCCTCACTCCTATTCTGTAAGCAGCACATCCCCCAATTAAATCGTCTGGATGATCAGGACACCAAGGCCAAATGCAAGATATTGACCGTGAGAAGAGGCAGAAGAGGCAGGGGGCCCTGCCCACTGACCCATAGCAAGGAACATCCCACTGCAACTGATTTTACCTCAGGGGGGATACCCAGTAGTAACTCCAGCAGCGCCTCCAACTGTACGGGGGGGTTCACTACATGCAAAAAGAGCTCTTAAGTGCACAGGATCCATGTCAAGATACCCTGGGAAGGGCAGGCTGACTTGTCTGCCCCTTGCTCAGAAGGATGCCTTAAAGTCATAAATAGGGATGAACTAGCCATCCATGGATGCTCTCTGTCTACTATCGGGGACACTAGCCACATTGCGACGGTTACTGTTAATAATATGGTCAAGGGAATGATTATTGAAAAAGATTCTGCGTCCATAACAAAAGCAGCAACTCTTCTGTACAATGTTCCCCTCGATTCTGTGCTGGGCCCCATTGGTGTCTACCCTACATTTTCCATCAGACGGGATAATAATGGGACGGGAGAAACCACCAATAGTAGTGTCGGATGATGCCTTACCTCTCCCACCTGACGCTACCCAAGAGCATTTCCTGCCCACTCTTACATCGTGCCCTTCACACTAGGTGGTCATGGAGACTGATGATGAAACCCAGAACAATCGTCCACCTAGTCTTACCAGCAGTACCTGGAGCGAGATTGCACTGTCTATGGGCTCAGGGTCTAGTTCCTTTTTGCGCCTCACTCCACTCAGGGTGCCAAGGCCAGTTAATCAAGGATCTCACCCAACCTCTGTACCCTTGCCCAAGGAGATTCCCACCACTCAGGGATGTAACTGTGCATTGGTGCTTTCTGAATCGGCAGAAATAAAGAAAAAAACTTTGATTAGTGTTGATAGAGGCCCAGGGGAGGGGAGAGGGTTCTCATGGGACGGTCCCTTGCGCTCTACCAATGTGCAGGGAACCCTGCCCCCCACTCTCAGAACCCTGCAACAAGTGGATTGTTGTCCCTAATAGAGAAAGTCAACAATCAAAAACTTCGGCCAACACCCCCTGCGAGCGCAATGCTAATAGCTATAAGGTACAGTCTCATCTTGAGAAAATACAGCAGAACAGGACCACCAAGGCACCTACCTTATACCCAATACAAACTGCCCTGGAGGCTTATGAGCCATGTACAACGAGAACACCATATAGCAGTGTGAAGGACCATTGAACTCATAGACAGTGCCGTAGGGGAGCTGGTCCAGGTATCCTGATAGTGGGGGGCCAAGAAGAAACAACACGTTTTTCCTCCATGGGGTCCCCAAACTGGCCAGCCTCAAATGAGAACCAAAGGACTTCTCCTCAATAAATGAATACACTGGCTCCACGCTGTTGGGGGATGTGCTTTTATCTCCAGCGAAGCTATAATGGATTGCCATAGAATGCCTGGTAAGGGTAGTAATTCCCATGACTCTTTAAAACTAGCCTTTTGGGATCAGAGAATGGCTATTAGTGTATTAGGGAAACCTGGGAGCAATGGTAGGATGGCCAATAGGAGCAATCTAATTAGCTAATCTCCCCTTCAAGGACCAGGGATTTAACTGGAAGTACCCCATTTAACTATGTTCTATCTGGCGCAAATCTTACAGCCCTTGGACAAGATTGATGAGAAATCAATGTGGTATTGGGGTCCTGGAGCCCTGTAATGCACCTTGAATGTAAATGGGGATTATTCTTTATGCTGGAACTGATGAGTTCTCATGGGCATGCAGTTTTGTAAATTATGAGTAAATTGTAGTATACATCTATGTTAGGATGTACTTTGATGGTCCTATGGCAGAATAAAGTTTGTTGTATAATTTATAACAGGAAACTCGGGACCACAGTCATCATCAGGTTCTTTACCACAGTGAAGCAAAGGTGTAAATGTACCAGGTCCATACGGTCTTCCTGCGTGAACTCCACGATGGCAAAGTTATCAGTGTTAATTTGATGAAGTGCTGGTACACAGTGGCATAGCCTCATCACATAAAATCTGCTTAGTATGAGTTTAGCTCGTCTATCCACAACCCTTTCTAGTCTAAATCAGTGTAAATATTCTCTATTGATGGATTTCTTGTTGGATCCTTCTAGTCCGTCTATTTTATCACGTGGATAATAGATAATAGACGTGGATAATATCATAGATGGAGGGTGATTTCCCTTTGTGCGATGTTGCTGCTCATCCGAAGTGTGAGGTTTGGACTTGATGTTTGCGTTAAACGCTGGTCTAAGTGAGACCTTCTCTAGGTCACAGGTTTGAGCATGATCCTGGCAGACTACTGTTCTTTGTTTCTTCAGTCGTGAAAGCTTGTGTTCCAGGTGTAAATGTGACTCACTTCCAGAATGAACATGCCCCTTAGCGGCCCAATTCTCATACCTTTGGCGACAGATATCGCCTTTTTCGCACAAGGGTAAGAAAAGGTTTATGAATCCTTCGACTAGGATCCAAGAGCCCAGATTGTCTCGAGGTGTCGTCTGGAACAATGCTAAGGTTCTCCCTTCCTTCCTCCAATGGGTAAGTGGATAGATTTAAGAGAATGTTCAGGTCATCACGAGCCGTATCATCTTTTCTCAGATTTCGTATCAAATATTTTGGTCGGTTTTCACATTTTTACTTTCTTGAGAGGCTTTGGTTGTGGGAGAAAGAACTTTCTCAGCAAGCTTCTAGAGTCATTGGGCTTGACCATTGAGATTTCACTTTTGTTGGTTGTTTGGATCCAGCCTCAGCTGACTTCTCTTCAGATTCCTGGCAAAGAGCGGGTAGGATTTTAATGGTGCCCCCTCTGTGTCTGATTTTGAAGCCCACTCCCTGTCTGGCACTTTTGAAGATACACTCTTCTTAGAGACGGGGGTCTGTTGCAGCTTCCAGCGTATTGGCCATTTCTCCCTGACCCTATTCCACTGTGATAGGGCTTTCTTCGGGTGCATTCCTTTAATTACATCTGTGATGTTTAATGATATTTGACGTGTGTGGGGTAAGGACAGCGGGACCATGCATAAAATGGACCTGCATGCTTAGGAATTGTCCTGTGATGTCACATCCTGTGATGTCTTCCCATTGCCCATGTTCATAAGGCCCCCATTTTTCTTTGTTTTTCTTTTTAAGACTTGTCCTGCCACACACCCATGTGTGTCAGTCATAGAATATTGGATCCAACTAAACTTCTTAGAGCCATTTTTCTAGGAAATTGTGTGGTCTTGATAAGCTGCAAGTAATTCTCTAGTATCCTTAGCCTTCAAACATGGTAATTTCCAACATTAGTTTCATGCTTGATCATCCAATATTATCACTGAGAGCAAAGCCTGCTGAGGGGTCCCAGCTGTTCCCAGCTAGCCAGAACGCTAAACAAAGGTAAATATAATAAAGACAACTTAAAACAGAACTTTTGTCCCGAAAGTTCACCATTGTGCACCTGTGACTGCAATTAACTCCGCCCACCCTATGCCCCGCCTCCATGACCCGCCCATCTAGGGCCCTTTGTCAGGTGCTGCCCACTGGGCCCTTTGCCTTGTATCTGCTACTGGGAGAAGGAGTGCCCTGATGCTCTGCTAAAATTGTGGATACAACTACAACAGACACAAGGGTCAGGCTGGATTTGCATGGAACATTCTTGGCCTGGATACCAACTGAACGGGGCCTATGTCAGGGCTGCGTTTTGGCCCCGTTCTTGTTTAATGTATATATTTTAGACTTGAATGATTGCGTGAATGAGGTATGGGCAAATACCCCAAGGTTGATTCTCTTCCCATTCATCTGATTATACGCCAATAGGACTTCAGAGGTCGCTAACAGCAGTACATAATGTGAGAAACCAGAAGGTGTCTCACCCACTAGTCCCCAGGGATCTGTCATTGTAAAGACTGGAGGGGGGTGTCTGTACTCCTGCTCTCTATATGGCAGAGTGAGAGTACAGAGTACCCCAGCCAAGATTCTCTATAGGGTAGCTATGGACGAGCAATCAAGGCTTAAGCTCTCAGGAGGTGATGTGGACTGGTTCTTAAGTACAGTGTAGTCCCCAAGCACCCACAAAGGAATGTCCACACACTATGTTAGTGAAAACACAGTTCTTTATATAAATAGGCTCAAGTTATGTACACAGTCACAATAACACACTTTGTGCTCAAGATCATCTAAAATGGTAAATATATACAGTTTCTATGTGGTACCAAAATTACTCTTTGATTCCATTAAAATGCATTAACTGTACCCAGTTCAAATGTCATACAAATCAGTTAATAAAGTGAACCCACAATAGACAGAGGAGGAAAGCAGGTTGGTTAAAACAATAGGCAGAATACTGGCCCTGTTACCTAGACACAGTTCTGTGTGAGGATCCCTCCACCTGGGCAACCTGTAAATCAAGATATAATACAAGCCCAGTCCATATATTGTTTATGTGAGTCTCATTTCCTTCTTAAATAGTTCTACCACACCAATGTACCTGGAATAGCAGAGTTCGCTGTCGGGTCGTCGACAGATCCTTCTTGAGCAACTCCCTTTAAGGCAGGAGCCACGAATCGTCGAGATCCCTCAAAGGAATGGTGAACAACGGCATCGAGGCAGCAGCTTTGGTCCTAGTGGTGCTTGTCGATGATCGGTCGTGGACGCCCTGCGCAGACGAGGTGTGCGGTGCACCTCAACGACGGTAGTTTGTTGCCACAAAGAGTCACTGAAGAACTTTGGCCCAGCAAGGGCATTGGGTCATCCGGCGGTCTTTGGGTGGCTGGAAACCCACCGGCAGATGCTCCTCGGTGCGTCTGCAGCCTCGATTTTCTCTGGCGGGACAAGCGGTAGGCGGTGCTAGCGAAAGTGTCCTTGGATTCACAGTATCTTAATCAATGGAGCGTTGCGTCTCCGGTCATTGGCGGCTCGGCGTCAAGTGGCTCCCACTTCTGGGCAACACAGCTTCGACGGGCCTCCAGCGGTTATAGCAAACCTGCGAACCCTGGTCGATGACGGTGGACGGCTGCCGGTGTTTCACTTCGTTCTCCTCAGCGGTCCCTGTCTCCGGTTGGCAGTCTTTTGAAGGTTGACTTCCAGGGCGCTTCAGCGAAGGTTAGCAGTGCACAATGGTTCCTCATAGCTCAGGGAGAGGTCTCCGAACCAGGTCCTCTCTCGGATCAGTCTCGACGTCACGGCGGCTTTCAGATTGCGGTGAAGGTAACAGTAGTCAACCTTCTTCTTCGGCTCGGTGATCAAGATCAAGCATCAGTTTTGACTTCAGCTACTGAGCGATTTCTAGCAGTGAGAGGCCCCCAGATATACCGTTCTGTCTCTCATTTACTCTGCTGGGTCACACTCAGACAACCAATCACTCAGAAGGGCATTCAGGCAGTCAGGCAGCCAATCAGGCGCACAGTGCATTCAGGCCATTCTCCTCCCTCTCAGACACTCAGATCAAGGAATGTGTATTGGGACAAGTACCTAGCCATTCAGCACTCCACACTACATTCATACCAGTTTCGGGCAAGGCTGTCACAGTCTTTTTGTCACATACCAGAAATTAGACACCCATAACAAAAAGTGCATATTGGGCACACACTCCATTCACCGAGGTCCCACCCCAAGGGTGTACCCACAACATACAGTTACTTGGAAGGCTCCAGCCAGTCTGGCCTGGACTTCCCCACAATACCATATATGGAACTTCCACCCAACAGCCAGTCATGTGGAAGGAACAGAGTCAGGGCTTCCCAGGACTTTGGGAAAATAAGGTAACAGGTGATAGAAAGCAAGAGGCTACAGGGGCCATCTTGTTTCATATCAGGACTCAACTGATTCCAATGGCAGGGCCTGGGTATCCCCAAAATGGAGGTTGCTCAGAGCACCTGTCAAATTCAGTATGGAGCTGCCACCAACCCATACCCTGTTCTGTAGGCCACACACAGGTGCCCAAAAACATAAACTAAGAGTACAGGGTCGTACTCCCACCCATGGGTGCCATAAGGGTAGCCCAAGGGTCTGTTCACCAAACCAAAAAGAGGAAGAGCCGCACTGCGAGGTGTCCCACATGAACTCCTGCGCGGAAAACAAGACAGAACACACATGATAAAGCAATAAAGGACAAGGATACGGAGGCCTTGTCCCTCCAATGCATTTCCAGCATCACAGTCATCCAGGTAACCAGGACATGGCCGTCGCTTTTGGATCCAGTTCCTGGGGGTGGACCAGTGCGGGAGGATCACCTGGGTGAGGGGCCTTCAGGGAGTGGGACACCGGATGGTGAGATGCATTATCCCCTTCCCTGAAACACCTTTACCCCATCCTACCAGGTAGGATACTTAGGAACTCACACCCTGCCCCCTTTTCACAACACAAACACTTTCTCACGAAAAGCTGGCTATGAGAGAAAATTGACTAACACCTGAGCCGTATACCTGACGTGTCCCCATACAATGGTCAGGCAGGGTAAAGCAATTACTGACCACCACACACAGCTGACTTCCAATCCACTTCCCCATATGGATAAAAGGTGGAGCACGAAAGCACACTCTGAGCGAGGCAAAGCACACAAGGAAACAGCAGTTCCAAGATGGCAGTTTAACACGAGGAGAAAGACGGCAAAACCAAAGGGGATCACAAGGCGGAAAGTTCCCTCACCTTTTCGACAAGGAACCATTACTTTCAAAAAGCCTCGAGAATAGAAAGCGTAAGAGCAGGAAACCAGGCTGAGGTATCCTGCATTGTGGTGTCAGAGGACCCGGGGCCATCCTGCATCGATAATCAAGGCAGGTAGAATCGCCAGCTTCCGTGGTACTGTCCTTGACTCCAACAACAAAGCAGCATCAGTGAAGTCAACACAGCCAGTGTGTTGGGAGACAGATACAAGACCGGTCTGTTTTGAAGCCAAGGTTGCAAGCCGCAACATTGTATGGTGAGCGCTGGAACAAACATTGTATGAAAATGTGTGATAACCAATGCAAGTAAAGTTAAACCAAGATATACGATACCTTTGACAAAGTAGTCTGGCACTGCGTGCATGCTCAATCGAAGGTCTCTGCAAGATGTCCAACTGAGAGTTGAGAAAAGTGAAAGAGTGGCAAAGGATTGTGAATTGAAGTGGTCCTGCAATGGGGCAAGCCAAATCTTGTGCACAATCGAAAGTCTTCGATGTTGATGAAGTAAAGAAAGTTGATGGCAAAGTATACTTGTGCTAGAGAAACAAGAAACTGTGCTAAGCTCAAGCGTGCCACCTTATCCAGTGCTGAAAACATGGGGAAGGGAAAACCAAAGCCTTGAATATCCTGACATCATTTCTTGAACTCTTTTCTTTTGAATAACATTGTTTCCCACACGATTTGTATTTAGAGGTAAGGATTCACAATGGGTTTATTAGTTTAGGCCCTTTTATTTTGACAAGACACCACGGGGTCTGCATTATTATTATTTGATGGTCGTAACTTGCTCCCATTTTTAGATTTAGGATTAGATAGGCATTTTTCAAACCCAATTGAAGTTCAATAAACACCCTTGAACTGTGGTCACTTTTATCTATCTTACTGTTGATACCATGCTTTCCTTACATTTGGTGTCAGGGGTGGGATGTGACTCAACTGAGACAAATTGTGGAACCTACAATTCCAGGAGCTTAGTCATAGAGCCTCAGATCCTCTATCTCCAAGAATGAATCCATAGGCTTTGATATTGTCAGATATATCTGCTATATCCTCTTCTGCTTGTGAAGAGTCTGATCCCCTGTCCTCCCCTTCCGATGTAAAGCAAGCTTGGGGTTATCTTGTGTTCGAGTCTTTCCCTTTTTTCTTTGCAGATAAGGACGACCGTGAAAGGACGCCAAAGTGACACCCTCCTCAGCCGTTAAACAGTGGGGAAAAAGCCAGAGGCATAAAAAACCCCAGAAAGGAATGCTTCAGCTGAAGAAATGAGTGGTCAAGGAATATCCGGAGATGGTTAACCTGGGTGTAGGTCCAGTAGTAGAAAGTCTGGATAGCAACAATACAGTACAGGAAAAGGCAGGCAATCCGTTAGGCAGGCAGGAGTCGGTACACAGGAAGTACAAGAAAACGCCAATGGGGATGAGGCAAGGCAGTCCGTTGCACAGAAGGTGGTCGATACACGGGAAGGCAACTCTAAGGTAAAGACTGGGAGGAAAGTAAAGAAAGAAGGTAAGACTGAGGGAAAATAACAGCAGACGGGAGGACGGGACAGGAGGAAGATGGGAGTGGAAGGTAGAAGGAGGAGGGTCAAGGAAACGGAGGCGAGAGGATAAGATGGAAATACAAAGAGGAAGGACGGGAGGAAACGAGGCGAGTAAGAGAGCAAAACACTGAGGAGCGAAGTGCAAGGAGTACGGCAGCGCAGGCGATCAGGAAAAACTGTTTGTTGCCACGCATACGACCCCAGAAGTGAGTGGCTTATATACGGGCGTCGGAATGCGTAGAAAAAGACTAGACTCGTACTCTGCGCTTCGTTTTACGTGAAGGAACCAGTAATGGAGGACGCAGCTTCCATTTAGTCCAAAGCCGCCAGGTTCCTTGAGGTGTGACAGTATGCCCCCTCCTAAGGTCCACTCCTCCTGGCTTGCTCGGATTATTACGATGGAACTTGTACAACAGCAAGGGGGTATTCAAATGAGATCTAGGTTCCCAGGTGTTTTCTGAAATAGGGTATCCTTTCCAACGAATCAGGTATTCTAAGCGTCCTCTATGATGCCGGGAGTCACATATCTGGGCCACCTCATAGACATCTTTAGAAGGGTCGTTGGGTACAGAGTTGCTGCTTGTCTTACGGGTCCATCTATCTTCAAAAAAGGACTTTAGTTGGGAAGTGTGAAACACCGGATGAACTCGGCGTAAGCTTGATGGTAGCTGTAGACGAAAAGCCACAGGGTTTATGACTCGAGAGATCTTGTAGGGCCCAATATATCTAGGGGACATTTTTGAAGGACGTACCCAACGTGCTAGGAATTTGGTCGACAGGAGCACCTTAGAACCAACACCCCATTCTGGAACTGGTCTGCAGCGTTTATCCGCTTGGGTCCTGTTTCTTTCTTGGGCCTCCTTCAATCCCAGCCTAGCCTGGTTATGTGCCTCTCGGATAGTCGCCAATGAGGCTTTGGCCGAAGGAACTGAGCTCTCTATGTGAACTGATGGAAGTAGGGTGTGGGGATGGTAACCATAAGTACAGAAAAAAGATCTAATTCCGAGGGCAGAGTGTTTGGCGTGATTATAAGAAAATTCTGCCATAGGAAGTAACTGGACCCAATTGTCTTGCTGTTGGTTAACGAAACACCGGAGATACTGTTCTAATGTACCGTTAAGGCGTTCTGTCTGTCCGTTGGATTGTGGATGGAATCCCGAGGTGAGAGCTCTCTCTATACCCAAGCCTTTACAGAGAGCGGACCAGAAACGGGATGTATACTGGCTGCCTCTGTCCGAAATGATCTTAGTAGGTAGACCGTGTAACCTGAATATGTCTTTCAAGAATATTTCCGCCATACTGGAGCAGAAGGTACTATGGGTAAGGGTGAGAAATGCACCAACTTTGTGAAAGAATCAATCACCACCATGATACAGGTACAACCTTGTGACTCTGGTAAATCAATGATGAAATCAGTAGATACAGTGGACCAAGGCCCAGTAGGAATGGCACCGGGTTCCAACAATCCCAGAGGACGTTGCGTGGTGGATTTGTTCCGAAGGCAGGTGGTACAAGACTGGACATATTGTTTGGTATCTTCCCTAATGTTGGGCCAAAAGAAGTGTCGTACTAGAAACTCCTGAGTACAACGAATACCACGATATCCGGCAAACCTTGAGTCATGACACCAGGATAACGCTGTCTTCCTTAAAGCTGGCGTGGGTAAGTACAATTTATCATTTACCAGATAAAGTCCGTCTTTAATGACGTACTCCGTCCGGTTGTCATGCATTTCGTCCTCGAATTTTCCTCCTGAATCGTCCCTGACTCATTGTAAAAAGGTAGAAATAACTCCAATTCTTTGGGACCTAGGAAACATCAACTCTGTCGTGGATTCCGATTCAGACAGATAGTCACTGCGCCGGGACAGGGCATCAGCTACCAGGTTTTGTTCACCCGGGATATAGGTGATCTCGAAGTCAAACTGGGCGAAGAAATGTGCCCATCTAGCCTGCCTGGTATTATAGCACTCAAATTGACGTAAAACTTGCAGATTTTTGTGATCAGTACGAAGGGTAAAAGGATGTTCCCCACCTTGGAGGAGGTGACGCCATTCAGCACAGGCTAATTTCATGGCGAGTAACTCTCGCTCTATAACAGAGTAATTACGTTGACTGATGTTCAGAGTTTTGGAAAAATAGGACACCGGGTGTTCCTTACCATGGTGTTCTTGTAGCAAGACCGCTCCTACAGCTGCTGAAGAGGCATCAGTTTCCACGATGAAAGGGCTGTGCTGATCGGGTTGGCTTAAGACAGGCGCCGAACAAAAGGTCCATTTTAGCTGTTGAAAACTCTTCTCCGACCTGAGGAGACCATTGAAATGGAGAGGAGGATTTCTTCAGAAGAGTGGTCATAGGAAGTACCTAGAGGGAGAAATTCGGGATGAATTTTCAATAGAAGTTAGAAAGGCCAAGAAATCTCTGGATGTCCTTAACTGTCTTAGGGGACAGCCAATCAAGGATGGAATTGACCTTTTGAGGGTCCATGGCAATGCCCTCAGAGGAAAGGATGTAACCTAAGTAGGAAATGGATTTAGCCGAAAAGACACATTTTTCAAATTTGACCGAGAGATGATTTTCTTGCAACCTGTGAAATACCACCAGGACATGGGTAAAATGTTCTTCTTGGGTGCGAGAGAAAAAAAGGATATCATCTAAGTAGATGATTACTGAGTGACCCAAGAGATCAGAAAAGAGTCTGTCCATGAAGAGTTGGAAAATGGAAGGAGCATTGACAAGGCCAAATGGCATTACTTGATATTCATAAAGTCCAAAGGGGGTCCTAAACGCAGTCTTCCACTCATCCCCAGAATGAATACGAAGCAGATGATAAGCGTTCCGTAGATCTAGTTTGGCAAATATTGTGGCCGAATGAACGGCGTGAATGATTTCTGAGATGAGAGGCATGGGATACCTGTCCTTTGTGGTTACTTTGTTTAGTCCCCTGTAATCGATACACGGACGCAGTTCCAGTGTGTCTTTCTTGGGGATGAAGAATAAAGAGGCCCCTGCAGGAGATCTAGAAGGCCTGATCAAGTCATTGGCCAGATTCTTATCTAGGTATTCTCGCAGATATCTTCTTTCTTGAAGTGTCAACGAAAACATCCGACAAAAGGGGACCAAAGCCCCAGGATGTAGATCGATTCTGCAATCTTCAGGTCTGTGAGGAGGAAGCTCAAGAGGTATCTTCTGTGTCACTACATCAGTGTATTCCTTGAGAAAGGAAGGTAAACAGTGTATTGTCTTAGATTCTGTACCGTTGGTGGTTTGGATAGTAGTAAAGGTAGGTTTGGGCAGACAGTTCTTCTTACAGAAGGTTGAGTGAAAACTTAAAAGGTTTCTGGTCCAATCTATAGAAGGGTTGTGTCGACGAAGCCAACCTATGCCCAGGATGAGAGGGAAGTGTGCTGCTCGGATAATGTCAAAGGATAGACGTTCAGAATGTTCCATGATGCATACAGTGAGGATCTCTGTGGAATGAGTAATCAGGCCTGAGCTTAAAGGTTCTCCGTCAACACCCTCTACCTTCTGATCTTCGGTCTTGGCTACTCGGATAAGACCGTGGCTTTCGGCCCACTGAGTGTCTATGAAATTGCCTGCGGCCCCACAATCCAGGAGAGCCTGGGTCTGAATAGAGGTCTTGCCGATAAGTAGGGTAACTGCCATCACCATGAGTCGGTCATCGTTACTACCTTCCAATGTAGTGATTGAAAGGGTCACAAAGGGACCAGGACTATTCCCTCAGTAGTGAGTCCCCAAACTTACCGAGGGTGCCCGTTTCCCGAGCGTCTCGGGGGTACATCTGGGCAGTCTCGAAGTAAATGAGTCGAAGATCCACAGTACATACACAGACTTCCTTCTCGCCTTCTTCTGCGTTCTTCAACCGTGAGAGGGGCACGGGTAGTGCCTATCTGCATAGGTTCTTCTTGCGTGGAGCGTGTCGAGGAAGGTGATGTCAGAGGGAGGGAAACAGGAGGTATGGGTATCCCAATCTTTGTCTTACGACGTTCTGCTCGTCGTTCGGTTAATCGGAAATCTATCCGCAATGTGGCTGTGATGAGCTCTGTGAAGGTGAGAGGTCTTTCTATGCGTGCTAGTTCGTCCTTTAGTTCTTCTCGCAGACCTCTCCGGAATATGGCGTATTGTGCCTGTTCTTGGCAGCCCGCCTCAGCGGCTATTTGTTTGAACAACGTGATGTAGGACATTAAGTTGGAGATCCCTTGTCTGATGTCCAACAGGTCCTTGGAGGCCAAATACGTACTCTCAGTACGTAGGAAAGTCTGTTTCATCAATGTCTTGAATGCTTCGTAGCCTTGTAACACTGGATCTGCTCTGTTGACCAGCGGGGTAGCCCAGGCCAGAGCATTGCCTGACATGTGAGTAATCATGAACCCGACCTTAGCATGTCCCGAAGAAAATGTATGGGAACGGAATGAAAAATGTAGGTTACAAGCATCCAAGAACTCCTTCAAATTCTTGGGCATCCCATCAAACTTCCCTGAGACTAAGGGTAATGGAGGGAGATCCGTGGTAGGTGGGTCTCGTTCCGCCACCCTCTGCTGTAAAGCGGCATTAGCGCCTTTAAGATTTTGAACTTCTAAGTTCAAGTTCTGGACAGCTGCCACTAACTCCTGCACCTGTTGTGGAGTGGCCATAAGGATTTGCAGGCGTTGCAATCCGTCAGATATATCTGTTATATCCTCTTCTGCTTGTGAAGAGTCTGATCCCCTGTCCTCCCCTTCCTCCTCACCTCTGATCTTCCGATGTAAAGCAAGCTTCGGGTTATCTTGGGTTCGAGTCTTTCCCTTTTTTTTTTGCAGATAAGGACGACCGTGAAAGGACGCCACAGTGACACCCAATGGGTGAACTGTGGCTACCCACCTCAGCCGTTAAACAGTGGGGAAAAAGCCAGAGGCATAAAAAACCCCAGAAAGGAATGCTTCAGCTGAAGAGATGAGTGGACAAGGAATATCCGGAGATGGTTAACCTGGGTGTAGGTCCAGTAGTAGAAAGTCTGAATAGCAAAAATACAGTACAGGAAAAGGCAGGCAATCCGTTAGGCAGGCAGGAGTCGGTACACAGGAAGTACAAGAAAACGCCAATGGGGATGAGGCAAGGCAGTCCGTTGCACAGAAGGTGGTCGATACACGGGAAGACAACTCTAAGGTAAAGACTGGGAGGAAAGTAAAGAAAGAAGGTAAGACTGAGGGAAAATAACACCAGACGGGAGGACGGGACAGGAGGAAGATGGGAGCGGAAGGTAGAAGGAGGAGGGTCAAGGAAACGGAGGCGAGAGGATAAGATGGAAATACAAAGAGGAAGGATGGGAGGAAACGAGGCGAGTAAGAGAGCAAAACACTGAGGAGCGAAGTGCAAGGAGTACGGCAGCGCAGGCGATCAGGAAAAACTGTTTGTTGCAACGCATCCGACCCCGGAAGTGAGTGGCTTATATACGGGCGTCAGAATGCGTAGAAAAAGACTAGACTCGTACTCTGCGCTTCGTTGTACGTGAAGGAACCAGTAATGGAGGACGTAGCTTCCATTTAGTCCAAAGCCGCCAGGTTCCTTGAGGTGTGACAGATATCTGTAGCAGCAGAGAAGCTACTATCCTACCAGGGAAAAGAGTACTGATTCCCACAGACTTAGTTATGATACGTATATAAGATTGGCTACAAAATCTGGCCTGACCTGGAAGTTCAGTCTAGATGTCCTAGCAGGCGTCATAGATCCCGACCTCCAGGGAGACATACAGGTTCTCCTACAGAACCATGGTGAAATTCCATTTGAAGTACATTGTGGGGACAAAATTGCACAGGGAATTTGTGAAAGGGCTCTATTTCCTCGTTTTAGAGAGTGTGAACCAGAGGATACTGAGAGGGGTACCATTTACCACTGAAGCAAAAAGGGAAAAAGAACCTACCATTCTTCCCGACCTAGCCTTCACCCAGCGAAATGATCCAGCAATCGCAGAGGCTTTTTTGTAGGTAATTCCCTAAGGATTAGAGAAGGGAAGTCCCTTTTTCTTCCTAAGGCAGGGATTACTGTACAGAAAGGAAACATCCACAGAAGGCCTAAGTAAAACTCAGTTAGTAATCCCCCAAACCCATCAGAAGATTGTACTAGAAATTGCGCATTCTCATTTGACAGGGGGACAGTTAGGGCAATCTAAGACCCAGGTGCACAGCAGTGGGAGGTTTTACTGGCCAGGTATCCATGCTGATATAAAGAACTTCATTCAGACATGTGAAATATGTCAGAAAACCAGTATTCATATTCCCCTGCCTGCCCCTCTGAATCCTTTACCAATAATAGAAGTCTCCTTTTCAAGGATTGGGATGGATATGATTGAACCGTTGGAAACCTCCAGACTGGGTAACAAATATGACCTCGTAATCATCGATTACGCTACCAGATACCCTGAGGTATTCCCTATGTGGATAAACACAACCCAGCAGATTTTAAAACATCTATTGCCATATTGTTCTATGGTTGGTTTTCCTAAAGACATTCTAATGGATCAGGGATCCAATTTTATGAGCAAACCCATGGGTGAAGTCAAAGAATTGCTCCATATCACCATCATAAGAACCTCAGTTTACCACCTCCAGACGGATGGTAGAAAGATTCAATAAAACACTCAAAATGATCCTAAGAAAGTTGATAGATAAGGACGGGAAGGACTGGGACTGCATGATCCCCTGGGTCCTTTTTGCAGTGAGAAAAACCCTGCAGGCGTCCACTGGATTCTATCCTTTCGAACTACTTTATGGTAGAGAACCTAGAGATGTCCTGGACATGCTCTGGGAGACCTGGGAAGAAAGAGAAGAGGCACCCATTCCCCTTTTGAAAACAGCTACCAGATTGCGAGAGCATATGAAACTTGTTTGAAGTCTAGTCTATACTCATAAGGAAAAAGCACAATCACAACTAAAGTCTACCTATGATAAAAAGGTAAACTTAAGATCATTTTCGATAGGGCAAAAGGTATTAGTCCTCTTACCTACCTCTGAAAATAAACTTGTCTCAATGTGTCATGGGCGGTATGAAATATTAGAACGAACAGGTACCTGAACATACAAGGTAGCCCAACCTGACAGGAAACAAAAGACCCATCTCTACAATGTAAATCTCTCAAAAGAGTGGAAGGAAAGTCATTCTGCCGCCAATGCCACAATACTATCTTGTTTGGTACCAGAAGAAATAGATAACTTTTAATTAATTTCAAGAGCTATCTAGTCAACAACAACTACAAGACTTAATAGATTTAGTCATAACATTCCCCAATGTATTCTGGGAGAAACCAGCAAGAGTGCAAGTGTCAGACTCCGGTTCCACCTCCCCTTGCTCCTCACCTGATTCTTCTGAGGAGGGCCCTTGGAAGGGAAACCTGGTCCTTGGTAGCTTCTTTTTCTTACTGGATTTCTTGTCCTTGGAGATCTGGACATTCTTCTCGTGTAGATAAGGTCTATCCCCTCCGGAGGCCACCGTGACAGCTGATGGAACCTGTCTTGTATGCCTCCAGGGGGGGCAGCCTCACAACCAGGGAAAAAGCCAAAGGCAGAAAAAACACTGGAGATCTTGATTGAGGAGACGAGGTGGACAGTCTTGGGATCCCAGGCAGGTAGTAGGAAACACTTCTCAATAGTTCAACGGCTCGAAGTTGGCACTGAAAGTGGTTGATGTTGTAGAAGGGTGTTGGTATTGGATATCTGAAGGAAACACCCTGATAAACATAGGGATCTGTAAGTACAGACAGCTCTCAGTGGACACGAACAGGATATTAGAGAAAAGACTCTCAGAAAGAAAGAAAAGGAAGAGATGCTGCAAGGAAAAAATAGGAAACTAGATCTATAACCGAAGAAAGAAATTAGCTAGTTGCACCCTGGTGGAATAGAGAAAGGCCAGATACTGTGTTGCAGAGATAATAGCCTTAGAGTGAAAGAACCAAGGTGCCGTGTTCCGACTGCCGGCGAAGCCAAAAGGCAGCCCGGAACGCAGACAGCAGATGAGGCGAGTAGTTTGAAGCCGCGCACCGAAGAAGGCTGCTGGCGGAAGGAATGAAATGGCAGATTGCCGAGCAGAAAGAGCAGGATGGCGCTGCTTACGGACAGAAGATTTTAAGCAGAAAGCAGAGATGGCCAGGCGCCGACACAGGTAAGACGCAGAAGGTAAGAGCGAACCGTGAAAACCCGAAGGCGGAAGTAAACGTAACGAAAGTACAGAGAAAGCCGGGAGGAAGCCCTAACGAGGAAAGACAAAAGATGAAGCGGCAGTCCAAAACGGACTTAGAAGGCAATAACCCAGACGGTTAAGAAGGCGGCTAAAAGCCAGAAGCAGGAACGAACACGCAAAGAGTAACGGAGCGTTAGTGTATGCATACAGATACAACGCAGAGAAATTGGGGGCGGAGTCAGCATTTATAGAGGAGAAAGCCATATATCCAAAGGACTAGAGCATAGCCAAACGCTGCTAATACCTCCACCGGTTCCATAATTTCCACCCGTGATTCCTGACAGCAAGGCACCTATAATTATATCAGAAACCCAAAGGGAAAAGTATTCAATTTGAAAATGTATAGACACCCGGAATCCTGTAGATAGATAGTGGTGAGAAAGTGAACAAAATGCTAATGGCAAATATTATCGAACCCTCTTCAAGCCCATGGTCCTCCCATATAGTATTGGTCACAAAACCCGACCATTCCTGGAGGTTTTGCATAGACTTCCGACAGGTCAACACATCCGATTTTGATGCCTATCCCATGCCGCGCATCAACAAATTAATTTGTGTTAACCCTAGACTTAACCAAGGTGTACTGGCAGGTCCCAGTAAATGGACCTGATAAGGAAAAGACAGCTTTCTCGACACCCCTGGAACTATTCCAGTTCAAAGTCCTCCCTTTTGGCTTACACAGGGCCCCCACCACTTTCCAATGGATTATGGACAGAATATTACAGCCCTACTCTGATTTCTCTGCGGCTTATATTGACGACATAGTCATTTATAGTAAGACGTGGGAAGACCATCTTTTCCATCTCTTTACTATTATGAGAGCCCTCAGAGAAGCTGGCTTAACTGCCAATCCATCCAAATGTCAGCTGGCCCAATCAGCCATGAAATACCTTGGCTTCTTTGTAGGGAATGGAAGTGTCCAGCCTCAATGAGAAAAAGTGAAAGCCATCCTAGATACCCCCACGCCTAAAACCAAGAGAGACCTCAGGGAAATCTAAGGGTTAATCGGTTACTACAGTAGGTTTATCCCTGATTTCTCGGACAGAACAACTAGGTTGACAGATAAATTAAAGAACGCTGAGCCCTAGAAGGTTCATTGGACTGACGAGGACGAGGTATGGTAAAACAGCTTAAAGAAACCCTGTGCCAGAACCCGATCCTAAAGGTAGTGGATTTTTCAAGAGAATTTGTATTACAAACGGACGCCTCTATTAGAGTATTAGGAGCAGGTTTGTCACAAGTATTTGATGGATTAGAACACCCTATCCTATTCACTAGTACGAGGTAGGAGGTATGTTAAAACAGCTTAAAAGAAACCCTGTGCCAGAACCCGATCCTAAAGGTAGTGGATTTTTTAAGAGAATTACACCTCTATTAGTATTAGGAGCAGTTTTGTCACAAGTATGTGATGGATTAGAACACCATATCCTATTCACTATTGGAAAACTCTTCTCACATGAAAATAACTGCTCTGTGTTAGAGTTAGAGGCTGTTGGCATCAAATGGGCTATCACCCATTTAACATACTACCTCTTAGGAAGGAAGTTCACTCTCATCACAGATCACTCATTAGTATGGATAAGCCAACGAAAGGACTCCAATCTTCGAGTCATGCAAGGGTTCCTAGACCTGCAACCCTTCTTTTTCACTGTGGAGCACCAAAAAGGTAAAGACCAGGGGAACGTTGATTTCCTTTCTCAGTTTCCCTGTGAAACAGATGCGGCTACATCGCATAGGGGAATGGCATTTGAAAAACCAGAAGGTGCCTCACCTACTAGAGCCTGGGGATCTGTCATCCAGGTGGCCAGGACACGGCCATCGCTTTTGGATCCAGTTCCTTGGGGTGGACCAGTAACGGAGGATCACCGGGTGAGGGGTCTTCAGAGAGTGGGAGTGGGACACCGGATGGTGAGATGCCTTATCCACTTCCCTGTAACACCTTTACCCCATCCTACCAGGTAGGATACTTAGGAACTCAACCCCCTTTTCACAACACAAACACTTTCTAACGGACAGCCTGCTATGAGAGAAAATGGACTAACACCCGAGCCGTATACCTGACGTGTCCCAATACAATGATCAGGCAGGGTCAGGCAATTAATGACCAACACGCACACCTGATATCCATTACATTTCCCCACATAAATGCAGAGCACGAAAAGCACACTTGGAGCACGGCAAAGCACACGAGGAAACAGCAGTTCCAAGATGGCAGTTTAACACGGGGAGAAAGACGGCGAAACCGAAGGGGATCACAAGGAGGGAATTTCCCTTGACCTTTCGACAAGGAACCGTTAATTTCATGAAGCCTCGAGAGTAGAAAGCGTAAGTCCAGAAAACCAGGCTGAGGAATCCTGCATTGTTTATTGGAGGTACCCGGGGCCCTCCTGCCTCAATAATCAAGGTGGGGAGAATCTTCAACTGCTGTGGTACTGTCCTTGGCTCCAACAATAAAGCAGCATCAGTGAAGTCAACACAGGTAGTGATTTGGGGAGACAGATACAAGACCAGTCTGTGTTGAAGCCAAGATTGAAAGATGCAACATTGTATGGCGAGCGCTGGAATGAACATTGTATGAAACACGTGTGATAACCAATGCAAGTAAAGTTGAACTGGAGATGAGTTACTGAACTTTGAAACAAAGATATACGATACATTTGACAGAGGGGGTCATTCCGACCCTGGCGGTAAGGGGTTAACTGCGCCGGTGAAGGTGTCGGAGCCGTCAACCCCTTACCGCCCCATTACGAGGTCTGCTCGCGGGAACCCGCTAAGGACGCCTGGTTTTACCAGGCATCCTTAGCGGCTCCCGCGAGCAGACCAGGTTGCTAACAACGGGCCCGTTGTTAGCTTCCTCCCCATCTCCATTGAGTCCTATGGGGGCTCAAATGGGAATGGGGATGTACCGGGTCCGGGTTACTGGGCCCTCCAAGGTCGGAATGGCCCACTAATTCCTCATTCAAGGAACCCAGACCCGGTACCCGGTGAGGGGGTAGACATGCCGCTAATAGCGGCATTGGTACCTCCTTCCTTGTAATGACCTCCAGAGTGTCCAGCACCGCGTGGGTGCTCAATCAAAGGTCTCTGTAAGGTGTCCAGCTGAGAGTTGACAAAAATGATAGAGTGGCAAAGGATTGTGAATAGAAGGGGTCCTGCAACGGGTCAAGCCAAATCCTGTGCACAATTGAAAGTCTTCGATGTTGATACAGTAAAGAAAGTTGATGGCAAAGTTGTCGAACTGGATATTAAATTATGCCTCCTATTGTAACGATTGTATGTATATTGGCCAACGCGAAGTTGCTTAAAATTGTACGCGAATAACTCTCTACGGCAAGGTCTTGACCTTAGAAATTGATGTAAGCCGCCATCTTGAATCAAGCCTCCATTTTAGGTTAGAACCGCCATTTTGGGGTTTTTGTACAAAGTCACCCTGTAATCTAAAATGGCAGTCTCGTGTGCTCTTGTTCTTGCCTTAACCTCTTCAACCTCTGTAGGAGAGTTAATGTCCAACCTGCCTTCAGGCTACATGTTAGGGTCATGTAGACCTTGTCCTTTGTTGACCTCGAGAGCAGGGGATTACTTGAATCAGCAATGTCAAACTACAAGTATACAAGAACAGTAATGCTATCCGAATATAATATGCGAAACATTTGTTTGGTCTGTATTAAAACAGTATGTAAAGAGTGTTAACGTTAAATTAAAGAATAATGGAGTGTGTTAGTAAATGTATTTAAAAGTAAACCGCATGCACGAGATATGTAAATTAGGAAAGTGAACCTGGCGCGACCCTAGCCCAATGTATAATTAACTTGTAAGAGGCTGGACATCATTTTTACAAATTGTATAAATGCGTCGATGTCCAGCTAGGAAATTCTGCTCACTGCTCACATTGAACCCTGCTGGTCGTCTCTGTGATGTATTGACGGCCAAATAGCTATTTGTGTACTTTGTTGAATACTGTTCAGATTTGTAATAAAGATTCTGGGAATCTTTACAAGCCCGTGTCAGTGTATTTTCCGTTGCTTGGTGTAACAGCCGTAATATTGTATTTTTTCTGATTCCACAAAGTAGACAAAGTTGGTCCGAGCCCAACGGAGGCAGATCAATTAAAAGCTTTGTGTTAAAGCTAGTTTGTCTTACAATAGATAAATTGGTCCGAGCCTAGCAGAGGGAGACTGATTGAAGATGTTTTGTTAGAACAGATCTGAGCCCGGCAGAGGGGGATCCGGTGTGAACCGTGAATTACCAGAGAAATTGGATACATGGAAATCCTGCAAAAACTGTGCATATGTGAAAATACAAACTTAGTGTTAAAGTGGATCTGAGCCTGGCGGACGGGGATCCAAGGTGAACAGTAAATCACCTGAGAAAAGTATGCATTGGAGAATCCTGGTAGGAAAGGAACTTTATTGTTTGTTGCAACAGGCCCTCTGAAAGAAGAAACTTTTTACGGCAAAGAGACTTTGGCACAGAAGGCCATGATGTTGAAGTTTTGAACTGCACCCTCGTGCTAGAGAAGCCAGAGACTGTGCTAAGCTCAAGTCTGTTGCCTTATCCAATGCCGAAAACGTGGGGAAGGGAAGCCAACAGCTTGAATATCCTAACATATAATTTCTTCAACACCTTTCTTTTGCATAACATTGTTTCCCACACCATTTGTATTTAGAGGTAAGGATAGTCAATAAGTGTATTAGTATAGGCCCTTTTATTTTGACAAGACTCCACTAGATCTGCATTATTATTATTTGATGGTCGTAGCTTGCTCCCATCTTTAGATTTAGGATTAGATAGGCATTTTTCAAAACCAATTGAATTCAAAAAACACCTTTGAACTGTGGTCACTTTTATCTATCTTACTGTTGATACCATGCCTTCCTTACACTAAGTATTTCCAGAATCTAGATTTAGAGCTCAATATTGCAAAGTCAAAGATTATGATCTTGAACACCACTGGCAAGTTAAGACGCCAAAAAACCTTGTTTGGTTGGAAGATTGGTAATGTAAAATTAGAAGGGGTTCAAAGCTTTAAATATTTAGGAATTAAGATGATTGGCAAAGAAACACGGGCAGCCAGAAAGGATGTTTTGAATAGTGCAGGAGCGGTTACGGCCGCACAACTTCGGGCTCTGGACAAAAAATGTGGTTGCTTTTCATTACATCCAGTAATCAAATTATAGAATCAGAAGATTATACCAACATGTTTATATGGAGCAGAGACCCAGGATTGTGAGTTTGAATGGGAAAAATTGCAATCTAAGTTATGGAAAAGTGTTGTCACTGCCACCAGGAATCCCTTTGGCAGCGATCCGGCAGGAATTAGGGATCATTTCATTAAAAGGCACGCATAGATTCAGTTGATGAGAAATCTGCTTAGCCTGCTGGAGTACTCTTTTTGTCAAATTAAATGAACTATGGTGCAATGGGTCATGTAAAATTTTGTTGCAATGGCTAGGTGCTGGCTTAATATTCTTGGGTTCAATGGATTCCTCAGTAGATGAAATGTGTTCTCGTCCACATTAAGTTAAACGGAAAATCTTTGAACAAGATTGGATAAACAGCACACACATTGTACCTGGCTATAAGATATTTGACCGTTTCAAATGTGAGATCAAACCAGTGAATGTCCTACGACCATACTTATGGAGACACCCTTCTAAGAAATATATCAATGTGCTACTAAGGATGAAACTCAATGTTTTACCAACGTTAGATGTTGTGGGAACAAGATGTAAAACGCCTAAAAATCAAAGATGATTTCGTTTTTGTGGTGTATATGTAGACACACTATATCATCTATACGTGGAATTAATGGAATTAGCTGCTGTGCATGCACTTGTATTTGGCGATTTTGTGATCAAAACGGGGTTACCATCATAGGAACGGATGTGGCTCTCCCTTCTATCTGTACCAACGGAAACACTTTGTATAGCGACAGGGCGGGTTGCAAATCAAATATTTGGGGAAGAAGTTTAAAATACTGATGAACTAGGGTATTTTATTTTTAAACTGATTATATATATTTATATGAACTTGTATGTATGGTTGTTAATGGTGATTGCAGATATTACTGTTTTTGTATGATTCACACGGTTTTATTGTGATTGTTTTACTGTGATTTTCATAGAACTGTACAGTGTGGGAAGTTTCAGATTGTTGTACTAATTTTCTTGAAAACTAGAACACACTATAAATATAAATAAATAAAATAAATGGTCTTGCTTCTGCCCATTGCACACATTGTGGGTTCAGTGTGTTGCAGCTTCCTAACAAGGGTGCCGCAGGTAGCACCATGGCCAGCATGTTACGGTTGCTGACTGGTGGTGTTTTGCCACTTGTGCCTATGCCAGCTTTCCTTGACCTCTCAGCATGTGGGAGTATGCATTGGAGTCAGGGATTTGCACTGACTCGGCCTACAGTGATTTTGTGGCCGTGAATGTGGTCTTGCGAGTGTCAGCCAGGTTCTTGGGGTTGCCATTTTGTGGTGGTGCATCCTGAAGTATAGATAACAAGCCATTGGATTTCACGGCACTATGTCATCTCAGTTGGTCGGCTAACTGCTTGCTAAGTGTCCCTTTGATTTGTGTACATCCGTGCCGGCCTCAGCGGTGACAGCAGCCTGGACAGATTAAGAAAAATGTGGCACCACTGGTCAAAGACGGGGAGGTGTCACATTTTTTTGTTAACTTCCCCCTCCGGCGGCTCAGCGGGGAGTTAATCACTAGAATAGGGCACTCATGCCTCGCGCGTCGAAGCGGGGATGTAATTATTGAAATAGGGTGCTGATGCTTTTGCAGCGGGAGAATTTAAGACAATAGGGCACCTTCCGCGCCTTCTCCCACTACGTCAGCTCGGGGTAGCCCTCGAAATACCACATGCTTTGTCGCTACATCAAATTCTGAGTTTCGCACCAAAACTCTCCTTTTCCGGCTGCTTTGGAGTCAAGGAAAATGCCTTATCACCAAAACATTATTACTGCATCTACTATTACCTCATATGGTAATTACCACATGTGATAATAGTGCACGCGGTAATACGCATGTCCAAAATGGAATCCTATAAATTCCAAAATGGAGTATAACAGAAGGGTTCCTATGACTCGTTACTGCATGCTTATCACAGGAAGAAGCAATGCCCAAACTTGTAATGTCCCACGTGATCTGTGCATGTGAGTGTGTGAACTGCGTCGGAGAGCGCAATTACTGGCAAACAGGGAGCTATTGTGTATGGGAAGGGCTCTCAGAATACAACAGCACCAGCAGTCTTTGGGTTACCCCTCGCACAATACGAGCATGTCGGGCGCTTCCTGCTGCCATTGTTATCCATAGTGTGAATGACAACGCCAGCAAAGTGCGTGCATTGCTGCTCTTAAAGTTTCGCCTCCTTCCTGGTCCCAGCCGAGTCCTTTGTTCTGTTTTTGAAAAGAAATAAACCGTCTTTAAGAAAAAACGGTATCTTTGTACTTATAGCAACTGCTATTGGCTAAGTTCCCCAGAAAGTGGGATCTTTTCATGTTGCCTGCGCCAATGCATTTCCAGGATGGTTGCACTGTGTATTTAGATGTAGTTGACTCTTTAAACAACAGAAAGATAGGTGCTGGAGTACGGGGGTGCGATGGGTCTGAGCAGGGCCCACTCAGAAACGCAATTGTATAATTTGAAGGAGTGATTATCCCCAGTGTATTTCAATTTATTAACCCCTGAGACATACACGTTATTTTGTAATTATCTTATACGTTGGTCACCGCATATTTAAATGTAATGTTTAAGCACATTTTCATGCTGCCTACGCCAATACATTTCCAGGCTGGTCCCATTAAATATGCCAGTATAAGAACATGTGCTTGATCATCGCGTGCAATAGTGCTGCCAGTGCTGACCCACAAACATGTAATCGTTATTTGAAAGGATCGATGTATCCCCCGTGTGTTTTAGTTCAATTTGACCAAGATAAACAGGGATCATATCTACGAAGAGTACGGACGAACAGTGCCAGTTAACACATTTTCAGGGCCAGGTGCTAGGTTTAGTCATAGTGTGAAGAATCAACTTCCAGGGTACCAGTGCTCCAGGGGGGAACATTGGTTTCTAAACCATCAATCAGCCTCATCTCTAGTACACCAGAAGGGATCCGAGCAGATTGGAATAACAAGCAAATTATGAAACTCCTTGTCCAGTTTTGGTAACGTGGACTGAACAGCAGGCTTATCTCCTAAATGTCATGGATAGTTGGTTAGTTGCAACACAGAGAAAATACATGAATTATCAATGATAAAAGGGACTTTCCAGTCAAGGTTGTATTAGAAATATCTACTTCATTTATATCACAATAGTCAATCTAACAACACTACTAAATACAACTCACCCTGTAAGGGAATGAAGAGGACAGACAGTTTCAATGAAGGAAAATTGATGCATTGTGGATACTGACAGGAGGGTAGTTGGTATGGTTAATAACCATAACAATTTAAGGTTACTTGGCTTCAGATCAAGGTGAGCAATAGTTTTTAATATGTCTATAGAGGCCTTCACAATGTACCACAATGTATGTTGTCCTGTAGGTGTTCTTGGTGCTCGATAGGGTCGAGTCAGCTTCAGGATGCTTTGCAGGCTTCTGTGACAGCGTTCAAGCTGGGAGTCAGTTACAGGTATCAGGTGGCAAGACAGTTCAGCTAGCAAAGCTGGATGAAAGCTACAGACTGACCTACACAGTGGCTCGAGGTCAAGAATTGTCTCAGTGCTGATCGTGTTCTGAAGCACTGGTCGAGACTTCTTGGATGTCTTTAAGCGACTACGTCTTGACAACGGTCAGCATTGCAGTCAGTTGCAGCTCGAGGAACTCAACTGGCTCGAAAATGTTCTTTAAGGAGGACGTCGGTAGATGCTCGTCGAGGCACTTCTCCCAGTTTCTTCAAGGGGCTCGGATCATCCTGTAAGGCAGACAGCACACAGCTGTGGAGTGTGTTGCAGGCCCCTGCCTTGTCCTTGGTTGTTGCGTCAGAGACCTTCTGGCACTTCCTACCTGCAGAGACTAGCAGGGCATGCTGTGTGCTGGCTTGGTACCGGTTCCAGAGTGACTAGAGGGTCCTCTGGATTCCTTATCTACCTCTGTTCCCTGGGAGATGTTTAGGGGTGGGATCTTGCATCCCTCTTTGGAGGCCCTGGCCTTCCTTCACTGGCAGAAGATATAAAACAGACTATACCTTCAGCCAGGGTCCAATGAAGTGTTCCTCTTGCTACTCCTTGCAAAGTCTTACAATGATCTGCCAATAGAGGGGCTCAGCCCTCTTTTAAAGCCAAATGGTTCACAGTGTTTGGTGTAGGATTAGCCTACCTTAATGAACCAATCTTGGAGTCCCTACCAACAATGTCCTGCATGCTTGAGTTCATTACCAGAGTGCTTTGCAACAGGAAAATTAAAGGGTAAAAACCTGTGATACTAAGTGCCATCTATCTTCCTATCTGTTGTTGATCAAAGAGTCCTTCTGGTTAATGGATTTCTCTGTGGTTCCTGATTAAAGGAGCAGGTCTCCCTTAAAGCTGCAGCGAGAACAGACTCTCCTGCAAACCACATCCTCATACCTTATCAATGGGGTCCCCCCATCAGCGCGGTCTACTTAAACACACAGTCCCAGACATGACAGCTCACTGTCGTTGATACTGAAGCGGGAGCTGTGTTCAGGTTGACACAGTTACATATGAAAGGTTGTTAGGGTTTCCTGTTTCATTGGTTAACCTCTGTAGCTAGGCCCCATGCAGGTCGGTTTGAAGAACCCTCTAATTAGTACGTTAATCGCTGCCACCAGCTGCAGGGCCTAACAAACGAGCAGGGCGGATCCATGGAGCCTTTGTTAGTTAATCAGGCTGGCCATGGCAGTGGGACGGTTGGCCCTCCCACTTCCTGGAGATGACCTTGCATACTCCTGGCTGTCACATTCCAATTAAATTTGACAGGGCGGACTGTGCCTGCCGGCTGTGTCCACCTAGAGTACACAGGTCTATGCCTTTGTCATGGTGTCAGCATAGGAAAATGAGTGTGGATTAGCCCCACACATTTTCCTGAGGTTGGTCTACCATTGCTCCATTTCATTACAAATTTTAAAAAGCTAGGCGAGCGCACACCTACTGTGTGGACGACTGAATTCCTCACACATAGGTTGAAGGAAGCCACAGGGAAATGTTTCTGCCTACCGGTTTTCTTTCAGTAACATGATTGTTTTGTGTGCTATCACAGGTATACAGCTCATCACAGGTATACAGCTCTAAGGGAAGGACAAAGAAGACCGTATTTTTAGGTTGGTCTGTGAAGGGTTTTGCCTCCCAGCAGTTCCTATTTTTAGATGTCACGAAGCAAAAAAACGTTTTGTACAAAATACTGGCCACAAAAGTGTTGCCTCTTAGTAGACCTTATTTTCAGGTTCTCTTAAGCAAATGTTGGTTTGGTACAAAACGCTGATGACAAATATGAATCAATATTTTGTTTAGCCTCCCAGCAGTTCCTATTTTTAGGTGTAGACCTTATTTTCAGGTTCTCTTAAGCAAATGTTGGTTTGGTACAAAACGCTGATGACAAATATGAATCAATATTTTGTTTAAATATATAGGTAATAGAATTGAGTTTCTTTTCCTGAAAAAAGTAGTATTGTGAAGTCAACAAACTACACCTCTTTTCTACAATGTGTTCTTTTTGAAAAATGTATAACGAATGCTTAAAGTCCAGCTCAAATCTGGTACGCTTATAAAATACAAAAATTTGCATTTATTTCTCTCCCCCTATTCAAATACTCTAATCTTTGTTGCATAAAAAACAGAGTATATTGATGATTAAGTTGTAAATGTTTTTGTCTACTATTCCTTTGAGAACTTATGAGACAGTGGGGACGCTATGTTGTAACCTTAAGTAATAAAGGTAAAGAAACTGGTTTTCCAGCCCTTTCAGAATTTGGATTTGTATGTTTTTCCTCCCAAAATGCATAATCTGTTAAGTGAGCAGTACTGGATTTGGAGATGTATGAAAATTGTGTCTATAGTAAATAACTGTAGCTTAAATGTTTGAGGTCAGGACCACCCCCCTGTTCTAAATATTTGTATATGCCCTATTGTCCTGTCCGATTTTGGGGCTATCCCTCAAGTTACCAAAGGGTTTTGACCCATGCTGAATCAATAGACTGGGTAGATGTGGGGATGAGCGGCCGCCGCCCATTATTCCATCCCAGAGTCCAGGAGAACTGCGCAGTTGGCACAAGACCACTCCAAAGATACAACCTTCTTGTGGGGGGTTCCACATCACCACTCTACTGTAAGGATGCCATCAAAACAATGTTAAGCAAGGGTCCTATTCTATCAAGCAAAAGACCACTCTATTGAAATGCAGTAATTCAAGACAGATCCCAAAAATGGATGCAGTACCGACAAATTCCACAAGGCGGCGCTAGCGGTCTAAACTCTGACAGGAGAGCTGGCTGACAAAGGGACCTGAGTCAACTGGACTTCAAAGCCTGTTGGTTAATTAAACAATCTTAGCCACCTGCTGTTCCCAGAGGCCAAGAGGCTGAGAACTCTTAACACCCCAGAGACTCACAACAGGAGGCAGGATATCACATGGCCCTTCTGAGTGAGAGGGAGGGGGTTTCCCCTTCAGCCTGGAGGAGAGAGACAATAGCCCCTTTCAGTCGAATGGGTTATGTTAATTTTGAGTGTTTCCTGTCAACAGCCCTCTGCCAGCAAGGAGATACATGTGATCACTGACCCACCCAGACTTCTGGAGGCGGACCCAAACACTTTGGGGAGTTGAATTGCAACAAATATATATTTTATAGAAACATTGATAACTTATTGTAACCAAATGACAGGAATGTACAACTTTAAGAGTCTTAGTATGAAAAATGCCCTCACGATTTGAGTCCAAACTCCAATTTGTACCATTTGTTCCCGCTAATTATGAATATTGTAGACACTGTATTTAAGCTAGAGACCTGGAAATTTACTGGGATATTTGGAGAAGGGGGTGTACCTTTGTATAATTTTTGATGAAAAAACAATGTTGCAAAACCCACTAAAATCGAAAATAAGTTGCCATTTTTGAATGTAAGCTCCTAGAAACGCCAGAGTCGGAACAGAGACTACCGGAAGCAATATGTAATATGTACATGTAATGTCAACCACTTGTGTACCTGGGAAATATGTATTTGGATCAGAAATAGATTTGTGTGCACATTGACCAGGGGAGTGTCATTTCTGTAGGTCATAAAAATGACATCACTCTGACACACCAGCCCTTCCCAAATCAGGGACCAAAGAATCTATTGACCTATCAAATCAAGAGAGGGGCACGCTTATTGATGCTACGCACACACCCACTTTCAAGACACATAAAAGGAACATTGAAACCCAGGTAGAGACATTCATTTTCCATTTCTGCGGAGCATTTTGACAGCCGACTTCCCATCCAGACAGAGACCACAACCAGGGACCCATAGACTACAGAACTTTGAACCTAGAAGGCCCACTGCAAGCAAAAGTATTCTCAGCAGGCCTTCAGAATCCATCAAACCTAACCAAACTATTCAACAGCCGGGCGATCTGTTTGAATTCTTTGCTAAGAACTTTTGCCGGAACCGGTAGCAGTATCCAGGAGCCGTGCTGTGTCCAGAGAAAGCAGAACCCGATCCAGAGAACTTTGGCGAGTACCAGAGACCAGACCAGAGATCCAGAGAACCACAGGCCGCTGTATCCAGAGAGCTGACCCAGATCGCTGTGTAGTGCCGAGAACAGAACCAGAGTCCAGTCCAAAACCTGACCAGATCTGTGGCGAGGCCCATTCCTGACCAAAATATATTGTGAGTACCGCCAGAGGTGTGCAAAACCCAAACTATTAGTTTAAAATAATCTAATTCAAACTATTTTAACTTAATTAGAACTGCCTCCTAGAAAGCTGTCATCTGTCATTCTAAAGCTGCACAACTGTCACCTGTCATTTTAAAGCTGAAAGCTGTCAACTGTCATTCTGAAACTGTGATTCATTTCTGAAAAACTACCTTCACAAAATCGTCTGTATCTCCGGAACCGTTCGTCCTAGGAACATGGTTTGACTTTCATTTTAAAGCTGTGATTCTAGGCTTTCCAACGAACCTAGAACTGACTACTTCTTCCACAATCGCGATTTACGCACTCGCGAAATTTACCGCGATTTGCGATTTGGCTCAATTTCTCCACTTGTCAAAATAGCAGCTCCATTCTTTCCTTTGTTAAAATCCGTTTGCAACCTGGTAATAACTCATAGAGCATTGCTAAAGTGAGCCTGAACTAATACCAACAAGCATCTCTCACTCACCCTTAATCTCTAGAGGGAATTAAAATCAGTTAGCACATTTTCCCATCCATTGCCATCACATGTAAAAGCATTTTGGGCCTCTGTTTCAAACTTCTACCTGTTTCCTCTAAGCTTGCTGGGGGGGAACTGAATTTCATATTGTATTGGATTGCATTCCTGAGAACTGTGTGCTCCTCTTTCCATCTCCTTCTATTTCTTACATTGCATAGGGGGAGGTGAATTGCCAGAGAAAAAGTGATTATCTTATCTTTTGCTAAAATCATATCAAGTATTTCTGTACTGCATTTTATTCCTCATTGCTTTTCTCTTGAAACCATAAAAGTATTTTTGCTACTGTATCCATCCTATACTAACTCCTCATTGATTGTAAAGAAGTGTGCTAGTGCCAGATTACCCATTGTTGATCAACATTATATCCATAAGTGTGATATCAATTATTAATTTATTATAAAAGTGTGATATATATCTTGTTAATTTTTCAAATAAACCTTTTAATTTGCAAAACAAACCTACTTCTTGGCTTAGTGGGGTCAGGGGGATTCTAAGAGGGGGGTGTTATACAAGGGTTGTCATCCAGAGTACTGAACTGGACATAAAAATACATCAAAAGGGTTTTCCTCAGCATCCCAGACTAGGCATTGACTTAGCTGTAGTGTTGATTAAATATCACTTACAGGTCTCAGTGATACACAAGACAGGATCGCAGCAGGAGTATCTTGGGAAGGTTGCTACCCTCCCTCTGAAGGAGACTTCAGCATCATTTCGGGATGTAATAGGAATGGTTGGGTGAGGGAAGGAACGAGTGGATGCGCAGGGCACTGAAACATACATGGAGGTGTTAGCAAATGACCAGCAGAGATGCAGCACAGGTGTTGACCGAAGGGGAATTGAATATCAAAATAGCACGGCATTGGGGGGAAGTGTAGGAATGTTTCTAGCATGAGTGCTTCCCTGCTGTAAATTTGAGGTACGGCAATTTCCTAAGCTCGTGTTTTTCACTACAGTAATTTACACTGACATACATAGGAGGAAACCTAATTCTACTTTTGTTATCATAGGTGGTTTATTGAGATGACTGGACAGGGGTCCCCGGACATGTTCGCCAGTGGCGAGGGTAGTCCCATTTGCAGAAGCGGGCACGATTTTGATGATGAAGCTGAGCCATGGACACTCTTTCAAGAGAAGTTGCACAACAAAGTGAATAGGTTGGGCACGAAAGGTGCTGGAGGATGGGCAGGAGGTGCCCACCCAAAAGCAAGTAGTGCAAGTGCAGATTTGGCCACCGATCATGATAGACATCACGCTGCCCACAGAGGTGCCAGGGGAGGAACAACCTAAGAGAAAGACGGCAATGTGTCAACCGACTGGTAATGCAGTCACAGCAAAAGTACAAGAACAGTTTGAATTGCTGGATTTGGCGGACCCCGCACACATTAGCAGAGCAGGGCAGCTAGGTAAGCTGCCAGCATGTAACAAATTGGGCAATGGATCAATAACTAGGGCGTTAGAGGAAATGCTGAAGTTGTTGCGAGGGGTTGTGCAGCAACCAAGTGAAGGGGGCAACAGCTAGATTGCAAGGAGAGCATAGGAGGGCCCACAATGCCCGCTGCTAACATGGATGCCCCAGGGGCTTCAACCACCCTTGCTGCAGTGGGACTTTCTTGCTCCATGAAGGACACAGCAGCACCATTGCAGCAACAGGTTCACACACGTTTGGGAGAATTGATGGGACTTGTTCAAGGGTATAAAGGGGGATTGGCTCTGACTTTGGTCCTAGTATCACCCCCCACCCCCTGTAGCAAATGCAACAGCAAGGTCAAACAGGCCCGCTGTAAATGCAGAGAAGGGGACAGATGCGGGGTGTCAGCTGGTTGGAGCAGGGAGCATGATAAATAGTGGCAACTTCGTGACTATTGTCCTCCAGTTCTCGGGCAGGTCCACCTTGGCATGTCATATTCCCAAGCAGGTTAAGGAGAAAATTTGGGCAAGAAAGTACTTTGATATATTTTCATTGCTATCAGTGTAGATGGCTGGGCCAGACATAACTGTTAGCAAGGACAAAGCCAAGAAAAGATAGGAGAACTAGGCCAGAGGAAACGATAAGTAATTGGAACAAGGCGTTCTCCTTAGTGGCAGCTGTGATGATGGAAAGGTTTGCGGAGCATGGAGCTACACTATGGAAATATAGGGGCACGATAGTTGATGAGCATAGAAAGTATGGTTCCACAGGCTGGGTGGATTATGACCGGGATTTTAGATCAAAGATGGCGATTGCACACGATTTGACGAGGGACAAGAAGGACATGGAAGCTTGGGTGTCCTACATGGGGGTAAAGGACAAGGCCAACCAAGTAAATGGTGAACTGGGAAAGATCCCACGTAAGTCATGATTCTGGAGATATGAGCACAACCAAAGAGGTAGCTGGCGGCCCTTTTGCCAAGGCCCCTGGCACCAAGGGGACGGGAACGTGCACACAAGAGCGACATGCAGGGTCATGGGAGAATATCGACAGGTGGTGCAGGAACTTCAGACATTTCATGCAGGCTTTTTAATGGGGGGGGGGTTTGCACAAAGTGCAGAAACACCCACATATGTTCTAAGTGTGGGGGTGGGCACCAAGCAGCAAAATGTTACAGGTCTGAAGGGGCACTAAGGGTATGGGGCACCACAGAGGTGCATGATAGGCCCAAATGGGAAAAAGGACCCTCCCTGGTTAACAGACTAGTGCTGCAGGAATTCTTGAATGACTACCCCAAAGACAAATAATGTGCTTTATTTTACAGGTGATTTATGGATGGGTTCTGCATACCTTATGAGGGCCGCTGATGGTGAGGATTGCTTATAACTTACCATCGCCTGGGAAGTAGCCGCACTTGGTGAAGGAAAAGATCTCAAAGGAGTTGGCGGTGGGTAGGATGGTGGACTCCTTTGTTTCTGCCCTTCTGACCAATTTCATCATGTGTCCTGTGGGCATTGTCCCCAAGAAGGAGCCAGGGAAGTTCAAGCTGATACACCATCAATCTTATTCAAAGGCGGAGTCAGCAAACGGCTGGCTTGATCCTGGGCACTGCTTAGTGACCTATGCTTCCTTTGACAAGGTAATGGACCTAGTGGCCAAAATGGGTAAGGGGGCCCTGCTAGCTAAAATAGACACTGAATCAATATTTTGGCTCCTGCCAGTGCACCCTGACAGTTTTCACCTGCTGGGCGTTCAGTGGCAAGGGTTGTTCTACATGAGCAAGTGCATGTCCATGGACTGCTCGGTGTTCTGTGCATTTTCTGAGGCTTTTGGCCCATTTTTTGAGTGGGCTGTGTGCAGCGAGGAACTGAGACGGTGCATTGTGCGCTACCTCAATGATTTGATTTTTGGGGGCAAGAAGGGCTCCAGTAATTGTGCTTGCGCACTGGCCTCCTTCCAGAGTCTGATGGGCTGGATGAGCATACCACTGGTGCCAGAGAAGACACAGGGCCCACCGAGGTAATAACATTTCTGGGCATTTAAATTGCCACAGCAAAGGTCACCTGGAGGTTGCCAGGTGACAAGGCAAAGGGACTGATCAATGAGATTGAGAACACTCTGATTAAAGACAGGACCACCTTGGAGAAGGTGCAGCAATTGCTGGGTAAATTAAACTTTGCCTACAGGTTTATCCCAGCTGGGAGGGTGTTTACATGAAGGTTGGTAAGGGCAACAGCAGGGTTCATTCACGTTAAAACACCACCACATCTGGCTCAGTACATCCTTGAAGGAGGATCTGCATGTGTGGTGGTCATTCCTACTAGGATTTAACAGGGTACGGTTGTGGAGGACAACGTGGGTAACAAGCGGGGAGCTCCAGATGTACTCTGATGCATCAGGTAAGAAAGGTTTCAGTGTTATCCTGGGACAGGAATGGTGTGCACAGAAGTGGCCTACACAACGGCACAAGAAATGGAGGATCAGGAATATTATAGCACTAGAATTGATTCCGATTGTCGTGACACTCTTTCTCGTTTTCAGTGGGACAAGTTCCAGAAGGCCCATCCGGTGGCCCGGGAGTGGGCGCGCAGTTCAGGAATTAATGGGCTGAGCTGGTGTCATGGACCGGATGCTCTGGGACCGCAGGGAACGATCGCTCACACCAGGAGTTAGGTCCAGGTACAAGCAGGGTTACGGTAAGTTTCTGAGTGCATCACTCACGCTGGGTTGCTCAGAAGGGATGCTGAAGAACAAGTGTGCACATTTTTAGTCTGGGCACACAATGAAGGGAAGACAAGGAGCTGCGTGGCAGGCCAGCTTGCAGAAATATCTTTTTATAGCCCACTGTTGGGGAAAGGGAATCTTACAAAAAGCCATGAGGAGCAAGCCACACTGAAAGGATGGGGCCAGATGGAAGGGTCCAGGATGAATGCGTGCAGGCCAATTGATTTTGAGATCTTACAGAAACTGCTCAAGGCCATGTCTGCTGTCTGTTCTAATGCTTATGAGGTTTCCTTGTTCAGGATTGCTTTTCCTACATGTTTTTCCAGGGCGTTTTGCATCAGCGAACTGGTTGGGGCAAGCAAAAACGTCCAGTCAGGGAGTGCACTGCTAGCGAAGGATGTGGTCTTTACTGGTCCCGCAGAGGGGGTAAACATCAAGTTGCATAGATCAAAGACAGATCAAGATGGCAAAGGAAAGTGGGTCACCTTGTTCGGTTCCCCCAGCAGGGACAGCTGCACTGTCTGGTTACTGAATCATTATCTGGCCAGCAGACCGCCGGGGGTAACACACCTATTAATGCATGACAGTGGATCCCTCCTAACTATTTTCCAATTTAGGAAGGTTTTATCTGCCACACTGCTAGAGGTTGGACTCCACGGGAAGGGATGTTCCTCCCACAGCTTCTGCATTGGGCCCGCCATCATGGCCTTCCAACAAGGGATTCCAGCGTAAGCAATACCAAAGATAGGAAGATAGCATTCTGACCTCTATCGATTATATGTGCGGTTGGGTGGGGCCACCTCACATGTCCTATGAAAGGGGAGCTTACAGAGGGCCCAGTAGGTACTGGTATTAAGGTTTGAGGCACATTGAAAACCTGCGCTTTATCGCAGGAGAAATTTAGGGTGTTGTTCCAGTTCTTGTGGTAATATTCTTTGTTTTTGCTTACACATTTCATTGTACCGCCAGGTGACGCTATGTGGTTTATGGGACACTCACTTGTGTCCTGTGTGGAGAGAGTTCAAGTAGTAGCGCAGTGGTGGAAGAGAGTTGAAAACATGGCTGGGTACACCAGGCATGAAATGGCATTCATTGTTGCCCGCTGTGCACCGGCAGCGTTGGGTGAGGCCGGCACCCCGAATTTCGGTTTTGCACTTAGGAGGGAGCAACTTCGCCAGTTTGGGAAGGGAGACGCCTACAAGTGCAGATGCAGATTGCACTGAGGATCTTGGGTCACAGAAATGTTTTGGTCTGAGATTGTGCCCCGGCAGCAGTGGCATGGTGCTCTTTCCAACGCTAATATGGAAAAACCGACAACAAGGATAAATTAGAGCATGGAAACATTTACAAGATCTGAGGGCATTGGATTTGTTAAGCACTGAGCATTTTGAGCAAGATGGGGTGCATCTGACAGATAGAGGGCATTACATTTTTCCCATTTTTCTCATGGCCATATTTTGGGCATTGAGAAAGGTCAGCTGCTAATAAGGTGCCTTGGTGAGAATGACGGTCTTGTGTTGGGGGCTTTAGGGGTTCCGGGGGGGCCCTCGGAAAAGTGCGGCAGAGTAATGGGGAGGTCCTAGCCGGGGAGGAGTTTTTGCTGCAGTTCTGGCCGCAACCGGTATCACCTGGCCGTTTACGAGCCAGGTTCAGGGTTCGATGGACACTGACCCACTTATGGACAGTTGAGACTCCTCGTCAACTGAATGCAGTGGTTGTGATCTATTTTGTAAGTGCATATGGCCTGTGGTTCTGGGGTAGGAGGCCAAAGTAGGGGATGTCCCCTATAAGGGTAAGAAAGTAAATCGAGTGGCTCATCTGTAGGCTGTTAACCTCCCTGATTGATCTTTGGCACTTGCTGTATGCAAATAGCACATTAAATGAAACCAAATTATAAAACACATATTGAACCAAAAACAGAAATGGCACTTGTTTATATAGCACCTCCTGCCACATCCATCCAGTGTACAAGTGCTGTGTTATCCAAATGAACAGGGCTCATGCTATCCACATTGGAAGCATATAATGCAGCCCTGGTCTGGAAAGTTGTACAGTGAGCTCCAAAGCGAGTGCTTAATGTACTTAGCTAATTTACTGTCTATGTACCGTAAGTGTTTCCTTCTTGTGTACCTTACATCCGGCCTCTGGGCCCCCTGCAACTCAGAGGCGGATTTAGCAGTCGGACCAGCGACAAACGACCAGGAGGGTCCCCCTTGCTTAGCCTTTATCACCTCAAAGGAAAACAGTCTGGGCTGCACAGGGCCTCCCACTGAGCTCTCATCTCTTTAACAGTTTCAGCTGGGAGACCATTTACAGTGAGAGGTGATTAGTGATGGTAGCAGGTAAATGGCAGTGACCATTACTGTGGCCCTTTTTTGTTTTCTGGCAATTCTATGTGATTGCTGGTGGATTAGACATTGGGCGAGGCGGCATTGTCATGCTAGCTGCAAGCAGTGTGAAACAGTGACCCTATCATGCATTTTCATTCACCTTGTGTCTTTAAGAGATTTTTTGTAGGTTCTTATTACCCTATACCCCAAGGCGGGTCCTTCATTGTCAGTCCCAGTGACTGATGATTGTCTCTTGCTGGCCCAGAGTTAAACGGGTGCTAGCGGTTTTAGAGATCAGGATCGACATTTCAGTCTGGAATCAGATATCCTATCTTTCAGGTCACACCTAAGGCCCTAGTCATTGCTGTGTTGCTGCACTCGCAATATGACCTTGTGTTTGTTTGCCTATCAGATGATGGGTGCCTGGAGACCATGTGCCCTGCGTTAGGCGCCCAATAAACACGGAGTAACCTTTGGTGCAAAGTTGCAGAGGTGCTGACCTATAAGCAGTTTGTCTCTCTAAGGGATGTTCATAATGCTCCTGTAGTCACTAGGAGCATGACTGTCTAAGAATGGCTTCCTCACAATGGGTCCAATCGGAGCATTTTCTTTTACGGAAAAGGCGCCTTTGGAGTGGGGAGAGTGTTGCATTGAAGATATGGCAGGAGATCAGTCTAAATTCATCAGCAGGCAGTCTGACCGGAATGGATTCTGTTGATTTTGGTCATAATTTTGGTGTTTAATAAGATGTTTAGAAAATATTTGAGAGTGGGTAGCTAAAATTGAAACCGGGTTTCTAGAGGGCTAGCGAGGCGGTCCTCTTGGGCAGAAACAATGGTTAATAGAAGTATATCCTGCATCAATTACGCTACAAGAGCTTTCTATCAAAAACTGATCAAAGCCATTGAAAGTAATGTGACATTGGACTGCAGTGCTGGCTATCTTTCTGGGGAGCATGCTAGTGTTCCAACTGTGGCAAATCAGAGAAGCAGACCTTGGAACATCAATGTGCATGTGACCTCTGGGTGGCACCGAAGTAACACCGACCTTTGCAAAATGGCTGGGCATGCAGTGCACCCCTTTTCCCCTGTATGAGAGCCTTTTTCTCAGCCACTGACCTCTGGCGATGTATCATATGCATACTAATGGCGCCCATCCACTGTGTGGCGCTAGATGGTAAGTGGGCTGCCCATGTGTAAGGTTTTGGCAGAGCCATGTGCATGGTTAAGTATGATGATGTTCCTGGCCACGTTAAAGCATATGTGCGTTTCTAGAAGCTTCGTCCATATGTAAATGAAGTGAAGTGGTAGGACTTCACACCTCTGGCAAGGGAACTGGCAAGGTTCGATACATTTTTTTTTGGTCTTGATTTTTCATTTACTTTTTGTTTTGCAAACAGAAAAAGGGATAGAAATAGAGCTAGAATATACCTTCTAACTGCTTGTGAAGTCTTTGTGCGCTGCAGCGTTTTACTGTGCGTCAGTTCTGAATTACAGTGCAGTTTGGAGCCCCCTCATGACTAAGGCCATTTTTGCCACTTTTTAAATGACCACAACATTCCAAAACCCATGCTGCTGCATTCACATTTTGTTCTTTTGGCTACACATTGACCCGTTAACACATATTGGCAAATAGAACATATAAATACGCACCTGCTGCTTGATTGAAATCCACACTGCGTTTTTCAATGTTCGTTACTGCATTTAGCAGAGAAAACCTGGGCTGCCAAACCCCAGGACCGCCAACAGTATACAGCAGCTACAGGCAAACATCTGGCCTGTGCACTTCTCTTCTCACCCCCCTGCTCAGCAGTTTGCTGCTGCGGGATGTTTCAGTGTGTATGTCTTAGCAGGGTGTACATTGAATGAATCCCAACTTGGAGGTCGGGGGGCTGATACAGTATGAAGTCATGTGTTAACCCCGTTGGCAGCTGGTGAATTTTGTACATTGAGGGGTGTAAATATTTCCCCCGTATAAGCCCTAGCGACAGAGCGTAGCGAGGGAGCCAGAAGCAATCAATGGAGGTTCGGGGGGTTCTCCCCATAGAAATATTTTAAAATAATGGGTTCAAGTGATGCATTTTAGATCACACTTTTTCGAAAAAAAATGGTAAAAACAGTTTGCAATTGGTGCCATCAATCTATCATAGATTTTGCAATTGGTTTCGGCCAATCTATCATAGAAGTCCAGTAAAAAAAAATACCATGCCCGACCCCTCCCTGTGTGCCTCGCATACACACAATCATATTGATTTGGAGGTTCATGGGGCAGGCATAATATTTTTTTTTGTGGACATCTATCATAGATGTCCAGTAATAAAAAGGCCATCCCTGTTCACTGGGCCTGCCAGCGCCACAGAAGGGGAGCTGAGTTTGGCTGGTGGGGAGCAGGGTTGTGCAGCAATGGCATTGTAAAACTGCTGCTGTTGTTGTACAACCTTGCTCCACCCCTGCGCGCCAAAATCAGCTGCCTCGTCTAGCACAAACACACATACTCACACTACACAACATTCATTTGATAGACAGCATGCACTCTTTAATTCACACAAGCTCCCATCATCATACACTCACTCCTGACACAAGCATACTCTCATCCATACACATATTTAAATTATTAAAGTAAACATACCTTCTGCCCTGGCCCTGAAGTTTGTGTCCTTCTAGTGTGCCAGCACCCTTGTGGCACGAACAGGAGCTAGCTTCCTGGCTCCTGCACATGCGCGCAGGAGCCGGACCATTTGTAAGGAGGCTCCACTCCATGTCCATGAAGATGCAAGGCGTGCCTTCTCTGGCCATTTAACCAACCCCTTATAATTGTATACTTTTTCTGTTAATGTGCATTACATTGGGGTAGGGGGAGTGTGTGCAGCAGACCAGAAGATGGCTGCCTTGAGATAGCGCTCCACTTTGAAAGTCTTGACATGGCATCCATTCAGTCTCTGACCTCAACGCCTCAGAGCTGAAACCACAGAAATGTGGATGCAAACTTTTCTCTCTTTGGGTATGTTTACTTGTTATTGCGATCAGCCGTCTCCAGTGCGCCGAAATGGCGGATCAATGACTGAACCGACCAATTAAATATGTCAGAGACTAATAATCTACTCAAGCATATTTAACTTCTTTATCCTGCCATTGCTGTTTTAATTTTTGACGGCCTTATTTTCATGTGGCTATAATTATGTGTTTCCTCCTAGCCAGTGGCTCCTCCTCAATGCGTCACTGACTAAAACTCCATTCCGCATTGTGGGGGCTCTTCGCACACCAATCAGCAGCTGATCACCATACCCTGCTCCATATTGTCAAAATTGGTTGAATTTTAACTCGCGCATGTACATTTAGTGGCCCCACCTTCATTTCACAATCTGCCAGTCACTGCACTAATTTATGCCTTTCATCCCTATTTCTTTACCTTTAAAAAAACGGTCACTATGAGGGTCTCTTTCCAATGAAGGATTTCACCCTCGGCTGAATTTCCGGAACTTACTTCCATAATGGCTTCTGATTTGTTCAGTAAGCTTTTGGAGGACGATATGAATGCTCAGAACACTTTACAACAAGATATTTTGTGTATTTTTCAGTAATTGATGAGCATACGCTCTGTGATGAATCACCCATGGTTCACCCCAAAAACCTGGCCTGCGACCCTTCTCACGTGGCCAAGGTAAGGCAGCCGCTTCCTGATCCTGACCCTGGGGGTGGTGTTCTGTGGGAGGATCACACGGGGGAGGGGAAACAGGTCAGGTAGACTGGGATTTTCTCTTAGACAACTTTCCCCATAATCCCACATCATTGATGGCATATTGCCAAACAGAAAGAGTAAAGAAGTCTTAGTTTTCCATTGGGGGCCTCAAGTCCCATAATCCCAAGAGTACTGGGATAAAGAAAAGGGAAGAAGAGCAATACAGGCTTGAAGGTCAGGCAATTAGGCTTAACAGCTCACACCTGAGGGAGGCTGAGAGGTTTATAAACCTCCCTCAGGTGCAGGGCATTAGTGGTGGTCATGGTTGGAGAAGTAGTAGCAGTTGTAGCAGCAGCAGAAGCAGCTGGGTCAGGAGAAAGTGGCAGAAGAAAGCACGTTGCTGGCAGAATCCAAAGAAGTGGGAGGAACAGAAGGATGCCTGGATTTTCCATCAGCTCATTCCAGGTATCAGTCCTGAGTTGGCCCCATTCCCCCAAAGTCTGGATTGCAGAGGTTGCCCACCGGGAAGCATAAGGTTCGAAAGCTTTCCGCCATGTGAACATGATTGCACAACGTTCACAGCAAGAAGCATGCAGTAGACTGTGCCTGGAGGCTGGCGTGCTCCAGGGGGTTGTGGTGAGCCGAACTCTGTGTCTTTGCTGTGGGACCAGAGGCAGCTTTATGTGAGAAGTGTTCCCGGTCGAGAAATTATTTGTAGTAGATGTCATGTAGCCTGTGACAGAGGCCAAGAAGCAAGTGAGTGTTTCTGTGCGTTCCCAAGCTTTCAGGTATAGCAGACAGGCAACTGTAACCAGTTGCTTTTCACACATGAAGGAGTGAAATTCACTGAAGCTGACCAGAGCGTGTCAGACTATGGAGTGTAACAACTGTAACACTCGCGTATTAGAGAAATACTCTTTGGAAGAGGTTTTCAAACAATATGAATTACAGAAATAGCTTTAATAACGTTAATAATGGGCATGTGTACATAAAAGTGATTCTAACACGAAGACAGTGCCTAAGTATCCTGTGAAACCAAGTGTTAACCCTCAGTATTGTGAACCAAAGAGAACAAACAAGCATTACTTTAAGACCAGAATTGAACAAGAATTGCCTTCAGTCAAAAGAGGCTAAAGAAAACATTTCTATGGAAATAACTGTTGCTACCAGAAGAGAAAAGTGGCTAATATTATATCGCTGAAGGTTGAACTTGTAAATGAACGACTATGATGTATAAGAACCAACAGTTCGTGATGAACTCACATTGCTGAGCCAATAGAGGTTTAAATTGAAAGTACTTGGTTAGTGGCTTGACAGAAGACAAGAGAGGGTGAAGAACGGCCCTAGAAGAAAGCTGGTATTAATGAGAGAAAGAGACATTGCCTGTCTGGTAGAGTTAAAAGGGCCTTGGTATAAATCTTGTCTTTGCTACAGAGTTGCGAAGAATGGTTCAAAGCTGTTTAAAGTTGAAGACGTGATAAACTTTAGAAGCATCAGTTGGACTGAGACTTCAGAAGCAGTACAATTGAAACACTTTTAAGCAGAGAAGTGAAACTACATGGTGCATCAATGTAGGAGGTAGGTCTGGCAGGAGAATGGACCAGGCAGAAGTGGAAATAGAGGACCGAGTGTGGACCACTCTGGTAGCAGTTGAATGGACTTAATGTTTCTTTGTTTCATGAGAGGGAAGCACTGAGAAGAGAAATCACTGTGGCCTTCCTAAAACAGAAGAAGTTGTTTTGCTTTATGGCGCTGAGAGAGAAGACCTATGAAGAGAAGCCAACCTCAGCCTATTTGTATTTTGTGAAGCATTTAAGTTTCATCAGAGATCATCCTGACCAAGAATTCCTTTTGTACTAAGGAACTTTGAACTACCTATATTTCCTGAAGAGAGGAATTCTATGTTGAACTGTGGGGTAGTGGGAGGTCTATCTTTAACATCCTGACTTTGTCAAGACCTGGTGTGGAACTCTACTTCAACCCCGGATTTCCTTACAGTTCATCCACAGAATTGACTTTGACTTAAAACCTGGGGGAAGAGAAATTCACTCAGGTTACAATCAGAGACTTTGAAAATGCTGTGAATATTAATTTAGGCATTGTGAATTGCCTTATTTTTCTGGTTTATGTTTATGTACAATTGTGTGGGCCCAAAATGTTATGTTAGAGTATTTCCCTTAGTTTATTTAGGCTGGGAAGCCCCCGTTAGAGTAGGGCAAGTGAGGTGTTTGGTTGACATTTTGAATTTAATAAAATGGCATTGGTTGATAAATCATCTGAAAGTTGTCCGCCTCACATTTTGGACCCCTGACAGCTCTCTCTGCATGTTAAACTATGTGATACTAGAGATGACATGATGTTGTTCAGTGGCTGGCTTGGTAATGCAGATCATCAAATTCCCCCACTTACAGATCGAATGGAAGGATTAGAGAAAGTGCAAATGGGGGTTCTCCAGTTGAACTCTAAAATGCTGATCTTGAAGAGCGCAACCAGTGTGACAACATGAGATTCATTGGTATCCCTAAGAAAGCCTAAGCGAACAATCCATTTGCGTTTATGGAAGAATGTGCTCCTCCTTGGTTTGATTCACACCATGCAATTTGAGATCCAATTCACCCACAGAATTTCGCCTTGGAAGCCGAAGAATAATGGCTCTCTATATACCTATGCTAATCTGTGTTTTAGGACACGATCACACTGGTGCAATTTTTAAACCCTCTAAAAATACTATGCTGGGACTCTTATCTTCATTTCACAAGACTTTGCAAAGGATACTCTAGAAAAAACAAAGTGATATTTGGACCTCAGAGCTTCCCTAAGAAATGTAATTGTTTCTATGGTTTGATCAACCTTGCTAAAATACTTGTCACTACTGATCAAGGTATCACCTATGAATTCTTTGATCCAGATGCTGCGGCCGAATTTATCTGCTCTCTCTTCCCGGTTCTAATCAAGATTTCTTCTACAACCTCTCTTTCCGACTTCAATCAAAATAACAAACCTTCAAGGTATTTACTAGCTGGGAAAAATCTTGATCAACTAAATTTATTTCTGGATGGGATGTGGTCCCACCATCTGACAAGTCTTGCGATAAATCCAGATCACCAACCAAGCTTGTTGAAACTTCATTAGTGTGAACTTGCAGGCCAAGCGTAAACCTATTCCTCAATACTGAACCACAGTGTCTTATACGGCTGCATAATGCCAGTCTTCCAGTTATCCATTCCGTCTCTGAAGTTTCATACCCTTAATCGCACTCTCCTATATTTCTTAAAATGGTGCCATATTCCCAGTCCATATGTATCTGCTGTACCTCAAATCTCTGCTGATATTATCTTGTTCTATATGCCTCTTTCCTTATTACTACTCTTCACTGTCCCCTTGTTTGAATCCCGATACTCTTACATTTCAACAGTTATATAAACTGCATGCCACATTTCCATCAACTTCATCTACATCAACTTGCATTGTGCTTTCCTGCTGGCCTACTATCTAACTGCCGGGGTGCGAGATAACCTTGTCTTTTCTCTGCACGTCTCTCCTAATTGTTACTACTGCAGCAAATTTATATTTGGGTAATATGCACTTCTCCAATATTATTCTTACTGTGTCTTTTGTGCATCCTTTATCCCTTTCGTGATTTCAACTTACATATTTCTATTTGCTGTTGTTTCATAACCTTTCTGATCTGATTTCAATCAGGGACTTTCAGGTTGTATTCCATGCTTGCATGCCATTACTGCTGAGATATCCCTAATGCTATGTATAATGACAACTATACATGCATATGCAATTATTTTGCTGTGTATTTCTCTCATATATGTCTTTAAAGTTACACCTTGGAATGTCAAGGACATTTTCAGCCCAGTTAATGATGAAAACAGCCTAGGTAAATTCCAACCAGATATTTCCTGTTTGCAAGAAATTTGTTTGAATGATTTAAAAAAAAAAGTAAATTGGCTAAATCTTGGATCAAGAACGTGGTTGCTATTTTATCATCTAAGGCATTCTAGGCTGAGGTGGTTCAATGATCCTTTGGGTCGATGTGTTATTGCATCCTTGTAAGCATCTGAGAAAATTATCACTATTGTTAATATTTATGGCCCTAACAAAAGAGAAGACACTTTTTGGGAAGACCTTTGGGATTTTTATACTTTTTTGCCATTCAGATAATGTTATTATATGTTGGGATAGTAATCACATGTTTAATTCCTCCTTGGATCGCATCTCATCTGCTATATTTATTCATTTTAATTATTGTAATTAATTTTTGCATAGTTTCGATCAACTGGACTTATTTGGTACATGGTGCTTTGTTATTCCTGATGACTCTGAATTCTCTTTTTACTCACTAGTTCACCGATAGTTCTAAAGACTTGACAATATATTTTCCAATGAACCACTTTCATCCAGCATTATCTCATCTGAAATATTGAAGTCCTAGTTATATAGAGAGATATCCCCATACTCACTCTTTCAAATATGATTCTTATGAATCTAAAATAAAAACCGATTTAATATTTAACAATTAATTACTTGTGAAGAAGACTTTACCCAATACATTTTTAATTTTCAAACTGACATTTTTAAAAGCAATGTTTATGAGGATGCCTCAGTAGAAATTACTTGCAATTCCTTTAAAACTACTTGCAAGGTCACGTTATCCAATAGTCCTCTGAATAAACAAGATATGATTTCCTAATTTGTTTCCTTATATTAATGGATTAGAAACCATTTTTACAGCAATCAGTCCAAGCAATCAGTAAAAATTAATGTGTAAATGCTTTTAATATAATAAGTACATTACTCACAGTAACCTTTGCACTTTACTAAGATTCTGATTGAAATATATTGGTGGCTTGAATAAGGTGGACAAGCTCTTGGCTTCATATCTAAAACAACTGAATTGTCTCTAATCAAATCAATCCTTAACCCCTAAAAACATGCAGATTTGATAAAAGCCAAGATGCCTTTTTTCAATTTTACAAATCCTTGTATACCCTGGAGACTAATTCCCCCTCCATATGATTACCTATTATCTTACTAATACTGTCCATCATAAGGTTAACAAACCTGATCTATCGTTTCTCGATGCTGAATTTTCTGTACTGGAAATTACACAAGCAATTTTTGATTGGAAGCATAGTAATGCCCCCAGGCCTGATGGCTTTCCCATCGACTGGATGGCTTTATTGCAACTATTATTAATTGATTTATATGCTAATTTTAACAAAAATCTATTTTCTGCAGGTACTTTTCTGATACTCTTGTTATTCATTCCCTAAACCAAGACCCTACAATCTAACTTTATCCCTTTGAATCAAACAGGATTTTGGAAGGGATAGTAGGCCACTGTTAACCTTATTGCACTGACCACAGTATTTGAACAGGCTAGGTGTGAATATTACCATCTGGTGTATGCTGCATGTATCGACTATTCAGAAACATTTCACACGGTTGATTGGAATTTCATAGGACAGAATTTGCACTGATGGTATATACCTGCTGGCTTGATCAAAATGATCATTACTTTACTCAATAACACCACAGTAGCTGTACAATTGGATAATGCAAGGCCAAGAAGATTTATTAGCCGAATATGTTAATGTTAAAGGATATTCATACCACGCACTGTCACCACTGGAGGGGTCCCCTGTTGCTCTGCCAGCTCTGAAAGGCAAGAGGGTAGGGTAAGTCAGTAGGACAGAGTGGAAGAAAGAGAGCGAAATCTGTGATGTGTTGTTGGCAGCTTCAGTTCGGTTTTACACCGTTCGCTGAGCTTAGGTGTATTTTTCAGTTGGTAGCCTTAATGTGTTGTTGTGCGAGGCTATGTGTGGTTTGTTTTGTTGTTGTGGTGTAGTGAAGTATGTGCGGTTTGTTATGCTTTAGAGGTATGGTTGTGTTTACTTCAGGGTTTGAGAGGTGTATGCAGGGGGATGACTTTTTGTTTTAGTAGGTTTGGTTATAGACATTATCTAGATCGGATGCATAATGATATTTACAATTCTGTCCAGATGTGACGCAAACTAATATTTACATTCCTGTCTAGATGTGATGACGTCTAATATTCACATTCCTGTCTAGATGGGACATAAGCTAATATTCACAATTCCATCTAGATGTGACGCAAGCTAACATTCAAATTTCTGTCTACATTTGACGCAAGCTACTAATCACATTTCAGTCTGTACTAGCTAGCGCAGTTAAAGTACAGTCCACCTTGATGCTAGATATCGCTACCTGACAGTTCTCCTAGATGAGATAGATGGCTAGGCAACACAGTTCAAAACTCAGTGAGTGTATATGGGGCAACAGTTGCTATATTGAAATGTATCTAATTACATTTGGCAGATAGAATGGACTAATTTGCAGGCAGTCACTCAGTATGGCTAACCTGTTGTGCTTATTGATTGTATCTTATCATGGAAATCACACATGAAGCAATTGTCTAGTAAATGCACACAGTTGTTATCAGTACTACAGCAATACCTGCAGAAATGTAGAGTGTATAGTTTGAGACTATACCAGCATACATTCTCGAAATATCAGCAACTCTCCTTTACGGAAGTTAGATATGGTCTCCAAACTACATTGATAAATTGGGGAGAAAAAGCCTAAAATGCTCTTAGATGTGCCTATTAGAACACCAGTGTAATATATTAGAGCTGAGCTTGGTTTTAGGTCTTTGAAATCCAGAGCATTGCAGTATATGCTTACATCATATTTTAAGATCATGCAGGCTTCTTCTGGCTAATTACAATATGTCAATAAGAAGCATTTAACACCTCTGCTGTGTTTACATCAACTACTACATTGGCAAAATATTGTACAATCAATTATGAGTAAGTCTCACTGTTACAATTAAGACCTTACAAATAGCAACTTGAGGCTATGTAATCTACTTTGGGCCCTAAATTAGTAGACCTTAAATATTAAAACAATTTAGTATATCACAGTACAAAGGCACATGCATGATACTATTTACTGCATATATGTCATGCCTGCTGGACATACCTCTGGACCAGGAATGACCTCGCCATACAAAATGAGTTACGCCCATAGAACCACTAGACCATTCTACTCAAAATGGAAGTTGTTCGATGCATTGCCCGGAAAACGACGTCTGCATTTTTCACATCGTTAAAATTCACGTGACTTAGGTCCGTCACATGTATCATGGCAGTGCGTACATAAGCAGCGTGGAAACTCTGATCGCTGCTTCTGATTAAGTCAATTCTGGCGTTTTGGTAGCTTAACTTCGGACCTGCATTCTCGCATTCCCTTCAGCAACTTCTTTGGCCTATTTTGAGCGTGTTTCCTATACACGCTAATTCCGGAGCTGCGTGTATCCTGTTCGCGTGCCAAGTCTCCACGCGGACGCTGTCTGCAAGCGCGGCTGTTCTGAGCTGCGTGAATCCTGTTCGCGTGCCAAATCTCCACGTGGACGCTGTCTGCAAGCGCGGCTGTCCTGAGCTGTGTGAATCCTGTTCGCGTGCCAAATCTCCACGCGGACGCTGTCTGCAAGCGCGGCTGTCCTGAGCTGCGTGAATCCAGTTTGCGTGTCAAATCTCTACGCGGACGCTGTCTGCAAGCGCGGCTGTCCTGAGCTGCGTGTATCCTGTTCGCGTGCTAAATATCTACACGCGGACGCTGTTTTCAAGCGCGGCTGGCCTGGCTGCGTGTATTCTATCGCGTGCTATCCTGCACGTGGTTTTCTCAACTATTTTTGAACCTTTAGTACCTGTGACAGATAACAGGTGAAATTCTAATTTTTGTTCATCGTGGGAAAGGAAGTATTTCATGAACTATTGGAAGGATATTGTGCACAGTACTTTGGACGCTATCCTGTGGTGCACCAACCCGGTATCTAGCGAGAGCCTCGTGCCGTTCGGGATAAGTCTCCCTTACTAATCTTCCCTTCCTTTGTCGTTTGTTCAACTCCTGGCTTTCTTCAAGGAACGTTCGTGGATTACTTCAGTTTTTGCCAGAAGGTCAGTGTCTTAATTAATGCTAAAACTGTGTTATCTTAGTAATTCGATTGGGACAGTTTCTTATGATACTTTATCTATCCTAGGCATACTTCCTACACAATTCCCACGCCCTTTCCAGTGATCCATCCCTCTGCCTGTTTCATCCAGTCAGAGAGTTGTATCATTTGGAAGGTCTAATTTGACCTGCCTACAATCAAGTTGTGTGAAAATAGGATCCGGAAGAGCCCTATCAAATTTTATCCTTTATGAGTTGTCGTATCCTTTTCAGTTGATCCATTGGTGATTTATGACAATATACCCTCATTAGGATAAATATCCAGCTATGTTATGGAGCTTCCCTGTCTATATGTGAGGCATGATTATCTTTGTCTGAAATTCAATATTTTACCCAATTTAGAGGTGCTAGTGGCCAGGACTCATATTCCCAAAAGGAACGGAAATATAGAATTTGTAAGATCGATCGTGTCCTGGAAACAATGAAGCACTGGTTAATAAAATGCACAGGTTTGGACCATCCTAGAAAATGGTATGTGGTGAAACATAACGTGGAATTTGGTGCCTCTAAAGCTTGCAATTGGACAGATATTATGAAGGGAAATTAGATACTGCTTATTATGGCCTCAGTTAAAATGTTGTATGAAATACATAAGATAATGTTATGTTAAAAATTAAGTTTTTAAGGTCCATTTGTAGATACATTTTGGTTTTTTATCCTGTGAATATTTTATTTTTTTATATTGTAATGTTTAAAAGTCATCATTAGCATTGTACATATAATACAAATATAAACCAGGATATATCAAAACCTATTGTCTGGTTTCTTTGATAAACACTTAATCTAAAATGTTTGCTAAAGTACTATCCGATAGAGTGGAACGGGTGATATCATCTTTAGTTTGTTCTGAACAAATTAACTTCTTTAAAGAACATCTTGCATGTTCCAATACTGATTTGCCATTCAATGTTGTTGACCTGTCCCAAGTATCCAAAGACCCATGGGTCCTCATCTATCATGGTGGAGAAATATTGGTTGACCGTTTTTCTTGGGACATCCTTTTTGAATCTCTTAATTTACATAAATTTGGACCTACATTGATATAGTTTGTTAAAATATTCTTTCACACACCTAAATATAGAATATGGCTCAAAAACAACCCCTGATTATATTTTTCCCTACAGAGGCATCAGTCAGGGATGCCATTTATTTCCTCTTAGTTTTAGTTTAGCCCTAGAACTCTTGCTACAAAACATCTGATCTAATTCTTATATACAAGACATTGCCATCCCAGATGTACAAGTCAAAGCAGCTGCCTATGAATGTGATATTCTTTTTTACCTTGCAAATCCCAAATCTTCTATTGAAAAGTTGTATGAAACATTGCTCATTAGTATATGGTTATGAAATTAATGTTACTTAGCCAGAAATTCTTCCCCGTACAATGTGTCTACTTAGAGTGATTTTGATCAATTGGGTATGTCTTGGGAAAATGAACATCTGGAATATCTTGGTGTCTTAGTCTCTCGAGATATTAAATCTATCATGAATCTCAATTCTAAAATGGTTATTGATAAGCTTAAGGATATTTTTATTTATTTGTATTTATTTGAATTTATAAAGCGCACAAATGGCCCTGATGCATCGTTGCGCTGTTACAGTACATTCACTTAAATACAGCTTAAAAAACAGATTCTTGAAAACAAGATTGCAGAGATTCAAAGACAGTGTTGTGGAAGTGTTCCATGGTTACAGGGGAACATCAATAGAAACATTCAGCTGGGGATGCTGACTGGACCAGAGGAGCTGCAGGAAGAGAAGCCTGGAGGATCCAGAGATGCTGAGACGGTGGCCCGGTGTTCATGAGGGGCTGCAGCATGGCTAGGGTGCTGTGTCTTCAGGGAGCTGGAGCGAGGAAGCCTGTATCCTGCTGGTGGTGTTCAGGAAAATGCTTGTTCCCTTGGGATGTGTGCTGGTCCCAAGTGTGTCTAAGGGGCAGGTGATGAGTCCCTGACCTCGGCCCAATGCATCCAGGAAAGACCTCTCACCAGCGCTACGCATCCCGATGGGTATTAAAACAAGTGACATAGAGAAACTTGGGAGGGTGCAGTTGGCTGGAGCGGAAAAGGGAGAAAGACAAGATTTTGTGCATATATGGGAAAGCTCCAAAATGCCTGAATGAAAAGATCACTTGACACGTACCAGGCAGAGCCTTTAGATCAGAAGCACAGGGTCATATCTTGGTTGCATCACATAAGCGAACAAATAAACGGCAAAGCCTTTCATATAAAGGCTGCAACCAAATGGAACAACCCCCCACTACATCTAAGACTTGAACCTATATAAACTATCTTCCAATGGAAACTTAAGACTCACCTGTTTAAGTAACTCATGTTCCATAGTTACAATAGCCTCACCTGACCAATCTGCCTTTTTTCTGTTTGTGTCTTGTTACCCGGTTACTACTATGTGTAACGCTCACCTGATTCCCGCAGAGGCGCCGGTCTTGACTGGGTGAATGCCGTATCTTCAAAGGTGATGTGTAACACACGGTTGGCTCTTTGGGCTGGACCTCTGTGCACTGTATGTCTGACTCGAAGAGTAAGATGTCTTAGGTAAGTGAACGCCGAGCTCTCCATCTGCCTCGGGGCAGGGTGCCGTAACCAGTTCCTTCACTGGATAAGGGTGCAGGCCTCTTGACCTCAGAGGACTGCTGTCCGTCGTTAACTGCACGAACGGTAAGTTCTGGGCGCTTCAAATGTCTTAAAAGTCTTTTGTAATGATATCTCTTGTTTTGCAGAGTTCCGGCGATGGCGGGCTGATGAGAGTTGAGGATCGAACCCGCGTGAGGAATAGAAGCGCCTGGACGCACGCAGGTAAGCGCTTGTAGCCTGCTTCACGATGCGCACTAACTGTCCCTTTTATCTTGCAGGTACAAGTTCGGAGCTTTAGAGAAGCTGAAGGGTGCTGGAATACCCACTGGATTCGGCGTGGGAAGGAGTAATGGCACGTGAGTAATAAAGTTGCCCAATGTCTTTAAACGCACCTTCTTTTGTCTTTCAGATGCAGGATGCAGCGCCGAAGGCCTCCGGAGCCTGCGAAGAGCTGGTAAGCTTTTGTCTTTCAGATGCCGGAATGCAGTGCGAAGACCTCCGGAACATGGGAAGAGTAGGTAAGCCTTTGTTTTCTTAGGCCCAGGATCAGAAGCAGAAGACACGATGAGCGTTCTGCTGCAGAGAATGCAGAATAACACAAAGCAAGATTCATCCATCGGGTGTGGTTTAAATAGCCTCCTGTAGTGCTTAGGTGTCTCCTTCCACAGCCACGCCTAGGTAAGAAAAGAGTTCCTGCTTTCCCGAAGAGTTCCAGTGTTCTGTACCTAGGGAGTGGCTCCTGCCCCACCCAACAGGAAAAGTAGTCCCAAACAGAAGAGGATCCGGGGTTCAACTGGCAGGTAAGTAAGCAGCATGGTCTGCTGCAGGTAAGTCCACCCAAGCATTATGAGCCCGGCGCTTCCAGCGCTGGGACTGGGCATCTTTATGAGCCTGGTGCCACTGGCGCCAGGACAGGGTCCAAAAGGTCCCAATTGGGACTGGCTGGCACTCGGAACCGGGGTTATGGGTCTGCTTCCAAGGGAGTCGGGCAAGTCCTGATCTTTTGGAAGCAGAGATCATGACAGCACCCCCCCTCAAGGCCCCTCCCAAACCGGGCTTCTCCGGGGGTTTGGGCTTGTTAGGAAATGTTCGATGAAATCTTTTGATTAGACGAGGCGCGTGGACATATTCTGCAGGTTCCCAGGATCTTTCTTGGGGACCGTAGCCTTTCCAGTCAATCAGGTAAAATAGTTTAGATTTGGAGATCTTGGAATCCAGGATGCTTTTGACTTCAAACTCGAGTTCTCCATCCACTAGAATAGGTTTTGGAGATGTAGTTAGTCGGGTTTGAGGTTGCACGGGTTTTAATAGAGAGACGTGGAAGACTGGATGTATCTTCATGTGAGGGGGCAAGTCCAACTTGACCGCTACTGGATTTACTATGGTAGTGATGGAATAGGGACCAAGGTATCTTGGGTTGAATGTGCGTGGTCCTTTTAGAGGTAGATATTTGGTGGATAACCAGACTTGATCTCCTACTTGATATTGGGGGGCTTCCTTCCGATGTTGGTCTGCTCCTTTCTTGTATTGTTCTTTAGCCCTTTGAAGGTGAGAAACGGCTTCCTTAAAGGCTTGGGTGATTGTAGAATGCAGGTGGTCTACTGCTGGTGTTCCAAGATCTTGGAGTGGATCCAACTCCGAGGTTCGAGGGTGACTACCGTATAAAAGAAAAAACGGGGTCTTCCCAGTTCCCGAGTGGACAGAGTTATTCTAGGCATATTCGGCTATCCAAAGGATATCTTTCCAAGTTTTTTCAGTTTGTTGTAGCATGCAGCGCAAATACTGTTCCAGAGTTTGATTGGTCCTCTCGGTTTGTCCGTCGGTTTGAGGGTGGTGGCTGGTCGAAAGTCTCACATCAATTTGAGCCGACCGACAGCAACTTCGCCAAAAATGAGAAATAAATTGACTACCTCGATCCGAAATTAGAACTGAAGGAAAACCGTGCAGTCGGACGATGTTTTCGAGAAATTCTCGGGCCAGAGTTGCTGCTGTTGGTAAGCCTTTGAGTGGAATGAAATGCGCCATCTTGGAGAATAGGTCCACGATTACTAGGATCGTATTGTATCCGGAGCATGGAGGTAGATCGGTGATGAAGTCCATAGAAAGCGTATGCCAAGGGCGAGGCGGGATGTCAATAGGGCGTAAGAGGCCGGCTGGTTTTTCCTTTTGACTCTTGTTTTGGGCGCATACTCCACAGGACATTATAAAGTCTCTGATATCTTTTTTCCAAGACGGCCACCAGAAGTAGCGCTTGATCTTTTCCGAGGTCTTGGTCATACCGGAATGTCCTTCCATTAAAGAATCATGATAACAAGAGATTACCTTTTTCTGTAAATCTGTGCTGGGCAGGTATAACCGTTCTTGGAAATATAATAGGTTGTCCTTCACCGTAAAGTCCTTTCCCTGCAGATGCCAATTCTGTATGTCAGCTGGAGTTACCAGTAGCCTGGCTTTATCCTTAACTTCCTCTATGGATTGTGTGGCGATTACACCTAGAATTCTTTGTTCGGGAATGATAGGTACAGGTTTAGGATTGATCAAATGTTCTTCCACTCCCATCCGAGAAAGGGCATCAGCTTTACTGTTTTTTGTACCAGGTCGATAGGTAATTATGAAGTCAAACTCGGCAAAGAATAATGCCCAACGGAGTTGCCTAGAGGATTGAGCTTTTGCGGTTTTCAAATATTGCAGGTTTCGGTGATCTGTAATCACAGTAACGGTGTGTCGGGCCCCCAGAAGATAATGCCGCCAAGCCTTAAAGGCGGACTTGATAGCTAGAAGTTCCTTATCAGTAATAGTGTAATTGATTTCAGGAGGCGAGAATTTGCGGGACCAAAATGCCACGGGATGCAACTGATTGGTTACTGGGTCCTTTTGTGATAGAACTGCCCCCATGGCAAGGCTCGAAGCATCAGTTTCAACGATGTAGGGGAGTTCTGGGCAAGGATGTTTTAAGATCGGTGCAGAGATAAATCTAGTCTTCAAATTCTGGAAAGCTTTCTTCCGCCTCGGTAGACCATTCAAAACGTTTGTTTTTCTTTAACAAGGCGGTGATGGAATGGACTATTCGAGAGAATTCGGGGATAAACCTGCGGTAAAAGTTAGCGAAGCCTAACATGCTTTGAACACCTTTTACGGAGGATAGCGATGGCCATTTGAGAATTGCATCGACCTTCTTTGAATCCATACGCACTCCGCTAGGTGATAATATGAATCCCAAGAATTCAACTTCAGTCACGTTGAAAACACATTTTTCCAACTTAGCGAAAAGTTTGTGTTGACGCAATCTCTCGAGGACCATTTTCACGTGTTTTCGATGTTCAGTTTCCGATGAAGAATAAACGAGGATGTCGTCAATGTAAACAACAACACAGACATCTATGAGCTCTCTGAGGACATCGTTCATAAAATATTGAAAGGCGGCCGGGGCATTGCAAAGTCCGAAGGGCATGACCTGATATTCAAATAGCCCATACTTGGTGCGGAAGGCCGTCTTCCATTCATCGCCCTCTTTTACTCGTACCAAGTGGTAGGCTCCTCTAAGATCCAGCTTTGTATATATGCATGCTTTTCTGACTTGGTCCAGGAGTTCAGGGATCAAAGGTAACGGATATCTATTCTTAGCGGTGATCTGGTTCAGGGCGCGATAATCTATACAAGTTCTAAGGTCCCCTTCTTTTTTTGGAACGAAGAACAAAGCTGAGGAAGCAGGGGACTTGGAAGGACGAATAAACCCATTCGCTAGGTATTGATCCAGGTATTGTCGGAGGTGAAGATTCTCAGGCTCGGTGAGGGCATAAATTCTACTACAAGGAGGAGTAGATCCAGGTATCAGATCTATCTGGCAGTCATAAGACCTATGAGGAGGTAGAGAGTTAGCCTGATCCTTCCGGAAAACATCTTGGAATTCTAGGTATTCAGGAGGTAACTGGGGAGCCTCCGAGGAAATTGCTGCCAGTGCAACACAAGGTCGAGGGTGACAAGTAGAGACACATTCTGGAAACTGAACCGTTCTTGCTCGCCAATCGATCTGAGGATTGTGCTTCTCTAACCAAGGAATTCCTAGAATAATCTGGAACTGAGGGGCCTTGATCACATCGAACACAATCTTCTCATGGTGTCCATCTTGACTTACTAGCGTCACTTCTTGGGTGGTATGCGTTACTGGTCCGGAGGCTATCTCCGTACCATCCACCGTAGTAATGATGTCCTTTACAGCCTTTGGACAAAGAGTCAGATTCATCCTCAAAACCATTTCATGATCCACATAATTGCCAATGGCACCGCTGTCGACGTAAGCTTCAATCGCATGTAATCGATCCGGATGTTCAGGGCTAATGAGGACCATAGGTATCACGAAATGCGAGGTCACGGAACTGGTTTTAACGCTCGGCAAGAGGACCTCTATTCTTGTCGGGCGAGGTCGTTTCCCTGCTCAGAGTTTGTGACCCTGGTAACTGCAGCTCCTACTGCCTTCTTGGCTGGTTTCACTGGACAGTCTCGAAGAAAGTGCCCCGAGTTTCCGCAATAGAGGCATAATTGCAGCTGTTTTCTCCTTTCCCGCTCCTTTTGTGTTAGTGGTCTTTTCAGGCCCCCTATTTGCATGGGTTCCCCGGAGTCTACTCCTTTGGTAGGAGTTGGTGGTTTGGAAAATACTCGAGCATCAAACTTGGAACGATCGGCCTTCCTGTTCTGCAGTCTGTGGTCAATTTGAACGACTAAGTCAATATAGTCCGAACAGTCTTGCGGGGGATTCACTACTTGGGCTAACACATCTTTGAGCTCTCCACGTAGACCTCTATAAAACAGCGTAATCCTTTTGTCCTCAGGCCATCGAGTTTCCACTATCAGTCTGTTGAAAGACGCAATATAAGCCAAAAGGTCTTGATTACCCTGTCGCAATGAAAGGAGCTCATTGTCCAAGGCCTGCCCCTGTGAATGTCTTGCAAACAGTTTTTCCATACTGAGCTGAAAAGCTTGAAAATCATGGAGAACCGGATCATCTTGATTAACTAGAAGGATCGACCAGTCTGCCGCATTGCCACTAAGGTACGAAAGCACGAAAGCTACCTTAGCTTGATCAGTTGGAAAGGCTGCTGGCCGGCATAAGAAGTGCAACCGGCACTGATTAATGAATACTGCAAACCTCTTTGGGTCAAGAGAAAATCGTTCGGGCGGAGCCAGAGGTACATTCCCAGGTAGGTTGATCTGCACTGGGTTCGTAGAGGATGTTGAAGGAAGATTTTCCCCTGATGCGGGTAACGGAGTTTGTCCGTCTTGTGACTGTAGCAATTGTCTAGCGAGATCGTCTGTTCGCTCCTTGGAAATAATCAGTTCCTTTCTTAGAGCATTTGTTTCCTGACGGGCTGCATGCATTTCTGCTCTTAGTTCCCCAAGTAACTGGGCTAGTTGGTCGGTATCCGAGGTTTCCATAGCGCCTGGGTGGGAGTTTTGCGGTAGTCTTTGTGTTCTGTAACGCTCACCTGATTCCCGCAGAAGCGCCGGTCTTGACTGGGTGAATGCCGTATCTTCAAAGGTGATGTGTAACACACGGTTGGCTCTTTGGGCTGGACCTCTGTGCACTGTATGTCTGACTAGAAGAGTAAGATGTCTTAGGTAAGTGAACGCCGAGCTCTCCATCTGCCTCGGGGCAGGGTGCCGTAACCAGTTCCATCACTGGATAAGGGTGCAGGCCTCTTGACCTCAGAGGACTGCTGTCCGTCGTTAACTGCACGAACGGTAAGTTCTGGGCGCTTCAAATGTCTTAAAAGTCTTTTGTAATGATATCTCTTGTTTTGCAGAGTTCCGGCGATGGCGGGCTGATGAGAGTTGAGGATCGAACCCGCGTGAGGAATAGAAGCGCCTGGAAGCACGCAGGTAAGTGCTTGTAGCCTGCTTCACGATGCGCACTAACTGTCCCTTTTATCTTGCAGGTACAAGTTCGGAGCTTTAGAGAAGCTGAAGGGTGCTGGAATACCCACTGGATTCGGCGTGGGAAGGAGTAATGGCACGTGAGTAATAAAGGTGCCCAATGTCTTTAAACGCACCTTCTTTTGTCTTTCAGATGCGGGATGCAGCGCCGAAGGCCTCCGGAGCCTGCGAAGAGCTGGTAAGCTTTTGTCTTTCAGATGCCGGAATGCAGTGCGAAGACCTCCGGAACATGCGAAGAGTAGGTAAGCCTTTGTTTCCTTAGGCCCAGGATCAGAAGCAGAAGACACGATGAGCGTTCTGCTGCAGAGAATGCAGAATAACACAAAGCAAGATTCATCCATCGGGTGTGGTTTAAATAGCCTCCTGTAGTGCTTAGGTGTCTCCTTCCACAGCCACGCCTAGGTAAGAAAAGAGTTCCTGCTTTCCAGAAGAGTTCCAGTGTTCTGAACCTAGGGAGTGGCTCCTGCCCCACCCAACTGGAAAAGTAGTCCCAAACAGAAGAGGATCCGGGTTCAACTGGCAGGTAAGTAAGCAGAATGGTCTGCTGCAGGTAAGTCCACCCAAGCATTATGAGCCCGGCGCTTCCAGCGCTGGGACTGGGCATCTTTATGAGCCTGGTGCCACTGGCGCCAGGACAGGGTCCAAAAGGTCCCAATTGGGACTGGCTGGCACTCGGAACCGGGGTTATGGGTCTGCTTCCAAGGGAGTCGGGCAAGTCCTGATCTTTTGGAAGCAGAGATCATGACACTATGTCCTTGTATTAATGTTTTGCGCTCAGATGCCTGCAGGCTTACAGCGCGGTATAAACAAATACATAAATAAATAAATAAAATATGTAAAGCGGCAAAGAGCGGAAAGCAAGATTGAAGACATAAAAGGACCGAAAATAAGAAAGAAGAAACAAGGAAAGTGGAAAGACATTTAAACATGCTAGCGGTGCTGAAAGAAAGCAAAGTCCAGAATAAAGACATGTAAAGAGAGATAGAAGTAAGAAAAGGGTGCAAACGACCCAACAAGAGTGAAAGAGTGTGCAAGAGGCATGACAAGGAAACTGATAGGTGCAAGTGTGCTCGACAGAAAGTGGAAAGTGTGCAAGAGGCACAACACAGAGAAAGTAAAGCAAAAGAAGGTGCAAGTGTGAATGACAAAGTGAAAAAACACAGAGAGATTAAAGGGGTGCAGGAAGCACCTGAAGATAAAAGGTTAAAACATTAGCAAGTACAAACAATAAAGATCAGAGTGGTCGCGCTTAGGAGGAGCAAAGAGCCTGGCGTTTTTTAAAGTCTCTGATTCTACCCCATGAAAGGATTGTATGTGAAAGACACTGTATATAAGAGAAAGGTATATCCTGACAAGCTGAAACTGTGTTTGAAACAGAGAGGCAAAAGCTTGAGGAAGCCTAAGAAAAATTGTGTTATATTTTGTTTTGTATTGAATTTCGTAAAAGAGGGGCTTAGGCTTGGGGAAGGGAACCCTATGAACCCCACTAAAGACATTGTAGAACGTTGCAAAGGGAGGCCTAGATTTGGGGAAAGGAACCTTGAGCGGCCTAATAGGAACTGTGTATTTTTGTTTAAAACGCGACAGATCGAAAGATCGAAGCTTGATGAAGCGATTTTGAACTGGCAGTACTGCACCTATGTAAGCCTACCTAAAACCAACGGTGGTTTACATTTCCTTTTTTTGTTGAACCAACTATCACATTTTGTCAAAGAGTGAGGGCAAACATTGGTTTAGGCACAGCCAGATTTTGGTGTTAGACTTTTAGACATCGACGGCCCTTAGAAACATCAGTTGAGGGAACAATCCCTTTAGAGTTATGGCAAGTTAGGTATTACACCAACCCTGGATCTTTATTAAATAAAGGTGTTGAAACTGTTACCTTTGAGTCTGTGTCTCTCTTGATACTGTGCCTGTCTCACAATACATACATACTGCTTAAGGGTGCAGGACACTTTACATATGAAAAGGAAACAAAATAATGTTCTGTAACTTCTGTTCTCCTTCATTGAAATCATCAAATTTAGCATGCAACGGATATAGCCAAAACCGATAACTTATGTTTAAATTGGCAAAATGTCATCTATATTTAAGAATAGAAAAACATTGACGAAAATAAAATGCTTTTTGCATTAGGATTTCAACAGGTTCATGGTACATACCTTGTTCACAGCAATTTAATAGATTTTAGCCACACATGTGTGCGTCCTTAAAAGGTTACATGCTGCAAAAATGTACACTATCAGATGAGGTAAACGGGAGCGTTCCCAGCTCTAAATATATATTTACATATTTCTAGATATTTCTATATCTATTTTTATATCTTTTTTTCTCCAAGTTCTAGAGGCACTAGCCTAATATGTTGATGATTGTGATACCACTGATCTTGTAAAGGACTTGGCCTGACATACCGAGCTTCAACTGGACTGCACATACAATGACCGACCCTTAACCATCCCCACCTGCTTTTTTGTGTACCATTTAAACCTTTAAGATTCCAATGTGTGGGGGAGTTGAACATCCAAAACATGCCTCTCTGAGCAAAACTGGGAAATTAGGTACAGACAGGCACAGATAACGGGGTATCTGCAGGAGGGGCTATGTAAGCTGTAATGCTGTGATGTTTGTCAAAGGTTTCATTCTATCTCTGCCTGAGGAAGTGGAGACATTCTACAAAAGCTTGCAAATATGCAAAATAAATGACTTAATTCGCCTAATTAATGTATCGACTTGTTGTTGCCCGTCCTTCCCCTAATTTCACAAGTTGGTCACAGACCTGAGAGATGGTGAGCTTGGCGGAAGCTGCCGTGTGGCTTGACGAGTGACGCTGCACTACAGTGTGTGGCTCTCTCCTCTAACCACAGAGCTGCACTGTCCTGTGAGCTGCGATCTTTGAGCGGAGTGTGCTGGGTGTTGGAAGCAGAGCAGAGAGTGGAGAGCTGGGAAAAGCTAAGAGGCTGAAAGCAGAGTTGAAATCAGAGTGCAGAGGCAGAAGCAATTAACACAGATCTGGGCTTTTGCCGTGTCTCTCTGTGCTGCTCCATCAGGCTCCGTTGCTCGTAATTAGCTCACATAGTTAAGGTGTAATTAAGGCTCCTGGTTGTGAAAAAGCATGGCCTGTAGCACAGAAGCTGACATTAGGCCGCACGTCACACACTAGAGTAAGTAAGGGAAAGGGGCAGCACTACTTGCACTGCCTGTACTGTCTGCCTATCAGTCTGCCTGCCCGGAGAAAGCGGGAAGTATGATTGGCATTGCAGCTTTCTGAGTACTGGCTTTGTCACAGTGTATTAGCCAATGACCCAGGTGGCCACTGTCAGGCGTGAGGGCTTTTCAGCCTACTGCCTGCCGACCAGGGGTTTGATAGTGGTTTTAGCTGTCCCTGCTGCTCAAATTGTCCTAGCTGCTGGTATATCAGGGACATGAGGTGCACTCTGACACATCAAGGGGGGTCGCTTCAAGAGGTCGCTTAAATCTTTGCAGACTTTTTTCTGCCAGTCAGATGGGCTTGAAGGCCCAAATAATGAGCAAATTGACCAAACAAAGTACTGCTGCAGGGCACAGTAATACACGGTCACTTCTGGAGGATCCAAAACAGTGCACTAGTAAGTGGGCTTTGAGGAATACTAAGACTGGACCTGGGGGTTCTTGCTTGCCAGATGGCTGTTATCCTGAGGATCTGCCGGGGGGAGTAACCCTGAGAATTCTGACCATTCCTGCTAATGGGCTGTAACGGAATCAAGCTTAGGAAGATAAGTTGGCTGCACCAGAAGTTTGCATAGCCTCCCCAGCCTCTTCCCTTTACACCAGGGGTTGCCGCAGCTCCTGTAGAGCAGCTTTCTATTTACCAGTTGCCGCTGACTTGCATTGCACGCAGGAGAATAGAAAGCCCTAGTGGTAATGGAAGCCCTTCTTCAGGACAGTGCACGGGCGACTTTCTAGTCTGGCTCCACTGACATGAGCAGGATCAGGCCGGTCCCCGTGCAAAGTGGCTGCCAGGAAACAACGGAGCAGGCAGATAAGAGAGGATCGAGCAGTGTACGACGGCTACAAAACATGCTGCAGAACACCCCTGCATCCCAGCAGCAAGTCGGGATAGATCAACTCTAGAAGCCCTGGAGAGGTTCATAGACAGAATGTATGAGGAGAACTGTCTCATTGTGGGGTTGTGGGGGCCATACTGCATGTGCTGAAGATAGGGGAAAGAAGGGGATAGTGTAGCGGTTGGCCTTACAAGGGGCATTGTGGGCCAAAGCACTGATTCAACTACTTCTGCAAATATGCCAATTCCGTTGAAGGAGGGCATCATTTTAGACATCATGAATGTAAACAATAATGCGAATAGTGCACACTGGAATGTGGGGGAGTCTGAGAGCAGAACCTGACCGCGACATTCAAAGTGCAAACCCATGGGAATAAAAACTCCTATAAACAGGCTTTTGTGGCAGCAATCCAAGAACGTTAGGTTTTTCTGAGGTTCCATTTAAGAATTTTAGTTCAGGTTGAATTTTATCTGATTGTGTGTGTTTTTGTGGAGATTGCAGTGTTCTTTTTTGTTTCAATAGTGCACATTTCCTTGCATGTACATTGCAGTGTAGAGAGGTTTTAGCCTGGAAGGGGATAGAGGTCTTTTTGGATGCAAGGCATGCACAGTGTCATATGATTGACCTATGGTTTGAAGAGGTTAGTCCGATGTGCTCTACGGTGCATCTGTATAGTGATGCCCAGGGCGCACGAATGAGTCCAGACTCCTAAATGGAGGGTCGGACTCAAGTAGAATAGCTTGCATATTGATCTGACCAGAGGTGACCTAGATCATCCGTTGAGGGTAGGACTAAAGGCGAACTGGGCATTATCAGCCCAAGCAACTGACAACGTTTATAGTTGCCGGAGCCCATTGAGACATACACCACATTAGGGGCTAGCCCGGAGTCCGTCCTTGATCGGGCAACACTTAAAGTGAGTAAATCTCTTAAAGTGCTCTCTTGGAATGTTGCTGGGGTGGAATCAAAGTGGGAGGACCTGAATGGATTGGCTATCTGGCTCAGTTTGATGTTATCTGTCTGCAGGAGAGCTGGTCAACCGAGGGCTTTTGTATTCCTCGATTTCGCACATTTATGTTGAGTGCGGAAGGCTCCTGTAAGGGCAGAAACAAAGGTGGGCTGATTACTTTGACCCGCATAGAGCTGGCCTGGGAAGTTTCCAGAATGAGCTTTTCAATTGGAAGTCATCATTGTTAGTGTGTATGACGGGGCCGGATGGTGAAGAACAGCTCAAGATGTGTTTTGTTGGCGTTGACATAACCCCAAAGGAAGGAAAGAGAGCTCTGGTGTATTAGAGAGCTGGCTTAGAGCTTCCGAGGAGTGTAGATTGTGTATGTTTTATCCGGTGGGTGACTGGAATGTTAAGCAGGCACAGTCTACTGCCACGAGTTCGGAAAGCAGTCTTCTGGAAGATGTTTGTGGAATACCAAAGCGGCATCGTGAATTTAATAGATGTGATAGTTTCATCAGTGAGCTGGCACAGTTCTTTTTTGGTAGAATTGAATGGTGGGAACGTAGCCGATGATCCACCTCATAGGACATTTGCCAGCGGTCTCTATCAAATATCGCAATTGCTACTGAAGAAAGGCAGTAGTGCAGTAGATACTTTGGCAGCCTTCAAAATGTTCACGGAAGTACTGCATGGTAAAATATACAACGAGGTTAAATGGTCCGGCAGACTGGGCTCTGGAATAAGAAAGTGCGTGCCCTGGTTTCACTAGGAGTGCAGGGCTGGAAAGAGCTAATTGTTTGTGGCACTTAAGAACCGTTAATTTCTGCAAGAGAGAGGTTTATGCTGAAAAGGAAATATAAGAAGCTCTTAAAGAGAATGAAACAATTTGCCATTGGGAAACAATGGGACGTTCTTGCTCAGGCAATATGTTCCAATAACCATAGACTGTTTTGGAAGCTTGTAACTAAAGAATGAGAAAATCCAGGGAACCAACAGGGTGGACTAAATGGTGAGAACAGATGGGCGATGCAATTGAGGAACGTTTGTTATATGGAAGGGGTTGAAAAAATAGAACTGGAGCTCTCTAGCCCTAATAACAAAATTCAGTTTACCAGTGCCGAGGTCTCAAGATTACTTGAGCAGTTAAAACCAGGAAAGTCTGCAGGCCCAGATGGGCTACCCTCAGAGGTAGTCATAGGCCGTGGCGATTGGTGGGTCCCTATTCTTGTATATTTCTTCAATGCAAAATCACAAGTTTGGGAGGATTCCCACTAAGTGGTGGGGTGGGATAATAGTACCGATTTTCAAGAAAGGTGATACCAGTTACCCTAATTGCTAATGCACTATATCCTTATTGGATATCTCGGCTAAGACTTATTCAAAATGTATTTTAGGCAGATTAGAAGACTGGATTTTGGAGAATAATGTATTGGACCACCACCAGGCAGGCTTCAGGTGTGGTTTTGCTACAATTGACCACTGTTTCATTCTGTCACTAATAACTGACAAGTATTGCAAGCTCAGAGGATGTGTAGTTTATGCTACCTTTTTAGATCTAAAAAAAACTTTTGACGGAATCAACAGAGACATTTTGTGGAAGAAATTAATGACATTGGCGAGTCTGTCTAATTTATTGAGATTGGTCCAACTCTGCTATAATGTAACCAGGTTAGCGGTTGGAAATGATGGAATGGGGGTCAATACTAAATTCTTTGAGTCTAATAGGGGGTAAAACAGGGTTGCCCACTTGAACCATTGCTTTTTATTTTCTTTATGGCAGATTTGGTCCTGCAGAAGGGCAACATCGGAGTGTGCCCACGTAGGTTGTGTAATGAGCAATACATCGCTTTACTCTACGCTGATGATACCATTATCCTGGCCCTCGCTCCAGCTGTTAGAATCAGGAGCTTTTTACACTGTGGACTTTTTGGAGGTTAACAAACTGAAGCTAAACAAATATAAAACTAAGATTTTTATTTTTGGGAGAATAAAGAAGTTAACAAAGTGGGAAATAAAAGGGACGCCAGTGGAGGTAGTGGACTCGAATATCTGGGATTGAAATAATCAAAAGACTGCCATTGGACAGATCATATTAAACATCAGGCGGAGAGGGCCAAAATAGGGCTTCAGGGTCTACAAAGGTTTTATTTTAAATATGGCGCTCAAAGCCTTGATACATGTATAGAAGTTTTTAAATGTTTTTATCTTGATTAGGATATGGTTTTATATTTGTATGGTGTTGTTTTTCTTTTGAAATTTGTGATTATTTATTGAATTGTTTTAACAGTGGTATCCAAATAAACTTTGGAAATGGAAAATCGAGTTGTTGTTTTCTTCAGGATCAATCTTCTATTCAACCCTTAGCTAGTATGGTACAAGGGAACTGAACATATTTATACATGCATACTCAGAACACACATTTATTTCTATACGATTTCCAGAATCATGCATGTGCATACAGGTACACACCAGGATTAACAAAAACATGCTTGGAATTACGAGCATGAAATATACTTCAGCACAATGGACAACATGTACAAATGACCGACTAAAATCGCAGGCATGACATTGGAATACATTTGACAAGAATAGGCACAGAGTAGAAGATACAATCTCAAGCTTCACAGCAGGATATCGTTCACCACAGAGCACATGTTCATGCAATATGCACACACAACATTATGGCAGCACATGCATGTGCCTTCACCATAAAAACATGCATAAGCAGTCGAATTAAGGGCAACACAGGTACCATAATAAATCTATTTACACATGCATAAGCATATTCATCATAACCACATTCATTCCTTTACACTTATACCAGCATACTCTCCCCCTCTCTCAGTCTCTCTCTCTTTCTTTCTCGCTCTCTCTCTTTTTCTCTCTCTCATGGTAAACCAAGTTCCAAATTCATTTTTTTTAACACTGATAAAATCAATAAGTACCTTAGCTTGCAATGTTTGGTTGAAAAAAAGGGTGTAATGAAAGTATTGGACAATAGGGGATGGAGAGATTTGATAAGCGAGAGATGAATTTTCAGAACAAATATACATCTCCCTTAGCTAATGTACAGGGATAGGAGCAGTGGCAGCATTGACACTTGTACCGAAGCCAAGGAAAAAACGACAGCATAAAAACTAAGTAAAAGATAAGCAGCACCAGATAATACTGTACTTGAGAGCAGCATTATCACTCTTATTTTGAATCAGCCACAGTGCTTGTCTCACACACGTCAGCACACATTGTGGGCCCCGTTTATCTCTGGTACCTGCTGAATGCAGCCTTCTGAGACACTGTTTAATGTTTCATCAGTAGATGGCTCCTTGTCATTCAATGGGACTCGATGCATGCACACCTGCAGGCACTGCCCCTGCAGACAAATGTACCGTGAAGAGGAGCAGTGTGCGATTTAGGCTTCCTTTTAAGAATCGCGGTGGTGGCCGGGTGAGCACCTGTCTGGTGTACTTGTAAAAGATTGGATATCTGGCTTTGTCGTGGTATTTCACCCCACTCTGCCCTGCAGGGGTAAGAGCAATAGGTGGGGCACCATCTCATTTCAGAATTTCCTGTCACAATAGTAGAATTAGCATTGGCTTTAAAAGGGCACATAGAATAAAGTGCCTTAAAGGGGATAAGCACAAACTATCCTATATAGTATCCTGTGAGGATATATTAGGTTATGTTTAAGGATAGGTAGAGAGAGCAGTAGTGCGATGCCTGATGGGACAGTCTAGACTGCAATACTTAGAACAGCAACAGTAGTGCAAGAACAGTGCACTAGTATACTCCAAGTGCTTTCATGCTCAAATGGGCTCCTAGAGGCCCATATTAGCATTGTATTGCAAAGCAGCTACATAGCAAGGGACCTTTAACAGTAGTATCACAAACATATAGTGAGAAGTGAGTTTCTGGGTTAGCATACATTCATTCATCTATTCATTTATGTAAGCATTAACCATTTAAAATAGCAAAGCGCTAAGCAGCTTGTAAGTTTGATCATATCAAACATACATGTATGCAAACATGCTTACATATGTAGTTTTGATCAGGCAAGTACATTAACTCTAAATACATTAACCCTATGCGCATACATATAACATATAGCTGTAATGAGTAGGTAGTGAAATCGCACCCACTTCATTTTTCAGTTAGAGTAATATGTACTATCTTGCTTAAGAGCAAGCGCCAAGACAAACAACTAGTGATGTTGAGTCCTTGAATTAGGGACATTTAGGGCTGTAGATAATTTGGCCTGATGCCATTAGAGATAAATCGGCCAGAAGTCGACACTTGATAATTCAGCAGCAAGCTGAGGGGTTGTACCAAACATATTGTTTACCATTATTCTAAGAAGAATAGGAAGGTACTTCTAAGTCAGGTCAGAAGCAGGAGAATTGTCTACCAAGTAATAGCCTTTATGGTAAGGGGGATTTCCAAGTGAGGGAACCTATAAATATGCTGCTTGCCCAGAAATCAGGGGTGCTTTTGCTGAAGCCATACCAGAAGTTACAGGGGGTGTGAGCTCTGAACTACACCTTAAAGTCATGTTATTATATTTTCTTTGAGATGCAATGGGGTTTGACTTTATTGGGAAATGTGCAATTCTGGTCCTTTGATGCTGTGATGCTGTGTTTTGTATTGAATATTGTTATTTACTGAGATACATAAAGATTGCTTCATTGATTTAAGCTTTTATTGAAATAGCTTTTCTGGAAATAGTAGAACAGGTTTGAATGCCTTTACAAAATATTGCTCCATACAATATTGCTTCATTGTATTGTGAAAACAGAATCAAAATATCGAGGCTGAGTACCCCAACAGGAAATACACCAAACACGGGTTACAAAGGAACATACAAAGTACTTTATTTTATACTGAATCCAGTTACAAATACAGAGCAAAATCAGATAGCTATCGGCCCTCAGTACAACACAACGAACTCCAGCGTGGTTCAATGTGTTCAGTGAGAGACGCTGTACATTAGAATGCATTCGCTTTTTATACACTTGGTGGGCGCGATGTCCAGCCCCACTTCGGGTTAATATTCCATTTAATACATCACCGATCTAGGGTTTGTGCCAAGCCTTAAACAACCGCATATAACTGGTTTGCCTTTAATACATGTATCAACAACACTATGCAATAACTGTGTATTCTAAGATTTTCCATGCAGGCCTTCTTAAACATTAATACAATGTAGTTAAACAGATGTTCTTCGTTCAGTATTTGAATACATTGTCTCAACATATGCTCGTGGATTAGTTTCATTGCACGAGTAATCCTTCTACACTTAGGTCAACAAAGGACAAGGTCTCAGTTCACGACCTCAACAAGTGGCCTGCAGGCAAGTTACACATTATCTATGTACAGAGGTCAAGACGGCCATGTTGTATTCTGGAATGACATCGTCCACCATTTTAACTCACAGGGTGACTTTTACACAACGAATCCTGAAATGGCGGCTTGACCTAAAATGGCGGCTTACATGGGTTTAAGGTCAGGACCTTGCAACACGGATTTCTTTCGCAAGCGACTTTCGAGCAGCTTGGCGTAGGCCAATATTAATATATTTATTAAAATAGGAGGCACAATATACTTTCTCTTTCGACAAACCCTCCTTTTGGCCTATGCCAAGTGCTAAAAACTACTTTGGGTCTCCTTGCAAATATCTCCATGCATCATCGTCCATGCACCCTGAATCACTGTCGGAAATATCTATTGCCATTAGGTCATTTGCTAAAATATCCTTCAACACATATTCTTTGGAAGTCTTATCTGGGGCATACACTTTATGTCCTATCGAACCTATCGCTTGTGCGCAACATCCCCCTAGCATCGAACACATACCAGGTAGACACTGAATACAGCAACAAAGAAACAACAGGATTCCCAAAATAATTAATAAGACCGAAAGTACCTTCCAACCCCAAGATCGCAAAAAGTCCCAGAACCAAGCACTTAGATCCCAGTTTCCCTCGGGAACATGCACTTCGGAACTAAGGACGTGCAGATTCTGTATTGCCTTGAAGATAGTTGGGGAGGAATCTGGTACGAAAACACAGCAAGTGGACCCCACTAATTTGCACACTCCACCACGCTCAGCTAAAATGACATCTAATGCCATTCGGTTTTGAATTGCTACTAATCTTATCGCCTTTTGTTCTAATGTCATATTATAGAGTATGTCCGTCGTCCAGTTAATGGTTCTCTCCAGTACTCTCGCTAGTTTTCTGATATCTTCTGAATTCGCTATCTGCCCCCAAAATGGCACAACTGATTTAGCTATATCTCCCAAGATTTGTGCTGGGGTGTCACCATTCTCATCCCGCCGCGGACGAGCCTTTGACACTTCTTTTGTACTAGCTATAAACACCCCAGGTAACAGGATCCCTAAATAACTGGTTCCCTGCCAATCCCTAGGCAACCGTGGGAATGCTACATTACCGCAGACAAAGTAGACAGGTTCGCCTACAAACAAAGGTCTGTTCTCCCCAGTCAAATTTGCAACGTTGGCACAACCTAGAAAATTTCCCATCGACTGAGTTCCATTCCTCTGTATGCAAAAAGAAACTGAATCAGGGCTATGGTTAACAGTGTAAGAAGGAGGCATGGCGTCCTTATTGCCTATTGGAGCCATTTTAAAGGAAATCAAAGATTGGAAAGGACGAGACAGTTTATCAGAAGGCCTAATAGAAGCAACATTCGGTTTACTCCCATTTGCAAAAAGTGAGCATCCCAGGGGAGTCAAAACACGTTTCTCAAAACTATTCAAATTGGTGCCATCAAAGTTCCCTGAGATGCTATCATTCCATCGGCCAAAAAACAGTGCTCTAAGAGAAGCATAGTAAGCAGTTGTCAATGGTAAAGGATGAATATACCAACCTAGCCCCTTTGTCATGATGCCTACCCCCGGGGACCCAGACCAAGTCCAGCAACCCCGGAAGCAGGCATCAAGTTATACTAAGCAAACCCAACAACCCCTGCTAGGGGCTATTTGGGTGCAGTCCTGGTGCCTATGGTGCCAGGCTCATATGGAGAGTCAGTCCTGGCGCCATAGGCACCAGGCTCATCGATTAAAATTTACCTGATGCAGACCATGCTGCAAACTCACCTGATGCAGACCATGCTGCAAGAGCTCCAAGCCAAAGGAGGCTTGGAAGGGACTTCTTTACCTAAGGGAGTATTTTTTTACTCGGGTGGGGCTGTTGAGGAATACTTACCTGGGACTACTTTGGAGGCTATTTAAACCACGCCCGAAGAGCAGCACACTCTTCGCGCTATTCTGCATCCAGCAGCGTAACGCTCACCGTGCCTGCAAGTCTGCATCCAGTCTTCTGCCACGCCCGCCTCGAGTCCGGAGCTCCTAGAAAAAGGGGAGAGAAGGAGAAAAGGTTAGAACAAGAGCAATACCTTTGATCCTTACCTGAATTCCCGATCCATCGCGCCTTCGAGCTGGAAGAAAGAAGTTATTTTATGCGCGTCGCCTCGCCTGTAGCAGTGCCGCGCTGAACTCACCGGCCTTCGCAGCATCTTCACATTCCACCGCATCCTTCTGCATGCTCCTGCCGCACTCCGGCACCTAAGGGGAAGACAAGAACAGCAAGGTGAGCCAAGGGAATACACAGAGGCAATATTAATTACCCCCCATAGACTTACCTGATTTTACCACCGGGGGTACTATTCCTCTTCACGGGTCGGCGCAGCTTCCACTGCATCCTCGCCGAACCCTGCCCCTAAGGGGAAACAAAAGGACAGCAAGGTGAAACAAAGGGACAAACAAGGGGAAACCTCCTCACCACAATAGACTTACCTGATTTTACCGCCGGAGGCATTATTCCCCGAGACTTCATACTTTCTCTCAGCGCCTGAATAAGGGAGAAAGCAACAGGTTACATATTGACATTATTTTATCGAACTGTGTTGGATAATACAAATCCTTACCTGAATATTACCGGTTGCCACGAGGAACTCTTCACTAGGGTCAAGCTGCAACCTGCAAGGAATCGGACAAAAGTGAAAGTCAGACATTTGAACTCTTACGAACTACATACTTACGGCGTCTTGCCGGGAATCTCAGAGTCAATATTGTTCTGGAACTCACCAATTCCTTCGAGCCAGTGAAGCAACTGGTTATCTACGCGCCCCTGCGCTCAATGCAGGATGGAGAGCTCATCTTTCCAAACCATCAGGTGAGACTATAAGAGGGGACACCAAAGGTGATCAGTGGGGAGAACAGCGGGAGTGGGGGGGGGTTAACGCTCAACTCCACTGGTGGTTAAATCCCTTTCTCCATTTGCAGAAGAATATTCCTACGGGCCAAGCAAACGAAGCTGGGTGGGCCAGTCCACTCCGTCATCTCGGCACTACGCGTCACATTGGTGGAGACCGCAGCTGTCCAGTTCAGATCGACGCCCCTGTGGGAGCCAGGTGAGCGTAACACCCTTATCCCCGTGTTGCGGTAAATGTGAGCAGACCCAACAGTTAGATTTATAAAAAATGGCATGTGTAGCATGCATGATAAGCAGTAAAGTGTTATTGTGGTACCTTTGTCTGTGCTGAGAATCCTGAGGGGATAAAGTATGCAAATGTACAAAGGGTGTAGGAACAATGGGTGCACTTTCAGTAGGCAAAAAAAGTTCTAAAGAGTGAGTTTCCTCGAGGTACCACAATCCTAAGGCAGCGACTAATAAAAACCCAAATATCATTATAAAAATACAGCAATACATTTTCGGGGCCCAGGCATTTTGTCCATTGTCCCGGTTGCTCACCCCCTTATTTACAAGTCCCATACGAGCGGTAGCGGTGGCGGCATCGTAGTCTTCAAACGGACACTCCAAAGTTTGTTGCTGGCGACCTCCTTGTTGAGCGACTTCTTAGTCCTTCTACAACCCTAGCCAACAGAATCCCCTTTCTCAAATTTGGGCAAAAAGCAAGCCCTTGATGACTCTTTTCCTTCTCCAAATGCACAGCCGAACCATGCCGTAAGTCTATCCGATGCACAGCAAAACCGTGCCGTAATTCTATCAGATGCACAGCAAAACCGTCCTGTAAGTCTATCTTCGTGGTCATAGGTTATATCGTACTTTTCCTAGTACTGATTGATCTGGAACCAATATGTCGACACTTCCTGCTGGAAGCAACGTGTCGAAGACAAGTGAAGGGGCTGAATTCGAAACAGCAGTTTCCGGGTGCAAAATTTGTGGAGAGTGCGGAGACAAAATGGCAGCTTCCCCAAGCCTCCCGGGCTCAGAGATATTCTCCGACACACTCTCAATGCTGCTTACTGCTTTGGGATCATTGGTTGCAGTGTCAGCGAGGGGTTCTGTTTCTTCTGTAACGTGTGGCACAGGGTGAGGAAGTTTCTTGATGTGGGACGCGTGGATCCAGTTTTTTCACCCAGCGACCCGCACCGCTGTCTGGGTGACCAACAGGACTTGGAATGGGCTACGCCAACGAGGCGCGAGGCAGGAGGTGCGCTCAAATGATTTGACGAGCACCCAACTCCCAGGCCATATGCCGTGGCCCGGGCCCTCGTATCGCACTGGTAAAGCTTCTCGTACCTGGTTATAAATCAAATATAGGTTTTTAGTCAATTGGCTATAATAATCTGAAAGTAGTACATTTTCGACATTTCTTAACGAGTTACATTTAGGAAGGTTCCAAATATTGGCAGGTCTCCCCATTACCACCTCAAATGGAGAGAGCCCAGTCTTAGTTTGAGGGGTTGTGCGCATAAATAATAACACGATCGGTAAGGCGTCCGGCCATTTTAGTTTGGTGCCGGCACACGTCTTAGCGAGCTTGTTCTTGATAATACCGTTGTGTCTTTCCACTAGTCCGGCGCTTTGAGCATGTCTGGCTGAATGGAACCGTTTGTCAATTCGTAATGCTGTACAAATCTGTAGAATTACAGCGGCGACAAAATGTGGACCATTGTCCGACCAGATAACTCTTGGCAAACCGAACCGTGGAAAGTATTCTTTTAACATGATTTTTGCAGTAGTCATAGCTGTAGCATCTTTAACAGGGAACGCCTCAACCCATTTACTAAAAGCACAGATAACCACCAGTACATATTTCTTATTATCGCATCGTTCCATTTCAATGAAATCAAAGTGGATCACTTCAAAGGGGACAGAGGGTGGCCCAAAACTACCCCTTGGAGTTACTGTCCCCTTTCCCACGTTGTGTTGCAGGCAAATCATGCACTTCCAGACGTAGCGCTGGGCAATTTTTGAAATTTTGTCATTTACCCAAACCTTCTCTAACATTTTTGTCATTTGCTGAGCACATACATGCGTAGGACCATGGGCCATGATGACCATCATCATGACGTACGCATCAGGGAGTAGCCATTCCCCTTCTACTATATCCACCCAACACCCGTCATCATCAAGTTTCCCCAAGCCTTCAGCCCACCTTTTGGATTCTTCTAACGTGGCATCAGCTTGGATATCCCGTACAGACCCAACACCCTCATCTATTGTATAAGCATCTACAGACTCCCTTGAAACATACATCTCCGTAAGGCGATCGGTAGCAGTTTGCATAGCTATCTGATCAGCGAAAGCATTCCCTTTCCCTATATCATCTGTAATCTTTCGATGTGCAGCACATTTCATAACTGCTAACTGAGTAGGGAGCGCAAGCCCTGAGAGTAGTTGCACTATTAGGGAGCCATGTTGAATTTTGGTGTCATGCGAAGTTAGGAACCCTCTCTCTGACCAAAGTCTCCCAAAGTTGTGAACCACCCCAAAGGCATACTGACTATCAGTATATATATTTACTGCAAGCCCTTTGGAAAGTTCACAAGCTCGGGTCAATGCTATAATCTCTGCGGCCTGCGCAGAATTATGCGTGATTCTCTTAGTTTCCACAACCATGCTCAATGTAGTGATTGCATAAGCAGCTGTGGATGTACCATCCAGAAGTTTGAAGCAGGAGCCATCACAAAACAGCTCTCCTTGCGGATTATCCAAGGGAGTATCTTTCAAATCAATTCTACCCTTTGTCTCTTGTTCGGTCGTATATAAACAGTCATGTGGCACTTCATCGCCGCAAGTAGCATCTTGCGGGAAAGCTAAGAGTTCAGCCGGATTGAGGACACAACACCTCTTAATTTGAATGTGAGGAGCAAACAAGATCAATTCATATCTTGTCAACCGTGCAGAAGTGAGGTGTTGCGTTTGAGTTCGGTTCAGTAGAACATCTACAGAGTGAGGCACCATCAGGGTTAGATCATGGCCTAGGACCATTCCCTCACTCTGTTTTACAGACGCGGCAGCGAGAGCATGCAAACATGATGGTAAAGCGCATGCTACAGGATCAAGGGCGGAAGAAAAGTAACCGCACGGCCTATTCTTCCCTCCATGTTCCTTCGTTAATACAGCCAAAGCACATCCATCACATTCATGCACAAACAACACAAAGGCCTTTTCATAGTTTGGTGTGCCCAAAACTGGCACAGAGCATAATGCAGTCTTAAGCAAGACAAACGACTGCTGGTGTACCGCGTTCCATCGCAATGGCGAAGAAATGCCCTTCTTCGTCAAAGCCAACATCGGTTTGATCACTAGTGAGAAATTCTGGATCCACAACCTACAGTAAGAAGCCATACCTATCAGGGCTCTAACTTCCTTCTGTGTATTTGGGACAGACATACCAGAAATGTGTTTTATTCTTTCAGGTGTCAATCTTCTTCCCTCCTTTTACAGGAGATAGCCTAAATAGGCGACCTCCTGACAACAATATTGAAATTTTTTAAGCGAAGCTTTGTGACCATGCTTAGCTAGATGAATAAGTAATGACACAGTGCCCTCCTTACAGGCACTCTCAGAGTCAGCAGCTAGAAGCAAATCGTCAACGTACTGAAGCAAAGTACAGGTAGAGGGAAATTCAAGGTTATCAAGTTGTTCTTTCAAAGCCCTACTATAAATGCTAGGACTCTCTGTGTACCCTTGAGGTGCACGAGTAAATGTAAATGAGCATCCCCCTAAGGTGAACGCGAACAAATATCTACTATCCTTGTGTACAGGAATACTAAAGAACGCATTCTTTAAATCCACAACACTAAAGTAAGTAGCTGTAGCTGGAATCATGGTTAGGATTGTCGTCACATCAGGCACAATTGGAAATTGTGGTGCCACAACTTTATTAATGGCACGTAAATCAATTATGAAACGGAATGGAATTACATTATCGCCTTTCTTGTACACGGGTAAAATCGGACTGTTACACAAACTTCCTGAAATTTCTTCAATCACCCCGCGATGCACAAAATCGGAAACAATACATTTCAAAGCTCGCTCGCCCTCAACCGAAATCTTATACTGGGGAATGCGTGGCAGCTCAATTCCATGTTTCAAAACTATTTTGACAGGCTCAATCAGTAAAACACAGACATCATTGTCGTCGACAGCCCACAAACTCTCTGGTACATCAATGAATTCTGGAGGCAAAGGTCTAGTCAAGAATTGCGAGGCAGAAAATTGCTGTGGTGAAATCGTCAAGCGCACTCCATCAGAAGAACAATAAATCACTGCATTTAATTCTTTTAACAGATTCAACCCCAGCAAGTTCTCTCCGCAATCCGAAGTCAACAGAAATGGACAATGGTCCGTAAAGGGACCCAAAGAAATAGGTACCGGCATAGAAACCGGACAAACAACTGGTGTACCAGAAAACCCTACAGAAACATTTGTTTGCCCTGACAGTGGAATGTTTGGAACCCGCGAATGATCAATGGAACACTTCTGTGCTCCGGTGTCTATCAAAAACTGATGTTTCCTATTTCACACCACCATTTCAACGTAGGGACCTTTCTGATTGACGGGAATAGGTGTAGGTTCCAAACCCTGCTTCGGGCAATCCTAACAAAACAGAATATCATCAAAAGGAAGTTCTTCAGATAAATTTGCAGCGGAAGGATGATCAAATATGTTCCTGGTGTCCACACTCGGAGTCTGATTATCCTGCGAAAAAGGTTGCTGAGGGTCCTGTGTAAACTGACCTCTACCAGGGCCCCCTACTCCCGGGCGACCTCTGGATCGCCTACCCATATTACCATATGTATTATTCGACCTTTGTTGAAGGACGGGGCATTGTGCTCGCCAATGACCCTCTCGACGACAATAAGCGCACTGGTTAATGTTCACAGGACCCAAGGGCACATTCCCCTGCGGGACATACTGACCTCTATCCTGAGAACTACCCTCTCTGGGGCCCCTAACAATTTGCTGCAATAGCATTTTAGTTTTTAAATCGCCTTTCCGGTTTTCAATCCTCTCTTTTTCATTATTGACACGGTTCTCGTATTACTGAGCCATATGCAGTACTTCTAATTGTGATTTTGCCTGCCAAGCACTCTCAGAAGACATAATTTGTGACTGGATGTCAGGCAGTAATCCACGTACAAATTTGTCCACAAATAATCTTTTCCCAGACTCTGTGCCTAAGTCTTGTCCGCTGAAATCCGAGAATACCTGTTCGAACCGATTAAAGAACTTGGTAGCACCCTCAGACTTTCCTTGGACATAGGCCGTAAGCTTGTCCCAAATAATTCTCTTTTCGGGAATTATGGTTTTTAATTTAGCAACGATTCTATCAGGCAGAGTTAATATCACCTGAGGCGGTCTTTCGCCAGCTGGCCTTTCCCCATCAAGTCTAGTTCTATTCACCCATGTATCTCCCAGCCCGGGTACGTCGTCAATAGTTCTAACTTGTTTCCATAAATCTACGGGCAGCAGTACAGGAAACAATAAATCAATGTCACCTAAGGTGAACACTGAGGACTGCAAAACGGATTCTATCTCTTTATAGAACCCTGTCGGGTTTTTCCTAATATCAGGAATAGATTGCCTAATAGTATTTACTTCCTGTCTTGAGAACGGGACGTGAACGAACTGCGATACATAATGTGCGGGAATGTCCACAGCGACTATACCCCGTGCAGCATCGGCCGCAATCTCAACCTTTGGGACGAATGTCGGAGGAACCTTTCTCATAGGCAACTGAGATGTAAGGAACTCTGAACACTTACTAAGCAACAGAGCTAAATCGAGCGCTAAAGCAGTCGAAGAAGTGTCAAGTGAAAAAGCCCTCTTATAAATACCCAGTAACTCTGTGGGACAACTAATCTTTCTTTTTACACATTCATCCTGTAGGTACTCTACCATTACCTGTATCACTTTCCTCTGCATTTCTGGCGTATATTGACTATTTGTGTCATATACCTCAACTGGAGTTATCGATATGTCTGAAATCCATCTAATCGCGTCTTTCTTACAAATTCGTATTTCCTCCGATATCGGTTTATGACACGGAAGGAACCGTTTCTGTACATACATATTTTCCTCTTCATCATCCTCATTCTGTAACTTTTCTAACTCCTTTCTATACCCAAACAACCTCTCTACATGCTCATTTACCTTCTCCACAGTGTCTCTAGAAAGCGCTAGAGTATTTAGATCCCTTAACCCTTGCGGAAAATCTGCATTATTTAATCTTCCCCACATTATACATAACTGAATCCCTAAACCTTCAATAAAAACATTTTTCGCAGGAAAATAATCCGCATTACAAAGTGTGGCAAAAACGCTAGCTTGATCATCCTTCTCCATACAATGCTTAGCCCATGCAATTAACTCATGTTTCTTCTCCGGTGGTACGGTATTGCGAGTGACAACCTTTGTTCCTGTACCTCAATCGATTACAAGCGGCTCAGGACCACTTGGAAGAGAGGGAGCAGCCATATTTGATGGAGGTACTATAACCGGTGTGATAAAAAGAGGTGGGGGAGCTGGAGGAAGGGGAACATTAGGCTGAGCAAGAACAACGGCAACAACAACAGGCGGAGCAGGAATAACAGGTGGAAGAGGAACATACGCAGGTGGTGCAGAGGCACCAGGCCTTCGTTCATTTAATATTTTGTCAATAAACTCATCAGAAACATGAAGATCTTTAGAAGGATAGATTTTGTGAATACCGAGTGAGGAAGCCCTATCCATATTTTTAGTCGCTTCAGACTGTTTGTACTGATCATATAACAACGCTTTTTCTGCGTTCGTTTTATGACAGCGTGCATGTTTCTCTCTACTTTTAAGTTGTTGCAACACTTCTTTTTTCCAATTCTGCAAAACATCAAATGCTGCAGGTCTAGCCTTTTTCTTTAATAGAATTGACTCTAAATACTCAATACGAGGGATTTCAAAACTGCCATTGATTGGCCACTGAAGTTCGGAGGCATTTCTGGTTTGTCTGTGCCAAATGTCATTAAATACTATACTTCCAATGCCATGCTTACAGTACATAAGTAGTACAAAATTCAAATTGTCAGGGTTAAATTAAGAATCGGGTCACGACTCAGCTGACCAAACCTAAGGAGGTCCGATCGGATTTCTAAGAATCTTACCTAACTAATCTTACCTCGTGTATGGTGATTTCAGCAAATCTGCCCGCCTCGATAAGTAGACCCTCGTCAAGATGCTGTATCGGACCACACGCTTATCGTCCAAGGATCGGGTCGTGCAGCGCTGCTGAGGTGTCGCGTGTCGTTCAGGGGGCCCCTTATGTCACACCGTCCGATCCCGGTCCGATAGCGTGCGTCAACCTTCAACAATCCGGCATCAATCTTGAGGGTCCCTATTCAGGCACCAACTGTGAAAACAGAATCAAAATATTGAGGCTGAGTACCCCAACAGGAAATACACCAAACACGGGTTACAAAGGAACATACAAAGTACTTTATTTTATACTGAATCCAGTTACAAAAACAGAGCAAAATCAGATAGCTATCGGCCCCCAGTACAACACAACGAACTCCAGCGTGGTTCAATGTGTTCAGTGAGAGACGTTGTACATTAGAATGCATTCGCTTTTTATACACTTGGTGGGCGTGATGTCCAGCCCCACTTCGGGTTAATATTCCATTTAAAACATCACCAATCTAGGGTTCGTGCCAAGCCTTAAACAACCGCATATAACTGGTTTGCCTTTAATACATGTATCAACAAGCCTATGCAATAACTGTGTATTCTAAGATTTTCCATGCAGGCCTTCTAAACATTAATACAATGTAGTTAAACAGATGTTCTTCGTTCAGTATTTGAATACATTGTCTCAACATATGCTCGTGGATTAGTTTCATTGCACGAGTAATCCTTCTACACTTAGGTCAAGAAAGGACAAGGTCTCAGTTCACGACCTCAACAAGTGGCCTGCAGGCAAGTTACACATTAGCTATGTACAGAGGTCAAGACGGCCATGTTGTATTCTGGAATGACATCGTCCACCGTTTTAACTCACAGGGTGACTTTTACAAAACGAATCCTGAAATGGCAGCTTGACCTAAAATGGCGGCTTACATGGGTTTAAGGTCAGGACCTTGCAACACGGATTTCTTTCGCAAGCGACTTTCGAGCAGCTTGGCGTAGGCCAATATTAATATATTTATTAAAATAGGAGGCACAATATACTTTCTCTTTTGACAGTATTGAGCATTGCGGTTGGATTTTAAAAGTGTTGTGCCTTTCCTTGGAGTAAGGATAAAGGAATGATAGGGCTTTATGTATTGAGAATGTGAATTAAGACCCACATTGGGATGCGAATTAAGCCTGAAGATGTTATCTATGTAAGCTGATTTAATTAAGAAAGAAGTGACTTGTTACAGTCCAAACAAATGTGTTTGAAGCTTTTTTTGATACAGTGAGAAGGCCTGCAGCACATTGAAAATGACAAATGTTTTTGAACAATGCGTTGATTTACTGAGAAGAACTGAGAGACTGTGATTGTGAATAAAATACTTATTTTATTTACAACGTTGGTAGTTCTTGACTCTAGAATATGCAGTGCATTATGTGTTTTCATTTTGCCTCCCTCCGAAGTCCTTCTGTATTGTCTATCTCTCTATCCCTATGTATGCATTAGGGAGTGTCACAAGATTTGACGTGAAATGGTTGCAGAACTTGTCAATAAGAGGTCAGGTTTTGAGGGTTGTAAAATGCTAACGATGTGAGGGAGGAGGGTATACACACTTGAAGCACTCGTATTAGAAATCTAATCACTGTAGCATGAGCATAGAATCAGGTCTGAATTGCCCAAGGGGAGACATTCCCTGTGTATTCAGTCCAGTGACTGATACTTTCTTCCATCTCATTAGAGGAACGCTAGACTCTTCACCGAGCTGAGCTTAGAGTGGTGGCACCGTTCTTATCTAGCCAGTTGTGTTGTTCAACAATGACACATAACAATTGACACTCTGAACGTGGTTCTCTGAAATCCTCTCATTAATTCATAGCAGATAAACATACCTTGTTGTGCCAAGAATGCTCACGCACAGCACAGATCTGTTAAGTTTTAAAATATTCCATCTTTTCCTTTGCTAGTGAAGAGCAGCATAGTTTTCTACTGAGAAGGCCTTCTAAGAAGTTAAAGGACATAACAAGATAGGGAGCCAAACAAGGCATTCTTGTCAGGTAGAGACAATCACCGTTAATATAAATCTCCAGCGCAGCATAAACCGTGGGTGAGCTGTGATTGAGTTACAAGCCCTAGCCAGGGGAGTTGCTAGGTCTGGAAAAGACCAGGGGCTAAGCTGATGTCGGAACTGTTGGGACTGGGGGCTAGCTAGTCTTTTGGCTGTAGCTCCTGAGATTCTATCCGGGGCTACAGCCAAAAGATCACGGGCTTTAGCCCCCTTAGCCCACCCCCCCTAGCAACGCCCCTGGCCCTAGCCCTTCTGACAGTAAGCAGCAATAAACGCCTGTTTGAACATTTCACTGTGAGTGCTTTAATAACACTCACAGAAGCAGGTTTTCCTCTGATGGTGCCGATGAAGGTATTTTTGAGAAAATAGCTGGTGGGACATACACGTCATTCACACATTACAAGTACATTTCTTTACAGTGCAAAGAGCAGACGAATTGCTGGCTATGCGCATACCATGTGTGCAAAATCCATCAAGATTGTATTATAAGAGTGCAGCAACCTCAGACACAAATGTCTTTACATATAGAGGTACTTTATGCATATGAAAAAACACCCTCCGTGAGAATTATGGGTAGATTCAGATGTCTTGTATACAGAGCACACCAGGCAGGAACAACCTACCTGTCAAATACTGAGCCATAACTATGGCTTTCTAGAGAAAGATATGTTAGTTGGTTTCCACAAGGATTTAAGTTCCCACTTGGGGATGCAAGACATGGGAACCTGGTTCGGGACCCTTGGTCTTATAAGAAGACACTGGGATTTCATCCCATCAGAGCGCTTACAGTGCCAATTGACACTAGGGAATAACTTAAAATATCAATATGGTCAGCTGCGCAAGTGGACGCTGAAACAGCAAGTAGAGATACAGCACAGTCCTGTGCCACAATCTCAGGCAGAAGAGATAACAAATGAGTGTATACAAACCGACTTAGGGATACAGACCACATCATCTGGAGAAAAGATTCCCCCAAGATGGTTTAAATGTGAACTGGAGTGTGCGCAGACGGCAGTTTCTAGAATTGTCACTTTGATGTTCTGAGAGCCCTCTAAACAAAAAGAGTCATCAAAGCAGTAGGAGTCAAAGAAATACTAGAGAAAGGCACTGGCGGGCCCCTCCTCTGTGAAATCAGGACAGGGTCCAAAGCAGGAGGCTGATCACGTAGAAGTAAGAAGCCCTTGGCTTCACTTTGTTAAAAGATTCTGTCTGCCTACAAAGTCCTTTGACAGCTGGCCAAAATCTGGCAACTTCCAGTTAAACACTACACAGCAAAATAATGAGCATAATTGCTCTGACTCAGACTGAGGTGCTAGAAAATTAAAACTCCCCATAGAAAGTGAAAGAGTTAGATACAAATAGCAAGTATTTTAAAAAAAGGATTCACTATAAAACATATACTTGCAGTGTGTGTAGTTTAGTGTAGTAGTCTTTGAAGAAAGATTAAATTAATGCAATAGAGTGTGCAATTTTAGCGTAGCCCTTGCACAAGCAGGATTAAAAAACAACAGCCGTAAATGTATATAAACTCCCCAATTTAGTCATAGACACATAACTTGCAAACACGGCTGGAATATAGTTTAGTTTTCCTTTTAAAACATGTTGGTGTCAATGTGTATGCCATCCTTTACAGCAGGCAATTAGCATGCATGTATGCACGCTCAATTAAAACTAGTACAGTACATATGTGGCTATAACATGAAACAAATGTATGTGCATGGCTTTGATAGTCAGCCCTAAATAGAATGCAAATACCCAAGCAGACAACTAAGTGAGTGTATGCTCTCACAGCCCTACACTGGTAAGTCCAAAAAATAATGTTTAAATAGCTGAAGAATAGCTTACATAGGCCATGTATGATAGCTCCCTCTGTATGAAATGGTGTTTTAAATCAATACAGATAACGTGCCATGCACAGTGCATTTAAAAATGTTGAGTTACTCAGACAGGTGCTGAAAATGAAAGTGATTAATTTCTCCTACGTAACCATAGGAGCCCTTATATTCAAGAACTGGGGCACAAGAAATGTAGTCTGTTTTAAAGCTTAAACAAAAAAAGGCTTCAAACAGAGTGCATTTGAATGTAACCAAAGGCCTGTTTGAATTGCTCAATTTAATAGCCAGGAAACACAGCGCTGAATGGCTTAATTGAACAGCTTCTGAAGATACAGTTCGACTGCATGAAATGTGAGCCCTTTAAAGTAGTCAGTAGTGGGAATCCAAGCACTGAAATACATCATAACGAAGAGTGCTCAGCATTCAAGTTAACAAAAGAGCCTTTTTTTTGCAGTCCAGGCCGCAAATCCTATAGTGTGCGAGAATGCCATGTTATCTGCGAACCCAGCGGAGACAATGGGCCTCATTACGACCCTGGCGGAATGGGTTAATGGGCTCTGCAAAAGGAGGCGGACCCGTTAAACCCTTTCCGCCACATTACGAGGTCCCCTCGCGGGACCCGGTAAGGATGCCCGGTAAAACCAGGTGTTGTTACCGGGTCCCGCGAGGGGAAGAGGGAGCAAACAACGGGCCACTCGTAATCGGCCCGTTGTTTGCTCCCTCTCCCATTCCCATTCAGCCCTATGGGGGCTGAAATGGGAATGGGGAAGGTCCGGGCCCGGGCTCCTGGAGGGAGGAATTACCGGGCCCTCCGAAGTGTGGAATTCTGGGAACCCGGAACCCGGACGTGATTTCGGTGGCAGCCGTGCTGCCAATAGCGGCATGGCTACCGCCGAGGTCGTAATGAGGCCCAATGTTTATATATAGAAGGCACATTCCAGTCCTCTCGCAATTAGCTAAGCAAAACTCACACTACTGATGAAGGCTATGAGCTGCCACTATCAGCCAAATAATCCATGGAATGGTAAAAAGAAAACAGGTTGGGTCCAGGCGCGGGCAGCTCTTAGCTACTGCAAACACTGGGAAAGAGCTCTTCAGAATCCTCCAACCTCCCTTTGTACTGTGTGAGACAGATACAATTCTATGTGTAAACTTCACAGACAGACATTTACATTTTGGGAAACACAAAACGTAACACAAGGTACTCCTTAAGCCATGCAGCTTTGACGTGAGGAGAACCAAGAACAAACACCAGGGCCGGATACACTGCACCTACAATCTAGAACCTAGAACCCAAATTCCCAGTGCATTTTAGAACAAGCTAGCACTGCATCTAGAACCATCACCTAGAAGATTCTAGCCCTTGGGTCCAACAACCTTTAGATTTGAAATGGGCTCACTTAGTTCATTAAGCCAAGCAGACATATTCATGCATAACAAATGATCTGCCACAATCTGCGTGCACAAGGCCTGCATGCACATGCACTGCAGTGAAGAATGGACACATTTTCAAGATATGCCCACATTTTGAAGCAACTCCAGTATAGAGACCACATCACAATCTATATGAGCTATGGAGATGACATGAAGAAAACAGCTCTAGTGCATAAAACAACACATGGACCTTAATAGAACCTGTTAAAACATGCTTCTGACACTAAACTATACAGCATAATGCAGTCAGAATAATGAAACACCTATTCGACAGCACAGGCAGTTAAGTGCTTGCTTCTGCTACCAATGTAAATCTGCAACAATATAGATTCATATTAAAGCAAGGCATACAAAGCTAGGTCATCTAATGCAGACAAGCGCAAAGCCACCCATTAGTGAATATACACTACTTTCGAGCAGCAGCACTACATAAAACACACAGGAGATAATCACATGAGAGAGAGCAATCAAAAGACGAGGCAGAATGATGTGTGGACAGCATAGCTCCGAGATTGTATGTGTTGCTAGAAGACACACATAGTAATTCTCAGTGAAGGGTTACACCCACTTGTTAAAGTGAATCCAAGTGAATAGTGTCAATGTGCTTTTACACTTGAGAATTTGGTACCAGGATTTAGAATTAGCAATCCAATAAATGTCTGTTTTGTTGACTGCAATGGGATACAGGTTTGAGATCCTGTTTCAATATAGATTGTACTGGAGACTGGCCAAGTCTCACTAGGATTATTCATAGGATAGTCCGGAGAACTAAAGGCCTGTAGGGGTCCTCGTTTGTTTGATGTTTCTGGGATTTGTCAGTGATGAGGTAATTGAGTAGACAAGGTTGTGATACATAGTGATATAATGGTATGTGTTCCTCTAACTGAGTAGGAACTTAACTGAGAAAACATACACAGGACCATGCACACACCATCACCCATGCATGTATAAGCAAAGCTGTCACATATACAAAAAATTCACCACATTGCTGCCATCTGATAAACTATTTTTGAAATTGCCATTTTATTTCAAATTAACTCTGGTAGGTTATTAACTGTCTTTTCGGTGCAAGACCAAGCAGGCATTGTCCAGCCAAATTGAGCATGTATATGGCAGACAGCATAAGAACCCTTGTAACACAACATGACAAATATATAGCTCCTAAATCCATGTAACCTGGTAGAGCTATATATGTATTTTCCATTTTTCTGATTTCACCTTCCCAGTAACTAAGAAAAGGGAAGGTCAATGAATCATTTAATTCATTGGGAGGGGCCACAAACATATTATCTTTACATGTGCCATGGGGCGTACAAGCAAGCAATTCTCTGAATGATTCGAGAAGACAATTTCATGTGTAGCCTGCCCTATGGTATTATGACACCCAGAAATGGGTGGCACTAAACCTTTGTAAATGCGATGCGAACATATTCTGTAGAAAGCAGGATCCTCCTATGCTAAATGCATCATTACGAATACATGGAACATGTACAACCCAGAATATTGTTTATGGCAGAAGCAGAATCATTCACAATGCACACAAGTGTGTGAGACATATTTACTGTGCAATTTTTGAAAATCATATTTCCTCTGTTGCAATCAGTAAAATTCTCGCAAGAGACACTGTTGGAAAACATTGTGCAATAACAGCATTACAATGCATTATAATGTGCATATGATAACGTGTCTTTGCCTTCTCTTCTCTGAGTTCATGCCAAGGGGACATGATGAGTGAGCAGAAATCACCTGCAGCTAAGACTGTGATGTATTTGACAGCCATCCAAAAGAGGTGACGGAAGCATTGGAAAGTACACACACAGAAGTGGTAAGAGGCCTGATCAAGCGGCCATAATGATCTTGCACAGTGGTATCACGTATGAATGAAAGCAACCCGCAATGAATGTAAACATCCCTATGAGATAGGCAGGGTGCTGAACTGTTACACAATCTGTAACGTATAAATGTGTAGTCTATTAGAAGATAGCCTGTTACTGTTATTTGTGTTGACTACACAATAGCATACTTTAGCTAAGAGACAATCTCATTCTAAGGGCCTCATTACACGGTAGGCGGTAAGGCTTTACCGGTACCGGTAAGGGCACCGGTACCGGTAAACCCTTACCGCCTTACTACGAGGACCCTTTGCGGGACCCGACCTTAACGGCTGGTTTTACCAGCCGTTAAAGTAGGGTGCCGCAAAGGGACCTTGGTGCTAATTACGGTACCGCAATTTGCGGTACCGTAATTACCACCTTCCCCATTCCCATTATGCCCTATGGGGGCAAAAATGGGAATGGGGAAGGGCCTTGGTTGATGGGGAATTACCGGCCCCGCTCACCTTGGAGTAGGCCGGTAATTCCGCCATCCACCAAGGCGGACACGTTAAAATACTGGCGGCAACCATGGCGATAAAAGCGCCATGGTTACCGCATAACGTGTAATGAGGCCCCAAGTGTGCTGGTCCGGAAACAACGTTGCTGGAAGCTTAACGGTACTGTTGTTTCCGGACTGTCACACTACAACTCTGCGGGGGGGGCGGGTGCCATCCTGCCTGGCAGGTCAGACCTGCCGGGCAGGACGGCACCCGCCCGCAGAGTTTTTACGGAAGCACCAGCACCGTTAACAACGGTGCCGGTGCTTCAGTGGTCCCCATTCCCATAGAGTCCCATAGAACTCTATGGGAATGGGGACTTACAATTTGTCGGCGCCTCACTTTCTGGTCTGGTTGTAATTCCCCGGTGTTTCCGGCAAGTCAGGCACCAGTAAATATTTACGGGTCCAGTACGGTTACTGCCGGACCCGTAATGAGGCCCAAAACTTTCAAATGCAGCAACTGACAGACAACGTGCAAAACATCTCCAAGTGTTAATTTAGAGGTTGAAATTAGACTGCAAGCAGTGAGAAAAGGATGTATGCTCCTGGGGAAGAGTGCCTTCATGTTTAGAAACTGATCTAACAGAGACAAGAGAAAGTTGTCAAATAGCATAGCAAAACTGGAGACTCTGCAGCAACGCAATCCATTATTCTGTAATGATCAACCAGCACAGCAGGTTAAATGCAGTAAAACATCAGGAGGAAGACATTAAGGCCCAGAAGGGTGGAAAGGCTGCAGGGTCCGACCTCATCCCAGGTGATTTGTTTAAGGATGAGGTGCCTATTTGTGCACCTGTTCTGTGTAAGGCGTTTAATGTTATTTTAAGGCTAGGCACAATCCCAGACTCGTGGCATAATGCAACGATAATCCCCGCTGTATTAAAAGGGAGGTAGGAACCTTCCGGCAAATTATCGGCCGATATCCCTTCTGGATAGTGCAGGCGAACTGTTTGGAAAAATCATTTTAACATTATAATCGACCTTCAGGCTGTCTTTTGTAAGAATAGAAGAACCTTGGATCATTGCTTCATGCTTTTTTTGTTGCTACAAAAATACACAGTTTTGAAACGCATGAAATTGTATGCTGTATTCCTTGATCTGAGTACAGCGTTTGACTCAATAGTGAGGGAAACCTTATGGAATGTATTAATCTCACATAACGTCCCAGCCCACTTGACCTGGATAATTAGGCTTCTTTACACCAGAAATACTGCATCTGTATGATATGGCCTGGGAGGTCATAGCACCTGTTCTTTTGTAGTTACGAAAGGGGTGAGGCACGGCTGTGCGTTGGCTCCCCTCTTATTTAATTCTTATATTCAAGAGATCATTAGCACTTTACTTGAAGGTTGTCAGGATTGCCCAAAGATGGCAGAGGACAAGTATCCCCCACTATTCTATGAGGATGATGCTGTTTTACTGTCAACGACTCCAAAAGTATTCAAAAATGTAATGGTGATATTTTTGGCAAAGTGTAATGAGCTGAATTTGAATCTGAATATCGAAAAATCAAAGGTTATGGTGTTCAGACCACGATTTGAAAAAGCAAGGCCCATGATGTTGAAGGTGGATGGAACACAGCTTGAACAAGCAAAACATTTTGATTATCTAGGGGTTCAATTCCAAGAGACTGAAGGCTGGGTTGCCCAGGTAAGCCGATCTGTCTCCACACTAGAAAAACTTGGGGTGGTCATTTCAAGCCTTCCATGCAAGACACGGTCGTGGAGCTATTTCACCCGCCCTAAATTTATATGCAAAGCAGGCTGTCACCGCTGCTTTATAGGGGTCTGAATTATGGGGATATACCAACCTTACAAAATTAACAACCAGCGAGCATGCATTTATGAACAAACTGGTCCTGCTACCAAAGAGCACCCCTCCACCTTGGTAGCACTAGAATCAGAGGTAACCCCAGTGGGACTTTTGGGATCACTCAACCCAGTATTATTTTGGCTGAGACTGTGGAACCATGTAGGGCATGGGTGCACAACATACGGCCCGCGGGCCAGTTGCAGCCCGCCATGCTCTTTTGTCCGGCCCGCGAGGCACAAAGACTTTCCTAATGGCGGGCGGCCCGCGGCCGCCCTCCATTAGGAAAGTCTTTGTTGTCTTCAGGGCCAGACAAAACACTGGCCCTCATTGGCTCAGCACACACACGCACCACGTCGCTCCTACGAGCCACGTAATGCATGTGTGCTGCACCAATGGAGGGCCAGCACTACGGCTGGCGTGGTCCATAAGGCTTGATGCCGGAAGGCATTTCAGCCTTGGACCACACCAGCCGTGGTACGGTTCCAGCGTTCCAGCTTACCTGCCGCTTACCTGCCTGCCTTCCAGCACGTCTCCGGTAAGTGGTCTGTTTGTGTTTGTGTGTCGGGTCTGTTTTGCTTTATGTTTGTGTGTGTATGTTGCGATGAGCGGGGGGGTCGGATGTGTGTCGGATGTGTATGAATGTTTGGCTTTGAATGTATTTTATGTGTATGTTGAGATGCGGGGGTGGGGAGGGGTGTCGGATGTGTATGAATGTTTGGATTTGAATGTATTTTGTGTGTATGTTAAGATGTGGGGGTGGGGGGTGGGGGGTGTCGGATGTGTGTCGGATGTGTATGAAGTATGAATGTTTGGATTTTAATGTTTTTTGTGTGTATGTTGAGATGCGGGGGTGGGGGGGTGTCAGATGTGTATGAATGTTTGGATTTGAATGTTTTTTGTGTGTGTGTGTTGAGATGCGGGGGTGGGGGGGTTGTCGGATGTGTATGAATGTTTTGATTTGAATGTTTTTTGTCTGCTGAGTTGGGGGGTGGGGGGTTCGGGTCTGTATGGGTGCATGTTTGTGTGTGTGCTGAGTTGAGGGGTGGGGGTTCGGGTCTGTGTGTGTGGGGGTTCGGGTCTGTATGGGTGCATGTTTGTGTGTGTGCTGAGTTGGGGGTGGGGGGTTCGGGTCTGTGTGTGTGCTGATTTGGGGGGTGGGGGTTAGGGTCTGTATGGGTACATGCTTGAGAGTGTGTGTGCTGAGTTGGGGGGTGGGGGTTTGGGGCTGTATGTTTGCATGTTTGAGAGTGTGCTGAGTTGGGGGATGGGGGTTCGGGTCTGGCTGGGTGCTTGTGTGTGTGTACTGATTTGGGGGGTGGGGGGTTTGGAGTTGGGGGTTGGGGGGTTCGGGTCTGTATGGGTGCATGCTTGTGTGTGTGCTGAGTTGGGGGGTGGGGGGTTCGGGTCTGTGTGTGTGCTGATTTGGGGGGTGTGGGTTCGGGTCTGTATGGGTGCATGCTTGAGAGTGTGTGTGCTGAGTTGGGGGGTGGGGGTTTGGGTCTGTATGTTTGCATGTTTGAGAGTGTGCTGAGTTGGGGGATGGGGGTTTGGGTCTGTATGGGTGCTTGTGTGTGTGTGCTGATTTGGGGGGTGGGGGTTTGGAGTTGGGGGATGGGGGGTTCGGATCTGTATGGGTGCATGTTTGTGTGCGTGCTGAGTTGGGGGGTGGGGGTTCGGGTCTGTATGGGTTCTGGTTTGTGTGTGCTGATTTGGGGCATAGTGTTTGGTTGGGGGTGAGGGGGCCATGAGGCATAGTGTTTGGTTGGGGGTGAGGGGGCCATGGGGCATAGTGTTTGGTTGGGGGTGAGGGGGCCATGGCGCATTGTGTTTGGTTGGGTTTGAGGGGGCCATGGGGCATAGTGTTTGGTTGGGGGTAAGGGGGCCCTGGAGCATAGTGTTTGGTTGGGGGTGAGGGTGCCATGGGGCATAGTGTTTGGTTGGGAGTGAGGGGGCCATGGGACATAGTGTTTGGTTGGGGGTGAGGGTGCCATGGGGCATAATGTTTGGTTGGGTGTGAGCGGGCCATGGGGCATAGTGTTTGGTTGGGGGTGAGGGACATGGGGCATAGTTTTGCACTCCAAGAGTGAACCCAATGATAAAGCTAAAACAGGCACAGTTAGGAGATGTTCATCTTTGGCTTTTTGAGGAAATCTGACTCAACGAAGGCCATACTCCTCTTGGGCAACCCAAATAGCAAACTGTAGCAGTCCAAAATAACGGCATTTCCAATCTAGGGTCAATAAAATATATATATGTTAATTGAACAGGTGAGATACAATAACTAAATAGAAATAAATTATAACAATGGAAAATGTGTAGTACAAAATGTAAGTTTGAAATGCAAATAAAAATCGTTACCCCTCAAAAACATTCTTTTTTCCATGTGTTTAGTATAAATTGGGGGTTTAAAAAGCCTCCTGCCACGCCCCGTCTACCGCCCCGCCCACATTTACTTTTCGGCCCACTATAGCCCTCATGTAAGGTACTTTCGGCCCTCTGTCAAAATCAGTTGTGCACCCCTGTGTAGGGCCTGAAAAATATAGAGATGATCTATGCCACTTGATGCTCATGAACAGAGGAAAATCAATTGACTGGCTTATCCATGTCAAAAAGATTCTCCAAGGTGCAGGAGAAGGTGACCATTGGGGGGATAGTTCCCAAAATCAACGATGGGGAAGGAGGAAATGAATAAGAAATGTGGTGATCCAAAGGGCAAGGGATCAGTTGATGGTTGGTGCCATGAAGTTGAAAACAGGGCCTGCATAGGTAGAACTCTGCTCACCAGGCAAAAAGTCCTACTTCGATCTCATTACACCACCATATGAAAAGTCTCTATGCATACAAGTGAGACCGTGGATTGGATTCTCCCTGTGGCTGCATTTACGCAATCTTGGAACAGGTCTGTATCGGACCAATGTGCTATGGGGCGGCGAGATAGTCAATGGTGAATTTTATGTTAATCTGTGTGAAAACGAAGCACTTGAGGACAAGGTATCTGAAGCCAATCTTGTATGAAGTAGGGATCAGGGATACTAGATTATCCATGATGTTCCTATGGCAGAGACTACATACACATGTAATTTTTGCAACAGCTAGATTTACTCACATTTCTTGGATGATAAGGAAGAAGTTGCTGAACCCAAATACTGAGTGTAACATTTTAGTTAATTGTCCTAGAGGCTCAGAGCAAGGCTCCCCTCTGTGGTTTCTCTCTTTTCTAATATTTTCTTTTTCCTTATTTAGTTTTGGAAAAACAGCTCACATATGCATTTTAACGATTGTAATTTTTTTACATGGAAACATGTTTTTCTTTTCCACTATTTTCTTCTTTCTTGTCTAGTTTTGGAATAACAGCGCACACATATGTTATGTAATGACTTGAAGATTTTAATATTGAATAAAAGTATGTTGACTGTAATGATGAACCAGCACCGTAGGTTATATGCAGTAAAACATGTCTTTCTCTTCTGAACTGCTTTATTGGGGACATTCCATGTGCATACAATCCACACACTCCTGCATACCTGATGTGAATTGCTCGATCGCTCAAAGAAGCAAGGCCATTGCGTGAAAGTCACTTGAATCAGCAGACGAGTGAACTGACCACCCACCAGAAATCGTGGGTCATAAGCACAGCAAGCATCGAAGAGCCTCCATTGAGAGACATAACCACCACTGCGTTGAGAGGGAGTTGCTGCTAGCATCGATGTGAAGTTACCTCATTACAGCAACTGCCTCCAGGAAGCAAGAATCTGCCTGTCTTCCTATTGCTGCCTCTGGGGAACAGAAGTCAACATGCCTATCGATTGCAATCTAATTACCAACTGCCGTTGGGCCTTTTTTGTTAGGCACAGCCATGGTGAGCTTTGTTTTGCTACTGAAGATTTGCTTATTTGTGCGTGTAGTTTCAAGGTCCACATGGCAGCTCCAAAATACCGCTCAAATGCAGCCATGACGTCTGCAAGCTGGAAGAGATACCTAGCTGAACTGGGCTGGGACATTCTCCATGGGATAGGAACACAATACACCATATATTTGCAACGTAGGAGGAATTAAAAATAACTTGTGGGAGTGGCCCTTTCTAATATGTGCCCCCACAGTTAAGCACTGTTGCCAGAACATCCGAATGTTCCAACTGTGACAAGTATTTGTATTTGTACAGCATCTCCTGCAATGGATTATGGCATCATAGTGCTTTGCATGTCAGAGAGGGAAAAGAGCAGTATGATAGAACATGCAATAGTGGTAGGGAGGAGCAAAGTTGGGTACATAGTTGGGATGATAGCGGAAGACAAATAGACTTAGGAAGGCGTTAGAAAGAAAAGGTAGAGGACTATGGGCCTCATTACATGGTAGGCGGTAAGGGTTTACCGGTACCAGTATTTTACCGGTACCAGTAAATCCTTACCGCCTTACTACGAGGTCCCTTTGCGGGTTGGGGATTTTAACGCCTGCTTTTGCAGGCGTTAAAAACCAACCCGCAAAGGAACCCAGGGAGCTAATTATGGTACCGCAATTTGCGGTGCCGTAATTAGCGCCTTCCCCATTCCCATTGTGCCCAATGGGGCCAAATGGGAATGGGGAAGGGCAATGGTGGAAGGGGGAATTACCGCCCCTCCAACCTTGGAATGGGGCGATAATTCCCCTTTCCACCAAGGCGGTGCCGGTATTTTACCGGCATGAACCATGGCGCTAATTGCGCCATGGTTCACCGCCTACCGTGTAATGAGGCCCTATATGTGTATAATTGTATTGAAATTATGATAGGACTCAACTGTGTTCTATGGGGCACATTGTGGCGGAATCCCCATCTGTTCACAATGTGCAAAGTGATAACGATGGACAATAGGTAAATCATCTTTTGCCCACCATCTTTTGATCGTGGGAAAAAATGTCAGCATACTGATGCTCGCCGACCCCCGAGACTGAGCCCTGCCCCATGCCCAGCCCGGGGGATGATACCACTGCACACAGGAGACCAGTCTTGCAGAGACAAGACTATTTACACGTCTCTTGGTCTCCCGCCATGAAACCTGGCGGGATACCACCAGACGGTAATATCGTTCCCGCCACTTGGTCTGTCAGAATTGCCAACAGATGGCAAGTGGCGCGAAGGGTTAATCCCCATACCATGTACCATAGTACTCCATGGGGGAATTGTCGGTTTTACCGGCACCAGTAATGCCGGTGACGGTAATACCGATTCTTTTTTGCTGGTGGGGGGCCTGATTTACCTCCAGCACTTGTCTGGAGGTAAATCAGGCCCCCCACCAGCAAACTAGTAGTTTGCCAGTGCAGAAACGTGCCAGTAAATGTTATTACCGACACATTATTTCCACACCGGCAAACTTATAATGAGGCCCAGTGTGCTCACATGTACTTTCATGGGGGCTTTGGCTATGATTGGCAAGAAAAGGGCCGTCTCTTTTGAAACACCATTAACTTCTTAGCGGAACATATATTTCATTCATGGCCAGCATGTCATTGAAGCTCATGGCTGTCTTGATCCACTGTTTTGCGTGCAGCACCTGTGTCTGCTTGTGTAAGTCATGGATCATAAGGGACAGCGTAGAACATAACTGAAACGCACCATTACTGCACTGTAACACTGCACAACATGTAAAGCTGCTTTTTACTCTTTCAGTTAACTGGGTTGCAATCCCACTATCCGAGCTATATTTTCTGCCATTATAAAACCAGGCCTCCAAGTCCCAGAATGCAAGTCAAAGATGGAATTGGATAACTGCCTATGAACTGGAATGGATTGGATTATAGTGCCATGTTGGAATGGATCGTTTGGCAATAGAAAACAGTAGGTGTACTATAGAAACACTTCAAATAATCACTGCAAAAAACGTATTGGCATAACCTCCCTCAGTCCAGCTCAACTAAGTCATGTTTCAGTCTGTGATTTCCAAATGAGACCTTGCCAAGCATGGCAGCTGACTCCATCTGTACATTTTATCCTGTGAGGAGATAATAGCAGAGATTTCAGCTGGGTCTTGGCTCGCTCATTATCTTCCTTAATGTTGGTGTCAATAATCTCACACACTCATCTAGAAAGGTACAGCAAAAGCGTAACATACAGGTATGTTAGTTTTCAGAATCACACCATTTTTAATAAAGATTTTAGTTGGAAACTGAGAAAACCAAACCATTTACTTGCATTGGTGTGCATGATAGTTTTGAGTGGGAAAGCCCAAATAGGAGTCTACCCTCCTACTGTAACTAGGGATGGTTGGCATGTGTGTCTACTCTCACTGCCTACAGTACAACACCCACAGCATCTGCCACCAGCCACAGTATAATGTACAACTTATTCACCCTGATGCTTCATAATCATTTTGTCGGTGTGCTTTCTGACTGGTGTGATAGTAGAGGGAAATCCTGAGAGTGGCGAGCCATTGATGTATTTCTGTAATGAAATGTATAGTGCAAAAAGCCTCTCACAGCTTGGTGCTCACATCTGGTCCCTGAATTTGTGGCATGACAGGCATAACAGGTACAATGGGTAATGTCCTTTATGTCTCGGCCAGTTCTCGGTGTTGTTACTTTAACTCATCATTGGGGGAGAAGAGTGTTCATTCCTCTCTCATATATGAACTGTAGTGGCTTCACCCTTCCCCTTCATAGGGCTCCCCCAATAGGGAGACCTAATTTGTCACCTCATTGATCGTTCCTCATGTTTATTCCCTGTCTAGGGAGAGTCCAATTTGAGAGTCTTCTCCATTTCTCGGTTGGTGGGTTGGTATAGGGATGTGTGTCTCCACAAAGTTTGCCGCTTCCTCCGGAAAAGTGAAGAAGTATGTTTTGTTCTGATGTTGTATTTTAAGCCTGGCTGGGTAGAGCATGGCATAGGAGACCTGTCGCTCGCGTAGTAGTTTCTTGACCCCTGTGAACAGACGTCTTTCTTGATGTACTGCTAGGGTATAATCCGGAAAGATGCGGACAGTATTGGATTCCCGCCTCAGTTCCTGTTTGTCCCTGGCAGTTCTCAACACCAAGTCTCTATCCCTGTAATTCATCAAGTGTGCTATAATGGGTCTCGGGTATGCTCCAGGTTTGGGTCGCGGTGCCAAAGATCTGTGTGCTCGTTCCACCATGAACATGGGTGACTCCCAATAGGTGGCGTAGGAGTTTTTCCACTGCTTGTTCCATGGGTCCTTTCATGGCTTCCTCTGGCAGCCCAATTATACGGATGTTGTTCCGTCGGGACCTAGCTTCTAAGTCTTCTCACTTGATTTTAACCGTACCTAATTCCTTTGCCATTGTCGTAACTGTGTTTTTTAACGCTTCCAGGCCATCTTCCGTATTGGATATTCGTGTCTTCGCCTCTGTGATTCGGGTTGTGGTTTTATCCAATTGCGTCTTGATGGAAGCAACATTGGCAGTTATTCCGTCTAGTTTCTCATTTAGTGAGGTGAATCCCTGCTGCATGGCCAAGAAGACTGCCTGTGGGGGGTCAATTTCTGGGGAGGGTACAGGAGTTTGTGTTTGCTGTGCTGTTTCTGTGGACATCGTGACGTCCACTTCTTTCCTTGTCACAGTCATGTACTTCTCTATAGCACCCTTCCCTTTCTTGGGGCCAAAGCCCTTGGGCATCGTACTTTGCTCCTGCACTGTTAGCGTGGCCTTGTTATATTTCGCAGCGGTCTTGCGCTAATGTCAGACCTTTCGTGTTTCCTGGGAGCTCTCCTTCCACTGGCGGTCGAGTTCCAGGAAGTCAGAGTGGTGGTATATGTTCAATAGGGCTTTCCGGCTATAGGTAGATGAAGGGTGTTCTCTGTGCATTTCCTTCCCCCCTCCTGTGATCTATCTTGAAAATGTAACTATTCGCACCAGGTGTAGTCTTCCAAGTTGGGAAACCCCTCGGGGTCTTATGTTCTCATTGCCGTGGACTCCATCCTGTGTGCCCTTAGATTAGCATATCTCCGAGTCGGCCACAAGCAAGTGTTCCGCTATACTGAAATGAGACCCCTCTCTTGTCGTTGAGGCCTAGTATGTCTTGACCTGTCCACCTTTCCTTCAGTTGCTATTAACCTGGGGTCGGTGTCACACAGGGTGGGCGGTAGTATTTTATGTTTGGCAGTTTTGGAGGCTGTCCTGTTGCTTCAGTTGTAGATACTGCTGTATCAGGAGCTAGGTGGCTTGTTCCTGCGCTCCTGAAGGGGGGAGACCTTGGTTGTATGTTACCCATCCCACTCAGTGGTATCTGTGGTATGCCTTTGCGTAAGCGGGGTATAGTTACTCCTCCTCTTTTAGATGTCTTTGTTGTTATTGCCTTCGCCTAGCTTATGGCAATAGCTAGTGGATTGTTGTTGGGGCCAATGCCTGTGGATTTTCACTGTTAACAATGCCTCTGGTGCAGGGAGAGGCCTGTTAATGTTCGTAGTGGGCTTATTTGCTGTTCGGGTTCATTTGAGTTAGTCTTTCAATGCAGGGAGAGATATCCGCAGGCGGGGATCTCACCTCAGTTCTTTTGTCGATCCCTGTAACGCTCTGTAATAAATTATCTGCAAGCTCATACCGTTTTATGTAGTCTATTGCATACAAGCCCCCGGAGTGTATGCACGCCAAACTGATGGCCTTTGAGAGACTCATATTTACTGTATAGTGTACATTACGCCCGCACAGTGCACAATGTATTTAACACGCGCCTTTGTGCCACAAGTTCAGTGGCACCGCGCGTTTATGTTAGCGATAGGGGGGAGGGTTCGTGGAATCGTTGATGGCCCCCTCTCCCGTCCGCAGTGTCTCATCGGCAGGAGTGTATGTGAGGCTCGGATAGGGGGGAGGGGAGCTGGCGTTGGGAAGAGACAAGTCCTCACGGGCACATGTTGGTGTGCGGGCCAGGCGTAGCTTAGAGTCTCCCTGCAGTACCCCTCTTACCATTCGCTAGCCTGTCCGTTGGTTGGTGAATATTCCTGGTCAGCAGGCACTCAACGGTTATCGGAGCGCCCGCGACCCTTACCGGTGCACGACAGGCCGCCTTGTCAAGCCTCCGGGCCTCGAGTCCTTCACAGCCGGGCTCCTCCCCCCGCACTACGGTTCGCTCATGGAAACCTCCCTCACCAGCCGCGTAGTATTTCGGACACGGTATATCTTAGCAACCGTGGGACCGATTAAGCTGTAATTTCGTGGGGTCACTCCTTAGCCATAGTGGATCATTAGTACTGATTCGGCCCATATTGGCAAAGTTAGTTGAGATACGACCCAGGATGCCTGCAGAGCTCACGCAAGAGCGACCATTTCCTCTCGTGTTCAACAGCACCCCCACAATGGGTAATGTCACTCAAGAGTAGTAATGCACAACCAATGTGTGGATGTTGTAAAAGTGGAAATCTAAACCTAAATGAACGCAAACCAGAGTTAAATAAACTGAAGGAGGTTGTATCTGAATTAGTGGCAGGGGTGACTGAGCTGGTTAAACTGGGGAAAAGACCCAAAAGTCTTGATCAAATTTGCAACTTTACGGGTGCAAATATTGGGGAAATGCTAAATGTGAAGGAGGTGTCGGCACAAATGAAACAAGTGGCACTGGAAGCCACCCCCACGCTATTAAATCTGTTAACATTAGGTAGGAAGGACAAGATGGTCTAATTGCTAAATGAGCATGACCCCAATGTGACCCTAATGTGGTGTGCCGCCAATGATCTCTGCCTTAATGCCAGTAAGACTGAGATTCTCCTCATTGGCACACCTGCTCCCTCCTTTCCTGTCGCTCTCTGGCCGGCCTCTCTTGGCCCTCTACCTGCTCCCACTTGTGAGGCTAAAATCCTCTGGGTCATCTTCGACTCCACACTTTCCTTCTCTCCTCACATCTCTGACGTCTCTAAGAAGTCACATTATCAGCTGCACCTCCTCAGAGGTATTCTTCCTTTCCTCTCCTTCCCCCAGAAGCTCACTGTCTCGAGAACTCTGGTGCTCTCTAGGCTGGATTATTGCACCAGCCTCTTTCTAAATCTACCTGCTTCTACTCTCCGCCCTCTGCAACTCATCCAAAACAGGACTGCGAGGCTTGACCTTGGCCTGAAGCCCAGGGAACAATTCTCACCAGGACTGAAATCTCTTCACTGGCTACCAGTGGCAGCGAGGATTAAGTTCAGGTTTCAGAATGCACTTGATCCATTTGGTAATATTTTGTGATTCTCCAGTTAATTGTTTCCTTTTGAGGAGACCTGAGGCTATAGCAGATAGTAACAGAGAACCCTTCTCAATATGTATTACTCTCACTCATACAATATGGTTCCAAGTAGTCACAGTGCACAGGCATACAGATTCACAAATTCATAACATTTCCCTTCATCGGCTTCTGCCTATTGGTAATTTTTCTTTTGATACAGTCTACTCTAAACTATGTTACACTTGACATCCATTTGAAGCAGTCACCAATTGACTAGATCTGTGGTTTGTTGCAGGTCATCAGATACAAGTCCTAAATAATGTAGCCTTCATGCTTAAGGGGTCCACTTGAACACATCTCGAGCCCATCATGCATCCGAACACTACAGTGGATATATTGTTCTGGCACTGCCTTCACAAAACTCTTCAGTGCTAGAACATACACAATCCTAATCAACACCCCTAATTCTGCATCTTTGTTTCAGTGGACAACTGGACAAACATGCATCTATCATTCCACAAGCATTACTCCTCCCCACTGCCCTGGCTTCTTCCAAGCTTCCCTCCATTTTACAATCTTGAACCCTCTTCCCCTTCTTCCTTTTACCCCACAGACCATTATCCCTACAACCTTGCAGGGATACAATACAAAAACACTTTACAGAGGCCTCTGCGCTGGGAATCTGGTAATATTGGGCATTACAAAAGCGTCATAACATCACGCGTAATAGCCTGGATAACTGGTAGGAAAAGGGAGCTTACGTTTGAAGAAAGAAAAATGTTTCTTTAATTTAATTAATTTTAATTTATGTATTGGGGGCAATTATTCTCCTGTCCTCATGCACAGTGAGCACTACGTTTTAAAGTCTGAGCATGTTTGAATGATAATTTAATCTTCCATTTGAGATTGTATTATTTGCCGGAATGGATTTCACTTGAAGTTGATATGAAAGCTTAATCACCGAAATACAGATTTATTTTCATAAATGCATCTCATCCATCTTAATTTTCACAAACTGTTAATGGCCTTTTTATGCACAGTTCTCGTGTGTTTCATTGTTTTTCTATCTGTGAAATTGTCTGAAGTGACTGACAAGACTTCTCAAAATATAAAAATGTGTTTGGCTCAACAACTGTGTGTATATATGATTCACTGAAAAACCCTTTGTTAAGGTGCAGTTAAGTTGTGCAGATTTAACTTTAACAAAATCCTTCAAATTCAGCAGATGTGGGAAGTCATGACCAGCTTAACTAAGCATGCTCCCGTCGATGTCCCGCATAATGCCATTTTGTATGCCATTGTGAATCCCTTCTCTTATAATATGTATGTGTTCATAGGCTTGTAGCGGGAACGGGTGAGTTAAGCTGGTCAAGACTTCCCACATTCTCTGAAATTCAAGGTATTTGTTGCGTTAAATCTGCACAACTTAACTGCACCTTAACTAAGGGTTTTTTAAGGGATTTTCAAAGGTTTGTTATACCATAGTATTTTTACAGTGGTTTTTGGGCCCACTAGCCAGGGCCTTCGGCTTTGGCGAGTGAGCATCCCCTTCGCCCATTCCCACTGTAGCTTTTAAAACACTCTCTTTCCCGCTCACTAGCCATGGCCTTCGCCCATGAGCATTAACCCTGGCATTCGGCTGTGGCCCCTTTACATATTGCACCAATACCTTTCTTCCAGTTCCATTAGCCATGGTGTTTGGCCGTGGCCAGTGCCCACGGCTTTCGGTTAGTGGGCCCGAAAGACACTGAAAAAGAATGATGCTACAACAAAACCCTTGAAAGTTACTGAAGAAACCTTAGTGAAGGCGCAGTTAAGTTGTGCAGTTTTAACACAACACAACCTTTGAAATTCAGTGGATGTGGGAGGTCATGACCAGCTTAACTTGGGCTGTCGATTGTGGCCACTCTGCACATTGCCCCGATAAGTTTCCTAAATGGGTTCACTAGCCATGGCCTTTGACCGTGGTCACTTTTCATATTGTACAATTTGGTTCCTCAAAATAACCCTGCGGGGTGTAAACAAAGGTCCCAAACCAACTGAACTAAAGGGCCCACTGAAAAAAATGACCTGCCAGCCTTTATAACAAAACCTCCACACTGAAAATGGGCATATTGAGGCAGACTGTGGGGGTTTCTGCAAGTAATACAAGAAAGGGCCATGTGAAAAAGGCCTACCTGTCATTACAAAAGGAAAAGCAGCATTTTAATTCACAAGTGGCAGAAGAAATTCAAAGGTCGCTTTCACATGAAAAAACAGGAGTTTCAAACATTGACACCAAAATGGCTTTGCATGTGTGTTTGCAGTTTAAAGCAATACGTGAGAAAAATGTTCCCCTGCTAACACGTATGCTTCATGTGCAAAATACCAGCAAACCTTTGAAAAGAAAAGCCCACTTTGTTTCCTGTAGGCCTGAGGCAGACCCTTTTGCTTGTTGCGGGGCAAATGTCACAAAGGACTCCCCCAGTGAAAGCCTGGCTTGCAACCCAGCTTTTTACAACTGCAATAATGTGTGGCCACAAGGGTGTCAAAAACAAACTTCACCTAGCCTGGGAGTCCCTGAAAGCTCATTTCTGTGCAGGGCAGATGACTTAGCCAGTGCATGACCGGAACGTAGGGGGGAGGTGTGAAAACATGGGCTGCAATTTGAAAAACAAATACAGGACAATAGATGCTTTCTAGATCGAAATTATGGCCCTTTCCAAATTAGAGGGCAGGATGCCAGATGTCTGCAGTGGGGGATATCTGTGTGGCCGGTGCATCCGAGGTATTTGCAGCCTACACAAAGAGACTAATTAAAGAAAACTCTGGTCACAGGCTGGCCCAGAGTGGCAAATGGCCTGGAGACCTTAGAGCTACAATTTGCATGTAATAAGATATAATATAAGTTATTTATAACGCGCCTGTACACAAGTGTTTCTAGGTGCAACAAGACAAGGACGGGACAGACAAATGGGAACAAAACAAACGATCTTACTAGGCCTTATGTCATTCAGATCGTGCAAGGGGAAAGGAGAAGAGAAGTGCCAGGCGGAGGGAAAGGGAGAGTGCAACAAAGTTCAAGTAAGTGCAGCTGGGGTGGCCGGTTCTAAGTAAGTGCAAGGAGGCAGGGGACTGTAGGATTGCAGATACAGTCTCTTGTGAGCGGTAGGCCCAGAGGCAGTGTATGGGGCTACTGATCGTGAAGGACCCTGGTCCCCATAAGGTTCAGAGGGAGGCCAGGTAACCAGTTAGGGCAGCAGATAAGGGCATCAGAATGGGAGACAGAGAAAGCAGAAGTGAAAAGGAAGGTCCCGAGTTGATTCCGTTACCAGAGGTCATCCTGTTCAAGTTTGAGAGAGGCAGGGAGGCTGTTCCAACGATGGGGCACAAGCCGAGGAGAGAGATATATCCCCCTCTCTCTGCCTGGAGAAGTGTCTGACCGTCAGATAATCAGAGGTGGATGAGTGGAGGGCGAGAGAAGGAAAGTACTTAGGAAGAGAGAGTTGGTTGTAGTGTGGTCCCCGGCCCCAGAAAGCCTTGTGGACAATGCAGAGGGTCTTGAACTTGATCCTTGCAGCCACTGGGAGCTAGTGGAGACATTTCAGGGCTGTAGAGATCCGATCCCTGGGCTTGATGCCAAGTACAAGTCTCACAGTCCTGTTCTGGATTAGTTGCAGAGGGCGAAGAGTAGAGGCAGGCAGATTTAGAAAGAGGTTTTTACAGTAGTCCATTCTAGAGAGAACCAGGGCTCTAGTGACAGTGAGCTTCTGGGGGAAAGTGAGAAAAGGAAGAATACCTCTGAGGAGGTGCAGCTAGTAGTGGGACTTTTTGCCTCGCAGGAAGGTGCAGATAGAGGGCCCAAGGAGGGCGGCCAGAGTGAAAGAGGGAAAGGGGGAGCAGGGGTCCCAATGAGAAGGATCTTAGTCTTACTGGCATTCAGACAGAGATCATTAGAGGCACACCATTCCTGGATCGCGGATAGACAATCAGGAATGAGCGAGAGAGGAGAGGAAGCAGAGGGGAGCCTGAAGGAGAGCTGAGTGTCATCCGCGTAACACTGAATGTTAGGAGAGAAGGTAGGGATGAGATGGGCAAGAGGTGTCAAGTAAAGGTTGAAGAGCCAGGGTGAGAGGTTAGAGCCCTGGGGAACACCACAAGTGGAGAGAAAGCTAGTGGAGAAAAAGGACTCCAACTGGACCTGGAAGGGTCGATATGATAGGAAGGAGGTCAACCAGGCTAGGGCCTGATCCGTGATGCCCAAATTGTTACAGAGATGATTGATCGGGATGGCGTGGTTGACAGCGTCAAAAACTGAGGGAAGATCAAGAAGGATGAGTACAGAAGAAAGGCTAGAGTAGAGATTTGAGAGCAGGTCTTCACAGGTGTTCAGGAGAGCAGTTTCTGTGCTTCTGGCTGCTCTAAAGCCAGTCTGATGGTCATGGAGACAGCCAACAGATTCGGTATGGAGAGTAAGCTGGGAGATAGCCAGCTTTCCGAAGTTTTCTCAGGAAAGGAGTGATAGAGTTTGGGCGGTAGTTTACTGGAGAGGAAGGATCAGCCGAAGGCTTCTTCAGGAGGGGTTGGACAAGGGAGTGCTTTAGGGAAAGGGAACGTTCCAGTGGCAAAAGAGTGATTGTAGAAATCACCAAGGCTGGAGCAAGGGTGTCGATGTGGCCCTTGATGGTTCTGGACGAGCAGGGGAGCACCTTCTTAGACAATACTGTCATAGATCGGACTTGTCTAGAAACATTGTCAGAAGTGAACACAGGGAAAGAGGAGAATGGAAGAGGAGAGGGAGAGGTGGCCAGGAAGGGGCCAAGAGATGTAGAGGCAGAGGACAAGCAGAGAGAGGACAGGATGTCCTGAGTTCTAGTGGTTAAGTGAGAAGCCAGTGCCATGCAGAGTGCCTGGGAGGGAACAGGAGAGGTGGAGACTGCAGCAGGATTGGCCAGCTCCTTCAAGATTTGGAAGAGTTTGGCCATGATGTTAGAGGCTGCAGAGATGCAGGCTTGGATGCAGACTCTCTTCTTGGACAGGACAGAGACCCTGTATTGCCTTTGGAGCAGGCGACATGCCAGTTTGTCAGTGGGTGCGCCTGAAGCCTTCCACTACCTCTTGGCCACCCTGCACTTGCGTTTAAGGGTGGCGAGGTCGGAGTCATACCAACAGATGCACTTGGAGGTGGGCTTCAAACGGATCCTCATGACAGGGGCTTAGTGATAACATCCAGAGTGTTAGTGATAGAGAGATGCAGGTTAGAGAGGGATGTGTCAGAGTGTGAGTCAGCCGTAGGCACAGGAGGAGACGAGAAAGTAACAGCAAAAGCCTCCAGAGACACACGCTTCATGGGCCAGATGGCAAAGAAGGTGGGTGGCAGTGTTGGGGTTGGCTTCACCTGGGAGACGGAGAGCATCATGGGGAAGAGCGAAGTATGTGGTCAATCCAAGCGAGAGGAGTGGTGAGAGGGTTAGAGAGGGGGATGTCAGAAGAGATAAGAACATCCAGGTTGTGGCCGACAGAGTGTGTCGGGTGTCAGGCCAGAGGGTAGAATAGTAAGAGAGAGTGAGTCGCAGAGATTGCAAAAGAGCCCAGAGAAGGGGTTAGAAGCATCCAGATGGATGTTGAGTTTTACAAGGAGGAGAGGTTGAGAGGTAGAGGCAAGGGGAGAGGAGGAGACATCGGCCAACTCAGAGAGAAAGAGGGCAAACTGGTTTGGTGTCCTGTGGATGGTGGCCACATTAAGAGAGAGGCCAGGAGAGATAGAGAGCCTGTTGAATGCCTGGGAAAGGAGGAATAGCCTTGCGTAGGAATGACAGAAGCAGGGATCCACTACAGAAAGATCAGAGCTACTCCACCTCCTGGACTGTTAGTTCTGGGTTCTGAGAGGATCTTGTAATCATCAGGGAGGAGAGTGTCAAAACTCGTGACAGAACTGGCCATGAACTATGTCTCGGTGAGACTGAGGACATCCAGATCAAGTTCTTCAAGGAGTCGGCAGATGTCAGAGAGGAGTGTTTGACAGCAGAGCGAGAGTTGAGAGTAGCGACGTGGAGCAGATTACCACATTTGAAAGACTTCTGTGGAGTGGTACAGGCAAGAGGTGTGCTCTGCGCAGGTGGCAGAGGGGCCCAAGAGTGGGCAGAAGAGGAAGAAGGAGATGGCAGAGTAGACAGAGAGGCTGGAGAGGGTGCCAGAGAGGTGGCGGAGGAGGAAGGTGGCAGAGTGGCCAGAGAAGATGAGGAGGGTGCCATAGAGGTGGTGATAGAGGGAGGTGGTAGAGGAGCCAGAGGGGTGTAGGTAGAAGTAGAAGGAAAAGGAAGGAAGTTGATAAGATGCAGGAAACACCTATAAAAAAGGAGGATATTGGGCTGAGGGCCCTGGACCAAGATAGTGGCATTTAGACTGACATTAATGATGGTATTGGATGGTCTTGGAGGAGTGGAAGGGGAACAGGGGGGCCTCCCACCGAGTGCCAGCATTAATGGAGAGGAGGAAAAAGGAGCGAGAACAGAGACCCTATGGTGGGTCCATAGGCCTCGAGAGAGAACGACAAAGAGGATGTCAGTAAGGTGTGTCTGGAGGAAACGCTGGTGTAGGTATCAGCGATAGGGAGGTCTTAGTTGGATACCAGGATGCCCCTTTTGAGCTTCTTCCTACCAGACTTAGTGAGAGGGATAGGATAGAGTAGCAGTTAGAGAAGATGAGAGAAACAGCTAGCAACATAGAGAGTGCGAAGGAGGGAGGAGACGGTCCTGAGGGAAGAGAGAAAGACAAATAGCCTGGGGCACACAACTAGGGATGTGCAGTAGGGGGAGGCCCATGTCACAAAAAAGGAAGAGACAGGGGGAGAACAAGTAACACTCAAAAGTGAATGGCACACCTTGCAGGGGGATCTCGGGTAGGAGGGAGCCTAAGCGAACCAGTGACAGTGCCACAGAACCAGAATGCAAAAACACCCAGATTCAACTTTCCTAGAAGGGGGAAAAGGCTCAGTTTTTCAACACAGCACAATGCAAAACTCACAGATTCAACTTTCCTAGAAGGGGGAAAAGGCTCAGTTTTTCAACACAGTACAATGCAAAACACCCATATTCAACTTTCCTAGAAGGGGAAAAAGGCTCCGTTTTCAACACAGCACAATGCAAAACACTCAGATTCAACTTTCCTAGAAGGGGGGAAAAGGCTCGGTTTTTCAACACAGCAATAAAAAACACCCAGATTCAACTTTCCTAGAAGTGGGAAAAGGCTCTGTTTTTCAACACAGCAATGCAAAACACCCAGATTCAACTTTCCTAGAAGAGGGAAAAAAGCTCAGTTCTTCAACACAGCAATGCAAAACACCCAGATTCAACTAATCTTGGAGGTTGCAGCAAGTTGATGGCTGCAGGTCTCATGCTACCACGGCAGACATAGAAGACACCACTGGGACTGCCCTTAGCCTCAGGTCCTTCGCTGTGGGGGCTGCCAAGGCAGTGGCTGCCTAGGGTGGCCGCTAAAAGGCCAGGCAACCAATGGGAGCTTGGGGGAGGGAAGGAAAGGGTAATTCAACAAAACAAAAAACAGCATAAGGGGAGGGGGAGCAGGGTCACTGGCGCTGTGGCACAGAGAAAATAAACTTTTACAAATAAATATTTACAGTGCTTTCAGAGCACCAGACCTCGCTTTGCCTTACCTCAGCACCGGCGTGGAAATGGTGCTAAGGGCAGCGATGTTACCAGGCAGTGGTCCCCAAGCCAATGGGAGCGCAGGGGGAGGGAAGGCAGTCCAACAAAACAAAAAAACAGCACAAGCGGAGGGGGAGTGGGGGCACAGGTGCTGCGGCACCGAGAAAATAAACTTTTACAAATAAATACAGTGCTTTCAGAGCACCAGACCTCCCTCTGCCTCAGCCCACCACTGGCATGGAAATGGTGCTGGGGAAAGCATAACAGGATGATTTGCTATTAATTGAAAAGGAGTATTATCATTTAGGCATTTTTCTCAGCAAACATGAGTCGTACTGCCTTTATTTCAGTGTCATTTTTTGATAATATTCTAGGCGATTTTGTTGAAATAAAATTCATCCACCTGCTACATAGGGAATTGTAATGACCAGCTAAAAGGTGTTCCTGGCTGCTCTGAACATGTTTCCATTTTGAGAATTGGCGTGCTCATGGAGGGTAAAATTAGGAATATGGGGAGTAAAATACATGTTCCTAAACTATGGCCGTGCAACATGGTGCGGACCTGACTGTTGTTTTATGAAATTCTCCAATATTAGCCAAAGCAGAATATATATATATATATTATGGCAGTTACTAGTAAATCACAAAGTTTTTGACACTATGCCAAAAGTTCACATGAAAACAAAAGGGGATTGCAAATGGGAATTGCCATATGTCTGCTCCAGACTCCTAAACCAAACCTTAGAGAGAGGCTGGACTTGGGAGGAGAGAGAATGGTAACTGTCCAATCCTGGTTGCGGGAATTCTTGCATGGCACTGCCCAAAATTGAAATCTTGATGGTGTCATCACTGGTATATAAAGTGGATGTACTACGGGAGAAGAGACAGAGCTGCTGAAAATTGGCATCTGATAGCTGCAAGGCAACTCCAGAGGAGATTGCTGAGATTGCATCTGGGTGGAGCTGTCTATTGCTGTGGGAGGCCTACAAAGCTGACTGGGCCCTATGGTGGAGAGCTGGGGAACATCCTTGAGAGTGGAGCGACCAGACTACTGCCCTTTCCTCCCAGTGGGCACTGAAATGCAGCTGGCTTTCCTGAACTTTAAACAGAGGTTTTAAATGTAAGTAGAATTGTGCCATTTGAAACCAAAATGTGGGGGAGTCAGCGTGCCTTAAATCCTTTCACTTTATAGTTGGTGGGGGCATGGGGGGGCAAAACTGTGTAGATCCATATCCTATTTAACTAAACATATTAATTTAATAAATTCCACATTTGTCGGAACACCACAGGATGATTTTCGTTAACATTCCAATTGAACAAAGCTCATACCCAGTCTGCGCTAAAAACTATAGCTTTTAATTTAATTGGGCAATCTTACTGTTCAGCTTTCCCCACACAGGCCTTTAAATGAAGGGGGGTCTGCAATCCAAAATTCCCAAGTCAATACAATTTTTTGGGACACATCCTGTGTTTATTTTAAAGCAAAACATTGGGTGAAATCATAAATGCCATATGCATTTGTACCAATCTATAAACCAAACTGCTAGCCTTTCAAGGGCGCAGGAGAATCGAAATTGCACAGCACCAGACATGTAAATTGCTTTTGCTCAATGATCAGTGTTGATTATTTCTGGAAGTGAAATTGGTATAAAGTAGGGTATTGTGATTTGTGTTTTTCCCAACCAACTTGTGTGGTTTATTTGTGTAACCATAAATTTAATTTTGGGCCATGAAGAAGGTGGCATGTGTCGTTTTAGTGTTATCACCATTGTTTATCATTCAAACAAATACAAACATATTTCCTATACCCTGGCCTGGTTCTTGGCATGCTGTGGGCACAGGGGTGGGAGATTTGTGTGACTCCATATGAGTCTTCAGTTAGGCCAGCGCTAAAAAGCGTAAGCGGGTATTGCAGGGATCGTTGATTGGGGTGGGAAGGAACTCCCTGGGTTAAGGGTGGTCACAATGTAACGCGACAACCCAGTAGCCATAGTCTTCGGACAGACCCATTACCCCCCACCTGCCTGTGGCTGTAACATTCCACTTTGTATTGATCATATATTTTAAGTCTCTCTTTTTTTAAAAATGCTTCTCCCATAACCACAGTTAGTATAACCCGATCATAGTACTATACTACAAATAACCCTGGTTATTCACAAAATAACAATGTGACACAATTTCATTCCTGATCTCGTTTTCCACTATAACCCCAGTTATGCAAAAATAACCATGGTTATGTGAAAACATTCGAGCTCTAGACTTGGTCCCCGGCCCCTACCGTTCCCCAAACCCCCAATTTCACATGGTGTCCTCTTTCCCCCGCTCCACCTCTATCCTGATACCATTTCATCATTCTTTCTCCTCCAAATGGCATTTTTTCCACTTTTCGTTTTCGGGCTAACCCACAATAGGAGATATAGCTATAATTTTGGGAGAAGGTGCCATGCCCTTCTCCGTCAAATATTTTAACAACTACTGGACTGAATAACCCCAGAACCCTCCCAGAAATCGAGTCAGCGCTTCATGCCCAAATTGTTGTGTACCTGGTCCAGTTCCATCCAGTGGTTTTTGCTATGCACTGCGCAGAAATCTGGACTTTTTCTTCATGGGGAAATGATTGGTAGTAGTCCAAAAACTGCTTTTTAAATTTTCTTAATATCTTTTTCATATTGTAACAAATCTTTCCCCATATCTCCAGTTTGGAGAGGGCCCGTGACAAACCTTTTGTTTGCAATATATCAGCCGAATCTGTGATGCGAGTCAAATGTTATTAGCAAATTAACCTTTCGGGTTTCCTATGGAACGTGCTACTAAACTTAACTACAGTGACGAATGTATTTCAACCCTAATTTGACTGTTGTATTGCACAATGTTGAATATTATTTCCTACCTGATATATATATATATATATATATATATATATATATATATATATACAAGTTTTAATTATTCACCATATCTATTTCAAAATATGTATTTAATATCATTTTCAGCATGGAACATAAACATATTTGTATATAATATGATTCACTGTGTGATATATAATTTGTGCCATTATATAACAATTGTCAGAATATGAGACCACTATTTCAGTATGTGATATGGGAGTTTCCTTCTATGGTGTACATATTTCACCCAGAAATAAATAATGCATATTTGCTTTGCTATATGGTATAGTTTATGTATGATATGCTCTGTTCTGTTATGGAAACATGTTTTTGGAATACTAAATTATCCACAATAGCCGTCACCCAGTCGTTTTTAGGTTGGGCTATTAGGTGACACTTGTGCCGCATATAACCCCAAACAATTGCATTACAGTACAGCTAGGGACAAATGGAATATGAGGAGGCACACACAGCTTGTAGGTGTTTTTGGCTTATTTGCCCATCCATTGACTATCCATGGACATGCTAATCCCTGTGGCCATTCCCACCCAGTTGCTGCCCCTACCCACCCAAAACTCCTCCTTTTGGGAACTCCTTGTGCTCACTTTATACAAGTCTTACTATCAAACCTAGCACTTGAAGGGCCTGCCAGTTTTTTTTTCAAAGTAGTCTTCCGAGAATTAATGACTGAGCAGTACACGCACTACTGGTGTAATCAAAATGTCACAACAGTGTTTGTCTTCAGCCACTCGATTTATAAGCACTATGTGTGTCCTTCACTAATGTCCTGTTAAAAACAAGCATTGGCAAAGCCATGCGTTTTGGCCTGTGTATAAGTGTTAGGCATTTGCCAGGCACTGCTATTAGATGCACAGGTAATTGCACCATTTTGCACCTGCTAACATCAATAGCCAGTTAATACCACTATGGTAGTGCCTGGCAAGTGCTCTGCATACCTACACAAAAGCCCAAACTGTGGGCATTGCCAATGCTTGTTTCATCTTGTTTCAACTACAGAGCATCTGCTGTTTGATACATTGGAAACCTAAACTGGTGGTTGAACACCATTTATTTATTTTTATTTCAAAGATGGTGCTTTATAGGATGCCAAAGCATTACTTGTAAATAAAACAATAACAATAATATCAACACATGTTACTATCAATATTATTTGTATTAATATTATTATTGTAGATATTTGTATAGCACACACAAGATTTTTTTGTAGGTGATTGGAAGGTAGAGGTTAGTATTACCAGCCATTATTTCATTTAGTTGAATTTGGAAGTCTGGAAATGTCAATAGGCTCTGCTGGGATTCAAACTCGTGGCTGCTGAGCCCTACACCCCAAGTACCTATCACCATGAAATTGTCCCCATGTTATGTGTGATGTCTTGGGCCAGTCCTGTCTATTCATGTCACTATCTAAGTTTTGGAGTTTTGTTGTTTTCGTTGCAATTATTTACCTTCACATCCCAGCATGCAAGTGAAAAGCGCTCTGGTGCCACTGGACAGCAATGGATGCGTGTTTGATGAAGCCAACATTTTGATTTCCATATTTGTGCTGGGCAAGTCAGTTGGGCTTCATAAGCAACATAGGCGCCGGTATCGCTACCAGCAGCGTTGCTACCGTACCACCATCCTACGAGTTGTGCTTCAGGGTCTCGCTTCAGGGTCGGACCTGGCAGGCAGTGCGGCACCCGCGAGCACAACTCGTGGATGCACCAGCACCGTTATGAACGGTGCCGGTGCATCCGAGCTCCCCATTCCCATTCTGACCTATGGGGCCGAATGGGGATGGGGAGTCCCTTATTGCCGGCACCCGCGAATGGGCAATTACCGGGTCCGCCGAACTCAGCATGACCCGGTAATTGCCCATTTGCGGGTGCTGGTAATATCACGGGTTCAGCAGCAGCCGTGCCTTTGTTACAGGCACGTCTACCGCCAAACCCGTAATGAGGCCCTGTTGTGCCTTCTGGTCTGTAATCATTGCACATGCAGTCCTTCTGATAGCGGCCCATTTCACGGCAGTGAGGCCATTTCATCAAAGCAGCACTGACAATGAGCAATGCTTCAAGCCGCAAGAATGCGCGCAATGGCCATATCGCCAGCATGGGCATTATTACAAGTATGGGATTTACAGAAAAAATCTATCATAGTTGGTATATTTCACACTTTTTAAATCCCATCATGTTATGAGTTGCTATTGCATGATTTTCTCGAAAGACTTACGTAGAGACTGGAGGAATTTTTTTTATAAGGACCCCACCAAACAGTCCCTCCTCAACAATACATTTTGATACAGCCAAGGTATTTGGGTGGTCCTTTGTCTTTTCCGGTTGACACTAGTTGACAATTGGATATCACTCTTTAATATTCATTGAGTATCACTCTTTGAAATACCAATATCTTCCACTTGCTAGTGAACACACCTCTTATTTTAAATAAACATATTTTTTGAAGACTAATAAAAGATATATATTTTTCTACAAAAATTATTTATTTAAAATAAGAGGTGTGTTCAATAGTAAGTGGAAGATATTGGTATTTCAAAGAGTGATACTCAATGAATATTAAAGAGTGATATCCAATGGTCAACTAGTGTGAACCGGAAAAGACAAAGGACCACCCAAATACCTTGGCTGTATCAAAAAAATGATATATTTACAACATTGTGTAAAGAAAGTGGTCCTTGAGTTAAATATCACCTATACACCATACTAAACACCTTATACGTGCCCACTTTGTAAATATCCTATGCAATCTCAACTTCTCATTAGGTGCTATTTCACAAATAGAGGTATCTACCTCTCATATTAGATTGTAATAAAAAGCCACAAACTAAAATTCGACACTTTCTGTCAGTGCTCTCACTTACACTTTGTTTTGACGATAATCTGGCCATTACATAGGTTCTTCTCAGATCATGGCATCATATTCCCAGGCATCACAGTATTTGTCAGCTACTACACCCCTATACCCTGGGAATACCACCATTTGCTGGTATTGCCATGATGTTATCTGGTCCGAGAATCCTTTGGTGGCATCAAACACCCGGATACTTATTCCATTGACAGGCATGGTTACCAAAATCTCAGGTACTTGCAGCATTGCCATCCAATGCCCAGCTAAAGCATTTTAGGCACTTAGGATAGCAGTGCCAAGTTCAGTTATGGCGCTGTGCTGCCAGATTCCATTATGCCACTCAGGACCACGGCGGAAAGTTCAACGGTGCCCAGTTAGACCAACAGTGCCAGATTCCATTATGCCAAGTTTGCACAGTAAGGGAAGATTAAATAATGTCAAATTCTCCCATTTTGAAAGATTGCAGTATGCCTAGTTAGAAGAGAAAGGACAAACCAGAGTGGATGCAGTTAGAATAATAATATGCCTCTAATTAACACATAAGCGTCAGACTAGCGTGTATGTTCACTATGCCCAGTCTATCAGCTATTATCATTAGTTACGATAAACCCATATAGGATCATTTACAACCTATGTCAAAACAAGGTATGCACAAGTATCTTTTTCAGATTAGTTGATGTATGAAAGTAATCCCATTTTAATTCTTCAAGAAAAGAACCGTCCCACTCCCAAACTCTGGGACAAATAGGGCCTCATTAGGACCCTGGCGGTCCCGTAATGAATGGTGCCGGTACGGTTCCGGCACCGTTCATTACGGGCTGCCCTATTACAAGGACTGCTGCGGGACCCGCTAAGGAACGCCTGGTCAGACCAGGTGTCCTTAGCGGGTCCCGCAAGCAGTCTAGGATGCTAACAACAGGCCCGTCATTTTAGCGGCATGGCTACCTCCATACTCGTAATGAGGCCCATAGTTCTGTAAAAATATTTGTTAAATTGCAATTATATAAAATTTAGACCTCACAACATAGGATGCGTTCTACAACATTGTTTATAAGGACAGGGTTTCAAAAAACTCAGACATGAAATGTAAAGCAGTCTTCCTGCTTAGGTTTCCCTGCTTAGAATTAATGAACAAAGCAGAATGAAAATGCCCACCCTTCCCTGGTCATGTGGCAAGGACTGTCCCTGGGAACTGCCAACTAACTCTGTACCTTTAAGGAACTCCTACGTCACCCCGAAAAATGAGTCAAATCTGGCTAACCTTAATGAATGCCACACACAGGCACACAAGTTCACAAGCACAGGGACTCAAGAACCAGGCAGTCTTGCGGGGCATGCAGGTTTGTTCTGCGCGCCATGTATTGCACATGTGCACACAATGGGCCTCATTTTGAGTTTGGCTGTAACCCTGCTCGTACCACCGGGAGATTCCAAGTCTGGTGGCCTGGGGAGTCAGGCGCCGGTAAAATATAAGTCCCCATTCCCATAGATTTCCATAGGACTCAATGGGAGTGGGGACACGGAAGCACAGGCAATGATGCTAACAGTGGCAGTGCTTCCATGACCGGTCTGCCTACTGTGGCCACTGCGCCGGGCAGGGTCTGACCTGTCGGGCACAGCGTCCATAGCAGGCAGAGTCAGAGTTTGCCAGTCCGGAACCAAGGGTGCCAGTGAGCTTACTGGCATGCTTGTTTCAAGCCCGGCAAACTTATAATGAGGCCCAATGACTCCAAGATTGGTTCAACCGCAGATATTGGGTCCAGGTGCTGAGAGGATGGGGGAAGGGAGTTGCAGGCAATGTGAGCAGGGAACTGCGAGGCATTTTAAATGAACCAATTACATTTTATAATACAACCAACCCACACACCTGACAACGATCAGTGAAAGGCCTCTGTAAAAGGAGTGGCAGTTGGGGAAAGGGCATGGGAGTCCTAAGGGAGCAGAGAAGGAGCACTCTCGAGGCAAAAGGTGCAAAAAGGAGGAAGTTGGTGGAATTGCCATATTCATGGAATTATTTACGCATAAAATACTGGATTTGCGCGTCAAAATGCTTGCAGAATCCCGTCCGTCGATTCATAGAATCGACTGCATGGGATATTTTGTGGACTTGCGTTGATTACCAGCATGCGCTCCGCGTCTCTGTGAGCGGCCATGTGCCTTGGCGAAGGACCATGCAGGGTGTGAGCGAGGCCTACGCAGAGGGCGTATTTGTGGGCAGAACACGGAAAATGGAGACCAACATGCCAAAAAGTGGCCATTACGAAGGACGGCACTGAACTCTAGAGGCCCTTTTACTCAATATAACATGTCGTAATTGGATGGGACTGAGGATACAGTGTCAAACTAAATAATAAGACCAGCTCAGGAAGTTGGCAAATAACTCTGTTTTAATATCAATTGTCTAAAACAGGGAGTACAACGGACAACAACGGACGTCGCACAGCATGATCTCGGAATATTTCATGAAAAACAACACATTTATACTAAAAGTAATCATACATGACATCATACTACATGGAAAACTAAGAAAACCTACAGGAGATTGTGGTTGGCTCAAGTGGAACGTCTAAGTATACTTTCTATATGGGATAGGATCGTGATTGGGTCTCTACAGTCAGGTGGGCAACTTATGCCCTCCCCTAGTGCAAGTCATCTTCGAGAGTAATTAGAAACACAACACTTAATTGGCTCTAAAACTATAAGGCTCTTCGTTATACAGACTTCTATAATTGGTTGCCATGCTTGTACCCTTCTGGAACATTCGATGCTCTGGCAGCACGTAAGCTGGTACCCTAGGTGCTGGTGGGTGAACTTGACCGTATCTCCCCAACCAATTAGCATGACATCTCTCATCACTCATGCCGTCTGCCATTCACATTTTCTTTGAACTCGGCCTTGCAGTAGCTTCTCGCATCTAGCAATATAAGGGAGTGTGATAGCACTTGCTATCTTCAATCTGGTGCACCATGCTCTCATCTATTTTCATCCTCAGCTCACGTCATCAGAGACTGTGAATTTGCTCATATTATAGCATTAGTCTTTAATGAAGAAACTTGGCACTCATGGTGTTCTCTCTTTGCAACTTAAGAAGGGATGCGTCACTTCTCACTTTTACTGTTCTTCGCAACTGACAACCAGTTCTTGTCTTGTCGGAATAGAAATAATATTATGCCTCCTATTGTAATAGTCGTATGTGTATTGGCCTACGCCAAGTTGTCTAAACATCATGCGCGAACAAACTCCACAACAAGGTCTTGACCTTAGAGAAATCAATGTAAGCCGCCATCTTGGATTAAGCCGCCATTTTAGGTTCTCTTGTTATGTAGAAGTCACCCTGAACATCAAAATGGAGGCCAAATGGCATTCTGAATAAGATTCTGGTCGTTGTGACCTCCGTACAGAGGAATAATTAATATGCCTGCAGGCCACTTGTCGGGGTCGCGAACAGAGACCTTGTCCTACTGTTGATCTATATGTAAATGTACTACTTATATCAGCGAAACGATTCGAAATGCATATATTAAAGGTTGACCTGGCAAGGAACCCTAAGACCAGTATTGTATTTTGCAGAATGGTTAACCCGCAAGAGGGTTGGCCAAGGGCTGGACAAATTGTATAAGTAGCCCGGGTATTCCAATGTGCGGTCTCTCTCACTAACACATCGAACCCTCGTTGAAGTTCGTTATGTTATACTGAGAGCCGAATAGCTATCCGTTTGTCAATTGACTTGGTAACTGTTGTAGCTTGAAATAAAGCACTTGTATGTTTCTTTGTAACCTGTGTTGGTGTGTTTCCTTTCGGGCTTCCCGGCCTCATAATATTTTTCTATTTTCACAGTTGGCACCCGAATAGGGACCCTCAAGATTGATGCCGGATCATTGAAGGTTGACGCAGGCTATCGAACCGGGATCGGACAGTGTGATACTGCGGGCCCGACCGAACGAGACGCGATACCTCGGCAGCGCTGCACGATCCGATCCTTGGACGATAGTCGTGTGGTCTGACACGGCATCTTGACGAGGGTCCATTTTTGAGGCGGGCAGATCTGTCGAAACCACCAAACACAAGGTAAAATTCGTTAGGTAAGTTCTTTGGTAAACCGTACGGTCCTCCTTAGGTCAGGTGTAGTCGTGACCCGACTCTTATTTAACCCTGACAATTTGAATTTGGCGCATTGTATCTGCAGACACAATTATTGACCAGGTAACACCATTTTTTGTGAAATTCCTGGGAAATTGTCTAGCTGCTTTAGGGCACTGTTCCGCAGCGATTGACAATCTTTGGAATTTAGCCGCCCGGCACCACAGGAGGGGTCGCCGGCGTGTACTATGTACTGTAATTATGGCATTGGAAGTATAGTATTTAATGATATTTGGCACAGACAAACCAGACATGCCCCCGAATTTCAGTGGCCAATCAATGGTAGTTTCGAGATCCCCCGTATTGAATACCTAGAATCGGTCTTGTTAAAGAAGAAGGCCAGACCTGCAGCATTTGATTTTTTGCAGAATTGGAAAAAAGAAGCGTTGCAGCAGCTTAAAAGTAGGGATAAGCATGCACGCTGTCATAAAACGAATGCCGAAAAAGCGTTGTTATATGATAAAGAAAAACATTCAGAGTCAGTCAAGAGTATGGCTAGGGCTTTCTCACTCGGTATCCAGAAAATCTATCCCTCTAGAGATTTTCATGTTTCCGAAGAATTTATTGATAAATTGTTAAACGAACGCAGGCCTGGTGCCTCTGCGCCACCTCCGTATGATCCTCTCCCTGTTGCTCTGCCCATTCCTGCTGTTATTCCTGCTGTTGTTCCTGTTCCCCCTGTACAACCTATTGCCCCTATTCCTCCAGCTGTTGTTCCTCCACCTACGCTACCACCTCTTCCCCCTGTGCCGATAGTAATACCTCCATTGAATTTGCCCGCACCTCCGCTCCCGAGTGGTTCTGTACCGACTAAAGTTGATCAGGGTGCGGGGTCAAAGATTGTCACTCAAAATACTGTCTCTGCAGAAAAGAAACGGGAATTATTTGCATGAGCTAAGCATTGTATGGAGAGAGGTGATCAAGCTGATGTTTTTTCCACATTATCAAATATGGGCAATTTTCTCGAGAAAAATGTTTTTATTGAAGGTTTGGGGACTTATTTATCTGTAATGTGGGGTAAATTACATGATGCAGATCTCCCACAAGGGTTGAGGGATCTGAATACTTTAGCACTTTTGAGGGAAACTGAGGAGAAAGTACATGGTCATGTTGAGAGGTTATTTGAGTATAGGAGGGACTTAGAAAAATTGCGGGATGAGGATGATGAAGACGACAGTATGTATGTACAGAAACGGTTCCTTCCTTGTCGTAAATCGGCATCTGAGGAAGTACGAATCTGTACCAAAGATGCGATTCGATGGATCTCGGATTCATCGATACCGCCAGATGAAGTGTATGACACGTATAGTCAGTATACAGTAGAAATGCAGAGGAAGGTGATTCAGGTAATGGTGCAGTACCTGCAGGATGAATGTGTAAGGAAGAAGGTTAGTTGTCCTACAGAGTTATTGGGTATTTGTAAGAGGGCTTTTTCGCCCGACACTTCTTCGACTGCCTTAGCGCTCGACCTGGCTCTGTTGCTTAGTAAGCGATCGGAATTACCTATATCTCAGTTGCCAATGAGAGAGGTTCCTCCGACATTTGTCCCAAAGGTTGAGATTCCTGCTAACGTTGGGACAAGTGCACCCGCTGTTGACATTCCTGCACATTATGTATCACAATTTGTTCACGTCCCGTTTTCGCGACAGGAAGTGAACACTATTAGAAAATCAATTCCTGATATTAGGAAAAATCCGACAGGATTCTACAAAAAGATAGAGTCCGTCTTACAGTCCTCTGTGTTCACCCTAAGTGATATTGACTTGTTATTCCCTGTACTCCTGCCCGTAGATTTATGGAAGCAGGTTCGAACAATAGACGATGTGCCTGGATTGGGAGATACGTGGGCTAACATAACTAGGTTTGATGGGGAAAGACCAGCTGGTGAGAAACCACCTCAGGTAATACTCACTTTGCCTGATAGAATTGTTGCAAAATTGAAAACCATAATTCCTAAGAAAAGAATCATTTGGGACAAGCTTATGGCCTGTGTTCAAGGAAAATCTGAAGGTGCCACCGAATTCTTTAATCGATTCGAACAGGTATTCTCTGATTTAAGTGGACAGGACTTGGGCACAGAGTCTGGGAAAAGGTTGTTTGTGGACAAATTTGTGCGTGGATTGCTGCCTGACATCCAGTCACAGATTATGTCCTCTGAGAGCGCTTGGCGGGCGAAATCCCAATCTGAAGTTTTGCACATGGCTCAGTATTATGAGAACCGTGTTAATAATGAAAAAGAGAGAATAGAGAAGAGAAAAGGAGATTTGAAGACTAAAGTATTGTCACAGCAAATTGTTAGAAATCCCAGAGGAGGTAATTCACAGACCAGAGGTCAGTATGTTCCGAAGGGGAACGTCCCCTTGGGTCCTGTGAATATTAATCAATGTGCCTATTGTCGCCAGGGAGGTCATTGGCGTGCACAGTGCCCCGTCCTTCGACAGAGGTCAAACAACACATTTGGGAGTGTGGGTAGACGACCTAGAGGTCGCCCCGGAGTGGGGGGCCCTGATAGAGGTCAGTTCTCACAAGATCCTCAGCAACCTTTTTCACGGGATAATCAGACTTCGAGTGTGGACACAAGAAACATATTTGATCACCCTTCTGCTGCCTACCTTTCTGAAGAGCTTCCTTTCGACGACATCTTGTTTCGTTAGGATTGCCCGAAGCAGGGTTTGGAACCTTCACCTATTCCCGTTAGCCAAAAAGGTCCCTACGTTGAACTGTTAGTGGGGAATAGGAAACACAGAAGTGCTCCTGTCAGGATGCTCAGGTCCAAGGCGCAGGAGCGAAGCAGTACCAACCACCCCCTCAATGGTCTCAGTGTCTGCAAGTCAAGGCTTACACAGACCTCTGTAACCAGAGCAGGGAAGGAGGGTTAGGAGCTCGATGAGTGGATAGGTAGCGGGATTTTTAGGTTAACCGGATTGAGGCGTAGGAAGAGGTTATGGATGGGACTGGGGATTTTAGGATAAACAATGACTGCACACTTTTCCTGAATTGGTTGCTGCAAGTGTTTTTAACACCTTTACATGTAAAGGTGTTTCCCTTCACACTACATTGCCCTTCAACATATCATGTACATTCTCCTCTGAACACGAAGTTAAAACAAACATGGATTGATTAACAAGATGTGAGTCCTGTTACATTTTCATGAACAAAAGTCTCATGCACAAGCACACTTAGCTTATACTTCTGTCCTTAAGTCCTGTCCTGCAAAGGCTGTCGAGTCCTGTGCCACGTCCTTGCGGTCAGGTGATCAGATGCACACTAAAAGGAAAAAACAAAGGACAAGCATTAGCGTGTGCCTTCTGATTCTGTCAGTCTCTCACTCTCCCAAACACACTCTACACGCATTCAGCATTCCGTGCATTCAAGGATTTTCAGGTTCCTTTGGGGTGCGCTGCCGCACGTGGCCTTCAACCCCCCAGGATCTATATTTTGCCAATATTCGGTCTTCCTTCAGACTGACTGCCTTTTGCACTGTAATGCGCTCCCGCCTCGTGCGCCTTTCCGGCTTATGTTCCACGAGACAAAACACGTGAAAACATCCACAAATAGTATCGTCTTTCGCCTGCACACAATCACAGAGCAGAACTCTTTCCCCCGAAGCCCGCCCAATTAGCTCCTATGTGCCGGCGCAGGGGGCTCTGGAGGGGTTGGGATATGCCCCCCTGCGCTTCCCCCGTAGGTCCCAGACACTCCGTGGGCTGAGCGGTACTTATCTTTATGAAGCGAGGGGCCAGATGGTTCCTCCGGAGGCTCTGGGCCCCTCGCGTGTGAATTCCGAGGAGCTGCTGGGCACACGTCCACTCTCCTCGATGTCTCGAGCACAAGCCCCGTGCCTTGGGGCTTGCGCATGCGCACTCGCGCGCCACACCCAGCGCGGCTTCCCATTGGCTCGCGAGTCCGCAGAGCATGCTGGGAAATGTAGTCCTGGCGTGCCAAATGCTGGGATTTGTAGTTTTGGGCGGCAATACGTCTACAGAAAGGGCATAACAGCCTTTTTAAGTATAGTAGCTTTCTGGGTCTAGGTTTCTTCATGGCCCCTGGCCCTACAGTTCCAACAGTACATGGTCTATGGCTAGTCCTGCCCCTGACAGCACTCCCCCCCCACGGAAGGCAGGGCCCCCGGGTTTATCAGGGTAATTTCTATGAAAAGTGCACAGTAATCGTGGTGCATGCACATGATGTGAGGGTTCCCAGGAGCGGTCTTCGGGCCCGTACCCCACCCAATCAATCAAATAATAAAGTTGTCCGTTCTTTAATATCTTGGAGTTCAAAATGGCTCGCACTTCGTACTCAGGTTCCCCCTGTACGAGTACGGGAGGTGGTTTTTGGGTACGTGTGCCACGGGATGCTGGTTTTAACAGCGATGTATGGAAGGTAGGATGGATTTTCATCTGGGATGGCAGAGTCAATCGAACCGCTACTGGGTTAATTACCTTTTCTATGCTAAACGGGCCCAAGTAACGGGGTTGTAACTTTTTGGGCCCCTCAAGTCGTAAATTGTGGGTGGACAACCACACTAGGTCGTTCTTATGATACACTGGGCTGGCACGTCGATGTTTATCTGCATAGATTTTATATGTCTTTTTAGCTCTTATGAGATTAGCCTGCACCTCCTTCCAACCCTGCTCTATTCCGATCCGTTGTCCTGCCAATGTAGGCAGTACTGCTTCTGCTGTTGGTACAGATAAAGGGAAGATGCGTGGATGTCTTCCATACAGGCAGAAGAACGGGGACCGTTCTGTGGAGGAGTGAACAGCATTGTTATATGCCAATTCTGCTAGCCAAGTGTGTTGAACCCATGTTGTCTCTCGTCCTGCGGCCAAGCAGCGTAGGAACTGTTCAAGCCCCTGGTTCACGCGTTCAATTTGGCCGTCTGTCTCAGGATGATAACCCGAGGACAGTCGGACTTCCATACCGATGATGTTACAAAACTCGCGCCAGAACCTGGAAGTAAACTGCGGACCCCTATCTGTTATCACACGGCACGGGAGGCCATGAAGGCGGACCACATTCTGTAGGAATAATTCGGCAATTTCCTTGGCTGTCGGGACCCCTTTACAAGGGATGAAGTGAGCCATTTTTGAAAAGGCCTCCACCACCACCAGTATTGAGGTGTAGCCCTGCACTTGTGGGAATTCGACTATGAGGTCCATAGTGACTGTGTGCCATGGTACAGTAGGAGTCGGCAAGGGACGAAGAAGACCTGCGGGTTTCTGGTGATCGGCCTTGTTTTGGGCGCAAATTGTACATTGTCGCACGTATTGTTGAACATCAAGTCGCCACTTTGGCCACCAGAAATGCCTTGCTACCAATTCTAATGTTTTTGACTTACCAGGGTGACCCGCTAGGGATGAATCATGGCACCAGGACATAGCCTTTTCTTGTAAATGGGTTGTGGGCAAGTACAAGGATAGTCCATGATACGGAAGCCCATCTTTAATGGTATGCTGGGAGTCTTGTTTGCACCATTGATGCAGATCGTGCATGGAGAGTTCTTGTCGGATACTCTCGAAAAGGTTAGTGGTTAAGCCCACTATTCGCTCCGGAGAAACTATTGGCCGGGACACTATTTCTATTTCCTTAAGGACTTTTTCCGGATAGCGAGACAAGATGTCAGCTTTCCGATTGTTAGTTCCGGGTCTGTAAGTGATAATAAAATCAAACTCAGCAAAATATTGGGCCCAGCGCAGCTGACGCGGACTCAAGGTCTTGGCAGTCCTAATAAATTGGAGATTGCGGTGGTCGGTAATAACCGTCACGGTGTGACGTGCCCCCATTAAATAATGCCTCCACTCGCTAAACGCTGCCTTTATGGCCAATAGCTCCCTATCTGCTATGATGTAGTTAACCTCTGCGGGGAGCAGTTTCCTCGAGTAATAGGCCACAGGATGTAATAGGCCTGTCTGAGGATCTCGTTGGGACAATACCGCCCCTAGTGCATAGCTGGAAGCGTCAGTTTCCACCACAAATGGCTGGGACAAGTCTGGATGTTTCAGTACCGGAGCATCAGTAAAGGCCTTCTTGAGTCGTTGAAATCCTTGTTTAGCCAAGGCGTCCCAAACAAACGGGCAGCCTTTACGTAGAAGTCTCGTGATTGGGGTAACCAGCTCAGAGAAATTCTTGACAAACCTTCTATAGAAGTTTGCAAATCCTAAGAAGGATTGCACGTCTTTTACATTGGCTGGTGGGGCCCAATCTAGAACGGCCTGTACCTTTTTGCGATCCATTTGCACGCCTGTCGGAGTTAGGTAATAACCCAAGAATTCCACTGTGGTCCGGTGAAATTCACATTTTTCTAATTTGGCATAGAGTTGGTGTTCCCTCAACTTTTGTAGGACAGCGCGTACATGCTGGATATGTTCTTGGAGACTATGGGAATAGATGAGGATGTCATCAATGTACACAACGGCACATACATCCAGATATTCTCTAAGAACCTCATCTAGGAAGTGTTGGAAAGCAGCGGGTGCGTTACATAGACCGAACGGCATAACCTGATATTCGTATAATCCGAATTTTGTTCGAAAGGCGGTTTTCCATTCGTCACCTTCGCGCACCCGCACTAGATGGTATGCGCCACGAAGATCCAGCTTAGTATAGATGACCGCGTCCCTAACCTGATCTAGAAGGACTGGGATGAGTGGAAGTGGGTAACGGTTTTTGATGGTTATCCGATTCACCCTGCGGTAATCTATGCAAGTCCGAAGTTCCCCGGACTTCTTCGGTACGAAGAACAAAGGGGAGGATACCGGTGAGTTAGAGTGTCTAATAAAGCCGTTTTGCAAATTGGCTGTTATATACTCTCGGAGGTGCTCGTTTTCAGCCTCGGTCAAGGCATATATACGACTGCATGGTAACTTAGCCCCTGGTTCTAGGTCTATGCGGCAGTCGAATACCCGATGTGGGGGTAAGGTTTCAGCGGCCTTCTTGTTAAAGACGTCTATGTAATCGGAGTATTCTGCGGGCAGTTCCTCCGGGCGCACCTCGGGTTGACCACCCGTAATGCTTGCAACTTGAGGGGTCGAGGATATCGGCCGCTTACAATGCTCCTGACAATAGGAAGAACTAAATTCTACCAATCCGGCGGTCCATTGAATCTGAGGGTCATGTTTTCTCAGCCAAGGTAACCCTAAAATAAGGCCGAATTGCGGGGCAGCAATTAAGTCGAAGGCAATATGTTCCCAATGCCCATCTCCGCTACTTAGGGTCACTGAAATAGTGTTATGTGTAATAGGTCCGGAACAAAGAGGCGTACCATCAACAGCGCGCACGGGTTCAGGCTTTGCTTTTTGCTTCGTAGGGATACCCAGCTTGACTGCAAACTGGGTGTCTATGAAATTACCTGTTGCACCCAAGTCAATCAACATGGTGACCTCTTTTAATAGTCCCTGAAACCCTAGACACCCCCTTAACGAGACATGTGGGGCGAAATTGGGCAACCTGTAATTGGGGCCCTGCTATTGGTCAGGCTCGGCCGGGTAACCCCCACTACCGGCGAGCCGAAGCGTTTCCCTGAGTCTTGGGCTTGGTGGGGCATTCGCGAACGAAATGTCCCGACTTCCCACAGTACATACAAACACCATCCTTTCTCCTCCGTTCTTTTTCTTCTTTGGATAGGGGACCTCGAACTGACCCAATTTGCATTGGCTCATCTCCGTCAGACTTGTCCATTGTCCCTCGTGTCCCTTTAGACTGATCAAACCTTGTTACTGAACGTGACTCCCCTTTTTTCCTATCCCCCCGTCGTTCCGCCTGACGGTGATCCAACCGCATGGCCAAATCGATCATATCTGAGCATTCTCGAGGTTGGGGGTCAACTTGGGCGATAAGGTCTTTAATATCATCCCTTCAATCGATTAAACTGGGTGACATACGTCACCAGCTCCTTATTCCCCTGCCTCAAAGTCAGCAATTCCCGATCCTTACACAAGGTGGAAGCCCTTCGGTTAAATATTTTCTCGAAGTCACTAGAAACTCATCCCAATCATATAGGATTGTGTTATCTTTTTGTACTAAGGGATTTGCCCATGCTGCAGCATCTCCTGTAAGGTAGGAGATAACAAATGCAGTCCTAGATTGATTTGATCGGAATGCTGCCGGTTTCGTAAGGAAATGGAGGCGGCACTGCGTGATAAAAGTGGAAAATGTCTGCGGATCTCCACCATATCGCTCAGGCGGTGTTAGGGGAACTACAGGTTCCGAGGTGACTTGCACCTGTACTGGTGCATGACCTGGTAAGGGTGCGGTTTGGGCTGCCAAACTACGCACCTGCACGGACAAGGTGGCATAGTCCTGTCTGGACGCAGCCAACTCGCTCTGCAAGTCTTGCAAGACCTTGGCGATCTCCTCCATGACGGTAACGGGGGTTGGCTACCCCGCTCGGGCGCCTGAATATTACGTGGGCTTGTGCTTCTGTCAGGATGCTCAGGTCCAAGGCGCAGGAGCGAAGCAGTACCAACCAACCCCTCAATGGTCTCAGTGTCTGCAAGTCAAGGCTTACACAGACCTCTGTAACCAGAGCGGGGAAGGAGGGTTAGGAGCTCGATGAGTGGATAGGTAGCGGGATTTTTAGGTTAACCGGATTGAGGGGTAGGAAGAGGTTATGGATGGGACTGGGGATTTTAGGATAAACGATGACTGCACACTTTTCCTGAACTGGTTGCTGCAAGTGTTTTTAACACCTTTACATGTAAAGGTGTTTCCCTTCACACTACATTGCCCTTCAACATATCATGTACATTCTCCTCTGAACACGAAGTTAAAACAAACATGGATTGATTAACAAGATGTGAGTCCTGTTACATTTTCATGAACAAAAGTCTCATGCACAAGCACACTTAGCTTATACTTCTGTCCTTAAGTCCTGTCCTGCAAAGGCTGTCGAGTCCTGTGCCACGTCCTTGCGGTCAGGTGATCAGATGCACACTAAAAGGAAAAAACAAAGGACAAGCATTAGCGTGTGCCTTCTGATTCTGTCAGTCTCTCACTCTCCCAAACACACTCTACACGCATTCAGCATTCCGTGCATTCAAGGATTTTCAGGTTCCTTTGGGGTGCGCTGCCGCACGTGGCCTTCAACCCCCCAGGATCTATATTTTGCCAATATTCGGTCTTCCTTCAGACCGACTGCCTTTTGCACTGTAATGCGCTCCCGCCTCGTGCGCCTTTCCGGCTTATGTTCCACGAGACAAAACACGTGAAAACATCCACAAATAGTATCGTCTTTCGCCTGCACACAATCACAGAGCAGAACTCTTTCCCCCGAAGCCCGCCCACTTAGCTCCTATGTGCCGGCGCAGGGGGCTCTGGAGGGGTTGGGATATGCCCCCCTGCGCTTCCCCCGTAGGTCCCAGACACTCCGTGGGCTGAGCGGTACTTATCTTTATGAAGCGAGGGGCTGGATGGTTCCTCCGGAGGCTCTGGGCCCCTCGCGTGTGAATTCCGAGGAGCTGCTGGGCACACGTCCACTCTCCTCGATGTCTCGAGCACAAGCCCCGTGCCTTGGGGCTTGCGCATGCGCACTCGCGCGCCACACCCAGCGCGGCTTCCCATTGGCTCGCGAGTCCGCAGAGCATGCTGGGAAATGTAGTCCTGGCGTGCCAAATGCTGGAATTTGTAGTTTTGGGCGGCAATACGTCTACAGAAAGGGCATAACAGCCTTTTTAAGTATAGTAGCTTTCTGGGTCTAGGTTTCTTCATGGTCCCTGGCCCTACAGTTCCAACAGTACATGGTCTATGGCTAGTCCTGCCCCTGACAGCTCCATTGATCATTCTCGGGTTCCAAACATTCCACTGTCAGGGCAAACTAATGTTTCTGTAGGGTTTTCTGGCATACCAGTTGCTTGTCCGGTTTCTTCGCCGGTGCCTGTTTCTTTGGGTCCCTTTACGGACCACTGTCCATTCCTCTTGACTTCAAACTGTGGAGAGAATTTGCTGGGGTTAAATCTGTTGAAGAAATTAAATGCAGTAATTCATTGTTCCTCTGACAGAGTGCGACTGACGATTTCACCACAGCAACTTCCCAGTTCTCAGTTTCTGACTCGACCATTGCCTCCTGAGTTTAGCGTTGTCCCGGAATGTTTGTGGGCGGTTGACGCTCGGTTCAACCTGTTTGTATTACATGTTGAACCCGTTAAAATAGTTTTGAAACATGGAGTTAAACTACCACGCATTCTGCAATATAAAATATCAGTTGAAGGCGAGCGTGCTTTGAAGTGCATTGTTTCCGATTTTGTGCATCGAGGAGTGATCGAAGAGATTGCAGGTAGTCCGATTTTACCCGTGTACAAGAAAGGCGACAATGCAATCCTATTCCGTTTCATAATTGATCTACGCGCTATTAATAAAGTTGTCGCCCCACAATTTCCAATTTTGCCTGATGTGACAACGATACTAATGATGATCCCTGCTACAGCTACTCACTTTAGTGTTGTGGATCTCAAGAATGCTTTCTTCAGTATTCCTATACACAAGGATAGAAGATATTTGTTCGCGTTCACCTTGGGGGGACGTTGGTTCACATTTACTGGTGCACCTCAAGGTTATACTGAAAGTCCAAGCATTTATAGTAGGGCTTTGAAAGAGCAGCTTGACGCCCTTGAATTGCCATCTACTTGTACACTGCTTCAGTATGTCGATGACTTGCTTTTAGCTGCAGATTCTGAAAGTGCTTGTAAAGAAGGCACTGTATTGTTGCTTATTCATTTGGCTGAACATGGTCATAAAGCTTCGCTTAAGAAATTTCAATATTGTTGTCAGGAGGCCGCCTATTTAGGCTATCTCCTGTCAAAGGAGGGGAGAAGATTGACACCTGAAAGAATAAAACACATTTCTGGCATGTCTGTCCCAAATACACAGAAGGAAGTCAGAGCCTTAATAGGTATGGCTTCTTACTGTAGGCTGTGGATCCCGAACTTCTCACTAGTGATAAAACCGATGTTGGCCTTGACGAAGACGGGCATTTCTTCGCCGCTGCCATGGAAGTTGGAACATCAACGATCATTTGAGCTTCTCAAAACCGCGTTATGCTCTGCACCGGTTCTGGGTACTCCAAATTACAAGAAGGCCTTTGTGTTGTTTGTGCATGAATGTGATGGATGTGCTTTGGCTGTGTTAACACAGGAACACGGAGGGAAGAATAGACCGTGCGGCTACTACTCTTCCGCCCTTGATCCTGTCGCATGCGCTTTGCCAAGATGTTTGAGAGCCGTCGCTGCTGCTGCCGCGTCTGTAAAACAGAGTGAGGGAATGGTCCTAGGCCATGATTTAACCCTCATGGTACCTCACTCTGTAGATGTCCTATTGAATAAAACCCAAACACAGCACCTCACCTCTGAACGGCTGACGAGGTATGAAATGACTTTGTTTGCCACTCACATTCAAATTAAGAGGTGTTGTGTTCTTAATCCGGCTGAGCTCCTACCTTTCCCGCAAAATACTGTTTGCGGTGACGAAGAATCACATGACTGCCTGCATACTACTGAACAGGAAACAAAGGGCAGGATAGACCTTATAGATACTCCTTTGGATAATTCGGAAGGGGAGCTGTTTTGTGATGGCTCCTGCTTCAAACGTCCGGATGGTACATCTACAGCTGCTTATGCAGTCACTGCATTGAGTATGGTTGTTGAAACTAAGAGAATTCCGCATAACTCCACGCAGGCCGCAGAGATTATAGCGTTGACCCGAGCTTGTGAACTCTCCGAAGGGCGTACAGTAAATATATATACTGATAGTCAGTATGCCTTTGGGGTGGCTCACAAATTTGGGAGGCTCTGGTTGGAAAGAGGGTTCCTAACCTCACATGGGACCAAGATTCAGCATGGCCCCCTGATAGTGAAAATGCTCTCGGCACTCGCGCACCCTAGTCAGTTAGCGATCATAAAATGTGCAGCGCATCGTAAGGTCATAGATGATGTGGGGAAAGGGAACGCTTTTGCTGACCAGATAGCCAGGCAAACGGCCACAGACCTTAGCACAGACATGTATGCTCTAAGAGAAACAAGAGATGCTTATGTAATGGATGAGGGTATTGGGTCTGTACGAGATATCCAAGCTGATGCCACAATAGAAGAGTCTAAGAAGTGGGCCGAAGGAATGGGGAAACTAGATGAAGATGGGTGTTCGGTGGATACATCTGAAGGGAAATGGTTGCTCCCTGATTCATATGTGCTGATGATGGTAATGATGGCAGACGGTCCTACGCATGTGTGTGCTCAGCAGATCATGAAAATATTAGAAAAAGTCTGGGTAAATGATACAATTTCGAAAACCGCTCAGCGCTATGTGCAAAATTGCATGATTTGCTTACAGCACAATGTGGGGAAAGGGACAGTAACTCCAAGGGGTAGTTTTGGGCCTCCTTCTGTTCCCTTCGAGGTTATCCACTTTGATTTTATTGAGATGGAATGGTGTAACAATCTAAAATATGTCCTTGTGATCATTTGTGCTTTTAGTAAATGGGTTGAGGCTTTCCCCGTTAAGGATGCTACTGCCATAACCACTGCGAAGACTATGGTAAAGGAATTTTTCCCACAATTCGGGCTGCCAAGAGTAATTTGGTCGGACAACGGTCCACATTTTGTTGCAGCAGTAATTTTGCAGATATGTACAGCATTACACATCGAAAAGCGATTTCATTCGGCTAGACATCCTCAAAGTGCTGGGTTGGTAGAGAGACATAACGGTATCCTAAAGAATAAGCTTGCTAAAACATGCGCCGGCACCAAACTGAAATGGCCGGACGCCTTACCTATTGTGTTGTTAGCCATGCGTGCCACACCTCAAACTAAGACGGGGCTCTCTCCATTTGAGGTAGTGATGGGGAGACCTGCTAATATTTGGGGTCTTCCGAAGCCTAAAGCATTGAGAGAGGTTGAAAATGTATTGCTTGTAGACTACTGTAACCAGTTGACTAAAAATCTGTATTTCATTTATCATCAGGTTCGATCAGGTTTACCTGTACGGTTTACTGGCCCAGGACACAATATTCAGCCTGGAAGTTGGGTCCTGGTGAAGGCCTAGCAAAGGTCTTCCTGCCTCGCGCCTCGCTGGCGGGGACCCTACCAGGTGCTGTTGGTCACCCAGACAGCAGTGTGGGTGGCTGGAAAGAAGCATTGTATCCACACAACGCATGTCAAGAAACTTCCTCACCCAACGCCACACGTTACAGAAGAAGCAGAACCCCTTGCTGATGCTAGAATCTCTGATCCTGGAGTAGCAAATAGCGCTGTGAGTGTGTCGGAGAGCCTCTCTGAGCCCGTGGAGCTTGGGGAACAGTCCTTTTTGTCTCCACACTCTTTGGAAAGGTCACTTCCGGAAAACGTTGTTTCAAGTTCTGCGACTTCCGTCGCCTCTGACACGTCGCTTCCCTTAGGAGGCGACGTTACCTTATTTCCGGATCAAACAGTACCGGGAACCACCACCAGGTACGACCTTCGACAAAGAAAATAGAACTAAGGCACGGGTTTTGCCTGTGCATCTAGAAAAGAAAAGAGTCATTGAGAGTTTTTGTTCTTGCAAAGGAAAGTTTTGGGAAAAAAAAAGGGATTCTGCTGGCTAGGGTTGGGGAAGGACTAAGAAGTCGCGCGACCGTAGTGTCGCCAGCAACGAACATTGGGGTCGTCAATTGAGAAACTACGATGTCTGCCACCTCCACCGCTGCTGCTCGCATTGGACTTGTAAATAAGGGGGTGACCAACTCGGACAATGAACAATGTGCCTGGGCCCCAAAAACGTATTGCTGTGTTGTGATAATAGCAATTGGAATTTGTATAGTTACTGCCGTGGGACTCTGGTACTTTGAAGAAATTTATCCTCTAGAGCCTCTTCTGCCAATTGGAATTGTACCTACTGCTCTGACTCCCTCTGTACACCTTCATACTTTGTCACCTAGGGACTCCCAGCATAGACGAAAGTATCATAATAACACTTTAATGATAATAATGAATTCAACGCATGCCATTTTTAATAAGAGTAATTGCTGGATCTGCACCCATTTACCGCAACATGGGAACAAGGGGCTAGGATGGTATATTCACCCTTTACCTTTAATGACTGCTTGCTATGCCTCTCTTAGAGTACTATTCTTTGGCCGTTGGAATGACAGCATCTCAGGGAACTTTGATGGAACTAATTTAAATGATTTTGAGAAACGTGAATTGACTCCCCTGGGATGCTCGCTTTTTGCAAATAGAAGTAAGCCTAATGTTGCTTCTATTAGGCCATCTGATAAACTGTCTCTTCCCTTCCAAACTCTAATTTCCTTTAAAATGGCTCCGATAGGCAATAAGGACACCGTGCCTCCTTCCTACTCCATTAACCATAGCCCCGATTCAGTTCCCTTCTGTGTACAAAGGAATGGCACTCGGTCAATGGGAGATTTTGAAGGTTGTGTGAACATTGTAAATTTGACCGGGGAGAACAGGCCTCTGTATGTAGGGGGGCCTGTCTATTTCGTTTGCGGTAGTACAGCATTTCCCTGGTTGCCCAAGGATTGGCAGGGAACCTGTTATTTAGGAATCCTGTTACCTGGGGTATTCATAGCTAGCATATTGGAAGTTTCTAAGGCTCGCCCACGGCGGGACGGGAATGGAGATACCCCTGGGCAAATATTAGGAGATATAACAAAATCAGTTGTGCCATTTTGGGGACAGATAGCAAATTCTGAAAATATTAGGGGGCTAGCAAGAGTACTGGAGAGAACCATCAACCGTACCACGGATATACTCTATAATATGACATTGGAACAGAAAGCAATAAGATTGGTAGCGCTCCAAAACCGGATGGCATTAGATGTCATTCTGGCAGAATGTGGTGGAGTATGTAAATTAGTGGGGTCCGCTTGTTGTGTTTTCGTACCAGATTCCTCACCGACAATTTTCAAAGCAATACAGAACTTGCACGTCCTTAGTTCAGAAGTGCATGTTCCTGTGGGAGATTGGAGTATTAGGGCTTGGTTCTGGGATTCCCTACGATCCTGGGGTTGGAAGGTGCTTTCTGTCACACTGGTTATTTTGGGAATTCTGCTATTCCTTTGTTGCTGTATCCAATGTCTACCTAGTATATGTGCAATGCTAGGGGGATGTTGCGCTCAGGCGGTGAGCACGATAGGACATAAAGTGTGTGGCCCAGATACAGCATCTAAAGAGTTTGTGTTGCAAGAGCTTCTGTTGAACGACCTAATGGCTATAGATATTACAGATAACGATTCAGGATGTATGGGCGACAATGCATGGAGTTATTTACAAAGACATTAGAAATAGTATTAGCACTTGGCATAGGCCAAAAGGAGGGTTTGTCGGAATAGAAATAATATTATGCCTCCTATTGTAATAGTTGTATGTGTATTGGCCTACGCCAAGTTGTCTAAACATCATGCGCGAACAAAGTCCACGACAAGGTCTTGACCTTAGAGAAATCAATGTAAGCCGCCATCTTGGATTAAGCCGCCATTTTAGGTTCTCTTGTTATGTAGAAGTCACCCTGAACATCAAAATGGAGGCCAAATGACATTCTGAATAAGATTCTGGTCGTTGTGATCTCCGTACAGCTGAATAATTACTATGCCTGCAGGCCACTTGTCGGGGTCGCGAACAGAGACCTTGTCCTACTGTTGACCTATATGTAAATGTACTACTTATATCAGCGAAACTAATCGAAATGCATATATTAAAGGTTGACCTGGCAAGGAACCCTAAGACCAGTATTGTATTTCGCAGAATGGTTAACCCGCAAGAGGGTTGGCCAAGGGCTGGACAAATTGTATAAGTAGCCCGGGTATTCCAATGTGCGGTCTCTCTCACTAACACATCGAACCCTCGTTGAAGTTCGTTATGTTATACTGAGAGCCGAATAGCTATCCGTTTGTCAATTGACTTGGTAACTGTTGTAGCTTGAAATAAAGCACTTGTATGTTTCTTTGTAACCTGTGTTGGTGTGTTTCCTTTCGGGCTTACCGGCCTCATATTATTTTTCTATTTTCACAGTCTGCTCCCATTCTTTGACACCCAGCCAGCCAGCCTCTTTGGTCTTGCTTTGAATTCGAGCCTATTCTTTGCTGCGACACACATAACTTCCAATCCTTCTTTCTTCATTGAGACTCGCTTACTAAAATGCATCATCAAATGTCCAGAACTCTATATACATATATGTTGGCGGCACCACCTGCAGTCTATATACTATGTGCAGCCAGCCTTATGAATACTTTAGTCTACTTGCGTTGCAGCATCTACATAAGTGTAAAACGGCTTGTGCTTTCTGCAGTGCTCTTCACACGTGCAATCTTTATTCCGCACTTGAAAGCCTTCTCGATTCTTTACTTGGCCATCAAATTCTATGTCATCTATGCATTCTCTTCTCTGGTCATCCTTTCTAATGCGTCACTCCTATCTTTTCGTGATGTCACCAGCTTCTCCTTTTCACATATTCTCACTTCTTCAGGCAGCTCTCTTAGGAGACCATCAATCTTTCAAGGATACTTGACATAGGGCTTTCTCAACTGATATATTGGGCCTCATTACACGGACGGCGGTAACCATGGCGCTAGTTGCGCCATGGTTGCTGCCGGTATTTTACCGATCCCGCTATGTTGAATGGCGGAATTACTGCCCCATTCCAAGGTTGGTGGGGGTGGTAATTCCCCATTCACCATGGCCCTTCCCCATTCCCATTTGAGCCGCCATAGGACTCAATGGGAATGGTGAAGGAGCAAATAACGGTACTGCTATTAGCGGTACCGTTCTTTGCTCTGAAGTCCTTCAGCAGGTCCCGTCCTTAATGCGTGGTTTGACCACAAGTTAAGGACGGGACCCACTGAGGGACCTCATAGTAGGGCGGTAAGGGATTACCGGCATGGTGCCCTTACCGGTGCTGGTAATCCCTTACCACCAACCGTGTAATGAGGCCCATTGTCTGAAAGAATCTTCGTGGTATAGGTACCATTACTGGCATTGCACATGTCGCAATTTCCGGTTTCCAGCATATAGGCAAAATAGGGGCGGGACTTCCTGTAGAAGTACTCAGCTGCTCCTCTAAAGCATGCAGGCAGTCCACAATTGCACATGACAAAGCGCATTCATGGATGTGACTGCGCAACATCACGCCTGTGAAATGCCCACACAAAGCCCTCAAACTATCTGCCACCCAAAAGCAGGCATTCAGACTTGCTCGGAGGATTCACAACTTTGGAGGTGAGTTTGCATGTCGGATTTAGGGGTGCGTGCATGCAGATGGGGTCCCGATCATAGTTAGCGGTGCACTTATGCAGGGTAGCGGGGTGCAGGAGCGGTTTAGGCGTCTTCGCATGCAGAATTTCCTGAGGGATAACTGAGCTACGATGTCTTATGCATGTTGTCGGGGTGCCAGGGACAGTTGCGGGGGACCCTTCACAGGGTCCCTGAGGGGCAGACTTTCTTGTGGGGGACCCCACACACTGTGTACAGGGTGCATGTGTGTGCATCTGGGGAGCACGCAAATGTCCCTGTTTCTGGCTGTTTTGGCTTTGCATGGGGGCGTGTCGGGGGCATTCCAGCTGCAACTTGCGAATATGAATCATTTGTATGAGGGATTCCATGAATATGCAGAGTGCGCAGTGTAACTTCTGCACTCCGGCTCGCGCAGGCATTGTGGAATAAATGCATACTTTTGGTAGGCACTAAATCTGTAATGTACAGTACAACAGAATGTGCTTTTTATTCTCCTGAGACGTTGATTGCTAAGATTGCACTTTCAAATAAGCTAATATTATGAGTAATTAATTGTTTGCTATTCCTTTCAGTCGAAAACTGATAATTATTTATTTTATATTTCGAGCCTTGAAATGATGACCATCATTAAGCAAACAAAAGTTAATCTTCCTTTGCTCTCAGTGGTGATTTTAATTTTAAGATTTGACCAATTAACGAATTGTGACTTATTGGATCCAGAGGCAGATAAGTGTTTAGGTGTACCTCTCTAGGTGTTCATTGACCCCCATTGTGATACGGATACTTCCAGATTGTTTAAACATACTGAGGCCTACAGACATGATGCACTTAATACAAATGGCATAATAATAATAATAATAATAATAATAATAATAATAATAATAATAATAATAATACCATCAACTGGAACCTTGAATTAGTAAATCAAAGGGTTATCTTTGATTCAACTGATAAATTAGCCTTAGCTGGTAGTCTTGGTTCATTAATCATAGACTTATTTTTTGTCAAAGCTGCTTTGCACATTTTAGATCTGAAAATAGAACCTGATTTTGATAGTGATCATTTAATGTTGTCATTGTCTTTATCTGATGATCAATGGAAAAATAATCTGATCCCCATTATTTATTGAGGGCACCACTCTGAACTGTGTGCTTTGTTAATGTACAATGTTATTGTTAAAGGTTTTTATACCGTGCACTGATGCAACTTGTGTGGTCTCCAGGCACTCAGGCGGACCTGTAATGCAAGGAGGGAGGTTGGGTGGTTAGTAGGGTTGAGCGGCAAAAAAGAGCAAGAGAGCTGTGATGTGCTGTTGGCAGCTTCAGTTTGGAAACAACCTTCACTGAGCATAAATGTGATTTTGGGAATTTGGCCACCATGTGCTGGTGTGCAAGATTATGTGTGGTTTGTTTTGTTGTTGTGGTATTGTGAAGTACATGCGGATTGTGATGCTGCAGCGGTCTCGTTGTGTTAGGTCCAGAGTTTGAGAGGTGCATGCAGAGGAGTAAATTTACTAGTACAGGTTGTTGTTGAAAATCTTGGAGATCCATTCAAGTGCTCCACACCTCCCACCCCCGTAATCCACCCAAGTGCACCAAAACTCCCACCCTAGGAATCAATCCAAGTGCGCCACACCTCCCTCCCCCTGAAATCCATCCAAGTGCATCACATCTCCCACCCCTGAAATTCATCCAAGTGCATCACACCTCCCACCCCAGGAGTCAATCCGAGTGTGTCACGCCCCCCACTGAAAATACATATAAGAGCATCACATTGCCTACCCCTGACATCCATCCAAGTGCATCACAATGCCCACCCCTGAATTCTGTCTATGTTCGTCACATTTCCTACTCATGAAATTCATCTAACTGTGTCACCTGTGGCAGTCGTGATTTTTGTTTCACCCCTAGTTACCCTTTCTGGGTTTTACCTTAATTATCACCTGAGCGGTAATGATTCCTATGCTTCTCCAGAATTCGTTTGTACAAGCCCTATTTCAAGCTAGGTGATGTATTCAATGGCCTAAGGAGAATCCGCAGGGAAAGGTTAGTCATCTTCCTCGAAACCCTGCAGGCGTTGTCTATTATCTATTGGGGAGGGTCTGGTGCATTACTCTTGTTCACTTGTTGGTTCTCGCTGAGTGTACGCCTAGGCTGAGGGTCTCCCTTCCCTGATTTTCCCTCCCCCGGTTTCCCTTGAGCCTCCTTCCCTGGCCTTATCACATCTGGGCTACCAGCTTCTAGTGTTTCTTAGTAGTTCCTCTTTAGGGGGAGGGAGTGTCTCTGTTTAAGATCTCTCGTCCTATTTATATCCCTCAGTGCTCTATTGTTTTTGGGCTACTTTTCCCTTTTCCAGTACTTGGCCAGTTGTGAGGTGTGCGGGGGCTGTTCATTCGGTTTCATTGTTTTCAGAGCTGAAGACCCAGGTTTTAAGAAGTTTTCTGAATTTTGTACTGTCCTCCATAGTTTGTATTTCCCTGGGAACGGAGTTCCTTAATTTCATTGCTAAACATGAAAATACTGATCCACCCAATTCTTTCTTCGTTTATTGTTTGGGTTCTAGGCGGATGTAGTTGCAGGATGTCAGGGTTCTGGTTGGTTTGCAGATGGAAAGTTTCTTTTGAATACATTCTTCTCCCTGGCCGTGTATTGCTCTGAAAGTGATTATTTTTTTGACCGGGAACCAATGTAACAGCCTAAGAGCTAGTGTGATGTGATCTCTTCTGTTGAGTTTATGGAGAAGTCTGGCTGCCGCATTTTGTATTTGTGGCAGTTTCCTTAGCAGGTACTCTGGCATTCCAAGGTATATGCTGTTAGCATAATCTATCCTGGACATGATGAGGGCTACGATGGCCAGTGTTTTGTGTGTGAATGAGAGGAATGGTAGGATGTTTTTAATAGGTGGAGGAAGCACTTCTGGATTATCGTATTAACTTGGGTTTCTAGTGTTAGCTTGTTGTCCATGATGATTCCAAGGTTTATTACAGCTGCAGATGGTGTCGGTGGGTCTCCCAGTACAATGGGCCATGGGATCCGCTGATTGTTTCCTCTGTCTTCAGGTGTGATCATGTTTTCAGTTTTGTCAGGGTGAATTTTGAGTTTGCTTAAGTTCATCCATTGGTAGAGCTCCTTGAGACACTCTATTAGGGGTGCGTTCTCTTCTTGTATCTCACTGTATTTGAGGATGATTTGTGTATCATCTTTGTAGTTGTATCATGTTAGTCCGTGTTTTTTTATGAGGTTGATTAGCGATGTCATGTAGATGTTGAAGAGTAGCTGTGATAGCGATGAGCCTTGGGGTACTCCGCAAGTGCTGTCCCTTGGTGCAGATTTGATAGGTTTTAACCAAACTGTTTCTGTTCTTTCCAAGAGAAAAGGTTTGATCCAGAGCCATGCTGTGTCAGTGAGCCCTATTTCTTACAGTCTTTTTATTAGGATGTTGTAGTTGACTGTGTCAAATACAGCTGAAAGATCCAGTAATATCAGTACTTATTTGGTGTAGGAGTCTGCGTTCATCTTTAGATTGTCCCATTCTGAGGTTAGTGCTGTCTCTTTTCCTCGCAAAGGTCTGGAAGCCTACTTGTGCCTGGTCCAGTAGATGGTTACTTTTAACTCGCTCCAGTGATTTTTCATAGACATAAGTTTCTAATAGTTTTGCCGGGTATGGGATGTTTGAGATTGGTCCATAGTTTGGGAGGTTTTCCACATTGCCCGTTGTGTCCTTGAGCTGAAGTTTGATGTAGGCCGTTTTGTATGCTCTTGGTACTCTCCCTTTTGGAAGTGATTGATTGAAGAAGTTTAGGTAGTATTCTGATGGTGTGTATGAGGATTGATTTATAGATGTTTGGAGGGCAGGGATCCATTGGTGAACTTGCCTTGTTAGTCTTTTTAACCAGACTTATTTCAAAAAAGGTAGCAGGCGCTCCTCTCCAGAAAGAACATGGCATGATAAGCTGTTCTGAGATGAGAGTTTGCAGCACACGCTTTTTGCTCACTGTACCTTTCACAGATGGGAAATATCCATTTGCATATCAGTCTTTGTCCCGCCCACATGGGCAGTCTAGCACCGAAATACTATGGCAATTCCTCTATGAACAAGAGTTCCAAAAGCAACCCCATACATGTGTTTAAGCCTTGTTGGGCCTCATCAGTGAGCTGAAGCTTTGTCTCTCTGAGCACAGTGAGCAGGGAGTCCACGTCTGGTTGCCCCCAGGTAACTCAGGGTGACCAACCCCAAGTCCCTTGAAAATATTTCAAAAAAGGTAGCAGGCGCTCCTCTCCAGAAAGAACATGGCATGATAACCTGTTCTGAGATGAGAGTTTGCAGCACACGCTTTTTGCTCACTGTACCTTTCACAGATGTGAAATAACCATTTGCATATCAGTCTTTGTCCCGCCCACATGGGCAGTCTAGCACCGAAATACTATGGCAGTTTCTCTCTGAACAAGAGTACCAAAAGCAACCCCATACACGTGTTTCAGCCTTGTTGGGCCTCATCAGTGAGTTGAAGCTTTGTCTCTCTGAGCACAGTGAGCAGGGAGTCCATGTCTGGTTGCCCCCAGGTAACTCAGGGTGACCAACCCCAAGTCCCTTGAAAATATTTCAAAAAAGGTAGCAGGCGCTCCTCTCCAGAAAGAACATGGCATGATAACCTGTTCTGAGATGAGAGTGTGCAGCACATGCTTTTTGCTCACTGTACCATTCACAGATGGGAAATATCCATTTGCATATCAGTCTTTGTCCCGCCCACATGGGCAGTCTAGCACCGAAATACTATGGCAATTCCTCTCTGAACAAGAGTACCAAAAGCAACCCCATACACGTGTTTCAGCCTTGTGGGACCTCATCAGTGAGGTGAAGTTTTGTCTCTCTGAGCACAGTGAGCAGGGAGTCCACGTCTGGTTGCCCCCAGGTAACTCAGGGTGACCAACCCCAAGTCCCTTGAAAATATTTCAAAAAAGGTAGCAGGCGCTCCTCTCCAGAAAGAACATGGCATGATAACCTGTTCTGAGATGAGAGTTTGCAGCACACGCTTTTTGCTCACTGTACCTTTCACAGATGGGAAATATCCATTTGCATATCAGTCTTTGTCCCGCCCACATGGGCAGTCTAGCACCGAAATACTATGGCAATTCCTCTGTGAACAAGAGTACCAAAAGCAACCCCATACACGTGTTTCAGCCTTGTTGGGCCTCATCAGTGAGGTGAAGCTTTGTCTCTCTGAGCAAAGTGAGCAGGTAGTCCACATCTGGTTGCTCCCAAGTAACTCAGGGTGACCAACCCCAAGTACCTTGAAAATATTTCAAAAAAGGTAGCAGGCGCTCCTCTCCAGAAATAACATGGCATGATAACCTTTTCTGAGATGAGAGTTTGCAGCACACGCTTTTTGCTCACTGTACCTTTCACAGATGGGAAATATCCATTTGCATATCAGTCTTTGTCCCGCCCACATGGGCAGTCTAGCACCGAAATACTATGGCAATTCCTCTGTGAACAAGAGTACCAAAAGCAACCCCATACACGTGTTTCAGCCTTGTTGGGCCTCATCAGTGAGGTGAAGCTTTGTCTCTCTGAGCACAGTGAGCAGGGAGTCCACGTCTGGTTGCCCCCAGGTAACTCAGGGTGACCATCCCCAAGTCCCTTGAAAATATTTCAAAAAAGGTAGCAGGTGCTCCTCTCCAGAAAGAACATGGCATGATAACCTGTCCTGAGATGAGAGTTTGCAGCACACGCTTTTTGCTCACTGTACCTTTCACAGATGGGAAATATCCATTTTAACCAGACTTAGTCGTTTTTCTCTTGACACCTGTTGGAAGCAGCGCATTCTGTTTTGTGGTGCAGGGGCTGGTGGCAGCATGTGCATTGCTTGGTCAATTGGTCTGCTTTGTATGACTCAGTGTAGGTTGGTGATTTTGTTCTTGAAGTGATCTGCAAGATCATTGCAAAGTTTTTGGGAGGGCACTGGTGAGGTGTTGCAAGTTGGTGGGTTTCTCATCTCATTTACAATGTTAAATAACTCTCTTCGGGTGTTGGTGGCTTTTCTGATCCGGTCATCATAGTACTTCTTTTTTGCTTTGAGAATTTATGATTTGTAAATTCCCTTTAACCTGAGCGACCCCCAGCACTTTTGCTGGACTCTGGATTATTTAGATTTTAATCTCCTCAGTGAGTGGAACTTTTTACCACCCACTCATTCTTTTTCTCTGACTAGAACTGTTATTCATATGTTATATGGAGTCTGGTAAACTCCATAGGTTTAATACAGGCATCTGCTTTTTACTTTGTGATACCCAGCACCCTTTGTGCAGTGTCACTGAGGGGTCCCTTGGACTCCTCTTTATGTTTTATTACATTCTCTTGTGAGAACTATAGTTCCCAAATAGTAAAATAACATGTATCCTACTTACCTTTTCTTTTGTGGTTCCAGCACACACCACCTTATGTAGGATGATGGGGGTTACATTGTAATACCTTCTCTGACTCCTCAAGTAACATTTTGTTACACTGACTAAACCTAAATGGCTGGTGGCAGTGGTTAATGTGTACTACCTTTTGTGCATGTTACTAGCAGGCTGATTTCTCAGCTGCAGTACAGCACCCATGGGTTACCATTTTTCGCAAAATCGCCCGTTTTCTTTTTTTGCTATTTTTAGTTTTTTGGTTCCTTCTGGGCTCTTCTATCATTTTCAGTAGTTCTCAGTCCTTAGTGAGTTTTGCCTTTGGCGAGCCTCAGCCCTGAAGCCCGCCCAGGCTCCTGTGTGTCTGGGAAGGCAGAAAGTGTTAGAGGAACTTGAAACTTTGCTGTCCTTTGTCTGTAGGTGTGCCTGGCTGAAACCAGTTCTAACTGGGCAGCTGATTGTCCTGGAGGACAGCCAACCTCCAGGTGTTTGACTACTGCAACAAGGAATCTGAAGCAGAAGACCAGCAGAAACGCCATAAGCACCTATAAGAACTGCTGAAGTACTGGTGAAGACCTGCAGCTGTGCTGACAGTGATTCTTGTCAACAGAGAACACCCACCAAGGATGACCTCCTCCCTCAGGCTAGTGAGACCAACTAGTCCCAAGACATTCTTCATTTTGGGCCATTCACCAATGTTCTGTAACTTTCCTGGGCTGCAGAAAATCAATACCCAGGCTACCTAGACCTTTATCAAGTGCATCATCTTCCAGAAATTGAATGTGGCTGAAAATTTGCAGTCATCCGTGTTGATCTCGAGAGGCAGGAATTCCTTACCAAACATCCTCTCACAAGAGTTTAAAACTGAGTAATCAAAGAGAATCCAACCAGCAATATTTGCTTCTTCCTGGCTTTAAGAAAAAGATGCCAAAACCACAAAAGCAGCTGTAGTGAGCTGAACACATTTGCTGCCAACCCCTTCTCCTGAGTGCTGCTACAGAAGCCCATCCAGGTCCCCCCTTTTGTCACCACGACCAAGAAGTAGGAATCAGGGTCTGCATCGTTTCACCTAGAAGAGGACCAGCTCAATTTTCATCTTCACTCTTAAGGTACTGTGGGACTTGCGTTGTACTTAACTTAGGCCATTTCTGGTTCTCCTATGCTTTGGGAGCACTGTTTTCTTCAGTTGGTAGTTGACCTGCACTGCACTGTGCAGGCCTTACAGCCTGTGTGCTATCAGGAAGGCTGCGTTGAGCGCCTTTATTTTCTCCAAGAACATCTGACTGGTTACTTAACTTTCCTTTGAATATTTTCCTGAGAACTGGTGCTGTTCATTTGACTTTGGCTTTGCTGGTTTCCCAAAGGTCCATCTTCTGGATGCTACTGGCTTTGGTAATGCTAGTTCCTCCATGAACTTTAATTGTGAACACTTTTAAGTTTAGTTAGTAAATAGACTGCCTACATCCCTCTGGGAGAGTGTACTTGGTATTTAACAGTTGCTAGCTGTGTTCTGTCTAACCTTTCATTCCCTCTAAACTCAATATTGCAAAGGTGATGCATATAAGTGATATTACTGATCTTAACTGATATCACTATATGTGCTGGAAATGTAAAGCATAGGACAAGTTACTCATCTGCGTTATTGTTCCTTCTATAATTTGATTCCATTTTTAATTTAATGTTATTGTTAGATCCTGCATTTTAGATTTGATTGTGTATAAATAATTAAATATATTTTAATATAACTTTAATCGAGTATGTGTTTTCTTGGGTCTGTGTATGTACTGATTTCTTTGTACTGATATACAGCTCACATAACTGCCTCCTAAGATAAGCATGGCTGCTACCGACTTGTGTAGTACAGGCTTATATTAAGAGTTGGGTCCCTAATGCCAAGAGATAAGTCTTATGTAGTCTAACAGCAGATGGACTTTAGAAAGACATACCTAACACTATTATTTTGTAGTTTTCAGCAAGCCAGGTTTCTGAGATGAATAGGATGCCAATAGTCATAGATCTCAGTTACATTTTTGGACATAGATCTGGCGCTGATTAGGTTGCAGGGTCGTTTTCTCTTTGTAGTAATTTGATTTGTTCTGGTTTGCATCTTTGGGTGGTTTTGTTGGTGGTTCTCCTTATCGTCTTTGGGTTGTTGAGAGTGTTCTGTTATTCTTGTTTCATTGTTGAATATGTCGGTTAGATTTCTAATTGGGTTCATGGCCATTTCAGGCTCCTCTCCCACTTCAGAATTGTGTTGGTGGTTCTCTTGGGGCTTGGTGATGTATGGGGTGAGGGTGCAGCTTCTCATTCTTCCTATGGGATCCTGGTATCCTGCTGTCATTTATGGGCATCTGTTCTGTTGATCCGGTTGTTGCGAGTAATGGTGTAAGGTAAAGTGATTTTAGTCTTGTTTTTGGGGTGGCTCTTATTCCTGTGATGGTCGTGGCTATGCATTCTGATCATGTGCTGGAGATTGCCGGAATAGGGGTCTGTTGTGGTTCCCTTTTGGATATCTTTTGTTGTATTTTTTCACTCACGTAGGCTGATTCTCTGATGTGGCATGGTCTGGTCTTCTGGTATTTTACAGGTTAGCTTATGGTTGCGAGTGGCTTCCAGTGATCTGGGGTTATTTAGGGTTACAGGGGCGTAGGCCCTCCTGTGTTCATTATGCTGTGTTTCTGTCTGCCTTGTGGTTGTCCACCTTGCTGGTTTTGGGTTGGATTCCTTTAAGTGGTGGTTTTCTGATGAGTTTTCTTTCTGTGGGTGAAGTAGGGGGTGCCGAGAGTGGCTCATTCGGTTCGGTGGTCGGCGGTCGGCGGCAGTCTAATCCTGTGTGCAACCTTGATGAGTTGGCTCTGGTAGTTGTGTGGAGAGATGGCAGTTGATTGGCCGGACTTGGTAGGGGTCCTTGTTTCTCCCCTTGGAGTAGTTTTACCCACTAGGCTGGTTCTGGGTTCTGTCTTACGGTTGTTGAGGAGCCTGGTGGGATTTATTACCTTTCTTGAAGTGTTGAAAGTTAATTTCCTGCCTTTCACCTGGTTGTGAAATATGGCTAACTCACACAGTTGGTCTAAAATCAAGTAGGGCTAAAACACAACTTTTCTAAGTGTGAGATATGGCTAACTAACACAATTCGCCCAGGTGCAAGATATGGCTAACACAAACTGCTCAAGTGTGAGATATGGTTAACTGACACAATCCAGCCAAATGTAAGACATGGCTGACTAACACAGCTAGTCTAAGTTCAAATAGGGCTAGAACACAATTCACCTAAGTGTGAAATATGGCTAAGTAACACAGTTGGTCTAAAATCAAATAGGGCTAGAGCACAATTTGCCTAAGTGTGAGATAAGGCTAGCTAATACAGTTGGTATACTATCAAATATAGCTAGAACACAATTCGCCTAGTTGTCAGATGTGGCTAATTAGCACAATTCGGCTAAATGTAGTATCACCTAGCTTTGGGACACCTGGATAGAGGGAGAATGGCCTAAAAGGGGGAACAACAGTTAATGTAGTAACGCCTAGATTTGGCACACCTGGATAGAGGGAGAATGGTCTAAAATGGGAGCACAACAGTAAATGGATAGATGGAGAATTGCCTAAAATGGGTTCTGTGCTGTGCTGCGTAGCTCGTTTGTTCCACTGGTTCACGGTGCAGATTGTTCAGAAGCCATTGTTGACTGATGACACGTTCTCCATGTTCTTCACATACAGAGGTTCTTTCCTCTGTTACTCTGAGACAGCCAAGCCGAGCCATACTAGTTGCTGTGGCGTCCCAGGGTCTTGGAGACCCATCTTAATCAACATCTGAGACCCGAGCTTGAATATCAGACAATCCTGTTAAACTACTCCTAAACTGCTAAACTAGCACCTGTGGAGAAGGAAACAGAAAGTCAGCAAACATGTGTTTCTTTTGAAGTGGTTTCCGGCCGCCGAGAGGTCTGGGCAGGCACTGGTGTAATTAACTAAACTGAGACTTATGAATGGGAGCGTGTTACAATCTAATTTTGATTCTGAACTGTGCTGTGGGGAACACGCAGCTTCTGAATGACTTTTGTTTCACTCGTTTGAGAAGAAACAAACACTGATTGTTGTGGGCTTCTGTTAAGGCTTACTTTGTGATTCAAATTTCTGCCACGTGCGTTTATTGACTACAGATACGTTTGTTGCCTTGAACATTCTATGCAGCTCTGAATAGGTTATGCTGCTATATTTGATTTGACACTTTCACTTCAAGCTACTGCTGCATGACTCTTCAATTACCTTGTTCATTCTAGCTGCTGCACGCTGTGTTCTCACCTGAGGAAGAAAAAGAAGAGCAATGTGTTTACTCTCACCTCTGGATACAAAGGTTACCACTATAAACACAAAGAGCTCTGTTGTTTTGTTTCCCCCTTGGAGATATGGATTAAAGTACTGGAACTGCTTTTTTTTTCTTACAATATTTTTTTTTACAATATATGTAAAGGCAGAAAGGCGGTAGAGAGGCAGTCATTGCAGTCTCTGCAGTCTCGGGAGCTGGTGTTGACTGCAGACTGTGGGACTGGGAGCTGGGGCCAAACGAACCACCTATCTCTGGAAATATATGCCCCGACCTCTCCCGACCTGTGGTAAGCCTGCCTTCCCTCCCATATTGTTCTATACACTTCCACTTTTTTTTAAATTCTGTGTGGCATTGTACTGACTGGCCACAACGTACGGCTGATGACTGCGGGTTTATAACCTTTGAGTAAGCATACTGGGTGACCTATTAACTCTTAACAAAAGCAGGGATTGAGGGTCTTTACGATACTAAAACTACTTATTCCAATACATGGCTGATGACTGTGGATTGACAATCTTGAGTCAGACATATTGTGAGACCTATATACTGCTGTAAACTGCTGCAATGGAAGGCTTTTTCGATTTTTATCTGGATTCAACGACATCCCCTCAATATCACACCTAAACAAACCCACCTCACTTCTCACCCCAAGCTGTCCACTGCACCAACCACCCCCAATCAAAACTCTATCTCAAACCTCAAAGATGCACTCATCAATGCCCGTTCCTTAGGAGCCCACGCCACTGAAATTCATGATCTTATACTAGACTAACAACTAGATTTTCTAGTCATCACCGAATCCTGGTTACCAAGCCTCAGGCCCTCTTCTCTCACTCGCTATCCCTCCTGAATACACTATACTCAGAGCAGATAGGACTCATTCTCAGGGAGGCGGTGTTGCTATCATTGCTAAGACCAACCTCCACCTGAGAGCATGCCCAATCGACAGTCTTGGTGGCTATGAACTCCTTCACACCAAACTAACTATCAATGACAAAACCACCTTTAATTTCATAGTCATATACAGAGCGCCAAACTCAAACAGCCAGCCTGAATTAGACATCCCCCTTGTACTCGCCCCTCTCATCAAACCCAACACCAAATGTGTCATCCTCAGAGACATAAATCTAGGCTTCAATGATAGTAGTGATACCAAAGCAGAAGCCCTCCACGTAGCTCTCAAGGACATGAGTTTCAAACAACTCATCAATGCCCCTACCCATATTAAGGCTAGAACCCTAGATTGGATCCTTATGCACAACTCTACTATCACCATTGATTCTATCTCCCCACTCAGATGGACTGACTATTTTATCATCCAGTTTACCATTATTACTGATGAACCCCCTCTCCCCCACTGAACAAAAATCTACACTCACCTATGAAGTTAGAAACCTCCGTAAACTCACACCTGATAACATCAATCTCTTGCTCCTAGCAGATATCTACAAAAACTGTCTCACCTCCACAATCAACGAAGTAGCACCATTAACCACTAAAACAAAATGCACTGACAAACAGTCATGCTTTTGGTTTACTGAGGACCTGGTTGCCCTTAGAAGAAGAAAACATGCACTAGAACATGCCTACAGGAAAAACCCCACGCCTGAATCAAAAAACGCCTTTCTTCTATCAATTAAAAGCTACAAATCAGCCATAATCTCAACCAAATCGAATGCCTACAATACACGGATCAGCAACGCTGCATCCGACTCAAAAGAACTATTCTCCATCCTGAGAGAATTGGAAAATCCAATCCCAATCACTAACCCGACCAAACCGAGCAAAGATTGGTGTACCAACATACAAAATGCTTTAGCCACCAAAATTAATCTGCTACAATCTAAAATCACCACGAAAAAGGATGCACTAGCAAGCAAACCCCTAAGTGACAAACATCCTCTCAACACCGCTGGTATTACCAGCCCTCCCTTTGCCTTCAGTCCAGTCTCCCAAGATTTAGTCTGTGACACCATCTCCAAACTTAAAGCATCAAATTGCAAAGGAGACACAGTCCCAGCACAAACAGTTAAATCCTGCGCCCACACTCTAACACCTATCATTGCCAACTTCGTGAACGCCTCCTTCAGAGCCAATCTGGTCCCACCTAGCATTAAAGAAGCATGGGTCACCCCACTGCTAAAAAAAACACTCTAGACCCGACTGTACCTACTAATTACCGTCCAATAACGACAGTTCCCTTCTTACTTAAAATCATTGATAAAATAGCTTATAACAAAGTCCAATCTCATTTAGAAAATTACCAACTTCTTGGCTCAAGACAATCCGGGTTCAGGCCAAACCATAATACAGAAACAGCTCTACTGGATCTCAAAATCCAGATGGATACCATTAGAGATTCAGGCAAACTATGTATCCTCCTTTTATTAAACCTCTCTGCAGCGTTTCACCTTGTAGACCATGATAAACTCTGCAACACGCTAGCTAAAGACTTTAACTTTTCCATGGATGCTACCTTGTGGATCAAATCCTTTCTAGCTGACCGAACCGCTAGAGTCTCTATAGGCAAGGAAGCTACTGACCCCATCCATGTCCCCATTGGAGTGCCCCAAGGCTCTTGCCTCTCTCCTACACTGTACAATGCATAAACGAAGCTCCTCTTCGCAGCGTTAGACGATATGGGTGTCATCTACAGCAACTTTGCGGTTGACACCCAGATCCTCATCCCACTCTCAGGAAACTACACCCAAGATACCTTAATCATCAACAGAATTTATGCGATCATCCAAAATTGGATGGCCCTAAATAGACTTTGTCTCAACGATGAGAAGACCAAAATTCTCACAGTGGGCCGCAACCTAAAATCAGCGCCCTTCACTCTGACTATGTCTCGATCAAAATCGATGGCACCATGATACCTGTCCTGAAACAAGTAAAAACTTTAGGACTTTAATTGGATGCTAATCCTTCATGAATAAAGACATTAGTAACCTTTAATCTACCACATCCTACACAGCGAAACTAATTGCATTAAGTAGACAATTTCTCACCCCGGCAAACTGTGTCACTCTGGCCACAGCCCTAATACTGTCACGACTTGACTACTGTCATGTATTACTATTAGGCACCTCTAAAACCAATCTAAAAGAAGCTACAACTTATACAAAATAAAGCCCTCAGAGCAGCCCTCGGCATAAGGAAATCAGACCACATCTCTAAGATTAGAAGAGACCACAACTGGCTACCAGTTGTAGTCAGGATCACTTTCAAAACCCTGTGCATATCGTTCAAATGCCAACAGGGCTCAGCTCCCAAATACCTTAACAAAGTACTGCAAAAAAAACGTTCTTAAGAACACTTAGATTCTACAGCCAGCAACTACTTGAGATTCCTCGCTAGAAGAATACCAAAGCGGGTGGCAGTAGTTTCAAATACTTAGCCCCCAAACATTGGAATTCCCTTCCCAATAGCATCAAAGAAGAGGGCTCCTTTTCAGGCTTCAAAAATCACTCAAAACATGGGTTTTCAAATAATATGGAGGGCAATAACCCTGAGTGACTTTAAATATAACTGCAACTTTCCTCCTCATGTATACATTTGTAACTATGTTTGCCATATTCTTGAATGACTGCCTAGAACGAAGCAGTTTTAATCCCACTGTGTAACTACGTGAATATTCTGTTTGTAATCATGAACAATTGTTTTTGCAACCTCGCTGTAATACCTAAGGGTCTGGGCGTGTAACAAATGTAATAAATAAATAAAATAAAAAATAAATAAACATACGGCCGATGACTCTGGGCCGTTAACCCTTCAATCAGACAACTTGTGGGGCCTGTACACTGTCACTATGGCACCGGGAGCGTTGGTCCTTTTGTGCAGGAGGACAATTGCGGGTATCCTGCACTTTTCTGTACTGTGAACTGTACGTTGCTTTGGTGGGCTGCCTTTGTCCCAATATCAGAGGCTCAGTCTAATTCCAAGTGGAGCAAGAAACACGGACTGAGGCTTGGGAAGCAACTTTATAAGTTACTCTACAGAACGATCATTCAACTATGATGCAGCGCATATTAAGGTTGGGGCAGTGGGGCCCTCGGGCATTCCTTTGTCCACTTCTGGCCATTCCATGGTGTTGTGCACTCACCCAAAAATGGGCAACCAAAATCATATCAGCTCCTCTTGTCCATTGAACAGCAGCTAGAACTGGCGGACGGGGGCACTGTTAGGGAGCATTCTCCAGGATGGCTAATTTCCCTTACCTACTGAGTCCCTCCGCAGCTTTGCTGGATTTCTAGGATTTATTTTTTCAACTGGTAAGAGTGTGAGCCTTTTTTCCCACTCGTACATGTGTTTTGCTGTGTGTGTTTAACATTTTTGTGTTCATAGACTGTGGAGCCTCACCTACTCAACAGGCATCATCTTTTTACTGTGTGTTACACAGCACCTTCAGTGCAGTGACTCAGGGTTGTCTTTAGACTTCTCAACTGAGACTCCATTTTCTGGGACTGACTACTGTCTCCCAGAGCATATAAAGTTGCCATTAACTTTATTAGCCTCTGTAAAACCACAGACCCAGTGCAAACCAACTTACATGGAGTACTGGAAAGGGTTAATACTTATCCCGTTTTGTCTGTTCCTTTGGGAGCATTGTTTCGCTCCCTTTTCATCAAGACCTGGCTGGTGGCAGTGGTAACTACCCTATTTTTCCTACCGCGGTTATCGTAAATAACCTTGGTATTGTTTTAGGCTATCTTGGTAGACTCGAACCTAAACCCGCTAGACCATATATGTTTTATTACGGTTCCGGCTGGGTTTATTCACCATTCCTTTTTGTAAAAGTCTTTATCGTGTTTTACTCTGCACGCCAAACCAGGTTTGATTCCTTTGTTCACCATCTTTTCGCGGGCTTCTATGCAGAAGCCCTCCTTAGGCGACTGTATGTCTGGGGGGGACAGGATGTGAGGGAGGGGTTTAGGACTCCCTGCACAGGGTCTCCTTGGAGACCCATGTCGCCCTCTGAAATGATTTGCTGTGGTGACTGTCCCGGCGGGACAGCCACCCTGCTGTGTGATTGACAGCCAGGCTGTGTGAATGGGGGAAAACTGCATACAAAGCAGGTCTCTGGGTCTGGAAAGGCAGAGTCACCACTGGAACGAAAGAACTGATGAGGAGCTGACTGAAGAGGACCCCTACCACGACTGAACTGCCCGGTGAAGCCCTGCTGCAGGTCCGAATCCTCGAACTCCAACGACAGAGAAGATCCTCCAGGAATCTTCTTCCCCTGAGCTGGTGGGACCAACCAGTTCGCCCAAACTGCAAACCAAGACTCCCTCCTCTGGTCGAATTTGCTGTACAGAGCTACAGTGGGCCGGATAACCAGGGAGGTCGGACCATGCTTGGGTTTTAAGGAGAGCACCTTTTATTTGTGGCTTTGCTCTGCTGCTGGTTTCTTCCCTGGGTAGTGCAGGACCCTCCAGTCTTCCTACTTCGTGCCAGTCCAATAGTCGCTTCAGGAACCAGGAGCCTGCAGGAACTACCTCCATTGAAAGGTACCGTTCAAATCCGGTTGATCGTTTCGTTCAGCCGCGGTGCAAGTGTGTGAAATATTTCTCCAATCCGAGGGCTTGTCCTTCTCTGCTCTTTAACCTAACTTTTCTGCTGACCAACTTCGTGTGGAACTCTTGGCAAAGACCTAACCTCGAACTACCCTGAACTGTGTGATCTTGAGCAAAAGACTTTTGTCCTATTGACTTTGGCCCTAAGCCTTTTTGATTTGATTCCATCACTGTAGTTCCTCTTTCTAGATTGCCCTGCTTACTTACCTGTTGGTGCTGTTCAATTTCTGCCTAACTTTGTCTTTCCCTCCCTTTTAAATTTCTGGAGTGCCATTTTGCTCCCACTACATTTTGTGAGCTTAACTTGTCTGGAACCTATTGGGAGTGGTGTGGTGTATTAAGAGTGTGATTTTTAAAATGCTTTACTTTAGTGAAATGTTATACAACTGATGTGTAAATAAATGTATATTCTTTTACTCAGAAACCTTGAGTCAGTGTTTGTTTGAATCATAGTAATTGCTGTCCTTTGTGTAACTATTGATACTGCTCACTTGCTCTTGAAATAAGCCTGGCTGCTCAGCCATCGCTACCACTTTTACTGTGTAGGACAGGCTTGCACCAAAGGTAAATTTGTACTGTCACTTGTAGTCTTAATTGTGTGTGGTGTTCCCAAATGGTACTGCATATAATTCTGCCTAACAGGCACAAACACTGCCAAAACGAATTCAACAGAGCAACAAAGCACCACAATACCCCAGGGGATTGACACTACCATATATTCGAGTGTGGATGAACCGGAGATGGCCCTTTAACTCAAACTCATTTGATGCTGCTGAGGATACCAGTACAAAGAACTGTTCCTGCAGACTCACTGCATAATATGCTTGTAGGTCCTAAAAATTCCTCACTTTGCAGAAGGGTCCATTCCATCCAGCCCTTCCTCCCGCTACCCCCGAAATCCATGGTGACATACACATCCATCCCCACTCTACCCCACCGGCCATTCAACTAAAAATGCTAAGTCAGATGCATTTATTTTTGCCTCACACCAGGCACCCTCGTTCTTGTTAAAAGAACCTCTATCCAACAAGGTCGGGTTGGTAGGTGTGGACTTTAATTTGGGTCATGTACAGGTGGACAAAAATCTGCAATGTAACTTTTCTGGGTTCATATATACAACCGGTTGAACCCTGAAGTTTTATTATCGAAGGGTGTGTGATGTAATAGGGTATATACAGCAATATAAATAGGAATCACACACTACATCCTTCTCCTGTATTTCAAAATGTTATGACAGCACTTAACCGTACATTGTTGACAATCCTATGAACAGGCAAGGAACAGACTCGTACATTAATATTTTTATATCACAAAGGAAACAATAATTTTATCATTTTGCAAATGCTTCCTTGGTCTGAGATATATTGTTAAAATATAAATAACACATCATGATTTTCATGATCATATAGAACAATTACTTTCATTCTTCATGGGTTAGAATACAAAACAAGGCATTTATCTTATGCCATTAGTTCATTCATTCGCCAAAGTACAAATGTTAAAGAGATTCACTTGATTTCTGAACATCTTGTAACAGAGCATCAAAAAAAAACTCAGAGAAAGGCACATTCACATTATTATTTTCTTGAAATATATTTTGCACATAGCTAACGTGTTATAATACATTACTTTTGTTCATACATGTTTTTACGGGAACCAGCCCTTATCTTATCCTGTGACCCTATCTCTTCTTAACTTGTCTCTGAAGGGTACTTAATGTTCGTTACCCTAACAGTTTTGGTTTAGACAGATGTTTGAAAGAATGTTGTGTTCATACAGGAGGACTTTCTTTTGAACATATCCATGGAAATTGGGGGGGGGGGGGTGCAAGAGAGATCACAGATTTGGAATTGCTGTCTGGGTGTGATCTCATTTGACCACCTATATCCACGCACTTGGCCTCTAAACGGGCGTTGGGGGGATTGTGCCATGGTTGAATAATAGAATTTTGGAATTGGACAATCACTACAACCCAGAGACCACACAGACCTCTTCCGCAACATCACCTATTAACTTGGTGGTGAAAGAGGTTTTGTGTCCTCCATTCTCATCATCTCTGTCGGGAGACTTTTGGAATAAATCTCCTCCTATTGACTCTTATAGGCTGTCAGATGGGCCTATCTGGGGGAATTTTTCTTCCAATATCAACAAAGAGTAAACAGCTCTCTATGACCAACAAGAACAGGTCTCGAGGGCGGTAAGGGATAACACTGACACTCTCAACCAGATGAATAAAAAATTGTCTTTTGTGGAAGAGTATTTGAGGGGGCTTTCAGGACTAGATTTTGTGGCTTGTGTTCACCAATCCTCTGATCCCAACCTTCCGTGGGTTCAATTAAACAGCGTCAACCTGACTCCTCACGGATCTCCCATATTGGTGAGAACTGGTGTGGATACACTGGCCCAGACAATACTGAGTCACCTAATTCCCCTACACCTTTGGTGGAGTGCATGGGTCGTCCAGTGCACCCTTTGATGCTCACGGAATTACCTATGGATACCACTATAGTGGAGTGACATACTTTGGAGGCAGGGAATCTCCCGTTGGTACCCATGGAGACTTACACCTCTATGCCCTTTTCTAATCACCTAACTAGGAAAAAGAAGAGGAAAGCTAATAAAGCCAAAAAATCAAAAAATCAACCTTCAGCCAAACCAAGATATAGTAATGCCTCAAAAAAACATGTAAATCATCTTTCAGACACAGATATTATCATTGACTTAAATGTTCAGCACTATGATCTATTCGTTTCAGGTAAAGGGACAGTGTTAACAACTACAAATGGGGTGAGGGAGATAGCAAATTGAAATGAATCTGCCAAAACATTAACCCCTCATCGGGCTCAATAAAGGTTTATCAGTCTATCAGTTCTATGGTGGGGCGCAAATAGATGGGTACTGACCCCATTGATCAAGATCTAATCGGGGGACATTCCCACCTGCCTGAAGCTCAAATTGCTTTATCGGCTTCAGAAATTAACGGAGGCACTGGGAAGAGCGCAACAGTCCAAACGTATTTCCTTCTAGGTAGTGGACAATGCAATTCCCAAGGATACTAACTTACATAGGCTAACATTAGCAGACTGATCCATGGTTTTGGTAGACTCCATGGTAAAAAATAACCAACCTATTAAACATGGAAGGACTCTAGAGGGTAGGAATGTGATGCAGTGCAGGAAACTTGTGTTTTGGGGGAGGGTCAGGCCAAACTGCCCTTTTAACAAGTTCTGGAGATATGGAAAGAACCTCCATCTCAGGGGCTCATTTGTCTTTGTTGGTTGTAAATGTGGCATGCTGCTCAAAGATCATCGGGTGAAAAAAGGTCAAAAACCAAAGACAAGGCCTACTATGCTTGAATATGTCTAAGGTGCTGGAGCTATTCAAGCAAATCCCCCCGTTGAGGTCACTACACTAACAATCGAATGGCCCCTTATTTCTTTTCTGAAATTGTCTCCAATTTGGTATCGGCACAGAGGGCTATCTTTCATTCCCTGGGATGTGATTTAGTAGAACTCAACTCTAGTAATGCTGCTAAGCTGTTTCTGTCACCATTGGTCACTGTTCCGAAGCTACAGGCAGTTACGAAGGATATGATTCCATCTGTATTGACCACCATTCCAGTGGGGCTGCGAGCTGCCGGCAGGCCCAATGAGGTTCAGGACTGGTCATGGCTTGAGTCAGCCATTAAAATGTTTGTGTCACTCACGAAGGGTACAAATCAATCCTAGCATTGGTGACATCAAGATACATTCTTGGAAACGTGCGGGTTGAATCATTTCTGGTATGCGTGGCAGTATTCCTCTGAGATCCGAAACTTTAGCATACTGTACCTACAAGGGACAATGTCTACGGATTCCTTTGAGCTGGAGGGATACTCCATTTTCTTTTGTCCTGCAACATGTGTGACTAAAGGCACACTAAGTGAAGGAATGGTATTTGCCCTTGACACCAAGTTGCGGATTATCCCCTCTTTGTGGTATGTGGGAGAGGGTATTCTAGCAATACATGCCTGTTTTCTGGAGGGTATGGGTGATGCACTGCTCTTTAACATCTATTGGAATCCAAGAAAACCCTCTATTACTACTTTTCACTCCCTCTTAGCACAAATATTTAAGTCCTGCTGATTGCTAGTTATCAACGTGCCAAAATTGAGGGAGGGGATGTTAATGCATACTGCTTTGAGGCCTGGGAGGCTAATTTGCCCTCTTGTACTCCTTACCTGGCAACCAAAAACCTTCTGAATGGCATGGAGTGGGATACCTTTATGATGAGCTGGGAGATCCATCAATTGGAGGTTAAAACCACTGACCTTGATTCTATTTTTACAAGGCCTAGAAGCAACTCCAAGTCATGGATAGATTATTTTTTTTTTTCTATCCCGCTTAAGCTCAGGTCCTCTAATCGAATCTTCTACGACTCAGGCACCACCAACCATATGATGTTGCATTTTACTTTGAAAGAACGTGCAGCTAGACATGAGGTGTGCCCTATGTTGGTTCCTGTGAAATCTGACAGGAACGGCCTAACCTGCCGCTGGCATGGGACTTATAAGATATCCTCTCGACAATAATATCAGGGAAGGATCTGAGGACTTTGGTCTGGGTGGGCTATCTTTGGAAATGGGCTATAATCCTCTGGATCTACGCATTATTGAGGCAATTAAGAGGGTAACGTTTGAAGCCCACCAACAGTTGAAACCATTCTATCCCCATGCATTTGACCGTAGAACTAATTAATCCAAAAGGGCTAAAAGACAGGCCATCAAAAACATTAGGCAAAGGGCCAGCTCGAGAGAGGAGTTTAACAACCTCAAAAAGCAGTAGGCCCAAAGATATAGGAATCTTGTAAAGTCTCTGAGATATGAACTCCACTTAAAGGACAACCAGTATATGTTAAGGACTCTTCTTAATGCCAACACCAGACAATTTTGGTCTACTAGTAATAAAAAAACAAAGGCTGCTGTTACAACTGCTGGTGATGCCACACAAGAAGAGAGCTGGTTGTCTTTCTTCTCAGTCAAATTTAATATCTCTTCTTGATCGAACCGTGAACCTGATGCTTTGGGTATCCCCCTTGATGATGGACCTTGTCCTTGGGATCTTGAAGCCTTTGTTGGGGCTATAAATGGACTTAAACATTCACGGGCACAAGGTCATGACAGTCTTCCTTCATTTGTGCTGAAAAGGACCTGTTTGTCTGGGCTCTCTTTCTCAAACCCCACTTTGATGCCATATATTCCTCACATATAGTTCCAACCTTTTGGACCCAGTCTTTTATTATTCCAATATATAAGAAAGGTGACCCGAACGATCCTGCCAGCACGGCGGAAAGCTGCCGATAGCGCCATGGGGGTTGGCGGATTTTCCACCCCATGCCGACCTTGGCGGAGCGGTAAATCCCCAATCCCCATTTTGCCCTTCCCCATTCCCATTCTTGCCCCATAGGGTATAATGGGAGTGGGGAAGGCGTTAATTACGCCACCGTAAAGTACGGTGGCGTAATTAACAACGAGGTCCCTTAGCGCCATGGATTTCTCCGCCCGGTAAAACCAGGCGGAGAAAGGCTCCATGGCGCTACGGGAACTCGTAGTAGGGTGGACGGGTCCGCCACGATTACCGCTGGCGGTAACCCACTCCGCCAGGGTCGTAATGAGGGCCTAAGACTTTCCAGGGCGGCCATATCAATATGGCCTCCCTGGATCTGACTTCAGTTTTGATTGTGTGGTTCGACAGCGACTTTGGGATAAATTGCTTAAGCTTGATGTGCCCTCTAAGCTGGTATACTTATTTGGAGCATTGCATCAGAATTCGACTCTAAGAATTCCCTTAAATAAGAAAGGGGCTCTTTCTCAATCCCTCAAGGTGCACTTAGATCAAAGTCAGGGGTGCACTTTGGCGCCCGCACTTTTCAATCTATATCTGAGTGACATCAAAGATCTATGGGGCACTCATGATTTGATACCTGTTAAACTGTGCCACCTAAAAATACATTGGTTGGCCTTCGCTGATGACATTATTTTATTTGATAGGACTCCACAAGTCCTCCAACGCAAACTTAACATCTTTTACGAGAATACCCTATTGAACAATTTAGTAGCAAACGTGGTGAAATCTAAGGTGGTCATATTTACAAAAGCTAAAAAAGCCAAGGTGATGCAGTATCTTATGTGGCCTGAAATGGTTCAGTGGTTCCCGGTTATACGATATCTGGGATACAATCTATCCAACACTGCATCGATTGCTATATGGTCATCAACATTAAAGGTTAAGATGTCTTCACGGTTGTCATATATGAAGCGGATAATGAAGAAACTCTGTAGATTTTCAGTTCTTCCAGCTTTGAAATACTACTTGGGGAAGATCGAGCCCGTTCTGCTCTATGATTTAGATATGGCCGCTCTAAATCTTGGTCCTTGTCTGAATTCCATGCAAGGTTCGCTGTGGAAAAAGGTGTTTGGGTTTGCTCCTTCAGTTCCCAATGCTGTTATTTGACATGAGCTGGATTTTATTTCCCTCAGGGCTTGGCTACATTGGAGACAGCTGCTTTCTTATTCCAAGCTGCTTAGTCCCCCGCCAAACACCCTGTACGTTTATTTGAATCAAATTATGGGCCAATGCTATGTACCTTCTATCTCCTTTTTCAGGGATAGAATGTTCAGACTGTTGAAAAGTATTGGTTCTACAGAGTCTGAACTAATGGGAAATCCAGATGCTGTAAAACGTAAATTGTTTAGAGATGACTGGAGGCTCATGCTCGAAAGTCCCTGTCGAACTGTTCATTATACAGGGACTATGCTGGGTGTCTGCACCGCTTTGGACAATTGTCTGTTTACCTCAAATGTTTTTCTTGTCCTAAGGCCAGCAGATCTTTTTTAAGATTCAGGCTGAACTAATTCCACACGAGGGAATGAACCAAGAATTGGTTGACTATTTCAACGAAAAGGGTCCATCTGGAGGCCTGTCATTTTTGTGAGGGAACCTCCACCAATGAAACGCTGAGACAATGGATTCTGGATTGCCATTCCCTGAGTCAGATCAGAACAACTTGTTTCCCTAAGCAAATGGACAGTTGAAACACTCTAGGGAATTGTTTTGGTCACTCTCATGGGTAGTGAGAATCTATCCCTCAATATAGCACTTGTTCATATGTTGAATGAAATTGAAAGCCGGTTTTAAATACAGTAGGTATGTTTTTTGTAATGCATTTACATCGTTTTTATGTTAAATGTGACACACAGTGATAATTAGGGGCCAATTCATAGAATTCGGCGCACAAGTGGCGCACGCGGCTGGCGCACAGTGTGCGCGTGCGGTAGGCTGCGCCAGCCGCGTGCGCCGAAACACATTCAGGCGCACAGCGTATTCATGGATTCCAACATCCACAACCAGCCGTGGCGCAGAGTGGCGCAGCGACCCTGCAGCAGCGTCAGTTACGCCCCCAAGAACGCCCCTTGCGCAGGAAAAAGCCATCAAAATCCCCAATCCAGCGCAAAGGGCAGCAGCAAACGCAGTGCGGGGAGCGTGTATTTCAGGGGTGTGCGGGAGTCCCCACACGCGATAGGCCTGGGTACGTGTATTACAGGGGTGCGCGAGAAAATCTACACGCGATTGGCCTGGGTACGTGGATTACAGGGGTGCGCGAGAAATTCTACACGCGATTAGCCTGGGTACGTGTATTACAGGGGTGCGCGAGAAAATCTACACGCGATTGGCCTGGGTACGTGGATTTCAGGGGTGCGCGAGAAAATCTACACGCGATTGGCCTGGGTACGTGGATTTCAGGGGTGCGCGAGAAATTCTACACGCGATTGGCCTGGGTACGTGGATTACAGGGGTGCGCGAGAAATTCTACACGCGATTAGCCTGGGTACGTGTATTACAGGGGTGCGCGAGAAAATCTACACGCGATTGGCCTGGGTACGTGGATTTCAGGGGTGCGCTCGAAATTCTACACGCGATTAGCCTGGGTACGTGTATTACAGGGGTGCGCGAGAAAATCTACACGCGATTGGCCTGGGTACGTGGATTTCAGGGGTGCGCGAGAAATTCTACACGCGATTGGCCTGGGTACGTGTATTACAGGGGTGCGCGAGAAATTCTACACGCGATTACCCTGGGTACGTGTATTACAGGGGTGCGCGAGAAAATCTACACGCGATTGGCCTGGGTACGTGGATTTCAGGGGTGCGCGAGAAAATCTACACGCGATTGGCCTGGGTACGTGGATTTCAGGGGTGCGCGAGAAATTCTACACGCGATTAGCCTGGGTACGTGTATTACAGGGGTGCGCGAGAAAATCTACACGCGATTGGCCTGGGTACGTGGATTTCAGGGGTGCGCGAGAAATTCTACACGCGATTGGCCTGGGTACGTGGATTTCAGGGGTGCGCGAGAAATTCTACACGCGATTGGCCTGGCTACGTGGATTTCAGGGGTGCGCGAGAAATTCTACACGCGATTGGCCTGGGTACGTGGATTTCAGGGGTGCGCGAGAAAATCTACACGCGATTGGCCTGGGTACGTGGATTTCAGGGGTGCGCGAGAAATTCTACACGCGATTGGCCTGGGTACGTGGATTTCAGGGGTGCGCGAGAAATTCTACACGCGATTGGCCTGGGTACGTGGATTTCAGGGGTGCGCGAGAAAATCTACACGCGATTGGCCTGGGTACGTGGATTTCAGGGGTGCGCGAGAAATTCTACACGCGATTAGCCTGGGTACGTGTATTACAGGGGTGCGCGAGAAAATCTACACGCGATTGGCCTGGGTACGTGGATTTCAGGGGTGCGCGAGAAATTCTACACGCGATTGGGCCTGTGCGAGTGGGGCAGTGTATTACGTAGGTGTGCGGGAAGTTGAAGAGGTGAATTGCCAGTGTGGGTCCGCCCAGGTCTCCCCTCTACCCCCTCCACGACCTCTGCAGGCAGCCCACACCACAGGGGACTACCCTGCACCCCTGGTCATGTCCCGCAGGCAGCCCATCCACCATGGGCATGCCCCCCAGCCAAGCCACATGTCCCCTTGCACCCCCACCCCCCAGCAGGCCCCCACTCATGTCCCCCTGCACCCCCACCCCCCAGCAGTGCAGGGGCAGCCCCCACCAGGCCCCCACCCATGTCTCCCACCACCCCCAGTCACCAGCCACCAGGGGCAGCCTCCACCAGGCCCCCACCCATGTCCGACTCATGTCTCCCAGCACCCCCACCCCCCAGCCACCAGGGGCAGCCTCCACCAGGCCCCCACCCATGTCCGACTCATGTCTCCCAGCACCCCCACCCCCCAGCCACCAGGGCCAGCCTCCACCAGGCCCCCACACATCTCACAGCACCACCACCCCCCAGCCACCAGGGGCAGCCTCCACCAGGCCCCCACCCATGTCTGACTCATGTCTCCCACCACCCCCACCCCCCCAGCCACCAGGGGCACCCTCCACCAGGCCCCCACCCATGTCTCCCAGCACACCCACCCCCCAGCCACCAGGGGCAGCCTCCACCAGGCCCCCACCCATGTCTCCCAGCACCCCCACCCCCCAGCCACCAGGGGCAGCCTCCACCAGGCCCCCACCCATGTCTCCCAGCACCACCCCCCCCCAGCCACCAGGGGCATCCTCCACCAGGCCCCCACCCATGTCTCCCAGCACCACCACCCCCCAGCCACCAGGGGCAGCCTCCACCAGGCCCCCACACATGTCTCCCACCACCCCCACCCCCCAGCCACCAGGGGCAGCCTCCACCAGGCCCCCACACATATGTCCCCCTGCACCCCCACCCCCTAGCATCCAGGGGCACCCTCCACCTGGCACCCACCCATGTCTCCCAGCACACCCACCCCCCAGCCACCAGGGGCAGCCTCCACCAGGCCCCCACCCATGTCTCCCAGCACACCCACCCCCCAGCCACCAGGGGCAGCCTCCACCAGGCCCCCACCCATGTCCGACTCATGTCTCCCAGCACCCCCACCCCCCAGCCACCAGGGGCAGCCTCCACCAGGCCCCCACCCATGTCTCCCAGCACACCCACCCCCCAGCCACCAGGGGCAGCCTCCACCAGGCCCCCACCCATGTCCGACTCATGTCTCCCAGCACCCCCACCCCCCCAGCCACCAGGGGCAGCCTCCACCAGGCCCCCACCCATGTCTCCCAGCACCCCCACCCCCCAGCCACCAGGGGCAGCCTCCACCAGGCCCCCACCCATGTCTCCCAGCACCACCACCCCCCAGCCACCAGGGGCATCCTCCACCAGGCCCCCACCCATGTCTCCCAGCACCACCACCCCCCAGCCACCAGGGGCAGCCTCCACCAGGCCCCCACACATGTCTCCCACCACCCCCACCCCCCAGCCACCAGGGGCAGCCTCCACCAGGCCCCCACACATATGTCCCCCTGCACCCCCACCCCCTAGCATCCAGGGGCACCCTCCACCTGGCACCCACCCATGTCTCCCAGCACCCCCACCCCCCCGCCACCAGGGGCAGCCTCCACCAGGCCCCCACCCATGTCTCCCAGCACCCCCACCCCCCAGCAGTGCAGGGGCAGCCCCCACCAGGCCCCCACCCATGTCTCCCACCACCCCCAGTCACCAGCCACCAGGGGCAGCCTCCACCAGGCCCCCACACATCTCACAGCACCACCACCCCCCAGCCACCAGGGGCAGCCTCCACCAGGCCCCCACCCATGTCTGACTCATGTCTCCCAGCACCCCCACCCCCCAGCCACCAGGGCCAGCCTCCACCAGGCCCCCACACATCTCACAGCACCACCACCCCCCAGCCACCAGGGGCAGCCTCCACCAGGCCCCCACCCATGTCTGACTCATGTCTCCCACCACCCCCACCCCCCCAGCCACCAGGGGCACCCTCCACCAGGCCCCCACCCATGTCTCCCAGCACACCCACCCCCCAGCCACCAGGGGCAGCCTCCACCAGGCCCCCACCCATGTCCGACTCATGTCTCCCAGCACCCCCACCCCCCCAGCCACCAGGGGCACCCTCCACCTGGCACCCACCCATGTCTCCCAGCACCCCCATCCCCCAGCCACCAGGGGCAGCCTCCACCAGGCCCCCACCCATGTCTCCCAGCACCCCCACCCCCCAGCCACCAGGGGCAGCCTCCACCTGGCACCCACCCATGTCTCCCAGCACACCCACCCCCCAGCCACCAGGGGCAGCCTCCACCAGGCCCCCACCCATGTCTCCCAGCACACCCACCCCCCAGCCACCAGGGGCAGCCTCCACCAGGCCCCCACCCATGTCCGACTCATGTCTCCCAGCACCCCCACCCCCCAGCCACCAGGGGCAGCCTCCACCAGGCCCCCACCCATGTCTCCCAGCACACCCACCCCCCAGCCACCAGGGGCAGCCTCCACCAGGCCCCCACCCATGTCCGACTCATGTCTCCCAGCACCCCCACCCCCCCAGCCACCAGGGGCAGCCTCCACCAGGCCCCCACCCATGTCTCCCAGCACCCCCACCCCCCAGCCACCAGGGGCAGCCTCCACCAGGCCCCCACCCATGTCTCCCAGCACCACCACCCCCCAGCCACCAGGGGCATCCTCCACCAGGCCCCCACCCATGTCTCCCAGCACCCCCACCCCCCAGCAGTGCAGGGGCAGCCCCCACCAGGCCCCCACCCATGTCTCCCACCACCCCCAGTCACCAGCCACCAGGGGCAGCCTCCACCAGGCCCCCACACATCTCACAGCACCACCACCCCCCAGCCACCAGGGGCAGCCTCCACCAGGCCCCCACCCATGTCCGACTCATGTCTCCCAGCACCCCCACCCCCCCAGCCACCAGGGGCACCCTCCACCAGGCCCCCACACATCTCACAGCACCACCACCCCCCAGCCACCAGGGGCAGCCTCCACCAGGCCCCCACCCATGTCCGACTCATGTCTCCCAGCACCCCCACCCCCCAGCCACCAGGGCCAGCCTCCACCAGGCCCCCACACATCTCACAGCACCACCACCCCCCAGCCACCAGGGGCAGCCTCCACCAGGCCCCCACCCATGTCTGACTCATGTCTCCCACCACCCCCACCCCCCCAGCCACCAGGGGCACCCTCCACCAGGCCCCCACCCATGTCTCCCAGCACACCCACCCCCCAGCCACCAGGGGCAGCCTCCACCAGGCCCCCACCCATGTCCGACTCATGTCTCCCAGCACCCCCACCCCCCCAGCCACCAGGGGCACCCTCCACCTGGCACCCACCCATGTCTCCCAGCACCCCCACCCCCCAGCCACCAGGGGCAGCCTCCACCAGGCCCCCACCCATGTCTCCCAGCACCCCCACCCCCCAGCCACCAGGGGCAGCCTCCACCAGGCCCCCACCCATGTCTCCCAGCACCACCACCCCCCAGCCACCAGGGGCATCCTCCACCAGGCCCCCACCCATGTCTCCCAGCACCCCCACCCCCCAGCCACCAGGGGCAGCCTCCACCAGGCCCCCACCCATGTCTCCCAGCACCACCCCCCCCAGCCACCAGGGGCATCCTCCACCAGGCCCCCACCCATGTCTCCCAGCACCACCACCCCCCAGCCACCAGGGGCAGCCTCCACCAGGCCCCCACACATGTCTCCCACCACCCCCACCCCCCAGCCACCAGGGGCAGCCTCCACCAGGCCCCCACCCATGTCTCCCAGCACCACCACCCCCCAGCCACCAGGGGCAGCCTCCACCAGGCCCCCACCCATGTCCAGGAACAGAGACTTCCATGCTGTCATGTGTGCAATCTGCACAGGGCTCCCCATGTCACATTCAAACACATGCAACAACCATGCGGTTCACACATTACAGGTCGCACATGCATTACCATGATGTCCCTGCACACATACATGCGTACATGGCCTATGTCACACATACAGGCAGGTATCAGACAACCAGCACACTGCAACATGCCCTGTCTCACACAGCAATGCTTGGCCACTTACCGCTCAACTCCAGACGGGTCTCCCTCTCAAGGACCTGGGCGTGGAGCGCTGGGTGTATGCGTTCCAGGACCCTCAACTGGATGGAACTCATGCGGCCCCGGCCCCCCTCCACAAGGCGCCGGGCCTTCATGAGGGTCCTTGACCTCAAGTCCTCCCAGCGCTTCTTGACCTTCTGGATGGTGCGGGTTGCCACCCCCTCCGCGTCCTCTCCCGTCCTTCCATCTTGGCGCGGGACGATCCGAAGAGGGCATCATACTGCCCCAGGACTTGCTCCACCAGGACACCAACTTCGGTGGCAGTGAAGCTGGTGCCCCTCTGCCCCTCTGCCCCTCTGGCCGGGGGTTGCAACTGGTGTCAGATGTGGTTGTGCTCCACATGGCAACCCCAGGGGCAGGAGTGGGTGACCAACTGGGTCCTGGGGCTGGGCTGTGGAGCGATGTCATTTGAGTCGGGACTCTTCTGTACCAGCAGGGGTGGACACAGCAACTGGACCCCTGCAGATGGCTGATGTGCAGGCACCAAATGGCAGGGCACGGTGGCAGCAGGCAGGCAGGCAGGCAGCAGCAGATGGCATGTGGGAGGCTGCTTGGGGCACTGGGGGCCAGTGAAGTGTCCTTCTGGGCAGGAGCGTGGTCTTCCGTGCGTTTTCGCGTGGCCAGCTTCATACGGAGTGAGTAGGCACGTGAAAAATCTGCACGCAGCGTGTAATGCGCGTAAGCGCGCGTGAAAAACTGCACGTCCGCGTGTAATAGGAGGAAAGGGCCCATGCATAAGCGTGCGCGCGTGAAAAACTGCACGTCCGCGTGTAATGCGCGTAATCAAACGTGAAAAAGTGCACGTCCGCATGTGACTTGACGCGCGCGTGCGTTTTCCCTCAGCACGGGTTAAAGGTGAGCGGGCCCAGCAGTTCGCTGTACGTGCCTATCGTGGAGACCGACGTGTGTTGCTGCTTCCAGTTGTTTCGCGCGCCATCTACTTCACAGCTCTCAAGGACGTATCTCTTCTTTTGGCGGGGGTATTGGCTACGCGTGTTTTTCTGCATCGCGCTAGTCAGACGGTGAGTCGCAAACGCTCCTTTTCCCACTGCGGGTGCCCCTGTGTATCGCACCCATTTTCGATGTCATCGTAGCCTGCGTGTCCCACGCGTACGCGTTATACGTGTTACTGGGTGCCACCGCGTACTGCGGGAGGTTTAATCCACGCACGTAGGCTGCAGGGTTGCGTGCACGGTTTTACTGCAGTTTTGGGGTGCCTGAGCGTTGCGTGACCCGTCAACACATCACCGGGGTCACATACAGCCTTGCAGGTGCAGGGGGGCTGTTAACATCTTGCTTCCCACCCCCTTCACCCCAATTGCCCAGGTCAATTGTGCTGTACACCTCCCATTGGCACCACTCCATCTGTGCCAGCACTATAACATCTGTGCCATGGTAGGGAGGCTACCAAAGGTGAGGGGCGCCTCAGCTGGGCGTCCTCCTCGTGGCGGGCGTGGTCGGGGACGTGGCCGTGGTGACCAGGGAGTAGGGGGACTCCAGGGTGTCCAGGGCAGCCACAGAGGGGGAAGAGGCAGGGGTGCGCCACTTGAGCACAATGTTGTGCCATGTGTCGGTGCAGCCATGCCACCACCCCCTGTGGTTCAGGGGGATGCAGCTCCTGCATCTGGCACTGGCACCCGTATGACCCGGCAGTCCGTTACATCGACTGCCACGGGCCCAAGGGTAGCGGTAGCTGCAGGTGCAGTTGTGGACACCGCCACCCAGGCTCAGGGTCTGCCAGCGCAGGCTGCGTTGGCACTTGAAGAGCCCTTGGTAGATCTCCAACAGGCCAGGGGGGAAACCATTGGGGCAGGCCGGGCTGCTCAGACCAAGACACGTGTCCCTGGGGCAGTCATGTCATCTGCTGCCCCGAACAGCCGGGTGTTGGCAAGTGCAGGGGCAGATGCACCCAACAGCACCCCGGTTGTGAGTCTGCCAACCAGGACCGTTGCGGTCAATGACCCTGCCACAGCTGATGTTGCTGCGCAGGGTCCATTAGTGGGCACCCAGCTGCCACTGACACAAGTCAGGCCTTTGGTCATCCCTCCACCTGCCACTCCCTCGGCTCAATCCACCCAACCCACTGGCCATACTGGTCAGGGCGGCATTAGCCAGCCAGGGTCTGCGCCACAGTCCAAGAGGAGGAAGGTTGCATCTGCAGCACAGGCTGGGACCCCACACACAGCCACGACCTCCTGCACGTCGAGGAAGAAGCCTTTCTGTAAGCAGGAACTGGACTTCCTCGTGGACTACGTGCGGGGACACAGCCGTGACATGCTAGTGGGTGCCAATAGTCAGACTACGGCTGCCCAACGTGACACCCACTGGAAGCATGTGGCGGAACATGTCAGTTCATTCGGCCATGAGGTGCGCACGGCGCAGGAGTGCAAAAAGCGCTGGAATGACATCAAGCGCAGCACTAAGGCCAAGCGTGCCTCAAATTACAACTTGACTCTGGTGACTGGCGGTGGGCCTGCACCAGAGGAGGAAGAACTCACTCCGCATGAGGCTCTCGTTGCGGAGTTCATACCACCAGAATTGGTCGAAGGTGTGGGAGAGATGCTGGACTTTGATGCCCAGTCCAGTGAGTGTTGATGCGTAGTTGTTGAGGACGTGTGTGTTTCACATGTGGGATGTGTTGTGCATGATTGCTGCTACATGTGACCTGTACATGGTTCTGATGTGTAAGTAATGCAATGCCACCGTCATGCATGTCTCCTCTGCCTGCATGCGGGACTCCATGTGGCCATGCCCCCTTGCCCCTCCACCGCCACTCTGCACCCCAGTTCCACCTTTGCACTGGTCTGCTACACTCTTGCCAATGTGTAGTTTCATGTTCATGTGTCCTGTGTAGATGCTAACTTCCAGCTTAGAAACTGCCAGACATATGCCGTGTGGTACAGCCTTAGTACTCGATGCAGGGCATCCCACTTGTACTGTGCATGGCTCAGATGTCCCGCAGGGACATGAGTGCCCATTAATGCTCCATGTGCATTGCACACATGCCCCTATGTGTCCTTGACTGGATGATCACTGTAATATGAGTCCTTGGTTACATACATTGCCTGCCCTATTATCGGCCTCCCCATGTCAACTGTGGCTCAGTCCTGCGTTGCACACATGTTTAGGCTCTGACAATCTGTGTGGCTCACAGGCCTCAGCCTGTTCAATGGCCAATGACTCTGTCCAACTCCTGTCGTGTCTTCTACACACGTGGCCGGCCTCCGGATCTTCCATCATGTGTCCTGCCCACTGTCCCAGCATCATTTGCAGTGTTGTAATTGAAATCACATTAAGCTGTTGATGCCAGTCAACACTGCTTGTCAATACACAGGTGTATGCTCAGCCTTTTGATACCATGCTAGGCATCCCTGCTTTGGTACTGGGGTGGAGGGGTGCTTGCCTTCTAGACATGGTACACATTGAATACACAATGCACGTGATGTCTGATTTTGACATTGCACTGCCTTCACATTTCCTGGCACACACCATGGAGTGCTTGTACATGTAGGTAGTGAGTGGCGTACACATTTTCTGCACTGCATAGACCCACTTCCATGCAAACTGCCACCTTTCAACAGGTCTGATCACAGAAGCTATTCTAAGTAGACCCAGCATGCATGCATGGTCATATGTTGTGTGTCACATGTCTGCCAGATGCCTTTGCTGTCGGTGTGTGTGTGTGTGTTGTGTGCTTCTGACATGTGTACTGACCCTTTCCTCTCTATTTTTCAGGTGATGACGCAATGGATGCAGAGGATGGTGTTGTCATGCCAGACACAGGGTTGGTAAGACCACATCAACCCGGCACTAGTGGGGGTCGTGGGGTGGTAGGCCACGAAAACCCCCAAGTGCTGCAGTCCATCCTGTCTCTGGCTGTCTATGAGTCCAGCCTTGATGACGACTCTGACGTCCATGTTGAGTTGGATGACCATCAAGTCCATGTGTCAGGGGTGAGTGATTCTGATGTGGACACTCCTCTGTCTGCGACCCCTGCACTGAGGGATCAGACAGTCTTGGTTCCTCCGCCCGTGGTGGATCGGGACGCAGGGTCACCCTCCACACCAGTCACTGATGTGCCTGGGACATCACGTCGACGGGGGCATGTAGTCGTGCAGCCGCAGGCGGTGCCAACACAGCGAGGACCCCCGGTCCTTGGGTCCCGCAGGGGTCAAGCCCGGCAACGCGGTCGCCGCGCGCAACCGCTGTATACTGAGTGGGAGCAAGACATGACTGCCAATTCAGAACGTCAGGGGGCAGCAATGGAGAACATCGCTGACAGCATGGAGCGTGTGGCCCGATCTGTGCTCCCCCCTGCTCGGCAGGTGCTACTCCAGCAGCAGGCGGCACGGTCCACGGCCCGCTCACTCAGGCTGGGCATGGCGGCCTCAGACAGGGCACGCCAGGCTGAAATGTCGTCTCTGCGTCAAGCAATTGCTGCTCACGCAGAGGCGCACATGGATGCCCTGAGGGAGGAGTATGCCTCCCTCAGATCCACTCTGGGTGTCCTTATGATGTCCCAGAGGCAGCGGGCAGAGGAGAGGTTTGCACAGCTTGAGCGCACCATCTCGGCTGAGCTACAGGCTTGCCGGGAGGTGCAGCGGTTGTCCAGCCAGGCCTTGCAGGAGGAACTCCGTGTTACACGTGCTACCTTGCAAGAGGAAGCACGTGTATCACGTGAGGTCCTGCATGCAGACCTATGTAACATCGCCACACAGAACCAGGCTCACCTGTCCGGCAGACTTGCTGCCGACGAGGGGCAAGCTGCGGCTAGGCGTGGCCAGGCTACTGTGCCATGTCCTCCTTTCCAGGATGAGCCAGACTCGGACGACCATCTATCTCCCACATAGGTCGTGCTGTGAAGGCGTTGAGCCCATGGAGGTATTTTTTTTTGGCTCAGCATCATCGCATGTGGATGTTGAGCAGCACCCTGTACCTCCCCCCTCCTGGGTGCCTCCCCTCCCCCCCGGGTCGTATGTGGCCATTTTTGATTTTTCATTTAGTTTAGTTAGTTAAGTTTCTGTTTGATAGTTAGTTTAAATAGGTAATGTAGGTTTTCCTTAGTTAGTGTAATTAGTTAATAGTTGAGTTAGTTTAAAATTTGTAGTCTATTGTGCTTACATGTGACAGTGCGGTGCCTTGTGGTTTTTGAAGGCATCCACTGTCTGTTCCAGCTGGGCCCTTCATGGTTGTCTTGTGTATGTGTTTGCTGCTTGGGTTCCTTGACTCACATATGCCACTCCTGCCTCCCTTATCCATGGGCTCGCAAGGATGGTTCGGTGTAACAGAATTTTACACAAGGGCTTTGGACTGTCATATCTGTGGCATGTCTGGTGCTTTTTGACTTGTGTTGACACCCCTAGTGGGGATGATTTAGGTGTAATTGTCCACTGTTCAGCTTTTGCTAGATGGGGCGTGTCATGATTAATGTGGACATTGATTGCTATGCATTGTGTATTATGTTTCATATCTTTCCTGTACACGTGCTTGTTGCAAATCATGCTGTAGTTAGTGTTCCACACTTTGGAGGTGAAAGACGGACTGATGGTGTGATTTGTGATGTGACTCTCTGACATGGTCAAGTAATGAGATGCCTGATGAGACACACACAGATCACTTTGATGCATTAATCATGTGTTTCATGCACTTTCTGCAGGGGGATGAGGCATCAGAGCACCTTTGCCAGCAGACATGGCCCATTGGACGACCTAATTCCTGACCCGTTTGTTGGTGCCCACATGCACATGTGTGCACAAGCAGAGCCACAGTGATTGCAGACCCACATCCTAGAACTGCTGACATGTTGCAAGCAACTCCAGGCAAGGTGAGCATCACAGGGGGGCCACGAGACAGCAAAGCTTGCACCAGGCGAGTTGCACGTGCAGGCTTAGTCACAGCACTGAGGGTGAGCTTAGACAAATATTGGTGTTGAAGCACAGAATGCAGCTCAGATGTGTTTGTGGACTGATGGCTGTTGATAGTAGGGTTGTCTGGGACACATGCGGGGGCAGTGGCACATACCCTGCGGTACACCAGGGTTCATTGAGGCACTTGTATCAACCATGTAGCCTTCCAAGACATGGAAAGGGGCAGCTCACAGGGACATACAGCAAGGGACATACTCGGGTGCAGTGCATGTCTATTCCACGTACTTCATGATAAATGCACTGGCAACTTTCTTTTGGTCATGGTGGTACGCAACTTGATCTGTAGTCATGGCTTGCCATATGGGTCTGTCTGCTTACCCAGGGAACATTGCATGTTGTGTGCATTGTGACACATTGGTGTTCCATTTGCCACGCACCCACCAGCGGCTGACTTACTGCATTGACTGTGAATGACCCGTCACAGGGTTGATATTATATATGGGTACGAAGCATGGAGCACAGATTTTCTGTTTGTAGAGGTGTATGTTGTTATGAGGCATGTTTTGTGTTGTGTTTTTGTGCAATTGGCATGTACTGGTTGCTGACTGTGTCTCTCTTTGCAGCATTGCAGTGCTCCTGTAACTGGACCTGAGAGTGCGCAGGCAGGAGGCCAGCACTCAAAACCAGAGCTAAGTGTCTTGTTGTATTTTCTTACAAACTGCCCTGCATAGGCTTGCTGGGGAGTGTACTGATGCATGGATGTATGTGTGGTCCTATTTGGTATGTTTTTTACCCTAATCACCCTTGATCCTATGCAATTTCGAAACCTGTACCCTCTACCCGGTGTTCCTGCTTCCCATGCCTATCCAAGCAATGTTCCCTGACCCTCTTTCCCCACTGGGGTTGCGGATGCCTGTGTAAGCCCCGAACTTGCAGGCGCCAAAACCCTAGAGGGGGTGGTTGGTTCGTACCACTCCTGAGCCTGGACTACAGAAGGCCATGACAATGATGTCCAAGTTTGTTTGTATTGTGCATGTGTTCATGCAGGTTGTACATTTTCGTGCATTCCCTGGTTTCATGTGTCATTCCTGCTCCCCTCACCTGCCACGCATTCCAGTCATCCAGTGTGTCTACACCTGTCCAGACTGCATATCCCTGAACCTCTTTCCCCACCAGGATCTCAGGGGCCTGTGTGAGTTTGACCTTGCAGGCACCCGGGACATGGTGTGGGTGGTTGTTTCATGAGACTCCAGCGCCTGTACAGGGGATCTGTGACAGTACACATCCATTCATGGTGCATCATCCTATGTCATGTACCACACATGTCTCACATCCAGTCGTGACATTGTTTTGCTGTGCTACCTTGGTTGTTGCATCATTGTGGTAGTACTTGGCCTTTGAGACGTACTGCTATGTCAAGTCATCTACTGGAGGGTGTTTGGGTTCCTTTTCATGCCTTGGATTATGTGAATTTGGAAATGAGTGTGGATTCTGAGGGTTCAGGCATCTCTTTACACACAAGGTGGGAGATGGACACGAAGGGTAAAGGTGATCCTGTGGCCAGGTGGGAATGAGGGTTGGAGGCTCCATGACCCAGGTGCAGTTGTTCAGTGGGTCATGGTCATTTGCGAGGGGGGGGGGTTGTTGTTGATAGTTGCGTTGCCCTGCAGTGTGATGGGAACTCTGACATTGTAATGTTGTTGTCCTATGTACATGTTGTGTTCTGCTGATCAATGCCTGTTCATGTGTTGTGTTTTCCTTTCAGGTGCAAGGGGATAGTAGTGGTTTGACATGCTGGGGTGTACACATGGTGGATGTTCACATGTGATGTGTAGGGAACACTGATGGTCACTTGAGTGCACATGCATATGTGGAGTGCATGTCCTTGCAGAACCACACACTTGCACTCGGATGCACTCCATGTACTCCCACCCTTGCATATCCACGTGTACACTGTTTGCCTTCTGGTGGCCACTGTGTCCCGCCAGCACATGTTCTGTGACCGATTATGGTTCGAGTACATGCCTAATTTGATGTTTGATCTAGTCTGTCACTTAGATGTGATGCTCAGGGTGTGCATCACACACAATGGCTGTTCACTGTGCTGTGCGCTGAGCAGTGTGATGCAGGAGTAGGACATTGCACACATGAGCTGCGGTGTTCATTTTGCAATGCATCATGTGCATATAGCCAGGCATTCATTGTGATGTTACGTCTACGACTGTTGTAATGCATTTGGAATCGACTAATTTTTGGTGGGACATCTTGTTGGTCTGTCATTTCATCGGATTCCGGGTCAGGCATCATTGTCCGATGCCACTGTACATTTAGGACATGGAAATGTGTACCTTATCGTTACTGGGTGGGTGTATGGGTATTGCTTGCCATGTCATGTTGATGTTTGGGAGGGTTTGACTGTCATGACAGTGATGGCCATGGCCTGTTTTGCAGGTGTGTGTGATGCACACCTTGCATGTCCAGGTCATCCGCTTCTCAGAGCAACTAGCTGGGGGTAGGTTTCTCTCCGCAGCAGGGCCCTCCCCCTCAAACAGACTTCCTGACTTGAACTTGAGGGGAACCATCTCCAGTTCAGGAAGCACCTCAAGACCTTCCTCTTTGCTTCTGCTTACTCTCTGCCTCTCCCTTGCAGAATTATTCACTGGAACTGCACAGGAGCTGCAACTGGGCCACTCTCACCAACCTCGGTCCCTGGGCCAGCCACTGTCCACTTGCACTGCCACCCTGGCAACCCCTGCACTGCAGTACTGTCTCTCTATCCCTACAGCCCTCCCTTCCCAGCACTCGTCTGCACTTACCTTTGCAGTTGCCACCAGGCGACCTATGTATAATTGTTTGGCCTACTTCCCCTGTACTGGACTCCCCCCCACCCTTGCACTTTTCCCTTCCCCCTACCCCTGCACTTGCACAATCACAATGACACCTGGCCTAGTAGTACCATTCTCTGTGTTCCCTTGTTCCCCCCCCCCCCCTGCCTCATTGTGCCTTGTAATACTTGTGTATGGCTCATGTCATGTCACATGTCATATGTGTGCATTTTGGTTGCACAGGATCGCTTGTGTTTAAGTAGCTAGGGATGCAGACGATGTGGCACTTCCATGGCAACTATCTCAGGGTGGTAGGGTTGTGACAGTTGACTGTCACTTTGTCATCATCGATTGTCACCTGGTATGTGCCAGGCCTGTGTGCACTCCGCAGGGGTGGGAGTTTAGGTGAAAAATGTGGCCACAAGCTGGGTCCGGGCTACCTCGCCACGTGCCCTGTCCCCTCCCATGGCCAGCGCCTGTGCCTGTGGTTGGGGATGTGGGGGCACCACCATGTCCACCGGGACGCCCTGCCGTGTTGCAACATTGTGCAGGACACATGCTGCCACAATGATCCTGCACACAACTGCTGGTGCATAGAGTAGTTGCCCACCAGAGCGGTCAAGGGAGCGGAAACGTGACTTGAGCACTCCGAATGTGCGCTCCACTATGCCCCTGGTTGCAATATGGGCAGCGTTGTATCTTACCTGGGGTGGTGTGGTGGGGTTCCGGATTGGCGTCATCATGTGGTTGCTCAGAGGGTAGGCACTGTCCCCTGGGGAGGTGATAATTGTTCAGATTATTGGGGTTGGTATATTTGTCTGTGTGTGACTTGCATGCATGTGCAAGGGCATTTGTACTCACCTAGGAGCCATGTGTCGCCATGCTGCCCAGCTTCCAGGGCCCGGCTCAGGGCGGACATTCTGTATATGAAACTGTCATGGGTGGAGCCAGGGTAGTTTGCATAGACAGAGGTGATGATTCCCTTTGCATCGCATACCACCTGTACATTGATGGAATGCCAGTGCTTGCGGTTTCGGTATATGTGCTCAGTGGCCCTAGGTGGACGTAGGGCCACATGGGTGCAATCTATGGCACCGAGCACTTTGGGGAAGTGTGCCACCCTGAAAAAATCCAGGACAACGGCCTGCCTTTCTGCGGGTGTTCTGGGCATGTATATGTGCCTGCGGACTGAGGGGCGCGCTGTCATGATTGCCAGTACCTGGTGTAGGCAGCGTGACTGCGTGGCCTGTGAGACCCCCCCCACTATGGCAGTGGTCCACTGAAACGACCCAGTGGCCAAGAAATGCAAGACATTGAGCAGCTTCTCCAAGGGGCTCAATGCTTGGGAGCAAAGGGTGGGGGATGTGAGGTCATCTTCCCACTCCCTGACCAGGTCTAGGATGATATGGGGTGGAAACCTATACCTGCCGTAGACCTGGTCGTCAGGCATCCCAAAAAGGCCTGTCCGTGGTGCAAAAATGCGTGGCCTGGCTATTCTCCTCCTCCTGCGGTGTCCCACAATCACTGCAGCAACAAATGGGGCATTCATCGTCGCTGTATTTACGCGTTTGTTGTTTGCGCGCACTTTTATGCTGTGCGCGGGACGCCTCCGTGTGGGCGGAATCGTTGGTTTCCCGTATTCTGGTGTCATCGCGTGTGATCGGAGGGGAGCGGGCGTACACGCGATTGGCCTGGGTACGTGTGTTTCGGGGTGCGCGGGAAGTTCCACACGCGATTGGCCGGGGTACGTGTGTTTCGGGGTCCCGTGAACTTTCACACGCGATTGGTTGGGATCCACGTGTGTACTGTCATCACGTGCAATGAGGGATACTCCCTCGCACGTCACGTCACAGACGCGCTCACGCGCTGAGGGCCTTTGGTCCAATGAAAATGCGTATGCGTGCAGACGCGCTTACGCGCTAAGGGCCTTTCCTCGAATTACACGCTGACGTGCAGAATTTTCACGTGCCTAATCACTCCGTATCAAGCTGGCCACGCGTAAGCACACGGAAGACCACGCTCCTGCCCAGAAGGCCGAACTACTGCCCCCCAGAGCCCCGAGCACGCTCCCACCTGCCATCTGCTGCTGCCTGACTGCCTGCTGCCCACGTGCCCTGCCATTTGCTGCCTGCACATCAGCCAGGGGTGCTGTTGGTGTGACCACCCCTGCTGGAACCAAAGACTCCCGACTGGGATTCCATCGCTCCACAGCCCAGCCCCAGGACCCAGTTGCCCACCCACTCCTGCCTCTGGGGTTGTCATGTCGGGGCCAACTCCATCTGTGACCACTGACAACCCCCGGCCAGAGAGGCAGAGGGGCACCAGCTTCAGTGCCACCGAAGTTGGTGTCCTGGTGGAGCAAGTCCTGGGGCAGTATGATGCCCTCTTCGGAAGTTGCCGCGCCGACAAGGAAGGACGGACTCGGATCTGGACTGACATCGTGACTGCCATCAACGCGGAGGGGGTGGCAGTCCGCGACTTCCAACATGTCAAGAAGCGCTGGGAGGACTTCAGGTCCAGGACCCTGACCAAGGCCCGGCGCCTCTTGAAGGCAGCGGATGCCAAGGGGCGCCGGGGCCACTTGTCGGAAGAACAGATGAGGGTCCTGGAACACATATCCCCAGCGCTCCACGTCCAGGTCCTTGAGAGGCAGACCCGTCTGGAGTCGAGCGGTGAGTGTACATGCATCCTGATTGTGAGCAGTGCGTGTGGTGATTGTTCAGTAGTGTGCAGGTTGCACATCTGTTTGTATGGGGTCGAATATGGGTGCGGGTGTGTGGGTGCGGGTGTACAGGGCCGTGGGGCTGACACATGCGAGGGCTGTAATGTGTGAGACATGGATGGTGCCTGTGTGTGTGGGCTTGCATGCCAAATGCAGTTGTGTGGGCACACAAGTCTGTATGAATGTGTATGTGAGTAGACATGTCCGTGATGTCACGCATGTATGTTGTTTTCAGCTGATTGTATCAGCGCTGTGTACATGTGCATGTGTGTGTATTTGACAAGGGTGCAACAGTGATGCAACATGGATGCATGTGACAGCGGTATGTGGAAGCCTGATTGGCAGATGTGACATGGATGCCCGTCTGAACACTGCGACACTTAGCAGAGGTGTACACATGCATGCAAGTGTGGTGGTGTGTGTACATGTGTGGTGCACTTCCTGTGTTGCATGTGATGTCTGGCTCACCTTTGCCTGCTGATGCTGTTGTATGTGTATGGATGGTGTTGGCAGTTGCAACATGGCTGTGGTATGGCTCGTGTGTGCAAGTTGTAATGACATGTGTGTTGGGGATTGTGATGACATGTCAGAGGTTTGCCAATGCCACTCATGTACAACTGTCATGTGTGTATGTGTACATTGTACAGTGCCCTGATGCCTGTGTTTTGTTTCTCCCTGTCTGCAGCGTCAACTGATGAAGAGGGCGGAGAAGGTGCTGTGGAGCACAGCGGCGGGGATCCGACCGCCAGCCGGAGACGCAAGGCCCGGCTCCCCTCCCAGGTTGTCATCTCGTCGGGGAGTGAGGAGTCCGGTGCCGCGTCCCAGGCCGCAGCTGCCGGGGGGAGGTCCAAGAGGCGGAGGTTGCAGTTGGACTCCTCGGCAGCAGAAGGGGCAGCTGGGACCCCACAGGGCCCAACGGGGGAAGATGGCACAGAGTCATCCAGGTTGGTGGGGGGTTTGGTGGAGGAGGAGGCCGTGCAAGCACCGGAGACGGGGTCTGGGGGTGGGGATCCCACTGGTGCTAGTGGTGCAGTGCAGGACCAGGGACAGGAGGCAGCACAGGCCGCCGCGGAGGTGCCTGTGTGCAATCCTGTCTCTGATCCTGTCCCTGCATCATCTTGCACCAGCAGGGATGCCCATGTCCAGACCAGTTTTCAGGCAGGGGATGAGCTGACGTCAACTGGCCTTCCCCTGCCTGCGGACGTGGCTATCCAGGCCCGGGTTGAGCCTGTCCTGGCTGGAGTGGCGTTGCGTCAACGGGCCATGCGAGGCGACCTGCAGTCTTTTCATGAAGAGACTGCAGGTCATCTCGAATGGCTCGTTGACCACGTCAGCCTGCTGGGACAGGTCACCCAGGCCGGATTCCTCCGTCTGATGGGGCTTGCCACGACCCCCTCCTCAGCTGGACCCCCTACGCGCCAGTCGTCCTCTGTGCCATCTTCCCACCCATCAGTCACCTGGGTGCCCTGTGGAGCTGCCTCTGACGGTGCGGCCAGGCTGGTGGAGGAGGCATCCCTGCCACAGTCGGGAGTCGGACGTCCAGCAGGGGTGGCCACGTCAACGACTGCACCCCAGCCGGCGGAGGATGTGCAGGCAGCAGGAGGCAGTGCAGGGGCAGAGGCACAGCAGCAGCAGCTCCATGGTGGGAGCCATGAAGGCTCGGGGCCTTCGACATCGGAGGGGCAGGCATCGGCCGGAGGGCAGGAGGACCCAGGACAAAAAGTGTCTTCCGTGTGGCAGCGGTTGGGCCACGCCATAGATGCAGAGCGGCAGCGGGCGGAAGAGGCACGGCTCTCAATGGTCAGGGCGGAGAACTCCATGCAGAGGGCCCTGAGGCGGGTCGAGTGCCTCGAGGCAATCCGCAGGGCTTTGGAGGTGGACACGTCGACGGCCCTGCGGACCCTCGGGGCCATGGAGGTGGACCGCCTCCGGGACATAGAGGAGGAGTTCGATGATGCCCTGGCCCGGCACATCCAGAAGTGAGCCGTGGAACTAGCCCGCTGCCCTTGTACATAGTTATGTAGGTAGTGTTAAGTTTCATTTTTGTTTTTATTTCATTTGGACCTTTTGGACATTGGCCACATTTTTGTATATAGTTTTTTTTATTAGTTAGTGTAGTTAGTTAGGTTTCCTTTATTTTGTTGGGATGATGGACCCTGGCTTCTTGCTTTGTACATAGTTGTGGACTTGGACATATTTTTTTTTTTTAATTATCCATGGATCAATGGCTTATGTTTTTTTTTCACATTGGATTTTGTTTGGTGGACATTGACTTTGTAGTACATTACTTTGGATTTCTATATTCTTTGATTTTTTCTTTTTTTTGGACGGACATGCTTCTTTTCATTGTTTTCCATTCACATTTCAGTTTCTTCATTTTTGTTTCTATTCATCTTTCCTTTAATACATTATTTATTTGTTGCACTTCAATGTGTGGTGTCTCATTGTTTTCATGCATTTCATGTTATGTGTTTTGAGATTCACTGACACCCATTGGGTGTATGTGAGGGACATGTGTTTGTTTTGGAACTTGCAATTGGTGTTCTGTGATGTGATTGCAGAATATGAGTGGGTGGATGCAATACTCGGGTGGGTGTTTTGCATTTGGGGGCTGACCATAGAGACCAGGGATCTGGACTGTGATGACATGTTGGGTGGGGAACATGAGTTGGACATGGGTGGGGGCCTGCTGGCAGGTGCCCCACAGTGCTGGGGGGTGGGAGACATGAGTGGGGGCCTGGTGGAGGGTGCCCCTGGATGCTAGGGGGTGGGGGTGCTGGGAGACATGTGTGGGGGCCTGGTGGAGGGTGCCCCTGGATGCTGGGGGGGGTGGGGGTGGTGGGAGACATGAGTGGGTGCCAGGTGGAGGGTGCCCCTGGATGCTGGGGGGGTGGGGGTGGTGGGAGACATGGGTGGGGGCCTGCTGGCAGGTGCCCCACAGTGCTGGGGGGTGGGAGACATGAGTGGGGGCCTGGTGGAGGGTGCCCCTGGATGCTAGGGGGTGGGGGTGCAGGGGGACATGAGTGGGGGCCTGTTTGAGGCTGCCCCTGCACTGCTGGGGGGTGGGGGTGGGGGGAGACATGAGTGGGGGCCTGGTGGAGGGTGTCCCTGGTGGCTGGGGGGGTGGGGGTGGTGGGAGACATGAGTGGGGGCCTGGTGGAGGGTGCCCCTGGATGCTAGGGGGTGGGGGTGCTGGGAGACATGTGTGGGGGCCTGGTGGAGGGTGCCCCTGGATGCTGGGGGGGGTGGGGGTGGTGGGAGACATGAGTGGGGGCCTGGTGGAGGGTGCCCCTGGATGCTGGGGGGGTGGGGGTGGTGGGAGACATGAGTGGGGGCCTGGTGGAGGGTGCCCCTGGATGCTGGGGGGTGGGTGTGCTGGGAGACATGTGTGGGGGCCTGGTGGAGGGTGCCCCTGGATGCTGGGGGGGTGGGTGTGCTGGGAGACATGTGTGGGGGCCTGGTGGAGGGTGCCCCTGGATGCTGGGGGGGTGGGGGTGGTGGGAGACATGAGTGGGGGCCTGGTGGAGGGTGCCCTGCACTGCTGGGGAGTGGGGGTGATGGGAGACATGAGTGGGTGCCAGGTGGAGGGTGCCCCTGGATGCTGGGGGGGTGGGGGTGGTGGGAGACATGGGTGGGGGCCTGCTGGCAGGTGCCCCACAGTGCTGGGGGGTGGGAGACATGAGTGGGGGCCTGGTGGAGGGTGCCCCTGGATGCTAGGGGGTGGGGGTGCAGGGGGACATGAGTGGGGGCCTGTTTGAGGCTGCCCCTGCACTGCTGGGGGGTGGGGGTGGGGGGAGACATGAGTGGGGGCCTGGTGGAGGGTGCCCCTGGTGGCTGGGGGGTGGGGGTGGTGGGAGACATGAGTGGGGGCCTGGTGGAGGGTGCCCCTGCACTGCTGGGGAGTGGGGGTGATGGGAGACATGAGTGGGTGCCAGGTGGAGGGTGCCCCTGGATGCTGGGGGGGTGGGGGTGGTGGGAGACATGGGTGGGGGCCTGCTGGCAGGTGCCCCACAGTGCTGGGGGGTGGGAGACATGAGTGGGGGCCTGGTGGAGGGTGCCCCTGGATGCTAGGGGGTGGGGGTGCAGGGGGACATGAGTGGGGGCCTGTTTGAGGCTGCCCCTGCACTGCTGGGGGGTGGGGGTGGGGGGAGACATGAGTGGGGGCCTGGTGGAGGGTGCCCCTGGATGCTGGGGGGGTGGGGGTGGTGGGAGACATGAGTGGGGGCCTGGTGGAGGGTGCCCCTGCACTGCTGGGGAGTGGGGGTGATGGGAGACATGAGTGGGTGCCAGGTGGAGGGTGCCCCTGGATGCTGGGGGGGTGGGGGTGGTGGGAGACATGGGTGGGGGCCTGCTGGCAGGTGCCCCACAGTGCTGGGGGGTGGGAGACATGAGTGGGGGCCTGGTGGAGGGTGCCCCTGGATGCTAGGGGGTGGGGGTGCAGGGGGACATGAGTGGGGGCCTGTTTGAGGCTGCCCCTGCACTGCTGGGGGGTGGGGGTGGGGGGAGACATGAGTGGGGGCCTGGTGGAGGGTGCCCCTGGTGGCTGGGGGGTGGGGGTGGTGGGAGACATGAGTGGGGGCCTGGTGGAGGGTGCCCCTGCACTGCTGGGGGGTGGGGGTGGGGGGAGACATGAGTGGGGGCCTGGTGGAGGGTGCCCCTGGATGCTGGATGCTGGGGGGTGGGGGTGGTGGGAGACATGGGTGGGGGCCTGCTGGCAGGTGCCCCACAGTGCTGGGGGGTGGGAGACATGAGTGGGGGCCTGGTGGAGGGTGCCCCTGGATGCTAGGGGGTGGGGGTGCAGGGGGACATGAGTGGGGGCCTGTTTGAGGCTGCCCCTGCACTGCTGGGGGGTGGGGGGTGGGGGGAGACATGAGTGGGGGCCTGGTGGAGGGTGCCCTTGGATGCTAGGGGGTGGGGGTGCAGGGGGACATGGGTGGGGGCCTGCTGGAGGCTGCCCCTGGTGGCTGGGGGTGCAGGGGGACATGCGTTGGTGGGCAGTAGTGCTAGTTGATATGTGGGTTGGCTGGTGGGCATGGCCATGGTGGATGGGGTGCCTGCAGGACATGTGCTGGGTAGGCCCCTGTGGTGTGAGCCACCTGCAGGGGCCGTGGAGGGTGTAGAGGGTACACTGTAGAGGGTGTGCTGCTCCCCGCGCACCCCCGAAATACACGTACCCCGCTCAATCGCGTGTGGAACTTCCCGCGCACCCCTGAAATCCACGTACCCGGCCAAATCGCGTGTGGAACTTCCCGCGCACCCCTGAAATCCACGTACCCGGCCAAATCGCGTGTGGAACTTCCCGCGCACCCCTGATATCCACGTACCAGGCCGAATCGCGTGTGGAACTTCCCGCGCACCCCCGAAATACACGTACCCCGCTCAATCGCGTGTGGAACTTCCCGCGCACCCCTGAAATCCACGTACCCGGCCAAATCGCGTGTGTCACTTCCCGCGCACCCCCGAAATACACGTACCACGCTCAATCGCGTGTGGAACTTCCCGCGCACCCCTGAAATCCACGTACCCGGCCAAATCGCGTGTGGAACTTCCCGCGCACCCCCGAAATACACGTACCCCGCTCAATCGCGTGTGGAACTTCCCGCGCACCCCTGAAATCCACGTACCCGGCCAAATCGCGTGTGGAACTTCCCGCGCACCCTGATATCCACGTACCCGGCCAAATCGCGTGTGGAACTTCCCGCGCACCCCCGAAATACACGTACCCCGCTCAATCGCGTGTGGAACTTCCCGCGCACCCCTGATATCCACGTACCCGGCCAAATCGCGTGTGGAACTTCCCGCGCACCCCCGAAATACACGTACCCCGCTCAATCGCGTGTGGAACTTCCCGCGCACCCCTGAAATCCACGTACCCGGCCAAATCGCGTGTGGAACTTCCCGCGCACCCCTGATATCCACGTACCCGGCCAAATCGCGTGTGGAACTTCCCGCGCACCCCTGAAATCCACGTACCCGGCCAAATTGCGTGTGGAACTTCCCGCGCACCCCCGAAATACACGTACCCCGCTCAATCGCGTGTGGAACTTCCTGCGCACCCCTGAAATCCACGTACCCGGCCAAATCGCGTGTGGAACTTCCCGCGCACCCCCGAAATACACGTACCCCGCTCAATCGCGTGTGGAACTTCCCGCGCACCCCTGAAATCCACGTACCCGGCCAAATCGCGTGTGGAACTTCCCGCGCACCCCTGAAATCCACGTACCCGGCCAAATCGCGTGTGGAACTTCCCGCGCACCCCTGATATCCACGTACCAGGCCGAATCGCGTGTGGAACTTCCCGCGCACCCCCGAAATACACGTACCCCGCTCAATCGCGTGTGGAACTTCCCGCGCACCCCTGAAATCCACGTACCCGGCCAAATCGCGTGTGTCACTTCCCGCGCACCCCCGAAATACACGTACCACGCTCAATCGCGTGTGGAACTTCCCGCGCACCCCTGAAATCCACGTACCCGGCCAAATCGCGTGTGGAACTTCCCGCGCACCCCCGAAATACACGTACCCCGCTCAATCGCGTGTGGAACTTCCCGCGCACCCCTGAAATCCACGTACCCGGCCAAATCGCGTGTGGAACTTCCCGCGCACCCCTGATATCCACGTACCCGGCCAAATCGCGTGTGGAACTTCCCGCGCACCCCTGAAATCCACGTACCCGGCCAAATCGCGTGTGGAACTTCCCGCGCACCCCCGAAATACACGTACCCCGCTCAATCGCGTGTGGAACTTCCTGCGCACCCCTGAAATCCACGTACCCGGCCAAATCGCGTGTGGAACTTCCCGCGCACCCCCGAAATACACGTACCCCGCTCAATCGCGTGTGGAACTTCCTGCGCACCCATGAAATCCACGTACCCGGCCAAATCGCGTGTGGAACTTCCCGCGCACCCCTGATATCCACGTACCCGGCCAAATCGCGTGTGGAACTTCCCGCGCACCCCCGAAATACACGTACCCGGCCAAATCGCGTGTGGAACTTCCCGCGCACCCCCGAAATCCACGTACCCGGCCAAATCGCGTGTGGAACTTCCCGCGCACCCCTGATATCCACGTACCCGGCCAAATCGCGTGTGGAACTTCCCGCACAACCCCGAAATACACGTACCCCGCTCAATCGCGTGTGTCACTTCCCGCGCACCCCCGGAATACACGTAGCCCGCTCATTCGCGTGTGTAACTTCCCGCGCACCCCCGGAATACACGTACCCCGCTCAATCGCGTATTTTACTTCCCGCGGCGCCACTTTTTTGATGCGCTGGGACTCTACCGCCTGCCTTCGTGTGGCGGACGTGTTTCAGCTTGTGCGCGGCTTTGGCTGTGCGTGGGTTTGCCCTATTCCATTCCATGAATACGTGTGGTTCGTGTGCGTGTGGGCGTTACCTCTGCTTCCGTGCAGTGCATCCCCAGTTACGCCCTTATTTTCGCGTGTTGTTCCCCATTCCGCGCGTTACGCCCCATGTCCCGCCCACTTTCTGCTGTGTGCGCTGAGGTTGTGCGCTTTCACTGTGCGCGTCGCGCACCGTCGCGCACGCCTTTCGCGATGTTGCAGTGACTTGTGCGCCATGCACGGGTTTGGCGCACATCGCGCGGTGAACACGCGCAGGGACTTCCATGAATCGCGCGCGTGCGCGTGCGCCTGTTTTTTTCCGCTTGCGCCTGCTTGCGCCTGCTTGCGCCTACTTGCGCGTAGATTTTCGGCGCACGTTTGTTCCATGAATCGGCCCCTTAATCTCTCTATTAGTACCTATTTGTACGTTGACTGAAGATGAAAGGAGGTTTTAAATTCTGCAAGTATGCTTTTAGTGAATCTACAGTACCTGTATGTCAAATGTAATTCAATCGATGATAGTATATTGTGTAAAAGTGTTTTCTGTTTTCTACTATTGCACTCAATTTGTATTTAATTTGTGTAAGGTTTTATGCAAACCAGATCACAATCAAAAGGAAAAGAAAATGGGGGCACTACATTAAATGCAGTAACACTTAAAATGTATGGTTTACAAAAGCAATGAGGCTAAATGCGACATATGGCTAACCAAACACAATCAGGCTAAATGCGAGATAAGGCTAACTTACACAATCAAGCTAAATGCGAGATATGGCTACCTAAGCACAATAAGGGTAAATGCAAGATAAGATTACTATACAAACTTTTGGGTGGACACATCAGACAACCAGCTAATAGAGAATAGGTTGGCATAAGAAAGTATACGATTAGGTTGGTCACTTTAGTGGGGAGCAGTGGTGGCTGCACCCCCCTGCCCGAAACATCATTTACCTTGTCAGTATCTGCTGGTTGACGGTTGCAGACCCCACAGGCTAACATGGGCCAACATGGTCTGGAGCTGCTTCAGCAGGAGCTCCCCTTTTGCCTCGGGGTCCTTCACTGCAGAGGCTGCCTGGGCTGGAGGCTGCCCTAGGAGTATGTGTTAAAGGGTGTTCTGTGACACTTTCAAAGGGGTTGCAGACCCGAACCCTGTTCTTGCCAGGCTTAGGGAACCCAAACTGCCTTTCACAGGTATCGGGGGCAAGGGGACCCTTGCAGATGGAAGCAGGGGCTGGAAGGCCCAATCAGCTGCTATGGGGAGGGGGAGCGGGTGGTGGGAACAACGCTGCACACAGATGCGGCCTCTGGAAGGAAGAAAGGCACACTCTGGAAGTGCCTACAAAGCAGCAAAGCACAGCAAAAAAGGAATACAAATGCAACTTACACTTTCAAAAGGGTCGCAGACCCGAACGCTGTTCCTGGCAGGCAGGCAAGAATCCAGAATCAAATAGTGAAGGCATACGAAAGTTAAGAATTTAAGGCGGCTTCATGAGGAACTAGTAGTGTGCAGAGTGCAGTGTCTGAAAGAGGATTCAGACGAACTAGTTAAGGCCATGACTGACACTAATTCAAGTCATTTTTGGGAACAAGTGGCTCAAGGCCCAAATAATGATAGAAATTTACATTTTGATGATTTAATATAAGCGCACCTATGCATCTTCCATTTGACCTCATTACATTCTTTCTCGAACAATGATCCTGTGATCTCATGTAATACCTTCACCTCCACTGTTGCTACTACAGCTGTGGATGCACATTTGACCTATTTACCTTGTCTGCTTTTGGTTCCTTTAAGAACAATAAAGGTTCTGGACCTCATGTTATTGTTTCTGTTTTTACAAGATGTATGCTGAGGTTTGCTGTGCTCTAAAATGTGATGTTTTTATTTAAATTAACCAATTTGATAGTTTTCGTAACTGTTGGAGGGGTGTCATACTCTCCCTGGTGTATAAGAAGGACGATTTTGTTCTTCCTAATAGTTATCAACCTATTTCCTTAATGAATTGCTCCTATAAAATCTTTCTAAGGTATTAGTTAATACATTAATGAATTGGGAAGATGAAAAGAATATTTTGGCACAACTTTGATCAAACTTGGATTTTGGAAAGTCTTTGGGACCTACCACCAACAACTGAATTTGTATTTATCGCCCGCCAGATCGATTTATTTGAATAATGAACCACTCTTTGTGGCTTTTATAGACCTGGCAATGGCTTTGATTCTGTGAATCACCTAAAATAATGGACTATCTTATGCAAATTGTTTATATCTCGGAATGTTTTAACAATTCTAATTAACTTGCGTGAAAATAATGCTTCTTTAGTGAGATTGAACTCTGCACGAGTTGTCACTCATGCTTTTCTATTTGCAAGTGGAGTTTGTCAAGGATGTGTGGTGGCACCCTTGGTTTTAATTTATTTACTAATTTTTTTTATGATTTTTCATATAATATATCAGTGGATGTACCCATTTTAGCTTATGCTTATGTGTATCATGCTGACACATAATTCTAGGTCACAAGAACATCTCATTTATGACTATACCGATCACATGTTTAATTGTGTCCGAAAAGTAAATTCCAGTTAGTTTACTACAATGATATTTACCAAAAAGCCTATTGCTTCTTCCAGATTTTTTGTCTCATTAGGATACTGATGGATACAACAGTCAATTATTTGCGAATGAGATTTGAATCTGGTTTGTGAAACAATGAGCATATTAGCAAACAATGTTCCTTCATGAGTGTAAATCTATCACTGGTATTTTTAAATTTGCTTCTAAATGTCCTCCGGCCTCATACATCGGTTGTGCATTAAAAAAAAGACTGAAAGAGTTGTCTTATATGGTGCAGGGATATGGGGATTTAATGTAAACGGTAACCAATTGCAAAATATACAAATTGGTTTTTGCAGAAGATTACTGATGCTGCAACATTCCACACCTAATTATGCATGTTATTGTGAGTATGGATTTTATTTAATTGATGAAATTAATGTAGAACCTCAGATTTTATTTTTATTTCTATCAGTGCTGAAGCAATATTATCTAAATAAAATCCTTCTGTGTATAATGAGATCAAGTGGAGAAAATAAAGTTCCTTGGCTGGTTGGTTTAACGGGTTTATTAAAGTTAATTGGTTACTTTTCTTTGTCGTGGCAAACGTTATCCCCAGGCTTTTTAATGAAATGTGAAATAAAATAAAATCGTGGGGCTCTTTTAGGCTAAAATGCCTCCAGAAGACACAGCAGTCAGTTAGCCAAAACATCAAATGTGTAATTAATGCTGGTTTAAACCCATTGGGTTGATTTGAGCATATTGAGGATTATTTCTTTATTAATAAAATTCAATTACATTCTTTGTGGTTTTATTCTGTTACTTGTGCTTGGTTATCAAATCAAATTGCAGTCACGTTCTGCCCTTTTGGTACAAAAAATGTCTATTAAATTTGCCTTTAGTTCTTATGTGGCAACATGCTTCGTAATCCAACGAACAATTTTTGAAGTCAAATAACCACAAAGGTCCCTGAACCTTTTAAACCCTTGCTTCTACAATAGTCTGGGAAATTAAGTTATTAATCTGAACCTACAGAGGTAATTATGGCATGCATTCCACTCAATTGACTTTTAGAATGGTGGTAGTTGATATCAAGAGATCATGACTCAGTGTAGACCATGTAGGCCGATCAGTATTTTTTTCTCTGTTCTTTTCCAGTATGGCTGCTAGATGGATTTTACTTCCATGCTCGCTGGTAGTGGTCTTTCTCCTTTTCTCTCTCCTTCTCTGCCTTTATGCAACTTCTTGTATGACTGCCTGTTTTTTAAATGTATTTCAGCCCTTTTCTTATCCATGCCACTTCACACGTGTTCTGATCTGGTGCAATTCTTAAGGTCCAAAGTATTTTAGAACTCAGTTCTTGTTAGTCTAAACTATCATTAGATACCTCTTAGGAATATTATGCAAATTCACCTCCAGCAACCTTATTGTCTGAGAGCCTGGGTAATCATAGAGTAGACTTGTCTTGCTATGTATTCTGGACATCTTTTTCCCTTTGGGAATGGCCACGTGTCTCTTTGTCTCCTGCTCTTGGAAATAACCGCCTCTGTGGTATCACAGGATGATTGTTTTAACAGCAATTGCTGTTTTTATTAATACAGGGATTTTGACACCGTTCACATTTTTCTAAACAGTGGCACTTTAGTTGGTAAGCCACCCTGCTTAAATGGTCACACTTTTGAATCTTCTTTGACGCCTGGAGAAGATCTCGAAAATTACTTATTCAGAGTCATATTAAAATATATTGTAGGAGAACAAATACAGGCGCCAAACGAACTATGACTTTTTTGTGCATTAGTTATGATGAAAGTCATATGTGAGTCTAAGTTACGTCAATATTGGCGGATTTATTAACTCAGACATGGAAATGTAGCTGATCTTACACCATGCAGAAGAAAATGCCAGCGTAAATCAACGCATCAAGCAAAAATCATGCCAAACACAACCCATTTTTTCATATACCAACCGTAAACGTTTTAACTTCACACTCACACACTTTCGCCATGAATCCCTGCTGTCAGCACGCAAATCAATAAACTTAACTGCATCGTGCACCATACTTACACCATCAACTTCTTGGTTTAACTTATGACATTCCACACACTTCCTCCCAGGTCGAACTTCGATTAGTTAATACCTACAAACCTATGGGGGCATCACACTCGCTAAAACCCACACCCACAAAAAATAGCTATGCACTCACAGACACGCCCACAATTCAATGAACACACCAGCAAAAACACCCATTCCACATGCCTGGAGAGCCGGGAACAAGACGGAGAGCACACCATCGATACGCGCAACTTACATTACGGACATCCCGACTTCGACATTACGTCTCAGAGTGGGTAAAGTTCTGTCAGATGTCACATGTAAACCAGGACCACACTGACCATCTCAACATTTCAAACAGTATGCAACGCCGACACAGCCCACACAGGACATACACATCACACAGTGACATAGGTACATTCCAGCATATACAGCGACAAAAACGTACAAAATGCACACATCAATATGACTACACATGTGACACCACCAACACGTAGTCGCCCAACCAGCAGAGAAGATGCACAATAGGACAAAGACGTAGCCCTGGGCACATGATGATCACAGTACCTGTGCACCCACTCAACTAACACAGTACACATGGATGACATCACAAAAATGAATAACGTGCACATCCTAATCAGCATCAAATGCCTATACCTCCTCCTCCAATAATCAATAAATAACATCAAACCAGTGGCCCCAATAGCTGAAGAGGTTGTGGCATCCCGCAAGATGGAAACTGCAAAGGAGCCCAGGCAAAGGATAAACTTCACCACAGGCACTGGACCTGCATGCTCCGTATTCCAGGACATCACACCACACAGAGCCAGCAGAACACACACAGGCTCATGCACACGGAGCAAATCAACACCCTGAGCATGAGCAACACACCAGAAGGAAAATCTAAAAGAAGTGGTTGCACGAGAAGTGGAGGGTGAAACTAAAAAACATTGAGTAAACCATTGCCCAAGCTCTCAGAAGAGAACCACCAGGCCCCAGGTTGTGACTGACACCCAGGGAAGAGATGATCCTGAGTATGATCCCAGAGGCTGTGCACTGGCCTATGAAGTACAGCGACAGGCAAAGACTTCTGTGGTATGCACATCAACTTTGCGCACCCACTCACATCTGCATCGCTGACAACCACGCAGCCTTTTAATAATTAATTGAAGTGGCTCAAAGGGAACATAACATCACGCACACAGGCCATGACCCATACCCATTGCAAGTACACCACACCATCCTACACACAAAGTAAATGACGTAGCGTACATGCCACATACAGAACTGGACGCAGATGTCCGTAGAACACAGATCAACATCACACATATAAGTCCTAATACAATATGGTACATGACACCACCACTTGCACATGCATCAGCGACTCCACATAAAAAAACACAACACAGTCACATGGACATCTCAGTTACAAACAAAGGGAGCATATCACCACGCCACATGTGAAACCTCCTCACTGTGAACAATCAACATATTCAACATCACCACAACATGAGCACAAACAACCATGCAATGTCAAGCCACGTGAACACATGGGACATGACAAACACATGCTAAGCATCTTGACCTGTACGCATAGCCATGCAAAGAATCATGGGGCAGCCACTACACCAACAACACAAACACTGTCCACATTGCCACGTTACCTTCACATGCATCACTCATCACGAATGGCAGCACCATTGTGTCTATGGGGGTCTCTCATGCATTGATGATTACAACAGTGGCTTGATGGTGCAATGAAAGATGTGTGAGGGCCACCTGAATGCCAGTTAGTACTACATGTCTCCACAGTAATGCCACCAATTTGCACACAGCCAATACTTTATCATGGACTGACATGTCTCCTTTTCTTCCTACTTCGCAGCCATGACGACGGAGGAAGAGGCACCTGTGGAACACTCTGACAGCAGTGAGGAGGACTGGGGGAACCAGACATCCCCCACACAGGAAGAGCACCATGCAGTATCGCCAGCTGCACACAGGTGCATGGGTCTCAGAATTACCCGGTAGAGGTGCTGGCCGAGACAGCATGCCCCTTGCGCATGCAGAGGAACATGATGAGGACACCCGCAGCCCAGACTCCACACACATCACCTCCCCATCATCACTCCCCACACAATGCCTCACCTGTGCCACGCCGAAGTACCTCGGCCCGAGACACTGCTGACGATGGACCCCACCCGCAGGTTGCACAAACCGCATTGCAGGCTGTGGGTCCATCAGGGGTGGAGCAACCTGAGTGGCTCCACATGTTCCTGCAGCAACAGTGGATGATGGTCAACACCATGGCCATGGTCGGGTGCCAAATCACATGGTACTCACTGCATTGTCTATCTGCCTGGATCCCATTAACAACCCTGGCAAGGACATAAGGCGAGACATTTTCAGGCAGGGCACATCCTTGAAAACAGCAACTGAGGCACGCTTGGGAGTGTCAGGGAGGTTTGTTGCGCTGTTGATGATGCACAGCGCACCAATGAGGAGACCCAAGATGGCGGACAGGGCTGTGCTGGCCACTGATACCCTGCTTCATGTTCCACAATCTGCCCACAGGGCCAACTACTGGCTGGGGTGCCACTCAGCCTGGAGGCAGTCTAGAAATTGGGAAAGGGGTCAGTTTGGCCTCCTGGCATCCTAGGCTGAGCCACGGGTCAAAAGGTGACATGGGAGGCCCAGGAAGATGCCCCAGACAACGACCTTGGACTCTAGTCATTCTTTTCTTCCTCCCTTCCCACTCCAAACCTGCCACCAAATCCTGAAGCACCCACCTGCCAAGCACGGCACCATCACACACACCCCCACGCCCCCCACTGCCCTTTGTAAGAACGCACATGAGCACAAATTAACTGTTTGTGCTGCACCTAGAAAATAAAATCTTAATCAGCAAAACGTGTCTGTTGTGATTTACACGATGCAGAGACATGGCTTGCCAGTGATTGGAGGGAAGTTGGAAAGATGTATTTGGAGCCCTGGGGTGAGACACACTGTGAACAGGTTGTCACCACATCCATGCATATAAATAGCACATTCCACTTTACAACACACATCCACTGGCCCCAAGGCAATGTACCATGCACCCCTCCACTGGTCCAGCAGTTGGCATGCGTCCATTCAATACATCTCTGCAACTATTAAGTGATATTGTATGCTGTGCAGTATTCCAGTGCCATCCCTGTGCATAGCAACAGCAGTTTGTCATTCAAGCACACACAAGGCTCATGCACATACGCTGAACAAGCACAATGACACACGCAGGAGTGAGCCAATAGTGTCACACTACACCTCAGGCTTCATTGCCACTTGCAAGGCTACACAACATACAGTTGAATGTCAGATTGCACATCTGGGGCATAAACGAGTGTCAAGATCATGATGCGTGTGCATGCATGAAGATGCTGGTCCTACCATATCTGAGACGCAAAGATCGAGCACATATAGCATTGAAGTCACAGAAACATGTGTCAACCACACAATGCCAAGGCCACAATGTGTACAGAGCGAACCCACAGACATTCAGCAGTCCAGGCCTCATCAAACACTTCAAAACTTAATGTCACCAACGGAAATGGTCATGATTCCGAATATACATTAACCTGCCTATGTCACATTGCAATCTTGTGACACAAAAGGACCAAGAAAAGGGTCTCAAGCCTGAGTGTACCCTTACGTAGTCACACAATAGAAAACTCAGGTTGATCGATTCTGTGGGGATATTTTCACAAAATGTTTAATTCTTTATTTTTAGTTCGCCCTCTAGAGAGGTACTTGAAATTACTTTAACACAACTGCTTCATAGATGCAAAAAATGATCAGAAGGCTGGAGGGCGCTGAATGATTACAGCTCACATAATTGCAGTAAACCAAGTACATTCAGTGGTATCACATAACTAATATCACATTGTTAACAGACAATTATACAGATGGTCAAATACAGTTGAGATGGTTTTATCATGGAGTGGCCAGAGTCTGCCAGCTAGTTGGTTCATTCAAGCCGGACTTGTCTGTTTGTAGACGAAAGAACCACAATTGTTCTCTTTTGAAGAGTAAGTCATGTATGTTTCCCCCTCGTTTAGGGACGTTGACTTTTTCAATAACTGTCCATTTGAAATCCGTCGCTTCATGCTGATGTCGAACATTCCTTTGTTTATTTTAAAAAAAGGATAGTATTTTAGATCTCTTGTGCCACTGAAACCAGTAGGCTTCAAATATCAGGAAGAGTCTCAGACGAGTATAGCATGAATTCAAAACTCATCTGGGCCCTCTGATTCATGACTTCCCATAAAAAAGAAGGGAATCATTTAATAACCTCCAACCTGGATTCTGAAAATTAATTATGAGAAAGATCAGAACAAAAGAGGAACACGGGAGATCTAAAATACTATCCTTTTTTTTAAATAAACAAAGGAATATCAGTACACAATAGAAATATATCTAGCTGTACCTCCTTTTTTATACCCTGTGGATAGAGAAATCAAATAAAATCATTTTTTCCATCTATGAAGCAGTTGTGTTGAAGTAATTTCAAGTACCTCTCTAGAGGGCGAACTAAAAATAAAGAATTAAACATTTTGTGAAAACATCCCCACAGAATCGATCAACATTGCAATCTTGTACATGACATGCACAGTAAAAGGCAACACACTGAGACACTACTACACTATATGTCACAACTCGTAGGTACCCATGGCACATGGAGATGCATGAGAATGGCACAACACTATATTCTAGATACGCTATCTCACACAAGTGTTCATTTATGTTCACTGCATCACATCACTGACTGACAGGGTCAAGCTGTCGCCAGCATGTTTACAGGTCAACCAGTACATGCCAATGTACTGGTCCAAAGCTTGAAACATAAACCATTGATCCCAAGTAGAAGTTGCATGCAAAGGTGGCAACGAACATGCCAACACTGCCTCGCATGCCCTTGGGTATCAGCATCTGTGCACATGTGTATGCCAGAGTCCTTGTGTGGTACAGTCCAAGCTCCCTGCAGGCACCACTCCCAGTACATGTGTAGAGGCTGTGAATGCACCCATGCCGATGCAGATTGCCTGGCAACCAATGGCGTGAGTTCCGCCTTAGTCTTCTGCCATGCCATCAGTGAGCGTGCCTAGCAACCCTACACCTTTCTCGTCACATTATATGCCGTTGAGGCAGGGCTGACACAAACCCACAGAAGGGACCCACCAGTCTGTGCATGAGGACCAAGAAGAGCAGAGACAGGCAGGCCACCACGGAGGATGCCGGCACCTCTACCACCAGAGGCAACCATGAGGAGGTGCACCACAGATTAGCAGGCCACCACCAGGCCGACCGGCACCAGTGCAACCTGCCGCACACAACATCCTCACTGCCAAGAGCCATGAATGCACACACCATACAGTCTTAACCTACCACTCCGACCCCTGCCACCTGGCAGGATGACTCCATGACTTCCGAGGATGACTCCTCATCTCCACCTCCTAGGTTGTGGACCCCCAACTTCACCCAGCAGGAAGAGGAGGTCCTAGGTAGAGATGTGCTTCTACAATATGGGCACCTCACCAGTTGCAGCTCGCTTCACACTGAGGAGGCAGCATGTGCCATATTGTGGGCTAAGATCACATGCCACATCAGCACATCTGGGCTCTACCAGTGCAATGTGAAAGAGGTCAAGAAGCGCTGGGATGGCTTCAGGTGGGTCAGTGGCATGCAGACACGGAAGTTGCCGGAGTGGGGCCGGATGATCCATTCTGGCCCATGCTTTGGGCCTGTATCAGCCCCCTGGAACTCCAGGTCCTATGGCGGATTTGCCCAGAGGACTATGAAAGGGTTGAGGGCATCGTCCGGCCCCTGAATATGCCCAGTCGGTGTTCTCAATCTTATCGGACCACTACTGCCTGTCGATGAATATCATGACATGCCAATCCTTCCCCAGGCATGTGTACCACATGCATGTTCTATCAACACCAATCACAGGGTAGCGTTGGCTTGATGTCTGCATGTGCAAATGTGTTTTGTGTCTGTTTCTCGTGTAGACAGAATGTGTGCACCACATGTTTGTGCTGTACGTACCTTGATGTGTGCATTGTACATGTGTCCCTTATTCCTCTCTTGCAGCCCCTGGTGCCAGTAACCCCATGGCTCAGGGCAACGCCTTTGTTTCAGAGATGCGAACCACCCACCGGACACACGCAGGGAGGGGAATGACGGAGTGGCATTTGTCAGAGGTGGAGGCACAGGTGAGGCATAAGGGCACAGGAGTCACTGGAGGCAGGGTATGCAGGGCCATGCAGCCCCCAAGGGACCACTGTAGTTCCATGTGCCATGGCTCATGTGCCTCCTCCTGCTCCACCTGTCCCCCACCACTTGTCTGTGTGTCTCCCAGCAAGCTTCATGAGGCCAGCTCCCCTACCCGGACTGTCTCACGCCCTTGTTCCCCAGTGACACCTGCCACACTTCCGGGACTTGGGCCAGCACGAGGGCGCAGGGAGTATAACCCTGCGTCCACCCTGCCTGGGGCACGTCCTTGTCCTACGAAACACTACCCATTGCACTACATCTTTGCTGGCTGTAGCTCAGCAACCTATCGAGGCAATTGTCACCGCCCCAGCGACCGATTCTACTGTACCTTCAGCTTATCAGCCAGATGCCAGTATAGCTCGCATGCCCACACCTGGAGCTGCCAGTATTGATTGTTACTAGGGTCCCTGCATGAGGTGACAAGCGAGGTGAGGGAAGTAGGGGAGAGACAGTTGCAGGAACAGAGGGCTTTGAGGGAGGAGAGTAAAGGGCAGACAGAGGAGAGCTGAGGGCGCTAAAGTATGCTGGATATGTTATCCAACAACATCTGTCACTGATAAAGACACTTCGCCCTAAGGTCCCTTGCGCTCTCAGACACGTTCACTCTTCCTTCACCCAGGGGTGGCGAGCACAGGTAGGCAACAGGCCCGTTCTTCTCCTTCTCCATCTTGCTGGGTCAGTGGCCCCTGCATGGCGAGTTGAAGGAAGAAGCGGCTGAGGTGGTAGTGGCAGTGGACTGTGATCCTGAGAGGTCAGATCCAGACTTGTAATTGTAACTTGTTTACCCTATTGTAGCCATCTGATTGCACTCTCCCTGCACAGTGTGCCTTGTATATTGTTTATTTCTTGTCACCTTCCAATTGGCCACTTGTACCCCTGACTCCCTGAGTGGATGCAACCTTCATTGTGTATGTTTCATTTTCCTGCACTCACAATTCCATTCATTTTGTTATGTGTGTATTTTTTGGCAATGTAGATTGTGGTGTGTAGGACGATGTCGGGCCTGACCATGCACATTGGCATGGCATTTTCAGGCATTCACATATACATTGTATGAACATTTGATGATGTGTACAAATGTGCATGGCTTGTCAGTGGGATCATGTCTTGTTGCACATGTGCATCCACATGTGTACCAGGTGAGCAGTCCTGTGATGGAGGCTTTGTGTGTACGCCATTGGTGATATGCACATCATGTCATGCAGCTGCTGGAATATAAATGCGCAGGCATGGAGGATATCTGCCCATGAATAGGAACATACATCGAGTCCACAGCTTTTTGCATTGCATCCAATGATGGGCGAGACAGTACGCACAGCACTGCCATGTTCCCACATTGATGGCCAATTTGCATGGTATTCCTGTAGGCTGTGTGATTTGGGTGGGTAGGAGAGTGAGACTGACAGTGGATACATCATTAGAATATTTGTTGGGTGCCTTAATCCCTTCGACGGATAACTATATATATGGGAGTCATGTGCTGCACTGCTCGTGTTTTGCACAGAAAGGGTCTGGAAGAGTTGTTCCTTGGAAATCCGGCTGCTCCTCTTCATGATACTATCAGACCACTGTTGTATACGTTTCAAGTATGCGTGTAACAGTGTTTGCCACGATGAACGGCTGTGTGCAGAGATGTATGTATTGTCAGCCCTTGCATGAACATTTGCCTATATGTGTTATAGGTCCAGCGTGCGAGCTGTGTACAGGGTCAGGATGTCAACACAAGTCTATCCTTCGGGACCTCTCCATCTCCAGAAGAACACTTCTTTGCTAGCATGGCTTCATGAATGTGTGTTGCTTCAGGCTGTGGGAACAGATGCGATCTTACATCCCATGTAGGGTTTTGACTGTGCCTTCCCACTCCTGGTCCCTAGATACATTGTTGCTGTCTGTCGACGTTGCAGTATTTTTGTCGGATGCATACGTATTGCTTGTATCAAATTGCCTGTGGCCGATTTGGCCACATTGTTTTGCATTCATTTTGACTGAAAACATATGCGCAGGGAAACCCCCTGCAGCCCCCACCCAATCCCCCTATACTATTTATTACCCCAAACCCACCCCCAAATATATTTCAAGTCAAAATGGCCACCAAAACATTCAGCCAATTCGGTCACAGCCAATTCGGTCACGGGAAGCTTGGGTAATACCTTTTTGTTCCTGAGAATTTATTTTTCTGAGAAGTGACAGCCATTCACCTGCCCTTTTTGTGGGTAACTGTTAATCATGCACAGTGACATATATGGACTGATTTGCCTGCATGCTGTGATATGCATAGGGACCGATACTCTTATGCATACCAGTTGTACATTGATGGAGTGCCAGTGGCGCCGGTTACGGTACATGCACACATTGGCCTGGGGGGCCGTAGTGCAACATGGGTGCTGTCAATGGCACCTATGACCTTGGGGAATTGGTGCAGCATGCAGAATATGTGTGCCACCTGTCTTTGTTCCTGGGTCGAGGGCAGTTGGACATGGTGTTGGCTGCATGATATGATGCATGCCACTACCTGGTCCAGGACGCTTGACTGAGTGACCTTGGAGATTCCAGCAGTGATGCCACTGGTCCTCTGGAAAGAGCCAGTGGTGAAGAAATGCAGGGCAGCCAGGAGCTTCACATGTGGCCTAAGGGCATCTGAACGCACTGTGATGGGGTGCAAATCAGCCTCCCACTCCTGCAGCATGTTCATGAAGCCATCAGATGGAAACAATACCTTATTTATACTCCTGCGTCAGTCATGCTGAAGAGGGGGACCCTGGTGCAGAAGACCCGCTCTCTCCATCTCCTCTTCTGCTCGGCTGGGGTGCGGCAGCTGCAGCTGCAGCACCATGATGCCATTCCTACACGTATATCACTATTTCCAGGTCACAGGGATACATTTCAGTTATGGGAGGCATGGAGTGGTGTTGTGTGTCTATATATCAGAACATGGATTGTCATGTTTTGCATGCTGGTGTGCATCATCCTATGGGTTGAGTTGTCCATGGGTGTGTTGGATGGTCTGCATCTGTCTATGTTTGGCTTGGTGGTGTTTGTCCTTCTTGGGTATATGTATTTTGAAACGTAATGAAAACGTAGTTGGAGTTAGTGATTGTGTTCACCTGTGGTGTGTTCGGCCCATGTGTTGGGTTTTGAGTGTCCATTCTCCTACTAGGGAGGCTTAGTGGTGATTGTAGTTGCTGTTGTGCAATTGATGGTTATTAGTTGTCAGAGATATTAATTGTTCTGTATTGATGAAAGTTACATGTTTTTGTATTTACGTAACTTCCGTCTTTGACAGAAGTTCTGCTTTGACGTACGCTATTTTTATTCACTTATGCTTTTCAAGGTGTTTGTTGTAAGTCCTTTTAGTAAATTTCTGTAAGTTACCTACACGTAAGTAAAGACACATTTTGGGCATAAGTTGACTCTTATCTTCCTCAGTAAATTTGGGGCATATATGTATATATTACAGGGCCTGGTTAGAGGCCCTGTAGTTATGGTTAAGTTGCTCAACTCATCGAAAGATCACTTTTTTTGCGGTTTATAACTTTTCTCCCCCTGGATGAATCCTCAGGAAACATTGCAAATAAAATATATGGCCCACTCGGAATCATTCTGCGAAGTCTGGTGCAGTTTCGTCCAGAGGGGCAAAGTTATAGAAGGGTCCCAAAATGTGTGGAAATCCTCATAGAGGCAATGTAAACATGTTTTTTGCTTGCACCTACAACCCAAACCCCTGAACGGATTTTCAACAAATTTGCGCCAGGTGCGCCGGCTTTGTTCCAAAAACATACTTTTGTAAATTTGGTGTAAACCCATCCAGTAGTTTCTTTTATAAAAATGGCCAAAAAGAAGGTACAAAAATGTGTGATATCTGGGTCCAATCCATGGACTCACATTCTGATTCGAGTTCTGTGGACGCCTCTGGACCAATCAGAGGGTATCGTGCTGTTTGCAGACATTGTACGCATCCGCTGACTGGATGGTAAAAAATGTGAACTGCATCATATTTTTGCAAACGGTCGGCATGTTGGATCTGCGGACAGCCGCTGCTGACCGCGGACAGTGCAGTGAGAAAAAACATTTGGGGTTATTTCATAGCCAAAAGGAATGGTGGGGGAGCAGAATAAAGTTGACATGGAGCTGTTTTTATAGGTGAAAAAGGGGTTTGCAGGTGCGGCCGAGCCCGTGGACATCTTCGCTGACTGCGGACAGTGCAGTGAGAAAAAAGTATGGAAAACACATTTGGGGTTATTTGGTGGCCGAAAGAGGGTCTGGAAAGGGTGGGGGAGTGGAATAAAATTGACATGGAGCTGTTTTTATAGGTGCGGCCAAGTCCGCTTTCAATTTTAGTGTCTGCAGACATCATTTGGATGACAGGGGGTTTCTGGCTGAGTCTCGTTATTTGAAGGTGTATTGTACGTTCATGTTATGTGGTTTAATTATATTGTGGTGGTTGTGGACAGTGGCCAGATTCTTGGGGGCACATAGTATAGTAATATGTGTATAGTAAGCATAGGTACTGTAGGCGGAGTATACAGTATTTGTAATATGGTGGAATGATATAATTGAAGTGTTTATGGTATTTATGATAGTAGGACAATTGAGGAAAGTGATCCTTAATGTCTCCTGTGCCTTTCACATGGTATACCATTCTTTCCTCAGTAAACGGTTACATGATACCTTTAGCATCATGGACCGGGCACTGAACTGGCTGACCAGTTTTCCTCACTAACTGCCCTTCCCAGCTGCAAATGGGACGTTTTTACTCCACCACCAACCTGCAGAGCACCCTTGGGTTCTTTCCCATGATTGTGGCTCTTCAATATCTATTTCATCCCTTTGGCTCACCTGATGTCCTTCTTCTTTACTCATTCCCAGTGTTGTGTTAATGACACAGAGCTTTCCTTAAACTTCCAGAAAGCAAATGGCTGATATTCCCAGCAAATTCACTTTTAAAAGCCACCAACTACGCACAACAATTGAATATTTTCCTGTTAGTGTTTCAACATGAAAACTAATAGTGGATTTAGAGGTAGTCACAGATCTATTCAGTGACCATCATTAATGTTCATTAAGTTAAATTGGTTGTGCAAGATATCGCTACTTGTTAGCATACTGGCTATAGCAACCGCCAACCTATGGTCATGCAGGAGAATAATTAGGTGGGCTTACCTTGAAGAAACAGGCCTTTTTCGATAGGTTAATTGGTAATAGTGTGCTTGTAATAAATGACCCATTGGATCCCAACATAGATACCAATGAACTCCTTGATAAATTTGAGGACTTTACTGGTTTGGTTTCTGCTAGCTTTTTTAGAACCATATACCGTTCTTTCATTGATGGCATTTTATTAATATGTTCTTTCATGAAAATGTCTAGCTGAAAAACCCATCGGAAAATATAGGGGTGCACTGGAAAGGGCATATAAAGGTTTGGCGGGTCGGGAATAGTAAAAGAACAATAGGTGAGGTAGGGAACCCCCCAAAAATAAAAAAAGACATTTTTCGATGGCTTTTTTCAGCAAAAAAGATTTGTAAAAAAACATTCGAAAAAATAACTGTTGATGAAAGAACATAGAAGCTTTAGAACTAGGTTAGATAGAAATACAAATCCTAAATGTAGCTAGTTCAATTATAAATGTAGAACAGCCAAAGGGGGACTTTTAAGTGCTCTGAAAGCAACTGTTATTGATAAATTAAAGGAACGTGCAGTATACCAAAACAATATTGGCAAATGCAAAGAGGAATTGGTCATCACTGCATGGGAGGAACTTGATAGGCAGCAAAACAGTCCAACTCTTAATGTTTCTAGGAATAGATTAGCTTCAGACTGAGGCATTTGTCTAGGGCGAAGCTTCACCTAGTAACCCAGATATCAGATTCTGATCGGGTTATTCACTTTTCACATCTTTATAATCCTTCTATGAATGAAAAAACCACTGACACAGTTGTAATGCAATCAACTATACTTATCTATTTGGAAAAATATGAAGTTCTGCACATTACTATCTCAGAAGTTACTTTGGCTAGACAGCGCAGGCACTTAATAGAAGCCCAGGTTTGTATGGTATTCCAGCAGACTCTGAAGGATGTTTTTCCCCCTCTCCTAACCAATGTTTTTAGGATTATGGTTAAAAAGGACAGGTTTCCGGAAGGGGGTGTGGCTAAGCGCCATGCGGGATGGGCGACTAAACCTAGAGCTCCCGCTCTGTAGTTATTTAATACCCCCTTTTATTTCCCATGGCAAGGTGAAAACGCTTTCTAAATTGCAGCTGCAGGCTTATAAAACTTGCCTGATGGTCCGTGGCGCTTCGTGTGCGGAAGTTCTTCCTGGAATGTGAACTGCATCAAGGGAGGAGATGGGTCTGTCAAGCCGGGAGGTAGAGTGTCATGTAAGCCGACGTTCTAGTCAGCTGGTTGGGCGACGTGCGGCATTGAGGTCGCGCTGTGCAGGCAGGTCTCCTTTTTCTTCATAAAACGGGCCCAACACCATTAATAACACACTTAAAGGCATATTGCCTGTTTTTAAAAGCATGTGTAAAGCTTTTGAAGACATAAGCAGTATTTATCATGCTTTTTCTTCAATGGTCAGGCTTACCAAGCCTACTTAAAACGGTTCCATGTGATAATATCCCCGCAAAAATATCGCCATACAATAATTCGCCATATTTTTGCGGCGATATTACCCCATGGAACCTGCAAGGGACACCTCCGCAACCCCTATATATTTTAAAAGGGAGCGGGGGACATCCCCGCAACCCCCCACCCATTTACCCCATAAATTATCCCCACCAAAAATATCACCTATGGCTGTTCCCGAAGACCATATGTACGGCGATATTTTTGGTGGGGATAATATTACCTGATACCCTTAAAACGACATTGGGAATTTGTTTCTTTTTTCATTTCATTTTTTACTATATTCTTTTTTTTTTTCTTCTCCATGTTACTTCATATTTCTCCTTACAATGGATTCTCCCATGCCCTTGTGTGACAAACTGCTGATAACAATTAAATAAAAATTCCTTCAGATTAAAGTGCCTCGTGGTCACAGCTGATGTTACCAGCTACAGCTAATGCTCTTCTTTGGAGGTCTAAGGCCAAATGCTTGCTTGTCTGGTTTTGCCATTGATAATACAAGAAATGTAATTTCTTTCTTTACTGTCTTCAAAATAAGATAATGGTAACATGGCTCTTCATAGAAGAAAATAAAGACTATTGAATTTGAGTTACCATTGATACAATTCTCTAAAATAACTTTGCGGCCTTTCTGTGAGATTTCATAACTTTAACTTCATAAATACATCAATTGAGTCTATGATATAGTTGTGCATTCAACTAATCCAACTGCAAACCAAGGTTTACCAAGGTGCATTCTGAGTCAAGCCTTACTCAAGTCTGCAGTATAATAACAGATACACCCCTGCTGGCATGCGTCTAAAAAACATCAAGTTAAAGAATTACCAAATTCTACATCAAACAAAAGAATGAAAAGCGAGTCTCCAACACCTAAAGAAGACTCGCCGGATGATACCATGCAGGCCATATTAATGGTAATAAAGGCCATGAAGCCCTTTATGGAGGCAACTAATCATAAACTGCAGCAAATAGATGATAAATGGTTGGCGTTTGAAGCAAGAATCTCGGAAACACAAAGACAATTTAGAAAATCGTAATAGAAGAAACAACTTGCGAATTGTTGGATTATTGGAGGGGGTTGAAGGAGAAGATCCAATATCGCTCACTAACACCCTTCTCAGGAACCTTCTGGAACTTCCATCATCAACCAAATTGAATATTCAAAGAGTGCACCATATTGGACCCTATATACCAGTGCAATCCACGAATGGCACCAAAAATAATTCCTCAAGGACAATCATTTCTGCTCTATTAGACTTCTGAATGTTCCAAAAACAGCTGCAGTCTGAAAAGGACATTAACCCACATCCTAGATCCCTGAAATTCCCAAAAACATTTTTGACCCGAAAAATGCATCCTACACCATGAAAGTTCAGAAAATGTTGGCAGCCCAAAAAAGGCCTTAAAATGCATCTTATTCCTGCAAAAATGTAGAAAACTTTGTAGGCCCAAAAAATGGGTTTTCAGGCATCCTAGACCCCCTAAAGTCCAGAAAATGTTGGTGGCCCAAAAACTGTGTCAGAGAGCTCTGAATGTCCCAAAAACATTTGCAGCCTGAAAGGGCCATTAACCCGCATCCTAGACCTGTGAAATTCCCCAAAACATTTTTGGCCCGAAAAATGCATCCTACATCCCTGAAAGTTCAGAAAATGTTGGCAGCACAAAAAAGGCCTTAAAATACATATTAGTCCTGCAAAAATGTACAAAACTTTAGAGACCCAAAAAAGGGGTTTACAGGTATCCTAGACACCCTAAAGTCCAGAAAATGTTGGTGCCCAAAAACGTCCGAGAGCTCTGAATGACCCAAAAACATTTGCAGCCTGAAAAGGGCATTAACCCAAATCCTAGACCCCTTATATTCCCAAAAACATTTTTGGCCCGAAAAATGCATCCTACACCCCTTAAAGTTCAGAAAATGTTGGCCGCCCAAAAAATGCCTAAAAATGCATTTTATTCCTGCAATAATCTTGAAAACTTTGGAAGCCCAAAAAAGGGGTTTACAGGCATCCTAGACACCCTAAAGTCCAGAAAATGTTGGTGGCCCAAAAACTGTGTCAGAGAGCTCTGAATGTCCCAAAAACATTTTCAGTCTGAAAAGGGCATTAACCGGCATGCTAGACCCCTGAAATTCCCCAAAATATTATTGGCCCGTAAAATGCATCCTACATCCCTAAAAGTTCAGAAAATGTTGGCAGCACAAAAAAGGCCTTAAAATACATACCAGGCCTGCAAAAATGCAGAAAACTTTGGAGGCCCAATAAAGGGGTTTACAGGCTTCCTAGACCCCCTAATGTCCAGAAAATGTTGGTGGCCCATAAACTGTGTCAGAGAGCTCTGGATGTCCCAAAAACAGCTGCAGTCTGAAAAGGGCATTAACCCGCATCCTAGATCCCTGGTTCCCAAAAACATTTTTGGCCCGAAAAATGCACCCTACACCCTGAAAGTTCAGAAAATGTTGGCAGTACAAAAAAAGGCCTTAAAATACATATTAGGCCTGCAAAAATGTAGAAAACTTTAGAGGCCCAAAATAGGGGTTTACAGGCATCCTAGACCCCCTAAAGTCCAGAAAATGTTGGTGGCCCAAAAACTGTGTCAGAGAGCACTGAATGTCCCAAAAACATTTGCAGTCTGAAAAGGGCATTAACCCGCATCCTAGACCCCTGAAATTCCTACAAACACTTTTGGCCCGGAAAATGCATCCTACACCCCTGAAAGTTCAGAAAATGTTGGCAGACCAAAAAATGCCTTAAAATGCATCTTATTCCTGCAATAATCTTGAAAACGTTGGAGGCCCAAAAAGAGGTTTACAGGCATCCTAGACCCCCTAAAGTCGAGAAAATGTTGGTGGACAAAAACTGTGGCAGAGAGCTCTGAATGTCCCAAAAACATTTACAGTCTGAAAATGGCATTAACCCGCATCCTAGACCCCTGAAATTCCTACAAACATGTTTGGCCTGAAAAATGCATCCTACACCCCTGACAGTTCAGAAAATGTTGGCAGCCCAAAAAAGGCCTTAAAATGCATCATATTCCTGCAAAAATGTCAAAAACTTTGTAGGCCCAAAAAAGGGGTTTACAGGCATCCTAGACCCCTAAAGTCCAGAAAATGTTGGTGCCCAAAAACGTTGTCCGAGAGCTCTGAATGATCCAAAAACATTTGCAGCCTGAAAAGGGCATTAACCCAAATCCTAGAGCCCTTAAATTCCCAAAAAACATTTTTGGCCCGAAAAATGCATCCTACACCCCTTAAAGTTCAGATAATGTTGGCAGCCCAAAAAATGCCTTAAAATGCATCTTATTTCTGCAAAAATGAAGAAAACTTTGGAGGTCCAAAAAAGGGGTTTACAGGCATCCTAGACCCCCTAAAGTCCAGAAAATGTTGGTGGCCCAAAAACTGTTACAAAGAGCTCTGAATGTCCCAAAAACATTTGCAGCCTGAAAAGGGCATTAACCCGCATCCTAGACCCCTTAAATTCCCAAAAACATTTTTGGCCCGTAAAATGCATCCTACACCCCTGAAAGTTCAGAAAATGTTGGCAGCACAAAAAAGGCCTTAAAATACATATTAGGCCTGCAAAAATGCAGAAAACTTTGGAGGCCCAATAAAGGGGTTTACAGGCTTCCTAGACCCCCTAATATCCAGAAAATGTTGGTGGCCCAAAAACTGTGTCAGAGAGCTCTGGATGTCCCAAAAACAGCTGCAGTCTGAAAAGGGCATTAACCCGCATCCTAGATCCCTGAAATTCCCCAAAACATTTTTGGCCCGAAAAATGCATCCTACACCCTGAAAGTTCAGAAAATGTTGGCAGTACAAAAAAAGGTCTTAAAATACATATTAGGCCTGCAAAAATGTAGAAAACTTTAGAGGCCCAAAAAAGGGGTTTACAGGCATCCTAGACCCCCTAAAGTCCAGAAAATGTTGGTGGCCCAAAAACTGTGTCAGAGAGCACTGAATGTCCCAAAAACATTTGCAGTCTGAAAAGGGCATTAACCCGCATCCTAGACCCCTGAAATTCCGACAAACACTTTTGGCCCGAAAAATGCATCCTACACCCCTGAAAGTTCAGAAAATGTTGGCAGACCAAAAAATGCCTTAAAATGCATCTTATTCCTGCAATAATCTTGAAAACGTTGGAGGCCCAAAAAGGGGTTTACAGGCATCCTAGACCCCCTAAAGTCCAGAAAATGTTGGTGGACAAAAACTGTGGCAGAGAGCTCTGAATGTCCCAAAAACATTTACAGTCTGAAAAGGGCATTAACCCGCATCCTAGACCTCTGAAATTTCTACAAACATGTTTGGCCCGAAAAATGCATCCTTCACCCCTGAAAGTTCAGAAAATGTTGGCAGCCCAAAAAATGCCTTAAAATGCATCTTATTCCTGCAATAATCTTGAAAACGTTGGAGGCCCAAAATGGGGTTTACAGGCATCCTAGACCCCTGAAAGTCCAAAGAATTTTGGTGGCCCAAAAACTGTCAGAGGCTCTGAATGTCCCAAAACCATTTGCAGTCTGAAAAGGGCATTAACCCACATCCTAGATCCCTGAAATTCCCAAAAACACTTTTGACCCGAAAAATGTATCCTACACCCTGAAAGTTCAGAAAATGTTGACAGCCCAAAAAAGGCCTTAAAATGCATCATATTCCTGCAAAAATGTAGAAAACTTTGTAGGCCCAAAAAAGGGGTTTACAGGCATCCTAGACCCCTAAAGTCCAGAAAATGTTGGTGGCCCAAAAACTGTGTTAGAGAGCTCTAAATTTCCCAAAACCATTTGCAGTCTGAAAAGGGCATTGACTCGCATGCTAGACCCCTGAAATTCCCCAAAATACTTTGGGCAGGAAAAATGCACCCTACACCCCTGAAAGTTCAGAAAATGTTGGCAGCCCAAAAATGCCTTAAAATACATATTAGGCCTGCAAAAATGTGGAAAACTTTGGAGGCCCAAAAAAGGAATTTACAGGCATCCTAGACCCCCTAAAGTCCAGAAAATGTTGGTGGCCAAAAAACTGTGTCAGAGAGCTCTCGATGTCCCAAAAACATTTGCAGCCTGAAAAGGGCATTAACCCGCATCCTAGACCCCTTAAATTCCCAAAAACATTTTTGGACCGAAAAATGCATCCTACACCCCTGAAAGTTCAGAAAATGTTGGCAGCCCAATAAAGGCCTTAAATGGCTCTTAGGCCTACAAAAATGTAGAAAACTTTAGAGGCCCAAAAAAGGGGTTTACAGGCATCGTAGACCCCCTAAAGTCCAGAAAATGTTGGTGCCCAAAAACAGTGTCAGGAAACTCTGAATGTCCCAAAAACATTTGCAGCCTGAAAAGGGCATTAACCCGCATCCTAGACCCCTTAAATTCCCAAAAACATTTTTTTGGGCTGAAAAATGCATCCTACACCCCTGAAAGTTCAGAAAATGTTGGCAGCCCAAAAAATGCCTTAAAATGCATCTTATTTCTGCAAAAATGAAGAAAACTTTGGAGGTCCAAAAAAGGGGTTTATAGGCATCCTAGACCTCCTAAAGTCCAGAAAATGTTGGTGGCCCAAAAACTGTTACAAAGAGCTCTGAATGTCCCAAAAACATTTGCAGCCTGAAAAGGGCATTAACCCGCATCCTAGACTCCTTAAATTCCCAAAAACATTTTTGCCCCGAAAAATGCATCCTACACCCCTGAAAGTTCAGAAAATGTTGGCAGCACAAAAAAAACCTTAAAATACATATTAGGCCTACAAAAATGTAGAAAACTTTAGAGGCCCAAAGAAGGGGTTTACAGGCATCCTAGACACCCTAAAGTCTAGAAAATGTTGGTGCCCAAAAACAGTGTCAGGGAGCTCTGAATGTCCCAAAAAGATTTGCAGCCTGAAAAGGGCATTAGCCCGCATCCTAGACCCGTGAAATTCCCAAAAAACATTTTTGGCCCGAAAAATGCATTACACCCCTGAAACTTCAGAAAATGTTGGCAGCCCAAAAAATGCCTTAAAATACATCTTATTCCTGCAATAATCTTGAAAATTTTGGAGGCCCAAAAAAGGGGTTTACCGGCATCCTAGACCCCCTAAAGTACAGAAAATGTTGGTGGCCCAAAAACTGTCTCAGAGAGCTCTGAATTTCCAAAAACCATTTGCAGTCTGAAAAGCGCATTAACCCACATTTTAGACCACTGAAATTCCCCAAAATATTTTGGGCACGAAAAAGCATCCTACACCCCTGAAAATTCAGAAAATGTTGGCAGCCCAAAAAATGCCTTAAAATGCATCTTATTCCTGCAATAATCCTGAAAATTTAGGAGGCCCAAAAAATGGGTTTACATGCATCCTAGACCCCCTAAAGTCCAGAAAATGTTGGTGCCCAAAAATGGTGTCAGAGAGCTCTGAATGTCCCAAAAACATGTGCAGCCTGAAAATGGCATTAACCCGCATCCTAGACCCCTTAAATTCCCAAAAACATTTTTGGCCCGAAAAATGCATCCTACACCCCTGAAAGTTCAGAAAATGTTGGCAGCCCAAAAAATGCCTTAAAATGCATCTTATTCCTGCAATAATCTTGAAAACGTTGGAGGCCCAAAATGGGGTTTACAGGCATCCTAGACCCCTGAAAGTCCAAAGAATTTTGGTGGCCCAAAAACTGTCAGAGGCTCTGAATGTCCCAAAACCATTTGCAGTCTGAATAGGGCATTAACCCACATCCTAGATCCCTGAAATTCCCAAAAACACTTTTGACCCGAAAAATGTATTCTACACCCTGAAAGTTCAGAAAATGTTGGCAGCCCAAAAAAGGCCTTAAAATGCATCATATTCCTACAAAAATGTAGAAAACTTTGTAGGCCCAAACAAGGGGTTTACAGGCATCCTAGACCACCTAAAGTCCAGAAAATGTTGGTGGCCAAAAAACTGTGTCAGAGAGCTCTAAATTTCCCAAAACCATTTGCAGTCTGAAAAGGGCATTGACTCGCATGCTAGACCCCTGAAATTCCCCAAAATATTTTGGGCAAGAAAAATGCACCCTACACCCCTGAAAGTTCAGAAAATGTTGCCAGCCCAAAAATGCCTTAAAATACATATTAGGCCTGCAAAAATGTCGAAAACTTTGGAGGCCCAAAAAAGGGATTTACAGGCATCCTAGACCACCTAAAGTCCAGAACATGTTGGTGGCCAAAAAACTGTGTCAGAGAGCTCTCGATGTCCGAAAAACAGCTGCAGTCTGAAAAAACAATTAACCCGCATCCTAGATCACTGAAATTCCCAAAAACATTTTTGGCTCGAAAAATGCATCCTACACCCCTGAAAGTTCAGAAAATGTTCGCAGCACAAAAAAGACCTTAAAATACATATTAGGCCTGCAAAAATGTAGAAAACTTTAGAGGCCCAAAGAAGGGGTGTACAGGCATCCTAGACCCCCTAAAGTCCAGAAAATGTTGGTGCCCAAAAACAGTGTCAGGGAACTCTGAATGTCCCAAAAACATTTGCAGCCTGAAAAGGGCATTAACCCGCATCCTAGACCTCTTAAATTCCCAAAAACATTTTTGGGCTGAAAAATGCATCCTACACCCCTGAAAGTTCAGAAAATGTTGGCAGCCCAAAAAATGCCTTAAAATGCATCTTACTTCTGCAAAAATGAAGAAAACTTTGGAGGTCCAAAAAAGGGGTTTACAGGCATCCTAGACCCCCTAAAGTCCAGAAAATGTTGGTGGCCCAAAAACTGTTACAAAGAGCTCTGAATGTCCCAAAAACATTTGCAGCCTGAAAGGGGCATTAACCCGCATCCTAGCCCCCTTAAATTCCCAAAAACATTTTTGGCCCGAAAAATGCATCCTACACCCCTGAAAGTTCAGAAAATGTTGGCAGCACAAAAAAACCTTAAAATACATATTAGGCCTGCAAAAATGTAGAAAACTTTAGAGGCCCAAAGAAGGGGTTTACAGGCATCCTAGACCCCCTAAAGTCCAGAAAATGTTGGTACCCAAAAACAGTGTCAGGGAGCTCTGAATGTCCCAAAAACATTTGCAGCCTGAAAAGGGCATTAGCCCGCATCCTAGACCCGTGAAATTCCCAAAAAATATTTTTGGCCCGAAAAATGCATTACACCCCTGAAACTTCAGAAAATGTTGGCAGCCCAAAAAATGCCTTAAAATACATCTTATTCCTGCAATAATCTTGAAAATTTTGGAGGCCCAAAAAAGGGGTTTACCGGCATCCTAGACCCCCTAAAGTACAGAAAATGTTGGTGGCCCAAAAACTGTCTCAGAGAGCTCTGAATTTCCAAAAACAATTTGCAGTCTGAAAAGCGCATTAACCCACATTTTAGACCACTGAAATTCCCCAAAATATTTTGGGCACGAAAAATGCATCCTACACCCCTGAAAGTTCAGAAAATGTTGGCAGCCCAAAAAATGCCTTAAAATGCATCTTATTCCGGCAATAATCCTGAAAATTTAGGAGGCCCAAAAAATGGGTTTACATGCATCCTAGACCCCCTAAAGTCCAGAAAATGTTGGTGCCCAAAAATGGTGTCAGAGAGCTCTGAATGTCCCAAAAACATTTGCAGCCTGAAAATGGCATTAACCCGCATCCTAGACCCCTTAAATTCCCAAAAACATTTTTGGCCTGAAAAATGCATCCTACACCCCTGAAAGTTCAGAAAATGTTGGCTGCCCAAAAAATGGCTTAAAATGCATCTTATTCCAGCAATAATCTTGATAACTTTGGGGGCCCAAAATGGGGTTTACAGGCATCCTAGACCCCTGAAAGTCCAAAGAATTTTGGTGGCCCAAAAACTGTCAGAGGCTCTGAATGTCCCAAAACCATTTGCAGTCTGAAAAGGGCATTAACCCACATCCTAGATCCCTGAAATTCCCAAAAACACTTTTGAACCGAAAAATGCATCCTACACCCTGAAAGTTGAGAAAATGTTGGCAGCCCCAAAAAAGGCCTTAAAATGCATCATATTCCTGCAAAAATGTAGAAAACTTTGTAGGCCCAAAAAAGGGCTTTACATGCATCCTAGACCCCTAAAGTCCAGAAAATGTTGGTGGCCCAAAAACTGTGTCAGAGAGCTCTTAAGTTCCCAAAACCATTTGCAGTCTGAAAAGGGCATTGACTCGCATGCTAGACCCCTGAAATTCCCCAAAATATTTTGGGCAAGAAAAATGCATCTTACACCCCTGAAAGTTCAGAAAATGTTGGTAGCCCAAAAATGCCTTAAAATACAAATTAGTCCTGCAAAAATGTGGAAAACTTTGGAGGCCCAAAAAAGGGATTTACAGGCATCCTAGACCCCCTGAAGTCCAGAAAATGTCGGTGGCCCAAAAACTGTGTCAGAGAGCTCTCGATGTCTGAAAAACAGCTGCAGTCTGAAAAAACAATTAACCCGCATCCTAGATCACTGAAATTCCCAAAAACATTTTTGGCTCGAAAAATGCATCCTACACCCCTGAAAGTTCAGAAAATGTTGGCAGCCCAAAAAATGCCTTAAAATGCATCTTATTCTTGCAATAATCTTGAAAACATTGGAGGCCCAAAAAAGGGGTTTACAGGTATCCTAGACCCCGTAAGTCCAGAAAATGTTGGTGGCCCAAAAACTGTGTCAGAGAGCTCTGAATGTCCCAAAAACATTTGCAGCCTGAAAACGGCATTAACCCGCATCCTAGACCCATGATATTCCCCAAAACATTTTTGGCCTGAAAAATGCATCCTACATCCCTGAAAGTTCAGAAAATGTTCGCAGCACAAAAAAGACCTTAAAATACATATTAGGCCTGCAAAAATGTAGAAAACGTTAGCGGCCCAAAGAAGGGGTGTACAGGCATCCTAGACCCCCTAAAGTCCAGAAAATGTTGGTGCCCAAAAACTGTGTCAGGGAGCTCTGAATGTCCCAAAAACATTTGCAGCCTGAAAAGGGCATTAACCCGCATCCTAGACCCCTTAAATTCCCAAAAACATTTTTGGCCCGAAAAATGCATCCTACACCCCTGAAAGTTCAGAAAATGTTGGCAGCACAAAAAAAACCTTAAAATACATATTAGGCCTGCAAAAATGTAGAAAACTTTAGAGGCCCAAAGAAGGGGTTTACAGGCATCCTAGACCCCCTAAAGTCCAGAAAATGTTGGTGCCCAAAAACAGTGTCAGGGAGCTCTGAATGTCCCAAAAACATTTGCAGCCTGAAAAGGGCATTAACCCGCATCCGAGACCCCTTAAATTCCCAAAAACATTTTTAGGCCGAAAAATGCATCCTACACCCCTGAAAGTTCAGAAAATGTTGGCAGCCCAAAAAATGCCTTAAAATGCATCTTATTTCTGCAAAAATGAAGAAAACTTTGGAGGTCCAAAAAAGGGGTTTACAGGCATCCCAGACCCCCTAAAGTCCAGAAAATGTTGGTGGCCCAAAAACTGTGTCAGAGAGCGCTGAATGTCCCAAAACATTTACAGCCTGAAAAGGGCATTAGCCCGCATCCTAGACCCATGAAATTCCCAAAAAACATTTTTGGCCCGAAAAATGCATTGCACCCCTGAAACTTCGGAAAATGTTGGCAGCCCAAAAAATGCCTTAAAATACATCTTATTCCTGCAATAATCTTGAAAATTTTGGAGGCCCAAAAAAGGTGTTTACCGGCATCCTAAACCCCCTAAAGAACAGAAAATGTTGGTGGCCCAAAAACTGTGTCAGAGAGCTCTGAATTTCCAAAAACCATTTGCAGTCTGAAAAGCGCATTAACCCACATTTTAGACCACTGAAATTCCCCAAAATATTTTGGGTACGAAAAATGCATCCTACACCCCTGAAAGTTCAGAAAATGTTGGCAGCCCAAAAAATGCCTTAAAATGCATCTTATTCCTGCAATAATCCTGAAAATTTAGGAGGCCCAAAAAATGGGTTTACATGCATCCTAGACCCCCTAAAGTCCAGAAAATGTTGGTGCCCAAAAATGGTGTCAGAGAGCGCTGAATGTCCCAAAAACATTTGCAGCCTGAAAATGGCATTAACCCGCATCCTAGACCCCTTAAATTCCCAAAAACATTTTTGGCCCGAAAAATGCATCCTACACCCCTGAAAGTTCAGAAAATGTTGGCAGCTCAAAAAATGCCTTAAAAGGCATCTTATTCCAGCAATAATCTTGATAACTTTGGGGGCCCAAAATGGGGTTTACAGGCATCCTAGACCCCTGAAAGTCCAAAGAATTTTGGTGGCCCAAAAACTGTCAGAGGCTCTGAATGTCCCAAAACCATTTGCAGTCTGAAAAGGGCATTAACCCACATCCTAGATCCCTGAAATTCCCAAAAACACTTTTGACCCGAAAAATGCATCCTACACCCTGAAAGTTGAGAAAATGTTGGCAGCCCAAAAAAGGCCTTAAAATGCATCATATTCCTGCAAAAATGTAGAAAACTTTGTAGGCCCAAAAAAGGGATTTACATGCATCCTAGACCGCTAAAGTCCAGAAAATGTTGGTGGCCCAAAAACTGTGTCAGAGAGCTCTAAATTTCCCAAAACCATTTGCAGTCTGAAAAGGGCATTGACTCGCATGCTAGACCCCTGAAATTCCCCAAAATATTTTGGGCAAGAAAAATGCATCCTACACCCCTGAAAGTTCAGAAAATGTTGGCAGCCCAAAAATGCCTTAAAATACATATTAGTCCTGCAAAAATGTGGAAAACTTTGGAGGCCTAAAAAAGGGATTTACAGGCATCCTAGACCCCCTAAAGTCCAGAAAATGTTGGTGGCCCAAAAACTGTGTCAGAGAGCTCTCGATGTCCGAAAAACAGCTGCAGTCTGAAAAAACAATTAACCCGCATCCTAGATCACTGAAATTCCCAAAAACATTTTTGGCTCGAAAAATGCATCCTACACCCCTGAAAGTTCAGAAAATGTTGGCAGCCCAAAAAATGCCTTAAAATGCATCTTATTTCTGCAAAAATGAAGAAAACTTTGGAGGTCCAAAAAAGGGGTTTACAGGCATGCTAGACCCCCTAAAGTCCAGAAAATGTTGGTGGCCCAAAAACTGTGTCAGAGATCGCTGAATGTCCCAAAACATTTGCAGCCTGAAAAGGGCATTAGCCCGCATCCTAGACCCGTGAAATTCCCAAAAAACATTTTTGGCCCGAAAAATGCATCCTACATCCCTGAAAGTTCAGAAAATGTTCACAGCACAAAAAAGACCTTAAAATACATATTAGGCCTGCAAAAATGTAGAAAACGTTAGCGGCCCAAAGAAGGGGTGTACAGGCATCCTAGACCCCCTAAAGTCCAGAAAATGTTGGTGCCCAAAAACTGTGTCAGGGAGCTCTGAATGTCCCAAAAACATTTGCAGCCTGAAAAGGGCATTAACCCGCATCCTAGACCCCTTAAATTCCCAAAAACATTTTTGGCCCGAAAAATGCATCCTACACCCCTGAAAGTTCAGAAAATGTTGGCAGCCCAATAAAGGCCTTAAATGGCTCTTAGGCCTACAAAAATGTAGAAAACTTTAGAGGCCCAAAAAAGGGGTTTACAGGCATCGTAGACCCCCTAAAGTCCAGAAAATGTTGGTGCCCAAAAACAGTGTCAGGAAACTCTGAATGTCCCAAAAACATTTGCAGCCTGAAAAGGGCATTAACCCGCATCCTAGACCCCTTAAATTCCCAAAAACATTTTTTTGGGCTGAAAAATGCATCCTACACCCCTGAAAGTTCAGAAAATGTTGGCAGCCCAAAAAATGCCTTAAAATGCATCTTATTTCTGCAAAAATGAAGAAAACTTTGGAGGTCCAAAAAAGGGGTTTATAGGCATCCTAGACCTCCTAAAGTCCAGAAAATGTTGGTGGCCCAAAAACTGTTACAAAGAGCTCTGAATGTCCCAAAAACATTTGCAGCCTGAAAAGGGCATTAACCCGCATCCTAGACTCCTTAAATTCCCAAAAACATTTTTGCCCCGAAAAATGCATCCTACACCCCTGAAAGTTCAGAAAATGTTGGCAGCACAAAAAAAACCTTAAAATACATATTAGGCCTACAAAAATGTAGAAAACTTTAGAGGCCCAAAGAAGGGGTTTACAGGCATCCTAGACACCCTAAAGTCTAGAAAATGTTGGTGCCCAAAAACAGTGTCAGGGAGCTCTGAATGTCCCAAAAAGATTTGCAGCCTGAAAAGGGCATTAGCCCGCATCCTAGACCCGTGAAATTCCCAAAAAACATTTTTGGCCCGAAAAATGCATTACACCCCTGAAACTTCAGAAAATGTTGGCAGCCCAAAAAATGCCTTAAAATACATCTTATTCCTGCAATAATCTTGAAAATTTTGGAGGCCCAAAAAAGGGGTTTACCGGCATCCTAGACCCCCTAAAGTACAGAAAATGTTGGTGGCCCAAAAACTGTCTCAGAGAGCTCTGAATTTCCAAAAACCATTTGCAGTCTGAAAAGCGCATTAACCCACATTTTAGACCACTGAAATTCCCCAAAATATTTTGGGCACGAAAAAGCATCCTACACCCCTGAAAATTCAGAAAATGTTGGCAGCCCAAAAAATGCCTTAAAATGCATCTTATTCCTGCAATAATCCTGAAAATTTAGGAGGCCCAAAAAATGGGTTTACATGCATCCTAGACCCCCTAAAGTCCAGAAAATGTTGGTGCCCAAAAATGGTGTCAGAGAGCTCTGAATGTCCCAAAAACATGTGCAGCCTGAAAATGGCATTAACCCGCATCCTAGACCCCTTAAATTCCCAAAAACATTTTTGGCCCGAAAAATGCATCCTACACCCCTGAAAGTTCAGAAAATGTTGGCAGCCCAAAAAATGCCTTAAAATGCATCTTATTCCTGCAATAATCTTGAAAACGTTGGAGGCCCAAAATGGGGTTTACAGGCATCCTAGACCCCTGAAAGTCCAAAGAATTTTGGTGGCCCAAAAACTGTCAGAGGCTCTGAATGTCCCAAAACCATTTGCAGTCTGAATAGGGCATTAACCCACATCCTAGATCCCTGAAATTCCCAAAAACACTTTTGACCCGAAAAATGTATTCTACACCCTGAAAGTTCAGAAAATGTTGGCAGCCCAAAAAAGGCCTTAAAATGCATCATATTCCTACAAAAATGTAGAAAACTTTGTAGGCCCAAACAAGGGGTTTACAGGCATCCTAGACCACCTAAAGTCCAGAAAATGTTGGTGGCCAAAAAACTGTGTCAGAGAGCTCTAAATTTCCCAAAACCATTTGCAGTCTGAAAAGGGCATTGACTCGCATGCTAGACCCCTGAAATTCCCCAAAATATTTTGGGCAAGAAAAATGCACCCTACACCCCTGAAAGTTCAGAAAATGTTGCCAGCCCAAAAATGCCTTAAAATACATATTAGGCCTGCAAAAATGTCGAAAACTTTGGAGGCCCAAAAAAGGGATTTACAGGCATCCTAGACCACCTAAAGTCCAGAACATGTTGGTGGCCAAAAAACTGTGTCAGAGAGCTCTCGATGTCCGAAAAACAGCTGCAGTCTGAAAAAACAATTAACCCGCATCCTAGATCACTGAAATTCCCAAAAACATTTTTGGCTCGAAAAATGCATCCTACACCCCTGAAAGTTCAGAAAATGTTCGCAGCACAAAAAAGACCTTAAAATACATATTAGGCCTGCAAAAATGTAGAAAACTTTAGAGGCCCAAAGAAGGGGTGTACAGGCATCCTAGACCCCCTAAAGTCCAGAAAATGTTGGTGCCCAAAAACAGTGTCAGGGAACTCTGAATGTCCCAAAAACATTTGCAGCCTGAAAAGGGCATTAACCCGCATCCTAGACCTCTTAAATTCCCAAAAACATTTTTGGGCTGAAAAATGCATCCTACACCCCTGAAAGTTCAGAAAATGTTGGCAGCCCAAAAAATGCCTTAAAATGCATCTTACTTCTGCAAAAATGAAGAAAACTTTGGAGGTCCAAAAAAGGGGTTTACAGGCATCCTAGACCCCCTAAAGTCCAGAAAATGTTGGTGGCCCAAAAACTGTTACAAAGAGCTCTGAATGTCCCAAAAACATTTGCAGCCTGAAAGGGGCATTAACCCGCATCCTAGCCCCCTTAAATTCCCAAAAACATTTTTGGCCCGAAAAATGCATCCTACACCCCTGAAAGTTCAGAAAATGTTGGCAGCACAAAAAAACCTTAAAATACATATTAGGCCTGCAAAAATGTAGAAAACTTTAGAGGCCCAAAGAAGGGGTTTACAGGCATCCTAGACCCCCTAAAGTCCAGAAAATGTTGGTACCCAAAAACAGTGTCAGGGAGCTCTGAATGTCCCAAAAACATTTGCAGCCTGAAAAGGGCATTAGCCCGCATCCTAGACCCGTGAAATTCCCAAAAAATATTTTTGGCCCGAAAAATGCATTACACCCCTGAAACTTCAGAAAATGTTGGCAGCCCAAAAAATGCCTTAAAATACATCTTATTCCTGCAATAATCTTGAAAATTTTGGAGGCCCAAAAAAGGGGTTTACCGGCATCCTAGACCCCCTAAAGTACAGAAAATGTTGGTGGCCCAAAAACTGTCTCAGAGAGCTCTGAATTTCCAAAAACAATTTGCAGTCTGAAAAGCGCATTAACCCACATTTTAGACCACTGAAATTCCCCAAAATATTTTGGGCACGAAAAATGCATCCTACACCCCTGAAAGTTCAGAAAATGTTGGCAGCCCAAAAAATGCCTTAAAATGCATCTTATTCCGGCAATAATCCTGAAAATTTAGGAGGCCCAAAAAATGGGTTTACATGCATCCTAGACCCCCTAAAGTCCAGAAAATGTTGGTGCCCAAAAATGGTGTCAGAGAGCTCTGAATGTCCCAAAAACATTTGCAGCCTGAAAATGGCATTAACCCGCATCCTAGACCCCTTAAATTCCCAAAAACATTTTTGGCCTGAAAAATGCATCCTACACCCCTGAAAGTTCAGAAAATGTTGGCTGCCCAAAAAATGGCTTAAAATGCATCTTATTCCAGCAATAATCTTGATAACTTTGGGGGCCCAAAATGGGGTTTACAGGCATCCTAGACCCCTGAAAGTCCAAAGAATTTTGGTGGCCCAAAAACTGTCAGAGGCTCTGAATGTCCCAAAACCATTTGCAGTCTGAAAAGGGCATTAACCCACATCCTAGATCCCTGAAATTCCCAAAAACACTTTTGAACCGAAAAATGCATCCTACACCCTGAAAGTTGAGAAAATGTTGGCAGCCCCAAAAAAGGCCTTAAAATGCATCATATTCCTGCAAAAATGTAGAAAACTTTGTAGGCCCAAAAAAGGGCTTTACATGCATCCTAGACCCCTAAAGTCCAGAAAATGTTGGTGGCCCAAAAACTGTGTCAGAGAGCTCTTAAGTTCCCAAAACCATTTGCAGTCTGAAAAGGGCATTGACTCGCATGCTAGACCCCTGAAATTCCCCAAAATATTTTGGGCAAGAAAAATGCATCTTACACCCCTGAAAGTTCAGAAAATGTTGGTAGCCCAAAAATGCCTTAAAATACAAATTAGTCCTGCAAAAATGTGGAAAACTTTGGAGGCCCAAAAAAGGGATTTACAGGCATCCTAGACCCCCTGAAGTCCAGAAAATGTCGGTGGCCCAAAAACTGTGTCAGAGAGCTCTCGATGTCCGAAAAACAGCTGCAGTCTGAAAAAACAATTAACCCGCATCCTAGATCACTGAAATTCCCAAAAACATTTTTGGCTCGAAAAATGCATCCTACACCCCTGAAAGTTCAGAAAATGTTGGCAGCCCAAAAAATGCCTTAAAATGCATCTTATTCTTGCAATAATCTTGAAAACATTGGAGGCCCAAAAAAGGGGTTTACAGGTATCCTAGACCCCGTAAGTCCAGAAAATGTTGGTGGCCCAAAAACTGTGTCAGAGAGCTCTGAATGTCCCAAAAACATTTGCAGCCTGAAAACGGCATTAACCCGCATCCTAGACCCATGATATTCCCCAAAACATTTTTGGCCTGAAAAATGCATCCTACATCCCTGAAAGTTCAGAAAATGTTCGCAGCACAAAAAAGACCTTAAAATACATATTAGGCCTGCAAAAATGTAGAAAACGTTAGCGGCCCAAAGAAGGGGTGTACAGGCATCCTAGACCCCCTAAAGTCCAGAAAATGTTGGTGCCCAAAAACTGTGTCAGGGAGCTCTGAATGTCCCAAAAACATTTGCAGCCTGAAAAGGGCATTAACCCGCATCCTAGACCCCTTAAATTCCCAAAAACATTTTTGGCCCGAAAAATGCATCCTACACCCCTGAAAGTTCAGAAAATGTTGGCAGCACAAAAAAAACCTTAAAATACATATTAGGCCTGCAAAAATGTAGAAAACTTTAGAGGCCCAAAGAAGGGGTTTACAGGCATCCTAGACCCCCTAAAGTCCAGAAAATGTTGGTGCCCAAAAACAGTGTCAGGGAGCTCTGAATGTCCCAAAAACATTTGCAGCCTGAAAAGGGCATTAACCCGCATCCGAGACCCCTTAAATTCCCAAAAACATTTTTAGGCCGAAAAATGCATCCTACACCCCTGAAAGTTCAGAAAATGTTGGCAGCCCAAAAAATGCCTTAAAATGCATCTTATTTCTGCAAAAATGAAGAAAACTTTGGAGGTCCAAAAAAGGGGTTTACAGGCATCCCAGACCCCCTAAAGTCCAGAAAATGTTGGTGGCCCAAAAACTGTGTCAGAGAGCGCTGAATGTCCCAAAACATTTACAGCCTGAAAAGGGCATTAGCCCGCATCCTAGACCCATGAAATTCCCAAAAAACATTTTTGGCCCGAAAAATGCATTGCACCCCTGAAACTTCGGAAAATGTTGGCAGCCCAAAAAATGCCTTAAAATACATCTTATTCCTGCAATAATCTGGAAAATTTTGGAGGCCCAAAAAAGGTGTTTACCGGCATCCTAAACCCCCTAAAGAACAGAAAATGTTGGTGGCCCAAAAACTGTGTCAGAGAGCTCTGAATTTCCAAAAACCATTTGCAGTCTGAAAAGCGCATTAACCCACATTTTAGACCACTGAAATTCCCCAAAATATTTTGGGTACGAAAAATGCATCCTACACCCCTGAAAGTTCAGAAAATGTTGGCAGCCCAAAAAATGCCTTAAAATGCATCTTATTCCTGCAATAATCCTGAAAATTTAGGAGGCCCAAAAAATGGGTTTACATGCATCCTAGACCCCCTAAAGTCCAGAAAATGTTGGTGCCCAAAAATGGTGTCAGAGAGCGCTGAATGTCCCAAAAACATTTGCAGCCTGAAAATGGCATTAACCCGCATCCTAGACCCCTTAAATTCCCAAAAACATTTTTGGCCCGAAAAATGCATCCTACACCCCTGAAAGTTCAGAAAATGTTGGCAGCTCAAAAAATGCCTTAAAAGGCATCTTATTCCAGCAATAATCTTGATAACTTTGGGGGCCCAAAATGGGGTTTACAGGCATCCTAGACCCCTGAAAGTCCAAAGAATTTTGGTGGCCCAAAAACTGTCAGAGGCTCTGAATGTCCCAAAACCATTTGCAGTCTGAAAAGGGCATTAACCCACATCCTAGATCCCTGAAATTCCCAAAAACACTTTTGACCCGAAAAATGCATCCTACACCCTGAAAGTTGAGAAAATGTTGGCAGCCCAAAAAAGGCCTTAAAATGCATCATATTCCTGCAAAAATGTAGAAAACTTTGTAGGCCCAAAAAAGGGATTTACATGCATCCTAGACCGCTAAAGTCCAGAAAATGTTGGTGGCCCAAAAACTGTGTCAGAGAGCTCTAAATTTCCCAAAACCATTTGCAGTCTGAAAAGGGCATTGACTCGCATGCTAGACCCCTGAAATTCCCCAAAATATTTTGGGCAAGAAAAATGCATCCTACACCCCTGAAAGTTCAGAAAATGTTGGCAGCCCAAAAATGCCTTAAAATACATATTAGTCCTGCAAAAATGTGGAAAACTTTGGAGGCCTAAAAAAGGGATTTACAGGCATCCTAGACCCCCTAAAGTCCAGAAAATGTTGGTGGCCCAAAAACTGTGTCAGAGAGCTCTCGATGTCCGAAAAACAGCTGCAGTCTGAAAAAACAATTAACCCGCATCCTAGATCACTGAAATTCCCAAAAACATTTTTGGCTCGAAAAATGCATCCTACACCCCTGAAAGTTCAGAAAATGTTCACAGCACAAAAAAGACCTTAAAATACATATTAGGCCTGCAAAAATGTAGAAAACGTTAGCGGCCCAAAGAAGGGGTGTACAGGCATCCTAGACCCCCTAAAGTCCAGAAAATGTTGGTGCCCAAAAACTGTGTCAGGGAGCTCTGAATGTCCCAAAAACATTTGCAGCCTGAAAAGGGCATTAACCCGCATCCTAGACCCCTTAAATTCCCAAAAACATTTTTGGCCCGAAAAATGCATCCTACACCCCTGAAAGTTCAGAAAATGTTGGCAGGACAAAAAAAACCTTAAAATACATATTAGGCCTGCAAAAATGTAGAAAACGTTAGCGGCCCAAAGAAGGGGTGTACAGGCATCCTAGACCCCCTAAAGTCCAGAAAATGTTGGTGCCCAAAAACTGTGTCAGGGAGCTCTGAATGTCCCAAAAACATTTGCAGCCTGAAAAGGGCATTAACCCGCATCCTAGACCCCTTAAATTCCCAAAAACATTTTTGGCCCGAAAAATGCATCCTACACCCCTGAAAGTTCAGAAAATGTTGGCAGGACAAAAAAAACCTTAAAATACATATTAGGCCTGCAAAAATGTAGAAAACTTTAGAGGCCCAAAGAAGGGGTTTACAGGCATCCTAGACCCCCTAAAGTCCAGAAAATGTTGGTGCCCAAAAACAGTGTCAGGGAGCTCTGAATGTCCCAAAAACATTTGCAGCCTGAAAAGGGCATTAACCCGCATCCGAGACCCCTTAAATTCCCAAAAACATTTTTAGGCCGAAAAATGCATCCTACACCCCTGAAAGTTCAGAAAATGTTGGCAGCCCAAAAAATGCCTTAAAATGCATCTTATTCCTAAAATAATCTTAAAAACTTTGGAGGCCCAAAAAAGGGCTTTACAGGCATCCTAGACCCCCTAAAGTCCAGAAAATGTTGGTGGCCCACAAACTGTGTCAGAGAGCTCTAAATTTCCCAAAACCATTTGCAGTCTGAAAAGGGCATTGACTCGCATGCTAGACCCCTGAAATTCCCCAAAATATTTTGGGCAAGAAAAATGCATCCTACACCACTGAAAGTTCAGAAAATGTTGGCAGCCCAAAAATGCCTTAAAATACATATTAGTCCTGCAAAAATGTGGAAAACTTTGGAGGCCCAAAAAAGGGATTTACAGGCATCCTAGACCCCCTAAAGTCCAGAAAATGTTGGTGGCCCAAAAACTGTGTCAGAGAGCTCTCGATGTCCCAAAAACAGCTGCAGTCTGAAAAGGGCATGAACCCGCATCCTAGATCCCTGAAATTCCCAAAAACATTTTTGGCCCGAAAAATGCATCATACACCCCTGAAATTTCGGAAAATGTTGGCAGCCCAAAAAATGCCTTAAAATGCATCTTATTCCTACAATAATCTTGAAAACCTTGGAGGCCCAAAAAAGGGGTTTACAGGCATCCTGGACCCCTAAAGTCCAGAAAATGTTGGTGGCCAAAAAATTGTGTCAGAGAGCTCTGAATGTCCCAAAAACATTTGCAGTCTGAAAAGGGCATTAACCCGCATCCTAGACCCCTGAAATTCCCAAAAACATTTTTGGCCCGAGAAATGCATCCTACACCCCTGAAAGTTCAGAGAATGTTGGCAACCCAAAAAATGCCTTAAAATGCATCTTATTCCTGCAATAATCTTGAAAACTTTGGAGGCCCAAAAAAGGGCTTTACAGGCATCCTAGACCCCCTAAAGTCCAGAAAATGTTGGTGGCCCAAAAACTGTGTCAGAGAGCTCTCGATGTCCCAAAAACAGCTGCAGTCTGAAAAGGGCATGAACCCGCATCCTAGATCCCTGAAATTCCCAAAAACATTTTTGGCCCGAAAAATGCATCCTACACCCCTGAAATTTCAGAAAATGTTGGCAGCCCAAAAAATGCCTTAAAATGCATCTTATTCCTGCAATAATCTTGAAAACCTTGGAGGCCCAAAAAAGGGGTTTACAGGCATCCTAGACCCCTAAAGTCCAGAAAATGCTGGTGGCCCAAAAACTGTGTCAGAGAGCTCTGAATTTCACAAAAACATTTGCAGCCTGAAAAGGGCATTAACCCGCATCCTAGACCCCTGAAATTCCCAAAAACATTTTTGGCTTGAAAAATGCATCCTACACCCCTGAAAGTTCAAAAATGTTGGCAGCCCAAAAAATATCTTAAAATGCATCTTATTCCTGCAATAATCATGAAAACTTTAGAAGCCCACGAAAGGGGTTTACAGGCATCCTAGACCCATAAAGTCCAGAAAATGTTGGTGGCCAAAAAATTGTGTCAGAGAACTCTGAATGTCCCAAAAACATTTGCAGTCTGAAAAGGGCATTAAACCGCATCCTAGACCCCTGAAATTCCCAAAAACATTTTTGGCCCGAGAAATGCATCCTACACCCCTGAAAGTTCAGAAAATGTTGGAAACCCAAAAAATGCCTTAAAATGCATCTTATTCCTGCAATAATCTTGAAAACTTTGGAAGCCCAAATTAGGGGTTTACAGGCATCCTAGACCCCCTAAAGTCCAGAAATTGTTGGCCCAAAAACTGTGACAGAGAGCTCTGAATTTCCCAAAACCATTTGCAGTCTGAAAAGGGCATTAACCGGCATCCTAGACCCCTGAAATTCCCAAAAACATTTTTGGCCCAAAAAATGCATCCTACACCCCTGAAAGTTCAGAGAATGTTGGCAACCCAAAAAATGCCTTAAAATGTAACTTATTCCTGCAATAATCTTGAAAACTTTGGAGGCCCAAAAAAGGGCTTTACAGTACAGGCATCCTAGACCCCCTAAAGTCCAGAAAATGTTGGTGACCCAAAAACTGTGTCAGAGAGCTCTGAATGTCCCAAAAACATTTGCAGCCTGAAAAGGGCATTAACCCGCATCCTAGACCTCTGAATTTCCCCAAAACATTGTTGGCCCGAAAAAATGCATCCTACACCCCTGAAAGTTCAGAGAATGTTGGCAACCCAAAAAATGCCTTAAAATGCATCTTATTCCTAAAATAATCTTGAAAACTTTGGAGGCCCAAAAAAGGGCTTTACAGGCATCATAGACCCCCTAAAGTCCAGAAAATGTTGGTGGCCCACAAACTGTGTCAGAGAGCTCTAAATTTCCCAAAACCATTTGCAGTCTGAAAAGGGCATTGACTCGCATGCTAGACCACTGAAATTCCCCAAAATATTTTGGGCAAGAAAAATGCATCCTACACCACTGAAAGTTCAGAAAATGTTGGCAGCCCAAAAATGCCTTAAAAAACATATTAGTCCTGCAAAAATGTGGAAAACTTTGGAGGCCCAAAAAAGGGATTTACAGGCATCCTAGATCCCCTAAAGTCCAGAAAATGTTGGTGGCCAAAAAACTGTGTCAGAGAGCTCTCGATGTCCCAAGAACAGCTGCAGTCTGAAAAAGGCATTAACCCGCATCCTAGATCCCTAAAATTCCCAAAAACATTTTTGGCCCGAAAAATGCATCCTACACCCCTGAAATTTCAGAAAATGTTGGCAGCCCAAAAAATGCCTTAAAATGCATCTTATTCCTGCAATAATCTTGAAAACCTTGGAGGCCCAAAAAAGGGGTTTACAGGCATCCTAGACCCCTAAAGTCCAGAAAATGTTGGTGGCCAAAAAATTGTGTCAGAGAGCTCTGAATGTCCCAAAAACATTTGCAGTCTGAAAAGGGCATTAACCCGCATCCTAGACCCCTGAAATTCCCAAAAACATTTTTGCCCCGAGAAATGCATCCTACACCCCTGAAAGTTCAGAGAATGTTGGCAACCCAAAAAATGCCTTAAAATGCATCTTATTCCTGCAATAATCTTGAAAACTTTGGAGGCCCAAAAAAGTGCTTTACAGGCATCCTAGACCCCCTAAAGTCCAGAAAATGTTGGTGGCCCAAAAACTGTGTCAGAGAGCTCTAAATGTCCCAAAAACATTTGCAGCCTGAAAACGGCATTAACCCGCATCCTAGACCCATGAAATTCCCCAAAACATTTTTTGCCCGAAAAATGCATCCTACATCCCTGAAAGTTCAGAAAATGTTGGCAGCACAAAAAAGACCTTAAAATACATATTCAGCCTGCAAAAATGTAGAAAACTTTAGAGGCCCAAAGAAGGGGTTTACAGGCATCCTGGACCCCCTAAAGTACAGAAAATGTTGGTTCCCAAAAACAGTGTCAGGGAGCTCTGAATGTCCTAAACACATTTGCAGCCTGAAAAGGGCATTAACCCACATCCTAGACCCCTTAAATTCCCAGAAACATTTTTGGGCCGAAAAATGCATCCTACACCCCTGAAATTTCAGAAAATGTGGGCAGCCCAAAAAATGCCTTAAAATGCATCTTATTTCTGCAAAAATGAAGAAAACCTTGGAGGTCCAAAAAAGGGGTTTACAGGCATCCTAGACCCCCTAAAGTCCAGAAAATGTTGGTGGCCCAAAAACTGTGTCAGAGAGCTCTAAATGTCCCAAAAACATTTGCAGCCTGAAAACTGCATTAACCCGCATCCTAGACCCATGAAATTCCCCAAAACATTTTTGGCCCGAAAAATGCATCCTACATCCCTGAAAGTTCAGAAAATGTTGGCAGCACAAAAAAGACCTTAAAATACATATTCAGCCTGCAAAAATGTAGAAACTTTAGAGGCCCAAAGAAGGGGTTTACAGGCATCCTAGACCCCCTAAAGTCCAGAAAATGTTGGTTCCCAAAAACAGTGTCAGGGAGCTCTGAATGTCCTAAACACATTTGCTGCCTGAAAAGGGCATTAACCCACATCCTAGACCCCTTAAATTCCCAGAAACATTTTTGGGCCGAAAAATGCATCCTACACCCCTGAAAGTTCAGAAAATGTTGGCAGCCCAAAAAATGCCTTAAAATGCATCTTATTTCTGCAAAAATGAAGAAAACTTTGGAGGTCCAAAAAAGGGGTTTACAGGCTTCCTAGACTTCCTAAAGTCCAGAAAATGTTGGTGGCCCAAAAACTATGACAAAGAGCTCTGAATGTCCCAAAAACATTTGCAGCCTGAAAAGGGCATTAACTACACCCCTGAAATTCCCAAAAACATTTTTGGCCCGAAAAATGCATTACACCCCTGAAAGTTCAGAAAATGTTGGCAGCCCAAAAAATGCCTTAAAATGCATCTTATTCCTGCAATAATCTTGAAAACTTTGGAGGCCCAAAAAAGGAGTTTACCGGCATCCTAGACCCCCTAAAGTCCAGAAAATGTTGGTGGCCCAAAAACTGTATCAGAGAGCTCTGAATGTCCCAAAAATATGTGCAGTCTCAATAGGGCATTAACCCGCATCCTAGATACCCTGAAATTCCTAAAACCACTTTTGGCCTGAAAAATGCATCCTACACCCCTGAAAGAAAATGTTGGCAGCCCAAAAAAGGCCTTAAATGCCTCTTTGGCCTACAAAAATGTAGAAAACTTTAGAGGCCCAAAAAAGGGGTTTACAGGCATCCTAGACCCCATAAAGTACAGAAAATGTTGGTGCCCAAAAACGGTGTCAGGGAGCTCTGAATGTCCCAAAAACATTTGCACCCTGAAAAGGGCATTAACCCGCATCTAGACCCCTGAAATTCCCCAAAATATTTTTGGCCCGAAAAATGCATCCTACACCCCTGAAAGTTCAGAAAATGTTGGAAGCCCAAAATATGCCTTAAAATGCATCTTATTCCTGCCATAATCTTGAAAACTTTTGAGGCCCAAAAAAGGGGTTTACAGGCATCCTAGTCCCCTGAAAGTCCAAAGAATTTTGGTGGCCCAAAAACTGTCAGAGGCTCTGAATGTCCCAAAACCATTTGCAGTCTGAAAAGGGCATTAACCCACATCCTAGATCCCTGAAATTCCCAAAAACACTTTTGACCCGAAAAATGCATCCTACACCCTGAAAGTTGAGAAAATGTTGGCAGCCCAAAAAAGGCCTTAAAATGCATCATATTCCTGCAAAAATGTAGAAAACTTTGTAGGCCCAAAAAAGGGATTTACATGCATCCTAGACCGCTAAAGTCCAGAAAATGTTGGTGGCCCAAAAACTGTGTCAGAGAGCTCTAAATTTCCCAAAACCATTTGCAGTCTGAAAAGGGCATTGACTCGCATGCTAGACCCCTGAAATTCCCCAAAATATTTTGGGCAAGAAAAATGCATCCTACACCCCTGAAAGTTCAGAAAATGTTGGCAGCCCAAAAATGCCTTAAAATACATATTAGTCCTGCAAAAATGTGGAAAACTTTGGAGGCCTAAAAAAGGGATTTACAGGCATCCTAGACCCCCTAAAGTCCAGAAAATGTTGGTGGCCCAAAAACTGTGTCAGAGAGCTCTCGATGTCCGAAAAACAGCTGCAGTCTGAAAAAACAATTAACCCGCATCCTAGATCACTGAAATTCCCAAAAACATTTTTGGCTCGAAAAATGCATCCTACACCCCTGAAAGTTCAGAAAATGTTGGCAGCCCAAAAAATGCCTTAAAATGCATCTTATTTCTGCAAAAATGAAGAAAACTTTGGAGGTCCAAAAAAGGGGTTTACAGGCATGCTAGACCCCCTAAAGTCCAGAAAATGTTGGTGGCCCAAAAACTGTGTCAGAGATCGCTGAATGTCCCAAAACATTTGCAGCCTGAAAAGGGCATTAGCCCGCATCCTAGACCCGTGAAATTCCCAAAAAACATTTTTGGCCCGAAAAATGCATCCTACATCCCTGAAAGTTCAGAAAATGTTCACAGCACAAAAAAGACCTTAAAATACATATTAGGCCTGCAAAAATGTAGAAAACGTTAGCGGCCCAAAGAAGGGGTGTACAGGCATCCTAGACCCCCTAAAGTCCAGAAAATGTTGGTGCCCAAAAACTGTGTCAGGGAGCTCTGAATGTCCCAAAAACATTTGCAGCCTGAAAAGGGCATTAACCCGCATCCTAGACCCCTTAAATTCCCAAAAACATTTTTGGCCCGAAAAATGCATCCTACACCCCTGAAAGTTCAGAAAATGTTGGCAGGACAAAAAAAACCTTAAAATACATATTAGGCCTGCAAAAATGTAGAAAACGTTAGCGGCCCAAAGAAGGGGTGTACAGGCATCCTAGACCCCCTAAAGTCCAGAAAATGTTGGTGCCCAAAAACTGTGTCAGGGAGCTCTGAATGTCCCAAAAACATTTGCAGCCTGAAAAGGGCATTAACCCGCATCCTAGACCCCTTAAATTCCCAAAAACATTTTTGGCCCGAAAAATGCATCCTACACCCCTGAAAGTTCAGAAAATGTTGGCAGGACAAAAAAAACCTTAAAATACATATTAGGCCTGCAAAAATGTAGAAAACTTTAGAGGCCCAAAGAAGGGGTTTACAGGCATCCTAGACCCCCTAAAGTCCAGAAAATGTTGGTGCCCAAAAACAGTGTCAGGGAGCTCTGAATGTCCCAAAAACATTTGCAGCCTGAAAAGGGCATTAACCCGCATCCGAGACCCCTTAAATTCCCAAAAACATTTTTAGGCCGAAAAATGCATCCTACACCCCTGAAAGTTCAGAAAATGTTGGCAGCCCAAAAAATGCCTTAAAATGCATCTTATTCCTAAAATAATCTTAAAAACTTTGGAGGCCCAAAAAAGGGCTTTACAGGCATCCTAGACCCCCTAAAGTCCAGAAAATGTTGGTGGCCCACAAACTGTGTCAGAGAGCTCTAAATTTCCCAAAACCATTTGCAGTCTGAAAAGGGCATTGACTCGCATGCTAGACCCCTGAAATTCCCCAAAATATTTTGGGCAAGAAAAATGCATCCTACACCACTGAAAGTTCAGAAAATGTTGGCAGCCCAAAAATGCCTTAAAATACATATTAGTCCTGCAAAAATGTGGAAAACTTTGGAGGCCCAAAAAAGGGATTTACAGGCATCCTAGACCCCCTAAAGTCCAGAAAATGTTGGTGGCCCAAAAACTGTGTCAGAGAGCTCTCGATGTCCCAAAAACAGCTGCAGTCTGAAAAGGGCATGAACCCGCATCCTAGATCCCTGAAATTCCCAAAAACATTTTTGGCCCGAAAAATGCATCATACACCCCTGAAATTTCGGAAAATGTTGGCAGCCCAAAAAATGCCTTAAAATGCATCTTATTCCTACAATAATCTTGAAAACCTTGGAGGCCCAAAAAAGGGGTTTACAGGCATCCTGGACCCCTAAAGTCCAGAAAATGTTGGTGGCCAAAAAATTGTGTCAGAGAGCTCTGAATGTCCCAAAAACATTTGCAGTCTGAAAAGGGCATTAACCCGCATCCTAGACCCCTGAAATTCCCAAAAACATTTTTGGCCCGAGAAATGCATCCTACACCCCTGAAAGTTCAGAGAATGTTGGCAACCCAAAAAATGCCTTAAAATGCATCTTATTCCTGCAATAATCTTGAAAACTTTGGAGGCCCAAAAAAGGGCTTTACAGGCATCCTAGACCCCCTAAAGTCCAGAAAATGTTGGTGGCCCAAAAACTGTGTCAGAGAGCTCTCGATGTCCCAAAAACAGCTGCAGTCTGAAAAGGGCATGAACCCGCATCCTAGATCCCTGAAATTCCCAAAAACATTTTTGGCCCGAAAAATGCATCCTACACCCCTGAAATTTCAGAAAATGTTGGCAGCCCAAAAAATGCCTTAAAATGCATCTTATTCCTGCAATAATCTTGAAAACCTTGGAGGCCCAAAAAAGGGGTTTACAGGCATCCTAGACCCCTAAAGTCCAGAAAATGCTGGTGGCCCAAAAACTGTGTCAGAGAGCTCTGAATTTCACAAAAACATTTGCAGCCTGAAAAGGGCATTAACCCGCATCCTAGACCCCTGAAATTCCCAAAAACATTTTTGGCTTGAAAAATGCATCCTACACCCCTGAAAGTTCAAAAATGTTGGCAGCCCAAAAAATATCTTAAAATGCATCTTATTCCTGCAATAATCATGAAAACTTTAGAAGCCCACGAAAGGGGTTTACAGGCATCCTAGACCCATAAAGTCCAGAAAATGTTGGTGGCCAAAAAATTGTGTCAGAGAACTCTGAATGTCCCAAAAACATTTGCAGTCTGAAAAGGGCATTAAACCGCATCCTAGACCCCTGAAATTCCCAAAAACATTTTTGGCCCGAGAAATGCATCCTACACCCCTGAAAGTTCAGAAAATGTTGGAAACCCAAAAAATGCCTTAAAATGCATCTTATTCCTGCAATAATCTTGAAAACTTTGGAAGCCCAAATTAGGGGTTTACAGGCATCCTAGACCCCCTAAAGTCCAGAAATTGTTGGCCCAAAAACTGTGACAGAGAGCTCTGAATTTCCCAAAACCATTTGCAGTCTGAAAAGGGCATTAACCGGCATCCTAGACCCCTGAAATTCCCAAAAACATTTTTGGCCCAAAAAATGCATCCTACACCCCTGAAAGTTCAGAGAATGTTGGCAACCCAAAAAATGCCTTAAAATGTAACTTATTCCTGCAATAATCTTGAAAACTTTGGAGGCCCAAAAAAGGGCTTTACAGTACAGGCATCCTAGACCCCCTAAAGTCCAGAAAATGTTGGTGACCCAAAAACTGTGTCAGAGAGCTCTGAATGTCCCAAAAACATTTGCAGCCTGAAAAGGGCATTAACCCGCATCCTAGACCTCTGAATTTCCCCAAAACATTGTTGGCCCGAAAAAATGCATCCTACACCCCTGAAAGTTCAGAGAATGTTGGCAACCCAAAAAATGCCTTAAAATGCATCTTATTCCTAAAATAATCTTGAAAACTTTGGAGGCCCAAAAAAGGGCTTTACAGGCATCATAGACCCCCTAAAGTCCAGAAAATGTTGGTGGCCCACAAACTGTGTCAGAGAGCTCTAAATTTCCCAAAACCATTTGCAGTCTGAAAAGGGCATTGACTCGCATGCTAGACCACTGAAATTCCCCAAAATATTTTGGGCAAGAAAAATGCATCCTACACCACTGAAAGTTCAGAAAATGTTGGCAGCCCAAAAATGCCTTAAAAAACATATTAGTCCTGCAAAAATGTGGAAAACTTTGGAGGCCCAAAAAAGGGATTTACAGGCATCCTAGATCCCCTAAAGTCCAGAAAATGTTGGTGGCCAAAAAACTGTGTCAGAGAGCTCTCGATGTCCCAAGAACAGCTGCAGTCTGAAAAAGGCATTAACCCGCATCCTAGATCCCTAAAATTCCCAAAAACATTTTTGGCCCGAAAAATGCATCCTACACCCCTGAAATTTCAGAAAATGTTGGCAGCCCAAAAAATGCCTTAAAATGCATCTTATTCCTGCAATAATCTTGAAAACCTTGGAGGCCCAAAAAAGGGGTTTACAGGCATCCTAGACCCCTAAAGTCCAGAAAATGTTGGTGGCCAAAAAATTGTGTCAGAGAGCTCTGAATGTCCCAAAAACATTTGCAGTCTGAAAAGGGCATTAACCCGCATCCTAGACCCCTGAAATTCCCAAAAACATTTTTGCCCCGAGAAATGCATCCTACACCCCTGAAAGTTCAGAGAATGTTGGCAACCCAAAAAATGCCTTAAAATGCATCTTATTCCTGCAATAATCTTGAAAACTTTGGAGGCCCAAAAAAGTGCTTTACAGGCATCCTAGACCCCCTAAAGTCCAGAAAATGTTGGTGGCCCAAAAACTGTGTCAGAGAGCTCTAAATGTCCCAAAAACATTTGCAGCCTGAAAACGGCATTAACCCGCATCCTAGACCCATGAAATTCCCCAAAACATTTTTTGCCCGAAAAATGCATCCTACATCCCTGAAAGTTCAGAAAATGTTGGCAGCACAAAAAAGACCTTAAAATACATATTCAGCCTGCAAAAATGTAGAAAACTTTAGAGGCCCAAAGAAGGGGTTTACAGGCATCCTGGACCCCCTAAAGTACAGAAAATGTTGGTTCCCAAAAACAGTGTCAGGGAGCTCTGAATGTCCTAAACACATTTGCAGCCTGAAAAGGGCATTAACCCACATCCTAGACCCCTTAAATTCCCAGAAACATTTTTGGGCCGAAAAATGCATCCTACACCCCTGAAATTTCAGAAAATGTGGGCAGCCCAAAAAATGCCTTAAAATGCATCTTATTTCTGCAAAAATGAAGAAAACCTTGGAGGTCCAAAAAAGGGGTTTACAGGCATCCTAGACCCCCTAAAGTCCAGAAAATGTTGGTGGCCCAAAAACTGTGTCAGAGAGCTCTAAATGTCCCAAAAACATTTGCAGCCTGAAAACTGCATTAACCCGCATCCTAGACCCATGAAATTCCCCAAAACATTTTTGGCCCGAAAAATGCATCCTACATCCCTGAAAGTTCAGAAAATGTTGGCAGCACAAAAAAGACCTTAAAATACATATTCAGCCTGCAAAAATGTAGAAACTTTAGAGGCCCAAAGAAGGGGTTTACAGGCATCCTAGACCCCCTAAAGTCCAGAAAATGTTGGTTCCCAAAAACAGTGTCAGGGAGCTCTGAATGTCCTAAACACATTTGCTGCCTGAAAAGGGCATTAACCCACATCCTAGACCCCTTAAATTCCCAGAAACATTTTTGGGCCGAAAAATGCATCCTACACCCCTGAAAGTTCAGAAAATGTTGGCAGCCCAAAAAATGCCTTAAAATGCATCTTATTTCTGCAAAAATGAAGAAAACTTTGGAGGTCCAAAAAAGGGGTTTACAGGCTTCCTAGACTTCCTAAAGTCCAGAAAATGTTGGTGGCCCAAAAACTATGACAAAGAGCTCTGAATGTCCCAAAAACATTTGCAGCCTGAAAAGGGCCTTAACTACACCCCTGAAATTCCCAAAAACATTTTTGGCCCGAAAAATGCATTACACCCCTGAAAGTTCAGAAAATGTTGGCAGCCCAAAAAATGCCTTAAAATGCATCTTATTCCTGCAATAATCTTGAAAACTTTGGAGGCCCAAAAAAGGAGTTTACCGGCATCCTAGACCCCCTAAAGTCCAGAAAATGTTGGTGGCCCAAAAACTGTATCAGAGAGCTCTGAATGTCCCAAAAATATGTGCAGTCTCAATAGGGCATTAACCCGCATCCTAGATACCCTGAAATTCCTAAAACCACTTTTGGCCTGAAAAATGCATCCTACACCCCTGAAAGAAAATGTTGGCAGCCCAAAAAAGGCCTTAAATGCCTCTTTGGCCTACAAAAATGTAGAAAACTTTAGAGGCCCAAAAAAGGGGTTTACAGGCATCCTAGACCCCATAAAGTACAGAAAATGTTGGTGCCCAAAAACGGTGTCAGGGAGCTCTGAATGTCCCAAAAACATTTGCACCCTGAAAAGGGCATTAACCCGCATCTAGACCCCTGAAATTCCCCAAAATATTTTTGGCCCGAAAAATGCATCCTACACCCCTGAAAGTTCAGAAAATGTTGGAAGCCCAAAATATGCCTTAAAATGCATCTTATTCCTGCCATAATCTTGAAAACTTTTGAGGCCCAAAAAAGGGGTTTACAGGCATCCTAGTCCCCTGAAAGTCCAAAAAATGTTGGTGGCCCAAAAACTGTCAGAGAGCTCTGAATGTCCCAAAAACATTTGCAGCCTGAAAAGGGCTTTAACCCGAATCCTAGACCCCTGAAATTCCCAAAAATATGTTTGGCCCGAAAATTGCATCCTACACCCCTGAAAGTTCAGAAAATGTTGGCAACCAAAGAAATGCCTTAAAATGCAACGTATTCCTGCAATAATCTTGAAAACTTTGGAGCCCCAAAAAAGGGTTTGACAGGCATCCTAGACCCCTAAAGTCCAGGAAATGTTGGTGGCCAAAAAATTGTGTCAGAGAGCTCTGAATGTCCCAAAAACATTTGCAGTCTGAAAAGGGCATTAACCCGCATCCTAGACCCCTGAAATTCCCAAAAACATTTTTGGCCCGAAAAATGCATCCTACACCCCTGAAAGTTCAGAAATTGTTGGCAACCCAAAAAATGCCTTAAAATGCATCTTATTCCTGCAATAATCTTGAAAACTTTGGAGGCCCAAATAAGGGGTTTACAGGCATCCTAGACTCCCTAAAGTCCAGAAATTGTTGTTGGCCCAAAAACTGTGACAGAGAACTCTGAATTTCCCAAAACCATTTGCAGTCTGAAAAGGGCATTAACCGGCATCCTAGACCCCTGAAATTCCCAAAAACATTTTTGGCCTGAAAAATGCATCCTACACCCCTGAAAGTTCAGAGAATGTTGGCGACCCAAAAAATGCCTTAAAATGCATCTTATTCCTGCAATAATCTTGAAAACTTTAGAGGCCCAAAAAAGGGGTTTACAGGCATCCTAGACCCCCTAAAGTCCAGAAAATGTTGGTGCCCAAAAACGGTGTCAGAGAGCTCTGAATGTCCCAAAAACATTTGCAGCCTGAAAAGGGCATTAACCCGCATCCTAGACCCCTGAAATTCCCAAAAACATTTTTGACCTGAAAAATGCATCCTACACCCCTGAAAGTTCACAAATTTTGGCAGCCCAAAAGATGCCTTAAAATGCATCTTATTCCTGCAAAAATCTTGAAAACTTTGGAGGCCCAAATAAGGGGTTTACAGGCATCCTAGACCCCCTAAAGTCCAGAAATTGTTGTTGGCCCAAAAACTGTGACAGAGAGCTCTGAATTTCCCAAAACCATTTGCAGTCTGAAAAGGGCATTAAACGGCATCCTAGACCCCTGAATTTCCCCAAAACATTGTTGGCCCGATAAATGCATCCTACATCCTTGAAAGTTCAGAAACTGTTGGCAGCCCAAAAAAGGACTTAAAATGCATCTTATTCCTGAAAAAATGTAGAAAACTTTGGATGCCCAAAAGAGGGGTTTACAGGCATCTTAGACCCCCTAAATTCCAGAAAATGTTGGTGGCCCAGAAAATCTGTTAGAGAGCTCTGAATGTCCAAAAAACATTTACAGCCTGAAAAGGGCATTAACCCGCATCCTAGACCCCTAAAATTCCCCATAACATTGTTAGCCCGAAAAATGCATCCTACACCACTGAAAGTTCAGAAAATGTTGGCAGCCTAAAAAAAGGCCTTAAAAATGCATCTCATTCCTGCAAAAATCATGATAACTTTGGAGCCCCAAAAAAGGGGTTTACAGGCATCCTACACCCCCTAAAGTCCAGAAAATGTTGGTGTCCCAAAAACTGTGTCAGAGAGCTCTGCATTTCCCAAAACCATGTGCAGCCTGAAAAGGGCTTTAACCCGAATCCTAGACCCCTGAAATTCCCAAAAACATTTTTGGCCCGAAAAATGTATCCTACAACCCTTGAAAGTTGAGAAAATGTTGGCAACCCAAGAAATGCCTTAAAATGCATCTTATTCCTGCAATAATCTTGAAAACTTTGGAGCCCCAAAAAAGGGATTTACAGGCATCCTAGACCCCCTAAAGTCCAGAAAATGTTGGTGTCCCAAAAACTGTGTCAGAGAGCTCTGAATTTCCCAAAACCATTTGCAGTCTGAAAAGGGCATTAACCCGCATGCTAGACCCCTGAAATTCCACAAAATATTTTGTGCACGAAAAATGCATCCTACCACCCGTGAAAGTTCAGAAAATGTTGGCAGCCAAAAAAGGCCTTAAGTGCCTCTTAGGCCTACAAAAATGTAGAAAACTTTAGAGGAACAAAAAAGGGGTTTACAGGCATTCTAGTCCCCCTAAAGTCCAGAAAATGTTGGTACCCAAAAACAGTGTTAGAGAGCTCTGAATGTCCCAAAAACATTTGCAGCCTGAAAAGGGCATTAACCCGCATCCTAGACCCCTGAAATTCCCAAAAACATTTTTGCCCTGAAAAATGCATCCTACACCCCTAAAAGTACAAAAAATGTTGGCAGCCCAAAAAAAGGCCTTAAAATGCATCTTATTCCTGCAATAAAATTGAAAACTTTGGAGCCCCAAAAAAGGGGTTTACAGGTATCCTAGACCCCCTAAAGTCCAGAAAATGTTGGTGTCCCAAAAACTGTGTCAGAGAGCTCTGAATTTCCCAAAACCATTTGCAGTCTGAAAAGGGCATCCTACATCCCTGCAAGTTCAGAAAATGTTGGCAGCACAAAAAAAGCCTTAAAATACATATTAGGCCTGCAAAAATGTAGAAAACTTTAGAGGCCCAAAAAAGGGGTTTACAGGCATCCTAGACCCCCTAAAGTCCAGAAAATGTTGGTGGCCCAAAAACTGTGTCAGAGAGCTCTGAATGTCCCAAAACCCTTTTTGCAGTCTGAAAGGGGCATTAACCCGCATCCTAGACCCCTGAAATTCCTAAAAACATTTATGGCCCGAAAAATGCATCCTACACCCCTGAAAGTTCAGAAAATGTTGGCAGCCCAAAAAAAAGGCCTTAAAATGCATCTTATTCCTGCAATAATCTTGAAAACTTTGGAGGAACAAAAAAGGGGTTACAGGCATCCTAGACTCCCTACATTCCAGAACATTTTGGTGCGCAAAAACGGTGTCAGAGAGCTCTGAATTTCCCAAAACAATTTGCAGTCTGAAAAGGGCATTAACCCGCATGCTAGACCCCTTAAATTCCCAAAAATATTTTTGACCCAAAAAATGCATCTACACCCCTGAAAATTCAGAAAATGTTGGCAGCCCAAAAAAGTCCTTAAATGCCTCTTAGGCCTACAAAAATGTATCAAACTTTAGAGGCACAAAAAAGGGGTTTACAGGCATCGTAGCCCCCCTAAAGTCCAGAAAATTCTGGTGCGCAAAAACGGTGTCAGAGAGCTCTGAATGTCCCAAAAACATTTGCAGCCTAAAAAGGGCATTAACCCGTATCCTAGACCCCTTAAATTACCAAAAATATTTTTGACCCAAAAAATGCATCCTACACCCCTGAAAATTCAGAAAATGTTGGCAGCCCAAAAAAGGCCTTAAATGCCTCTTAGGCCTACAAAAATGTAGAAAACTTTAGAGGCCCAAAAAAGGGGCTTACAGGCATCCTAGACCCCATAAAGTCCAGAAAATGTTGTTGCCCAGGAACGGTGTCAGAGAGCTGTGAATGTCCCAAAAACATTTTGCAGCATGAAAAGGGCATTAACCCGCATCCTAGATCCCTTAAATTCCCAAAAACATTTTTGGCCCAAAAAATGCATCCTACACCCCTGAAAGTTCAGAAAATGTTGGCAACCCAAGAAATGCCTTAAAATGCATCTGATTCCTGCAATAATCTTGAAAACTTTGGAGCCCCAAAAAAGGGGTTTACAGGCATCCTAGACCCCCTAAAGTCCAGAAAATGTTGGTGTCCCAAAAACTGTGTCAGAGAGCTCTGAATTTCCCAAAACCATTTGCGGTCTGAAAAGGGCATTAACCCGCATGCTAGACCGCTGAAATTCCACAAAATATTTGTGCACGAAAAATGCATCCTACCACCCGTGAAAGTTCAGAAAATGTTGGCAGCCCAAAAAAGGCCTTAAGTGCCTCTTAGGCCTACAAAAATGTAGAAAACTTTAGAGGAACAAAAAAGGGGTTACAGGCATCTTAGACCCCCTAATGTCCAGAAAATGTTGGGACCCAAAAACAGTGTTAGAGAGCTCTGAATGTCCCAAAAACATTTGCAGCCTGAAAAGGGCATTAACCCGCATCCTAGACCCCTGAAATTCCCAAAAACATTTTTGCCCTGAAAAATGCATCCTACACCCCTAAAAGTACAAAAAATGTTGGCAGCCCAAAAAAAGGCCTTAAAATGCATCTTATTCCTGCAATAAACTTGAAAACTTTGGAGGCCCAAAAAAGGGCTTCAAAGGCATCCTAGACCCCCTCAAGTCCAGAAAATGTTGGTGGCCCAAAAACTGTGTCAGAGAGCTCTGAATTTCCCAAAACCATTTGCAGTCTGAAAAGGGCATTAAGACCGATGAAATTCCCCAAAATATTTTGGGAACGAAAAATGCATCCTACACCCCTGAAAGTTCAGAAAATGTTGGCAGCACAAAAAAGGCCTTACAATACATATTAGGCCTGCAAAAATGCAGACAACTTTAGAGGCTCAAAAAAGGGGTTTACAGGCATCCTAGACCCCCTAAAGTCCAGAAAATGTTGGTGGCCCAAAAACTGTGTCAGAGAGCTCTGAATGTCCCAAAAACATTTACAGCCTGAAAAGGGCATTAACCCGCATGCTAGACCCCTGAAATTCCACAAAATATTTTGTGCACGAAAAATGCATCCTACCACCCGTGAAAGTTCAGAAAATGTTGGCAACCCAAGAAATGCCTTAAAATGCATCTTATTCCTGCAATAATCTTGAAAACATTGGAGCCCCAAAAAAGGGGATTACAGGCATCCTAGACCCCCTAAAGTCCAGAAAATGTTGGTGTCCCAAAAACTGTGTCAGAGAGCTCTGAATTTCCCAAAACCATTTGCAGTCTGAAAAGGGCATTAACCCGCATGCTCGACCCCTGAAATTCCCCAAAATATTTTGGGAACGAAAAATGCATCCTACACCCCTGAAAGTTCAGAAACTTTTGGCAGCCCAAAAAAAGGCCTTTAATGCCTCTTAGGCCTACAAAAATGTAGAAAACTTTAGAGGCACAAAAAAGGAGTTTACAGGCATTGTAGACCCCCTAAAGTCCAGAAAATGTTGGTGCCCAAAAACGGTGTCAGAGAGCTCTGAATGTCCCAAAAACATTTGCAGCCTGAAAAGGGCATCCTACATCCCTGCAAGTTCAGAAAATGTTGGCAGCACAAAAAAAGCCTTAAAATACATATCAGGCCTGCAAAAATGTAGAAAACTTTAGAGGCCCAAACAAGGGGTTTACAGGCATCCTAGACCCCCTAAAGTCCAGAAAATGTTGGTGGCCCAAAAACTGTGTCAGAGAGCTCTGAATGTCCCAAAACCCTTTTTGCAGTCTGAAAGGGGCATTAACCCGCATCTTAGACCCCTGAAATTCCTAAAAACATTTATGGCCCGAAAAATGTATCCTACACCCCTGAAAGTTCAGAAAATGTTGGCAGCTCAAAAAAGGCCTTAAAATGCATCTTATTCCTGCAATAATCTTGAAAACTTTGGAGGCCCAAAAAAGGGGTTACAGGCATCCTAGACTCCTTACATTCCAGAAAATTTTGGTGCACAAAAACGGTGTCAGAGAGCTCTGAATTTCCCAAAACCATTTGCAGTCTGAAAAGGGCATTAACCCGCATGCTAGACCCCTTAAATTCCCAAAAATATTTTTGACCCAAAAAATGCATCTACACCCCTGAAAATTCAGAAAATGTTGGCAGCCCAAAAAAGTCCTTAAATGCCTCTTAGGCCTACAAAAATGTATCAAACTTTAGAGGCACAAAAAAGGGGTTTACAGGCATCGTAGACCCCCTAAAGTCCAGAAAATTCTGGTGCGCAAAAACGGTGTCAGAGAGCTCTGAATGTCCCAAAAACATTTGCAGCCTAAAAAGGGCATTAACCCGCATCCTAGACCCCTTAAATTACCAAAAATATTTTTGACCCAAAAAATGCATCCTACACCCCTGAAAATTCAGAAAATGTTGGCAGCCCAAAAAAGGCCTTAAATGCCTCTTAGGTCTACAAAAATGTAGAAATCTTTAGAGGCCCAAAAAAGGGGCTTACAGGCATCCTAGACCCCATAAAGTCCAGAAAATGTTGTTGCCCAGGAACGGTGTCAGAGAGCTCTGAATGTCCCAAAAACATTTGCAGCATGAAAAGGGCATTAACCCGCATCCTAGATCCCTTAAATTCCCAAAAACATTTTTGGCCCAAAAAATGCATCCTACACCCCTGAAAGTTCAGAAAATGTTGGCAACCCAAGAAATGCCTTAAAATGCATCTTATTCCTGCAATAATCTTGAAAACTTTGGAGCCCCAAAAAAGGGGTTTACAGGCATCCTAGACCCCCTAAAGTCCAGAAAATGTTGGTGTCCCAAAAACTGTGTCAGAGAGCTCTGAATTTCCCAAAACCATTTGCAGTCTGAAAAGGGCATTAACCCGCATGCTAGACCCCTGAAATTCCACAAAATATTTTGTGCACGAAGAATGCATCCTACCACCCGTGAAAGTTCAGAAAATGTTGGCAGCCCAAAAAAGGCCTTAAGTGCCTCTTAGGCCTACAAAAATGTAGAAAACTTTAGAGGAACAAAAAAGGGGTTTACAGGCATCTTAGACCCCCTAATGTCCAGAAAATGTTGGTACCCAAAAACAGTGTTAGAGAGCTCTGAATGTCCCAAAAACATTTGCAGCCTGAAAAGGGCATTAACCCGCATCCTAGACCCCTGAAATTCCCAAAAACATTTTTGCCCTGAAAAATGCATCCTACACCCCTAAAAGTACAAAAAATGTTGGCAGCCCAAAAAAAGGCCTTAAAATGCATCTTATTCCTGCAATAAACTTGAAAACTTTGGAGGCCCAAAAAAGGGCTTTACAGGCATCCTAGACCCCCTAAAGTCCAGAAAATGTTGGTGGCCCAAAAACTGTGTCAGAGAGCTCTGAATTTCCCAAAACCATTTGCAGTCTGAAAAGGGCATTAACCCACATGCTAGACCCATGAAATTCCCCAAAATATTTTGGGAACGAAAAATGCATCCTACACCCCTGAAAGTTCAGAAAATGTTGGCAGCACAAAAAAGGCCTTACAATACATATTAGGCCTGCAAAAATGCAGACAACTTTGGAGGCTCAAAAAAGGGGTTTACAGGCATCCTAGACCCCCTAAAGTCCAGAAAATGTTGGTGGCCCAAAAACTGTGGCAATGAGCTCTGAATGTCCCAAAAACATTTGCAGCCTGAAAAGGGCATTAACTACACCCCTGAAATTCCCAAAAACATTTTTGGCCCGAAAAATGCATTACACCCCTGAAAGTTCAGAAAATGTTGGCAGCCCAAAAAATGCCTTAAAATGCATCTTATTCCTGCAATAATCTTGAAAACTTTGGAGGCCCAAAAAAGGGGTTTACCGGCATCCTAGACCCCCTAAAGTCCAGAAAATGTTGGTGGCCCAAAAACTGTATCAGAGAGCTCTGAATGTCCCAAAAATATTTGCAGTCTCAATAGGGCATTAACCCGCATCCTAGATACCCTGAAATTCCCAAAACCACTTTTGGCCCGAAAAATGCATCCTACACCGCTGAAAGTTCAGAAAATGTTGGCAGTACAAAAAAGGCCTTAAAATACATATTAGGCCTGCAAAAATGTAGAAAACTTTAGAAGCCCAAAAAAGGGTTTTACAGGCATCCTAGACCCCCTAAAGTCCAGAAAATGTTGGTGCCCAAAAACGGTGTCAGAGAGCTCTGAATGTTCAAGAAACATTTGCAGCCTGAAAAGGGCATTAACCCGCATCCTAGACCACTTAAATTCCCAAAAATATTTTTGGCCTGAAAAATGCATCCTACACCCCTGAAAGTTCAGAAAATGTTGGCAGCCCAAAAAAGGCCTTAAATGCCTCTTTGGCCTACAAAAATGTAGAAAACTTTAGAGGCCCAAAAAAGGGGTTTACAGGCATCCTAGACCCCATAAAGTCCAGAAAATGTTGGTGCCCAAAAACGGTGTCAGGGAGCTCTGAATGTCCCAAAAACATTTGCACCCTGAAAAGGGCATTAACTCGCATCTAGACCCCTGAAATTCCCCAAAATATTTTTGGCCCGAAAAATGCATCCTACACCCCTGAAAGTTCAGAAAATGTTGGAAGCCCAAAATATGCCTTAAAATGCATCTTATTCCTGCCATAATCTTGAAAACTTTTGAGGCCCAAAAAAGGGTTTACAGGCATCCTAGACCCCTGAAAGTCCAAAAAGGTTGGTGGCCCAAAAACTGTCAGAGAGCTCTGAATGTCCCAAAACCATTTGCAGTCTGAAAAGGGCATTAACCCACATGCTAGACCCCTGAAATTCCCAAAATATTTTGGGCACGAAAAATGCATCCTACACCCCTGAAAGTTCAGAAAATGTTGGCAGCCTAAAAAAAGGTCTTAAAAATACATCTCATTCCTGCAAACATCTTGATAACTTTGGAGGCCCAAAAAAGGGGTGTACATGCATCGTAGTCCCCTGAAAGTCCAAAAAATGTTGGTGGGCCAAAAACTGTCAGAGAGCTCTGAATGTCCCAAAAATATTTGCAGCCTGAAAAGGGCTTTAACCCGAATCCTAGACCCCTGAAATTCCCAAAAACATTTTTGTTCCAGAAAATGCATCCTACACCCCTGAAAGTTCAGAAAATGTTGGTGGCCCAAAAACTGTGTCAGAGAGCTCTGAATTTCCCAAAACCGTTTGCAGTCTGAAAAGGGCATTAACCTACATGCTAGACCCCTGATAATCCCCAAAATATTTTGCGCACGAAAAATACATCCTACACCCCTGAAAGTTCAAAAATGTTGGCAGCCCAAAAAATGTCTTAAAATGCATCTTATTCCTGCAATAATCTTGAAAACTTTGGAAGCCCAAAAAAGAGGTTTACAGGCATGCTAGACCCCCTAAAGTCCAGAAAATGCTGGTGGCCAAAAAACTGTGTCAGAGAGCTCTGAATTTCCCAAAAACATTTGCAGCCTGAAAAGGGCATTAACCCGCATCCTAGACCCCTGAAATTCCCAAAAACATTTTTGGCCTGAAAAATGCATGCTACACCCCTGAAAGTTCAGAAAATGTTGGTAGCACATAAAAGGCCTTAAAATACATATTAGGCCTGCAAAAATGTAGAAAAGTTCAGAGGCCCAAAAAAGGGGTGTACATGCATCCTACATGCCCTAAAGTCCAGAAAATGTTAGTGCCCAAAAACGGTGTCAGAGAGCTCTGAATGTCCCAAAAACATTTGCAGCCTGAAAAGGGCATTAATCCGCATCCTAGACCCCTAAAATTCCCCATAACATTGTTAGCCCGAAAAATGCATCGTACATCCCTGAAAGTTCAGAGAATGTTGGCAACCCAAAAAATGCCTTAAAATGCATCTTATTCCTGCAATAATCTTGAAAACTTTGGAGGCCCAAAAAAGGGGTTTACAGGCATCCTAGACCCCCTAAAGTCCAGAAAATGTTGGTGACCCAAAAACTGTGTCAGAGAGCTCTGAATGTCCCAAAAACATTTGCAGTCTGAAAAGGGCATTAACCCGCATCCTAGACCCCTGAAATTCCCAAAAACATTTTTGGCCCGAAAAATGCATCCTACACCCCTGAAAGTTCAGAAAATGTTGGCAGCACATAAAAGGCCTTAAAATACATATTAGGCCTGCAAAAATGTCGAAAAGTTTAGAGGCCCAAAAAAGGGGTTTACAGGCATCCTACATGCCCTAAAGTCCAGAAAATGTTAGTGCCCAAAAACGGTGTCAGAGAGCTCTGAATGTCCCAAAAACATTTGCAGCCTGAAAAGGGCATTAACCCGCATCCTCGACCCCTAAAATTCCCCATAACATTGTTAGCCTGAAAAATGCATCGCACATCCCTGAAAGTTCAGAGAATGTTGGCAACCCAAAAAATGCCCTAAAATGCATCTTATTCCTGCAATAATCTTGAATACTTTGGAGGCCCAAAAAGGGGTTTACAGGCATCCTAGACCCCCTAAAGTCCAGAAAATGTTGGTGACCCAAAAACTGTGTCAGAGAGCTCTGAATGTCCCAAAATCATTTGCAGCCTGAAAAGGGCATTAACCCGCATCCTAGACCCCTGAATTTCCCCAAAACATTGTTGGCCCGACAAATGCATCCTACATCCTTGAAAGTTCAGAAACTGTTGGCAGCCCAAAAAAGGCCGTAAAATGCATCTTATTCCTGAAAAAATGTAGAAAACTTTGGAGCCCCAAAAGAGGGGTTTACAGGCATCTTAGACCCCCTAAAGTCCAGAAAATGTTGGTGGCCCAAAAACTGTTTCAGAGAGCTCTGAATGTCCCAAAAACATTTACAGCCTGAAAAGGGCATTAACCCGCACCCTAGACCCCTAAAAGTCCCCATAACATTGTTAGCCCGAAAAATGCATCCTACACCACTGAAAGTTCAGAAAATGTTGGCAGCCTAAAATAAGGCCTTAAAAATGCATCTCATTCCTGCAAAAATCTTGATAACTTTGGAGCCCCAAAAAAGGGGTTTACAGGCATCCTAGACCCCTAAAGTCCAGAAAATGTTGGTGTCCCAAAAACTGTGTCAGGGAGCTCTGAATTTCCCAAAACCATGTGCAGCCTGAAAAGGGCTTTAACCCGAATCCTAGACCCCTGAAATTCCACAAAATATTTTGTGCACGAAAAATGCATCCTACCACCCGTGAAAGTTCAGAAAATGTTGGCAACCCAAGAAATGCCTTAAAATGCATCTTATTCCTGCAATAATCTTGAAAACTTTGGAGCCCCAAAGAAGGGGTTTACAGGCCTCCTAGACCCCCTAAAGTCCAGAAAATGTTGGTGCCCAAAAACAGTGTCAGGGAGCTCTGAATTTCCCAAACCCATTTTCAGTCTGAAAAGGGCATTGACCTGCATGCTAGACCCCTGAAATTCCACAAAATATTTTGTGCACGAAAAATGCATCCTACCACCCGTGAAAGTTCAGAAAATGTTGGCAGCCCAAAAAAGGCCTTAAGTGCCTCTTAGGCCTACAAAAATGTAGAAAACTTTAGAGGAACAAAAAAGGGGTTTACAGGCATCCTAGACCCCCTAAAGTCCAGAAAATGTTGGTACCCAAAAAAAATGTTAGAAAGCTCTGAATGTCCCAAAAACATTTGCAGCCTGAAAAGGGCATTGACCCGCATCCTAGACCCCTGAAATTCCCAAAAACATTTTTGGCCTGAAAAATGCATCCTACACCCCTAAAAGTACAAAAAATGTTGGCAGCCCAAAAAAAGGCCGTAAAATGCATCTTGTTCCTGCAATAAACTTGAAAACTTTGGAGGCCCAAAAAAGGGCTTTAGAGGCATCCTAGACCCCCTAAAGTCCAGAAAATGTTGGTGGCCCAAAGACTGTGTCAGAGAGCTCTGAATTTCCCAAAACCATTTGCAGTCTGAAAAGGGCATTAACCCGCATGCTAGACACATGAAATTCCCCAAAATATTTTGGGAACGAAAAATGCATCCTACACCCCTGAAAGTTCAGAAACTTTTGGCAGCCCAAAAAAAGGCCTTAAATGCCTCTTAGGCCTACAAAAATGTAGAAAACCTTAGAGGCACAAAAAAGGGGTTTACAGGCATTGTAGTCCCCCTAAAGTCCAGAAAATGTTGGTGCCCAAAAACGGTGTCAGAGAGCTCTGAATGTCCCAAAAACATTTGCAGCCTGAAAAGGGCATCCTACATCCCTGCAAGTTTAGAAAATGTTGGCAGCACAAAAAAGACCTTAAAAAACATATTCGGCCTGCAAAAATGTAGAAAACTTTAGAGGCCCAAAGAAGGGGTTTACAGGCATCCTAGACCCCCTAAAGTCCAGAAAATGTTGGTGCCCAAAAACAGTGTCAGGGAGCTCTGAATGTCCCAAACACATTTGCAGCCTGAAAAGGGCATTAACCCGCATCCTAGACCCCTTAAATTCCCAAAAACATTTTTGGGCCGAAAAATTCATCCTACACCCCTGAAAGTTCAGAAAATGTTGGCAGCCGAAAAAATGCCTTAAAATACATCTTATTTCTGCGAAAATGAAGAAAACTTTGGAGGTCCAAAAAAGGGGTTTACAGGCATCCTAGACCTCCTAAAGTCCAGAAAATGTTGGTGCCCAAAAACGGTGTCAGAGAGCTCTGAATGTCCCAAAAACATTTGCAACCTGAAAAGGGCATCCTACATCCCTGCAAGTTCAGAAAATGTTGGCAGCACAAAAAAGACCTTAAAATACATATTCGGCCTGCAAAAATGTAGAAAACTTTAGAGGCCCAAAGAAGGGGTTTACAGGCATCCTAGACCCTCTAAAGTCCAGAAAATGTTGGTGCCCAAAAACAGTGTCAGGGAGCTCTTAATGTCCGAAACACATTTGCAGCCTGAAAAGGGCATTAACCCGCATCCTAGACCCCTTAAATTCCCAAAAACATTTTTGGGCCGAAAAATGCATCCTACACCCCTGAAAGTTCAGAAAATGTTGGCAGCCCAAAAAATGCCTTAAAATACATCTTATTTCTGCGAAAATGAAGAAAACTTTGGAGGTACAAAAAAGGGGTTTACAGGCATCCTAGACCTCCTAAAGTCCAGAAAATGTTGGTGCCCAAAAACGGTGTCAGAGAGCTCTGAATGTCCCAAAAACATGTGCAACCTGAAAAGGGCATCCTACATCCCTGCAAGTTCAGAAAATGTTGGCAGCACAAAAAAGACCTTAAAATACATATTCGGCCTGCAAAAATGTAGAAAACTTTGGAGGCCCAAAAAAGGGGTTTACCGGCATCCTAGACCCCCTAAAGTCCAGAAAATGTTGGTGGCCCAAAAACTGTATCAGAGAGCTCTGAATGTCCCAAAAATATTTGCAGTCTCAATAGGGCATTAACCCGCATCCTAGATACCCTGAAATTCCCAAAACCACTTTTGGCCCGAAAAATGCATCCTACACCCCTGAAAGTTCAGAAAATGTTGGCAGCACAAAAAGGCCTTAAAATACATATTAGGCCTGCAAAAATGTAGAAAACTGTAGAAGCCCAAAAAAGGGTTTTACAGGCATCCTAGACCCCCTAAAGTCCAGAAAATGTTGGTGCCCAAAAACGGTGTCAGGGAGTTCTGAATGTCCCAAAAACATTTGCACCCTGAAAAGGGCATTAACTCGCATCTAGACCCCTGCAATTCCACAAAATATTTTTGGCCCGAAAAATGCATCCTACACCCCTGAAAGTTCAGAAAATGTTGGAAGCCCAAAATATGCCTTAAAATGCATCTTATTCCTGCCATAATCTTGAAAACTTTTGAGGCCCAAAAAAGGGGTTTACAGGCATCCTAGACCCCTGAAAGTCCAAAAAATGTTGGTGGGCCAAAAACTGTCAGAGAGCTCTGAATGTCCCAAAAATATTTGCAGCCTGAAAAGGGCTTTAACCCGAATCCTAGACCCCTGAAATTCCCAAAAACATTTTTGGCCCAAAAAATGCATCCTACACCCCTGAAAGTTCAGAAAATGTTGGCAACCAAAGAAATGCCTTAAAATGCATCTTATTCCTACAAACACCTTGATAACTTTGGAGGCCCAAAAAAGGGGTGTACAGGCATCCTAGACCCCCTAAAGTCCAGAAAATGTTGGTGGCCCAAAAACTGTGTCAGAGAGCTCTGAATTTCCCAAACCGTTTGCAGTCTGAAAAGGGCATTAACCTACATGCTAGACCCCTGATAATCCCCAAAATATTTTGCGCACGAAAAATGCATCCTACACCCCTGAAAGTTCAAAAATGTTGGCAGCCCAAAAAATGTCTTAAAATGCATCTTATTCCTGCAATAATCTTGAAAACTTTGGAAGCCCAAAAAAGAGATTTACAGGCATGCTAGACCCCCTAAAGTCCAGAAAATGCTGGTGGCCAAAAAACTGTGTCAGAGAGCTCTGAATTTCCCAAAAACATTTGCAGCCTGAAAAGGGCATTAACCCGCATCCTAGACCCCTGAAATTCCCAAAAACATTTTTGGCCTGAAAAATCCATCCTACACCCCTGAAAGTTCAGAAAATGTTGGCAGCACAAAAAAGACCTTAAAATACATATTCGGCCTGCAAAAATGTAGAAAACTTTAGAGGCCCAAAGAAGGGGTTTACAGGCATCCTAGACCCCCTAAAGTCCAGATAATGTTGGTGCCCAAAAACAGTGTCAGGGAGCTCTGAATGTCCCAAACACATTTGCAGCCTGAAAAGGGCATTAACCCGCATCCTAGACCCCTTAAATTCCCAAAAACATTTTTGGGCCGAAAAATTCATCCTACACCCCTGAAAGTTCAGAAAATGTTGGCAGCCGAAAAAATGCCTTAAAATACATCTTATTTCTGCGAAAATGAAGAAAACTTTGGAGGTCCAAAAAAGGGGTTTACAGGCATCCTAGACCTCCTAAAGTCCAGAAAATGTTGGTGCCCAAAAACGGTGTCAGAGAGCTCTGAATGTCCCAAAAACATTTGCAACCTGAAAAGGGCATCCTACATCCCTGCAAGTTCAGAAAATGTTGGCAGCACAAAAAAGACCTTAAAATACATATTCGGCCTGCAAAAATGTAGAAAACTTTAGAGGCCCAAAGAAGGGGTTTACAGGCATCCTAGACCCTCTAAAGTCCAGAAAATGTTGGTGCCCAAAAACAGTGTCAGGGAGCTCTTAATGTCCCAAACACATTTGCAGCCTGAAAAGGGCATTAACCCGCATCCTAGACCCCTTAAATTCCCAAAAACATTTTTGGGCCGAAAAATGCATCCTACACCCCTGAAAGTTCAGAAAATGTTGGCAGCCCAAAAAATGCCTTAAAATACATCTTATTTCTGCGAAAATGAAGAAAACTTTGGAGGTACAAAAAAGGGGTTTACAGGCATCCTAGACCTCCTAAAGTCCAGAAAATGTTGGTGCCCAAAAACGGTGTCAGAGAGCTCTGAATGTCCCAAAAACATGTGCAACCTGAAAAGGGCATCCTACATCCCTGCAAGTTCAGAAAATGTTGGCAGCACAAAAAAGACCTTAAAATACATATTCGGCCTGCAAAAATGTAGAAAACTTTGGAGGCCCAAAAAAGGGGTTTACCGGCATCCTAGACCCCCTAAAGTCCAGAAAATGTTGGTGGCCCAAAAACTGTATCAGAGAGCTCTGAATGTCCCAAAAATATTTGCAGTCTCAATAGGGCATTAACCCGCATCCTAGATACCCTGAAATTCCCAAAACCACTTTTGGCCCGAAAAATGCATCCTACACCCCTGAAAGTTCAGAAAATGTTGGCAGCACAAAAAGGCCTTAAAATACATATTAGGCCTGCAAAAATGTAGAAAACTGTAGAAGCCCAAAAAAGGGTTTTACAGGCATCCTAGGCCCCCTAAAGTCCAGAAAATGTTGGTGCCCAAAAACTGTGTCAGGGAGTTCTGAATGTCCCAAAAACATTTGCACCCTGAAAAGGGCATTAACTCGCATCTAGACCCCTGCAATTCCACAAAATATTTTTGGCCCGAAAAATGCATCCTACACCCCTGAAAGTTCAGAAAATGTTGGAAGCCCAAAATATGCCTTAAAATGCATCTTATTCCTGCCATAATCTTGAAAACTTTTGAGGCCCAAAAAAGGGGTTTACAGGCATCCTAGACCCCTGAAAGTCCAAAAAATGTTGGTGGGCCAAAAACTGTCAGAGAGCTCTGAATGTCCCAAAAATATTTGCAGCCTGAAAAGGGCTTTAACCCGAATCCTAGACCCCTGAAATTCCCAAAAACATTTTTGGCCCAAAAAATGCATCCTACACCCCTGAAAGTTCAGTAAATGTTGGCAACCAAAGAAATGCCTTAAAATGCATCTTATTCCTACAAACACCTTGATAACTTTGGAGGCCCAAAAAAGGTGTGTACAGTCATCCTAGACCCCCTAAAGTCCAGAAAATGTTGGTGGCCCAAAAACTGTGTCAGAGAGCTCTGAATTTCCCAAACCGTTTGCAGTCTGAAAAGGGCATTAACCTACATGCTAGACCCCTGATAATCCCCAAAATATTTTGCGCACGAAAAATGCATCCTACACCCCTGAAAGTTCAAAAATGTTGGCAGCCCAAAAAATGTCTTAAAATGCATCTTATTCCTGCAATAATCTTGAAAACTTTGGAAGCCCAAAAAAGAGATTTACAGGCATGCTAGACCCCCTAAAGTCCAGAAAATGCTGGTGGCCAAAAAACTGTGTCAGAGAGCTCTGAATTTCCCAAAAACATTTGCAGCCTGAAAAGGGCATTAACCCGCATCCTAGACCCCTGAAATTCCCAAAAACATTTTTGGCCTGAAAAATCCATCCTACACCCCTGAAAGTTCAGAAAATGTTGGCAGCACAAAAAAGACCTTAAAATACATATTCGGCCTGCAAAAATGTAGAAAACTTTAGAGGCCCAAAGAAGGGGTTTACAGGCATCCTAGACCCCCTAAAGTCCAGATAATGTTGGTGCCCAAAAACAGTGTCAGGGAGCTCTGAATGTCCCAAACACATGTGCAGCCTGAAAAGGGCATTAACCCGCATCCTAGACCCCTTAAATTCCCAAAAATATTTTTGGGCCGAAAAATGCATCCTACACCCCTGAAAGTTCAGAAAATGTTGGCAGCCCAAAAAAGGCCGTAAAATGCATCTTATTTCTGCAAAAATGAAGAAAACTTTGGAGGTCCAAAAAAGGGGTTTACAGGCATCCTAGACCTCCTAAAGTCCAGAAAATGTTGGTGCCCAAAAACAGTGTCAGAGAGCTCTGAATGTCCCAAAAACATTTGCAGCCTGAAAAGGGCATCCTACATCCCTGCAAGTTCAGAAAATGTTGGCAGCACAAAAAAGACCTTAAAATACATATTCGGCCTGCAAAAATGTAGAAAACTTTAGAGGCCCAAAGAAGGGGTTTACAGGCATCCAAGACCCCCTAAAGTCCAGAAAATGTTGGTGCCCAAAAACAGTGTCAGGGAGCTCTGAATGTCCCAAACACATTTGCAGCCTGAAAAGGGCATTAACCCGCATCCTAGAGCCCTTAAATTCCCAAAAACATGTTTGGGCCGAAAAATGCATCCTACACCCCTGAAAGTTCAGAAAATGTTGGCAGCCCAAAAAATGCCTTAAAATACATCTTATTTCTGTAAAAATGAAGAAAACTTTGGAGGTCCAAAAAAGGGGTTTACAGGCATCCTAGACCTCCTAAAGTCCAGAAAATGTTGGTGCCCAAAAACGGTGTCAGAGAGCTCTGAATGTCCCAAAAACATTTGCAGCCTGAAAAGGGCATCCTACATCCCTGCAAGTTCAGAAAATGTTGGCAGCACAAAAAAGACCTTAAAATACATATTCGGCCTGCAAAAATGAAGAAAACTTTAGAGGCCCAAAGAAGGGGTTTACAGGCATCCTAGACCCCCTAAAGTCCAGAAAATGTTGGTGCCCAAAAACAGTGTCAGGGAGCTCTGAATGTCCCAAACACATTTGCAGCCTGAAAAGGGCATTAACCCGCATCCTAGACCCCTTAAATTCCCAAAACCATTTTTGGGCCGAAAAATGCATCCTACACCCCTGAAAGTTCAGAAAATGTTGGCAGCCCAAAAAATGCCTTAAAATGCATCTTATTTCTGCAAAAATGAAGAAAACTTTGGAGGTCCAAAAAGGGGTTTACAGGCATCCTAGACCTCCTAAAGTCCAGAAAATGTTGATGGCCCAAAAACTGTGACAAAGAGCTCTGAATGTCCCAAAAACATTTGCATCCTGAAAAGGGCATTAACCCGCATCCTAGACCCCTTAAATTCCCAAAAACATTTTTGGCGCGAAAAATGCATCCTACACCCCTGAAAGTTCAGAAAATGTTGGCAGCACAAAAAAGGCCTTAAAATACATATTAGGCCTGCAAAAATGCAGACAACTTTGGAGGCTCAAAAAAGGGGTTTACAGGCATCCTAGAACCCCTAAAGTCCAGAAAATGTTGGTGGTCCAAAAACTGTGACAAAGAGCTCTGAATGTCCCAAAAACATTTGCAGCCTGAAAAGGGCATTAACTACACCCCTGAAATTCCCAAAAACATTTTTGGCCTGAAAAATGCATCCTACACCCCTGAAAGTTCAGAAAATGTTGGCAGCCTAAAAAAAGGCCTTAAAAATGCATCTCATTTCTGCAAACATCTTGAAAACTTTTGAGGCCCAAAAAAGGGGTTTACAGGCATCCTAGACCCCTGAAAGTCCAAAAAAGGTTGGTGGCCCAAAAACTGTCAGAGAGCTCTGAATGTCCCAAAACCATTTGCAGTCTGAAAAGGGCATTAACCCATATGCTAGACCCCTGAAATTCCCAAAAACATTTGGCCTGAAAAATGCATCCTACACCCCTGAAAGTTCAAAAATGTTGGCAGCCCAAAAAATATCTTAAAATGCATCTTATTCCTGCAATAATCTTGAAAACTTTCGAAGCCCAAAAAAGGTGTTTACAGGCATCCTAGACCTCTAAAGTCCAGAAAATGTTGGTGGCCAAAAAATTGTGTCCGAGAGCTCTGAATGTCCCAAAAACATTTCCAGTCTGAAAAGGGCATTAACCCGCATCCTAGACCCCTGAAATTCCCAAAAACATTTTTGGCCTGAAAAATGCATCCTACACCCCTGAACGTTCAGAAAATGTTGGCAACCCAAAAAATGCCTTAAAATGCATCTTATTCCTGCAATAATCTTGAAAACTTTGGAGGCCCAAATAAGGGGTTTACAGGCATCCTAGAACCCCTAAAGTCCAGAAATTGTTGGTGGCCCAAAAACTGTGACAGAGAGCTCTTAATTTCCCAAAACCATTTGCAGTCTGAAAAGGGCATTAACCGGCATCCTAGACCCCTGAAATTCCCAAAAACATTTTTGGCCCGAAAAATGCATCCTACACCCCTGAAAGTTCAGAAAATGTTGGCAACCAAAGAAATGCCTTAAAATGCATCTTATTCCTGCAATAATCTTGAAAACCTTGGAGCCCCAAAAAAGGGTTTACAGGCATCCTAGACCCCCTAAAGTCCAGAAAATTCTGGTGGCCAAAAAACTGTGTCAGAGAGCTCTGAATTTCCCAAAAACATTTGCAGCCTGAAAAGGGCATTAACCCGCATCCTAGACCCCTGAAATTCCCAAAAACATTTTTGGCCTGAAAAATGCACCCTACACCCCTGAAAGTTCAAAAATGTTGGCAGCCCAAAAAATATCTTAAAATGCATCTTATTCCTGCAATAATCTTGAAAACTTTGGAAGCCCAAAAAAGGGGTTTACAGGCATCCTAGACCCCCTAAAGTCCAGAAATTGTTGGTGGCCCAAAAACTGTGACAGAGAGCTCTGAATTACCCAAAACCATTTGCAGTCTGAAAAGGGCATTAACCGGCATCCTAGACCCCTGAAATTCCCCAAAACATTGTTGGCCCGAAAAATGCATCCTACACCCCTGAAAGTTCAGAAAATGTTGGCAGCACATAAAAGGCCTTAAAATACATATTAGGCCTGCAAAAATGTAGAAAAGTTTAGAGGCCCAAAAAAGGGGTTTACAGGCATCCTACGTGCCCCAAAGTCCAGAAAATGTTAGTGCTTAAAAACGGTGTCAGAGAGCTCTGAATGTCCCAAAAACATTTGCAGCCTGAAAAGGGCATTAACCCGCATCCTAGACCCCTGAATTTCCCCAAAACATTGTTGGCCCGACAAATGCATCCTACATCCTTGAAAGTTCAGAAACTGTTGGCAGCCCAAAAAAGGCCGTAAAATGCATCTTATTCCTGAAAAAATGTAGAAAACTTTGGAGGCCCAAAAGAGAGGTCTACAGGCATCTTAGACCCCCTAAAGTCCAGAAAATGTTGGTGGCCCAAAAACTGTTTCTGAGAGCTCTGAATGTCCCAAAAACATTTACAGCCTGAAAAGGGCATTAACCCGCACCCTAGACCCCTAAAAGTCCCCATAACATTGTTAGCCCGAAAAATGCATCCTACACCACTGAAAGTTCAGAAAATGTTGGCAGCCTAAAAAAGGCCTTAAAAATGCATCTCATTCCTGCAAAAATCTTGATAACTTTGGAGCCCCAAAAAAGGGGGTTACAGGCATCCTAGACCCCCTAAAATCCAGAAAATATTGGTGTCCCAAAAACGGTGTCAGAGAGCTCTGAATTTCCCAAAACCATTTGCAGTCTGAAAAGGGCATTAACCCGCATGCTAGACCCCTGAAATTCCACAAAATATTTTGTGCACGAAAAATGCATCCTACCACCCGTGAAAGTTCAGAAAATGTTGGCAGCCCAAAAAAGGCCTTAAGTGCCTCTTAGGCCTACAAAAATGTAGAAAAGTTTAGAGGAACAAAAAAGGGGTTTACAGGCATCCTAGACCCCCTAAAGTCCAGAAAATGTTGGTGTCCCAAAAACAGTGTTAGAAAGCTCTGAATGTCCCAAAAACATTTGCAGCCTGAAAAGGGCATTAACCCACATCCTAGACCCCTGAAATTCCCAAAAACATTTTTGGCCTGAAAAATGCATCCTACACCCCTAAAAGTACAAAAAATGTTGGCAGCCCAAAAAAAGGCCTTAAAATGCATCTTATTCCTGCAATAAACTTGAAAACTTTGGAGGCCCAAAAAAGGGCTTTACAGGCATCCTAGACCCCCTAAAGTCCAGAAAATGTTGGTGGCCCAAAATCTGTGTCAGAGAGCTCTGAATTTCCCAAAACCATTTGCAGTCTGAAAAGGGCATTAACCCGCATGCTAGACACATGAAATTCCCCAAAATATTTTGGGAACGAAAAATGCATCCTACACCCCTGAAAGTTCAGAAACTTTTGGCAGCCCAAAAAAAGGCCTTAAATGCCTCTTAGGCCTACAAAAATGTAGAAAACCTTAGAGGCACAAAAAAGGGGTTTACAGGCATTGTAGACCCCCTAAAGTCCAGAAAATGTTGGTGCCCAAAAACGGTGTCAGAAAGCTCTGAATGTCCCAAAAACATTTGCAGCCTGAAAAGGGCATCCTACATCCCTGCAAGTTCAGAAAATGTTGGCAGCACAAAAAAGACCTTAAAATACATATTCGGCCTGCAAAAATGTAGAAAACTTTAGAGGCGCCAAGAAGGGGTTTACAGGCATCCTAGACCCCCTAAAGTCCAGAAAATGTTGGTGCCCAAAAACAGTGTCAGGGAGCTCTGAATGTCCCAAACACATTTGCAGCCTGAAAAGGGCATTAACCCGCATCCTAGACCCCTTAAATTCCCAAAACATTTTTGGGCCGAAAAATGCATCCTACACCCCTGAAAGTTCAGAAAATGTTGGCAGCCCAAAAAATGCCTTAAAATGCATCTTATTTCTAGAAAAAATGAAGAAAACTTTGGAGGTCCAAAAAAGGGGTTTACAGGCATCCTAGACCTCCTAAAGTCCAGAAAATGTTGGTGCCCAAAAACGGTGTCAAAGAGCTCTGAATGTCCCAAAAACATTTGCAGCCTGAAAAGGGCATCCTACATCCCTGCAAGTTCAGAAAATGTTGGCAGCACAAAAAAGACCTTAAAATACATATTCGGCCTGCAAAAATGTAGAAAACTTTAGAGGCCCAAAGAAGGGGTTTACAGGCATCCTAGACCCCCTAAAGTCCAGAAAATGTTGGTGCCCAAAAACAGTGTCAGGGAGCTCTGAATGTCCCAAACACATTTGCAGCCTGAAAAGGGCATTAACCCGCATCCTAGACCCCTTAAATTCCCAAAAACATTTTTGGGCCGAAAAATGCATCCTACACCCCTGAAGTTCATAAAATGTTGGCAGCCCAAAAAATGCCTGAAAATGCATCTTATTTCTGCAAAAATGAAGAAAACTTTGGAGGTCCAAAAAAGGGGTTTACAGGCATCCTAGACCTCCTAAAGTCCAGAAAATGTTGGTGCCCAAAAATGGTGTCAGAGAGCTCTGAATGTCCCAAAAACATTTGGAGCCTGAAAAGGGCATCCTACATCCCTGCAAGTTCAGAAAATGTTGGCAGCACAAAAAAGACCTTAAAATACATATTCGGCCTGCAAAAATGTAGAAAACTTTAGAGGCCCAAAGAAGGGGTTTACAGGCATCCTAGACCCCCTAAAGTACAGAAAATGTTGGTGCCCAAAAACAGTGTCAGGGAGCTCTGAATGTCCCAAACACATTTGCAGCCTGAAAAGGGCATTAACCCGCATCCTAGACCCTTAAATTCCCAAAAACATTTTTGGGCCGAAAAATGCATCCTACACCCCTGAAAGTTCAGAAAATGTTGGCAGCCCAAAAAATGCCTTAAAATGCATCTTATTTGTGCAAAAATGAAGAAAACTTTGGAGGCTCAAAAAAGGGGTTTACAGGCATCCTAGACCCCCTAAAGTCCAGAAAATGTTGGTGGCCCAAAAACTGTGACAAAGAGCTCTGAATGTCCCAAAAACATTTGCAGCCTGAAAAGGGCATTAACTACACCCCTGAAATTCCCAAAAACATTTTTGGCCTGAAAAATGCATCCTACACCCCTGAAAGTTCAGAAAATGTTGGCAACCCAAAAAATGCCTTAAAATGCATCTTATTCCTGCAATAATCTTGAAAACTTTGGAGGCCCAAATAAGGGGTTTACAGGCATCCTAGAACCCCTAAAGTCCAGAAATTGTTGGTGGCCCAAAAACTGTGACAGAGAGCTCTTAATTTCCCAAAACCATTTGCAGTCTGAAAAGGGCATTAACCGGCATCCTAGACCCCTGAAATTCCCAAAAACATTTTTGGCCCGAAAAATGCATCCTACACCCCTGAAAGTTCAGAAAATGTTGGCAACCAAAGAAATGCCTTAAAATGCATCTTATTCCTGCAATAATCTTGAAAACCTTGGAGCCCCAAAAAAGGGTTTACAGGCATCCTAGACCCCCTAAAGTCCAGAAAATTCTGGTGGCCAAAAAACTGTGTCAGAGAGCTCTGAATTTCCCAAAAACATTTGCAGCCTGAAAAGGGCATTAACCCGCATCCTAGACCCCTGAAATTCCCAAAAACATTTTTGGCCTGAAAAATGCACCCTACACCCCTGAAAGTTCAAAAATGTTGGCAGCCCAAAAAATATCTTAAAATGCATCTTATTCCTGCAATAATCTTGAAAACTTTGGAAGCCCAAAAAAGGGGTTTACATGCATCCTAGACCCCCTAAAGTCCAGAAATTGTTGGTGGCCCAAAAACTGTGACAGAGAGCTCTGAATTACCCAAAACCATTTGCAGTCTGAAAAGGGCATTAACCGGCATCCTAGACCCCTGAAATTCCCCAAAACATTGTTGGCCCGAAAAATGCATCCTACACCCCTGAAAGTTCAGTAAATGTTGCCAGCACATAAAAGGCCTTAAAATACATATTAGGCCTGCAAAAATGTAGAAAAGTTTAGAGGCCCAAAAAAGAGGTTTACAGGCATCCTACGTGCCCCAAAGTCCAGAAAATGTTAGTGCTTAAAAACGGTGTCAGAGAGCTCTGAATGTCCCAAAAACATTTGCAGCCTCAAAAGGGCATTAACCCGCATCCTAGACCCCTGAATTTCCCCAAAACATTGTTGGCCCGACACATGCATCCTACATCCTTGAAAGTTCAGAAACTGTTGGCAGCCCAAAAAAGGCCGTAAAATGCATCTTATTCCTGAAAAAATGTAGAAAACTTTGGAGGCCCAAAAGAGAGGTCTACAGGCATCTTAGACCCCCTAAAGTCCAGAAAATGTTGGTGGCCCAAAAACTGTTTCTGAGAGCTCTGAATGTCCCAAAAACATTTACAGCCTGAAAAGGGCATTAACCCGCACCCTAGACCCCTAAAAGTCCCCATAACATTGTTAGCCCGAAAAATGCATCCTACACCACTGAAAGTTCAGAAAATGTTGGCAGCCTAAAAAAGGCCTTAAAAATGCATCTCATTCCTGCAAAAATCTTGATAACTTTGGAGCCCCAAAAAAGGGGTTTACAGGCATCCTAGACCCCCTAAAGTCCAGAAAATATTGGTGTCCCAAAAACTGTGTCAGAGAGCTCTGAATTTCCCAAAACCATTTGCAGTCTGAAAAGGGCATTAACCCGCATGCTAGACCCCTGAAATTCCACAAAATATTTTGTGCACGAAAAATGCATCCTACCACCCGTGAAAGTTCAGAAAATGTTGGCAGCCCAAAAAAGGCCTTAAGTGCCTCTTAGGCCTACAAAAATGTAGAAAAGTTTAGAGGAACAAAAAAGGGGTTTACAGGCATCCTAGACCCCCTAAAGTCCAGAAAATGTTGGTGTCCCAAAAACAGTGTTAGAAAGCTCTGAATGTCCCAAAAACATTTGCAGCCTGAAAAGGGCATTAACCCACATCCTAGACCCCTGAAATTCCCAAAAACATTTTTGGCCTGAAAAATGCATCCTACACCCCTAAAAGTACAAAAAATGTTGGCAGCCCAAAAAAAGGCCTTAAAATGCATCTTATTCCTGCAATAAACTTGAAAACTTTGGAGGCCCAAAAAAGGGCTTTACAGGCATCCTAGACCCCCTAAAGTCCAGAAAATGTTGGTGGCCCAAAATCTGTGTCAGAGAGCTCTGAATTTCCCAAAACCATTTGCAGTCTGAAAAGGGCATTAACCCGCATGCTAGACACATGAAATTCCCCAAAATATTTTGGGAACGAAAAATGCATCCTACACCCCTGAAAGTTCAGAAACTTTTGGCAGCCCAAAAAAAGGCCTTAAATGCCTCTTAGGCCTACAAAAATGTAGAAAACCTTAGAGGCACAAAAAAGGGGTTTACAGGCATTGTAGACCCCCTAAAGTCCAGAAAATGTTGGTGCCCAAAAACGGTGTCAGAAAGCTCTGAATGTCCCAAAAACATTTGCAGCCTGAAAAGGGCATCCTACATCCCTGCAAGTTCAGAAAATGTTGGCAGCACAAAAAAGACCTTAAAATACGTATTCGGCCTGCAAAAATGTAGAAAACTTTAGAGGCCCAAAGAAGGGGTTTACAGGCATCCTAGACCCCCTAAAGTCCAGAAAATGTTGGTGCCCAAAAACAGTGTCAGGGAGCTCTGAATGTCCCAAACACATTTGCAGCCTGAAAAGGGCAATAACCCGCATCCTAGACCCCTTAAATTCCCAAAACATTTTTGGGCCGAAAAATGCATCCTACACCCCTGAAAGTTCAGAAAATGTTGGCAGCCCAAAAAATGCCTTAAAATGCATCTTATTTCTAGAAAAAATGAAGAAAACTTTGGAGGTCCAAAAAAGGGGTTTACAGGCATCCTAGACCTCCTAAAGTCCAGAAAATGTTGGTGCCCAAAAACGGTGTCAAAGAGCTCTGAATGTCCCAAAAACATTTGCAGCCTGAAAAGGGCATCCTACATCCCTGCAAGTTCAGAAAATGTTGGCAGCACAAAAAAGACCTTAAAATACATATTCGGCCTGCAAAAATGTAGAAAACTTTAGAGGCCCAAAGAAGGGGTTTACAGGCATCCTAGACCCCCTAAAGTCCAGAAAATGTTGGTGCCCAAAAACAGTGTCAGGGAGCTCTGAATGTCCCAAACACATTTGCAGCCTGAAAAGGGCATTAACCCGCATCCTAGACCCCTTAAATTCCCAAAAACATTTTTGGGCCGAAAAATGCATCCTACACCCCTGAAAGTTCATAAAATGTTGGCAGCCCAAAAAATGCCTGAAAATGCATCTTATTTCTGCAAAAATGAAGAAAACTTTGGAGGTCCAAAAAAGGGGTTTACAGGCATCCTAGACCTCCTAAAGTCCAGAAAATGTTGGTGCCCAAAAACGGTGTCAGAGAGCTCTGAATGTCCCAAAAACATTTGCAGCCTGAAAAGGGCATCCTACATCCCTGCAAGTTCAGAAAATGTTGGCAGCACAAAAAAGACCTTAAAATACATATTCGGCCTGCAAAAATGTAGAAAACTTTAGAGGCCCAAAGAAGGGGTTTACAGGCATCCTAGACCCCCTAAAGTCCAGAAAATGTTGGTGCCCAAAAACAGTGTCAGGGAGCTCTTAATGTCCCAAACACATTTGCAGCCTGAAAAGGGCATTAACCCGCATCCTAGACCCCTTAAATTCCCAAAAACATTTTTGGGCCGAAAAATGCATCCTACACCCCTGAAAGTTCAGAAAATGTTGGCAGCCCAAAAAATGCCTTAAAATACATCTTATTTCTGCGAAAATGAAGAAAACTTTGGAGGTACAAAAAAGGGGTTTACAGGCATCCTAGACCTCCTAAAGTCCAGAAAATGTTGGTGCCCAAAAACGGTGTCAGAGAGCTCTGAATGTCCCAAAAACATGTGCAACCTGAAAAGGGAATCCTACATCCCTGCAAGTTCAGAAAATGTTGGCAGCACAAAAAAGACCTTAAAATACATATTCGGCCTGCAAAAATGTAGAAAACTTTGGAGGCCCAAAAAAGGGGTTTACCGGCATCCTAGACCCCCTAAAGTCCAGAAAATGTTGGTGGCCCAAAAACTGTATCAGAGAGCTCTGAATGTCCCAAAAATATTTGCAGTCTCAATAGGGCATTAACCCGCATCCTAGATACCCTGAAATTCCCAAAACCACTTTTGGCCCGAAAAATGCATCCTACACCCCTGAAAGTTCAGAAAATGTTGGCAGCACAAAAAGGCCTTAAAATACATATTAGGCCTGCAAAAATGTAGAAAACTGTAGAAGCCCAAAAAAGGGTTTTACAGGCATCCTAGACCCCCTAAAGTCCAGAAAATGTTGGTGCCCAAAAACGGTGTCAGGGAGTTCTGAATGTCCCAAAAACATTTGCACCCTGAAAAGGGCATTAACTCGCATCTAGACCCCTGCAATTCCACAAAATATTTTTGGCCCGAAAAATGCATCCTACACCCCTGAAAGTTCAGAAAATGTTGGAAGCCCAAAATATGCCTTAAAATGCATCTTATTCCTGCCATAATCTTGAAAACTTTTGAGGCCCAAAAAAGGGGTTTACAGGCATCCTAGACCCCTGAAAGTCCAAAAAATGTTGGTGGGCCAAAAACTGTCAGAGAGCTCTGAATGTCCCAAAAATATTTGCAGCCTGAAAAGGGCTTTAACCCGAATCCTAGACCCCTGAAATTCCCAAAAACATTTTTGGCCCAAAAAATGCATCCTACACCCCTGAAAGTTCAGAAAATGTTGGCAACCAAAGAAATGCCTTAAAATGCATCTTATTCCTACAAACACCTTGATAACTTTGGAGGCCCAAAGAAGGTGTGTACAGGCATCCTAGACCCCCTAAAGTCCAGAAAATGTTGGTGGCCCAAAAACTGTGTCAGAGAGCTCTGAATTTCCCAAACCGTTTGCAGTCTGAAAAGGGCATTAACCTACATGCTAGACCCCTGATAATCCCCAAAATATTTTGCGCACGAAAAATGCATCCTACACCCCTGAAAGTTCAAAAATGTTGGCAGCCCAAAAAATGTCTTAAAATGCATCTTATTCCTGCAATAATCTTGAAAACTTTGGAAGCCCAAAAAAGAGATTTACAGGCATGCTAGACCCCCTAAAGTCCAGAAAATGCTGGTGGCCAAAAAACTGTGTCAGAGAGCTCTGAATTTCCCAAAAACATTTGCAGCCTGAAAAGGGCATTAACCCGCATCCTAGACCCCTGAAATTCCCAAAAACATTTTTGGCCTGAAAAATCCATCCTACACCCCTGAAAGTTCAGAAAATGTTGGCAGCACAAAAAAGACCTTAAAATACATATTAGGCCTGCAAAAATGTAGAAAACATTAGAGGCCCAAAGAAGGGGTTTACAGGCATCCTAGACCCCCTAAAGTCCATATAATGTTGGTGCCCAAAAACAGTGTCAGGGAGCTCTGAATGTCCCAAACACATGTGCAGCCTGAAAAGGGCATTAACCCGCATCCTAGACCCCTTAAATTCCCAAAAACATTTTTGGGCCGAAAAATGCATCCTACACCCCTGAAAGTTCAGAAAATGTTGGCAGCCCAAAAAAGGCCGTAAAATGCATCTTATTTCTGCAAAAATGAAGAAAACTTTGGAGGTCCAAAAAAGGGGTTTACAGGCATCCTAGACCTCCTAAAGTCCAGAAAATGTTGGTGCCCAAAAACAGTGTCAGAGAGCTCTGAATGTCCCAAAAACATTTGCAGCCTGAAAAGGGCATCCTACATCCCTGCAAGTTCAGAAAATGTTGGCAGCACAAAAAAGACCTTAAAATACATATTCGGCCTGCAAAAATGTAGAAAACTTTAGAGGCCCAAAGAAGGGGTTTACAGGCATCCAAGACCCCCTAAAGTCCAGAAAATGTTGGTGCCCAAAAACAGTGTCAGGGAGCTCTGAATGTCCCAAACACATTTGCAGCCTGAAAAGGGCATTAACCCGCATCCTAGACCCCTTAAATTCCCAAAAACATGTTTGGGCCGAAAAATGCATCCTACACTCCTGAAAGTTCAGAAAATGTTGGCAGCCCAAAAAATGCCTTAAAATACATCTTATTTCTGTAAAAATGAAGAAAACTTTGGAGGTCCAAAAAAGGGGTTTACAGGCATCCTAGACCTCCTAAAGTCCAGAAAATGTTGGTGCCCAAAAACGGTGTCAGAGAGCTCTGAATGTCCCAAAAACATTTGCAGCCTGAAAAGGGCATCCTACATCCCTGCAAGTTCAGAAAATGTTGGCAGCACAAAAAAGACCTTAAAATACATATTCGGCCTGCAAAAATGTAGAAAACTTTAGAGGCCCAAAGAAGGGGTTTACAGGCATCCTAGACCCCCTAAAGTCCAGAAAATGTTGGTGCCCAAAAACAGTGTCAGGGAGCTCTGAATGTCCCAAACACATTTGCAGCCTGAAAAGGGCATTAACCCGCATCCTAGACCCCTTAAATTCCCAAAACCATTTTTGGGCCGAAAAATGCATCCTACACCCCTGAAAGTTCAGAAAATGTTGGCAGCCCAAAAAATGCCTTAAAATGCATCTTATTTCTGCAAAAATGAAGAAAACTTTGGAGGTCCAAAAAGGGGTTTACAGGCATCCTAGACCTCCTAAAGTCCAGAAAATGTTGATGGCCCAAAAACTGTGACAAAGATCTCTGAATGTCCCAAAAACATTTGCATCCTGAAAAGGGCATTAACCCGCATCCTAGACCCCTTAAATTCCCAAAAACATTTTTGGCGCGAAAAATGCATCCTACACCCCTGAAAGTTCAGAAAATGTTGGCAGCACAAAAAAGGCCTTAAAATACATATTAGGCCTGCAAAAATGCAGACAACTTTGGAGGCTCAAAAAAGGGGTTTACAGGCATCCTAGAACCCCTAAAGTCCAGAAAATGTTGGTGGCCCAAAAACTGTGACAAAGAGCTCTGAATGTCCCAAAAACATTTGCAGCCTGAAAAGGGCATTAACTACACCCCTGAAATTCCCAAAAACATTTTTGGCCCGAAAAATGCATTACACCCCTGAAAGTTCAGAAAATGTTGGCAGCCCAAAAAATGCCTTAAAATGCATCTTATTCCTGCAATAATCTTGAAAACTTTGGAGGCCCAAAAAAGGGGTTTACCGGCATCCTACACCCTCTAAAGTCCAGAAAATGTTGGTAGCCCAAAAACTGTATCAAAGAGCTCTGAATGTCCCAAAAATATTTGCAGTCTCAATAGGGCATTAACCCGCATCCTAGATACCCTGAAATTCCCAAAACCACTTTTGGCCCGAAAAATGCATCCTACACCCCTGAAAGTTCAGAAAATGTTGGCAGCACAAAAAAGGCCTTAAAATACATATTAGGCCTGCAAAAATGTAGAAAACTTTAGAAGCCCAAAAAAGGGTTTTACAGGCATCCTAGACCCCCTAAAGTCCAAAAAAGTTTGGTGGCCCAAAAACTGTCAGAGAGCTCTGAATGTCCCAAAACCATTTGCAGTCTGAAAAGGGCTTTAACCCACATGCTAGACCCCTGAAATTCCCAAAATATTTTGGGCCCGAAAAATGCATCCTACACCCCTGAAAGTTCAGAAAATGTTGGCAGCCTAAAAAAAGGCCTTAAAAATGCATCTAATTTCTGCAAACATCTTGAAAACTTTTGAGGCCCAAAAAAGGTGTTTACAGGCATCCTAGACCCCTAAAGTCCAGAAAATGTTGGTGGCCAAAAAATTGTGTCCGAGAGCTCTGAATGTCCCAAAACCATTTGCAGTCTGAAAAGGGCATTAACCCGCATCCTAGACCCCTGAAATTCCCAAAAACATTTTTGGCCTGAAAAATGCATCCTACACCCCTGAAAGTTCAAAAATGTTGGCAGCCCAAAAAATATCTTAAAATGCATCTTATGCCTGCAATAATCTTGAAAACTTTCGAAGCCCGAAAAAGGTGTTTACAGGCATCCTAGACCCCTAAAGTCCAGAAAATGTTGGTAGCCAAAAAATTGTGTCCGAGAGCTCTGAATGTCCCAAAAACATTTGCAGTCTGAAAAGGGCATTAACCCGCATCCTAGACCCCTGAAATTCCCAAAAACATTTTTGGCCTGAAAAATGCATCCTACACCCCTGAAAGTTCAGAAAATGTTGGCAACCCAAAAAATGCCTTAAAATGCATCTTATTCCTGCAATAATCTTGAAAACTTTGGAGGCCCAAATAAGGGGTTTACAGGCATCCTAGAACCCCTAAAGTCCAGAAATTGTTGGTGGCCCAAAAACTGTGACAGAGAGCTCTTAATTTCCAAAAACCATTTGCAGTCTGAAAAGGGCATTAACCGGCATCCTAGACCCCTGAAATTCCCAAAAACATTTTTGGCCCGAAAAATGCATCCTACACCCCTGAAAGTTCAGAAAATGTTGGCAACCAAAGAAATGCCTTAAAATGCATCTTATTCCTGCAATAATCTTGAAAACCTTGGAGCCCCAAAAAAGGGTTTACAGGCATCCTAGACCCCCTAAAGTCCAGAAAATTCTGGTGGCCAAAAAACTGTGTCAGAGAGCTCTGAATTTCCCAAAAACATTTGCAGCCTGAAAAGGGCATTAACCCGCATCCTAGACCCCTGAAATTCCCAAAAACATTTTTGGCCTGAAAAATGCACCCTACACCCCTGAAAGTTCAAAAATGTTGGCAGCCCAAAAAATATCTTAAAATGCATCTTATTCCTGCAATAATCTTGAAAACTTTGGAAGCCCAAAAAAGGGGTTTACAGGCATCCTAGACCCCCTAAAGTCCAGAAATTGTTGGTGGCCCAAAAACTGTGACAGAGAGCTCTGAATTACCCAAAACCATTTGCAGTCTGAAAAGGGCATTAACCGGCATCCTAGACCCCTGAAATTCCCCAAAACATTGTTGGCCCGAAAAATGCATCCTACACCCCTGAAAGTTCAGAAAATGTTGGCAGCACATAAAAGGCCTTAAAATACATATTAGGCCTGCAAAAATGTAGAAAAGTTTAGAGGCCCAAAAAAGGGGTTTACAGGCATCCTACGTGCCCCAAAGTCCAGAAAATGTTAGTGCTTAAAAACGGTGTCAGAGAGCTCTGAATGTCCCAAAAACATTTGCAGCCTGAAAAGGGCATTAACCCGCATCCTAGACCCCTAAAAGTCCCCATAACATTGTTAGCCCGAAAAATGCATCCTACACCACTGAAAGTTCAGAAAATGTTGGCAACCAAAGAAATGCCTTAAAATGCATCTTATTCCTGCAAAAATCTTGAAAACCTTGGAGCCCCAAAAAAGGGTTTACAGGCATCCTAGACCCCCTAAAGTCCAGAAAATATTGGTGTCCCAAAAACTGTGTCAGAGAGCTCTGAATTTCCCAAAACCATTTGCAGTCTGAAAAGGGCATTAACCCACATGCTAGACCCCTGAAATTCCACAAAATATTTTGTGCACGAAAAATGCATCCTACCACCTGTGAAAGTTCAGAAAATGTTGGCAGCCCAAAAAAGGCCTTAAGTGCCTCTTAGGCCTACAAAAATGTAGAAAAGTTTAGAGGAACAAAAAAGGGGTTTACAGGCATCCTAGACCCCCTAAAGTCCAGAAAATGTTGGTGTCCCAAAAACAGTGTTAGAAAGCTCTGAATGTCCCAAAAACATTTGCAGCCTGAAAAGGGCATTAACCCACATCCTAGACCCCTGAAATTCCCAAAAACATTTTTGGCCTGAAAAATGCATCCTACACCCCTAAAAGTACAAAAAATGTTGGCAGCCCAAAAAAAGGCCTTAAAATGCATCTTATTCCTGCAATAAACTTGAAAACTTTGGAGGCCCAAAAAAGGGCTTTACAGGCATCCTAGACCCCCTAAAGTCCAGAAAATGTTGGTGGCCCAAAATCTGTGTCAGAGAGCTCTGAATTTCCCAAAACCATTTGCAGTCTGAAAAGGGCATTAACCCGCATGCTAGACACATGAAATTCCCCAAAATATTTTGGGAACGAAAAATGCATCCTACACCCCTGAAAGTTCAGAAACTTTTGGCAGCCCAAAAAAAGGCCTTAAATGCCTCTTAGGCCTACAAAAATGTAGAAAACCTTAGAGGCACAAAAAAGGGGTTTACAGGCATTGTAGACCCCCTAAAGTCCAGAAAATGTTGGTGCCCAAAAACGGTGTCAGAAAGCTCTGAATGTCCCAAAAACATTTGCAGCCTGAAAAGGGCATCCTACATCCCTGCAAGTTCAGAAAATGTTGGCAGCACAAAAAAGACCTTAAAATACATATTCGGCCTGCAAAAATGTAGAAAACTTTAGAGGCCCAAAGAAGGGGTTTACAGGCATCCTAGACCCCCTAAAGTCCAGAAAATGTTGGTGCCCAAAAACAGTGTCAGGGAGCTCTGAATGTCCCAAACACATTTGCAGCCTGAAAAGGGCATTAACCCGCATCCTAGACCCCTTAAATTCCCAAAACATTTTTGGGCCGAAAAATGCATCCTACACCCCTGAAAGTTCAGAAAATGTTGGCAGCCCAAAAAATGCCTTAAAATGCATCTTATTTCTAGAAAAAATGAAGAAAACTTTGGAGGTCCAAAAAAGGGGTTTACAGGCATCCTAGACCTCCTAAAGTCCAGAAAATGTTGGTGCCCAAAAACGGTGTCAAAGAGCTCTGAATGTCCCAAAAACATTTGCAGCCTGAAAAGGGCATCCTACATCCCTGCAAGTTCAGAAAATGTTGGCAGCACAAAAAAGACCTTAAAATACATATTCGGCCTGCAAAAATGTAGAAAACTTTAGAGGCCCAAAGAAGGGGTTTACAGGCATCCTAGACCCCATAAAGTCCAGAAAATGTTGGTGCCCAAAAACAGTGTCAGGGAGCTCTGAATGTCCCAAACACATTTGCAGCCTGAAAAGGGCATTAACCCGCATCCTAGACCCCTTAAATTCCCAAAAACATTTTTGGGCCGAAAAATGCATCCTACACCCCTGAAAGTTCATAAAATGTTGGCAGCCCAAAAAATGCCTGAAAATGCATCTTATTTCTGCAAAAATGAAGAAAACTTTGGAGGTCCAAAAAAGGGGTTTACAGGCATCCTAGACCTCCTAAAGTCCAGAAAATGTTGGTGCCCAAAAACGGTGTCAGAGAGCTCTGAATGTCCCAAAAACATTTGCAGCCTGAAAAGGGCATCCTACATCCCTGCAAGTTCAGAAAATGTTGGCAGCACAAAAAAGACCTTAAAATACATATTCGGCCTGCAAAAATGTAGAAAACTTTAGAGGCCCAAAGAAGGGGTTTACAGGCATCCTAGACCCCCTAAAGTACAGAAAATGTTGGTGCCCAAAAACAGTGTCAGGGAGCTCCGAATGTCCCAAACACATTTGCAGCCTGAAAAGGGCATTAACCCGCATCCTAGACCCTTAAATTCCCAAAAACATTTTTGGGCCGAAAAATGCATCCTACACCCCTGAAAGTTCAGAAAATGTTGGCAGCCCAAAAAATGCCTTAAAATGCATCTTATTTGTGCAAAAATGAAGAAAACTTTGGAGGCTCAAAAAAGGGGTTTACAGGCATCCTAGACCCCCTAAAGTCCAGAAAATGTTGGTGGCCCAAAAACTGTGACAAAGAGCTCTGAATGTCCCAAAAACATTTGCAGCCTGAAAAGGGCATTAACTACACCCCTGAAATTCCCAAAAACATTTTTGGCCTGAAAAATGCATCCTACACCCCTGAAAGTTCAGAAAATGTTGGCAACCAAAGAAATGCCTTAAAATGCATCTTATTCCTGCAATAATCTTGAAAACCTTGGAGCCCCAAAAAAGGGTTTACAGGCATCCTAGACCCCCTAAAGTCCAGAAAATTCTGGTGGCCAAAAAACTGTGTCAGAGAGCTCTGAATTTCCCAAAAACATTTGCAGCCTGAAAAGGGCATTAACCCGCATCCTAGACCCCTGAAATTCCCAAAAACATTTTTGGCCTGAAAAATGCACCCTACACCCCTGAAAGTTCAAAAATGTTGGCAGCCCAAAAAATATCTTAAAATGCATCTTATTCCTGCAATAATCTTGAAAACTTTGGAAGCCCAAAAAAGGGGTTTACAGGCATCCTAGACCCCCTAAAGTCCAGAAATTGTTGGTGGCCCAAAAACTGTGACAGAGAGTTCTGAATTACCCAAAACCATTTGCAGTCTGAAAAGGGCATTAACCGGCATCCTAGACCCCTGAAATTCCCCAAAACATTGTTGGCCCGAAAAATGCATCCTACACCCCTGAAAGTTCAGTAAATGTTGGCAGCACATAAAAGGCCTTAAAATACATATTAGGCCTGCAAAAATGTAGAAAAGTTTAGAGGCCCAAAAAAGGAGTTTACAGGCATCCTACGTGCCCCAAAGTCCAGAAAATGTTAGTGCTTAAAAACGGTGTCAGAGAGCTCTGAATGTCCCAAAAACATTTGCAGCCTGAAAAGGGCATTAACCCGCATCCTAGACCCCTGAATTTCCCCAAAACATTGTTGGCCCGACAAATGCATCCTCCATCCTTGAAAGTTCAGAAACTGTTGGCAGCCCAAAAAAGGCCGTAAAATGCATCTTATTCCTGAAAAAATGTAGAAAACTTTGGAGGCCCAAAAGAGAGGTCTACAGGCATCTTAGACCCCCTAAAGTCCAGAAAATGTTGGTGGCCCAAAAACTGTTTCTGAGAGCTCTGAATGTCCCAAAAACATTTACAGCCTGAAAAGGGCATTAACCCGCACCCTAGACCCCTAAAAGTCCCCATAACATTGTTAGCCCGAAAAATGCATCCTACACCACTGAAAGTTCAGAAAATGTTGGCAGCCTAAAAAAGGCCTTAAAAATGCATCTCATTCCTGCAAAAATCTTGATAACTTTGGAGCCCCAAAAAAGGGGTTTACAGGCATCCTAGACCCCCTAAAGTCCAGAAAATATTGGTGTCCCAAAAACTGTGTCAGAGAGCTCTGAATTTCCCAAAACCATTTGCAGTCTGAAAAGGGCATTAACCCGCATGCTAGACCCCTGAAATTCCACAAAATATTTTGTGCACGAAAAATGCATCCTACCACCCGTGAAAGTTCAGAAAATGTTGGCAGCCCAAAAAAGGCCTTAAGTGCCTCTTAAGCCTACAAAAATGTAGAAAAGTTTAGAGGAACAAAAAAGGGGTTTACAGGCATCCTAGACCCCCTAAAGTCCAGAAAATGTTGGTGTCCCAAAAACAGTGTTAGAAAGCTCTGAATGTCCCAAAAACATTTGCAGCCTGAAAAGGGCATTAACCCACATCCTAGACCCCTGAAATTCCCAAAAACATTTTTGGCCTGAAAAATGCATCCTACACCCCTAAAAGTACAAAAAATGTTGGCAACCCAAAAAAAGGCCTTAAAATGCATCTTATTCCTGCAATAAACTTGAAAACTTTGGAGGCCCAAAAAAGGGCTTTACAGGCATCCTAGACCCCCTAAAGTCCAGAAAATGTTGGTGGCCCAAAATCTGTGTCAGAGAGCTCTGAATTTCCCAAAACCATTTGCAGTCTGAAAAGGGCATTAACCCGCATGCTAGACACATGAAATTCCCCAAAATATTTTGGGAACGAAAAATGCATCCTACACCCCTGAAAGTTCAGAAACTTTTGGCAGCCCAAAAAAAGGCCTTAAATGCCTCTTAGGCCTACAAAAATGTAGAAAACCTTAGAGGCACAAAAAAGGGGTTTACAGGCATTGTAGACCCCCTAAAGTCCAGAAAATGTTGGTGCCCAAAAACGGTGTCAGAAAGCTCTGAATGTCCCAAAAACATTTGCAGCCTGAAAAGGGCATCCTACATCCCTGCAAGTTCAGAAAATGTTGGCAGCACAAAAAAGACCTTAAAATACATATTCGGCCTGCAAAAATGTAGAAAACTTTAGAGGCCCAAAGAAGGGGTTTACAGGCATCCTAGACCCCCTAAAGTCCAGAAAATGTTGGTGCCCAAAAACAGTGTCAGGGAGCTCTGAATGTCCCAAACACATTTGCAGCCTGAAAAGGGCATTAACCCGCATCCTAGACCCCTTAAATTCCCAAAACATTTTTGGGCCGAAAAATGCATCCTACACCCCTGAAAGTTCATAAAATGTTGGCAGCCCAAAAAATGCCTTAAAATGCATCTTATTTCTAGAAAAAATGAAGAAAACTTTGGAGGTCCAAAAAAGGGGTTTACAGGCATCCTAGACCTCCTAAAGTCCAGAAAATGTTGGTGCCCAAAAACGGTGTCAAAGAGCTCTGAATGTCCCAAAAACATTTGCAGCCTGAAAAGGGCATCCTACATCCCTGCAAGTTCAGAAAATGTTGGCAGCACAAAAAAGACCTTAAAATACATATTCGGCCTGCAAAAATGTAGAAAACTTTAGAGGCCCAAAGAAGGGGTTTACAGGCATCCTAGACCCCCTAAAGTCCAGAAAATGTTGGTGCCCAAAAACAGTGTCAGGGCGCTCTGAATGTCCCAAACACATTTGCAGCCTGAAAAGGGCATTAACCCGCATCCTAGACCCCTTAAATTCCCAAAAACATTTTTGGGCCGAAAAATGCATCCTACACCCCTGAAAGTTCATAAAATGTTGGCAGCCCAAAAAATGCCTGAAAATGCATCTTATTTCTGCAAAAATGAAGAAAACTTTGGAGGTCCAAAAAAGGGGTTTACAGGCATCCTAGACCTCCTAAAGTCCAGAAAATGTTGGTGCCCAAAAACGGTGTCAGAGAGCTCTGAATGTCCCAAAAACATTTGCAGCCTGAAAAGGGCATCCTACATCCCTGCAAGTTCAGAAAATGTTGGCAGCACAAAAAAGACCTTAAAATACATATTCGGCCTGCAAAAATGTAGAAAACTTTAGAGGCCCAAAGAAGGGGTTTACAGGCATCCTAGACCCCCTAAAGTACAGAAAATGTTGGTGCCCAAAAACAGTGTCAGGGAGCTCTGAATGTCCCAAACACATTTGCAGCCTGAAAAGGGCATTAACCCGCATCCTAGACCCTTAAATTCCCAAAAACATTTTTGGGCCGAAAAATGCATCCTACACCCCTGAAAGTTCAGAAAATGTTGGCAGCCCAAAAAATGCCTTAAAATGCATCTTATTTGTGCAAAAATGAAGAAAACTTTGGAGGCTCAAAAAAGGGGTTTACAGGCATCCTAGACCCCCTAAAGTCCAGAAAATATTGGTGTCCCAAAAACTGTGTCAGAGAGCTCTGAATTTCCCAAAACCATTTTCAGTCTGAAAAGGGCATTAACCCGCATGCTAGACCCCTGAAATTCCACAAAATATTTTGTGCACGAAAAATGCATCCTACCACCCGTGAAAGTTCAGAAAATGTTGGCAGCCCAAAAAAGGCCTTAAGTGCCTCTTAGGCCTACAAAAATGTAGAAAAGTTTAGAGGAACAAAAAAGGGGTTTACAGGCATCCTAGACCCCCTAAAGTCCAGAAAATGTTGGTGTCCCAAAAACAGTGTTAGAAAGCTCTGAATGTCCCAAAAACATTTGCAGCCTGAAAAGGGCATTAACCCACATCCTAGACCCCTGAAATTCCCAAAAACATTTTTGGCCTGAAAAATGCATCCTACACCCCTAAAAGTACAAAAAATGTTGGCAGCCCAAAAAAAGGCCTTAAAATGCATCTTATTCCTGCAATAAACTTGAAAACTTTGGAGGCCCAAAAAAGGGCTTTACAGGCATCCTAGACCCCCTAAAGTCCAGAAAATGTTGGTGGCCCAAAATCTGTGTCAGAGAGCTCTGAATTTCCCAAAACCATTTGCAGTCTGAAAAGGGCATTAACCCGCATGCTAGACACATGAAATTCCCCAAAATATTTTGGGAACGAAAAATGCATCCTACACCCCTGAAAGTTCAGAAACTTTTGGCAGCCCAAAATAAGGCCTTAAATGCCTCTTAGGCCTACAAAAATGTAGAAAACCTTAGAGGCACAAAAAAGGGGTTTACAGGCATTGTAGACCCCCTAAAGTCCAGAAAATGTTGGTGCCCAAAAACGGTGTCAGAAAGCTCTGAATGTCCCAAAAACATTTGCAGCCTGAAAAGGGCATCCTACATCCCTGCAAGTTCAGAAAATGTTGGCAGCACAAAAAAGACCTTAAAATACATATTCGGCCTGCAAAAATGTAGAAAACATTAGAGGCCCAAAGAAGGGGTTTACAGGCATTGTAGACCCCCTAAAGTCCAGAAAATGTTGGTGCCCAAAAACAGTGTCAGGGAGCTCTGAATGTCCCAAACACATTTGCAGCCTGAAAAGGGCATTAACCCGCATCCTAGACCCCTTAAATTCCCAAAACATTTTTGGGCCGAAAAATGCATCCTACACCCCTGAAAGTTCAGAAAATGTTGGCAGCCCAAAAAATGCCTTAAAATGCATCTTATTTCTAGAAAAAATGAAGAAAACTTTGGAGGTCCAAAAAAGGGGTTTACAGGCATCCTAGACCCCCTAAAGTCCAGAAAATGTTGGTGCCCAAAAACGGTGTCAAAGAGCTCTGAATGTCCCAAAAACATTTGCAGCCTGAAAAGGGCATCCTACATCCCTGCAAGTTCAGAAAATGTTGGCAGCACAAAAAAGACCTTAAAATACATATTCGGCCTGCAAAAATGTAGAAAACTTTAGAGGCCCAAAGAAGGGGTTTACAGGCATCCTAGACCCCCTAAAGTCCAGAAAATGTTGGTGCCCAAAAACAGTGTCAGGGAGCTCTGAATGTCCCAAACACATTTGCAGCCTGAAAAGGGCATTAACCCGCATCCTAGACCCCTTAAATTCCCAAAAACATTTTTGGGCCGAAAAATGCATCCTACACCCCTGAAAGTTCATAAAATGTTGGCAGCCCAAAAAATGCCTGAAAATGCATCTTATTTCTGCAAAAATGAAGAAAACTTTGGAGGTCCAAAAAAGGGGTTTACAGGCATCCTAGACCTCCTAAAGTCCAGAAAATGTTGGTGCCCAAAAACGGTGTCAGAGAGCTCTGAATGTCCCAAAAACATTTGCAGCCTGAAAAGGGCATCCTACATCCCTGCAAGTTCAGAAAATGTTGGCAGCACAAAAAAGACCTTAAAATACATATTCGGCCTGCAAAAATGTAGAAAACTTTAGAGGCCCAAAGAAGGGGTTTACAGGCATCCTAGACCCCCTAAAGTACAGAAAATGTTGGTGCCCAAAAACAGTGTCAGGGAGCTCTGAATGTCCCAAACACATTTGCAGCCTGAAAAGGGCATTAACCCGCATCCTAGACCCTTAAATTCCCAAAAACATTTTTGGGCCGAAAAATGCATCCTACACCCCTGAAAGTTCAGAAAATGTTGGCAGCCCAAAAAATGCCTTAAAATGCATCTTATTTGTGCAAAAATGAAGAAAACTTTGGAGGCTCAAAAAAGGGGTTTACAGGCATCCTAGACCCCCTAAAGTCCAGAAAATGTTGGTGGCCCAAAAACTGTGACAAAGAGCTCTGAATGTCCCAAAAACATTTGCAGCCTGAAAAGGGCATTAACTACACCCCTGAAATTCCCAAAAACATTTTTGGCCTGAAAAATGCATCCTACACCCCTGAAAGTTCAGAAAATGTTGGCAACCCAAAAAATGCCTTAAAATGCATCTTATTCCTGCAATAATCTTGAAAACTTTGGAGGCCCAAATAAGGGGTTTACAGGCATCCTAGAACCCCTAAAGTCCAGAAATTGTTGGTGGCCCAAAAACTGTGACAGAGAGCTCTTAATTTCCTAAAACCATTTGCAGTCTGAAAAGGGCATTAATCGGCATCCTAGACCCCTGAAATTCCCAAAAACATTTTTGGCCCGAAAAATGCATCCTACACCCCTGAAAGTTCAGAAAATGTTGGCAACCAAAGAAATGCCTTAAAATGCATCTTATTCCTGCAATAATCTTGAAAACCTTGGAGCCCCAAAAAAGGGTTTACAGGCATCCTAGACCCCCTTAAGTCCAGAAAATTCTGGTGGCCAAAAAACTGTGTCAGAGAGCTCTGAATTTCCCAAAAACATTTGCAGCCTGAAAAGGGCATTAACCCGCATCCTAGACCCCTGAAATTCCCAAAAACATTTTTGGCCTGAAAAATGCACCCTACACCCCTGAAAGTTCAAAAATGTTGGCAGCCCAAAAAATATCTTAAAATGCATCTTATTCCTGCAATAATCTTGAAAACTTTGGAAGCCCAAAAAAGGGGTTTACAGGCATCCTAGACCCCCTAAAGTCCAGAAATTGTTGGTGGCCCAAAAACTGTGACAGAGAGCTCTGAATTACCCAAAACCATTTGCAGTCTGAAAAGGGCATTAACCGGCATCCTAGACCCCTGAAATTCCCCAAAACATTGTTGGCCCGAAAAATGCATCCTACACCCCTGAAAGTTCAGAAAATGTTGGCAGCACATAAAAGGCCTTAAAATACATATTAGGCCTGCAAAAATGTAGAAAAGTTTAGAGGCCCAAAAAAGGGGTTTACAGGCATCCTACGTGCCCCAAAGTCCAGAAAATGTTAGTGCTTAAAAACGGTGTCAGAGAGCTCTGAATGTCCCAAAAACATTTGCAGCCTGAAAAGGGCATTAACCCGCATCCTAGACCCCTGAATTTCCCCAAAACATTGTTGGCCCGACAAATGCATCCTACATCCTTGAAAGTTCAGAAACTGTTGGCAGCCCAAAAAAGGCCGTAAAATGCATCTTATTCCTGAAAAAATGTAGAAAACTTTTGAGGCCCAAAAGAGAGGTCTACAGGCATCTTAGACCCCCTAAAGTCCAGAAAATGTTGGTGGCCCAAAAACTGTTTCTGAGAGCTCTGAATGTCCCAAAAACATTTACAGCCTGAAAAGGGCATTAACCCGCACCCTAGACCCCTAAAAGTCCCCATAACATTGTTAGCCCGAAAAATGCATCCTACACCACTGAAAGTTCAGAAAATGTTGGCAGCCTAAAAAAGGCCTTAAAAATGCATCTCATTCCTGCAAAAATCTTGATAACTTTGGAGCCCCAAAAAAGGGGTTTACAGGCATCCTAGACCCCCTAAAGTCCAGAAAATATTGGTGTCCCAAAAACTGTGTCAGAGAGCTCTGAATTTCCCAAAACCATTTGCAGTCTGAAAAGGGCATTAACCCGCATGCTAGACCCCTGAAATTCCACAAAATATTTTGTGCACGAAAAATGCATCCTACCACCCGTGAAAGTTCAGAAAATGTTGGCAGCCCAAAAAAGGCCTTAAGTGCCTCTTAGGCCTACAAAAATGTAGAAAAGTTTAGAGGAACAAAAAAGGGGTTTACAGGCATCCTAGACCCCCTAAAGTCCAGAAAATGTTGGTGTCCCAAAAACAGTGTTAGAAAGCTCTGAATGTCCCAAAAACATTTGCAGCCTGAAAAGGGCATTAACCCACATCCTAGACCCCTGAAATTCCCAAAAACATTTTTGGCCTGAAAAATGCATCCTACACCCCTAAAAGTACAAAAAGTGTTGGCAGCCCAAAAAAAGGCCTTAAAATGCATCTTATTCCTGCAATAAACTTGAAAACTTTGGAGGCCCAAAAAAGGGCTTTACAGGCATCCTAGACCCCCTAAAGTCCAGAAAATGTTGGTGGCCCAAAATCTGTGTCAGAGAGCTCTGAATTTCCCAAAACCATTTGCAGTCTGAAAAGGGCATCCTACATCCCTGCAAGTTCAGAAAATGTTGGCAGCCCAAAAAATGCCTTAAAATGCATCTTATTCCTGCAATAATCTTGAAAACTTTGGAGGCCCAAAAACGGGGTTTACCGGCATCCTAGACCCCCTAAAGTCCAGAAAATGTTGGTGCCCAAAAACGGTGTCAGGGAGCTCTGAATGTCCCAAAAACATTTGCACCCTGAAAAGGGCATTAACTCGCATCTAGACCCCTGAAATTCCCCAAAATATTTTTGGCCCGAAAAATGCATCCTACACCCCTGAAAGTTCAGAAAATGTTGGAAGCCCAAAATATGCCTTAAAATGCATCTTATTCCTGCCATAATCTTGAAAACTTTTGAGGCCCAAAAAAGGGGTTTACAGGCATCCTAGCCCCTTGAAAGTCCAAAAAAGGTTGGTGGCCCAAAAACTGTCAGGGAGCTCTGAATGTCCCAAACACATTTGCAGCCTGAAAAGGGCATTAACCCGCATCCTAGACCCCTTAAATTCCCAAAAACATTTTTGGGCCGAAAAATGCATCCTACACCCCTGAAAGTTCATAAAATGTTGGCAGCCCAAAAAATGCCTTAAAATGCATCTTATTTCTGCAAAAATGAAGAAAACTTTGGAGGTCCAAAAAAGGGGTTTACAGGCATCCTAGACCTCCTAAAGTCCAGAAAATGTTGGTGCCCAAAAACAGTGTCAGAGAGCTCTGAATGTCCCAAAAACATTTGCAGCCTGAAAAGGGCATCCTACATCCCTGCAAGTTCAGAAAATGTTGGCAGCACAAAAAAGACCTTAAAATACATATTCGGCCTGCAAAAATGTAGAAAACTTTAGAGGCCCAAAGAAGGGGTTTACAGGCATCCTAGACCCCCTAAAGTACAGAAAATGTTGGTTCCCAAAAACAGTGTCAGGTAGCTCTGAATGTCCCAAACACATTTGCAGCCTGAAAAGGGCATTAACCCGCATCCTAGACCCCTTAAATTCCCAAAAACATTTTTGGGCCGAAAAATGCATCCTACACCCCTGAAAGTTCAGAAAATGTTGGCAGCCCAAAAAATGCCTTAAAATGCATCTTATTTGTGCAAAAATGAAGAAAACTTTGGAGGCTCAAAAAAGGGGTTTACAGGCATCCTAGACCCCCTAAAGTCCAGAAAATGTTGGTGGCCCAAAAACTGTGACAAAGAGCTCTGAATGTCCCAAAAACATTTGCAGCCTGAAAAGGGCATTAACTACACCCCTGAAATTCCCAAAAACATTTTTGGCCCGAAAAATGCATTATACCCCTGAAAGTTCAGAAAATGTTGGCAGCCCAAAAAATGCCTTAAAATGCATCTTATTCCTGCAATAATCTTGAAAACTTTGGAGGCCCAAAAAAGGGGTTTACCGGCATCCTAGTCCCCCTAAAGTCCAGAAAATGTTGGTGCCCAAAAAACGGTGTCAGGGAGCTCTGAATGTCCCAAAAACATTTGCACCCTGCAAAGGGCATTAACTCGCATCTAGACCCCTGAAATTCCCCAAAATATTTTTGGCCCGAAAAATGCATCCTACACCCCTGAAAGTTCAGAAAATGTTGGAAGCCCAAAATATGCCTTAAAATGCATCTTATTCCTGCCATAATCCTGAAAACTTTTGAGGCCCAAAAAAGGGGTTTACAGGCATCCTAGACCCCTGAAAGTCCAAAAAAGGTTGGTGGCCCAAAAACTGTCAGAGAGCTCTGAATGTCCCAAAACCATTTGCAGTCTGAAAAGGGCATTAACCCACATGCTAGACCCCTGAAATTCCCAAAAACATTTTTGGCCTGAAAAATGCATCCTACACCCCTGAAAGTTCAAAAATGTTGGCAGCCCAAAAAATATCTTAAAATGCATCTTATTCCTGCAATAATCTTGAAAACTTTCGAAGCCCAAAAAAGGGGTTTACAGGCATCCTAGACCCCTAAAGTCCAGAAAATGTTCGTGGCCAAAAAATTGTGTCAGAGAGCTCTGAATGTCCCAAAAACATTTGCAGTCTGAAAAGGGCATTAACCCGCATCCTAGACCCCTGAAATTCCCAAAAACATTTTTGGCCCGAAAAATGCATCCTACACCCCTGAAAGTTCAGAAAATGTTGGCAACCCAAAAAATGCCTTAAAATGCATCTTATTCCTGCAATAATCTTGAAAACTTTGGAGGCCCAAATAAGGGGTTTACATTCATCCTAGACCCCCTAAAATCCAGAAATTGTTGGTGGCCCAAAAACTGTGACAGAGAGCTCTGAATTTCCCAAAACCATTTGCAGTCTGAAAAGGGCATTAACCGGCATCCTAGACCCCTGAAATTCCCAAAAACATTTTTGGCCCGAAAAATGCATCCTACACCCCTGAAAGTTCAGAAAATGTTGGCAACCAAAGAAATGCCTTAAAATGCATCTTATTCCTGCAATAATCTTGAAAACTTTGGAGCCCCAAAAAAGGGTTTACAGGCATCCTAGACCCCCTAAAGTCCAGAAATTGTTGGTGGCCCAAAAACTGTGACAGAGAGCTCTGAATTACCCAAAACCATTTGCAGTCTGAAAAGGGCATTAACCGGCATCCTAGACCCCTGAAATTCCCAAAAACATTTTTGGCCCGAAAAATGCATCCTACACCCCTGAAAGTTCAGAAAATGTTGGCAACCCAAAAAATGCCTTAAAACGCATCTTATTCCTGCAATAATCTTGAAAACTTTGGAGGCCCAAATAAGGGGTTTACAGGCATCCTAGACCCCCTAAAGTCCAGAAATTGTTGGTGGCCCAAAAACTGTGACAGAGAGCTCTGAATTACCCAAAACCATTTGCAGTCTGAAAAGGGCATTAACCGGCATCCTAGACCCCTGAAATTCCCCAAAACATTGTTGGCCCGAAAAATGCATCCTACATCTTTGAAAGTTCAGAAAATGTTGGCAGCACATAAAAGGCCTTAAAATACATATTAGGCCTGCAAAAATGTAGAAATGTTTAGAGGCCCAAAAAAGGGGTTTACAGGCATCCTAGATGCCCTAAAGTCCAGAAAATGTTAGTGCCCAAAAACGGTGTCAGAGAGCTCTGAATGTCCCAAAAACATTTGCAGCCAGAAAAGCCATTAACCCGCATCCTAGACCCCTAAAATTCCCCATAACATTGTTAGCCTGAAAAATGCATCCTACATCCTTGAAAGTTCAGAAACTGTTGGCAGCCCAAAAAAGGCCGTAAAATGCATCTTATTCCTGAAAAAATGTAGAAAACCTTGGAGGCCCAAAAGAAGGGTTTACAGGCATCTTAGACCCCTTAAAGTCCAGAAAATGTTGGTGGCCCAAAAACTGTTTCAGAGAGCTCTGAATTTCCCAAAACCATTTGCAGTCTGAAAAGGGCATTAACCCGCATCCTAGACCCCTGAAATTCCCAAAAACATTTTTGGCCCGAAAAATGCATCCTACACCCATGAAAGTTCAGAAAATGTTGGCAACCAAAGAAATGCCTTAAAATGCATCTTATTCCTGCAAAAATCTTGATAACTTTGGAGCCCCAAAAAATGGGTTTATAGGCATCCTAGACCCCCTAAAGTCCAGAAAATTCTGGTGGCCAAAAAACTGTGTCAGAGAGCTCTGAATTTCCCAAAAACATTTGCAGCCTGAAAAGGGCATTAACCCGCATCCTAGACCCCTGAAATTCCCAAAAACATTGTTAGCCCGAAAAATGCATCCTACACCACTGAAAGTTCAGAAAATTTTGGCAGCCTAAAAAAAGGCCTTAAAAATGCATCTCATTCCTGCAAAAATCTTGATAACTTTGGAGCCCCAAAAAAGGGGTTTATAGGCATCCTAGACCCCCTAAAGTCCAGAAAATGTTGGTGTCCCAAAAACTGTGTCAGAGAGCTCTGAATTTCCCAAAACCATGTGCAGCCTGAAAGGGGATTTAACCCGAATCCTAGACCCTTGAAATTCCCAAAAACATTTTTGGCCTGATAAATGCATCCTACACCCCTGAAAGTTCAAAAATGTTGGCAGCCCAAAAAATATCTTAAAATGCATCTTATTCCTGCAATAACCTTGAAAACTTTCGAAGCCCAAAAAAGGTGTTTACAGGCATCCTAGACCCCTAAAGTCCAGAAAATGTTGGTGGCCAAAAAATTGTGTCCGAGAGCTCTGAATGTCCCAAAAACATTTGCAGTCTGAAAAGGGCATTAACCCGCATCCTAGACCCCTGAAATTCCCAAAAACATTTTTGGCCCGAAAAATGCATCCTACACCCCTGAAAGTTCAGAAAATGTTGGCAACCAAAGAAATGCCTTAAAATGCATATTATTCCTGCAATAATCTTGAAAACTTTGGAGCCCCAAAAAAGGGTTTACAGGCATCCAAGACCCCCTAAAGTCCAGAAAATTCTGGTGGCCAAAAAACTGTGTCAGAGAGCTCTGAATTTCCCAAAAACATTTGCAGCCTGAAAAGGGCATTAACCCGCATCCTAGACCCCTGAAATTCCCAAAAACATTTTTGGCCTGAAAAATGCACCCTACACCCCTGAAAGTTCAAAAATGTTGGCAGCCCAAAAAATATCTTAAAATGCATCTTATTCCTGCAATAATCTTGAAAACTTTGTAAGCCCAAAAAAGGGGTTTACAGGCATCCTAGACCCCCTAAAGTCCAGAAATTGTTGGTGGCCCAAAAACAGTGACAGATAGCTCTGAATTACCCAAAACCATTTGCAGTCTGAAAAGGGCATTAACCGGCATCCTAGACCCCTGAAATTCCCCAAAACATTGTTGGCCCGAAAAATGCATCCTACATCTTTGAAAGTTCAGAAAATGTTGGCAGCACATAAAAGGCCTTAAAATACATATTAGGCCTGCAAAAATGTAGAAAAGTTTAGAGGCCCAAAAAAGGGGTTTACAGGCATCCTAGATGCCCTAAAGTCCAGAAAATGTTAGTGCCCAAAAACGGTGTCAGAGAGCTCTGAATGTCCCAAAAACATTTGCAGCCAGAAAAGCCATTAACCCGCATCCTAGACCCCTAAAATTCCCCATAACATTGTTAGCCTGAAAAATGCATCGCACATCCCTGAAAGTTCAGAGAATGTTGGTAACCCAAAAAATGCCTTAAAATGTATCTTATTCCTGCAATAATCTTGAAAACTTTGGAGGCCCAAAAAGGGGTTTACAGGCATCCTAGACCCCCTAAAGTCCAGAAAATGTTGGTGACCCAAAAACTGTGTCAGAGAGCTCTGAATGTCCCAAAAACATTTGCAGCCTGAAAAGGGCATTAACCCGCATCCTAGACCCCTGAATTTCCCCAAAACATTGTTGGCCCGACAAATGCATCCTACATCCTTGAAAGTTCAGAAACTGTTGGCAGCCCAAAAAAGGCGGTAAAATGCATCTTATTCCTGAAAAAATGTAGAAAACCTTGGAGGCCCAAAAGAGGGGTTTACAGGCATCTTAGACCCCCTAAAGTCCAGAAAATGTTGGTGTCCCAAAAACGGTATCAGAGAGCTCTGAATTTCCCAAAAACATTTGCAGCCTGAAAAGGGCATTAACCCGCATCCTAGACCCCTAAAATTCCCCATAACATTGTTAGCCCGATAAATGCATCCTACACCACTGAAAGTTCAGAAAATGTTGGCAGCCTAAAAAAGACCTTAAAAATGCATCTCATTCCTGCAAAAATCTTGATAACTTTGGAGCCCCAAAATAGGGGTTTATAGGCATCCTAGACCCCCTAAAGTCCAGAAAATGTTGGTGTCCCAAAAACGGTATCAGAGAGCTCTGAATTTCCCAAAACCATGTGCAGCCTGAAAAGGGATTTAACCCGAATCCTAGACCCTTGAAATTCCCAAAAACATTTTTGGCCCGAAAAATGCACCCTATACCCCTGAAAGTTCAGAAAATGTTGGCAACCCAAGAAATGCCTTAAAATGCATCTTATTCCTGCCATAGTCTTGAAAACTTTTGAGGCCCAAAAAAGGGGTTTACAGGCATCCTAGACCCCTGAAAGTCCAAAAAAGGTTGGTGGCCCAAAAACTGTCAGAGAGCTCTGAATGTCCCAAAACCATTTGCAGTCTGAAAAGGGCATTAACCCACATGCTAGACCCCTGAAATTCCCAAAAACATTTTTGGCCTGATAAATGCATCCTACACCCCTGAAAGTTCAAAAATGTTGGCTGCCCAAAAAATATCTTAAAATGCATCTTATTCCTGCAATAACCTTGAAAACTTTCGAAGCCCAAAAAAGGTGTTTACAGGCATCCTAGACCCCTAAAGTCCAGAAAATGTTGGTGGCCAAAAAATTGTGTCCGAGAGCTCTGAATGTCCCAAAAACATTTGCAGTCTGAAAAGGGCATTAACCCGCATCCTAGACCCCTGAAATTCCCAAAAACATTTTTGGCCCGAAAAATGCATCCTACACCCCTGAAAGTTCAGAAAATGTTGGCAACCCAAAAAATGCCTTAAAATGCATCTTATTCCTGCAATAATCTTGAAAACTTTGGAGCCCCAAAAAAGGGGTTTACAGGCATCCTAGACCCCCTAAAGTCCAGAAAATGTTGGTGTCCCAAAAACGGTGTCAGAGAGCTCTGAATTTCCCAAAACCATGTGCAGCCTGAAAAGGGCTTTAACCCGAATCCTAGGCCCCTGAAATTCCCAAAAACGTTTTTGGCCCGAAAAATGCACCCTACACCCCTGAAAGTTCAGAAAATGTTGGCAACCCAAGAAATGCCTTAAAATGCATCTTATTCCTGCAATAATCTTGAAAACTTTGGAGCCCCAAAAAAGGGGTTTACAGGCATCCTAGACCCCCTAAAGTCCAGAAAATGTTGGTGTCCCAAAAACTGTGTCAGAGAGCTCTGAATTTCCCAAAACCATTTGCAGTTTGAAAGGGGCATTAACCCGCATGCTAGACCCCTGAAATTCCACAAAATATTTTGTGCACGAAAAATGCATCCTACCACCCGTGAAAGTTCAGAAAATGTTGGCAGCCCAAAAAAGGCCTTAAGTGCCTCTTAGGCCTACAAAAATGTAGAAAACTTTAGAGGAACAAAAAAGGGGTTTACAGGCATCCTAGACCCCCTAAAGTCCAGAAAATGTTGGTACCCAAAAACAGTGTTAGAGAGCTCTGAATGTCCCAAAAACATTTGCAGCCTGAAAAGGGCATTAACCCGCATCCTAGACCCCTGAAATTCCCCAAAATATTTTTGGCCTGAAAAATACATCCTACACCCCTGAAAGTTCAGAAAATGTTGGCAGCCCAAAAAAGGTGTTTACAGGCATCCTAGACCCCTAAAGTCCAGAAAATGTTGGTGGACAAAAAATTGTGTCCGAGAGCTCTGAAAGTCCCAAAAACATTTGCAGTCTGAAAAGGGCATTAACCCGCATACTAGACCCCTGAAATTCCCAAAAACAGTTTTGGCCCGAAAAATGCATCCTACACCCCTGAAAGTTCAGAAAATGTTGGCAACCCAAAAAATGCCTTAAAATGCATCTTATTCCTGCAATAATCTTGAAAACTTTGGAGGCCCAAATAAGGGGTTTACAGGCATCCTAGACCCCCTAAAGTCCAGAAATTGTTGGTGGCCCAAAAACTGTGACAGAGAGCTCTTAATTTCCCAAAACCATTTGCAGTCTGAAAAGGGCATTAACCGGCATCCTAGACTCCTGAAATTTCCAAAAACATTTTTGGCCCGAAAAATGCATCCTACACCCCTGAAAGTTCAGAAAATGTTGGCAACCAATGAAATGCCTTAAAATGCATCTTATTCCTGCAATAATCTTGAAAACTTTGGAGCACCAAAAAAGGGGTTTACAGGCATCCTAGACCCCCTAAAGTCCAGAAATTGTTGGTGGCCCAAAAACTGTGATAGAGAGCTCTGAATTACCCAAAACCATTTGCAGTCTGCAAAGGGCATTAACCGGCATCCTAGACCCCTGAAATTCCCCAAAACATTGTTGGCCCGAAAAATGCATCCTACATCTTTGAAAGTTCAGAAAATGTTGGCAGCACATAAAAGGCCTTAAAATACATATTAGGCCTGCAAAAATGTAGAAAAGTTTAGAGGCCCAAAAAAGGGGTTTACAGGCATCCTAGATGCCCTAATGTCCAGAAAATGTTAGTGCCCAAAAACAGTGTCAGAGAGCTCTGAATGTCCCAAAAACATTTGCAGCCAGAAAAGCCATTAACCCGCATCCTAGACCCCTAAAATTCCCCATAACATTGTTAGCCTGAAAAATGCATCGCACATCCCTGAAAGTTCAGAGAATGTTGCCAACCCAAAAAATGCCTTAAAATGCATCTTATTCCTGCAATAATCTTGAAAACTTTGGAGGCCCAAAAAGGGGTTTACAGGCATCCTAGACCCCCTAAAGTCCAGAAAATGTTGGTGACCCAAAAACTGTGTCAGAGAGCTCTGAATGTCCCAAAAACATTTGCAGCCTGAAAAGGGCATTAACCCGCATCCTAGACCCCTGAATTTCCCCAAAACATTGTTGGCCCGACAAATGCATCCTACATCCTTGAAAGTTCAGAAACTGTTGGCAGCCCAAAAAAGGCCGTAAAATGCATCTTATTCCTGAAAAAATGTAGAAAACCTTGGAGGCCCAAAAGAGGGGTTTACAGGCATCTTAGACCCCCTAAGGTCCAGAAAATGTTGGTGGCCCAAAAACTGTTTCAGAGAGCTCTGAATGTCCCAAAAACATTTACAGCCTGAAAAGGGCATTAACCCGCATCCTAGACCCCTAAAATTCCCCATAACATTGTTAGCCCGAAAAATGCATCCTACACCACTGAAAGTTCAGAAAATGTTGGCAGCCTAAAAAAAGACCTTAAAAATGCATCTCATTCCTGCAAAAATCTTGATAACTTTGGAGCCTCAAAATAGGGGTTTATAGGCATCCTAGACCCCCTAAAGTCCAGAAAATGTTGGTGTCCCAAAAACGGTGTCAGAGAGCTCTGAATTTCCCAAAACCATGTGCAGCCGGAAAAGGGCATTAACCCGCATGCTAGACCCCTGAAATTCCCAAAAACGTTTTTGGCCCGAAAAATGCACCCTACACCCCTGAAAGTTCAGAAAATGTTGGCAACCCAAGAAATGCCTTAAAATGCATCGTATTCCTGCAATAATCTTGAAAACTTTGGAGCCCCAAAAAAGGGGTTTACAGGCATCCTAGACCCCCTAAAGTCCAGAAAATGTTGGTGTCCCAAAAACTGTGTCAGAGAGCTCTGAATTTCCCAAAACCATTTGCAGTCTGAAAACGGCATTAACCCGCATGCTAGACCCCTGAAATTCCACAAAATATTTTGTGCACGAAAAATGCATCCTACCACCCGTGAAAGTTCAGAAAATGTTGGCAGCCCAAAATAGGCCTTAAGTGCCTCTTAGGCCTACAAAAATGTAGAAAATTTTAGAGGAACAAAAAAGGGGTTTACAGGCATCCTAGACCCCCTAAAGTCCAGAAAATGTTGGTACCCAAAAACAGTGTTAGAGAGCTCTGAATGTCCCAAAAACATTTGCAGCCTGAAAAGGGCATTAACCCGCATCCTAGACCCCTGAAATTCCCAAAAATATTTTTGGCCTGAAAAATGCATCCTACACCCCTAAAAGTACAAAAAATGTTGGCAGCCCAAAAAAAGGCCTTAAAATGCATCTTATTCCTGCAATAAACTTGAAAACTTTGGAGGCCCAAAAAAGGGCTTTACAGGCATCCTAGACCCCCTAAAGTCCAGAAAATGTTGGTGGCCCAAAAACTGTGTCAGAGAGCTCTGAATTTCCCAAAACCATTTGCAGTCTGAAAAGGGCATTAACCCGCATGCTAGACCCCTGAAATTCCCCAAAATATTTTGGGAACGAAAAATGCATCCTACACCCCTGAAAGTTCAGAAACTTTTGGCAGCCCAAAAAAGGCCTTAAATGCCTCTTAGGCCTACAAAAATGTAGAAAACTTTAGAGGCACAAAAAAGGGGTTTAGAGGCATTGTAGACCCCCTAAAGTCCAGAAAATGTTGGTGCCCAAAAATGGTATCAGAGAGCTCTGAATGTCCCAAAAACATTTGCAGCCTGAAAAGGGCATTAACCCACATCCTAGACCCCTTAAATTCCCCACAAAATTTTTGGGCCGAAAAATGCATCCTACACCCCTGAAAGTTCAGAAAATGTTGGCAGCACAAAAAAGGCCTTAGAATACATATTAGGCCTGCAAAAATGCAGACAACTTTGGAGACTCAAAAAAGGGGTTTACAGGCATCCTAGACCCCCTAAAGTCCAGAAAATGTTGGTGGCCCAAAAACTGTGACAAAGAGCTCTGAATGTCCCAAAAATATTAGCAGTCTCAATAGGGCATTAACCCGCATCCTAGATACCCTGAAATTCCCAAAACCACTTTTGGCCCGAAAAATGCATCCTACACCCCTGAAAGTTCAGAAAATGTTGGCAGCACAAAAAAGGCCTTAAAATGCATCTTATTTCCTGCAATAATCTTGAAAACTTTGGAGGCCCAAAAAAGGGGTTTATAGGCATCCTAGACCCCCTAAAGTCCAGAAAATGTTGGTGTCCCAAAAACGGTATCAGAGAGCTCTGAATTTCCCGAAACCATGTGCAGCCTGAAAAGGGATTTAACCCGAATCCTAGACCCTTGAAATTCCCAAAAATGATTTTGGCCCGAAAAATGCACCATATACCCCTGAAAGTTCAGAAAATGTTGGCAACCCAAGAAATGCCTTAAAATGCATCTTATTCCTGCCATAGTCTTGAAAACTTTTGAGGCCCAAAAAAGGGGTTTACAGGCATCCTAGACCCCTGAAAGTCCAAAAAAGGTTGGTGGCCCAAAAACTGTCAGAGAGCTCTGAATGTCCCAAAACCATTTGCAGTCTGAAAAGGGCATTAACCCACATGCTAGACCCCTGAAATTCCCAAAAACATTTTTGGCCTGATAAATGCATCCTACACCCCTGAAAGTTCAAAAATGTTGGCAGCCCAAAAAATATCTTAAAATGCATCTTATTCCTGCAATAACCTTGAAAACTTTCGAAGCCCAAAAAAGGTGTTTACAGGCATCCTAGACCCCTAAAGTCCAGAAAATGTTGGTGGCCAAAAAATTGTGTCGGAGAGCTCTGAATGTCCCAAAAACATTTGCAGTCTGAAAAGGGCATTAACCCGCATCCTAGACCCCTGAAATTCCCAAAAACATTTTTGGCCCGAAAAATGCATCCTACACCCCTGAAAGTTCAGAAAATGTTGGCAACCCAAAAAATGCCTTAAAATGCATCTTATTCCTGCAATAATCTTGAAAACCTTGGAGGCCCAAATAAGGGGTTTACAGGCATCCTAGACCCCCTAAAGTCCAGAAATTGTTGGTGGCCCAAAAACTGTGACAGAGAGCTCTTAATTTCCCAAAACCATTTGAAGTCTGAAAAGGGCATTAACCGGCATCCTAGACTCCTGAAATTCCCAAAAACATTTTTGGCCCGAAAAATGCATCCTACAACCCTGAAAGTTCAGAAAATGTTGGCAACCAAAGAAATGCCTTAAAATGCATCTTATTCCTGCAATAATCTTGAAAACGTTGGAGCCCCAAAAAAGGGTTTACAGGCATCCTAGACCCCCTAAAGTCCAGAAAATTCTGGTGGCCAAAAAACTGTGTCAGAGAGCTCTGAATTTCCCAAAAACATTTGCAGCCTGAAAAGGGCATTAACCCGCATCCTAGACCCCTGAAATTCCCAAAAACATTTTTGGCCTGAAAAATGCACCCTACACCCCTGAAAGTTCAAAAATGTTGGCAGCCCAAAAAATATCTTAAAATGCATCTTATTCCTGCAATAATCTTAAAAACTTTGTAAGCCCAAAAAAGGGGTTTACAGGCATCCTAGACCCCCTAAAGTCCAGAAATTGTTGGTGGCCCAAAAACTGTGACAGATAGCTCTGAATTACCCAAAACCATTTGCAGTCTGAAAAGGGCATTAACCGGCATCCTAGACCCCTGAACTTCCCCAAAACATTGTTGGCCCGAAAAATGCATCCTACATCTTTGAACGTTCAGAAAATGTTGGCAGCACATAAAAGGCCTTAAAATACATATTAGGCCTGCAAAAATGTAGAAAAGTTTAGAGGCCCAAAAAAGGGGTTTACAGGCATCCTAGATGCCCTAAAGTCCAGAAAATGTTAGTGCCCAAAAACGGTGTCAGAGAGCTCTGAATGTCCCAAAAACATTTACAGCCTGAAAAGGGCATTAACCCGCATCCTAGACCCCTAAAATTCCCTATAACATTGTTAGCCCGAAAAATGCATCCTACACCACTGAAAGTTCAGAAAATGTTGGCAGCCTAAAAAAAGACCTTAAAAATGCATCTCATTCCTGCAAAAATCTTGATAACTTTGGAGCCCCAAAATAGGGGTTTATAGGCATCCTAGACCCCCTAAAGTCCAGAAAATGTTGGTGTCCCAAAAACGGTGTCAGAGAGCTCTGAATTTCCCAAAACCATGTGCAGCCTGAAAAGGGCATTAACCCGCATGCTAGACCCCTGAAATTCCCAAAAACGTTTTTGGCCCGAAAAATGCACCCTACACCCCTGAAAGTTCAGAAAATGTTGGCAACCCAAGAAATGCCTTAAAATGCATATTATTCCTGCAATAATCTTGAAAACTTTGGAGCCCCAAAAAAGGGGTTTACAGGCATCCTAGACCCCCTAAAGTCCAGCAAATGTTGGTGTCCCAAAAACTGTGTCAGAGAGCTCTAAATTTCCCAAAACCATTTGCAGTTTGAAAAGGGCATTAACCCGCATGCTAGACCCCTGAAATTCCACAAAATATTTTGTGCACGAAAAATGCATCCTACCACCCGTGAAAGTTCAGAAACTTTTGGCAGCCCAAAATAGGCCTTAAGTGCCTCTTAGGCCTACAAAAATGTAGAAAACTTTAGAGGCACAAAAAAGGGGTTTAGAGGCATTGTAGACCCCCTAAAGTCCAGAAAATGTTGGTGCCCAAAAATGGTGTCAGAGAGCTCTGAATGTCCCAAAAACATTTGCAGCCTGAAAAGGGCATTAACCCGCATCCTAGACCCCTTAAATTCCCCAAAGAATTTTTGGGCCGAAAAATGCATCCTACACACCTGAAAATTCAGAAAATGTTGGCAGCCCAAAAAATGCCTTAAAATGCATCTTATTTCTGTAAAAATGAAGAAAACTTTGGAGGTCCAAAAAAGGGGTTTACAGGCATCCTAGACCTCCTAAAGTCCAGAAAATGCTGGCGGCCCAAAAACTGTGACAAAGAGCTCTGAATGTCCCAAAAACATTTGCAGCCTGAAAAGGGCATTAACCCGCATCATAGACCCCTTAAATTCCCAAAAACATTTTTGGCCCGAAAAATGCATCCTACACCCCTGAAAGTTCAGAAAATGTTGGCAGCACAAAAAAAGTCCTTAGAATACATATTAGGCCTGCAAAAATGCAGACAGCTTTGGAGACTCAAAAAAGGGGTTTACAGGCATCCTAGACCCCCTAAAGTCCAGAAAATGTTGGTGGCCCAAAAACTGTGACAAAGAGCTCTGAATGTCCCAAAAATATTAGCAGTCTCAATAGGGCATTAACCCGCATCCTAGATGCCCTGAAATTCCCAAAACCACTTTTGGCCCGAAAAATGCATCCTACACCCCTGAAAGTTCAGAAAATGTTGGCAGCACAAAAAAGGCCTTAAAATGCATCTTATTTCCTGCAATAATCTTGAAAACTTTGGAGGCCCAAAAAAGGGGTTTACCGGCATCCTAGACCCCCTAAAGTCCAGAAAATGTTGGTGGCCCAAAAACTGTATCAGAGAGCTCTGAATGTCCCAAAAATATTTGCAGTCTCAATAGGGCATTAACCCGCATCCTAGATACCCTGAAATTCCCAAACCACTTTTGGCCCGAAAAATGCACCCTACACCCCTGAAAGTTCAGAAAATGCTGGCAGCACAAAAAAGGCCTTAAAATACATATTAGGCCTACAAAAATGTAGAAAACTTTAGAAGCTCAAAAAAGGGTTTTACAGGCATCCTAGACCCCCTTAAGTCCAGAAAATGTTGGTGCCCAAAAACGGTTTCAGAGAGCTCTGAATGTCCAAGAAACATTTGCAGTCTGAAAAGGGCATTAACCCGCATCCTAGACCACTTAAATTCCCAAAAATATTTTTGGCCTGAAAAATGCATCCTACACCCCTGAAAGTTCAGAAAATGTTGGCAGCCCAAAAAAGGCCTTAAATGCCTCTTTGGCCTTCAAAAATGTAGAAAACTTTAGAGGCCCACAAAAGGGGTTTACAGGCATCCTAGACCCCATAAAGTCCAGAAAATGTTGGTGCCCAAAAACGGTGTCAGGGAGCTCTGAATGTCCCGAACACATTTGCACCCTGAAAAGGGCATTAACCCGCATCTAGACCCCTGAAATTCCCCAAAATATTTTTGGCCCGAAAAATGCATCCTACACCCCTGAAAGTTCAGAAAATGTTGGAAGCCCAAAATATGCCTTAAAATGCATCTTATTCCTGCCATAATCTTGAAAACTTTAGAGGCCCAATAAAGGGGTTTACAGGCATCCTAGACCCCTGAAAGTCCAAAAAAGGTTGGTGGCCCAAAAACTGTCAGAGAGCTCTGTATGTCCCAAAACCATTTGCAGTCTGAAAAGGGCATTAACCCACATGCTAGACCCATGAAAGTCCCAAAATATTTTGGGCACGAAAAATGCATCCTACACCCCTGAAAGTTCAGAAAATGTTGGCAGACTAAAAAAAGGCCTTAAAAATGCATCTCATTCCTGCAAACATCTTGATAACTTTTGAGGCCCAAAAAAGGGGTGTACATGCATCCTAGATGCCCTAAAGTCCAGAAAATGTTGGTGCCCAAAAACGGTGTCAGAGAGCTCTGAATGTCCCAAAAACATTTGCAGCCTGAAAAGGGCATTAACCCGCATCCTAGACCCCTAAAATTCCCCATAACATTGTTAGCCCGAAAAATGCATCGTACATCCCTGAAAGTTCAGAGAATGTTGTCAACCCAAAAAAGGCCTTAAAATGCATCTTATTCCTGAAAAAATGTAGAAAACCTTGGAGGCCCAAAAGAGGGGTTTACAGGCATCTTAGACCCCCTAAAGTCCAGAAAATGTTGGTGGCCCAAAAACTGTGTCAGAGAGCTCTGAATGTCCCAAAAACATTTACAGCCTGAAAAGGACATTAACCCGCATCCTAGACCCCTAAAATTCCCCATAACATTGTTAGCCCGAAAAATGCATCCTACACCATTGAAAGTTCAGAAAATGTTGGCAGCCTAAAAAAAGGCCTTAAAAATGCATCTCATTCCTGCAAAAATCTTGATAACTTTGGAGCCCCAAAAAAGGGCTTTACAGGCATCCTAGACCCCCTAAAGTCCAGAAAATGTTGGTGTCCCAAAAACTGTGTCAGAGAGCTCTGAATTTGCCAAAACCATGTGCAGCCTGAAAAGGGCTTTAACCCGAATCCTAGACCCCTGAAATTCCCAAAAACATTTTTGGCCCGAAAAATGCACCCTACACCCCTGAAAGTTCAGAAAATGTTGGCAACCCAAGAAATGCCTTAAAATGCATCTTATTCCTGCAATAATCTTGAAAGCTTTGGAGCCCCAAAAAAGGGGTTTACAGGCATCCTAGACCCCCTAAAGTCCAGAAAATGTTGGTGTCCCAAAAACTGTGTCAGATAGCTCTGAATTTCCCAAAACCATTTGCAGTCTAAAAAGGGCATTAACCCGCATGCTAGACCCCTAAAATTCCACAAAATATTTTGTGCACGAAAAATGCATCCTACCACCCGTGAAAGTTCAGAAAATGTTGGCAGCCCAAAAAAGGCCTCAAGTGCCTCTTAGGCCTACAAAAATGTAGAAAACTTTAGAGGAACAAAAAAGGGGTTTACAGGCATCCTAGACCCCCTAAAGTCCAGAAAATGTTGGTGACCCAAAAACTGTGTCAGAGAGCTCTGAATGTCCCAGAAACATTTGCAGCCTGAAAAGGGCATTAACCTGCATCCCAGACCCCTGAATTTCCCCAAAACATTGTTGGCCTGACAAATGCATCCTACATCCTTGAAAGTTCAGAAACTGTTGGCAGCCCAAAAAAGGCCTTAAAATGCATCTTATTCCTGAAAAAATGTAGAAAACCTTGGAGGCCCAAAAGAGGGTTTACAGGCATCTTAGACCCCCTAAAGTCCAGAAAATGTTGGTGGCCCAAAAACTGTGTCAGAGAGCTCTGAATGTCCCAAAAACATTTACAGCCTGAAAAGGACATTAACCCGCATCCTAGACCCCTAAAATTCCCCATAACATTGTTAGCCCGAAAAATGCATCCTACACCATTGAAAGTTCAGAAAATGTTGGCAGCCTAAAAAAAGGCCTTAAAAATGCATCTCATTCCTGCAAAAATCTTGATAACTTTGGATCCCCAAAAAAGGGCTTTACAGGCATCATAGACCCCCTAAAGTCCAGAAAATGTTGGTGTCCCAAAAACTGTGTCAGAGAGCTCTGAATTTGCCAAAACCATGTGCAGCCTGAAAAGGGCTTTAACCCGAATCCTAGACCCCTGAAATTCCCAAAAACATTTTTGGCCCGAAAAATGCACCCTACACCCCTGAAAGTTCAGAAAATGTTGGCAACCCAAGAAATGCCTTAAAATGCATCTTATTCCTGCAATAATCTTGAAAGCTTTGGAGCCCCAAAAAAGGGGTTTACAGGCATCCTAGACCCCCTAAAGTCCAGAAAATGTTGGTGTCCCAAAAACTGTGTCAGAGAGCTCTGAATTTCCCAAAACCATTTGCAGTCTAAAAAGGGCATTAACCCGCATGCTACACCCCTAAAATTCCACAAAATATTTTGTGCACGAAAAATGCATCCTACCACCCGTGAAAGTTCAGAAAATGTTGGCAGCCCAAAAAAGGCCTCAAGTGCCTCTTAGGCCTACAAAAATGTAGAAAACTTTAGAGGAACAAAAAAGGGGTTTGCAGGCATCCTAGACCCCCTAAAGTCCAGAAAATGTTAGTACCCAAAAACAGTGTTAGAGAGCTCTGAATTTCCCAAAACCATTTGCAGTCTGAAAAGGGCAATAACCCGCATCCTAGACCCCTGAAATTCCCAAAAACATTTTTGCCCTGAAAAATGCATCCTACACCCCTAAAAGTACAAAAAATGTTGGCAGCCCAAAAAAATGCCTTAAAATGCATCTTATTCCTGCAATAAACTTGAAAACTTTGGAGGCCCAAAAAAGGGCTTTACAGGCATCCTAGACCCCCTAAAGTCCAGAAAATGTTGGTGGCCCAAAAACTGTGTCAGAGAGCTCTGAATTTCCCAAAACCATTTGCAGTCTGAAAAGGGCATTAACCCGCATGCTAGATCCCTGAAATTCCCCAAAATATTTTGGGAACGAAAAATGCATCCTACACCCCTGAAAGTTCAGAAACTTTTGGCAGCCCAAAAAAAGGCCTCTTAGGCCTACAAAAATGTAGAAAACTTTAGAGGAACAAAAAAGGGGTTTACAGGCATCCTAGACCCCCTAAAGTCCAGAAAATGTTGGTACCCAAAAACAGTGTTAGAGTGCTCTGAATGTCCCAAAAACATTTGCAGCCTGAAAAGGGCATTAACCCGCATCCTAGACCCCTGAAATTCCCAAAAATATTTTTGGCCTGAAAAATGCATCCTACACCCCTAAAAGAACAAAAAATGTTGGCAGCCCAAAAAAAGGCCTTAAAATGCATCTTATTCCTGCAATAAACTTGAAAACTTTGGAGGCCCAAAAAAGGGCTTTACAGGCATCCTAGACCCCTAAAGTCCAGAAAATGTTGGTGGCCCAAAAACTGTATCAGAGAGCTCTGAATGTCCCAAAAAATATTTGCAGTCTCAATAGGGCATTAACCCGCATCCTAGATACCCTGAAATTCCCAAACCACTTTTGGCCCGAAAAATGCATCCTACACCCCTGAAAGTTCAGAAAATGTTGGCAGCACAAAAAAGGCCTTAAAATACATATTAGGCCTGCAAAAATGTAGAAAACTTTAGAAGCTCAAAAAAGGGTTTTACAGGCATCCTAGACCCCCTAAAGTCCAGAAAATGTTGGTGCCCAAAAACGGTTTCAGAGAGCTCTGAATGTCCAAGAAACATTTGCAGTCTGAAAAGGGCGTTAACCCGCATCCTAGACCACTTAAATTCCCAAAAATATTTTTGGCCTGAAAAATGCATCCTACACCCCTGAAAGTTCAGAAAATGTTGGCAGCCCAAAAAAGGCCTTAAATGCCTCTTTGGCCTTCAAAAATGTAGAAAACTTTAGAGGCCCAAAAAAGGGGTTTACAGGTATCCTAGATCCCATAAAGTCCAGAAAATGTTGGTGCCCAAAAACGGTGTCAGGGAGCTCTGAATGTCCCAAAAACATTTGCACCCTGAAAAGGGCATTAACCCGCATCTAGACCCCTGAAATTCCCCAAAATATTTTTGGCCCGGAAAATGCATCCAACACCCCAGAAAGTTTAGAAAATGTTGGAAGCCCAAAATATGCCTTAAAATGCATCTTATTCCTGCCATAATCTTGAAAACGTTTGAGGCCCAATAAAGGGGTTTACAGGCATCCTAGACCCCTGAAAGTCCAAAAAAGGTTGGCAGCCTAAAAAAAGGCCTTAAAAATGCATCTCATTCCTGCAAACATCTTGATAACTTTGGAGGCCCAAAAAAGGGGTGTACTTGCATCCTAGATGCCCTAAAGTCCAGAAAATGTTGGTGCCCAAAAACGGTGTCAGAGAGCTCTGAATGTCCCAAAAACATCTGCAGCCTGAAAAGGACATTAACCCGCATCCTAGACCCCTAAAATTCCCCATAACATTGTTAGCCCGAAAAATGCATCGTACATCCCTGAAAGTTCAGAGAATGTTGGCAACCCAAAAAATGCCTTATAATGCATCTTATTCCTGCAATAATCTTGAAAACTTTGGAGGCCCAAAAAAGGGGTTTACAGGCATCCTAGACCCCCTAAAGTCCAGAAAATGTTGGTGACCCAAAAACTGTGTCAGAGAGCTCTGAATGTCCCAAAAACATTTGCAGCCTGAAAAGGGCATTAACCTGCATCCCAGACCCCTGAATTTCCCCAAAACATTGTTGGCCGACAAATGCATCCTACACCCTTGAAAGTTCAGAAACTGTTGGCAGCCCAAAAAAGGCCTTAAAATGCATCTTATTCCTGAAAAAATGTAGAACACTTTGGAGGCCCAAAAGAGGGGTTTACAGGCATCTTAGACCCCCTAAAGTCCAGAAAATGTTGGTGGCCCAAAAACTGTGTCAGAGAGCTCTGAATGTCCCAAAAACATTTACAGCCTGAAAAGGGCATTAACCCGCATCCTAGACCCCTAAAATTCCCCATAACATTGTTAGCCCGAAAAATGCATCCTACACCATTGAAAGTTCAGAAAATGTTGGCAGCCTAAAAAAAGGCCTTAAAAATGCATCTCATTCCTGCAAAAATCTTGATAACTTTGGAGCCCCAAAAAAGGGGTTTACAGGCATCCTAGACCCCCTAAAGTCCAGAAAATGTTGGTGTCCCAAAAACTCTGTCAGAGAGCTCTGAATTTCCCAAAACCATTTGCAGTCTGAAAAGGGCATTAACCCGCATGCTAGACCCCTAAAATTCCACAAAATATTTTGTGCACGAAAAATGCATCCTACCACCCGTGAAAGTTCAGAAAATGTTGGCAGCCCAAAAAAGGCCTCAAGTGCCTCTTAGGCCTACAAAAATGTAGAAAACTTTAGAGGAACAAAAAAGGGGTTTACAGGCATCCTAGACCCCCTAAAGTCCAGAAAATGTTAGTACCCAAAAACAGTGTTAGAGAGCTCTGAATTTCCCAAAACTATTTGCAGTCTGAAAAGGGCATTAACCCGCATTCTAGACCCCTGAAATTCCCCAAAATATTTTGGGAACGAAAAATGCATCCTACACCCCTGAAAGTTCAGAAACTTTTGGCAGCCCAAAAAAAGGCCTCTTAGGCCTACAAAAATTTAGAAAACTTTAGAGCACAAAAAAACGGGTTTACAGGCATTGTATACCCCCTAAAGTCCAGAAAATGTTGGTGCCCAAAAACGGTGTCAGAGAGCTCTGAATGTCCCAAAAACATTTGCAGCCTGAAAAGGGCATCCTACATCCCTGCAAGTTCAGAAAATGTTGGCAGCACAAAAAAAGCCTTAAAATACATATTAGGCCTGCAAAAATGTAGAAAACTTTAGAGGCCCAAAAAAGGGGTTTACAGGCATCCTAGACCCCCCTAAAGTCCAGAAAATGTTGGTGGCCCAAAAACTGTGTCAGAGAGCTCTGAATGTCCCAAAACCATTTGCAGTCTGAAAAGGGCATTAACCAGCATGCTAGACCCCTTAAATTCCCAAAAATATTTTTGACCCAAAAAATGCATCTACACCCCTAAAAATTCAGAAAATGTTGGCAGCCCAAAAAAGGCCTTTAATGCCTCTTAGGCCTACAAAAATGTATCAAACTTTAGAGGCACAAAAAAGGGGTTTACAGGCATCGTAGACCCCCTAAAGTCCAGAAAAGTTTGGTGCGCAAAAACAGTGTCAGAGAGCTCTGAATGTCCCAAAAACATTTGCAGCCTAAAAAGGGCATTAACCCGCATCCTAGACCCCTTAAATTACCAAAAATATTTTTGACCCAAAAAATGCATCCTACACCCCTGAAAATTCAGAAAATGTTGGCAGCCCAAAAAAGGCCTTAAATGCCTCTTAGGCCTACAAAAATGTAGAAAACTATAGAGGCCCAAAAAAGGGGTTTACAGGCATCCCAAACACCCTAAAGTCCAGAAAATGTTGGTGGCCCAAAAACTGTGTCAGAGAGCTCTGAATGTCCCAAAACCCTTTTTGCAGTCTGAAAGGGGCATTAACCCACATCCTAGACCCCTGAAATTCCTAAAAACATTTATGGCCCGAAAAATGCATCCTACACCCCTGAAAGTTCAGAAAATGTTGGCAGCCCAAGAAATGCCTTAAAATGCATCTTATTCCTGCAATAATCTTGAAAACTTTGGAGCCCCAAAAAAGGGGTTTACAGGCATCCTAGACCCCCTAAAGTCCAGAAAATGTTGGTGTCCCAAAAACTGTGTCAGAGAGCTCTGAATTTCCCAAAACCATTTGCAGTCTGAAAAGGGCATTAACCCGCATGCTAGACCCCTGAAATTCCACAAAATATTTTGTGCACGAAAAATGCATCCTACCACCCGTGAAAGTTCAGAAAATGTTGGCAGCCCAAAAAATGTCTTAAAATGCATCTTATTCCTGCAATAATCTTGAAAACTTTGGAAGCCCAAAAAAGAGGTTTACAGGCATGCTAGACCCCCTAAAGTCCAGAAAATGCTGGTGACCCAAAAACTGTGTCAGAGAGCTCTGAATTTCCCAAAACCATGTGCAGTCTGAAAAGGGCATTAACCCGCATGCTAGACCCCTGAAATTCCCCAAAATATTTTGGGAACGAAAAATGCATCCTACACCCCTGAAAGTTCAGAAACTTTTGGCAGCCCAAAAAAAGGCCTTAAATGCCTCTTAGGCCTGCAAAAATGTAGAAAACTATAGAGGCCCAAAAAAGGGGTTTACAGGCATCCTAGACCCCCTAAAGTCCAGAAAATGTTGGTGGCCCAAAAACTGTGTCAGATAGCTCTGTATGTCCCAAAACCCTTTTTGCAGTCTGAAAGGGGCATTAACCCACATCCTAGACCCATGAAATTCCTAAAAACATTTATGGCCTGAAAAATGCATCCTACACCCCGGAAAGTTCAGAAAATGTTGGCAGCCCAAAAAAAGGCCTTACAATGCATCTCATTCCTGCAAACATCTTGATAACTTTGGAGGCCCAAAAAAGGTGTGTACATGCATCGTAGTCCCCTAAAGTCCAGAAAATGTTGGTGGCCAAAAAATTGTGTCAGAGAGCTCTGAATGTCTCAAAAACATTTGCAGTCTGAAAAGGGCATTAACCCGCATCCTAGACCCCTGAAAGTTCAGAAAATGTTGGCAGCACATAAAAGGCCTTAAAATGCATATTAGGCCTCCAAAAATGTAGAAAAGTTTAGAGGCCCAAAAAAGGGGTTTACAGGCATCCTACATGCCCCAAAGTCCAGAAAATGTTAGTGCCCAAAAACGGTGTCAGAGAGCTCTGAATGTCCCAAAAACATTTGCAGTCTGAAAAGGGCATTAACCCGCATCCTCGACCCCTGAAATTCCCCATAACATTGTTAGCCTGAAAAATGCATCGCACATCCCTGAAAGTTCAGAGAATGTTGGCAACCCAAAAAATGCCTTAAAATGCATCTTATTCCTGCAATAATCTTGAAAACTTTGGAGGCCCAAAAAGGGGTTTGCAGGCATCCTAGACCCCCTAAAGTCCAGAAAATGTTGTTGGCCCAAAAACTGTTTCAGAGAGCTCTGAATGTCCCAAAAACATTTACAGCCTGAAAAGGGCATTAACCCGCACCCTAGACCCCTAAAAGTCCCCATAACATTGTTAGCCCGAAAAATGCATCCTACACCACTGAAAGTTCAGAAAATGTTGGCAGCCTAAAAAAAGGCCTTAAATGCCTCTTAGGCCTACAAAAATGTAGAAAACTTTAGAGGCACAAAAAAGGGGTTTACAGGCATTGTAGACCCCCTAAAGTCCAGAAAATGTTGGTGCCCAAAAACGGTGTCAGAGAGCTCTGAATGTCCCAAAAACATTTGCAGCCTGAAAAGGGCATCCTACATCCCGGCAAGTTCAGAAAATGTTGGCAGCACAAAAAAAGCCTTAAAATACATATTAGGCCTGCAAAAATGTAGAAAACTATAGAGGCCCAAAAAAGGGGTTTACAGGCATCCCAGACACCCTAAAGTCCAGAAAATGTTGGTGGCCCAAAAACTGTGTCAGAGAGCTCTGAATGTCCCAAAACCCTTTTTGTAGTCTGAAAGGGGCATTAACCCACATCCTAGACCCCTGAAATTCCTAAAAACATTTATGGCCCGAACAATGCATCCTACACCCCTGAAAGTTCAGAAAATGTTGGCAGCCCAAGAAATGCCTTAAAATGCATCTTATTCCTGCAATAATCTTGAACACTTTGGAGCCCCAAAAAAGGGGTTTACAGGCATCCTAGACCCCCTAAAGTCCAGAAAATGTTGGTGTCCCAAAAACTGTGTCAGAGAGCTCTGAATTTCCCAAAACCATTTGCAGTCTGAAAAGGGCATTAACCCGCATGCTAGACCCCTGAAATTCCACAAAATATTTTGTGCACGAAAAATGCATCCTACCACCCGTGAAAGTTCAGAAAATGTTGGCAGCCCAAAAAATGTCTTAAAATGCATCTTATTCCTGCAATAATCTTGAAAACTTTGGAAGCCCAAAAAAGAGGTTTACAGGCATGCTAGACCCCCTGAAGTCCAGAAAATGCTGGTGGCCCAAAAACTGTGTCAGAGAGCTCTGAATTTCCCAAAAACATTTGCAGCCTAAAAAGGGCATTAACCCGCATCCTAGACCCCTTAAATTACCAAAAATATTTTTGACCCAAAAAATGCATATGCCCCTGAAAATTCAGAAAATGTTGGCAGCCCAAAAAAGGCCTTAAATGCCTCTTAGGCCTACAAAAATGTAGAAAACTTTAGAGGCCTAAAAAAGGGGTTTACAGGCATCCTAGACCCCATAAAGTCCAGAAAATGTTGTTGCCCAGGAACGGTGTCAGAGAGCTCTGAATGTCCCAAAAACATTTGCAGCATGAAAAGGGCATTAACCTGCATCCTAGATCCCTTAAATTCCCAGAAACATTTTTGGCCCGAAAAATGCATCCTACACCCCTGAAATTTCAGAAAATGTTGGCAACCCAAGAAATGCCTTAAAATGCATCTTATTCCTGCAATAATCTTGAAAACTTTGGAGCCCCAAAAAAGGGGTTTACAGGCATCCTAGACCCCCTAAAGTCCAGAAAATGTTGGTGTCCCAAAAACTGTGTCAGAGAGCTCTGAATTTCCCAAAACCATTTGCAGTCTGAAAAGGGCATTAACCCGCATCCTAGACCCCTGAAATTCCCAAAAACATTTTTGCCCTGAAAAATGCATCCTACACCTCTAAAAGTACAAAAAATGTTGGCAGCCCCAAAAAAGGCCTTAAAATGCATTTTATTCCTGCAATAAACTTGAAAACTTTGGAGGCCCAAAAAAGGGCTTTACAGGCATCCTAGACCCCCTAAAGTCCAGAAAATGTTGGTGACCCAAAAACTGTGTCAGAGAGCTCTGAATTTCCCAAAACCATGTGCAGTCTGAAAAGGGCATTAACCCGCATGCTAGACCCCTGAAATTCCCCAAAATATTTTGGGAACGAAAAATGCATCCTACACCCCTGAAAGTTCAGAAACTTTTGGCAGCCCAAAAAAAGGCCTTAAATGCCTCTTAGGCCTGCAAAAATGTAGAAAACTATAGAGGCCCAAAAAAGGGGTTTACAGGCATCCTAGACCCCCTAAAGTCCAGAAAATGTTGGTGGCCCAAAAACTGTGTCAGAGAGCTCTGAATGTCCCAAAAACATTTGCAGTCTGAAAAGGGCATCAACCCGCATCCTAGACCCCTGAAATTCCCAAAAACATTTTTGGCCCGAAAAATGCATCCTACACCCCTGAAAGTTCAGAAAATGTTGGCAGCACATAAAAGGCCTTAAAATACATATTAGGCCTGCAAAAATGTAGAAAAGTTTAGAGGCCCAAAAAAGGGGTTTACAGGCATCCTACATGCCCCAAAGTCCAGAAAATGTTAGTGCCCAAAAAAGGTGTCAGAGAGCTCTGAATGTCCCAAAAACATTTGCAGCCTGAAAAGGGCATTAACCCGCATCCTCGACCCCTAAAATTCCCCATAACATTGTTAGCCTGAAAAATGCATCGCACATCCCTGAAAGTTCAGAGAATGTTGGCAACCCAAAAAATGCCTTAAAATGCATCTTATTCCTGCAATAATCTTGAAAACTTTGGAGGCCCAAAAAGGGGTTTACAGGCATCCTAGACCCCCTAAAGTCCAGAAAATGTTGGTGACCCAAAAACTGTGTCAGAGAGCTCTGAATGTCCCAAAAATATTTGCAGTCTCAATAGGGCATTAACCCGCATCCTAGATACCCTGAAATTCCCAAAACCACTTTTGGTCCGAAAAATGCATCCTACACCCCTGAAAGTTCAGAAAATGTTGGAAGCACAAAAAAGGCCTTAAAATACATATTAGGCCTGCAAAAATGTAGAAAACTTTAGAAGCCCAAAAAAGGGTTTTACAGGCATCCTAGACCCCCTAAAGTCCAGAAAATGTTGGTGCCCAAAAACGGTGTCAGGGAGCTCTGAATGTCCCAAAAACATTTGCACCCTGAAAAGGGCATTAACTCGCATCTAGACCCCTGAAATTCCCCAAAATATTTTTGGCCTGAAAAATGCATCCTACACACCTGAAAGTTCAGAAAATGTTGGAAGCCCAAAATATGCCTTAAAATGCATCTTATTCCTGCCATAATCTTGAAAACTTTTGAGGCCCAAAAAAGGGGTTTACAGGCATCCTAGACCCCTGAAAGTCCAAAAAGGTTTGGTGGCCCAAAACTGTCAGAGAGCTCTGAATGTCCCAAAAACATTTGCAGTCTGAAAAGGGCATTAACCCACATGCTAGACCCCTGAAATTCCCAAAATATTTTGGGCACGAAAAATGCATCCTACACCCCTGAAAGTTCAGAAAATGTTGGCAGCCTAAAAAAAGGCCTTAAAAATGCATCTCATTCCTGCAAACATCTTGATAACTTTGGAGGCCCAAAAAAGGGGTGTACATGCATCGTAGTCCCCTGAAAGTCCAAAAAATGTTGGTGGGCCAAAAACTGTCAGAGAGCTCTGAATGTCCCAAAAATATTTGCAGCCTGAAAAGGGCTTTAACCCGAATCCTAGACCCCTGAAATTCCCAAAAACATTTTTGGCCCAAAAAATGCATCCTACACCCCTGAAAGTTCAGAAAATGTTGGCAACCAAAGAAATGCCTTAAAATGCATCTTATTCCTGCAATAATCTTGAAAACCTTGGAGCCCCAAAAAAGGGGTTTACAGGCATCCTAGACCCCCTAAAGTCCAGAAAATGTTGGTGGCCCAAAAGCTGTGTCAGAGAGCTCTGAATTTCCCAAAACCGTTTGCAGTCTGAAAAGGGCATTAACCTACATGCTAGACCCCTGATAATCCCCAAAATATTTTGCGCACGAAAAATGCATCCTACACCCCTGAAAGTTCAAAAATGTTGGCAGCCCAAAAAATGTCTTAAAATGCATCTTATTCCTGCAATAATCTTGAAAACTTTGGAAGCCCAAAAAAGAGGTTTACAGGCATGCTAGACCCCCTAAAGTCCAGAAAATGCTGGTGGCCAAAAAACTGTGTCAGAGAGCTCTGAATTTCCCAAAAACATTTGCAGCCTGAAAAGGGCATTAACCCGCATCCTAGACCCCTGAAATTCCCAAAAACATTTTTGGCCTGAAAAATGCATCCTACACCCCTGAAAGTTCAAAAATGTTGGCAGCCCAAAAAATATCTTAAAATGCATCTTATTCCTGCAATAATCTTGAAAACTTTGGAAGCCCAAAAAAGGGGTTTACAGGCATCCTAGACCCCTAAAGTCCAGAAAATGTTGGTGGCCAAAAAATTGTGTCAGAGAGCTCTGAATGTCCCAAAAACATTTGCAGTCTGAAAAGGGCATTAACCCGCATCCTAGACCCCTGAAATTCCCAAAAACATTTTTGGCCCGAAAAATGCATCCTACACCCCTGAAAGTTCAGAAAATGTTGGCAGCACAAAAAAGGCCTTAAAATACATATTAGGCCTGCAAAAATGTAGAAAACTTTAGAAGCCCAAAAAAGGGTTTTACAGGCATCCTAGACCCCCTAAAGTCCAGAAAATGTTGGTGCCCAAAAACGGTGTCAGGGAGCTCTGAATGTCCCAAAAACATTTGCACCCTGAAAAGGGCATTAACTCGCATCTAGACCCCTGAAATTCCCCAAAATATTTTTGGCCCGAAAAATGCATCCTACACCCCTGAAAGTTCAGAAAATGTTGGAAGCCCAAAATATGCCTTAAAATGCATCTTATTCCTGCAATAATCTTGAAAACTTTGGAGCCCCAAAAAAGGGGTTTACAGGCATCCTAGACCCCCTAAAGTCCAGAAAATGTTGGTGTCCCAAAAACTGTGTCAGAGAGCTCTGAATTTCCCAAAACCATTTGCAGTCTGAAAAGGGCATTTACCCGCATGCTAGACCCCTGAAATTCCACAAAATATTTTGTGCACGAAAAATGCATCCTACCACCCATGAAAGTTCAGAAAATGTTGGCAGCCCAAAAAATGTCTTAAAATGCATCTTATTCCTGCAATAATCTTGAAAACTTTGGAAGCCCAAAAAAGAGGTTTACAGGCATGCTAGACCCCCTAAAGTCCAGAAAATGCTGGTGGCCCAAAAACTGTGTCAGAGAGCTCTGAATTTCCCAAAAACATTTGCAGCCTAAAAAGGGCATTAACCCGCATCCTAGACCCCTTAAATTACCAAAAATATTTTTGACCCAAAAAATGCATATGCCCCTGAAAATTCAGAAAATGTTGGCAGCCCAAAAAAGGCCTTAAATGCCTCTTAGGCCTACAAAAATGTAGAAAACTTTAGAGGCCTAAAAAAGGGGTTTACAGGCATCCTAGACCCCATAAAGTCCAGAAAATGTTGTTGCCCAGGAACGGTGTCAGAGAGCTCTGAATGTCCCAAAAACATTTGCAGCATGAAAAGGGCATTAACCTGCATCCTAGATCCCTTAAATTCCCAGAAACATTTTTGGCCCGAAAAATGCATCCTACACCCCTGAAATTTCAGAAAATGTTGGCAACCCAAGAAATGCCTTAAAATGCATCTTATTCCTGCAATAATCTTGAAAACTTTGGAGCCCCAAAAAAGGGGTTTACAGGCATCCTAGACCCCCTAAAGTCCAGAAAATGTTGGTGTCCCAAAAACTGTGTCAGAGAGCTCTGAATTTCCCAAAACCATTTGCAGTCTGAAAAGGGCATTAACCCGCATCCTAGACCCCTGAAATTCCCAAAAACATTTTTGCCCTGAAAAATGCATCCTACACCTCTAAAAGTACAAAAAATGTTGGCAGCCCAAAAAAAGGCCTTAAAATGCATTTTATTCCTGCAATAAACTTGAAAACTTTGGAGGCCCAAAAAAGGGCTTTACAGGCATCCTAGACCCCCTAAAGTCCAGAAAATGTTGGTGACCCAAAAACTGTGTCAGAGAGCTCTGAATTTCCCAAAACCATGTGCAGTCTGAAAAGGGCATTAACCCGCATGCTAGACCCCTGAAATTCCCCAAAATATTTTGGGAACGAAAAATGCATCCTACACCCCTGAAAGTTCAGAAACTTTTGGCAGCCCAAAAAAAGGCCTTAAATGCCTCTTAGGCCTGCAAAAATGTAGAAAACTATAGAGGCCCAAAAAAGGGGTTTACAGGCATCCTAGACCCCCTAAAGTCCAGAAAATGTTGGTGGCCCAAAAACTGTGTCAGAGAGCTCTGAATGTCCCAACAACATTTGCAGCCTGAAAAGGGCATTAACCCGCATCCTCGACCCCTAAAATTCCCCATAACATTGTTAGCCTGAAAAATGCATCGCACATCCCTGAAAGTTCAGAGAATGTTGGCAACCCAAAAAATGCCTTAAAATGCATCTTATTCCTGCAATAATCTTGAAAACTTTGGAGGCCCAAAAAGGGGTTTACAGGCATCCTAGACCCCCTAAAGTCCAGAAAATGTTGGTGACCCAAAAACTGTGTCAGAGAGCTCTGAATGTCCCAAAAATATTTGCAGTCTCAATAGGGCATTAACCCGCATCCTAGATACCCTGAAATTCCCAAAACCACTTTTGGCCCGAAAAATGCATCCTACACCCCTGAAAGTTCAGAAAATGTTGGAAGCACAAAAAAGGCCTTAAAATACATATTAGGCCTGCAAAAATGTAGAAAACTTTAGAAGCCCAAAAAAGGGTTTTACAGGCATCCTAGACCCCCTAAAGTCCAGAAAATGTTGGTGCCCAAAAACGGTGTCAGGGAGCTCTGAATGTCCCAAAAACATTTGCACCCTGAAAAGGGCATTAACTCGCATCTAGACCCCTGAAATTCCCCAAAATATTTTTGGCCCGAAAAATGCATCCTACACCCCTGAAAGTTCAGAAAATGTTGGAAGCCCAAAATATGCCTTAAAATGCATCTTATTCCTGCCATAATCTTGAAAACTTTTGAGGCCCAAAAAAGGGGTTTACAGGCATCCTAGACCCCTGAAAGTCCAAAAAGGTTTGGTGGCCCAAAACTGTCAGAGAGCTCTGAATGTCCCAAAAACATTTGCAGTCTGAAAAGGGCATTAACCCACATGCTAGACCCCTGAAATTCCCAAAATATTTTGGGCACGAAAAATGCATCCTACACCCCTGAAAGTTCAGAAAATGTTGGCAGCCTAAAAAAAGGCCTTAAAAATGCATCTCATTCCTGCAAACATCTTGATAACTTTGGAGGCCCAAAAAAGGGGTGTACATGCATCGTAGTCCCCTGAAAGTCCAAAAAATGTTGGTGGGCCAAAAACTGTCAGAGAGCTCTGAATGTCCCAAAAATATTTGCAGCCTGAAAAGGGCTTTAACCCGAATCCTAGACCCCTGAAATTCCCAAAAACATTTTTGGCCCAAAAAATGCATCCTACACCCCTGAAAGTTCAGAAAATGTTGGCAACCAAAGAAATGCCTTAAAATGCATCTTATTCCTGCAATAATCTTGAAAACTTTGGAGCCCCAAAAAAGGGGTTTACAGGCATCCTAGACCCCCTAAAGTCCAGAAAATGTTGGTGGCCCAAAAACTGTGTCAGAGAGCTCTGAATTTCCCAAAACCGTTTGCAGTCTGAAAAGGGCATTAACCTACATGCTAGACCCCTGATAATCCCCAAAATATTTTGCGCACGAAAAATGCATCCTACACCCCTGAAAGTTCAAAAATGTTGGCAGCCCAAAAAATGTCTTAAAATGCATCTTATTCCTGCAATAATCTTGAAAACTTTGGAAGCCCAAAAAAGAGGTTTACAGGCATGCTAGACCCCCTAAAGTCCAGAAAATGCTGGTGGCCAAAAAACTGTGTCAGAGAGCTCTGAATTTCCCAAAAACATTTGCAGCCTGAAAAGGGCATTAACCCGCATCCTAGACCCCTGAAATTCCCAAAAACATTTTTGGCCTGAAAAATGCATCCTACACCCCTGAATGTTCAAAAATGTTGGCAGCCCAAAAAATATCTTAAAATGCATCTTATTCCTGCAATAATCTTGAAAACTTTGGAAGCCCAAAAAAGGGGTTTACAGGCATCCTAGACCCCTAAAGTCCAGAAAATGTTGGTGGCCAAAAAATTGTGTCAGAGAGCTCTGAATGTCCCAAAAACATTTGCAGTCTGAAAAGGGCATTAACCTGCATCCTAGACCCCTGAAATTCCCAAAAACATTTTTGGCCCGAAAAATGCATCCTACACCCCTGAAAGTTCAGAAAATGTTGGCAGCACAAAAAAGGCCTTAAAATACATATTAGGCCTGCAAAAATGTAGAAAACTTTAGAAGCCCAAAAAAGGGTTTTACAGGCATCCTAGACCCCCTAAATTCCAGAAAATGTTGGTGCCCAAAAACGGTGTCAGGGAGCTCTGAATGTCCCAAAAACATTTGCACCCTGAAAAGGGCATTAACTCGCATCTAGACCCCTGAAATTCCCCAATATATTTTTGGCCCGAAAAATGCATCCTACACCCCTGAAAGTTCAGAAAATGTTGGCAGCCCAAAAAATGCCTTAAAATGCATCTTATTTCTGCAAAAATGAAGAAAACTTTGGAGGTCCAAAAAAGGGGTTTACAGGCATCCTAGACCTCCTAAAGTTCAGAAAATGTTGGCAGCACAAAAAAGGCCTTAAAATACATATTAGGCCTGCAAAAATGCAGACAACTTTGGAGGCTCAAAAAAGGGGTTTACAGGCATCCTAGAACCCCTAAAGTCCAGAAAATGTTGGTGGCCCAAAAACTGTGACAAAGAGCGCTGAATGTCCCAAAAACATTTGCAGCCTGAAAAGGGCATTAACTACACCCCTGAAATTCCCAAAAACATTTTTGGCCCGAAAAATGCATTACACCCCTGAAAGTTCAGAAAATGTTGGCAGCCCAAAAAATGCCTTAAAATGCATCTTATTCCTGCAATAATCTTGAAAACCTTGGAGGCCCAAAAAAGGGGTTTACCGGCATCCTAGACCCCCTAAAGTCCAGAAAATGTTGGTGGCCCAAAAACTGTGTCAGAGAGCTCTGAATGTCCCAAAAACATTTGCAGTCTGAAAAGGGCATCAACCCGCATCCTAGACCCCTGAAATTCCCAAAAACATTTTTGGCCCGAAAAATGCATCCTACACCCCTGAAAGTTCAGAAAATGTTGGCAGCACATAAAAGGCCTTAAAATACATATTAGGCCTGCAAACATGTAGAAAAGTTTAGAGGCCCAAAAAAGGGGTTTACAGGCATCCTACATGCCCCAAAGTCCAGAAAATGTTAGTGCCCAAAAACGGTGTCAGAGAGCTCTGAATGTCCCAAAAACATTTGCAGCCTGAAAAGGGCATTAACCCGCATCCTTGACCCCTAAAATTCCCCATAACATTGTTAGCCTGAAAAATGCATTGCACATCCCTGAAAGTTCAGAGAATGTTGGCAACCCAAAAAATGCCTTAAAATGCATCTTATTCCTGCAATAATCTTGAAAACTTTGGAGGCCCAAAAAGGGGTTTACAGGCATCCTAGACCCCCTAAAGTCCAGAAAATGTTGGTGACCCAAAAACTGTGTCAGAGAGCTCTGAATGTCCCAAAAATATTTGCAGTCTCAATAGTGCATTAACCCGCATCCTAGATACCCTGAAATTCCCAAAACCACTTTTGGCCCGAAAAATGCATCCTACACCCCTGAAAGTTCAGAAAATGTTGGAAGCACAAAAAAGGCCTTAAAATACATATTAGGCCTGCAAAAATGTAGAAAACTTTAGAAGCCCAAAAAAGGGTTTTACAGGCATCCTAGACCCCCTAAAGTCCAGAAAATGTTGGTGCCCAAAAACGGTGTCAGGGAGCTCTGAATGTCCCAAAAACATTTGCAGCCTGAAAAGGGCATTAACCCGCATCCTAGACCCCTGAAATTCCCAAAAACATTTTTGGCCTGAAAAATGCATCCTACACCCCTGAAAGTTCAAAAATGTTGGCAGCCCAAAAAATATCTTAAAATGCATCTTATTCCTGCAATAATCTTGAAAACTTTGGAAGCCCAAAAAAGGGGTTTACAGGCATCCTAGACCCCTAAAGTCCAGAAAATGTTGGTGGCCAAAAAATTGTGTCAGAGAGCTCTGAATGTCCCAAAAACATTTGCAGTCTGAAAAGGGCATTAACCCGCATCCTAGACCCCTGAAATTCCCAAAAACATTTTTGGCCCGAAAAATGCATCCTACACCCCTGAAAGTTCAGAAAATGTTGGCAGCACAAAAAAGGCCTTAAAATACATATTAGGCCTGCAAAAATGTAGAAAACTTTAGAAGCCCAAAAAAGGGTTTTACAGGCATCCTAGACCCCCTAAAGTCCAGAAAATGTTGGTGCCCAAAAACGGTGTCAGTGAGCTCTGAATGTCCCAAAAACATTTGCACCCTGAAAAGGGCATTAACTCGCATCTAGACCCCTGAAATTCCCCAAAATATTTTTGGCCCGAAAAATGCATCCTACACCCCTGAAAGTTCAGAAAATGTTGGAAGCCCAAAATATGCCTTAAAATGCATCTTATTCCTGCCATAATCTTAAAAACTTTTGAGGCCCAAAAACGGGGTTTACAGGCATCCTAGACCCCTGAAAGTCCAAAAAGGTTTGGTGGCCCAAAACTGTCAGAGAGCTCTGAATGTCCCAAAAACATTTGCAGTCTGAAAAGGGCATTAACCCACATGCTAGACCCCTGAAATTCCCAAAATATTTTGGGCACGAAAAATGCATCCTACACCCCTGAAAGTTCAGAAAATGTTGGCAGCCTAAAAAAAGGTCTTAAAAATGCATCTCATTCCTGCAAACATCTTGATAACTTTGGAGGCCCAAAAAAGGGGTGTACATGCATCGTAGTCCCCTGAAAGTCCAAAAAATGTTGGTGGGCCAAAAACTGTCAGAGAGCTCTGAATGTCCCAAAAATATTTGCAGCCTGAAAAGGGCTTTAACCCGAATCCTAGACCCCTGAAATTCCCAAAAACATTTTTGGCCCAAAAAATGCATCCTACACCCCTGAAAGTTCAGAAAATGTTGGCAACCAAAGAAATGCCTTAAAATGCATCTTATTCCTGCAATAATCTTGAAAACTTTGGAGCCCCAAAAAAGGGGTTTACAGGCATCCTAGACCCCCTAAAGTCCAGAAAATGTTGGTGGCCCAAAAACTGTGTCAGAGAGCTCTGAATTTCCCAAAACCGTTTGCAGTCTGAAAAGGGCATTAACCTACATGCTAGACCCCTGATAATCCCCAAAATATTTTGCGCACGAAAAATGCATCCTACACCCCTGAAAGTTCAAAAATGTTGGCAGCCCAAAAAATGTCTTAAAATGCATCTTATTCCTGCAATAATCTTGAAAACTTTGGAAGCCCAAAAAAGAGGTTTACAGGCATGCTAGACCCCCTAAAGTCCAGAAAATGCTGGTGGCCAAAAATCTGTGTCAGAGAGCTCTGAATTTCCCAAAAACATTTGCAGCCTGAAAAGGGCATTAACCCGCATCCTAGACCCCTGAAATTCCCAAAAACATTTTTGGCCTGAAAAATGCATCCTACACCCCTGAAAGTTCAAAAATGTTGGCAGCCCAAAAAATATCTTAAAATGCATCTTATTCCTGCAATAATCTTGAAAACTTTGGAAGCCCAAAAAAGGGGTTTACAGGCATCCTAGACCCCTAAAGTCCAGAAAATGTTGGTGGCCAAAAAATTGTGTCAGAGAGCTCTGAATGTCCCAAAAACATTTGCAGTCTGAAAAGGGCATTAACCGCATCCTAGACCCCTGAAATTCCCAAAAACATTTTTGGCCCGAAAAATGCATCCTACACCCCTGAAAGTTCAGAAAATGTTGGCAGCACATAAAAGGCCTTAAAATACATATTAGGCCTGCAAAAATGTAGAAAAGTTTAGAGGCCCCAAAAAAGGGGTTTACAGGCATCCTACATGCCCCAAAGTCCAGAAAATGTTAGTGCCCAAAAACGGTGTCAGAGAGCTCTGAATGTCCCAAAAACATTTGCAGCCTGAAAAGGGCATTAACCCGCATCCTAGACCCCTAAAATTCCCCATAACATTGTTAGCCTGAAAAATACATCGCACATCCCTGAAAGTTCAGAGAATGTTGGCAACCCAAAAAATGCCTTAAAATGCATCTGATTCCTGCAATAATCTTGAAAACTTTGGAGGCCCAAAAAGGGGTTTACAGGCATCCTACACCCCCTAAAGTCCAGAAAATGTTGGTGACCCAAAAACTGTGTCAGAGAGCTATGAATGTCCCAAAATCATTTGCAGCCTGAAAAGGGCATTAACCCGCATCCTAGACCCCTGAATTTCCCCAAAACATTGTTGGCCCGACAAATGCATCCTACATCCTTGAAAGTTCAGAAACTGTTGGCAGCCCAAAAAAGGCTGTAAAATGCATCTTATTCCTGAAAAAATGTAGAAAACTTTGGAGGCCCAAAAGAGGGGTTTACAGGCATCTTAGACCCCCTAAAGTCCAGAAAATGTTGGTGGCCCAAAAACTGTTTCAGAGAGCTCTGAATGTCCCAAAAACATTTACAGTCTGAAAAGGGCATTAACCCGCACCCTAGACCCCTAAAAGTTCCCATAACATTGTTAGCCCGAAAAATGCATCCTACACCACTGAAAGTTCAGAAAATGTTGGCAGCCTAGAAAAAGGCCTTGATAATGCATCTCATTCCTGCAAAAATCTTGATAACTTTGGAGCCCCAAAAAAGGGGTTTACAGGCATCCTAGACCCCCCAAGGTCCAGAAAATGTTGGTGTCCCAAAAACTGTGTCAGAGAGCTCTGAATTTCCCAAAACCATGTGCAGCCTGAAAAGGGCTTTAACCCGAATCCTAGACCCCTGAAATTCCACAAAATATTTTGGGAACGAAAAATGCATCCTACACCCCTGAAAGTTCAGAAACTTTTGGCAGCCCAAAAAAAGGCCTTAAATGCCTCTTAGGCCTACAAAAATGTAGAAAACCTTAGAGGCACAAAAAAGGGGTTTACATGCATTGTAGACCCCCTAAAGTCCAGAAAATGTTGGTGCCCAAAAACGGTGTCAGAAAGTTTTGAATGTCCCAAAAACATTTGCAGCCTGAAAAGGGCATCCTACATCCCTGCAAGTTCAGAAAATGTTGGCAGCACAAAAAAGACCTTAAAATACATATTCGGCCTGCAAAAATGTAGAAAACTTTAGAGGCCCAAAGAAGGGGTTTACAGGCATCCTAGACCCCCTAAAGTCCAGAAAATGTTGGTGCCCAAAAACAGTGTCAGGGAGCTCTGAATGTCCCAAACACATTTGCAGCCTGAAAAGGGCATTAACCCGCATCCTAGACCCCTTAAATTCCCAAAAACATTTTTGCGCCGAAAAATGCATCCTACACCCCTGAAAGTTCAGAAAATGTTGGCAGCCCAAAAAATGCCTTAAAATGCATCTTATTTCTGCAAAAATGAAGAAAACTTTGGAGGTCCAAAAAGGGTTTTACAGGCATCCTAGAGCCCCTAAAGTCAAGAAAATGTTGGTGCCCAAAAAAGGCCTTAAATGCCTCTTTGGCCTACAAAAATGTAGAAAACTTTAGAGGCCCAAAAAAGGGGTTTATAGGCATCCTAGACCCCATAAAGTCCAGAAAATGTTGGTGCCCAAAAACGGTGTCAGGGAGCTCTGAATGTCCCAAAAACATTTGCACCCTGAAAAGGGCATTAACTCGCATCTAGACCCCTGAAATTCCCCAAAATATTTTTGGCCCGAAAAATGCATCCTACACCCCTGAAAGTTCAGAAAATGTTGGAAGCCCAAAATATGCCTTAAAATGCATCTTATTCCTGCCATAATCTTGAAAACTTTTGAGGCCCAAAAAAGGGGTTTACAGGCATCCTAGACCCCTGAAAGTCCAAAAAGGTTTGGTGGCCCAAAACTGTCAGAGAGCTCTGAATGTCCCAAAAACATTTGCAGTCTGAAAAGGGCATTAACCCACATGCTAGACCCCTGAAATTCCCAAAATATTTTGGGCACGAAAAATGCATCCTACACCCCTGAAAGTTCAGAAAATGTTGGCAGCCTAAAAAAAGGCCTTAAAAATGCATCTCATTCCTGCAAACATCTTGATAACTTTGGAGGCCCAAAAAAGGGGTGTACATGCATCGTAGTCCCCTGAAAGTCCAAAAAATGTTGGTGGGCCAAAAACTGTCAGAGAGCTCTGAATGTCCCAAAAATATTTGCAGCCTGAAAAGGGCTTTAACCCGAATCCTAGACCCCTGAAATTCCCAAAAACATTTTTGGCCCAAAAAATGCATCCTACACCCCTGAAAGTTCAGAAAATGTTGGCAACCAAAGAAATGCCTTAAAATGCATCTTATTCCTGCAATAATCTTGAAAACTTTGGAGCCCCAAAAAAGGGGTTTACAGGCATCCTAGACCCCCTAAAGTCCAGAAAATGTTGGTGGCCCAAAAACTGTGTCAGAGAGCTCTGAATTTCCCAAAACCGTTTGCATTCTGAAAAGGGCATTAACCTACATGCTAGACCCCTGATAATCCCCAAAATATTTTGCGCACGAAAAATGCATCCTACACCCCTGAAAGTTCAAAAATGTTGGCAGCCCAAAAAATGTCTTAAAATGCATCTTATTCCTGCAATAATCTTGAAAACTTTGGAAGCCCAAAAAAGAGGTTTACAGGCATGCTAGACCCCCTAAAGTCCAGAAAATGCTGGTGGCCAAAAAACTGTGTCAGAGAGCTCTGAATTTCCCAAAAACATTTGCAGCCTGAAAAGGGCATTAACCCGCATCCTAGACCCCTGAAATTCCCAAAAACATTTTTGGCCTGAAAAATGCATCCTACACCCCTGAAAGTTCAAAAATGTTGGCAGCCCAAAAAATATCTTAAAATGCATCTTATTCCTGCAATAATCTTGAAAACTTTGGAAGCCCAAAAAAGGGGTTTACAGGCATCCTAGACCCCTAAAGTCCAGAAAATGTTGGTGGCCAAAAAATTGTGTCAGAGAGCTCTGAATGTCCCAAAAACATTTGCAGTCTGAAAAGGGCATTAACCGCATCCTAGACCCCTGAAATTCCCAAAAACATTTTTGGCCGAAAAATGCATCCTACACCCCTGAAAGTTCAGAAAATGTTGGCAGCACATAAAAGGCCTTAAAATACATATTAGGCCTGCAAAAATGTAGAAAAGTTTAGAGGCCCCAAAAAAGGGGTTTACAGGCATCCTACATGCCCCAAAGTCCAGAAAATGTTAGTGCTCAAAAACGGTGTCAGAGAGCTCTGAATGTCCCAAAAACATTTGCAGCCTGAAAAGGGCATTAACCCGCATCCTAGACCCCTAAAATTCCCCATAACATTGTTAGCCTGAAAAATACATCGCACATCCCTGAAAGTTCAGAGAATGTTGGCAACCCAAAAAATGCCTTAAAATGCATCTGATTCCTGCAATAATCTTGAAAACTTTGGAGGCCCAAAAAGGGGTTTACAGGCATCCTACACCCCCTAAAGTCCAGAAAATGTTGGTGACCCAAAAACTGTGTCAGAGAGCTCTGAATGTCCCAAAATCATTTGCAGCCTGAAAAGGGCATTAACCCGCATCCTAGACCCCTGAATTTCCCCAAAACATTGTTGGCCCGACAAATGCATCCTACATCCTTGAAAGTTCAGAAACTGTTGGCAGCCCAAAAAAGGCTGTAAAATGCATCTTATTCCTGAAAAAATGTAGAAAACTTTGGAGGCCCAAAAGAGGGGTTTACAGGCATCTTAGACCCCCTAAAGTCCAGAAAATGTTGGTGGCCCAAAAACTGTTTCAGAGAGCTCTGAATGTCCCAAAAACATTTACAGTCTGAAAAGGGCATTAACCCGCACCCTAGACCCCTAAAAGTTCCCATAACATTGTTAGCCCGAAAAATGCATCCTACACCACTGAAAGTTCAGAAAATGTTGGCAGCCTAGAAAAAGGCCTTGATAATGCATCTCATTCCTGCAAAAATCTTGATAACTTTGGAGCCCCAAAAAAGGGGTTTACAGGCATCCTAGACCCCCTAAGGTCCAGAAAATGTTGGTGTCCCAAAAACTGTGTCAGAGAGCTCTGAATTTCCCAAAACCATGTGCAGCCTGAAAAGGGCTTTAACCCGAATCCTAGACCCCTGAAATTCCACAAAATATTTTGGGAACGAAAAATGCATCCTACACCCCTGAAAGTTCAGAAACTTTTGGCAGCCCAAAAAAAGGCCTTAAATGCCTCTTAGGCCTACAAAAATGTAGAAAACCTTAGAGGCACAAAAAAGGGGTTTACATGCATTGTAGACCCCCTAAAGTCCAGAAAATGTTGGTGCCCAAAAACGGTGTCAGAAAGCTCTGAATGTCCCAAAAACATTTGCAGCCTGAAAAGGGCATCCTACATCCCTGCAAGTTCAGAAAATGTTGGCAGCACAAAAAAGACCTTAAAATACATATTCGGCCTGCAAAAATGTAGAAAACTTTAGAGGCCCAAAGAAGGGGTTTACAGGCATCCTAGACCCCCTAAAGTCCAGAAAATGTTGGTGCCCAAAAACAGTGTCAGGGAGCTCTGAATGTCCCAAACACATTTGCAGCCTGAAAAGGGCATTAACCCGCATCCTAGACCCCTTAAATTCCCAAAAACATTTTTGCGCCGAAAAATGCATCCTACACCCCTGAAAGTTCAGAAAATGTTGGCAGCCCAAAAAATGCCTTAAAATGCATCTTATTTCTGCAAAAATGAAGAAAACTTTGGAGGTCCAAAAAGGGTTTTACAGGCATCCTAGAGCCCCTAAAGTCAAGAAAATGTTGGTGCCCAAAAAAGGCCTTAAATGCCTCTTTGGCCTACAAAAATGTAGAAAACTTTAGAGGCCCAAAAAAGGGGTTTATAGGCATCCTAGACCCCATAAAGTCCAGAAAATGTTGGTGCCCAAAAACGGTGTCAGGGAGCTCTGAATGTCCCAAAAACATTTGCACCCTGAAAAGGGCATTAACTCGCATCTAGACCCCTGAAATTCCCCAAAATATTTTTGGCCCGAAAAATGCATCCTACACCCCTGAAAGTTCAGAAAATGTTGGAAGCCCAAAATATGCCTTAAAATGCATCTTATTCCTGCCATAATCTTGAAAACTTTTGAGGCCCAAAAAAGGGGTTTACAGGCATCCTAGACCCCTGAAAGTCCAAAAAAGGTTGGTGGCCCAAAAACTGTCAGAGAGCTCTGAATGTCCCAAAACCATTTGCAGTCTGAAAAGGGCATTAACCCACATGCTAGACCCCTGAAATTCCCAAAAACATTTTTGGCCTGAAAAATGCATCCTACACCCCTGAAAGTTCAAAAATGTTGGCAGCCCAAAAAATATCTTAAAATGCATCTTATTCCTGCAATAATCTTGAAAACTTTCGAAGCCCAAAAAAGGGGTTTACAGGCATCCTAGACCCCTAAAGTCCAGAAAATGTTGGTGGCCAAAAAATTGTGTCAGAGAGCTCTGAATGTCCCAAAAACATTTGCAGTCTGAAAAGGGCATTAACCGGCATCCTTGACCCCTGAAATTCCCAAAAACATTTTGGCCTGAAAAACGCATCCTACACCCTGAAAGTTCAGAAAATGTTGGCAACCAAAGAAATGCCTTAAAATGCATCTTATTCCTGCAATAATCTTGAAAACTTTGGAGCCGCAAAAAAGGGTTTACAGGCATCCTAGACCCCCTAAAGTCCAGAAAATTCTGGTGGCCAAAAAACTGTGTCAGAGAGCTCTGAATTTCCCAAAAACATTTGCAGCCTGAAAAGGGCATTAACCCGCATCCTAGACCCCTGAAATTCCCAAAAACATTTTTGGCCTGAAAAATGCACCCTACACCCCTGAAAGTTCAAAAATGTTGGCAGCCCAAAAAATATCTTAAAATGCATCTTATTCCTGCAATAATCTTGAAAACTTTGGAAGCCCAAAAAAGGGGTTTACAGGCATCCTAGACCCCTAAAATCCAGAAAATGTTGGTGGCCAAAAAATTGTGTCAGAGAGCTCTGAATTTCCCAAAAACATTTGCAGTCTGAAAAGAGCATTAACCCGCATCCTAGACCCCTGAAATTCCCTAAAACATTTTTGGCCCGAAAAATGCATCCTACACAACTGAAAGTTCAGAAAATAATGGCAACCCAAAAAATGCCTTAAAATGCATCTTATTCCTGCAATAATCTTGAAAACTTTGGAGGCCCAAATAAGGGGTTTACAGGCATCCTAGACCCCCTAAAGTCCAGAAATTGTTGGTGGCCCAAAAACTGTGACAGAGAGCTCTGAATTACCCAAAACCATTTGCAGTCTGAAAAGGGCATTAACCGGCATCCTAGACCCCTGAAATTCCCCAAAACATTGTTGGCCCGACAAATGCATCCTACATCCTTGAAAGTTCAGAAACTGTTGGCAGCCCAAAAAGGGCCGTAAAATGCATCTTATTCCTGCAATAATCTTGAAAACTTTGGAAGCCCAAAAAAGAGGTTTACAGGCATGCTAGACCCCCTAAAGTCCAGAAAATGCTGGTGGCCAAAAAACTGTGTCAGAGAGCTCTGAATTTCCCAAAAACATTTGCAGCCTGAAAAGGGCATTAACCCGCATCCTAGACCCCTGAAATTCCCAAAAACATTTTTGGCCTGAAAAATGCATCCTACACCCCTGAAAGTTCAAAAATGTTGGCAGCCCAAAAAATATCTTAAAATGCATCTTATTCCTGCAATAATCTTGAAAACTTTGGAAGCCCAAAAAAGGGGTTTACAGGCATCCTAGACCCCTAAAGTCCAGAAAATGTTGGTGGCCAAAAAATTGTGTCAGAGAGCTCTGAATGTCCCAAAAACATTTGCAGTCTGAAAAGGGCATTAACCGCATCCTAGACCCCTGAAATTCCCAAAAACATTTTTGGCCCGAAAAATGCATCCTACACCCCTGAAAGTTCAGAAAATGTTGGCAGCACATAAAAGGCCTTAAAATACATATTAGGCCTGCAAAAATGTAGAAAAGTTTAGAGGCCCCAAAAAAGGGGTTTACAGGCATCCTACATGCCCCAAAGTCCAGAAAATGTTAGTGCCCAAAAACGGTGTCAGAGAGCTCTGAATGTCCCAAAAACATTTGCAGCCTGAAAAGGGCATTAACCCGCATCCTAGACCCCTAAAATTCCCCATAACATTGTTAGCCTGAAAAATACATCGCACATCCCTGAAAGTTCAGAGAATGTTGGCAACCCAAAAAATGCCTTAAAATGCATCTGATTCCTGCAATAATCTTGAAAACTTTGGAGGCCCAAAAAGGGGTTTACAGGCATCCTACACCCCCTAAAGTCCAGAAAATGTTGGTGACCCAAAAACTGTGTCAGAGAGCTATGAATGTCCCAAAATCATTTGCAGCCTGAAAAGGGCATTAACCCGCATCCTAGACCCCTGAATTTCCCCAAAACATTGTTGGCCCGACAAATGCATCCTACATCCTTGAAAGTTCAGAAACTGTTGGCAGCCCAAAAAAGGCTGTAAAATGCATCTTATTCCTGAAAAAATGTAGAAAACTTTGGAGGCCAAAAAGAGGGGTTTACAGGCATCTTAGACCCCCTAAAGTCCAGAAAATGTTGGTGGCCCAAAAACTGTTTCAGAGAGCTCTGAATGTCCCAAAAACATTTACAGTCTGAAAAGGGCATTAACCCGCACCCTAGACCCCTAAAAGTTCCCATAACATTGTTAGCCCGAAAAATGCATCCTACACCACTGAAAGTTCAGAAAATGTTGGCAGCCTAGAAAAAGGCCTTGATAATGCATCTCATTCCTGCAAAAATCTTGATAACTTTGGAGCCCCAAAAAAGGGGTTTACAGGCATCCTAGACCCCCTAAGGTCCAGAAAATGTTGGTGTCCCAAAAACTGTGTCAGAGAGCTCTGAATTTCCCAAAACCATGTGCAGCCTGAAAAGGGCTTTAACCCGAATCCTAGACCCCTGAAATTCCACAAAATATTTTGGGAACGAAAAATGCATCCTACACCCCTGAAAGTTCAGAAACTTTTGGCAGCCCAAAAAAAGGCCTTAAATGCCTCTTAGGCCTACAAAAATGTAGCAAACCTTAGAGGCACAAAAAAGGGGTTTACATGCATTGTAGACCCCCTAAAGTCCAGAAAATGTTGGTGCCCAAAAACGGTGTCAGAAAGTTTTGAATGTCCCAAAAACATTTGCAGCCTGAAAAGGGCATCCTACATCCCTGCAAGTTCAGAAAATGTTGGCAGCACAAAAAAGACCTTAAAATACATATTCGGCCTGCAAAAATGTAGAAAACTTTAGAGGCCCAAAGAAGGGGTTTACAGGCATCCTAGACCCCCTAAAGTCCAGAAAATGTTGGTGCCCAAAAACAGTGTCAGGGAGCTCTGAATGTCCCAAACACATTTGCAGCCTGAAAAGGGCATTAACCCGCATCCTAGACCCCTTAAATTCCCAAAAACATTTTTGCGCCGAAAAATGCATCCTACACCCCTGAAAGTTCAGAAAATGTTGGCAGCTCAAAAAATGCCTTAAAATGCATCTTATTTCTGCAAAAATGAAGAAAACTTTGGAGGTCCAAAAAGGGTTTTACAGGCATCCTAGAGCCCCTAAAGTCAAGAAAATGTTGGTGCCCAAAAAAGGCCTTAAATGCCTCTTTGGCCTACAAAAATGTAGAAAACTTTAGAGGCCCAAAAAAGGGGTTTATAGGCATCCTAGACCCCATAAAGTCCAGAAAATGTTGGTGCCCAAAAACGGTGTCAGGGAGCTCTGAATGTCCCAAAAACATTTGCACCCTGAAAAGGGCATTAACTCGCATCTAGACCCCTGAAATTCCCCAAAATATTTTTGGCCCGAAAAATGCATCCTACACCCCTGAAAGTTCAGAAAATGTTGGAAGCCCAAAATATGCCTTAAAATGCATCTTATTCCTGCCATAATCTTGAAAACTTTTGAGGCCCAAAAAAGGGGTTTACAGGCATCCTAGACCCCTGAAAGTCCAAAAAGGTTTGGTGGCCCAAAACTGTCAGAGAGCTCTGAATGTCCCAAAAACATTTGCAGTCTGAAAAGGGCATTAACCCACATGCTAGACCCCTGAAATTCCCAAAATATTTTGGGCACGAAAAATGCATCCTACACCCCTGAAAGTTCAGAAAATGTTGGCAGCCTAAAAAAAGGCCTTAAAAATGCATCTCATTCCTGCAAACATCTTGATAACTTTGGAGGCCCAAAAAAGGGGTGTACATGCATCGTAGTCCCCTGAAAGTCCAAAAAATGTTGGTGGGCCAAAAACTGTCAGAGAGCTCTGAATGTCCCAAAAATATTTGCAGCCTGAAAAGGGCTTTAACCCGAATCCTAGACCCCTGAAATTCCCAAAAACATTTTTGGCCCAAAAAATGCATCCTACACCCCTGAAAGTTCAGAAAATGTTGGCAACCAAAGAAATGCCTTAAAATGCATCTTATTCCTGCAATAATCTTGAAAACTTTGGAGCCCCAAAAAAGGGGTTTACAGGCATCCTAGACCCCCTAAAGTCCAGAAAATGTTGGTGGCCCAAAAACTGTGTCAGAGAGCTCTGAATTTCCCAAAACCGTTTGCAGTCTGAAAAGGGCATTAACCTACATGCTAGACCCCTGATAATCCCCAAAATATTTTGCGCACGAAAAATGCATCCTACACCCCTGAAAGTTCAAAAATGTTGGCAGCCCAAAAAATGTCTTAAAATGCATCTTATTCCTGCAATAATCTTGAAAACTTTGGAAGCCCAAAAAAGAGGTTTACAGGCATGCTAGACCCCCTAAAGTCCAGAAAATGCTGGTGGCCAAAAAACTGTGTCAGAGAGCTCTGAATTTCCCAAAAACATTTGCAGCCTGAAAAGGGCATTAACCCGCATCCTAGACCCCTGAAATTCCCAAAAACATTTTTGGCCTGAAAAATGCATCCTACACCCCTGAAAGTTCAAAAATGTTGGCAGCCCAAAAAATATCTTAAAATGCATCTTATTCCTGCAATAATCTTGAAAACTTTGGAAGCCCAAAAAAGGGGTTTACAGGCATCCTAGACCCCTAAAGTCCAGAAAATGTTGGTGGCCAAAAAATTGTGTCAGAGAGCTCTGAATGTCCCAAAAACATTTGCAGTCTGAAAAGGGCATTAACCGCATCCTAGACCCCTGAAATTCCCAAAAACATTTTTGGCCGAAAAATGCATCCTACACCCCTGAAAGTTCAGAAAATGTTGGCAGCACATAAAAGGCCTTAAAATACATATTAGGCCTGCAAAAATGTAGAAAAGTTTAGAGGCCCCAAAAAAGGGGTTTACAGGCATCCTACATGCCCCAAAGTCCAGAAAATGTTAGTGCTCAAAAACGGTGTCAGAGAGCTCTGAATGTCCCAAAAACATTTGCAGCCTGAAAAGGGCATTAACCCGCATCCTAGACCCCTAAAATTCCCCATAACATTGTTAGCCTGAAAAATACATCGCACATCCCTGAAAGTTCAGAGAATGTTGGCAACCCAAAAAATGCCTTAAAATGCATCTGATTCCTGCAATAATCTTGAAAACTTTGGAGGCCCAAAAAGGGGTTTACAGGCATCCTACACCCCCTAAAGTCCAGAAAATGTTGGTGACCCAAAAACTGTGTCAGAGAGCTCTGAATGTCCCAAAATCATTTGCAGCCTGAAAAGGGCATTAACCCGCATCCTAGACCCCTGAATTTCCCCAAAACATTGTTGGCCCGACAAATGCATCCTACATCCTTGAAAGTTCAGAAACTGTTGGCAGCCCAAAAAAGGCTGTAAAATGCATCTTATTCCTGAAAAAATGTAGAAAACTTTGGAGGCCCAAAAGAGGGGTTTACAGGCATCTTAGACCCCCTAAAGTCCAGAAAATGTTGGTGGCCCAAAAACTGTTTCAGAGAGCTCTGAATGTCCCAAAAACATTTACAGTCTGAAAAGGGCATTAACCCGCACCCTAGACCCCTAAAAGTTCCCATAACATTGTTAGCCCGAAAAATGCATCCTACACCACTGAAAGTTCAGAAAATGTTGGCAGCCTAGAAAAAGGCCTTGATAATGCATCTCATTCCTGCAAAAATCTTGATAACTTTGGAGCCCCAAAAAAGGGGTTTACAGGCATCCTAGACCCCCTAAGGTCCAGAAAATGTTGGTGTCCCAAAAACTGTGTCAGAGAGCTCTGAATTTCCCAAAACCATGTGCAGCCTGAAAAGGGCTTTAACCCGAATCCTAGACCCCTGAAATTCCACAAAATATTTTGGGAACGAAAAATGCATCCTACACCCCTGAAAGTTCAGAAACTTTTGGCAGCCCAAAAAAAGGCCTTAAATGCCTCTTAGGCCTACAAAAATGTAGAAAACCTTAGAGGCACAAAAAAGGGGTTTACATGCATTGTAGACCCCCTAAAGTCCAGAAAATGTTGGTGCCCAAAAACGGTGTCAGAAAGCTCTGAATGTCCCAAAAACATTTGCAGCCTGAAAAGGGCATCCTACATCCCTGCAAGTTCAGAAAATGTTGGCAGCACAAAAAAGACCTTAAAATACATATTCGGCCTGCAAAAATGTAGAAAACTTTAGAGGCCCAAAGAAGGGGTTTACAGGCATCCTAGACCCCCTAAAGTCCAGAAAATGTTGGTGCCCAAAAACAGTGTCAGGGAGCTCTGAATGTCCCAAACACATTTGCAGCCTGAAAAGGGCATTAACCCGCATCCTAGACCCCTTAAATTCCCAAAAACATTTTTGCGCCGAAAAATGCATCCTACACCCCTGAAAGTTCAGAAAATGTTGGCAGCCCAAAAAATGCCTTAAAATGCATCTTATTTCTGCAAAAATGAAGAAAACTTTGGAGGTCCAAAAAGGGTTTTACAGGCATCCTAGAGCCCCTAAAGTCAAGAAAATGTTGGTGCCCAAAAAAGGCCTTAAATGCCTCTTTGGCCTACAAAAATGTAGAAAACTTTAGAGGCCCAAAAAAGGGGTTTATAGGCATCCTAGACCCCATAAAGTCCAGAAAATGTTGGTGCCCAAAAACGGTGTCAGGGAGCTCTGAATGTCCCAAAAACATTTGCACCCTGAAAAGGGCATTAACTCGCATCTAGACCCCTGAAATTCCCCAAAATATTTTTGGCCCGAAAAATGCATCCTACACCCCTGAAAGTTCAGAAAATGTTGGAAGCCCAAAATATGCCTTAAAATGCATCTTATTCCTGCCATAATCTTGAAAACTTTTGAGGCCCAAAAAAGGGGTTTACAGGCATCCTAGACCCCTGAAAGTCCAAAAAAGGTTGGTGGCCCAAAAACTGTCAGAGAGCTCTGAATGTCCCAAAACCATTTGCAGTCTGAAAAGGGCATTAACCCACATGCTAGACCCCTGAAATTCCCAAAAACATTTTTGGCCTGAAAAATGCATCCTACACCCCTGAAAGTTCAAAAATGTTGGCAGCCCAAAAAATATCTTAAAATGCATCTTATTCCTGCAATAATCTTGAAAACTTTCGAAGCCCAAAAAAGGGGTTTACAGGCATCCTAGACCCCTAAAGTCCAGAAAATGTTGGTGGCCAAAAAATTGTGTCAGAGAGCTCTGAATGTCCCAAAAACATTTGCAGTCTGAAAAGGGCATTAACCGGCATCCTTGACCCCTGAAATTCCCAAAAACATTTTGGCCTGAAAAACGCATCCTACACCCTGAAAGTTCAGAAAATGTTGGCAACCAAAGAAATGCCTTAAAATGCATCTTATTCCTGCAATAATCTTGAAAACTTTGGAGCCGCAAAAAAGGGTTTACAGGCATCCTAGACCCCCTAAAGTCCAGAAAATTCTGGTGGCCAAAAAACTGTGTCAGAGAGCTCTGAATTTCCCAAAAACATTTGCAGCCTGAAAAGGGCATTAACCCGCATCCTAGACCCCTGAAATTCCCAAAAACATTTTTGGCCTGAAAAATGCACCCTACACCCCTGAAAGTTCAAAAATGTTGGCAGCCCAAAAAATATCTTAAAATGCATCTTATTCCTGCAATAATCTTGAAAACTTTGGAAGCCCAAAAAAGGGGTTTACAGGCATCCTAGACCCCTAAAATCCAGAAAATGTTGGTGGCCAAAAAATTGTGTCAGAGAGCTCTGAATTTCCCAAAAACATTTGCAGTCTGAAAAGAGCATTAACCCGCATCCTAGACCCCTGAAATTCCCTAAAACATTTTTGGCCCGAAAAATGCATCCTACACAACTGAAAGTTCAGAAAATAATGGCAACCCAAAAAATGCCTTAAAATGCATCTTATTCCTGCAATAATCTTGAAAACTTTGGAGGCCCAAATAAGGGGTTTACAGGCATCCTAGACCCCCTAAAGTCCAGAAATTGTTGGTGGCCCAAAAACTGTGACAGAGAGCTCTGAATTACCCAAAACCATTTGCAGTCTGAAAAGGGCATTAACCGGCATCCTAGACCCCTGAAATTCCCCAAAACATTGTTGGCCCGACAAATGCATCCTACATCCTTGAAAGTTCAGAAACTGTTGGCAGCCCAAAAAGGGCCGTAAAATGCATCTTATTCCTGCAATAATCTTGAAAACTTTGGAAGCCCAAAAAAGAGGTTTACAGGCATGCTAGACCCCCTAAAGTCCAGAAAATGCTGGTGGCCAAAAAACTGTGTCAGAGAGCTCTGAATTTCCCAAAAACATTTGCAGCCTGAAAAGGGCATTAACCCGCATCCTAGACCCCTGAAATTCCCAAAAACATTTTTGGCCTGAAAAATGCATCCTACACCCCTGAAAGTTCAAAAATGTTGGCAGCCCAAAAAATATCTTAAAATGCATCTTATTCCTGCAATAATCATGAAAACTTTGGAAGCCCAAAAAAGGGGTTTACAGGCATCCTAGACCCCTAAAGTCCAGAAAATGTTGGTGGCCAAAAAATTGTGTCAGAGAGCTCTGAATGTCCCAAAAACATTTGCAGTCTGAAAAGGGCATTAACCGCATCCTAGACCCCTGAAATTCCCAAAAACATTTTTGGCCCGAAAAATGCATCCTACACCCCTGAAAGTTCAGAAAATGTTGGCAGCACATAAAAGGCCTTAAAATACATATTAGGCCTGCAAAAATGTAGAAAAGTTTAGAGGCCCCAAAAAAGGGGTTTACAGGCATCCTACATGCCCCAAAGTCCAGAAAATGTTAGTGCCCAAAAACGGTGTCAGAGAGCTCTGAATGTCCCAAAAACATTTGCAGCCTGAAAAGGGCATTAACCCGCATCCTAGACCCCTAAAATTCCCCATAACATTGTTAGCCTGAAAAATACATCGCACATCCCTGAAAGTTCAGAGAATGTTGGCAACCCAAAAAATGCCTTAAAATGCATCTGATTCCTGCAATAATCTTGAAAACTTTGGAGGCCCAAAAAGGGGTTTACAGGCATCCTACACCCCCTAAAGTCCAGAAAATGTTGGTGACCCAAAAACTGTGTCAGAGAGCTATGAATGTCCCAAAATCATTTGCAGCCTGAAAAGGGCATTAACCCGCATCCTAGACCCCTGAATTTCCCCAAAACATTGTTGGCCCGACAAATGCATCCTACATCCTTGAAAGTTCAGAAACTGTTGGCAGCCCAAAAAAGGCTGTAAAATGCATCTTATTCCTGAAAAAATGTAGAAAACTTTGGAGGCCAAAAAGAGGGGTTTACAGGCATCTTAGACCCCCTAAAGTCCAGAAAATGTTGGTGGCCCAAAAACTGTTTCAGAGAGCTCTGAATGTCCCAAAAACATTTACAGTCTGAAAAGGGCATTAACCCGCACCCTAGACCCCTAAAAGTTCCCATAACATTGTTAGCCCGAAAAATGCATCCTACACCACTGAAAGTTCAGAAAATGTTGGCAGCCTAGAAAAAGGCCTTGATAATGCATCTCATTCCTGCAAAAATCTTGATAACTTTGGAGCCCCAAAAAAGGGGTTTACAGGCATCCTAGACCCCCTAAGGTCCAGAAAATGTTGGTGTCCCAAAAACTGTGTCAGAGAGCTCTGAATTTCCCAAAACCATGTGCAGCCTGAAAAGGGCTTTAACCCGAATCCTAGACCCCTGAAATTCCACAAAATATTTTGGGAACGAAAAATGCATCCTACACCCCTGAAAGTTCAGAAACTTTTGGCAGCCCAAAAAAAGGCCTTAAATGCCTCTTAGGCCTACAAAAATGTAGCAAACCTTAGAGGCACAAAAAAGGGGTTTACATGCATTGTAGACCCCCTAAAGTCCAGAAAATGTTGGTGCCCAAAAACGGTGTCAGAAAGTTTTGAATGTCCCAAAAACATTTGCAGCCTGAAAAGGGCATCCTACATCCCTGCAAGTTCAGAAAATGTTGGCAGCACAAAAAAGACCTTAAAATACATATTCGGCCTGCAAAAATGTAGAAAACTTTAGAGGCCCAAAGAAGGGGTTTACAGGCATCCTAGACCCCCTAAAGTCCAGAAAATGTTGGTGCCCAAAAACAGTGTCAGGGAGCTCTGAATGTCCCAAACACATTTGCAGCCTGAAAAGGGCATTAACCCGCATCCTAGACCCCTTAAATTCCCAAAAACATTTTTGCGCCGAAAAATGCATCCTACACCCCTGAAAGTTCAGAAAATGTTGGCAGCCCAAAAAATGCCTTAAAATGCATCTTATTTCTGCAAAAATGAAGAAAACTTTGGAGGTCCAAAAAGGGTTTTACAGGCATCCTAGAGCCCCTAAAGTCAAGAAAATGTTGGTGCCCAAAAAAGGCCTTAAATGCCTCTTTGGCCTACAAAAATGTAGAAAACTTTAGAGGCCCAAAAAAGGGGTTTATAGGCATCCTAGACCCCATAAAGTCCAGAAAATGTTGGTGCCCAAAAACGGTGTCAGGGAGCTCTGAATGTCCCAAAAACATTTGCACCCTGAAAAGGGCATTAACTCGCATCTAGACCCCTGAAATTCCCCAAAATATTTTTGGCCCGAAAAATGCATCCTACACCCCTGAAAGTTCAGAAAATGTTGGAAGCCCAAAATATGCCTTAAAATGCATCTTATTCCTGCCATAATCTTGAAAACTTTTGAGGCCCAAAAAAGGGGTTTACAGGCATCCTAGACCCCTGAAAGTCCAAAAAGGTTTGGTGGCCCAAAACTGTCAGAGAGCTCTGAATGTCCCAAAAACATTTGAAGTCTGAAAAGGGCATTAACCCACATGCTAGACCCCTGAAATTCCCAAAATATTTTGGGCACGAAAAATGCATCCTACACCCCTGAAAGTTCAGAAAATGTTGGCAGCCTAAAAAAAGGCCTTAAAAATGCATCTCATTCCTGCAAACATCTTGATAACTTTGGAGGCCCAAAAAAGGGGTGTACATGCATCGTAGTCCCCTGAAAGTCCAAAAAATGTTGGTGGGCCAAAAACTGTCAGAGAGCTCTGAATGTCCCAAAAATATTTGCAGCCTGAAAAGGGCTTTAACCCGAATCCTAGACCCCTGAAATTCCCAAAAACATTTTTGGCCCAAAAAATGCATCCTACACCCCTGAAAGTTCAGAAAATGTTGGCAACCAAAGAAATGCCTTAAAATGCATCTTATTCCTGCAATATTCTTGAAAACTTTGGAGCCCCAAAAAAGGGGTTTACAGGCATCCTAGACCCCCTAAAGTCCAGAAAATGTTGGTGGCCCAAAAACTGTGTCAGAGAGCTCTGAATTTCCCAAAACCGTTTGCAGTCTGAAAAGGGCATTAACCTACATGCTAGACCCCTGATAATCCCCAAAATATTTTGCGCACGAAAATGCATCCTACACCCCTGAAAGTTCAAAAATGTTGGCAGCCCAAAAAATGTCTTAAAATGCATCTTATTCCTGCAATAATCTTGAAAACTTTGGAAGCCCAAAAAAGAGGTTTACAGGCATGCTAGACCCCCTAAAGTCCAGAAAATGCTGGTGGCCAAAAAACTGTGTCAGAGAGCTCTGAATTTCCCAAAAACATTTGCAGCCTGAAAAGGGCATTAACCCGCATCCTAGACCCCTGAAATTCCCAAAAACATTTTTGGCCTGAAAAATGCATCCTACACCCCTGAAAGTTCAAAAATGTTGGCAGCCCAAAAAATATCTTAAAATGCATCTTATTCCTGCAATAATCTTGAAAACTTTGGAAGCCCAAAAAAGGGGTTTACAGGCATCCTAGACCCCTAAAGTCCAGAAAATGTTGGTGGCCAAAAAATTGTGTCAGAGAGCTCTGAATGTCCCAAAAACATTTGCAGTCTGAAAAGGGCATTAACCGCATCCTAGACCCCTGAAATTCCCAAAAACATTTTTGGCCCGAAAAATGCATCCTACACCCCTGAAAGTTCAGAAAATGTTGGCAGCACATAAAAGGCCTTAAAATACATATTAGGCCTGCAAAAATGTAGAAAAGTTTAGAGGCCCCAAAAAAGGGGTTTACAGGCATCCTACATGCCCCAAAGTCCAGAAAATGTTAGTGCTCAAAAACGGTGTCAGAGAGCTCTGAATGTCCCAAAAACATTTGCAGCCTGAAAAGGGCATTAACCCGCATCCTAGACCCCTAAAATTCCCCATAACATTGTTAGCCTGAAAAATACATCGCACATCCCTGAAAGTTCAGAGAATGTTGGCAACCCAAAAAATGCCTTAAAATGCATCTGATTCCTGCAATAATCTTGAAAACTTTGGAGGCCCAAAAAGGGGTTTACAGGCATCCTACACCCCCTAAAGTCCAGAAAATGTTGGTGACCCAAAAACTGTGTCAGAGAGCTCTGAATGTCCCAAAATCATTTGCAGCCTGAAAAGGGCATTAACCCGCATCCTAGACCCCTGAATTTCCCCAAAACATTGTTGGCCCGACAAATGCATCCTACATCCTTGAAAGTTCAGAAACTGTTGGCAGCCCAAAAAAGGCTGTAAAATGCATCTTATTCCTGAAAAAATGTAGAAAACTTTGGAGGCCCAAAAGAGGGGTTTACAGGCATCTTAGACCCCCTAAAGTCCAGAAAATGTTGGTGGCCCAAAAACTGTTTCAGAGAGCTCTGAATGTCCCAAAAACATTTACAGTCTGAAAAGGGCATTAACCCGCACCCTAGACCCCTAAAAGTTCCCATAACATTGTTAGCCCGAAAAATGCATCCTACACCACTGAAAGTTCAGAAAATGTTGGCAGCCTAGAAAAAGGCCTTGATAATGCATCTCATTCCTGCAAAAATCTTGATAACTTTGGAGCCCCAAAAAAGGGGTTTACAGGCATCCTAGACCCCCTAAGGTCCAGAAAATGTTGGTGTCCCAAAAACTGTGTCAGAGAGCTCTGAATTTCCCAAAACCATGTGCAGCCTGAAAAGGGCTTTAACCCGAATCCTAGACCCCTGAAATTCCACAAAATATTTTGGGAACGAAAAATGCATCCTACACCCCTGAAAGTTCAGAAACTTTTGGCAGCCCAAAAAAAGGCCTTAAATGCCTCTTAGGCCTACAAAAATGTAGAAAACCTTAGAGGCACAAAAAAGGGGTTTACATGCATTGTAGACCCCCTAAAGTCCAGAAAATGTTGGTGCCCAAAAACGGTGTCAGAAAGCTCTGAATGTCCCAAAAACATTTGCAGCCTGAAAAGGGCATCCTACATCCCTGCAAGTTCAGAAAATGTTGGCAGCACAAAAAAGACCTTAAAATACATATTCGGCCTGCAAAAATGTAGAAAACTTTAGAGGCCCAAAGAAGGGGTTTACAGGCATCCTAGACCCCCTAAAGTCCAGAAAATGTTGGTGCCCAAAAACAGTGTCAGGGAGCTCTGAATGTCCCAAACACATTTGCAGCCTGAAAAGGGCATTAACCCGCATCCTAGACCCCTTAAATTCCCAAAAACATTTTTGCGCCGAAAAATGCATCCTACACCCCTGAAAGTTCAGAAAATGTTGGCAGCCCAAAAAATGCCTTAAAATGCATCTTATTTCTGCAAAAATGAAGAAAACTTTGGAGGTCCAAAAAGCGTTTTACAGGCATCCTAGAGCCCCTAAAGTCAAGAAAATGTTGGTGCCCAAAAAAGGCCTTAAATGCCTCTTTGGCCTACAAAAATGTAGAAAACTTTAGAGGCCCAAAAAAGGGGTTTATAGGCATCCTAGACCCCATAAAGTCCAGAAAATGTTGGTGCCCAAAAACGGTGTCAGGGAGCTCTGAATGTCCCAAAAACATTTGCACCCTGAAAAGGGCATTAACTCGCATCTAGACCCCTGAAATTCCCCAAAATATTTTTGGCCCGAAAAATGCATCCTACACCCCTGAAAGTCCAAAAAAGGTTGGTGGCCCAAAAACTGTCAGAGAGCTCTGAATGTCCCAAAACCATTTGCAGTCTGAAAAGGGCATTAACCCACATGCTAGACCCCTGAAATTCCCAAAAACATTTTTGGCCTGAAAAATGCATCCTACACCCCTGAAAGTTCAAAAATGTTGGCAGCCCAAAAAATATCTTAAAATGCATCTTATTCCTGCAATAATCTTGAAAACTTTCGAAGCCCAAAAAAGGGGTTTACAGGCATCCTAGACCCCTAAAGTCCAGAAAATGTTGGTGGCCAAAAAATTGTGTCAGAGAGCTCTGAATGTCCCAAAAACATTTGCAGTCTGAAAAGGGCATTAACCGGCATCCTTGACCCCTGAAATTCCCAAAAACATTTTGGCCTGAAAAACGCATCCTACACCCTGAAAGTTCAGAAAATGTTGGCAACCAAAGAAATGCCTTAAAATGCATCTTATTCCTGCAATAATCTTGAAAACTTTGGAGCCGCAAAAAAGGGTTTACAGGCATCCTAGACCCCCTAAAGTCCAGAAAATTCTGGTGGCCAAAAAACTGTGTCAGAGAGCTCTGAATTTCCCAAAAACATTTGCAGCCTGAAAAGGGCATTAACCCGCATCCTAGACCCCTGAAATTCCCAAAAACATTTTTGGCCTTAAAAATGCACCCTACACCCCTGAAAGTTCAAAAATGTTGGCAGCCCAAAAAATATCTTAAAATGCATCTTATTCCTGCAATAATCTTGAAAACTTTGGAAGCCCAAAAAAGGGGTTTACAGGCATCCTAGACCCCTAAAATCCAGAAAATGTTGGTGGCCAAAAAATTGTGTCAGAGAGCTCTGAATTTCCCAAAAACATTTGCAGTCTGAAAAGAGCATTAACCCGCATCCTAGACCCCTGAAATTCCCTAAAACATTTTTGGCCCGAAAAATGCATCCTACACCCCTGAAAGTTCAGAAAATAATGGCAACCCAAAAAATGCCTTAAAATGCATCTTATTCCTGCAATAATCTTGAAAACTTTGGAGGCCCAAATAAGGGGTTTACAGGCATCCTAGACCCCCTAAAGTCCAGAAATTGTTGGTGGCCCAAAAACTGTGACAGAGAGCTCTGAATTACCCAAAACCATTTGCAGTCTGAAAAGGGCATTAACCGGCATCCTAGACCCCTGAAATTCCCCAAAACATTGTTGGCCCGACAAATGCATCCTACATCCTTGAAAGTTCAGAAACTGTTGGCAGCCCAAAAAGGGCCGTAAAATGCATCTTATTCCTGCAATAATCTTGAAAACTTTGGAGGCCCAAAAAGGGGTTTACAGGCATCCTAGACCCCCTAAAGTCCAGAAAATGTTGGTGACCCAAAAACTGTGTCAGAGAGCTCTGAATGTCCCAAAAATATTTGCAGCCTGAAAAGGGCATTAACCCGCATCCTAGACCCCTAAAATTCCCCATAACATTGTTAGCCCGAAAAATGCATCCTACACCACTGAAAGTTCAGAAAATGTTGGCAGCCTAAAAAAAGGCCTTAAAAATGCATCTCATTCCTGCAAAAATCTTGATAACTTTGGAGCCCCAAAAAAGGGGTTCATAGGCATCCTAGACCCCCTAAAGTCCAGAAAATGTTGGTGCCCAAAAACGGTGTCAGAGAGCTCTGAATTTCCCAAAACCATGTGCAGCCTGAAAAGGGCTTTAACCCGAATCCTAGACCCCTGAAATTCCCAAAAACGTTTTTGGCCCGAAAAATGCACCCTACACCCCTGAAAGTTCAGAAAATGTTGGAAGCCCAAAATATGCCGTAAAATGCATCTTATTGCTGCAATAATCTTGAAAACTTTGGAGCCCCAAAAAAGGGGTTTACAGGCATCCTAGACCCCCTAAAGTCCAGAAAATGTTGGTGTCCCAAAAACTGTGTCAGAGAGCTCTGAATTTCCCAAAACCATTTGCAGTCTGAAAAGGGCATTAATCCGCATGCTAGACCCCTGAAATTCCACAAAATATTTTGTGCACGAAAAATGCATCCTACCACCCGTGAAAGTTCAGAAAATGTTGGCAGCCCAAAAAAGGCCTTAAGTGCCTCTTAGGCCTACAAAAATATAGAAAACTTTAGAGGAACAAAAAAGGGGTTTATAGGCATCCTAGACCCCCTAAAGTCCAGAAAATGTTGGTACCCAAAAACAGTGTTAGAGAGCTCTGAATGTCCCAAAAACATTTGCAGCCTGAAAAGGGCATTAACCCGCATCCTAGACCCCTGAAATTCCCAAAAATATTTTTGGCCTGAAAAATGCATCCTACACCCCTAAAAGTACAAAAAATGTTGGCAGCCCAAAAAAAGGCCTTAAAATGCATCTTATTCCTGCAATAAACTTGAAAACTTTGGAGGCCCAAAAAAGGGCTTTACAGGCATCCTAGACCCCCTAAAGTCCAGAAAATGTTGGTGGCCCAAAAACTGTGTCAGAGAGCTCTGAATTTCCCAAAACCATTTGCAGTCTGAAAAGGGCATTAACCCGCATGCTAGACCCCTGAAATTCCCCAAAATATTTTGGGAACGAAAAATACATCCTACACCCCTGAAAGTTCAGAAACTTTTGGCAGCCCAAAAAAAGGCCTTAAATGCCTCTTAGGCCTACAAAAATGTAGAAAACTTTAGAGGCACAAAAAAGGGGTTTAGAGGCATTGTAGACCCCCTAAAGTCCAGAAAATGTTGGTGCCCAAAAGTGGTGTCAGAGAACTCTGAATTTCCCAAAAACATTTGCAGCCTGAAAATGGCATTAACCCGCATCCTAGACCCCTTAAATTCCCCAAAAAAATGTTGGTCCGAAAAATGCATCCTACACCCCTGAAAATTCAGAAAATGTTGGCAGCCCAAAAAATGCCTTAAAATGCATCTTATTTCTGTAAAAATGAAGAAAACTTTGGAGGTCCAAAAAAGGTGTTTACAGGCATCCTAGACCTCCTAAAGTCCAGAAAAGGTTGGTGGCCCAAAAACTGTGACAAAGAGCTCTGAATGTCCCAAAAATATTTGCAGTCTCAATAGGGCATTAACCCGCATCCTAGATACCATGAAATTCCCAAAACCACTTTTGGCCCGAAAAATGCATCCTACACCCCTGAAAGTTCAGAAAATGTTGGCAGCACAAAAAAGGCCTTAAAATGCATCTTATTTCCTGCAATAATCTTGAAAACTTTGGAGGCCCAAAAAAGGGGTTTACCGGCATCCTAGACCCCCTAAAAAAGTCTAGAAAATGTTGGTGGCCCAAAAACTGTATCAGAGAGCTCTGAATGTCCCAAAAATATTTGCAGTCTCAATAGGGCATTAACCCGCATCCTAGATACCCTGAAATTCCCAAACCACTTTTGGCCCGAAAAATGCATCCTACACCCCTGAAAGTTCAGAAAATGTTGGCAGCACAAAAAAGGCCTTAAAATACATATTAGGCCTGCAAAAATGTAGAAAACTTTAGAAGCTCAAAAAAGGGTTTTACAGGCATCCTAGACCCCCTAAAGTCCAGAAAATGTTGGTGCCCAAAAATGGTTTCAGAGAGCTCTGAATGTCCAATAAACATTTTCAGTCTGAAAAGGGCATTAACCTGCATCCTAGACCACTTAAATTCCCAAAAATATTTTTGGCCTGAAAAATGCATCCTACACCCCTGAAAGTTCAGAAAATGTTGGCAGCCCAAAAAAGGCCTTAAATGCCTCTTTGGCCTTCAAAAATGTAGAAAACTTTAGAGGCCCAAAAAAGGGGTTTACAGGCATACTAGACCCCATAAAGTCCAGAAAATGTTGGTGCCCAAAAACGGTGTCAGGGAGCTCTGAATGTCCCAAAAACATTTGCACCCTGAAAAGGGCATTAACCCGCATCTAGACCCCTGAAATTCCCCAAAATATTTTTGGCCCGAAAAATGCATCCTACACCCCTGAAAGTTCAGAAAATGTTGGAAGCCCAAAATATGCCTTAAAATGCATCTTATTCCTGCCATAATCTTGAAAACTTTTGAGGCCCAATAAAGGGGTTTACAGGCATCCTAGACCACTGAAAGTCCAAAAAAGGTTGGTGGCCCAAAAACTGTGTGAGAGCTCTGTATGTCCCAAAACCATTTGCAGTCTGAAAAGGGCATTAACCCATATGCTAGACCCATGAAATTCCCAAAATATTTTGGGCACGAAAAATGCATCCTACACCCCTGAAAGTTCAGAAAATGTTGGCAGCCTACAAAAAGGCCTTAAAAATGCATCTCATTCCTGCAAACATCTTGATAACATTGGAGGCCCAAAAAAGGGGTGTACATGCATCCTAGATGCCCTAAAGACCAGAAAATGTTGGTGCCCAAAAACAGTGTCAGAGAGCTCTGAATGTCCCAAAAACATTTGCAGCCTGAAAAGGGCATTAACCCGCATCCTAGACCCCTAAAATTCCCCATAACATTGTTAGCCCGAAAAATGCATCGTACATCCCTGAAAGTTCAGAGAATGTTGGCAACCCGAAAAATGCCTTAAAATGCATCTTATTCCTGCAATAATCTTGAAAACTTTGGAGGCCCAAAAAAGGGTTTACAGGCATCCTAGGCCCCCTAAAGTCCAGAAAATGTTGGTGACCCAAAAACTGTGTCAGAGAGCTCTGAATGTCCCAAAAACATTTGCAGCCTGAAAAGGGCATTAACCTGCATCCCAGACCCCTGAATTTCCCCAAAACATTGTTGGCCCGACAAATGCATTCTACATCCTTGAAAGTTCAGAAACTGTTGGCAGCCCAAAAAAGGCCTTAAAATGCATCTTATTCCTGAAAAAATGTAGAAAACTTTGGAGGCCCAAAAGAGGGGTTACAGGCATCTTAGACCCCCTAAAGTCCAGAAAATGTTGGTGGCCCAAAAACTGTGTCAGAGAGCTCTGAATGTCCCAAAAACATTTACAGCCTGAAAAGGGCATTAACCCGCATCCTAGACCCCTAAAATTCCCCATAACATTGTTAGCCCGAAAAATGCATCCTACACCATTGAAAGTTCAGAAAATGTTGGCAGCCTAAAAAAAGGCCTAAAAATGCATCTCATTCCTGCAAAAATCTTGATAACTTTGGAGCCCCAAAAAAGGGGTTTACAGGCATCCTAGACCCCCTAAAGTCCAGAAAATGTTGGTGTCCCAAAAACTGTGTCAGAGAGCTCTGAATTTCCCAAAACCGTTTGCAGTCTGAAAAGGGCATTAACCTACATGCTAGACCCCTGATAATCCCCAACATATTTTGCACACGAAAAATGCATCCTACATGCCTGAAAGTTCAAAAATGTTGGCAGCCCAAAAAATGCCTTAAAATGCATCTTATTCCTGCAATAATCTTGAAAAGTTTGGAGGCCCAAAAAAGAGGTTTACAGGCATCCTAGACCCCCAAGAGTCCAGAAAATGTTGGTGACCCAAAAACTGTGTCAGAGAGCTCTGAATATCCCAAAAACATTTGCAGCCTGAAAAGGGCATTAACCCGCATCCTAGACCCCTGAATTTCCCCAAAACAATGTTGGCCCGACAAATGCATCCTACATCCTTGAAAGTTCAGAAACTGTTGGCAGCCCAAAAAAGGCCTTAAAATGCATCTTATTCCTGAAAAAATGTAGAAAACTTTGGAGGCCCAAAAGAGGGGTTTACAGGCATCTTAGACCCCCTAAAGTCCAGAAAATGTTGGTGGCCCAAAAACTGTGTCAGAGAGCTCTGAATGTCCCAAAAACATTTACAGCCTGAAAAGGGCATTAACCCGCATCCTAGACCCCTAAAATTCCCCATAACATTGTTAGCCCGAAAAATGCATCCTACATCCTTGAAAGTTCAGAAAATGTTGGCAGCCTAAAAAAAGGCCTTAAAAATGCATTTCATTCCTGCAAAAATCTTGATAACTTTGGAGCCCCAAAAAAGGGGTTTACAGGCATCCTAGACCCCCTAAAGTCCAGAAAATGTTGGTGCCCAAAAACGGTGTCAGAGAGCTCTGAATGTCCCAAAAACATTTGCAGCCTGAAAAGGGCATCCTACATCCCTGCAAGTTCAGAAAATGTTGGCAGCACAAAAAAAGCCTTAAAATACATATTAGGCCTGCAAAAATGTAGAAAACTATAGAGGCCCAAAAAAGGGGTTTACAGGCATCCTAGACCCCCTAAAGTCCAGAAAATGTTGGTGTCACAAAAACTGTGTCAGAGAGCTCTGAATTTCCCAAAACCATTTGCAGTCTGAAAAGGGCATTAACCCGCATGCTAGACCCCTGAAATTCCACAAAATATTTTGTGCACGAAAAATGCATCCTACACCCCTAAAAGTACAAAAAATGTTGACAGCCCAAAAAAAGGCCTTAAAATGCATCTTATTCCTGCAATAAACTTGAAAACTTTGGAGGCCCAAAAAAGGACTTTACAGGCATCCTAGAGCCCCTAAAGTCCAGAAAATGTTGGTGACCCAAAAACTGTATCAGAGAGCTCTGAATTTCCCAAAACCATTTGCAGTCTGAAAAGGGCATTAACCCGCATGCTAGACCCCTGAAATTCCCCAAAATATTTTGGGAACGAAACATGCATCCTACACCCCTGAAAGTTCAGAAACTTTTGGCAGCCCAAAAAAAGGCCTTAAATGCCTCTTAGGCCTACAAAAATGTAGAAAACTTTAGAGGCACAAAAAAGGGGTTTACAGGCATTGTAGACCCCCTAAAGTCCAGAAAATGTTGGTGCCCAAAAACGGTGTCAGAGAGCTCTGAATGTCCCAAAAACATTTGCAGCCTGAAAAGGGCATCCTACATCCCTGCAAGTTCAGAAAATGTTGGCAGCACAAAAAAGGCCTTAAAATACATATTAGGCCTGCAAAAATGTAGAAAACTATAGAGGCCCAAAAAAGGGGTTTACAGGCATCCTAGACCCCCTAAAGTCCAGAAAATGTTGGTGGCCCAAAAACTGTGTCAGAGAGCTCTGAATGTCCCAAAAATATTTGCAGCCTGAAAAGGGCTTTAACCCGAATCCTAGACCCCTGAAATTCCCAAAAACATTTTTGGCCCGAAAAATGCATCCTACACCCCTGAAAGTTCAGAAAATGTTGGCAACCAAAGAAATGCCTTAAAATGCATCTTATTCCTGCAATAATCTTGAAAACTTTGGAGCCCCAAAAAAGGGGTTTACAGGCATCCTAGACCCCCTAAAGTCCAGAAAATGTTGGTGGCCCAAAAACTGTGTCAGAGAGCTCTGAATTTCCCAAAACCGTTTGCAGTCTGAAAAGGGCATTAACCTACATGCTAGACCCCTGATAATCCCCAAAATATTTTGCGCACGAAAAATGCATCCTACACGCCTGAAAGTTCAAAAATGTTGGCAGCCCAAAAAATGTCTTAAAATGCATCTTATTCCTGCAATAATCTTGAAAACTATAGAGGCCCAAAAAAGGGGTTTACAGGCATCCTAGACCGCCTAAAGTCCAGAAAATGTTGGTGGCCCAAAAACTGTGTCAGAGAGCTCTGAATGTCCCAAAAATATTTGCAGCCTGAAAAGGGCTTTAACCCGAATCCTAGACCCCTGAAATTCCCAAAAACATTTTTGGCCCGAAAAATGCATCCTACACCCCTGAAAGTTCAGAAAATGTTGGCAACCAAAGAAATGCCTTAAAATGCATCTTATTCCTGCAATAATCTTGAAAACTTTGGAGCCCCAAAAAAGGGGTTTACAGGCATCCTAGACCCCCTAAAGTCCAGAAAATGTTGGTGTCCCAAAAACTCTGTCAGAGAGCTCTGAATTTCCCAAAACCATTTGCAGTCTGAAAAGGGCATTAACCCGCATGCTAGACCCCTGAAATTCCACAAAATATTTTGTGCACGAAAAATGCATCCTACCACCCGTGAAAGTTCAGAAAATGTTGGCAGCCCAAAAAAGGCCTTAAGTGCCTCTTAGGCCTACAAAAATGTAGAAAACTTTAGAGGAACAAAAAAGGGGTTTACAGGCATCCTAGACCCCCTAAAGTCCAGAAAATGTTGGTACCCAAAAACAGTGTTAGAGAGCTCTGAATTTCCCAAAACCATTTGCAGTCTGAAAAGGGCATTAACCCGCATGCTAGACCCCTGAAATTCCCCAAAATATTTTGGGAACGAAAAATGCATCCTACACCCCTGAAAGTTCAGAAACTTTTGGCAGCCCACAAAAAGGCCTTAAATGCCTCTTAGGCCTGCAAAAATGTAGAAAACTATAGAGGCCAAAAAAAGGGGTTTACAGGCATCCTAGACCCCCTAAAGTCCAGAAAATGTTGGTGGCCCAAAAACTGTGTCAGAGATCCCTGAATGTCCCAAAACCCTTTTTGCAGTCTGAAAGGGGCATTAACCCACATCCTAGACCCATGAAATTCCTAAAAACATTTATGGCCTGAAAAATGCATCCTACACCCCTGAAAGTTCAGAAAATGTTGGCAGCCCAAAAAAAGGCCTTACAATGCATCTCATTCCTGCAAACATCTTGATAACTTTGGAGGCCCAAAAAAGGGGTGTACATGCATCGTAGTCCCCTGAAAGTCCAAAAAATGTTGGTGGCCCAAAAACTGTCAGAGAGCTCTGAATGTCCCAAAAATATTTGCAGCCTGAAAAGGGCTTTAACCCGAATCCTAGAACCCTGAAATTCCCAAAAAACATTTTTGTCCCGAAAAATGGATCCTACACCCCTGAAAGTTCAGAAAATGTTGGCAACCAAAGAAATGCCTTAAAATGCATCTTATTCCCGCAATAATCTTGAAAACTTTGGAGCCCCAAAAAAGGGGTTTACAGGCATCCTAGACCCCCTAACGTCCAGAAAATGTTGGTGACCCAAAAACTGTGTCAGAGAGCTCTGAATTTCCCAAAACCGTTTGCAGTCTGAAAAGGGCATTAACCTACATGCTAGACCCCTGATAATCCCCAAAATATTTTGCGCACGAAAAATGCATCCTACACGCCTGAAAGTTCAAAAATGTTGGCAGCCCAAAAAATGTCTTAAAATGCATCTTATTCCTGCAATAATCTTGAAAACTTTGGAAGCTCAGAAAAGAGGTTTACAGGCATGCTAGACCCCCTAAAGTCCAGAAAATGCTGGTGGCCCAAAAACTGTGTCAGAGAGCTCTGAATATCCCAAAAACATTTGCAGCCTGAAAAGGGCATTAATCCGCATCCTAGACCCCTGAATTTCCCCAAAACAATGTTGGCCCGACAAATGCATCCTACATCCTTGAAAGTTCAGAAACTGTTGGCAGCCCAAAAAAGGCCTTAAAATGCATCTTATTCCTGAAAAAATGTAGAAAACTTTGGAGGCCCAAAAGAGGGGTTTACAGGCATCTTAGACCCCCTAAAGTCCAGAAAATGTTGGTGGCCCAAAAACTGTGTCAGAGAGCTCTGAATGTCCCAAAAACATTTACAGCCTGAAAAGGGCATTAACCCGCATCCTAGACCCCTAAAATTCCCCATAACATTGTTAGCCCGAAAAATGCATCCTACACTACTGAAAGTTCAGAAAATGTTGGCAGCCTAAAAAAAGGCCTTAAAAATGCATTTCATTCCTGCAAAAATCTTGATAACTTTGGAGCCCCAAAAAAGGGGTTTACAGGCATCTTAGACCCCCTAAAGTCCAGAAAATGTTGGTGGCCCAAAAACTGTGTCAGAGAGCTCTGAATGTCCCAAAAACATTTACAGCCTGAAAAGGGCATTAACCCGCATCCTAGACCCCTAAAATTCCCCATAACATTGTTAGCCCGAAAAATGGATCCTACACCCCTGAAAGTTCAGAAAATGTTGGCAACCAAAGAAATGCCTTAAAATGCATCTTATTCCCGCAATAATCTTGAAAACTTTGGAGCCCCAAAAAAGGGGTTTACAGGCATCCTAGACCCCCTAACGTCCAGAAAATGTTGGTGACCCAAAAACTGTGTCAGAGAGCTCTGAATTTCCCAAAACCGTTTGCAGTCTGAAAAGGGCATTAACCTACATGCTAGACCCCTGATAATCCCCAAAAAATTTTGCGCACGAAAAATGCATCCTACATGCCTGAAAGTTCAAAAATGTTGGCAGCCCAAAAAATGCCTTAAAATGCATCTTATTCCTGCAATAATCTTGAAAAGTTTGGAGGCCCAAAAAAGAGGTTTACAGGCATCCTAGACCCCCAAGAGTCCAGAAAATGTTGGTGACCCAAAAACTGTGTCAGAGAGCTCTGAATATCCCAAAAACATTTGCAGCCTGAAAAGGGCATTAACCCGCATCCTAGACCCCTGAATTTCCCCAAAACAATGTTGGCCCGACAAATGCATCCTACATCCTTGAAAGTTCAGAAACTGTTGGCAGCCCAAAAAAGGCCTTAAAATGCATCTTATTCCTGAAAAAATGTAGAAAACTTTGGAGGCCCAAAAGAGGGGTTTACAGGCATCTTAGACCCCCTAAAGTCCAGAAAATGTTGGTGGCCCAAAAACTGTGTCAGAGAGCTCTGAATGTCCCAAAAACATTTACAGCCTGAAAAGGGCATTAACCCGCATCCTAGACCCCTAAAATTCCCCATAACATTGTTAGCCCGAAAAATGCATCCTACACTACTGAAAGTTCAGAAAATGTTGGCAGCCTAAAAAAAGGCCTTAAAAATGCATTTCATTCCTGCAAAAATCTTGATAACTTTGGAGCCCCAAAAAAGGGGTTTACAGGCATCCTAGACCCCCTAAAGTCCAGAAAATGTTGATGCCCAAAAACGGTGTCAGAGAGCTCTGAATGTCCCAAAAACATTTGCAGCCTGAAAAGGGCATCCTACATCCCTGCAAGTTCAGAAAATGTTGGCAGCACAAAAAAAGCCTTAAAATACATATTAGGCCTGCAAAAATGTAGAAAACTATAGAGGCCCAAAAAAGGGGTTTACAGGCATCCCAGACCCCCTAAAGTCCAGAAAATGTTGGTGGCCCAAAAACTGTGTCTGAGAGCTCTGAATGTCCCAAAACCCTTTTTGCAGTCTGAAAGGGGCATTAACCCACATCCTAGACCCCTGAAATTCCTAAAAACATTTATGGCCCGAAAAATGCATCCTACACCCCTGAAAGTTCAGAAAATGTTGGCAGCCCAAGAAATGCCTTAAAATGCATCTTATTCCTGCAATAATCTTAAAAACTTTGGAGCCCCAAAAAAGGGGTTTACAGGCATCCTAGACCCCCTAAAGTCCAGAAAATGTTGGTGTCCCAAAAACTGTGTCAGAGAGCTCTGAATTTCCCAAAACCATTTGCAGTCTGAAAAGGGCATTAACCCGCATGCTAGACCCCTGAAATTCCACAAAATATTTTGTGCACGAAAAATGCATCCTACACCCCTAAAAGTACAAAAAATGTTGACAGCCCAAAAAAAGGCCTTAAAATGCATCTTATTCCTGCAATAAACTTGAAAACTTTGGAGGCCCAAAAAAGGACTTTACAGGCATCCTATAGCCCCTAAAGTCCAGAAAATGTTGGTGACCCAAAAACTGTGTCAGAGAGCTCTGAATTTCCCAAAACCATTTGCAGTCTGAAAAGGGCATTAACCCGCATGCTAGACCCCTGAAATTCCCCAAAATATTTTGGGAACGAAAAATGCATCCTACACCCCTGAAAGTTCAGAAACTTTTGGCAGCCCAAAAAAAGGCCTTAAATGCCTCTTAGGCCTACAAAAATGTAGAAAACTTTAGAGGCACAAAAAAGGGGTTTACAGGCATTGTAGACCCCCTAAAGTCCAGAAAATGTTGGTGCCCAAAAACGGTGTCAGAGAGCTCTGAATGTCCCAAAAACATTTGCAGCCTGAAAAGGGCATCCTACATCCCTGCAAGTTCAGAAAATGTTGGCAGCACAAAAAAGGCCTTAAAATACATATTAGGCCTGCAAAAATGTAGAAAACTATAGAGGCCCAAAAAAGGGGTTTACAGGCATCCTAGACCCCCTAAAGTCCAGAAAATGTTGGTGGCCCAAAAACTGTGTCAGAGAGCTCTGAATGTCCCAAAAATATTTGCAGCCTGAAAAGGGCTTTAACCCGAATCCTAGACCCCTGAAATTCCCAAAAAGATTTTTGGCCCGAAAAATGCATCCTACACCCCTGAAAGTTCAGAAAATGTTGGCAACCAAAGAAATGCCTTAAAATGCATCTTATTCCTGCAATAATCTTGAAAACTTTGGAGCCCCAAAAAAGGGGTTTACAGGCATCCTAGACCCCCTAAAGTCCAGAAAATGTTGGTGGCCCAAAAACTGTGTCAGAGAGCTCTGAATTTCCCAAAACCGTTGCAGTCTGAAAAGGGCATTAACCTACATGCTAGACCCCTGATAATCCCCAAAATATTTTGCGCACGAAAAATGCATCCTACACGCCTGAAAGTTCAAAAATGTTGGCAGCCCAAAAAATGTCTTAAAATGCATCTTATTCCTGCAATAATCTTGAAAACTTTGGAAGCTCAGAAAAGAGGTTTACAGGCATGCTAGACCCCCTAAAGTCCAGAAAATGCTGGTGGCCCAAAAACTGTGTCAGAGAGCTCTGAATTTCCCCAAAACATGTGCAGCCTAAAAAGGGCATTAACCCGCATCCTAGACCCCTTAAATTACCAAAAATATTTTTGACCCGAAAAATGCATCCTACACTACTGAAAGTTCAGAAAATGTTGGCAGCCTAAAAAAAGGCCTTAAAAATGCATTTCATTCCTGCAAAAATCTTGATAACTTTGGAGCCCCAAAAAAGGGGTTTACAGGCATCCTAGACCCCCTAAAGTCCAGAAAATGTTGGTGCCCAAAAACGGTGTCAGAGAGCTCTGAATGTCCCAAAAACATTTGCAGCCTGAAAAGGGCATCCTACATCCCTGCAAGTTCAGAAAATGTTGGCAGCACAAAAAAAGCCTTAAAATACATATTAGGCCTGCAAAAATGTAGAAAACTATAGAGGCCCAAAAAAGGGGTTTACAGGCATCCCAGACCCCCTAAAGTCCAGAAAATGTTGGTGGCCCAAAAACTGTGTCTGAGAGCTCTGAATGTCCCAAAACCCTTTTTGCAGTCTGAAAGGGGCATTAACCCACATCCTAGACCCCTGAAATTCCTAAAAACATTTATGGCCCGAAAAATGCATCCTACACCCCTGAAAGTTCAGAAAATGTTGGCAGCCCAAGAAATGCCTTAAAATGCATCTTATTCCTGCAATAATCTTAAAAACTTTGGAGCCCCAAAAAAGGGGTTTACAGGCATCCTAGACCCCCTAAAGTCCAGAAAATGTTGGTGTCCCAAAAACTGTGTCAGAGAGCTCTGAATTTCCCAAAACCATTTGCAGTCTGAAAAGGGCATTAACCCGCATGCTAGACCCCTGAAATTCCCCAAAATATTTTGGGAACGAAAAATGCATCCTACACCCCTGAAAGTTCAGAAACTTTTGGCAGCCCAAAAAAAGGCCTTAAATGCCTCTTAGGCCTACAAAAATGTAGAAAACTTTAGAGGCACAAAAAAGGGGTTTACAGGCATTGTAGACCCCCTAAAGTCCAGAAAATGTTGGTGCCCAAAAACGGTGTCAGAGAGCTCTGAATGTCCCAAAAACATTTGCAGCCTGAAAAGGGCATCCTACATCCCTGCAAGTTCAGAAAATGTTGGCAGCACAAAAAAGGCCTTAAAATACATATTAGGCCTGCAAAAATGTAGAAAACTATAGAGGCCCAAAAAAGGGGTTTACAGGCATCCTAGACCCCCTAAAGTCCAGAAAATGTTGGTGGCCCAAAAACTGTGTCAGAGAGCTCTGAATGTCCCAAAAATATTTGCAGCCTGAAAAGGGCTTTAACCCGAATCCTAGACCCCTGAAATTCCCAAAAAGATTTTTGGCCCGAAAAATGCATCCTACACCCCTGAAAGTTCAGAAAATGTTGGCAACCAAAGAAATGCCTTAAAATGCATCTTATTCCTGCAATAATCTTGAAAACTTTGGAGCCCCAAAAAAGGGGTTTACAGGCATCCTAGACCCCCTAAAGTCCAGAAAATGTTGGTGGCCCAAAAACTGTGTCAGAGAGCTCTGAATTTCCCAAAACCGTTGCAGTCTGAAAAGGGCATTAACCTACATGCTAGACCCCTGATAATCCCCAAAATATTTTGCGCACGAAAAATGCATCCTACACGCCTGAAAGTTCAAAAATGTTGGCAGCCCAAAAAATGTCTTAAAATGCATCTTATTCCTGCAATAATCTTGAAAACTTTGGAAGCTCAGAAAAGAGGTTTACAGGCATGCTAGACCCCCTAAAGTCCAGAAAATGCTGGTGGCCCAAAAACTGTGTCAGAGAGCTCTGAATTTCCCAAAAACATGTGCAGCCTAAAAAGGGCATTAACCCGCATCCTAGACCCCTTAAATTACCAAAAATATTTTTGACCCGAAAAATGCATCCTACACTACTGAAAGTTCAGAAAATGTTGGCAGCCTAAAAAAAGGCCTTAAAAATGCATTTCATTCCTGCAAAAATCTTGATAACTTTGGAGCCCCAAAAAAGGGGTTTACAGGCATCCTAGACCCCCTAAAGTCCAGAAAATGTTGGTGCCCAAAAACGGTGTCAGAGAGCTCTGAATGTCCCAAAAACATTTGCAGCCTGAAAAGGGCATCCTACATCCCTGCAAGTTCAGAAAATGTTGGCAGCACAAAAAAAGCCTTAAAATACATATTAGGCCTGCAAAAATGTAGAAAACTATAGAGGCCCAAAAAAGGGGTTTACAGGCATCCCAGACCCCCTAAAGTCCAGAAAATGTTGGTGGCCCAAAAACTGTGTCTGAGAGCTCTGAATGTCCCAAAACCCTTTTTGCAGTCTGAAAGGGGCATTAACCCACATCCTAGACCCCTGAAATTCCTAAAAACATTTATGGCCCGAAAAATGCATCCTACACCCCTGAAAGTTCAGAAAATGTTGGCAACCAAAGAAATGCCTTAAAATGCATCTTATTCCTGCAATAATCTTGAAAACTTTGGAGCCCCAAAAAAGGGGTTTACAGGCATCCTAGACCCCCTAAAGTCCAGAAAATGTTGGTGGCCCAAAAACTGTGTCAGAGAGCTCTGAATTTCCCAAAACCGTTGCAGTCTGAAAAGGGCATTAACCTACATGCTAGACCCCTGATAATCCCCAAAATATTTTGCGCACGAAAAATGCATCCTACACGCCTGAAAGTTCAAAAATGTTGGCAGCCCAAAAAATGTCTTAAAATGCATCTTATTCCTGCAATAATCTTGAAAACTTTGGAAGCTCAGAAAAGAGGTTTACAGGCATGCTAGACCCCCTAAAGTCCAGAAAATGCTGGTGGCCCAAAAACTGTGTCAGAGAGCTCTGAATTTCCCAAAAACATGTGCAGCCTAAAAAGGGCATTAACCCGCATCCTAGACCCCTTAAATTACCAAAAATATTTTTGACCCAAAAAATGCATCCTACATCTTTGAAAGTTCTGAAAATGTTGACAGCCCAAAAAAGGCCTTAAAATGCATCTTATTCCTGCAAAAATGTAGAAAACTTTGGAGGCCCAAAAAAGGGGGTTACAGGCATCCTAGACCCCCTAAAGTCCAGAAAATGTTGGTGGCTCAAAAACTGTGTCAGAGAGCTCTGAATGTCCCAAAAACATTTACAGCCTGAAAAGGGCATTAACCTGCATCCTAGTCCCCTGAATTTCCCCAAAACATTGTTGGCCCGACAAATGCATCCTACATCCCTGAAAGTTCAGAAAATGTTGGCAGCACATAAAAGGCCTTAAAAAACATATTAGACCTGCAAAAATGTAGAAAAGTTTAGAGGCCCAAAAAAGGGGTTTACAGGCATCCTAGATGCCCTAAAGTCCAGAAAATGTTGGTGCCCAAAAACGGTGTCAGAGAGCTCTGAATGTCCCAAAAACATTTGCAGCCTGAAAAGGGCTCTAACCCGCATCCTAGACCCCTAAAATTCCCCATAACATTGTTAGCCCGAAAAATGCATCCTACATCCTTGAAAGTTCAGAAACTGTTGGCAGCCAAAAAAGGCCTTAAAATGCATCTTATTCCTGCAATAATCTTGAAAAGTTTGGAGGCCCAAAAAAGGGGTTTACAGGCATCCTAGACCCCCTAAAGTCCAGAAAATGTTGGTGACCCAAAAACTGTGTCAGAGAGCTCTGAATATCCCAAAAACATTTGCAGCCTGAAAAGGGCATTAACCCGCATCCTAGACCCCTGAATTTCCCCAAAACATTGTTGGCTCGACAAATGCATCCTACATCCTTGAAAGTTCAGAAACTGTTGGCAGCCAAAAAAGGCCTTAAAATGCATCTTATTCCTGAAAAAATGTAGAAAACTTTGGAGGCCCAAAAGAGGGGTTTACAGGCATCTTAGACCCCCTAAAGTCCAGAAAATGTTGGTGGCCCAAAAACTGTGTCAGAGAGCTCTGAATGTCCCAAAAACATTTACAGCCTGAAAAGGGCATTAACCCGCATCCTAGACCCCTGAATTTCCCCATAACATTGTTAGCCCGAAAAATGCATCCTACACCACTGAAAGTTCAGAAAATGTTGGCAGCCTAAAAAAAGGCCTTAAAAATGCATTTCATTCCTGCAAAAATCTTGATAACTTTGGAGCCCCAAAAAAGGGGTTTACAGGCATCCTAGACCCCCTAAAGTCCAGAAAATTTTGGTGTCCCAAAAACTGTGTCAGAGAGCTCTGAATTTCCCAAAACCATGTGCAGCCTGAAAAGAGCTTTAACCCGAATCCTAGACCCCTGAAATTCCACAAAATATTTTGTGCACGAAAAATGCATCCTACCACCCGTGAAAGTTCAGAAAATGTTGGTGCCCAAAAAAGGCCTTAAGTGCCTCTTAGGCCTACAAAAATGTAGAAAACTTTAGAGGAACAAAAAAGGGGTTTACAGGCATCTTAGACCCCCTAAAGTCTAGAAAATGTTGGTACCCAAAAACAGTGTTAGAGAGCTCTGAATGTCCCAAAAACATTTGCAGCCTGAAAAGGGCATTAACCTGCATCCTAGACCCCTGAAATTCCCAAAAACATTTTTGCCCTGAAAAATGCATCCTACACCCCTAAAAGTACAAAAAATGTTGGCAGCCCAAAAAAAGGCCTTAAAATGCATCTTATTCCTGCAATAAACTTGAAAACTTTGGAGGCCCAAAAAAGGGCTTTACAGGCATCCTAGACCCCCTAAAGTCCAGAAAATGTTGGTGACCCAAAAACTGTGTCAGAGAGCTCTGAATTTCCCAAAACCATTTGCAGTCTGAAAAGGGCATTAACCCGCATGCTAGACCCCTGAAATTCCCCAAAATATTTTGGGAACGAAAAATGCATCCTACACCCCTGAAAGTTCAGAAACTTTTGGCAGCCCAAAAAAAGGCCCTGAATGCCTCTTAGGCCTACAAAAATGTAGAAAACTTTAGAGGCACAAAAAAGGGGTTTACAGGCATTGTAGACCCCCTAAAGTCCAGAAAATGTTGGTGTCCAAAAACGGTGTCAGAGAGCTCTGAATGTCCCAAAAACATTTGCAGCCTGAAAAGGGCATCCTACATCCCTGCAAATTCAGAAAATGTTGGCAGCACAAAAAAAGCCTTAAAATACATATTAGGCCTGCAAAAATGTAGAAAACTATAGAGGCCCAAAAAAGGGGTTTACAGGCATCCCAGACCCCCTAAAGTCCAGAAAATGTTGGTGGCCCAAAAACTGTGTCAGAGAGCTCTGAATGTCCCAAAACCCTTTTTGCAGTCTGAAAGGGGCATTAACCCACATCCTAGACCCCTGAAATTCCTAAAAACATTTATGGCCCGAAAAATGCATCCTACACCCCTGAAAGTTCAGAAAATGTTGGCAACCCAAGAAATGCCTTAAAATGCATCTTATTCCTGCAATAATCTTGAAAACTTTGGAGCCCCAAAAAAGGGGTTTACAGGCATCCTAGACCCCCTAAAGTCCAGAAAATGTTGGTGTCCCAAAAACTGTGTCAGAGAGCTCTGAATTTCCCAAAACCATTTGCAGTCTGAAAAGGGCATTAACCCGCATGCTAGACCCCTGAAATTCCACAAAATATTTTGTGCACGAAAAATGCATCCTACCACCCGTGAAAGTTCAGAAAATGTTGGCAGCCCAAAAAAGGCCTTAAGTGCCTCTTAGGCCTACAAAAATGTAGAAAACTTTAGAGGAACAAAAAAGGGGTTTACAGGCATCCTAGACCCCCTAAAGTCCAGAAAATGTTGGTACCCAAAAACAGTGTTAGAGAGCTCTGAATGTCCCAAAAACATTTGCAGCCTGAAAAGGGCATTAACCCGCATCCTAGACCCCTGAAATTCCCAAAAACATTTTTGCCCTGAAAAATGCATCCTACACCCCTAAAAGTACAAAAAATGTTGACAGCCTAAAAAAAGACCTTAAAATGCATCTTATTCCTGCAATGAACTTGAAAGCTTTGGAGGCCCAAAAAGGGGCTTTACAGGCATCCTAGAGCCCCTAAAGTCCAGAAAATGTTGGTGACCCAAAAACTGTGTCAGAGAGCTCTGAATTTCCCAAAACCATTTGCAGTCTGAAAAGGGCATTAACCCGCATGCTAGACCCCTGAAATTCCCCAAAATATTTTGGGAACGAAAAATGCATCCTACACCCCTGAAAGTTCAGAAACTTTTGGCAGCCCAAAAAAAGGCCTTAAATGCCTCTTAGGCCTACAAAAATGTAGAAAACTTTGGAGGCCCAAAAGAGGGGTTTACAGGCATCTTAGACCCCCTAAAGTCCAGAAAATGTTGGTGGCCCAAAAACTGTGTCAGAGAGCTCTGAATGTCCCAAAAACATTTACAGCCTGGAAAGGGCATTAACCCGCATCCTAGACACCTAAAATTCCCCATAACATTGTTAGCCCGAAAAATGCATCCTACACCACTGAAAGTTCAGAAAATGTTGGCAGCCTAAAAAAAGGCCTTAAAAATGCATTTCATTCCTGCAAAAATCTTGATAACTTTGGAGCCCCAAAAAAGGGGTTTACAGGCATCCTAGACCCCATAAAGTCCAGAAAATGTTGTTGCCCAGGAACGGTGTCAGAGAGCTCTGAATGTCCCAAAAACATTTGCAGCATGAAAAGGGCATTAACCTGCATCCTAGATCCCTTAAATTCCCAGAAACATTTTTGGCCCGAAAAATGCATCCTACACCCCTGAAAGTTCAGAAAATGTTGGCAACCCAAGAAATGCCTTAAAATGCATCTTATTCCTGCAATAATCTTGAAAACTTTGGAGCCCCAAAAAAGGGGTTTACAGGCATCCTAGAGCCCCTAAAGTCCAGAAAATGTTGGTGTCCCAAAAACTGTGTCAGAGAGCTCTGAATTTCCCAAAACCATTTGCAGTCTGAAAAGGGCATTAACCCGCATGCTAGACCCCTGAAATTCCATAAAATATTTTGTGCACGAAAAATGCATCCTACCACCCGTGAAAGTTCAGAAAATGTTGGCAGCCCAAAAAAGGCCTTAAGTGCCTCTTAGGCCTACAAAAATGTAGAAAACTTTAGAGGAACAAAAAAGGGGTTTACAGGCATCCTAGACCCCCTAAAGTCCAGAAAATGTTGGTACCCAAAAACAGTGTTAGAGAGCTCTGAATGTCCCAAAAACATTTGCAGCCTGAAAAGGGCATTAACCCGCATCCTAGACCCCTGAAATTCCCAAAAACATTTTTGCCCTGAAAAATGCATCCTACACCTCTAAAAGTACAAAAAATGTTGGCAGCCCAAAAAAAGGCCTTAAAATGCATTTTATTCCTGCAATAAACTTGAAAACTTTGGAGGCCCAAAAAAGGGCTTTACAGGCATCCTAGAACCCCTAAAGTCCAGCAAATGTTGGTGACCCAAAAACTGTGTCAGAGAGCTCTGAATTTCCCAAAACCATTTGCAGTCTGAAAAGGGCATTAACCCGCATGCTAGACCCCTGAAATTCCCCAAAATATTTTGGGAACGAAAAATGCATCCTACACCCCTGAAAGTTCAGAAACTTTTGGCAGCCCACAAAAAGGCCTTAAAAGCCTCTTAGGCCTGCAAAAATGTAGAAAACTATAGAGGCCAAAAAAAGGGGTTTACAGGCATCCTAGACCCCCTAAAGTCCAGAAAATGTTGGTGGCCCAAAAACTGTGTCAGAGAGCTCTGAATGTCCCAAAACCCTTTTTGCAGTCTGAACGGGGCATTAACCCACATCCTAGACCCATGAAATTCCTAAAAACATTTATGGCCTGAAAAATGCATCCTACACCCCTGAAAGTTCAGAAAATGTTGGCAGCCCAAAAAAAGACCTTACAATGCATCTCATTCCTGCAAACATCTTGATAACTTTGGAGGCCCAAAAAAGGGGTGTACATGCATCGTAGTCCCCTGAAAGTCCAAAAAATGTTGGTGGCCCAAAAACTGTCAGAGAGCTCTGAATGTCCCAAAAATATTTGCAGCCTGAAAAGGGCTTTAACCCAAATCCTAGACCCCTGAAATTCCCCAAAAACATTTTTGGCCCGAAAAATGCATCCTACACCCCTGAAAGTTCAGAAAATGTTGGCAACCAAAGAAATGCCTTAAAATGCATCTTATTCCCGCAATAATCTTGAAAACTTTGGAGCCCCAAAAAAGGGGTTTACAGGGATCCTAGACCCCCTAACGTCCAGAAAATATTGGTGGCCCAAAAACTGTGTCAGAGAGCTCTGAATTTCCCAAAACCGTTTGCAGTCTGAAAAGGGCATTAACCTACATGCTAGACCCCTGATAATCCCCAAAATATTTTGCGCACGAAAAATGCATCCTACACCCGTGAAAGTTCAAAAATGTTGGCAGCCCAAAAAAGGCCTTAAATGCCTCTTTGGCCTTCAAAAATGTAGAAAACTTTAGAGGCCCAAAAAAGGGGTTTACAGGCATCCTAGACCCCATAAAGTCCAGAAAATTTTGGTGCCCAAAAACGGTGTCAGGGAGCTCTGAATGTCCCAAAAACATTTGCACCCTGAAAAGGGCATTAACCCGCATCTAGACCCCTGAAATTCCCCAAAATATTTTTGGCCCGAAAAATGCATTCTACACCCCTGAAAGTTCAGAAAATGTTGGAAGCCCAAAATATGCCTTAAAATGCATCTTATTCCTGCCATAATCTTGAAAACTTTTAAGGCCCAAAAAAGGGGTTTACAGGCATCCTAGACCCCTGAAAGTCCAAAAAAGGTTGGTGGCCCAAAAACTGTCAGAGAGCTCTGTATGTCCCAAAACCATTTGCAGTCTGAAAAGGGCATTAACCCACATGCTAGACCCCTGAAATTCCCAAAATATTTTGGGCACGAAAAATGCATCCTACACCCCTGAAAGTTCAGAAAATGTTGGCAGCCTAAAAAAAGGCCTTAAAAATGCATCTCATTCCTGCAAACATCTTGATAACTTTGGAGGCCCAAAAAAGGGGTGTACATGCATCCTAGATGCCCTAAAGTCCAGAAAATGTTGGTGCCCAAAAACGGTGTCAGAGAGCTCTGAATGTCCCAAAAACATTTGCAGCCTAAAAAGGCCATTAACCCGCATCCTAGAGCCCTAAAATTCCCCATAACATTGTTAGCCCGAAAAATGCATCGTACATCCCTGAAAGTTCAGAGAATGTTGGCAACCCAAAAAATGCCTTAAAACGCATCTTATTCCTGCAATAATCTTGAAAACTTTGGAGGCCCAAAAAAGGGGTTTACAGGCATCCTAGACCCCCTAAAGTCCAGAAAATGTTGGTGACCCAAAAACTGTGTCAGAGAGCTCTGAATGTCCCAAAAACATTTGCAGCCTGAAAAGGGCATTAACCTGCATCCTAGACCCCTGAATTTCCCCAAAACATTGTTGGCCCGACAAATGCATCCTACATCCTTGAAAGTTCAGAAACTGTTGGCAGCCCAAAAAAGGCCTTAAAACGCATCTTATTCCTGAAAAAATGTAGAAAACTTTGGAGGACCAAAAGAGGGGTTTACAGGCATCTTAGACCCCTTAAAGTCCAGAAAATGTCGGTGGCCCAAAAACTGTGTCAGAGAGCTCTGAATGTCCCAAAACATTTACAGCCTGAAAAGGGCATTAACCCGCATCCTAGACCCCTAAAATTCCCCATAACATTGTTAGCCCGAAAAATGCATCCTACACCATTGAAAGTTCAGAAAATGTTGGCAGCCTAAAAAAAGGCCTCAAAAATGCATCTCATTCCTGCAAAAATCTTGATAACTTTGGAGCCCCAAAAAAGGGGTTTACAGGCATCCTAGACCCCCTAAAGTCCAGAAAATGTTGGTGTCCCAAAAACTGTGTCAGAGAGCTCTGAATTTCCCAAAACCATGTGCAGCCTGAAAAGGGCTTTAACCCGAATCCTAGACCCCTGAAATTCCCCAAAATATTTTGGGAACGAAAAATGCATCCTACACCCCTGAAAGTTCAGAAACTTTTGGCAGCCCAAAAAAAGGCCTTAAATGCCTCTTAGGCCTACAAAAATGTAGAAAACTTTAGAGGCACAAAAAAGGGGTTTACAGGCATTGTAGACCCCCTAAAGTCCAGAAAATGTTGGTGCCCAAAAACGGTGTCAGAGAGCTCTGAATGTCCCAAAAACATTTGCAGCCTGAAAAGGGCATCCTACATCCCTGCAAGTTCAGAAAATGTTGGCAGCACAAAAAAGGCCTTAAAATACATATTAGGCCTGCAAAAATGTAGAAAACTATAGAGGCCCAAAAAAGGGGTTTACAGGCATCCTAGACCCCCTAAAGTCCAGAAAATGTTGGTGGCCCAAAAACTGTGTCAGAGAGCTCTGAATGTCCCAAAAATATTTGCAGCCTGAAAAGGGCTTTAACCCGAATCCTAGACCCCTGAAATTCCCAAAAACATTTTTGGCCCGAAAAATGCACCCTACACCCCTGAAAGTTCAGAAAATGTTGGCAACCCAAGAAATGCCTTAAAATGCATCTTATTCCTGCAATAATCCTGAAAACTTTGGAGCCCCAAAAAAGGGGTTTACAAGCATCCTACACCCCCTAAAGTCCAGAAAATGTTGGTGTCCCAAAAACTGTGTCAGAGAGCTCTGAATTTCCCAAAACCATTTGCAGTCTGAAAAGGGCATTAACCCGCATGCTAGACCCCTAAAATTCCACAAAATATTTTGTGCACGAAAAATGCATCCTACCACCCGTGAAAGTTCAGAAAATGTTGGCAGCCCAAAAAAGGCCTTATGTGCCTCTTAGGCCTACAAAAATGTAGAAAACTTTAGAGGAACAAAAAAGGGGTTTACAGGCATCCTAGACCCCCTAAAGTCCAGAAAATGTTGGTACCCAAAAACAGTGTTAGAGAGCTCTGAATTTCCCAAAACCATTTGCAGTCTGAAAAGGGCATTAACCCGCATCCTAGACCCCTGAAATTCCCAAAAACATTTTAGCCCTGAAAAATGCATCCTACACCCCTAAAAGTACAAAAAATGTTGGCAGCCCAAAAAAAGGCCTTAAAATGCATCTTACTCCTGCAATAAACTTGAAAACTTTGGAGGCCCAAAAAAGGGCTTTACAGGCATCATAGACCCCCTAAAGTCCAGAAAATTTTGGTGGCCCAAAAACTGTGTCAGAGAGCTCTGAATTTCGCAAAACCATTTGCAGTCTGAAAAGGGCATTAACCCGCATGCTAGACCCCTGAAATTCCCCAAAATATTTTGGGAACGAAAAATGCATCCTACACCCTTGAAAGTTCAGAAACTTTTGGCAGCACAAAAAAAGGCCTCTTAGGCCTACAAAAATTTAGAAAACTTTAGAGCACAAAAAAGGGGTTTACAGGCATTGTATACCCCCTAAAGTCCAGAAAATGTTGGTGCCCAAAAACGGTGTCAGAGAGCTCTGAATGTCCCAAAAACATTTGCAGCCTGAAAAGGGCATCCTACATCCCTGCAAGTTCAGAAAATGTTGGCAGCACAAAAAAGCCTTAAAATACATATTAGGCCTGCAAACATGTAGAAAACTTTAGAGGCCCAAAAAAGGGGTTTACAGGCATCCTAGACCCCCTAAAGTCCAGAAAATGTTGGTGGCCCAAAAACTGTGTCAGAGAGCTCTGAATGTCCCAAAACCATTTGCAGTCTGAAAAGGGCATTAACCCGCATGCTAGACCCCTTAAATTCCCAAAAATATTTTTGACCCAAAAAATGCATCTACACCCCTGAAAATTCAGAAAATGTTGGCAGCCCAAAAAAGGCCTTTAATGCCTCTTAGGCCTACAAAAATGTATCAAACTTTAGAGGCACAAAAAAGGGGTTTACAGGCATCGTAGGCCCCCTAAAGTCCAGAAAATGTTGGTGCGCAAAAACAGTGTCAGAGAGCTCTGAATGTCCCAAAAACATTTGCAGCCTAAAAAGGGCATTAACCCGCATCCTAGACCCCTTAAATTACCAAAAATATTTTTGACCCAAAAAATGCATCCTACACCCCTGAAAATTCAGAAAATGTTGGCAGCCCAAAAAAGGCCTTAAATGCCTCTTAGGCCTACAAAAATGTAGAAAACTTTAGAGGCCCAAAAAAGGGGTTTACAGGCATCCTAGACCCCATAAAGTCCAGAAAATGTTGTTGCCCAGGAACGGTGTCAGAGAGCTCTGAATGTCCCAAAAACATTTGCAGCATGAAAAGGGCATTAACCCGCATCCTAGATCCCTTAAATTCCCAAAAACATTTTTGGCCCGAAAAATGCATCCTACACCCCTAAAAGTACACAAAATGTTGACAGCCCAAAAAAAGGCCTTAAAATGCATCTTATTCCTGCAATAAACTTGAAGACTTTGGAGGCCCAAAAAAAGGGCTTTACAGGCATCCTAGACCCCCTAAAGTCCAGAAAATGTTGGTGACCCAAAAACTGTGTCAGAGAGCTCTGAATTTCCCAAAACCATTTGCAGTCTGAAAAGGGCATTAACCCGCATGCTAGACCCCTGAAATTCCCCAAAATATTTTGGGAACGAAAAATGCATCCTACACCCCTGAAAGTTCAGAAACTTTTGGCAGCCCAAAAAAAGGCCTTAAATGCCTCTTAGGCCTACAAAAATGTAGAAAACTTTAGAGGCACAAAAAGGGGGTTTACAGGCATTGTAGACCCCCTAAAGTCCAGAAAATGTTGGTGCCCAAAAACGGTGTCAGAGAGCTCTGAATGTCCCAAAAACATTTGCAGCCTGACAAGGGCATCCTACATCCCTGCAAGTTCAGAAAATGTTGGCAGCACAAAAAAGCCTTAAAATACATATTAGGCCTGCAAAAATGTGGAAAACTATAGAGGCCCAAAAAAGGGGTTTACAGGCATCCTAGACCCCCTAAAGTCCAGAAAATGTTGGTGTCCCAAAAACTGTGTCAGAGAGCTCTGAATTTCCCAAAACCATTTGCAGTCTGAAAAGGGCATTAACCCGCATGCTAGACCCCTGAAATTCAACAAAATATTTTGTGCATGAAAAATCCATCCTACCACCCGTGAAAGTTCAGAAAATGTTGGCAGCCCAAAAAAGGCCTTAAGTGCCTCTTAGGCCTACAAAAATGTAGAAAACTTTAGAGGAACAAAAAAGGGGTTTACAGGCATCCTAGACCCCCTAAAGTCCAGAAAATGTTGGTACCCAAAAACAGTGTTAGAGAGCTCTGAATGTCCCAAAAACATGTGCAGCCTGAAAAGGGCATTAACCCGCATCCTAGACCCCTGAAATTCCCAAAAACATTTTTGCCCTGAAAAATGCATCCTACACCCCTAAAAGTACAAAAAATGTTGACAGCCCAAAAAAAGGCCTTAAAATGCATCTTATTCCTGCAATAAACTTGAAAACTTTGGAGGCCCAAAAAAGGGCTTTACAGGCATCTTAGACCCCCTAAAGTCCAGAAAATGTTGGTGACCCAAAAACTGTGTCAGAGAGCTCTGAATTTCCCAAAACCATTTGCAGTCTGAAAAGGGCATTAACCCGCATGCTAGACCCCTGAAATTCGCCAAAATATTTTGGGAACGAAAAATGCATCCTACACCCCTGAAAGTTCAGAAACTTTTGGCAGCCCAAAAAAAGGCCTTAAATGCCTCTCAGGCCTACAAAAATGTATAAAACTTTAGAGGCACAAAAAAGGGGTTTACAGGCATCCTAGACCCCCTAAAGTCCAGAAAATGTTGGTGTCCCAAAAACTGTGTCAGAGAGCTCTGAATTTCCCAAAACCATTTGCAGTCTGAAAAGGGCATTAACCCGCATGCTAGACCCCTGAAATTCAACAAAATATTTTGTGCATGAAAAATCCATCCTACCACCCGTGAAAGTTCAGAAAATGTTGGCAGCCCAAAAAAGGCCTTAAGTGCCTCTTAGGCCTACAAAAATGTAGAAAACTTTAGAGGAACAAAAAAGGGGTTTACAGGCATCCTAGACCCCCTAAAGTCCAGAAAATGTTGGTACCCAAAAACAGTGTTAGAGAGCTCTGAATGTCCCAAAAACATGTGCAGCCTGAAAAGGGCATTAACCCGCATCCTAGACCCCTGAAATTCCCAAAAACATTTTTGCCCTGAAAAATGCATCCTACACCCCTAAAAGTACAAAAAATGTTGACAGCCCAAAAAAAGGCCTTAAAATGCATCTTATTCCTGCAATAAACTTGAAAACTTTGGAGGCCCAAAAAAGGGCTTTACAGGCATCTTAGACCCCCTAAAGTCCAGAAAATGTTGGTGACCCAAAAACTGTGTCAGAGAGCTCTGAATTTCCCAAAACCATTTGCAGTCTGAAAAGGGCATTAACCCGCATGCTAGACCCTTGAAATTCGCCAAAATATTTTGGGAACGAAAAATGCATCCTACACCCCTGAAAGTTCAGAAACTTTTGGCAGCCCAAAAAAAGGCCTTAAATGCCTCTCAGGCCTACAAAAATGTAGAAAACTTTAGAGGCACAAAAAAGGGGTTTACAGGCATTGTAGACCCCCTAAAGTCCAGAAAATGTTGGTGCCCAAAAACGGTGTCAGAGAGCTCTGAATGTCCCAAAAACATTTGCAGCCTGAAAAGGGCATCCTACATCCCTGCAAGTTCAGAAAATGTTGGCAGCACAAAAAAAGCCTTAAAATACATATTAGGCCTGCAAAAATATAGAAAACTATAGAGGCCCAAAAAAGGGGTTTACAGGCCTCCTAGACCCCCTAAAGTCCAGAAAATGTTGGTGGCCCAAAAACTGTGTCAGAGAGCTCTGAATGTCCCAAAACCCTTTTTGCAGTCTGAAAGGGGCATTAACCCACATCCTAGACCCCTGAAATTCCTAAAAACATTTATGGCCCGAAAAATGCATCCTACACCCCTGAAAGTTCAGAAAATGTTGGCAGCCCAAAAAAAGGCCTTACAATGCATCTCATTCCTGCAAACATCTTGATAACTTTGGAGGCCCAAAAAAGGGGTGTACATGCATCTTAGTCCCCTGAAAGTCCAAAAAATGTTGGTGGCCCAAAAACTGTCAGAGAGCTCTGAATGTCCCAAAAATATTTGCAGCCTGAAAAGGGCTTTAACCCGAATCCTAGACCCCTGAAATTCCCAAAAACAATTTTGGCCCGAAAAATGCATCCTACACCCCTGAAAGTTCAGAAAATGTTGGCAACCAAAGAAATGCCTTAAAATGCATCTTATTCCTGCAATAATCTTGAAAACTTTGGAGCCCCAAAAAAGGGGTTTGCAGGCATCCTAGACCCCCTAAAGTCCAGAAAATGTTGGTGGCCCAAAAACTGTGTCAGAGAGCTCTGAATTTCCCAAAACCGTTTGCAGTCTGAAAAGGGCATTAACCTACATGCTAGACCCCTGATAATCCCCAAAATATTTTGTGCACGAAAAATGCATCCTACACGCCTGAAAGTTCAAAAATGTTGGCAGCCCAAAAAATGTCTTAAAATGCATCTTATTCCTGCAATAATCTTGACAACTTTGAAGCCCCAAAAAAGGGGTTTACAGGCATCCTAGACCCCCTAAAGTCCAGAAAATGTTGGTGTCCCAAAAACTGTGTCAGAGAGCTCTGAATTTCCCAAAACCATTTGCAGCCTGAAAAGGGCATTAACCCGCATGCTAGACCCCTGAAATTCCACAAAATATTTTGTGCACGAAAAATGCATCCTACCACCTGTGAAAGTTCAGAAAATGTTGGCAGCCCAAAAAAGGCCTTAAGTGCCTCTTAGGCCTAAAAAAACGTAGAAAACTTTAGAGGCACAAAAAAGGGGTTTACAGGCATTGTAGACCCCCTAAAGTCCAGAAAATGTTGGTGCCCAAAAACGGTGTCAGAGAGCTCTGAATGTCCCAAAAACATTTGCAGCCTGAAAAGGGCATCCTACATCCCTGCAAGATCAGAAAATGTTGGCAGCACAAAAAAGACTTAAAATACATATTAGGCCTGCAAAAATGTAGAAAACTTTAGAGGCACAAAAAAGGGGTTTACAGGTATCCTAGACCCCCTAAAGTCCAGAAAATGTTGGTGGCCCAAAAACTGTGTCAGAGAGCTCTAAATGTCCCAAAACCCTTTTGCAGTCTGAAAGGGGCATTAACCCGCATCCTAGACCCCTGAAATTCCACAAAATATTTTGTGCACGAAAAATGCATCCTACACCCCTGAAAGTTCAGAAAATGTTGGCAGCCCAAAAAAAGGCCTTAAAATGCATCTTATTCCTGCAATAATCTTGAAAACTTTGGAGGCCCAAAAAAGGGGTTACAGGCATCCTAGACTCCCTACATTCCAGAACATTTTGGTGCGCAAAAACGGTGTCAGAGAGCTCTCAATTTCCCAAAACCTTTTGCAGTTTGAAAAGGGCATTAACCCGCATGCTAGACCCCTTAAATTCCCAAAAATATTTTTGACCCAAAAAATGCACCTACACCCCTGAAAATTCAGAAAATGTTGGCAGCCCAAAAAAGGCCTTAAATGCCTCTTAGGCCTACAAAAATGTATCAAACTTTAGAGGCACAAAAAGGGGTTTACAGGCATCGTAGACCCCCTAAAGTCCAGAAAATTTTGGTGCGCAAAAACGGTGTCAGAGAGCTCTGAATGACCCAAAAACATTTGCAGCCTAAAAAGGGCATTAACCCGCATCCTAGACCCCTTAAATTACCAAAAATATTTTTGACCCAAAAAATGCATCCTACACCCCTGAAAATTCAGAAAATGTTGGCAGCCCAATAAAGGCCTTAAAATGCATCTTATTTCCTGCAATAATCTTGAAAACTTTGGAGGCCCAAAAAAGGGGTTTACCGGGATCCTAGACCCCCAAAAGTCCAGAAAATGTTGGTGCCCAAAAACGGTGTCAGAGAGCTCTGAATGTCCAAGAAACATTTGCAGTCTGAAAAGGGCATTAACCCGCATCCTAGACCACTTAAATTCCCAAAAATATTTTTGGCCTGAAAAATGCATCCTACACCCCTGAAAGTTCAGAAAATGTTGGCAGCCCAAAAAAGGCCTTAAATGCCTCTTTGGCCTTTAAAAATGTAGAAAACTTTAGAGGCCCAAAAAAGGGGTTTACAGGCATCCTAGACCCCATAAAGTCCAGAAAATGTTGGTGCCCAAAAACGGTGTCAGGGAGCTCTGAATGTCCCAAAAACATTTGCACCCTGAAAAGGGCATTAACCCGCATCTAGTCCCCTGAAATTCCCAAAAATATTTTTGGCCGAAAAATGCATCCTACACCCCTGAAAGTTCAGAAAATGTTGGAAGCCCAAAATATGCCTTAAAATGCATCTTATTCCTGCCATAATCTTGAAAACTTTTGAGGCCCAAAAAAGGGGTTTACAGGCATCCTAGACCCCTGAAAGTCCAAAAAAGGTTGGTGGCCCAAAAACTGTCAGAGAGCTCTGTATGTCCCAAAACCATTTGCAGTCTGAAAAGGGCATTAACCCACATGCTGGACCCCTGAAATTCCCAAAATATTTTGGGCACGAAAAATGCATCCTACACCCCTGAAAGTTCAGAAAATGTTGGCAGCGTAAAAAAAGGCCTTAAAAATGCATCTCATTCCTGCAAACAACTTGATAACTTTGGAGGCCCAAAAAAGGGGTGTACATGTATCCTAGATGCCCTAAAGTCCAGAAATTGTTGGTGCCCAAAAACGGTGTCAGAGAGCTCTGAATGTCCCAAAAACATTTGCAGCATGAAAAGGGCATTAACCCGCATACTAGACCCCTAAAAGTCCCCATAATCTTGTTAGCCCGAAAAATGCATCGTACATCCCTGAAAGTTCAGAGAATGTTGGCAACCCAAAAAATGCCTTAAAATGCATCTTATTCCTGCAATAATCTTCAAAACATTGGAGGCCCAAAAAAGGGGTTTACAGGCATCCTAGACCCCCTAAAGTCCAGAAAATGTTGGTGACCCAAAAACTGTGTCAGAGAGCTCTGAATATCCCAAAAACATTTGCAGCCTGAAAAGGGCATTAACCCGCATCCTAGACCCCTGAATTTCCCCAAAACATTGTTGGCTCGACAAATGCATCCTACATCCTTGAAAGTTCAGAAACTGTTGGCAGCCAAAAAAGGCCTTAAAATGCATCTTATTCCTGAAAAAATGTAGAAAACTTTGGAGGCCCAAAAGAGGGGTTTACAGGCATCTTAGACCCCCTAAAGTCCAGAAAATGTTGGTGGCCCAAAAACTGTGTCAGAGAGCTCTGAATGTCCCAAAAACATTTACAGCCTGAAAAGGGCATTAACCCGCATCCTAGACCCCTGAATTTCCCCATAACATTGTTAGCCCGAAAAATGCATCCTACACCACTGAAAGTTCAGAAAATGTTGGCAGCCTAAAAAAATGCCTTAAAAATGCATTTCATTCCTGCAAAAATCTTGATAACTTTGGAGCCCCAAAAAAGGGGTTTACAGGCATCCTAGACCCCCTAAAGTCCAGAAAATTTTGGTGTCCCAAAAACTGTGTCAGAGAGCTCTGAATTTCCCAAAACCATGTGCAGCCTGAAAAGAGCTTTAACCCGAATCCTAGACCCCTGAAATTCCACAAAATATTTTGTGCACGAAAAATGCATCCTACCACCCGTGAAAGTTCAGAAAATGTTGGTGCCCAAAAAAGGCCTTAAGTGCCTCTTAGGCCTACAAAAATGTAGTAAACTTTAGAGGAACAAAAAAGGGGTTTACAGGCATCTTAGACCCCCTAAAGTCTAGAAAATGTTGGTACCCAAAAACAGTGTTAGAGAGCTCTGAATGTCCCAAAAACATTTGCAGCCTGAAAAGGGCATTAACCTGCATCCTAGACCCCTGAAATTCCCAAAAACATTTTTGCCCTGAAAAATGCATCCTACACCCCTAAAAGTACAAAAAATGTTGGCAGCCCAAAAAAAGGCCTTAAAATGCATCTTATTCCTGCAATAAACTTGAAAACTTTGGAGGCCCAAAAAAGGGCTTTACAGGCATCCTAGACCCCCTAAAGTCCAGAAAATGTTGGTGACCCAAAAACTGTGTCAGAGAGCTCTGAATTTCCCAAAACCATTTGCAGTCTGAAAAGGGCATTAACCCGCATGCTAGACCCCTGAAATTCCCCAAAATATTTTGGGAACGAAAAATGCATCCTACACCCCTGAAAGTTCAGAAACTTTTGGCAGCCCAAAAAAAGGCCCTGAATGCCTCTTAGGCCTACAAAAATGTAGAAAACTTTAGAGGCACAAAAAAGGGGTTTACAGGCATTGTAGACCCCCTAAAGTCCAGAAAATGTTGGTGCCCAAAAACGGTGTCAGAGAGCTCTGAATGTCCCAAAAACATTTGCAGCCTGAAAAGGGCATCCTACATCCCTGCAAATTCAGAAAATGTTGGCAGCACAAAAAAGCCTTAAAATACATATTAGGCCTGCAAAAATGTAGAAAACTATAGAGGCCCAAAAAAGGGGTTTACAGGCATCCCAGACCCCCTAAAGTCCAGAAAATGTTGGTGGCCCAAAAACTGTGTCAGAGAGCTCTGAATGTCCCAAAACCCTTTTTGCAGTCTGAAAGGGGCATTAACCCACATCCTAGACCCCTGAAATTCCTAAAAACATTTATGGCCCGAAAAATGCATCCTACACCCCTGAAAGTTCAGAAAATGTTGGCAACCCAAGAAATGCCTTAAAATGCATCTTATTCCTGCAATAATCTTGAAAACTTTGGAGCCCCAAAAAAGGGGTTTACAGGCATCCTAGACCCCCTAAAGTCCAGAAAATGTTGGTGTCCCAAAAACTGTGTCAGAGAGCTCTGAATTTCCCAAAACCATTTGCAGTCTGAAAAGGGCATTAACCCGCATGCTAGACCCTTGAAATTCCACAAAATATTTTGTGCACGAAAAATGCATCCTACCACCCGTGAAAGTTCAGAAAATTTTGGCAGCCCAAAAAAGGCCTTAAGTGCCTCTTAGGCCTACAAAAATGTAGAAAACTTTAGAGGAACAAAAAAGGGGTTTACAGGCATCCTAGACCCCCTAAAGTCCAGAAAATGTTGGTACCCAAAAACAGTGTTAGAGAGCTCTGAATGTCCCAAAAACATTTGCAGCCTGAAAAGGGCATTAACCCGCATCCTAGACCCCTGAAATTCCCAAAAACATTTTTGCCCTGAAAAATGCATCCTACACCCCTAAAAGTACAAAAAATGTTGACAGCCCAAAAAAAGACCTTAAAATGCATCTTATTCCTGCAATGAACTTGAAAGCTTTGGAGGCCCAAAAAGGGGCTTTACAGGCATCCTAGAGCCCCTAAAGTCCAGAAAATGTTGGTGACCCAAAAACTGTGTCAGAGAGCTCTGAATTTCCCAAAACCATTTGCAGTCTGAAAAGGGCATTAACCCGCATGCTAGACCCCTGAAATTCCCCAAAATATTTTGGGAACGAAAAATGCATCCTACACCCCTGAAAGTTCAGAAACTTTTGGCAGCCCAAAAAAAGGCCTTAAATGCCTCTTAGGCCTACAAAAATGTAGAAAACATAGGAGGCCCAAAAGAGGGGTTTACAGGCATCTTAGACCCCCTAAAGTCCAGAAAATGTTGGTGGCCCAAAAACTGTGTCAGAGAGCTCTGAATGTCCCAAAAACATTTACAGCCTGGAAAGGTCATTAACCCGCATCCTAGACACCTAAAATTCCCCATAACATTGTTAGCCCGAAAAATGCATCCTACACCACTGAAAGTTCAGAAAATGTTGGCAGCCTAAAAAAAGGCCTTAAAAATGCATTTCATTCCTGCAAAAATCTTGATAACTTTGGAGCCCCAAAAAAGGGGTTTACAGGCATCCTAGACCCCATAAAGTCCAGAAAATGTTGTTGCCCAGGAACGGTGTCAGAGAGCTCTGAATGTCCCAAAAACATTTGCAGCATGAAAAGGGCATTAACCTGCATCCTAGATCCCTTAAATTCCCAGAAACATTTTTGGCCCGAAAAATGCATCCTACACCCCTGAAAGTTCAGAAAATGTTGGCAACCCAAGAAATGCCTTAAAATGCATCTTATTCCTGCAATAATCTTGAAAACTTTGGAGCCCCAAAAAAGGGGTTTACAGGCATCCTAGACCCCCTAAAGTCCAGAAAATGTTGGTGTCCCAAAAACTGTGTCAGAGAGCTCTGAATTTCCCAAAACCATTTGCAGTCTGAAAAGGGCATTAACCCGCATGCTAGACCCCTGAAATTCCATAAAATATTTTGTGCACGAAAAATGCATCCTACCACCCGTGAAAGTTCAGAAAATGTTGGCAGCCCAAAAAAGGCCTTAAATGCCTCTTAGGCCTACAAAAATGTATCAAACTTTAGAGGCACAAAAAGGGGTTTACAGGCATCGTAGACCCCCTAAAGTCCAGAAAATTTTGGTGCGCAAAAACGGTGTCAGAGAGCTCTGAATGACCCAAAAACATTTGCAGCCTAAAAAGGGCATTAACCCGCATCCTAGACCCCTTAAATTACCAAAAATATTTTTGACCCAAAAAATGCATCCTACACCCCTGAAAATTCAGAAAATGTTGGCAGCCCAATAAAGGCCTTAAAATGCATCTTATTTCCTGCAATAATCTTGAAAACTTTGGAGGCCCAAAAAAGGGGTTTACCGGGATCCTAGACCCCCAAAAGTCCAGAAAATGTTGGTGCCCAAAAACGGTGTCAGAGAGCTCTGAATGTCCAAGAAACATTTGCAGTCTGAAAAGGGCATTAACCCGCATCCTAGACCACTTAAATTCCCAAAAATATTTTTGGCCTGAAAAATGCATCCTACACCCCTGAAAGTTCAGAAAATGTTGGCAGCCCAAAAAAGGCCTTAAATGCCTCTTTGGCCTTTAAAAATGTAGAAAACTTTAGAGGCCCAAAAAAGGGGTTTACAGGCATCCTAGACCCCATAAAGTCCAGAAAATGTTGGTGCCCAAAAACGGTGTCAGGGAGCTCTGAATGTCCCAAAAACATTTGCACCCTGAAAAGGGCATTAACCCGCATCTAGTCCCCTGAAATTCCCAAAAATATTTTTGGCCGAAAAATGCATCCTACACCCCTGAAAGTTCAGAAAATGTTGGAAGCCCAAAATATGCCTTAAAATGCATCTTATTCCTGCCATAATCTTGAAAACTTTTGAGGCCCAAAAAAGGGGTTTACAGGCATCCTAGACCCCTGAAAGTCCAAAAAAGGTTGGTGGCCCAAAAACTGTCAGAGAGCTCTGTATGTCCCAAAACCATTTGCAGTCTGAAAAGGGCATTAACCCACATGCTGGACCCCTGAAATTCCCAAAATATTTTGGGCACGAAAAATGCATCCTACACCCCTGAAAGTTCAGAAAATGTTGGCAGCGTAAAAAAAGGCCTTAAAAATGCATCTCATTCCTGCAAACAACTTGATAACTTTGGAGGCCCAAAAAAGGGGTGTACATGTATCCTAGATGCCCTAAAGTCCAGAAATTGTTGGTGCCCAAAAACGGTGTCAGAGAGCTCTGAATGTCCCAAAAACATTTGCAGCATGAAAAGGGCATTAACCCGCATACTAGACCCCTAAAAGTCCCCATAATCTTGTTAGCCCGAAAAATGCATCGTACATCCCTGAAAGTTCAGAGAATGTTGGCAACCCAAAAAATGCCTTAAAATGCATCTTATTCCTGCAATAATCTTCAAAACATTGGAGGCCCAAAAAAGGGGTTTACAGGCATCCTAGACCCCCTAAAGTCCAGAAAATGTTGGTGACCCAAAAACTGTGTCAGAGAGCTCTGAATATCCCAAAAACATTTGCAGCCTGAAAAGGGCATTAACCCGCATCCTAGACCCCTGAATTTCCCCAAAACATTGTTGGCTCGACAAATGCATCCTACATCCTTGAAAGTTCAGAAACTGTTGGCAGCCAAAAAAGGCCTTAAAATGCATCTTATTCCTGAAAAAATGTAGAAAACTTTGGAGGCCCAAAAGAGGGGTTTACAGGCATCTTAGACCCCCTAAAGTCCAGAAAATGTTGGTGGCCCAAAAACTGTGTCAGAGAGCTCTGAATGTCCCAAAAACATTTACAGCCTGAAAAGGGCATTAACCCGCATCCTAGACCCCTGAATTTCCCCATAACATTGTTAGCCCGAAAAATGCATCCTACACCACTGAAAGTTCAGAAAATGTTGGCAGCCTAAAAAAATGCCTTAAAAATGCATTTCATTCCTGCAAAAATCTTGATAACTTTGGAGCCCCAAAAAAGGGGTTTACAGGCATCCTAGACCCCCTAAAGTCCAGAAAATTTTGGTGTCCCAAAAACTGTCAGAGAGCTCTGAATTTCCCAAAACCATGTGCAGCCTGAAAAGAGCTTTAACCCGAATCCTAGACCCCTGAAATTCCACAAAATATTTTGTGCACGAAAAATGCATCCTACCACCCGTGAAAGTTCAGAAAATGTTGGTGCCCAAAAAAGGCCTTAAGTGCCTCTTAGGCCTACAAAAATGTAGAAAACTTTAGAGGAACAAAAAAGGGGTTTACAGGCATCTTAGACCCCCTAAAGTCTAGAAAATGTTGGTACCCAAAAACAGTGTTAGAGAGCTCTGAATGTCCCAAAAACATTTGCAGCCTGAAAAGGGCATTAACCTGCATCCTAGACCCCTGAAATTCCCAAAAACATTTTTGCCCTGAAAAATGCATCCTACACCCCTAAAAGTACAAAAAATGTTGGCAGCCCAAAAAAAGGCCTTAAAATGCATCTTATTCCTGCAATAAACTTGAAAACTTTGGAGGCCCAAAAAAGGGCTTTACAGGCATCCTAGACCCCCTAAAGTCCAGAAAATGTTGGTGACCCAAAAACTGTGTCAGAGAGCTCTGAATTTCCCAAAACCATTTGCAGTCTGAAAAGGGCATTAACCCGCATGCTAGACCCCTGAAATTCCCCAAAATATTTTGGGAACGAAAAATGCATCCTACACCCCTGAAAGTTCAGAAACTTTTGGCAGCCCAAAAAAAGGCCCTGAATGCCTCTTAGGCCTACAAAAATGTAGAAAACTTTAGAGGCACAAAAAAGGGGTTTACAGGCATTGTAGACCCCCTAAAGTCCAGAAAATGTTGGTGCCCAAAAACGGTGTCAGAGAGCTCTGAATGTCCCAAAAACATTTGCAGCCTGAAAAGGGCATCCTACATCCCTGCAAATTCAGAAAATGTTGGCAGCACAAAAAAGCCTTAAAATACATATTAGGCCTGCAAAAATGTAGAAAACTATAGAGGCCCAAAAAAGGGGTTTACAGGCATCCCAGACCCCCTAAAGTCCAGAAAATGTTGGTGGCCCAAAAACTGTGTCAGAGAGCTCTGAATGTCCCAAAACCCTTTTTGCAGTCTGAAAGGGGCATTAACCCACATCCTAGACCCCTGAAATTCCTAAAAACATTTATGGCCCGAAAAATGCATCCTACACCCCTGAAAGTTCAGAAAATGTTGGCAACCCAAGAAATGCCTTAAAATGCATCTTATTCCTGCAATAATCTTGAAAACTTTGGAGCCCCAAAAAAGGGGTTTACAGGCATCCTAGACCCCCTAAAGTCCAGAAAATGTTGGTGTCCCAAAAACTGTGTCAGAGAGCTCTGAATTTCCCAAAACCATTTGCAGTCTGAAAAGGGCATTAACCCGCATGCTAGACCCCTGAAATTCCACAAAATATTTTGTGCACGAAAAATGCATCCTACCACCCGTGAAAGTTCAGAAAATTTTGGCAGCCCAAAAAAGGCCTTAAGTGCCTCTTAGGCCTACAAAAATGTAGAAAACTTTAGAGGAACAAAAAAGGGGTTTACAGGCATCCTAGACCCCCTAAAGTCCAGAAAATGTTGGTACCCAAAAACAGTGTTAGAGAGCTCTGAATGTCCCAAAAACATTTGCAGCCTGAAAAGGGCATTAACCCGCATCCTAGACCCCTGAAATTCCCAAAAACATTTTTGCCCTGAAAAATGCATCCTACACCCCTAAAAGTACAAAAAATGTTGACAGCCCAAAAAAAGGCCTTAAAATGCATCTTATTCCTGCAATAAACTTGAAAACTTTGGAGGCCCAAAAAAGGGCTTTACAGGCATCCTAGAGCCCCTAAAGTCCAGAAAATGTTGGTGACCCAAAAACTGTGTCAGAGAGCTCTGAATTTCCCAAAACCATTTGCAGTCTGAAAAGGGCATTAACCCGCATGCTAGACCCCTGAAATTCCATAAAATATTTTGTGCACGAAAAATGCATCCTACCACCCGTGAAAGTTCAGAAAATGTTGGCAGCCCAAAAAAGGCCTTAAGTGCCTCTTAGGCCTACAAAAATGTAGAAAACTTAAGAGGAACAAAAAAGGGGTTTACAGGCATCCTAGACCCCCTAAAGTCTAGAAAATGTTGGTACCCAAAAACAGTGTTAGAGAGCTCTGAATGTCCCAAAAACATTTGCAGCCTGAAAAGGGCATTAACCTGCATCCTAGACCCCTGAAATTCCCAAAAACATTTTTGCCCTGAAAAATGCATCCTACACCCCTAAAAGTACAAAAAATGTTGGCAGCCCAAAAAAAGGCCTTAAAATGCATCTTATTCCTGCAATAAACTTGAAAACTTTGGAGGCCCAAAAAAGGGCTTTACAGGCATCCTAGACCCCCTAAAGTCCAGAAAATGTTGGTGACCCAAAAACTGTGTCAGAGAGCTCTGAATTTCCCAAAACCATTTGCAGTCTGAAAAGGGCATTAACCCGCATGCTAGACCCCTGAAATTCCCCAAAATATTTTGGGAATGAAAAATGCATCCTACACCCCTGAAAGTTCAGAAACTTTTGGCAGCCCAAAAAAAGGCCCTGAATGCCTCTTAGGCCTACAAAAATGTAGAAAACTTTAGAGGCACAAAAAAGGGGTTTACAGGCATTGTAGACCCCCTAAAGTCCAGAAAATGTTGGTGCCCAAAAACGGTGTCAGAGAGCTCTGAATGTCCCAAAAACATTTGCAGCCTGAAAAGGGCATCCTACATCCCTGCAAATTCAGAAAATGTTGGCAGCACAAAAAAAGCCTTAAAATACATATTAGGCCTGCAAAAATGTAGAAAACTATAGAGGCCCAAAAAAGGGGTTTACAGGCATCCCAGACCCCCTAAAGTCCAGAAAATGTTGGTGGCCCAAAAACTGTGTCAGAGAGCTCTGAATGTCCCAAAACCCTTTTTGCAGTCTGAAAGGGGCATTAACCCACATCCTAGACCCCTGAAATTCCTAAAAACATTTATGGCCCGAAAAATGCATCCTACACCCCTGAAAGTTCAGAAAATGTTGGCAACCCAAGAAATGCCTTAAAATGCATCTTATTCCTGCAATAATCTTGAAAACTTTGGAGCCCCAAAAAAGGGGTTTACAGGCATCCTAGACCCCCTAAAGTCCAGAAAATGTTGGTGTCCCAAAAACTGTGTCAGAGAGCTCTGAATTTCCCAAAACCATTTGCAGTCTGAAAAGGGCATTAACCCGCATGCTAGACCCCTGAAATTCCACAAAATATTTTGTGCACGAAAAATGCATCCTACCACCCGTGAAAGTTCAGAAAATTTTGGCAGCCCAAAAAAGGCCTTAAGTGCCTCTTAGGCCTACAAAAATGTAGAAAACTTTAGAGGAACAAAAAAGGGGTTTACAGGCATCCTAGACCCCCTAAAGTCCAGAAAATGTTGGTACCCAAAAACAGTGTTAGAGAGCTCTGAATGTCCCAAAAACATTTGCAGCCTGAAAAGGGCATTAACCCGCATCCTAGACCCCTGAAATTCCCAAAAACATTTTTGCCCTGAAAAATGCATCCTACACCCCTAAAAGTACAAAAAATGTTGACAGCCCAAAAAAAGACCTTAAAATGCATCTTATTCCTGCAATGAACTTGAAAGCTTTGGAGGCCCAAAAAGGGGCTTTACAGGCATCCTAGAGCCCCTAAAGTCCAGAAAATGTTGGTGACCCAAAAACTGTGTTAGAGAGCTCTGAATTTCCCAAAACCATTTGCAGTCTGAAAAGGGCATTAACCCGCATGCTAGACCCCTGAAATTCCCCAAAATATTTTGGGAACGAAAAATGCATCCTACACCCCTGAAAGTTCAGAAACTTTTGGCAGCCCAAAAAAAGGCCTTAAATGCCTCTTAGGCCTACAAAAATGTAGAAAACTTAGGAGGCCCAAAAGAGGGGTTTACAGGCATCTTAGACCCCCTAAAGTCCAGAAAATGTTGGTGGCCCAAAAACTGTGTCAGAGAGCTCTGAATGTCCCAAAAACATTTACAGCCTGGAAAGGTCATTAACCCGCATCCTAGACACCTAAAATTCCCCATAACATTGTTAGCCCGAAAAATGCATCCTACACCACTGAAAGTTCAGAAAATGTTGGCAGCCTAAAAAAAGGCCTTAAAAATGCATTTCATTCCTGCAAAAATCTTGATAACTTTGGAGCCCCAAAAAAGGGGTTTACAGGCATCCTAGACCCCATAAAGTCCAGAAAATGTTGTTGCCCAGGAACGGTGTCAGAGAGCTCTGAATGTCCCAAAAACATTTGCAGCATGAAAAGGGCATTAACCTGCATCCTAGATCCCTTAAATTCCCAGAAACATTTTTGGCCCGAAAAATGCATCCTACACCCCTGAAAGTTCAGAAAATGTTGGCAACCCAAGAAATGCCTTAAAATGCATCTTATTCCTGCAATAATCTTGAAAACTTTGGAGCCCCAAAAAAGGGGTTTACAGGCATCCTAGACCCCCTAAAGTCCAGAAAATGTTGGTGTCCCAAAAACTGTGTCAGAGAGCTCTGAATTTCCCAAAACCATTTGCAGTCTGAAAAGGGCATTAACCCGCATGCTAGACCCCTGAAATTCCATAAAATATTTTGTGCACGAAAAATGCATCCTACCACCCGTGAAAGTTCAGAAAATGTTGGCAGCCCAAAAAAGGCCTTAAGTGCCTCTTAGGCCTACAAAAATGTAGAAAACTTTAGAGGAACAAAAAAGGGGTTTACAGGCATCCTAGACCCCCTAAAGTCCAGAAAATGTTGGTACCCAAAAACAGTGTTAGAGAGCTCTGAATGTCCCAAAAACATTTGCAGCCTGAAAAGGGCATTAACCCGCATCCTAGACCCCTGAAATTCCCAAAAACATTTTTGCCCTGAAAAATGCATCCTACACCTCTAAAAGTACAAAAAATGTTGGCAGCCCAAAAAAAGGCCTTAAAATGCATTTTATTCCTGCAATAAACTTGAAAGCTTTGGAGGCCCAAAAAAGGGCTTTACAGGCATCCTAGAACCCCTAAAGTCCAGCAAATGTTGGTGACCCAAAAACTGTGTCAGAGAGCTCTGAATTTCCCAAAACCATTTGCAGTCTGAAAAGGGCATTAACCCGCATGCTAGACCCTTGAAATTCGCCAAAATATTTTGGGAACGAAAAATGCATCCTACACCCCTGAAAGTTCAGAAACTTTTGGCAGCCCAAAAAAAGGCCTTAAATGCCTCTCAGGCCTACAAAAATGTAGAAAACTTTAGAGGCACAAAAAAGGGGTTTACAGGCATTGTAGACCCCCTAAAGTCCAGAAAATGTTGGTGCCCAAAAACGGTGTCAGAGAGCTCTGAATGTCCCAAAAACATTTGCAGCCTGAAAAGGGCATCCTACATCCCTGCAAGTTCAGAAAATGTTGGCAGCACAAAAAAAGCCTTAAAATACATATTAGGCCTGCAAAAATATAGAAAACTATAGAGGCCCAAAAAAGGGGTTTACAGGCCTCCTAGACCCCCTAAAGTCCAGAAAATGTTGGTGGCCCAAAAACTGTGTCAGAGAGCTCTGAATGTCCCAAAACCCTTTTTGCAGTCTGAAAGGGGCATTAACCCACATCCTAGACCCCTGAAATTCCTAAAAACATTTATGGCCCGAAAAATGCATCCTACACCCCTGAAAGTTCAGAAAATGTTGGCAGCCCAAAAAAAGGCCTTACAATGCATCTCATTCCTGCAAACATCTTGATAACTTTGGAGGCCCAAAAAAGGGGTGTACATGCATCTTAGTCCCCTGAAAGTCCAAAAAATGTTGGTGGCCCAAAAACTGTCAGAGAGCTCTGAATGTCCCAAAAATATTTGCAGCCTGAAAAGGGCTTTAACCCGAATCCTAGACCCCTGAAATTCCCAAAAACAATTTTGGCCCGAAAAATGCATCCTACACCCCTGAAAGTTCAGAAAATGTTGGCAACCAAAGAAATGCCTTAAAATGCATCTTATTCCTGCAATAATCTTGAAAACTTTGGAGCCCCAAAAAAGGGGTTTGCAGGCATCCTAGACCCCCTAAAGTCCAGAAAATGTTGGTGGCCCAAAAACTGTGTCAGAGAGCTCTGAATTTCCCAAAACCGTTTGCAGTCTGAAAAGGGCATTAACCTACATGCTAGACCCTGATAATCCCCAAAATATTTTGTGCACGAAAAATGCATCCTACACGCCTGAAAGTTCAAAAATGTTGGCAGCCCAAAAAATGTCTTAAAATGCATCTTATTCCTGCAATAATCTTGACAACTTTGAAGCCCCAAAAAAGGGGTTTACAGGCATCCTAGACCCCCTAAAGTCCAGAAAATGTTGGTGTCCCAAAAACTGTGTCAGAGAGCTCTGAATTTCCCAAAACCATTTGCAGCCTGAAAAGGGCATTAACCCGCATGCTAGACCCCTGAAATTCCACAAAATATTTTGTGCACGAAAAATGCATCCTACCACCTGTGAAAGTTCAGAAAATGTTGGCAGCCCAAAAAAGGCCTTAAGTGCCTCTTAGGCCTAAAAAAACGTAGAAAACTTTAGAGGCACAAAAAAGGGGTTTACAGGCATTGTAGACCCCCTAAAGTCCAGAAAATGTTGGTGCCCAAAAACGGTGTCAGAGAGCTCTGAATGTCCCAAAAACATTTGCAGCCTGAAAAGGGCATCCTACATCCCTGCAAGATCAGAAAATGTTGGCAGCACAAAAAAAGACTTAAAATACATATTAGGCCTGCAAAAATGTAGAAAACTTTAGAGGCACAAAAAAGGGGTTTACAGGTATCCTAGACCCCCTAAAGTCCAGAAAATGTTGGTGGCCCAAAAACTGTGTCAGAGAGCTCTAAATGTCCCAAAACCCTTTTGCAGTCTGAAAGGGGCATTAACCCGCATCCTAGACCCCTGAAATTCCACAAAATATTTTGTGCACGAAAAATGCATCCTACACCCCTGAAAGTTCAGAAAATGTTGGCAGCCCAAAAAAAGACCTTAAAATGCATCTTATTCCTGCAATAATCTTGAAAACTTTGGAGGCCCAAAAAAGGGGTTACAGGCATCCTAGACTCCCTACATTCCAGAACATTTTGGTGCGCAAAAACGGTGTCAGAGAGCTCTCAATTTCCCAAAACCTTTTGCAGTTTGAAAAGGGCATTAACCCGCATGCTAGACCCCTTAAATTCCCAAAAATATTTTTGACCCAAAAAATGCACCTACACCCCTGAAAATTCAGAAAATGTTGGCAGCCCAAAAAAGGCCTTAAATGCCTCTTAGGCCTACAAAAATGTATCAAACTTTAGAGGCACAAAAAGGGGTTTACAGGCATCGTAGACCCCCTAAAGTCCAGAAAATTTTGGTGCGCAAAAACGGTGTCAGAGAGCTCTGAATGACCCAAAAACATTTGCAGCCTAAAAAGGGCATTAACCCGCATCCTAGACCCCTTAAATTACCAAAAATATTTTTGACCCAAAAAATGCATCCTACACCCCTGAAAATTCAGAAAATGTTGGCAGCCCAATAAAGGCCTTAAAATGCATCTTATTTCCTGCAATAATCTTGAAAACTTTGGAGGCCCAAAAAAGGGGTTTACCGGGATCCTAGACCCCCAAAAGTCCAGAAAATGTTGGTGCCCAAAAACGGTGTCAGAGAGCTCTGAATGTCCAAGAAACATTTGCAGTCTGAAAAGGGCATTAACCCGCATCCTAGACCACTTAAATTCCCAAAAATATTTTTGGCCTGAAAAATGCATCCTACACCCCTGAAAGTTCAGAAAATGTTGGCAGCCCAAAAAAGGCCTTAAATGCCTCTTTGGCCTTTAAAAATGTAGAAAACTTTAGAGGCCCAAAAAAGGGGTTTACAGGCATCCTAGACCCCATAAAGTCCAGAAAATGTTGGTGCCCAAAAACGGTGTCAGGGAGCTCTGAATGTCCCAAAAACATTTGCACCCTGAAAAGGGCATTAACCCGCATCTAGTCCCCTGAAATTCCCAAAAATATTTTTGGCCGAAAAATGCATCCTACACCCCTGAAAGTTCAGAAAATGTTGGAAGCCCAAAATATGCCTTAAAATGCATCTTATTCCTGCCATAATCTTGAAAACTTTTGAGGCCCAAAAAAGGGGTTTACAGGCATCCTAGACCCCTGAAAGTCCAAAAAAGGTTGGTGGCCCAAAAACTGTCAGAGAGCTCTGTATGTCCCAAAACCATTTGCAGTCTGAAAAGGGCATTAACCCACATGCTGGACCCCTGAAATTCCCAAAATATTTTGGGCACGAAAAATGCATCCTACACCCCTGAAAGTTCAGAAAATGTTGGCAGCGTAAAAAAAGGCCTTAAAAATGCATCTCATTCCTGCAAACAACTTGATAACTTTGGAGGCCCAAAAAAGGGGTGTACATGTATCCTAGATGCCCTAAAGTCCAGAAATTGTTGGTGCCCAAAAACGGTGTCAGAGAGCTCTGAATGTCCCAAAAACATTTGCAGCATGAAAAGGGCATTAACCCGCATACTAGACCCCTAAAAGTCCCCATAATCTTGTTAGCCCGAAAAATGCATCGTACATCCCTGAAAGTTCAGAGAATGTTGGCAACCCAAAAAATGCCTTAAAATGCATCTTATTCCTGCAATAATCTTCAAAACATTGGAGGCCCAAAAAAGGGGTTTACAGGCATCCTAGACCCCCTAAAGTCCAGAAAATGTTGGTGACCCAAAAACTGTGTCAGAGAGCTCTGAATATCCCAAAAACATTTGCAGCCTGAAAAGGGCATTAACCCGCATCCTAGACCCCTGAATTTCCCCAAAACATTGTTGGCTCGACAAATGCATCCTACATCCTTGAAAGTTCAGAAACTGTTGGCAGCCAAAAAAGGCCTTAAAATGCATCTTATTCCTGAAAAAATGTAGAAAACTTTGGAGGCCCAAAAGAGGGGTTTACAGGCATCTTAGACCCCCTAAAGTCCAGAAAATGTTGGTGGCCCAAAAACTGTGTCAGAGAGCTCTGAATGTCCCAAAAACATTTACAGCCTGAAAAGGGCATTAACCCGCATCCTAGACCCCTGAATTTCCCCATAACATTGTTAGCCCGAAAAATGCATCCTACACCACTGAAAGTTCAGAAAATGTTGGCAGCCTAAAAAAATGCCTTAAAAAAAATGCATTTCATTCCTGCAAAAATCTTGATAACTTTGGAGCCCCAAAAAAGGGGTTTACAGGCATCCTAGACCCCCTAAAGTCCAGAAAATTTTGGTGTCCCAAAAACTGTGTCAGAGAGCTCTGAATTTCCCAAAACCATGTGCAGCCTGAAAAGAGCTTTAACCCGAATCCTAGACCCCTGAAATTCCACAAAATATTTTGTGCACGAAAAATGCATCCTACCACCCGTGAAAGTTCAGAAAATGTTGGTGCCCAAAAAAGGCCTTAAGTGCCTCTTAGGCCTACAAAAATGTAGAAAACTTTAGAGGAACAAAAAAGGGGTTTACAGGCATCTTAGACCCCCTAAAGTCTAGAAAATGTTGGTACCCAAAAACAGTGTTAGAGAGCTCTGAATGTCCCAAAAACATTTGCAGCCTGAAAAGGGCATTAACCTGCATCCTAGACCCCTGAAATTCCCAAAAACATTTTTGCCCTGAAAAATGCATCCTACACCCCTAAAAGTACAAAAAATGTTGGCAGCCCAAAAAAAGGCCTTAAAATGCATCTTATTCCTGCAATAAACTTGAAAACTTTGGAGGCCCAAAAAAGGGCTTTACAGGCATCCTAGACCCCCTAAAGTCCAGAAAATGTTGGTGACCCAAAAACTGTGTCAGAGAGCTCTGAATTTCCCAAAACCATTTGCAGTCTGAAAAGGGCATTAACCCGCATGCTAGACCCCTGAAATTCCCCAAAATATTTTGGGAACGAAAAATGCATCCTACACCCCTGAAAGTTCAGAAACTTTTGGCAGCCCAAAAAAAGGCCCTGAATGCCTCTTAGGCCTACAAAAATGTAGAAAACTTTAGAGGCACAAAAAAGGGGTTTACAGGCATTGTAGACCCCCTAAAGTCCAGAAAATGTTGGTGCCCAAAAACGGTGTCAGAGAGCTCTGAATGTCCCAAAAACATTTGCAGCCTGAAAAGGGCATCCTACATCCCTGCAAATTCAGAAAATGTTGGCAGCACAAAAAAAGCCTTAAAATACATATTAGGCCTGCAAAAATGTAGAAAACTATAGAGGCCCAAAAAAGGGGTTTACAGGCATCCCAGACCCCCTAAAGTCCAGAAAATGTTGGTGGCCCAAAAACTGTGTCAGAGAGCTCTGAATGTCCCAAAACCCTTTTTGCAGTCTGAAAGGGGCATTAACCCACATCCTAGACCCCTGAAATTCCTAAAAACATTTATGGCCCGAAAAATGCATCCTACACCCCTGAAAGTTCAGAAAATGTTGGCAACCCAAGAAATGCCTTAAAATGCATCTTATTCCTGCAATAATCTTGAAAACTTTGGAGCCCCAAAAAAGGGGTTTACAGGCATCCTAGACCCCCTAAAGTCCAGAAAATGTTGGTGTCCCAAAAACTGTGTCAGAGAGCTCTGAATTTCCCAAAACCATTTGCAGTCTGAAAAGGGCATTAACCCGCATGCTAGACCCCTGAAATTCCACAAAATATTTTGTGCACGAAAAATGCATCCTACCACCCGTGAAAGTTCAGAAAATTTTGGCAGCCCAAAAAAGGCCTTAAGTGCCTCTTAGGCCTACAAAAATGTAGAAAACTTTAGAGGAACAAAAAAGGGGTTTACAGGCATCCTAGACCCCCTAAAGTCCAGAAAATGTTGGTACCCAAAAACAGTGTTAGAGAGCTCTGAATGTCCCAAAAACATTTGCAGCCTGAAAAGGGCATTAACCCGCATCCTAGACCCCTGAAATTCCCAAAAACATTTTTGCCCTGAAAAATGCATCCTACACCCCTAAAAGTACAAAAAATGTTGACAGCCCAAAAAAAGACCTTAAAATGCATCTTATTCCTGCAATGAACTTGAAAGCTTTGGAGGCCCAAAAAGGGGCTTTACAGGCATCCTAGAGCCCCTAAAGTCCAGAAAATGTTGGTGACCCAAAAACTGTGTCAGAGAGCTCTGAATTTCCCAAAACCATTTGCAGTCTGAAAAGGGCATTAACCCGCATGCTAGACCCCTGAAATTCCCCAAAATATTTTGGGAACGAAAAATGCATCCTACACCCCTGAAAGTTCAGAAACTTTTGGCAGCCCAAAAAAAGGCCTTAAATGCCTCTTAGGCCTACAAAAATGTAGAAAACATAGGAGGCCCAAAAGAGGGGTTTACAGGCATCTTAGACCCCCTAAAGTCCAGAAAATGTTGGTGGCCCAAAAACTGTGTCAGAGAGCTCTGAATGTCCCAAAAACATTTACAGCCTGGAAAGGTCATTAACCCGCATCCTAGACACCTAAAATTCCCCATAACATTGTTAGCCCGAAAAATGCATCCTACACCACTGAAAGTTCAGAAAATGTTGGCAGCCTAAAAAAAGGCCTTAAAAATGCATTTCATTCCTGCAAAAATCTTGATAACTTTGGAGCCCCAAAAAAGGGGTTTACAGGCATCCTAGACCCCATAAAGTCCAGAAAATGTTGTTGCCCAGGAACGGTGTCAGAGAGCTCTGAATGTCCCAAAAACATTTGCAGCATGAAAAGGGCATTAACCTGCATCCTAGATCCCTTAAATTCCCAGAAACATTTTTGGCCCGAAAAATGCATCCTACACCCCTGAAAGTTCAGAAAATGTTGGCAACCCAAGAAATGCCTTAAAATGCATCTTATTCCTGCAATAATCTTGAAAACTTTGGAGCCCCAAAAAAGGGGTTTACAGGCATCCTAGACCCCCTAAAGTCCAGAAAATGTTGGTGTCCCAAAAACTGTGTCAGAGAGCTCTGAATTTCCCAAAACCATTTGCAGTCTGAAAAGGGCATTAACCCGCATGCTAGACCCCTGAAATTCCATAAAATATTTTGTGCACGAAAAATGCATCCTACCACCCGTGAAAGTTCAGAAAATGTTGGCAGCCCAAAAAAGGCCTTAAGTGCCTCTTAGGCCTACAAAAATGTAGAAAACTTAAGAGGAACAAAAGAGGGGTTTACAGGCATCCTAGACCCCCTAAAGTCCAGAAAATGTTGGTGGCCCAAAAACTGTGTCAGAGAGCTCTGAATGTCCCAAAAACATTTACAGCCTGGAAAGGTCATTAACCCGCATCCTAGACACCTAAAATTCCCCATAACATTGTTAGCCCGAAAAATGCATCCTACACCACTGAAAGTTCAGAAAATGTTGGCAGCCTAAAAAAAGGCCTTAAAAATGCATTTCATTCCTGCAAAAATCTTGATAACTTTGGAGCCCCAAAAAAGGGGTTTACAGGCATCCTAGACCCCATAAAGTCCAGAAAATGTTGTTGCCCAGGAACGGTGTCAGAGAGCTCTGAATGTCCCAAAAACATTTGCAGCATGAAAAGGGCATTAACCTGCATCCTAGATCCCTTAAATTCCCAGAAACATTTTTGGCCCGAAAAATGCATCCTACACCCCTGAAAGTTCAGAAAATGTTGGCAACCCAAGAAATGCCTTAAAATGCATCTTATTCCTGCAATAATCTTGAAAACTTTGGAGCCCCAAAAAAGGGGTTTACAGGCATCCTAGACCCCCTAAAGTCCAGAAAATGTTGGTGTCCCAAAAACTGTGTCAGAGAGCTCTGAATTTCCCAAAACCATTTGCAGTCTGAAAAGGGCATTAACCCGCATGCTAGACCCCTGAAATTCCATAAAATATTTTGTGCACGAAAAATGCATCCTACCACCCGTGAAAGTTCAGAAAATGTTGGCAGCCCAAAAAAGGCCTTAAGTGCCTCTTAGGCCTACAAAAATGTAGAAAACTTAAGAGGAACAAAAGAGGGGTTTACAGGCATCCTAGACCCCCTAAAGTCTAGAAAATGTTGGTACCCAAAAACAGTGTTAGAGAGCTCTGAATGTCCCAAAAACATTTGCAGCCTGAAAAGGGCATTAACCTGCATCCTAGACCCCTGAAATTCCCAAAAACATTTTTGCCCTGAAAAATGCATCCTACACCCCTAAAAGTACAAAAAATGTTGGCAGCCCAAAAAAAGGCCTTAAAATGCATCTTATTCCTGCAATAAACTTGAAAACTTTGGAGGCCCAAAAAAGGGCTTTACAGGCATCCTAGACCCCCTAAAGTCCAGAAAATGTTGGTGACCCAAAAACTGTGTCAGAGAGCTCTGAATTTCCCAAAACCATTTGCAGTCTGAAAAGGGCATTAACCCGCATGCTAGACCCCTGAAATTCCCCAAAATATTTTGGGAACGAAAAATGCATCCTACACCCCTGAAAGTTCAGAAACTTTTGGCAGCCCAAAAAAAGGCCCTGAATGCCTCTTAGGCCTACAAAAATGTAGAAAACTTTAGAGGCACAAAAAAGGGGTTTACAGGCATTGTAGACCCCCTAAAGTCCAGAAAATGTTGGTGCCCAAAAACGGTGTCAGAGAGCTCTGAATGTCCCAAAAACATTTGCAGCCTGAAAAGGGCATCCTACATCCCTGCAAATTCAGAAAATGTTGGCAGCACAAAAAAAGCCTTAAAATACATATTAGGCCTGCAAAAATGTAGAAAACTATAGAGGCCCAAAAAAGGGGTTTACAGGCATCCCAGACCCCCTAAAGTCCAGAAAATGTTGGTGGCCCAAAAACTGTGTCAGAGAGCTCTGAATGTCCCAAAACCCTTTTTGCAGTCTGAAAGGGGCATTAACCCACATCCTAGACCCCTGAAATTCCTAAAAACATTTATGGCCCGAAAAATGCATCCTACACCCCTGAAAGTTCAGAAAATGTTGGCAACCCAAGAAATGCCTTAAAATGCATCTTATTCCTGCAATAATCTTGAAAACTTTGGAGCCCCAAAAAAGGGGTTTACAGGCATCCTAGACCCCCTAAAGTCCAGAAAATGTTGGTGTCCCAAAAACTGTGTCAGAGAGCTCTGAATTTCCCAAAACCATTTGCAGTCTGAAAAGGGCATTAACCCGCATGCTAGACCCCTGAAATTCCACAAAATATTTTGTGCACGAAAAATGCATCCTACCACCCGTGAAAGTTCAGAAAATTTTGGCAGCCCAAAAAAGGCCTTAAGTGCCTCTTAGGCCTACAAAAATGTAGAAAACTTTAGAGGAACAAAAAAGGGGTTTACAGGCATCCTAGACCCCCTAAAGTCCAGAAAATGTTGGTACCCAAAAACAGTGTTAGAGAGCTCTGAATGTCCCAAAAACATTTGCAGCCTGAAAAGGGCATTAACCCGCATCCTAGACCCCTGAAATTCCCAAAAACATTTTTGCCCTGAAAAATGCATCCTACACCCCTAAAAGTACAAAAAATGTTGACAGCCCAAAAAAAGACCTTAAAATGCATCTTATTCCTGCAATGAACTTGAAAGCTTTGGAGGCCCAAAAAGGGGCTTTACAGGCATCCTAGAGCCCCTAAAGTCCAGAAAATGTTGGTGACCCAAAAACTGTGTCAGAGAGCTCTGAATTTCCCAAAACCATTTGCAGTCTGAAAAGGGCATTAACCCCCATGCTAGACCCCTGAAATTCCCCAAAATATTTTGGGAACGAAAAATGCATCCTACACCCCTGAAAGTTCAGAAACTTTTGGCAGCCCAAAAAAAGGCCTTAAATGCCTCTTAGGCCTACAAAAATGTAGAAAACTTAGGAGGCCCAAAAGAGGGGTTTACAGGCATCTTAGACCCCCTAAAGTCCAGAAAATGTTGGTGGCCCAAAAACTGTGTCAGAGAGCTCTGAATGTCCCAAAAACATTTACAGCCTGGAAAGGTCATTAACCCGCATCCTAGACACCTAAAATTCCCCATAACATTGTTAGCCCGAAAAATGCATCCTACACCACTGAAAGTTCAGAAAATGTTGGCAGCCTAAAAAAGGCCTTAAAAATGCATTTCATTCCTGCAAAAATCTTGATAACTTTGGAGCCCCAAAAAAGGGGTTTACAGGCATCCTAGACCCCATAAAGTCCAGAAAATGTTGTTGCCCAGGAACGGTGTCAGAGAGCTCTGAATGTCCCAAAAACATTTGCAGCATGAAAAGGGCATTAACCTGCATCCTAGATCCCTTAAATTCCCAGAAACATTTTTGGCCCGAAAAATGCATCCTACACCCCTGAAAGTTCAGAAAATGTTGGCAACCCAAGAAATGCCTTAAAATGCATCTTATTCCTGCAATAATCTTGAAAACTTTGGAGCCCCAAAAAAGGGGTTTACAGGCATCCTAGACCCCCTAAAGTCCAGAAAATGTTGGTGTCCCAAAAACTGTGTCAGAGAGCTCTGAATTTCCCAAAACCATTTGCAGTCTGAAAAGGGCATTAACCCGCATGCTAGACCCCTGAAATTCCATAAAATATTTTGTGCACGAAAAATGCATCCTACCACCCGTGAAAGTTCAGAAAATGTTGGCAGCCCAAAAAAGGCCTTAAGTGCCTCTTAGGCCTACAAAAATGTAGAAAACTTTAGAGGAACAAAAAAGGGGTTTACAGGCATCCTAGACCCCCTAAAGTCCAGAAAATGTTGGTACCCAAAAACAGTGTTAGAGAGCTCTGAATGTCCCAAAAACATTTGCAGCCTGAAAAGGGCATTAACCCGCATCCTAGACCCCTGAAATTCCCAAAAACATTTTTGCCCTGAAAAATGCATCCTACACCTCTAAAAGTACAAAAAATGTTGGCAGCCCAAAAAAAGGCCTTAAAATGCATTTTATTCCTGCAATAAACTTGAAAGCTTTGGAGGCCCAAAAAAGGGCTTTACAGGCATCCTAGAACCCCTAAAGTCCAGCAAATGTTGGTGACCCAAAAACTGTGTCAGAGAGCTCTGAATTTCCCAAAACCATTTGCAGTCTGAAAAGGGCATTAACCCGCATGCTAGACCCCTGAAATTCCCCAAAATATTTTGGGAACGAAAAATGCATCCTACACCCCTGAAAGTTCAGAAACTTTTGGCAGCCCACAAAAAGGCCTTAAAAGCCTCTTAGGCCTGCAAAAATGTAGAAAACTATAGAGGCCAAAAAAAGGGGTTTACAGGCATCCTAGACCCCCTAAAGTCCAGAAAATGTTGGTGGCCCAAAAACTGTGTCAGAGAGCTCTGAATGTCCCAAAACCCTTTTTGCAGTCTGAACGGGGCATTAACCCACCTCCTAGACCCATGAAATTCCTAAAAACATTTATGGCCTGAAAAATGCATCCTACACCCCTGAAAGTTCAGAAAATGTTGGCAGCCCAAAAAAAGGCCTTACAATGCATCTCATTCCTGCAAACATCTTGATAACTTTGGAGGCCCAAAAAAGGGGTGTACATGCATCGTAGTACCCTGAAAGTCCAAAAAATGTTGGTGGCCCAAAAACTGTCAGAGAGCTCTGAATGTCCCAAAAATATTTGCAGCCTGAAAAGGGCTTTAACCCAAATCCTAGACCCCTGAAATTCCCAAAAAACATTTTTGGCCCGAAAAATGCATCCTACACCCCTGAAAGTTCAGAAAATGTTGGCAACCAAAGAAATGCCTTAAAATGCATCTTATTCCCGCAATAATCTTGAAAACTTTGGAGCCCCAAAAAAGGGGTTTACAGGGATCCTAGACCCCCTAACGTCCAGAAAATATTGGTGACCCAAAAACTGTGTCAGAGAGCTCTGAATTTCCCAAAACCGTTTGCAGTCTGAAAAGGGCATTAACCTACATGCTAGACCCCTGATAATCCCCAAAATATTTTGCGCACGAAAAATGCATCCTACACCCGTGAAAGTTCAAAAATGTTGGCAGCCCAAAAAAGGCCTTAAATGCCTCTTTGGCATCAAAAATGTAGAAAACTTTAAAGGCCCAAAAAAGGGGTTTACAGGCATCCTAGACCCCATAAAGTCCAGAAAATTTTGGTGCCCAAAAACGGTGTCAGGGAGCTCTGAATGTCCCAAAAACATTTGCACCCTGAAAAGGGCATTAACCCGCATCTAGACCCCTGAAATTCCCCAAAATATTTTTGGCCCGAAAAATGCATTCTACACCCCTGAAAGTTCAGAAAATGTTGGAAGCCCAAAATATGCCTTAAAATGCATCTTATTCCTGCCATAATCTTGAAAACTTTTAAGGCCCAAAAAAGGGGTTTACAGGCATCCTAGACCCCTGAAAGTCCAAAAAAGGTTGGTGGCCCAAAAACTGTCAGAGAGCTCTGTATGTCCCAAAACCATTTGCAGTCTGAAAAGGGCATTAACCCACATGCTAGACCCCTGAAATTCCCAAAATATTTTGGGCACGAAAAATGCATCCTACACCCCTGAAAGTTCAGAAAATGTTGGCAGCCTAAAAAAAGGCCTTAAAAATGCATCTCATTCCTGCAAACATCTTGATAACTTTGGAGGCCCAAAAAAGGGGTGTACATGCATCCTAGATGCCCTAAAGTCCAGAAAATGTTGGTGCCCAAAAACGGTGTCAGAGAGCTCTGAATGTCCCAAAAACATTTGCAGCCTGAAAAGGCCATTAACCCGCATCCTAGAGCCCTAAAATTCCCCATAACATTGTTAGCCCGAAAAATGCATCGTACATCCCTGAAAGTTCAGAGAATGTTGGCAACCCAAAAAATGCCTTAAAATGCATCTTATTCCTGCAATAATCTTGAAAACTTTGGAGGCCCAAAAAAGGGGTTTACAGGCATCCTAGACCCCCTAAAGTCCAGAAAATGTTGGTGACCCAAAAACTGTGTCAGAGAGCTCTGAATGTCCCAAAAACATTTGCAGCCTGAAAAGGGCATTAACCTGCATCCTAGACCCCTGAATTTCCCCAAAACATTGTTGGCCCGACAAATGCATCCTACATCCTTGAAAGTTCAGAAACTGTTGGCAGCCCAAAAAAGGCCTTAAAACGCATCTTATTCCTGAAAAAATGTAGAAAACTTTGGAGGACCAAAAGAGGGGTTTACAGGCATCTTAGACCCCTTAAAGTCCAGAAAATGTCGGTGGCCCAAAAACTGTGTCAGAGAGCTCTGAATGTCCCAAAACATTTACAGCCTGAAAAGGGCATTAACCCGCATCCTAGACCCCTAAAATTCCCCATAACATTGTTAGCCCGAAAAATGCATCCTACACCATTGAAAGTTCAGAAAATGTTGGCAGCCTAAAAAAAGGCCTCAAAAATGCATCTCATTCCTGCAAAAATCTTGATAACTTTGGAGCCCCAAAAAAGGGGTTTACAGGCATCCTAGACCCCCTAAAGTCCAGAAAATGTTGGTGTCCCAAAAACTGTGTCAGAGAGCTCTGAATTTCCCAAAACCATGTGCAGCCTGAAAAGGGCTTTAACCCGAATCCTAGACCCCTGAAAGTCCCAAAAACATTTTTGGCCCGAAAAATGCACCCTACACCCCTGAAAGTTCAGAAAATGTTGGCAACCCAAGAAATGCCTTAAAATGCATCTTATTCCTGCAATAATCCTGAAAACTTTGGAGCCCCAAAAAAGGGGTTTACAAGCATCCTACACCCCCTAAAGTCCAGAAAATGTTGGTGTCCCAAAAACTGTGTCAGAGAGCTCTGAATTTCCCAAAACCATTTGCAGTCTGAAAGGGGCATTAACCCGCATGCTAGACCCCTAAAATTCCACAAAATATTTTGTGCACGAAAAATGCATCCTACCACCCGTGAAAGTTCAGACAATGTTGGCAGCCCAAAAAAGGCCTTATGTGCCTCTTAGGCCTACAAAAATGTAGAAAACTTTAGAGGAACAAAAAAGGGGTTTACAGGCATCCTAGACCCCCTAAAGTCCAGAAAATGTTGGTACCCAAAAACAGTGTTAGAGAGCTCTGAATTTCCCAAAACCATTTGCAGTCTGAAAAGGGCATTAACCCGCATCCTAGACCCCTGAAATTCCCAAAAACATTTTAGCCCTGAAAAATGCATCCTACACCCCTAAAAGTACAAAAAATGTTGGCAGCCCAAAAAAAGGCCTTAAAATGCATCTTACTCCTGCAATAAACTTGAAAACTTTGGAGGCCCAAAAAAGGGCTTTACAGGCATCATAGACCCCCTAAAGTCCAGAAAATTTTGGTGGCCCAAAAACTGTGTCAGAGAGCTCTGAATTTCGCAAAACCATTTGCAGTCTGAAAAGGGCATTAACCCGCATGCTAGACCCCTGAAATTCCCCAAAATATTTTGGGAACGAAAAATGCATCCTACACCCTTGAAAGTTCAGAAACTTTTGGCAGCACAAAAAAGGCCTCTTAGGCCTACAAAAATTTAGAAAACTTTAGAGCACAAAAAAGGGGTTTACAGGCATTGTATACCCCCTAAAGTCCAGAAAATGTTGGTGCCCAAAAACGGTGTCAGAGAGCTCTGAATGTCCCAAAAACATTTGCAGCCTGAAAAGGGCATCCTACATCCCTGCAAGTTCAGAAAATGTTGGCAGCCCAAAAAAAGGCCTTAAAATACATATTAGGCCTGCAAAAATGTAGAAAACTTTAGAGGCCCAAAAAAGGGGTTTACAGGCATCCTAGACCCCCTAAAGTCCAGAAAATGTTGGTGGCCCAAAAACTGTGTCAGAGAGCTCTGAATGTCCCAAAACCCTTTTTGCAGTCTGAAAGGGGCATTAACCCGCATCCTAGACCCCTGAAATTCCTAAAAACATTTATGGCCCGAAAAATGCATCCTACACCCCTGAAAATTCAGAAATTGTTGGCAGCCCAAAAAAGGCCTTTAATGCCTCTTAGGCCTACAAAAATGTATCAAACTTTAGAGGCACAAAAAAGGGGTTTACAGGCATCGTAGACCCCCTAAAGTCCAGAAAATTTTGGTGCGCAAAAACAGTGTCAGAGAGCTCTGAATGTCCCAAAAACATTTGCAGCCTAAAAAGGGCATTAACCCGCATCCTAGACCCCTTAAATTACCAAAAATATTTTTGACCCAAAAAATGCATCCTACACCCCTGAAAATTCAGAAAATGTTGGCAGCCCAAAAAAGGCCTTAAATGCCTCTTAGGCCTACAAAAATGTAGAAAACTTTAGAGGCCCAAAAAAGGGGTTTACAGGCATCCTAGACCCCATAAAGTCCAGAAAATGTTGTTGCCCAGGAACGGTGTCAGAGAGCTCTGAATGTCCCAAAAACATTTGCAGCATGAAAAGGGCATTAACCCGCATCCTAGATCCCTTAAATTCCCAAAAACATTTTTGGCCCGAAAAATGCATCCTACACCCCTAAAAGTACAAAAAATGTTGACAGCCCAAAAAAAGGCCTTAAAATGCATCTTATTCCTGCAATAAACTTGAAGACTTTGGAGGCCCAAAAAAAGGGCTTTACAGGCATCCTAGACCCCCTAAAGTCCAGAAAATGTTGGTGACCCAAAAACTGTGTCAGAGAGCTCTGAATTTCCCAAAACCATTTGCAGTCTGAAAAGGGCATTAACCCGCATGCTAGACCCCTGAAATTCCCCAAAATATTTTGGGAACGAAAAATGCATCCTACACCCCTGAAAGTTCAGAAACTTTTGGCAGCCCAAAAAAAGGCCTTAAATGCCTCTTAGGCCTACAAAAATGTAGAAAACTTTAGAGGAACAAAAAAGGGGTTTACAGGCATCCTAGACCCCCTAAAGTCCAGAAAATGTTGGTGCCCAAAAACGGTGTCAGAGAGCTCTGAATGTCCCAAAAACATTTGCAGCCTGACAAGGGCATCCTACATCCCTGCAAGTTCAGAAAATGTTGGCAGCACAAAAAAGCCTTAAAATACATATTAGGCCTGCAAAAATGTAGAAAACTATAGAGGCCCAAAAAAGGGGTTTACAGGCATCCTAGACCCCCTAAAGTCCAGAAAATGTTGGTGTCCCAAAAACTGTGTCAGAGAGCTCTGAATTTCCCAAAACCATTTGCAGTCTGAAAAGGGCATTAACCCGCATGCTAGACCCCTGAAATTCAACAAAATATTTTGTGCATGAAAAATCCATCCTACCACCCGTGAAAGTTCAGAAAATGTTGGCAGCCCAAAAAAGGCCTTAAGTGCCTCTTAGGCCTACAAAAATGTAGAAAACTTTAGAGGAACAAAAAAGGGGTTTACAGGCATCCTAGACCCCCTAAAGTCCAGAAAATGTTGGTGACCCAAAAACTGTGTCAGAGAGCTCTGAATTTCCCAAAACCATTTGCAGTCTGAAAAGGGCATTAACCCGCATGCTAGACCCCTGAAATTCGCCAAAATATTTTGGGAACGAAAAATGCATCCTACACCCCTGAAAGTTCAGAAACTTTTGGCAGCCCAAAAAAAGGCCTTAAATGCCTCTCAGGCCTACAAAAATGTAGAAAACTTTAGAGGCACAAAAAAGGGGTTTACAGGCATTGTAGACCCCCTAAAGTCCAGAAAATGTTGGTGCCCAAAAACGGTGTCAGAGAGCTCTGAATGTCCCAAAAACATTTGCAGCCTGAAAAGGGCATCCTACATCCCTGCAAGTTCAGAAAATGTTGGCAGCACAAAAAAGCCTTAAAATACATATTAGGCCTGCAAAAATATAGAAAACTATAGAGGCCCAAAAAAGGGGTTTACAGGCCTCCTAGACCCCCTAAAGTCCAGAAAATGTTGGTGGCCCAAAAACTGTGTCAGAGAGCTCTGAATGTCCCAAAACCCTTTTTGCAGTCTGAAAGGGGCATTAACCCACATCCTAGACCCCTGAAATTCCTAAAAACATTTATGGCCCGAAAAATGCATCCTACACCCCTGAAAGTTCAGAAAATGTTGGCAGCCCAAAAAAAGGCCTTACAATGCATCTCATTCCTGCAAACATCTTGATAACTTTGGAGGCCCAAAAAAGGGGTGTACATGCATCTTAGTCCCCTGAAAGTCCAAAAAATGTTGGTGGCCCAAAAACTGTCAGAGAGCTCTGAATGTCCCAAAAATATTTGCAGCCTGAAAAGGGCTTTAACCCGAATCCTAGACCCCTGAAATTCCCAAAAACAATTTTGGCCCGAAAAATGCATCCTACACCCCTGAAAGTTCAGAAAATGTTGGCAACCAAAGAAATGCCTTAAAATGCATCTTATTCCTGCAATAATCTTGAAAACTTTGGAGCCCCAAAAAAGGGGTTTGCAGGCATCCTAGACCCCCTAAAGTCCAGAAAATGTTGGTGGCCCAAAAACTGTGTCAGAGAGCTCTGAATTTCCCAAAACCGTTTGCAGTCTGAAAAGGGCATTAACCTACATGCTAGACCCCTGATAATCCCCAAAATATTTTGTGCACGAAAAATGCATCCTACACGCCTGAAAGTTCAAAAATGTTGGCAGCCCAAAAAATGTCTTAAAATGCATCTTATTCCTGCAATAATCTTGACAACTTTGGAGCCCCAAAAAAGGGGTTTACAGGCATCCTAGACCCCCTAAAGTCCAGAAAATGTTGGTGTCCCAAAAACTGTGTCAGAGAGCTCTGAATTTCCCAAAACCATTTGCAGCCTGAAAAGGGCATTAACCCGCATGCTAGACCCCTGAAATTCCACAAAATATTTTGTGCACGAAAAATGCATCCTACCACCTGTGAAAGTTCAGAAAATGTTGGCAGCCCAAAAAAGGCCTTAAGTGCCTCTTAGGCCTAAAAAAACGTAGAAAACTTTAGAGGCACAAAAAAGGGGTTTACAGGCATTGTAGACCCCCTAAAGTCCAGAAAATGTTGGTGCCCAAAAACGGTGTCAGAGAGCTCTGAATGTTCCAAAAACATTTGCAGCCTGAAAAGGGCATCCTACATCCCTGCAAGATCAGAAAATGTTGGCAGCACAAAAAAAGACTTAAAATACATATTAGGCCTGCAAAAATGTAGAAAACTTTAGAGGCACAAAAAAGGGGTTTACAGGTATCCTAGACCCCCTAAAGTCCAGAAAATGTTGGTGGCCCAAAAACTGTGTCAGAGAGCTCTAAATGTCCCAAAACCCTTTTGCAGTCTGAAAGGGGCATTAACCCGCATCCTAGACCCCTGAAATTCCACAAAATATTTTGTGCACGAAAAATGCATCCTACACCCCTGAAAGTTCAGAAAATGTTGGCAGCCCAAAAAAAGGCCTTAAAATGCATCTTATTCCTGCAATAATCTTGAAAACTTTGGAGGCCCAAAAAAGGGGTTACAGGCATCCTAGACTCCCTACATCCAGAACATTTTGGTGCGCAAAAACGGTGTCAGAGAGCTCTCAATTTCCCAAAACCTTTTGCAGTTTGAAAAGGGCATTAACCCGCATGCTAGACCCCTTAAATTCCCAAAAATATTTTTGACCCAAAAAATGCATCTACACCCCTGAAAATTCAGAAAATGTTGGCAGCCCAAAAAAGGCCTTAAATGCCTCTTAGGCCTACAAAAATGTATCAAACTTTAGAGGCACAAAAAGGGGTTTACAGGCATCGTAGACCCCCTAAAGTCCAGAAAATGTTGGTGCGCAAAAACGGTGTCAGAGAGCTCTGAATGACCCAAAAACATTTGCAGCCTAAAAAGGGCATTAACCCGCATCCTAGACCCCTTAAATTACCAAAAATATTTTTGACCCAAAAAATGCATCCTACACCCCTGAAAATTCAGAAAATTTTGGCAGCCCAATAAAGGCCTTAAAATGCATCTTATTTCCTGCAATAATCTTGAAAACTTTGGAGGCCCAAAAAAGGGGTTTACCGGCATCCTAGACCCCCTAAAGTCCAGAAAATGTTGGTGCCCAAAAACGGTGTCAGAGAGCTCTGAATGTCCAAGAAACATTTGCAGTCTGAAAAGGGCATTAACCCGCATCCTAGACCACTTAAATTCCCAAAAATATTTTTGGCCTGAAAAATGCATCCTACACCCCTGAAAGTTCAGAAAATGTTGGCAGCCCAAAAAAGGCCTTAAATGCCTCTTTGGCCTTTAAAAATGTAGAAAACTTTAGAGGCCCAAAAAAGGGGTTTACAGGCATCCTAGACCCGATAAAGTCCAGAAAATGTTGGTGCCCAAAAACGGTGTCAGGGAGCTCTGAATGTCCCAAAAACATTTGCACCCTGAAAAGGGCATTAACCCGCATCTAGTCCCCTGAAATTCCCCAAAATATTTTTGGCAAAAAAATGCATCCTACACCCCTGAAAGTTCAGAAAATGTTGGAAGCCCAAAATATGCCTTAAAATGCATCTTATTCCTGCCATAATCTTGAAAACTTTTGAGGCCCAAAAAAGGGGTTTACAGGCATCCTAGACCCCTGAAAGTCCAAAAAAGGTTGGTGGCCCAAAAACTGTCAGAGAGCTCTGTATGTCCCAAAACCATTTGCAGTCTGAAAAGGGCATTAACCCACATGCTGGACCCCTGAAATTCCCAAAATATTTTGGGCACGAAAAATGCATCCTATACCCCTGAAAGTTCAGAAAATGTTGGCAGCGTAAAAAAAGGCCTTAAAAATGCATCTCATTCCTGCAAACAACTTGATAACTTTGGAGGCCCAAAAAAGGGGTGTACATGCATCCTAGATGCCCTAAAGTCCAGAAATTGTTGGTGCCCAAAAACGGTGTCAGAGAGCTCTGAATGTCCCAAAAACATTTGCAGCATGAAAAGGGCATTAACCCGCATCCTAGACCCCTAAAATTCCCCATAATCTTGTTAGACCGAAAAATGCATCGTACATCCCTGAAAGTTCAGAGAATGTTGGCAACCCAAAAAATGCCTTAAAATGCATCTTATTCCTGCAATAATCTTCAAAACATTGGAGGCCCAAAAAAGGGGTTTACAGGCATCCTAGACCCCCTAAAGTCCAGGAAATGTTGGTGACCCAAAAACTGTGTCAGAGAGCTCTGAATGTCCCAAAAACATTTGCAGCCTGAAAAGGGCATTAACCCGCATCCTAGACCCCTGAATTTCCCCAAAACATTGTTGGCCCGACAAATGCATCCTACATCCTTGAAAGTTCAGAAACTGTTGGCAGCCCAAAAAAGACCTTAAAATGCATCTTATTCCTGAAAAAATGTAGAAAACTTTGGAGGCCCAAAAGAGGGGTTTACAGGCATCTTAGACCCGGTAAAGTCCAGAAAATGTTGGTGGCCCAAAAACTGTGTCAGAGAGCTCTGAATGTCCCAAAAACATTTACAGCCTGAAAAGGGCATTAACCCGCATCCTAGACCCCTAAAATTCCCCATAACATTGTTAGCCCAAAAAATGCATCCTACACCATTGAAAGTTCAGAAAATGTTGGCAGCCTAAAAAAAGGCCTTAAAAATGCATCTCATTCCTGCAAAAATCTTGATAACTTTGTAGCCCCAAAAAAGGGGTTTACAGGCATCCTAGACCCCCTAAAGTCCAGAAAATGTTGGTGTCCCAAAAACTGTGTCAGAGAGCTCTGAATTTCCCAAAACCATTTGCAGCCTGAAAAGGGCTTTAACATGAATCCTAGACCCCTGAAATTCCCAAAAACATTTTTGGCCCGAAAAATGCACCCTACACCCCTGAAAGTTCAGAAAATGTTGGCAACCCAAGAAATGCCTTAAAATGCATCTTATTCCTGCAATAATCTTGAAAACTTTGGAGCCCCAAAAAAGGGGTTTACAGGCATCCTAGACCCCCTAAAGTCCAGAAAATGTTGGTGTCCCAAAAACTGTGTCAGAGAGCTCTGAATTTCCCAAAACCATTTGCAGTCTGAAAAGGGCATTAACCCGCATGCTAGACCCCTAAAATTCCACAAAATATTTTGTGCACGAAAAATGCATCCTACCACCCGTGAAAGTTCAGAAAATGTTGGTGCCCAAAAAAGGCCTTAAGTGCCTCTTAGGCCTACAAAAATGTAGAAAACTTTAGAGGAACAAAAAAGGGGTTTACAGGCATCCTAGACCCCCTAAAGTCCCGAAAATGTTGGTACCCAAAAACAGTGTTAGAGAGCTCTGAATTTCCCAAAACCATTTGCAGTCTGAAAAGGGCATTAACCCGCATCCTAGACCCCTGAAATTCCCAAAAACATTTTTGCCCTAAAAAATGCATCCTACACCCCTAAAAGTACAAAAAATGTTGGCAGCCCAAAAAAAGGCCTTAAAATGCATCTTATTCCTGCAATAAACTTGAAAACTTTGGAGGCCCAAAAAAGGGGTTTACAGGCATCCTAGACCCCCTAAAGACCCGAAAATGTTGGTACCCAAAAACAGTGTTAGAGAGCTCTGAATTTCCCAAAACCATTTGCAGTCTGAAAAGGGCATTAACCCGCATGCTAGACCCCTGAAATTCCCCAAAATATTTTGGGAACGAAAAATGCATCCTACACCCCTGAAAGTTCAGAAGCTTTTGGCAGCCCAAAAAAAGGCCTCTTAGGCCTACAAAAATTTAGAAAACTTTAGAGCACAAAAAAGGGGTTTACAGGCATTGTATACCCCCTAAAGTCCAGAAAATGTTGGTGCCCAAAAACGGTGTCAGAGAGCTCTGAATGTCCCAAAAACATTTGCAGCCTGAAAAGGGCATCCTACATCCCTGCAAGTTCAGAAAATGTTGGCAGCACAAAAAAAGCCTTAAAATACATATTAGGCCTGCAAAAATGTAGAAAACTTTAGAGGCCCAAAAAAGGGGTTTACAGGCATCCTAGACCCCCTAAAGTCCAGAAAATGTTGGTGGCCCAAAAACTGTGTCAGAGAGCTCTGAATGTCCCAAAACCCTTTTTGCAGTCTGAAAGGGGCATTAACCCGCATCCTAGACCCCTGAAATTCCTAAAAACATTTATGGCCCGAAAAATGCATCCTACACCCCTGAAAGTTCAGAAAATGTTGGCAGCCCAAAAAAAGGCCTTAAAATGCATCTTATTCCTGCAATAATCTTGAAAACTTTGGAGGCCCAAAAAAGGGGTTACAGGCATCCTAGACTCCCTACATTCCAGAAACTTTTGGTGCGCAAAAACGGTGTCAGAGAGCTCTGAATTTCCCAAAACCATTTGCAGTCTGAAAAGGGCATTAACCCGCATGCTAGACCCCTTAAATTCCCAAAAATATTTTTGACCCAAAAAATGCATCTACACCCCTGAAAATTCAGAAAATGTTGGCAGCCCAAAAAAGGCCTTTAATGCCTCTTAGGCCTACAAAAATGTATCAAACTTTAGAGGCACAAAAAAGGGGTTTACAGGCATCGTAGACCCCCTAAAGTCCAGAAATTTTGGTGCGCAAAAACAGTGTCAGAGAGCTCTGAATGTCCCAAAAACATTTGCAGCCTAAAAAGGGTATTAACCCGCATCCTAGACCCCTAAAATTCCCCATAACATTGTTAGCCCGAAAAATGCATCCTACACCATTGAAAGTTCAGAAAATGTTGGCAGCCTAAAAAAAGGCCTTAAAATGCATCTTATTCCTGCAATAAACTTGAAAACTTTGGAGGCCCAAAAAAGGGGTTTACAGACATCCTAGACCCCCTAAAGTCCAGAAAATGTTGGTGACCCAAAAACTGTGCCAGAGAGCTCTGAATTTCCCAAAACCATTTGCAGTCTGAAAAGGGCATTAACCCGCATGCTAGACCCCTGAAATTCCCCAAAATATTTTGGGAACGAAAAATGCATCCTACACCCCTGATAGTTCAGAAACTTTTGGCAGCCCAAAAAAAGGCCTTAAATGCCTCTTAGGCCTGCAAAAATGTAGAAAACTATAGAGGCCCAAAAAAGGGGTTTACAGGCATCCTAGACCCCCTAAAGTCCAGAAAATGTTGGTGGCCCAAAAACTGTGTCAGAGAGCTCTGAATGTCCCAAAACCCTTTTTGCAGTCTGAAAGGGGCATTAACCCACATCCTAGACCCCTGAAATTCCTAAAAACATTTTTGGACCGAAAAATGCATCCTACACCCCTGAAAGTTCAGAAAATGTTGGCAACCAAAGAAATGCCTTAAAATGCATCTTATTCCTGCAATAATCTTGAAAACTTTGGAAGCCCAAAAAAGGGGTTTACAGGCATCCTAGACCCCCTTAAGTCCAGAAAATGCTGGTGGCCCAAAAACTGTGTCAGAGAGCTCTGAATTTCCCAAAAACATTTGCAGCCTGAAAAGGCTATTAACCCGCATCCTAGACCCCTGAAATTCCCAAAAACATTTTTGGCCTGAAAAATGCATCCTACACCCCTGAAAGATCAAAAATGTTGGTAGCCCAAAAAATATCTTAAAATGCATCTTATTCCTGCAATAATCTTGAAAACTTTGGAAGCTCAAAAAAGGGGTTTACAGGCATCCTAGACCCCTAAAGTCCAGAAAATGTTGGTGGCCAAAAAATTGTGTCAGAGAGCTCTGAATGTCCCAAAAACGTTTGCAGTCTGAAAAGGGCATTAACCCGCATCCTAGACCCCTGAAATTCCCAAAAAGATTTTTGGCCCGAAAAATGCATCCTACACCCCTGAAAGTTCAGAGAATGTTGGCAACCCAAAAAATGCCTTAAAACGCATCTTATTCCTGCAATAATCTTGAAAACTTTGGAGGCCCAAAAAAGGATTTTACAGGCATCCTAGACCCCCTTAAGTCCAGAAAATGTTGGTGACCCAAAAACTGTGTCAGAGAGCTCCGAATGTCCCAAAAACATTTGCAGCCTGAAAAGGGCATTAACCCACATCCTAGACCTCTGAATTTCCCCAAAACATTGTTGGCACGAAAAATGCATCCTACATCTTTGAAAGTTCAGAAAATGTTGACAGCCCAAAAAAGGCCTTAAAATGCATCTTATTCCTGCAAAAATGTAGAAAACTTTGGAGGCCCAAAAAAGGGGTTTACAGGCATCCTAGACCCCCTAAAGTCCAGAAAATGTTGGTGGCTCAAAAACTTTGTCAGAGAGCTCTGAATGTCCCAAAAACATTTCCAGCCTTAAAAGGGCATTAACCCGCATCCTAGTCCCCTGAATTTCCCCAAAACATTGTTGGCCCGACAAATGCATCCTACATCCCTGAAAGTTCAGAAAATGTTGGCAGCACATGAAAGGCCTTAAAAAATCATATTAGGCCTGCAAAAATGTAGAAAAGTTTAGAGGCCCAAAAAAGGGGTTTACAGGCATCCTAGATGCCCTAAAGACCAGAAAATGTTGGTGCCCAAAAACGGTGTCAGAGAGCTCTGAATGTCCCAAAAACATTTGCAGCCTGAAAAGGGCTCTAACCCGCATCCTAGACCCCTAAAATTCCCCATAACATTGTTAGCCCGAAAAATGCATCGTACATCCCTGAAAGTTCAGAGAATGTTGGCAACCCAAAAAATGCCTTAAAATGCATCTTATTCCTGCAATAATCTTGAAAAGTTTGGAGGCCCAAAAAAGGGGTTTACAGGCATCCTAGACCCCCTAAAGTCCAGAAAATGTTGGTGGCCCAAAAACTGTGTCAGAGAGCTCTGAATGTCCCAAAAACATTTACAGCCTGAAAAGGGCATTAACCCGCATCCTAGACCCCTAAAATTCCCCATAACATTGTTAGCCCGAAAAATGCATCCTACACCACTGAAAGTTCAGAAAATGTTGGCAGCCTAAAAAAAGGCCTTAAAAATACATCTCATTCCTGCAAAAATCTTGATAACTTTGGAGCCCCAAAAAAGGGGTTTACAGGCATCCTAGACCCCTAAAGTCCAGAAAATGTTGGTGTCCCAAAAACTGTGTCAGAGAGCTCTGAATTTCCCAAAACCATGTGCAGCCTGACAAGAGCTTTAACCCAAATCCTAGACCCCTGAAATTCCCAAAAACATTTTTGGCCCGAAAAATGCATCCTATACCCCTGAAAGTTCAGAGAATGTTGGCAACCCAAAAAATGCCTTAAAATGCATCTTATTCCTGCAAAAATCTTGAAAACTTTGGAGGCCCAAAAAAGGGTTTTACAGGCATCCTAGACCCCCTTAAGTCCAGAAAATGTAGGTGACCCAAAAACTGTGTCAGAGAGCTCCGAATGTCCCAAAAACATTTGCAGCCTGAAAAGGGCATTAACCCACATCCTAGACATCTGAATTTCCCCAAAACATTGTTGGCACGAAAAATGCATCCTAGATCTTTGAAAGTTCAGAAAATGTTGACAGCCCAAAAAAGGCCTTAAAATGCATCTTATTCCTGCAAAAATGTAGAAAACTTTGGAGGCCCAAAAAAGGGGTTTACAGGCATCCTAGACCCCCTAAAGTCCAGAAAATGTTGGTGGCTCAAAAACTGTGTCAGAGAGCTCTGAATGTCCCAAAAACATTTACAGCCTGAAAAGGGCATTAACCCGCATCCTAGTCCCCTGAATTTCCCCAAAACATTGTTGGCCCGACAAATGCATCCTACATCCCTGAAAGTTCCGAAAATGTTGGCAGCACATGAAAGGCCTTAAAATACATATTAGGCCTGCAAAAATGTAGAAACGTTTAGAGGCCCAAAAAAGGGGTTTACAGGCATCCTAGATGCCCTAAAGACCAGAAAATGTTGGTGCCCAAAAACGGTGTCAGAGAGCTCTGAATGTCCCAAAAACATTTGCAGCCTGAAAAGGGCTCTAACCCGCATCCTAGACCCCTAAAATTCCCCATAACATTGTTAGCTCGAAAAATGCATCGTACATCCCTGAAAGTTCAGAGAATGTTGGCAACCCAAAAAATGCCTTAAAATGCATCTTATTCCTGCAATAATCTTGAAAAGTTTGGAGGCCCAAAAAAGGGGTTTACAGGCATCCTAGACCCCCTAAAGTCCAGAAAATGTTGGTGACCCAAAAACTGTGTCAGAGAGCTCTGAATGTCCCAAAAACATTTGCAGCCTGAAAAGGGCATTAACCCGCATCCTAGACCCCTAAAATTCCCCATAACATTGTTAGCCCGAAAAATGCATCCTACACCACTGAAAGTTCAGAAAATGTTGGCAGCCTAAAAAAAGGCCTTAAAATGCATCTTATTCCTGAAAAAAAGTAGAAAACTTTGGAGGCCCAAAAAAGGGGTTTACAGGCATCCTAGACCCCCTAAAGTCCAGAAAATGTTGGTGTCCCAAAAACTGTGTCAGAGAGCTCTGAATTTCCCAAAACCATGTGCAGCCTGAAAAGAGCTTTAACCCGAATCCTAGACCCCTGAAATTCCCAAAAACATTTTTGGCCCGAAAAATGCATCCCACACCCCTGAAAGTTCAGAAAATGTTGGCAACCCAAGAAATGCCTTAAAATGCATCTTATTCCTGCAATAATCTTGAAAACTTTGGAGCCCCAAAAAAGGGGTTTACAGGCATCCTAGACCCCCTAAAGTCCAGAAAATGTTGGTGTCCCAAAAACTGTGTCAGAGAGCTCGGAATTTCCCAAAACCATTTGCAGTCTGAAAAGGGCATTAACCGGCATGCTAGACCCCTGAAATTCCACAAAATATTTTGTGCACGAAAAATGCATCCTACCACCCGTGAAAGTTCAGAAAATGTTGGCAGCCCAAAAAAGGCCTTAAGTGCCTCTTAGGCCTACAAAAATGTAGAAAACTTTAGAGGAACAAAAAAGGGGTTTACAGGCATCCTAGACCCCCTAAAGTCCAGAAAATTTTGGTACCCAAAAACAGTGTTAGAGAGCTCTGAATGTCCCAAAAACATTTGCAGCCTGAAAAGGGCATTAACCCACTTCTTAGACCCCTGAAATTCCCAAAAACATTTTTGCCCTGAAAAATGCATCCTACACCCCTAAAAGTACAAAAAATGTTGGCAGCCCAGAAAAAGGCCTTTAAATGCATCTTATTCCTGCAATAAACTTGAAAACTTTGGAGGCCCAAAAAAGGGGTTTACAGACATCCTAGACCCCCTAAAGTCCAGAAAATGTTGGTGGCCCAAAAACTGTGTCAGAGAGCTCTGAATTTCCCAAAACCATTTGCAGTCTGAAAAGGGCATTAACCCGCATGCTAGACCCCTGAAATTCCCCAAAATATATTGGGAACGAAAAATGCATCCTACACCCCTGAAAGTTCAGAAACTTTTGGCAGCCCAAAAAAAGGCCTTAAATGCCTCTTAGGCCTACAAAAATGTAGAAAACTTTAGAGGCACAAAAAAGGGGTTTACAGGCATTGTAGACCCCCTAAAGTTCAGAAAATGTTGGTGCCCAAAAACGGTGTCAGAGAGCTCTGAATGTCCCAAAAACATTTGCAGCCTGAAAAGGGCATCCTACATCCCTGCAAGTTCAGAAAATGTTGGCAGCACAAAAAAAGCCTTAAAATACATATTAGGCCTGCAAAAATGTAGAAAACTTTAGAGGCCCAAAAAAGAGGTTTACAGGCATCCTAGACCCCCTAAAGTCAAGAAAATGTTGGTGGCCCAAAAACTGTGTCAGAGAGCTCTGAATGTCCCAAAACCCTTTCTGCAGTCTGAAAGGGGCATTAGCCCGCATCCTAGACCCCTGAAATTCCTAAAAATATTTATGGCCCGAAAAATGCATCCTACACCCCTGAAAGTTCAGAAAATGGTGGCAGCCCAAAAAAAGGCCTTAAAATGCATCTTATTCCTGCAATAATCTTGAAAACTTTGGAGGCCCAAAAAAGGGGTTACAGGCATCCTAGACTCCCTACATTCCAGAAAATTTTGGTGCACAAAAACGGTGTCAGAGAGCTCTGAATTTCCCAAAACCATTTGCAGTCTGAAAAGGGCATTAACCCGCATGCTAGACCCCTTAAATTCCCAAAAATATTTTTGACCCAAAAAATGCACCTACACCCCTGAAGATTCAGAAAATGTTGGCAGCCCAAAAAAAAACCTTAAATGCCTCTTAGGCCTACAAAAATGTATCAAACTTTAGAGGCTCAAAAAAGGGGTTTACAGGCATCGTAGACCCCCTAAAGTCCAGAAAATTTTGGTGCGCAAAAACGGTGTCAGAGAGCTCTGAATGTCCCAAAAACATTTGCAGCCTAAAAAGGGCATTAACCTGCATCCTAGACCCCTTAAATTCCCAAAAACATTTTTGGCCCGAAAAATGCATCCTACACCCCTGAAAGTTCAGAAAATGTTGGCAACCCAAGAAATGCCTTAAAATGCATCTTATTCCTGCAATAATCTTGAAAACTTTGGAGCCCCAAAAAAGGGGTTTACAGGGATCCTAGACCCCCTAAAGTCCAGAAAATGTTGGTGTCCCAAAAACTGTGTCAGAGAGCTCTGAATTTCCCAAAACCATTTGCAGTCTGAAAAGGGCATTAACACGCATGCTAGACCCCTGAAATTCCACAAAATATTTTGTGCACGAAAAATGCATCCTACCATCCGTGAAAGTTCAGAAAATGTTGGCAGCCCAAAAAAGGCCTTAAGTGGCTCTTAGGCCTACAAAAATGTAGAAAACTTTAGAGGAACAAAAAAGGGGTTTACAGGCATCCTAGACCCCCTAAATTCCAGAAAATGTTGGTACCCAAAAACAGTGTTAGAGAGCTCTGAATGTCCCAAAAACATTTGCAGCCTGAAAAGGGCATTAACCCGCTTCTTAGACCCCTGAAATTCCCAAAAACATTTTTGCCCTGAAAAATGCATCCTACACCCCTAAAAGTACAAAAAATGTTGGCAGCCCAAAAAAGCCCTTAAAATGCATATTATTCCTGCAATAAACTTGAAAACTTTGGAGGCCCAAAAAAGGGCTTTACAGGCATCCTAGACCCCCTAAAGTCCAGAAAATGTTGGTGGCCCAAAAACTGTGTCAGAGAGCTCTGAATTTCCCAAAACCATTTGCAGTCTGAAAAGGGCATTAACCCGCATGCTAAACCCCTGATATTCCCCAAAATATTTTGGGAACGAAAAATGCATCCTACACCCCTGAAAGTTCAGAAAATGTTGGCAGCCCAAAATATGCCTTAAAATGCATCTTATTCCTGCCATAATCTTGAAAACTTTTAAGGCCCAAAAAAGGGGTTTACAGGCATCCTAGACCCCTGAAAGTCCAAAAAAGGTTGGTGGCCCAAAAACTGTCAGAGAGCTCTGTATGTCCCAAAACCATTTGCAGTCTGAAAAGGGCATTAACCCACATGCTAGACCCCTGAAATTCCCAAAATATTTTGGGCACGAAAAATGCATCCTACACCCCTGAAAGTTCAGAAAATGTTGGCAGCCTAAAAAAAGGCCTTAAAAATGCATCTCATTCCTGCAAACATCTTGATAACTTTGGAGGCCCAAAAAAGGGGTGTACATGCATCCTAGATGCCCTAAAGTCCAGAAAATGTTGGTGCCCAAAAACGGTGTCAGAGAGCTCTGAATGTCCCAAAAACATTTGCAGCCTGAAAAGGCCATTAACCCGCATCCTAGAGCCCTAAAATTCCCCATAACATTGTTAGCCCGAAAAATGCATCGTACATCCCTGAAAGTTCAGAGAATGTTGGCAACCCAAAAAATGCCTTAAAATGCATCTTATTCCTGCAATAATCTTGAAAACTTTGGAGGCCCAAAAAAGGGGTTTACAGGCATCCTAGACCCCCTAAAGTCCAGAAAATGTTGGTGACCCAAAAACTGTGTCAGAGAGCTCTGAATGTCCCAAAAACATTTGCAGCCTGAAAAGGGCATTAACCTGCATCCTAGACCCCTGAATTTCTCCAAAACATTGTTGGCCCGACAAATGCATCCTACATCCTTGAAAGTTCAGAAACTGTTGGCAGCCCAAAAAAGGCCTTAAAACGCATCTTATTCCTGAAAAAATGTAGAAAACTTTGGAGGACCAAAAGAGGGGTTTACAGGCATCTTAGACCCCTTAAAGTCCAGAAAATGTCGGTGGCCCAAAAACTGTGTCAGAGAGCTCTGAATGTCCCAAAACATTTACAGCCTGAAAAGGGCATTAACCCGCATCCTAGACCCCTAAAATTCCCCATAACATTGTTAGCCCGAAAAATGCATCCTACACCATTGAAAGTTCAGAAAATGTTGGCAGCCTAAAAAAAGGCCTCAAAAATGCATCTCATTCCTGCAAAAATCTTGATAACTTTGGAGCCCCAAAAAAGGGGTTTACAGGCATCCTAGACCCCCTAAAGTCCAGAAAATGTTGGTGTCCCAAAAACTGTGTCAGAGAGCTCTGAATTTCCCAAAACCATGTGCAGCCTGAAAAGGGCTTTAACCCGAATCCTAGACCCCTGAAAGTCCCAAAAACATTTTTGGCCCGAAAAATGCACCCTACACCCCTGAAAGTTCAGAAAATGTTGGCAACCCAAGAAATGCCTTAAAATGCATCTTATTCCTGCAATAATCCTGAAAACTTTGGAGCCCCAAAAAAGGGGTTTACAAGCATCCTACACCCCCTAAAGTCCGGAAAATGTTGGTGTCCCAAAAACTGTGTCAGAGAGCTCTGAATTTCCCAAAACCATTTGCAGTCTGAAAGGGGCATTAACCCGCATGCTAGACCCCTAAAATTCCACAAAATATTTTGTGCACGAAAAATGCATCCTACCACCCGTGAAAGTTCAGACAATGTTGGCAGCCCAAAAAAGGCCTTATGTGCCTCTTAGGCCTACAAAAATGTAGAAAACTTTAGAGGAACAAAAAAGGGGTTTACAGGCATCCTAGACCCCCTAAAGTCCAGAAAATGTTGGTACCCAAAAACAGTGTTAGAGAGCTCTGAATTTCCCAAAACCATTTGCAGTCTGAAAAGGGCATTAACCCGCATCCTAGACCCCTGAAATTCCCAAAAACATTTTAGCCCTGAAAAATGCATCCTACACCCCTAAAAGTACAAAAAATATTGGCAGCCCAAAAAAAGGCCTTAAAATGCATCTTACTCCTGCAATAAACTTGAAAACTTTGGAGGCCCAAAAAAGGGCTTTACAGGCATCATAGACCCCCTAAAGTCCAGAAAATTTTGGTGGCCCAAAAACTGTGTCAGAGAGCTCTGAATTTCGCAAAACCATTTGCAGTCTGAAAAGGGCATTAACCCGCATGCTAGACCCCTGAAATTCCCCAAAATATTTTGGGAACGAAAAATGCATCCTACACCCTTGAAAGTTCAGAAACTTTTGGCAGCACAAAAAAGGCCTCTTAGGCCTACAAAAATTTAGAAAACTTTAGAGCACAAAAAAGGGGTTTACAGGCATTGTATACCCCCTAAAGTCCAGAAAATGTTGGTGCCCAAAAACGGTGTCAGAGAGCTCTGAATGTCCCAAAAACATTTGCAGCCTGAAAAGGGCATCCTACATCCCTGCAAGTTCAGAAAATGTTGGCAGCACAAAAAAGCCTTAAAATACATATTAGGCCTGCAAAAATGTAGAAAACTTTAGAGGCCCAAAAAAGGGGTTTACAGGCATCCTAGACCCCCTAAAGTCCAGAAAATGTTGGTGGCCCAAAAACTGTGTCAGAGAGCTCTGAATGTCCCAAAACCCTTTTTGCAGTCTGAAAGGGGCATTAACCCGCATCCTAGACCCCTGAAATTCCTAAAAACATTTATGGCCCGAAAAATGCATCCTACACCCCTGAAAGTTCAGAAAATGTTGGCAGCCCAAAAAAAGGCCTTAAAATGCATCTTATTCCTGCAATAATCTTGAAAACTTTGGAGGCCCAAAAAAGGGGTTACAGGCATCCTAGACTCCCTACATTCCAGAAAATTTTGGTGCGCAAAAACGGTGTCAGAGAGCTCTGAATGTCCCAAAACCATTTGCAGTCTGAAAAGGGCATTAACCCGCATGCTAGACCCCTTAAATTCCCAAAAATATTTTTGACCCAAAAAATGCATCTACACCCCTGAAAATTCAGAAATTGTTGGCAGCCCAAAAAAGGCCTTTAATGCCTCTTAGGCCTACAGAAATGTATCAAACTTTAGAGGCACAAAAAAGGGGTTTACAGGCATCGTAGACCCCCTAAAGTCCAGAAAATTTTGGTGCGCAAAAACAGTGTCAGAGAGCTCTGAATGTCCCAAAAACATTTGCAGCCTAAAAAGGGCATTAACCCGCATCCTAGACCCCTTAAATTACCAAAAATATTTTTGACCCAAAAAATGCATCCTACACCCCTGAAAATTCAGAAAATGTTGGCAGCCCAAAAAAGGCCTTAAATGCCTCTTAGGCCTACAAAAATGTAGAAAACTTTAGAGGCCCAAAAAAGGGGTTTACAGGCATCCTAGACCCCATAAAGTCCAGAAAATGTTGTTGCCCAGGAACGGTGTCAGAGAGCTCTGAATGTCCCAAAAACATTTGCAGCATGAAAAGGGCATTAACCCGCATCCTAGATCCCTTAAATTCCCAAAAACATTTTTGGCCTGAAAAATGCATCCTACACCCCTAAAAGTACAAAAAATGTTGACAGCCCAAAAAAAGGCCTTAAAATGCATCTTATTCCTGCAATAAACTTGAAGACTTTGGAGGCCCAAAAAAAGGGCTTTACAGGCATCCTAGACCCCCTAAAGTCCAGAAAATGTTGGTGACCCAAAAACTGTGTCAGAGAGCTCTGAATTTCCCAAAACCATTTGCAGTCTGAAAAGGGCATTAACCCGCATGCTAGACCCCTGAAATTCCCCAAAATATTTTGGGAACGAAAAATGCATCCTACACCCCTGAAAGTTCAGAAACTTTTGGCAGCCCAAAAAAAGGCCTTAAATGCCTCTTAGGCCTACAAAAATGTAGAAAACTTTAGAGGAACAAAAAAGGGGTTTACAGGCATCCTAGACCCCCTAAAGTCCAGAAAATGTTGGTGCCCAAAAACGGTGTCAGAGAGCTCTGAATGTCCCAAAAACATTTGCAGCCTGACAAGGGCATCCTACATCCCTGCAAGTTCAGAAAATGTTGGCAGCACAAAAAAGCCTTAAAATACATATTAGGCCTGCAAAAATGTAGAAAACTATAGAGGCCCAAAAAAGGGGTTTACAGGCATCCTAGACCCCCTAAAGTCCAGAAAATGTTGGTGTCCCAAAAACTGTGTCAGAGAGCTCTGAATTTCCCAAAACCATTTGCAGTCTGAAAAGGGCATTAACCCGCATGCTAGACCCCTGAAATTCAACAAAATATTTTGTGCATGAAAAATCCATCCTACCACCCGTGAAAGTTCAGAAAATGTTGGCAGCCCAAAAAAGGCCTTAAGTGCCTCTTAGGCCTACAAAAATGTAGAAAACTTTAGAGGAACAAAAAAGGGGTTTACAGGCATCCTAGACCCCCTAAAGTCCAGAAAATGTTGGTGACCCAAAAACTGTGTCAGAGAGCTCTGAATTTCCCAAAACCATTTGCAGTCTGAAAAGGGCATTAACCCGCATGCTAGACCCCTGAAATTCGCCAAAATATTTTGGGAACGAAAAATGCATCCTACACCCCTGAAAGTTCAGAAACTTTTGGCAGCCCAAAAAAAGGCCTTAAATGCCTCTCAGGCCTACAAAAATGTAGAAAACTTTAGAGGCACAAAAAAGGGGTTTACAGGCATTGTAGACCCCCTAAAGTCCAGAAAATGTTGGTGCCCAAAAACGGTGTCAGAGAGCTCTGAATGTCCCAAAAACATTTGCAGCCTGAAAAGGGCATCCTACATCCCTGCAAGTTCAGAAAATGTTGGCAGCACAAAAAAGCCTTAAAATACATATTAGGCCTGCAAAAATATAGAAAACTATAGAGGCCCAAAAAAGGGGTTTACAGGCCTCCTAGACCCCCTAAAGTCCAGAAAATGTTGGTGGCCCAAAAACTGTGTCAGAGAGCTCTGAATGTCCCAAAACCCTTTTTGCAGTCTGAAAGGGGCATTAACCCACATCCTAGACCCCTGAAATTCCTAAAAACATTTATGGCCCGAAAAATGCATCCTACACCCCTGAAAGTTCAGAAAATGTTGGCAGCCCAAAAAAAGGCCTTACAATGCATCTCATTCCTGCAAACATCTTGATAACTTTGGAGGCCCAAAAAAGGGGTGTACATGCATCTTAGTCCCCTGAAAGTCCAAAAAATGTTGGTGGCCCAAAAACTGTCAGAGAGCTCTGAATGTCCCAAAAATATTTGCAGCCTGAAAAGGGCTTTAACCCGAATCCTAGACCCCTGAAATTCCCAAAAACAATTTTGGCCCGAAAAATGCATCCTACACCCCTGAAAGTTCAGAAAATGTTGGCAACCAAAGAAATGCCTTAAAATGCATCTTATTCCTCCAATAATCTTGAAAACTTTGGAGCCCCAAAAAAGGGGTTTGCAGGCATCCTAGACCCCCTAAAGTCCAGAAAATGTTGGTGGCCCAAAAACTGTGTCAGAGAGCTCTGAATTTCCCAAAACCGTTTGCAGTCTGAAAAGGGCATTAACCTACATGCTAGACCCCTGATAATCCCCAAAATATTTTGTGCACGAAAAATGCATCGTACACGCCTGAAAGTTCAAAAATGTTGGCAGCCCAAAAAATGTCTTAAAATGCATCTTATTCCTGCAATAATCTTGACAACTTTGGAGCCCCAAAAAAGGGGTTTACAGGCATCCTAGACCCCCTAAAGTCCAGAAAATGTTGGTGTCCCAAAAACTGTGTCAGAGAGCTCTGAATTTCCCAAAACCATTTGCAGCCTGAAAAGGGCATTAACCCGCATGCTAGACCCCTGAAATTCCACAAAATATTTTGTGCACGAAAAATGCATCCTACCACCTGTGAAAGTTCAGAAAATGTTGGCAGCCCAAAAAAGGCCTTAAGTGCCTCTTAGGCCTAAAAAAACGTAGAAAACTTTAGAGGCACAAAAAAGGGGTTTACAGGCATTGTAGACCCCCTAAAGTCCAGAAAATGTTGGTGCCCAAAAACGGTGTCAGAGAGCTCTGAATGTTCCAAAAACATTTGCAGCCTGAAAAGGGCATGCTACATCCCTGCAAGATCAGAAAATGTTGGCAGCACAAAAAAAGACTTAAAATACATATTAGGCCTGCAAAAATGTAGAAAACTTTAGAGGCACAAAAAAGGGGTTTACAGGTATCCTAGACCCCCTAAAGTCCAGAAAATGTTGGTGGCCCAAAAACTGTGTCAGAGAGCTCTAAATGTCCCAAAACCCTTTTGCAGTCTGAAAGGGGCATTAACCCGCATCCTAGACCCCTGAAATTCCACAAAATATTTTGTGCACGAAAAATGCATCCTACACCCCTGAAAGTTCAGAAAATGTTGGCAGCCCAAAAAAAGGCCTTAAAATGCATCTTATTCCTGCAATAATCTTGAAAACTTTGGAGGCCCAAAAAAGGGGTTACAGGCATCCTAGACTCCCTACATTCCAGAACATTTTGGTGCGCAAAAACGGTGTCAGAGAGCTCTCAATTTCCCAAAACCTTTTGCAGTTTGAAAAGGGCATTAACCCGCATGCTAGACCCCTTAAATTCCCAAAAATATTTTTGACCCAAAAAATGCATCTACACCCCTGAAAATTCAGAAAATGTTGGCAGCCCAAAAAAGGCCTTAAATGCCTCTTAGGCCTACAAAAATGTATCAAACTTTAGAGGCACAAAAAGGGGTTTACAGGCATCGTAGACCCCCTAAAGTCCAGAAAATGTTGGTGCGCAAAAACGGTGTCAGAGAGCTCTGAATGACCCAAAAACATTTGCAGCCTAAAAAGGGCATTAACCCGCATCCTAGACCCCTTAAATTACCAAAAATATTTTTGACCCAAAAAATGCATCCTACACCCCTGAAAATTCAGAAAATGTTGGCAGCCCAATAAAGGCCTTAAAATGCATCTTATTTCCTGCAATAATCTTGAAAACTTTGGAGGCCCAAAAAAGGGGTTTACCGGCATCCTAGACCCCCTAAAGTCCAGAAAATGTTGGTGCCCAAAAACGGTGTCAGAGAGCTCTGAATGTCCAAGAAACATTTGCAGTCTGAAAAGGGCATTAACCCGCATCCTAGACCACTTAAATTCCCAAAAATATTTTTGGCCTGAAAAATGCATCCTACACCCCTGAAAGTTCAGAAAATGTTGGCAGCCCAAAAAAGGCCTTAAATGCCTCTTTGGCCTTTAAAAATGTAGAAAACTTTAGAGGCCCAAAAAAGGGGTTTACAGGCATCCTAGACCCGATAAAGTCCAGAAAATGTTGGTGCCCAAAAACGGTGTCAGGGAGCTCTGAATGTCCCAAAAACATTTGCACCCTGAAAAGGGCATTAACCCGCATCTAGTCCCCTGAAATTCCCCAAAATATTTTTGGCAAAAAAATGCATCCTACACCCCTGAAAGTTCAGAAAATGTTGGAAGCCCAAAATATGCCTTAAAATGCATCTTATTCCTGCCATAATCTTGAAAACTTTTGAGGCCCAAAAAAGGGGTTTACAGGCATCCTAGACCCCTGAAAGTCCAAAAAAGGTTGGTGGCCCAAAAACTGTCAGAGAGCTCTGTATGTCCCAAAACCATTTGCAGTCTGAAAAGGGCATTAACCCACATGCTGGACCCCTGAAATTCCCAAAATATTTTGGGCACGAAAAATGCATCCTACACCCCTGAAAGTTCAGAAAATGTTGGCAGCGTAAAAAAAGGCCTTAAAAATGCATCTCATTCCTGCAAACAACTTGATAACTTTGGAGGCCCAAAAAAGGGGTGTACATGCATCCTAGATGCCCTAAAGTCCAGAAATTGTTGGTGCCCAAAAACGGTGTCAGAGAGCTCTGAATGTCCCAAAAACATTTGCAGCATGAAAAGGGCATTAACCCGCATCCTAGACCCCTAAAATTCCCCATAATCTTGTTAGCCCGAAAAATGCATCGTACATCCCTGAAAGTTCAGAGAATGTTGGCAACCCAAAAAATGCCTTAAAATGCATCTTATTCCTGCAATAATCTTCAAAACATTGGAGGCCCAAAAAAGGGGTTTACAGGCATCCTAGACCCCCTAAAGTCCAGGAAATGTTGGTGACCCAAAAACTGTGTCAGAGAGCTCTGAATGTCCCAAAAACATTTGCAGCCTGAAAAGGGCATTAACCCGCATCCTAGACCCCTGAATTTCCCCAAAACATTGTTGGCCCGACAAATGCATCCTACATCCTTGAAAGTTCAGAAACTGTTGGCAGCCCAAAAAATGCCTTAAAATGCATCTTATTCCTGCAATAATCTTCAAAACATTGGAGGCCCAAAAGAGGGGTTTACAGGCATCTTAGACCCGGTAAAGTCCAGAAAATGTTGGTGGCCCAAAAACTGTGTCAGAGAGCTCTGAATGTCCCAAAAACATTTACAGCCTGAAAAGGGCATTAACCCGCATCCTAGACCCCTAAAATTCCCCATAACATTGTTAGCCCAAAAAATGCATCCTACACCATTGAAAGTTCAGAAAATGTTGGCAGCCTAAAAAAAGGCCTTAAAAATGCATCTCATTCCTGCAAAAATCTTGATAACTTTGTAGCCCCAAAAAAGGGGTTTACAGGCATCCTAGACCCCCTAAAGTCCAGAAAATGTTGGTGTCCCAAAAACTGTGTCAGAGAGCTCTGAATTTCCCAAAACCATTTGCAGCCTGAAAAGGGCTTTAACACGAATCCTAGACCCCTGAAATTCCCAAAAACATTTTTGGCCCGAAAAATGCACCCTACACCCCTGAAAGTTCAGAAAATGTTGGCAACCCAAGAAATGCCTTAAAATGCATCTTATTCCTGCAATAATCTTGAAAACTTTGGAGCCCCAAAAAAGGGGTTTACAGGCATCCTAGACCCCCTAAAGTCCAGAAAATGTTGGTGTCCCAAAAACTGTGTCAGAGAGCTCTGAATTTCCCAAAACCATTTGCAGTCTGAAAAGGGCATTAACCCGCATGCTAGACCCCTAAAATTCCACAAAATATTTTGTGCACGAAAAATGCATCCTACCACCCGTGAAAGTTCAGAAAATGTTGGTGCCCAAAAAAGGCCTTAAGTGCCTCTTAGGCCTACAAAAATGTAGAAAACTTTAGAGGAACAAAAAAGGGGTTTACAGGCATCCTAGACCCCCTAAAGTCCCGAAAATGTTGGTACCCAAAAACAGTGTTAGAGAGCTCTGAATTTCCCAAAACCATTTGCAGTCTGAAAAGGGCATTAACCCGCATCCTAGACCCCTGAAATTCCCAAAAACATTTTTGCCCTAAAAAATGCATCCTACACCCCTAAAAGTACAAAAAATGTTGGCAGCCCAAAAAAAGGCCTTAAAATGCATCTTATTCCTGCAATAAACTTGAAAACTTTGGAGGCCCAAAAAAGGGGTTTACAGGCATCCTAGACCCCCTAAAGACCCGAAAATGTTGGTACCCAAAAACAGTGTTAGAGAGCTCTGAATTTCCCAAAACCATTTGCAGTCTGAAAAGGGCATTAACCCGCATGCTAGACCCCTGAAATTCCCCAAAATATTTTGGGAACGAAAAATGCATCCTACACCCCTGAAAGTTCAGAAGCTTTTGGCAGCCCAAAAAAAGGCCTCTTAGGCCTACAAAAATTTAGAAAACTTTAGAGCACAAAAAAGGGGTTTACAGGCATTGTATACCCCCTAAAGTCCAGAAAATGTTGGTGCCCAAAAACGGTGTCAGAGAGCTCTGAATGTCCCAAAAACATTTGCAGCCTGAAAAGGGCATCCTACATCCCTGCAAGTTCAGAAAATGTTGGCAGCACAAAAAAAGCCTTAAAATACATATTAGGCCTGCAAAAATGTAGAAAACTTTAGAGGCCCAAAAAAGGGGTTTACAGGCATCCTAGACCCCCTAAAGTCCAGAAAATGTTGGTGGCCCAAAAACTGTGTCAGAGAGCTCTGAATGTCCCAAAACCCTTTTTGCAGTCTGAAAGGGGCATTAACCCGCATCCTAGACCCCTGAAATTCCTAAAAACATTTATGGCCCGAAAAATGCATCCTACACCCCTGAAAGTTCAGAAAATGTTGGCAGCCCAAAAAAAGGCCTTAAAATGCATCTTATTCCTGCAATAATCTTGAAAACTTTGGAGGCCCAAAAAAGGGGTTACAGGCATCCTAGACTCCCTACATTCCAGAAACTTTTTGTGCGCAAAAACGGTGTCAGAGAGCTCTGAATTTCCCAAAACCATTTGCAGTCTGAAAAGGGCATTAACCCGCATGCTAGACCCCTTAAATTCCCAAAAATATTTTTGACCCAAAAAATGCATCTACACCCCTGAAAATTCAGAAAATGTTGGCAGCCCAAAAAAGGCCTTTAATGCCTCTTAGGCCTACAAAAATGTATCAAACTTTAGAGGCACAAAAAAGGGGTTTACAGGCATCGTAGACCCCCTAAAGTCCAGAAATTTTGGTGCGCAAAAACAGTGTCAGAGAGCTCTGAATGTCCCAAAAACATTTGCAGCCTAAAAAGGGTATTAACCCGCATCCTAGACCCCTAAAATTCCCCATAACATTGTTAGCCCGAAAAATGCATCCTACACCATTGAAAGTTCAGAAAATGTTGGCAGCCTAAAAAAAGGCCTTAAAATGCATCTTATTCCTGCAATAAACTTGAAAACTTTGGAGGCCCAAAAAAGGGGTTTACAGACATCCTAGACCCCCTAAAGTCCAGAAAATGTTGGTGACCCAAAAACTGTGCCAGAGAGCTCTGAATTTCCCAAAACCATTTGCAGTCTGAAAAGGGCATTAACCCGCATGCTAGACCCCTGAAATTCCCCAAAATATTTTGGGAACGAAAAATGCATCCTACACCCCTGATAGTTCAGAAACTTTTGGCAGCCCAAAAAAAGGCCTTAAATGCCTCTTAGGCCTGCAAAAATGTAGAAAACTATAGAGGCCCAAAAAAGGGGTTTACAGGCATCCTAGACCCCCTAAAGTCCAGAAAATGTTGGTGGCCCAAAAACTGTGTCAGAGAGCTCTGAATGTCCCAAAACCCTTTTTGCAGTCTGAAAGGGGCATTAACCCACATCCTAGACCCCTGAAATTCCTAAAAACATTTTTGGACCGAAAAATGCATCCTACACCCCTGAAAGTTCAGAAAATGTTGGCAACCAAAGAAATGCCTTAAAATGCATCTTATTCCTGCAATAATCTTGAAAACTTTGGAAGCCCAAAAAAGGGGTTTACAGGCATCCTAGACCCCCTTAAGTCCAGAAAATGCTGGTGGCCCAAAAACTGTGTCAGAGAGCTCTGAATTTCCCAAAAACATTTGCAGCCTGAAAAGGCTATTAACCCGCATCCTAGACCCCTGAAATTCCCAAAAACATTTTTGGCCTGAAAAATGCATCCTACACCCCTGAAAGATCAAAAATGTTGGTAGCCCAAAAAATATCTTAAAATGCATCTTATTCCTGCAATAATCTTGAAAACTTTGGAAGCTCAAAAAAGGGGTTTACAGGCATCCTAGACCCCTAAAGTCCAGAAAATGTTGGTGGCCAAAAAATTGTGTCAGAGAGCTCTGAATGTCCCAAAAACGTTTGCAGTCTGAAAAGGGCATTAACCCGCATCCTAGACCCCTGAAATTCCCAAAAACATTTTTGGCCCGAAAAATGCATCCTACACCCCTGAAAGTTCAGAAAATGTTGGCAACCCAAAAAATGCCTTAAAATGCATCTTATTCCTGCAATAATCTTGAAAACCTTGGAGGCCCAAATAAGGGGTTTACAGGCATCCTAGACCCCCTAAAGTCCAGAAATTGTTGGTGGCCCAAAAACTGTGACAGAGAGCTCTGAATTTCCCAAAACCATTTGCAGTCTGAAAAGGGCATTAACTGGCATCCTAGACCCCTGAAATTCCCAAAAAGATTTTTGGCCCGAAAAATGCATCCTACACCCCTGAAAGTTCAGAGAATGTTGGCAACCCAAAAAATGCCTTAAAACGCATCTTATTCCTGCAATAATCTTGAAAACTTTGGAGGCCCAAAAAAGGATTTTACAGGCATCCTAGACCCCCTTAAGTCCAGAAAATGTTGGTGACCCAAAAACTGTGTCAGAGAGCTCCGAATGTCCCAAAAACATTTGCAGCCTGAAAAGGGCATTAACCCACATCCTAGACCTCTGAATTTCCCCAAAACATTGTTGGCACGAAAAATGCATCCTACATCTTTGAAAGTTCAGAAAATGTTGACAGCCCAAAAAAGGCCTTAAAATGCATCTTATTCCTGCAAAAATGTAGAAAACTTTGGAGGCCCAAAAAAGGGGTTTACAGGCATCCTAGACCCCCTAAAGTCCAGAAAATGTTGGTGGCTCAAAAACTTTGTCAGAGAGCTCTGAATGTCCCAAAAACATTTCCAGCCTGAAAAGGGCATTAACCCGCATCCTAGTCCCCTGAATTTCCCCAAAACATTGTTGGCCCGACAAATGCATCCTACATCCCTGAAAGTTCAGAAAATGTTGGCAGCACATGAAAGGCCTTAAAAAATCATATTAGGCCTGCAAAAATGTAGAAAAGTTTAGAGGCCCAAAAAAGGGGTTTACAGGCATCCTAGATGCCCTAAAGACCAGAAAATGTTGGTGCCCAAAAACGGTGTCAGAGAGCTCTGAATGTCCCAAAAACATTTGCAGCCTGAAAAGGGCTCTAACCCGCATCCTAGACCCCTAAAATTCCCCATAACATTGTTAGCCCGAAAAATGCATCGTACATCCCTGAAAGTTCAGAGAATGTTGGCAACCCAAAAAATGCCTTAAAATGCATCTTATTCCTGCAATAATCTTGAAAAGTTTGGAGGCCCAAAAAAGGGGTTTACAGGCATCCTAGACCCCCTAAAGTCCAGAAAATGTTGGTGGCCCAAAAACTGTGTCAGAGAGCTCTGAATGTCCCAAAAACATTTACAGCCTGAAAAGGGCATTAACCCGCATCCTAGACCCCTAAAATTCCCCATAACATTGTTAGCCCGGAAAAATGCATCCTACACCACTGAAAGTTCAGAAAATGTTGGCAGCCTAAAAAAAGGCCTTAAAAATACATCTCATTCCTGCAAAAATCTTGATAACTTTGGAGCCCCAAAAAAGGGGTTTACAGGCATCCTAGACCCCTAAAGTCCAGAAAATGTTGGTGTCCCAAAAACTGTGTCAGAGAGCTCTGAATTTCCCAAAACCATGTGCAGCCTGACAAGAGCTTTAACCCAAATCCTAGACCCCTGAAATTCCCAAAAACATTTTTGGCCCGAAAAATGCATCCTATACCCCTGAAAGTTCAGAGAATGTTGGCAACCCAAAAAATGCCTTAAAATGCATCTTATTCCTGCAAAAATCTTGAAAACTTTGGAGGCCCAAAAAAGGGTTTTACAGGCATCCTAGACCCCCTTAAGTCCAGAAAATGTAGGTGACCCAAAAACTGTGTCAGAGAGCTCCGAATGTCCCAAAAACATTTGCAGCCTGAAAAGGGCATTAACCCACATCCTAGACCTCTGAATTTCCCCAAAACATTGTTGGCACGAAAAATGCATCCTAGATCTTTGAAAGTTCAGAAAATGTTGACAGCCCAAAAAAGGCCTTAAAATGCATCTTATTCCTGCAAAAATGTAGAAAACTTTGGAGGCCCAAAAAAGGGGTTTACAGGCATCCTAGACCCCCTAAAGTCCAGAAAATGTTGGTGGCTCAAAAACTGTGTCAGAGAGCTCTGAATGTCCCAAAAACATTTACAGCCTGAAAAGGGCATTAACCCGCATCCTAGTCCCCTGAATTTCCCCAAAACATTGTTGGCCCGACAAATGCATCCTACATCCCTGAAAGTTCCGAAAATGTTGGCAGCACATGAAAGGCCTTAAAATACATATTAGGCCTGCAAAAATGTAGAAACGTTTAGAGGCCCAAAAAAGGGGTTTACAGGCATCCTAGATGCCCTAAAGACCAGAAAATGTTGGTGCCCAAAAACGGTGTCAGAGAGCTCTGAATGTCCCAAAAACATTTGCAGCCTGAAAAGGGCTCTAACCCGCATCCTAGACCCCTAAAATTCCCCATAACATTGTTAGCCCGAAAAATGCATCGTACATCCCTGAAAGTTCAGAGAATGTTGGCAACCCAAAAAATGCCTTAAAATGCATCTTATTCCTGCAATAATCTTGAAAAGTTTGGAGGCCCAAAAAAGGGGTTTACAGGCATCCTAGACCCCCTAAAGTCCAGAAAATGTTGGTGACCCAAAAACTGTGTCAGAGAGCTCTGAATGTCCCAAAAACATTTGCAGCCTGAAAAGGGCATTAACCCGCATCCTAGACCCCTAAAATTCCCCATAACATTGTTAGCCCGAAAAATGCATCCTACACCACTGAAAGTTCAGAAAATGTTGGCAGCCTAAAAAAAGGCCTTAAAATGCATCTTATTCCTGAAAAAAAGTAGAAAAATTTGGAGGCCCAAAAAAGGGGTTTACAGGCATCCTAGACCCCCTAAAGTCCAGAAAATGTTGGTGTCCCAAAAACTGTGTCAGAGAGCTCTGAATTTCCCAAAACCATGTGCAGCCTGAAAAGAGCTTTAACCCGAATCCTAGACCCCTGAAATTCCCAAAAACATTTTTGGCCCGAAAAATGCATCCCACACCCCTGAAAGTTCAGAAAATGTTGGCAACCCAAGAAATGCCTTAAAATGCATCTTATTCCTGCAATAATCTTGAAAACTTTGGAGCCCCAAAAAAGGGGTTTACAGGCATCCTAGACCCCCTAAAGTCCAGAAAATGTTGGTGTCCCAAAAACTGTGTCAGAGAGCTCGGAATTTCCCAAAACCATTTGCAGTCTGAAAAGGGCATTAACCGGCATGCTAGACCCCTGAAATTCCACAAAATATTTTGTGCACGAAAAATGCATCCTACCACCCGTGAAAGTTCAGAAAATGTTGGCAGCCCAAAAAAGGCCTTAAGTGCCTCTTAGGCCTACAAAAATGTAGAAAACTTTAGAGGAACAAAAAAGGGGTTTACAGGCATCCTAGACCCCCTAAAGTCCAGAAAATTTTGGTACCCAAAAACAGTGTTAGAGAGCTCTGAATGTCCCAAAAACATTTGCAGCCTGAAAAGGGCATTAACCCGCTTCTTAGACCCCTGAAATTCCCAAAAACATTTTTGTCCTGAAAAATGCATCCTACACCCCTAAAAGTACAAAAAATGTTGGCAGCCCAGAAAAAGGCCTTTAAATGCATCTTATTCCTGCAATAAACTTGAAAACTTTGGAGGCCCAAAAAAGGGGTTTACAGACATCCTAGACCCCCTAAAGTCCAGAAAATGTTGGTGGCCCAAAAACTGTGTCAGAGAGCTCTGAATTTCCCAAAACCATTTGCAGTCTGAAAAGGGCATTAACCCGCATGCTAGACCCCTGAAATTCCCCAAAATATATTGGGAACGAAAAATGCATCCTACACCCCTGAAAGTTCAGAAACTTTTGGCAGCCCAAAAAAAGGCCTTAAATGCCTCTTAGGCCTACAAAAATGTAGAAAACTTTAGAGGCACAAAAAAGGGGTTTACAGGCATTGTAGACCCCCTAAAGTTCAGAAAATGTTGGTGCCCAAAAACGGTGTCAGAGAGCTCTGAATGTCCCAAAAACATTTGCAGCCTGAAAAGGGCATCCTACATCCCTGCAAGTTCAGAAAATGTTGGCAGCACAAAAAAAGCCTTAAAATACATATTAGGCCTGCAAAAATGTAGAAAACTTTAGAGGCCCAAAAAAGAGGTTTACAGGCATCCTAGACCCCCTAAAGTCAAGAAAATGTTGGTGGCCCAAAAACTGTGTCAGAGAGCTCTGAATGTCCCAAAACCCTTTCTGCAGTCTGAAAGGGGCATTAGCCCGCATCCTAGACCCCTGAAATTCCTAAAAATATTTATGGCCCGAAAAATGCATCCTACACCCCTGAAAGTTCAGAAAATGGTGGCAGCCCAAAAAAAGGCCTTAAAATGCATCTTATTCCTGCAATAATCTTGAAAACTTTGGAGGCCCAAAAAAGGGGTTACAGGCATCCTAGACTCCCTACATTCCAGAAAATTTTGGTGCACAAAAACGGTGTCAGAGAGCTCTGAATTTCCCAAAACCATTTGCAGTCTGAAAAGGGCATTAACCCGCATGCTAGACCCCTTAAATTCCCAAAAATATTTTTGACCCAAAAAATGCACCTACACCCCTGAAGATTCAGAAAATGTTGGCAGCCCAAAAAAAAACCTTAAATGCCTCTTAGGCCTACAAAAATGTATCAAACTTTAGAGGCTCAAAAAAGGGGTTTACAGGCATCGTAGACCCCCTAAAGTCCAGAAACTTTTGGTGCGCAAAAACGGTGTCAGAGAGCTCTGAATGTCCCAAAAACATTTGCAGCCTAAAAAGGGCATTAACCTGCATCCTAGACCCCTTAAATTCCCAAAAACATTTTTGGCCCGAAAAATGCATCCTACACCCCTGAAAGTTCAGAAAATGTTGGCAACCCAAGAAATGCCTTAAAATGCATCTTATTCCTGCAATAAACTTGAAAACTTTGGAGGCCCAAAAAAGGGCTTTACAGGCATCCTAGACCCCCTGAAGTCCAGAAAATGTTGGTGGCCCAAAAACTGTGTCAGAGAGCTCTGAATTTCCCAAAACCATTTGCAGTCTGAAAGTGCATTAACCCGCATGCTAGGCCCCTGAAATTCCCCAAAATATTTTGGGCACGAAAAATGCATCCTAAACCCCTGAAAGTTCAGAAAATGTTGGCAGCCCATAAAATGCCGTAAAATGCATCTTATTCGTGCAATAATCTTGAAAACTTTGGAGGCCCCAAAAAAGGGGTTTACAGGCATCCTAGACCCCTTAAAGTCCGGAAAATGTTGGTGGCCCAAAAACTGTGTCAGAGAGCTCTGAATGTCCCAAAACCCTTTTTGCAGTCTGAAAGGGGCATTAACCCGCATCCTAGACCCCTGAAATTCCTAAAAACATTTATGGCCCGAGAAATGCATCCTACACCCCTGAAAGTTCAGAAAATGTTGGCAGCCCAAAAAAAGGCCTTAAAATGCATCTTATTCCTGCAATAATCTTGAAAACTTTGGAGGCCCAAAAAAGGGGTTACAGGCATCGTAGACCCCCTAAAGTCCAGAAAATTTTGGTGCGCAAAAACGGTGTCAGAGAGCTCTGAATGTCTCAAAAACATTTGCAGCCTAAAAAGGGCATTAACCCGTATCCTAGACCCCTTAAATTACCCAAAATATTTTTGACCCAAAAAATGCATCCTACACCCCTGAAAATTCAGAAAATGTTGGCAGCCCAAAAAAGGCCTTAAATGCCTCTTAGGACTACAAAAATGTAGAAAACTTTAGAGGCCCAAGAAAGGGGTTTACAGGCATCCTAGACCCCATAAAGTCCAGAAAATGTTGATTCCCAGGAACGGTATCAGAGAGCTCTGAATGTCCCAAAAACATTTGCAGCATGAAAAGGGCATTAACCCGCATCCTAGATCCCTTAAATTCCCAAAGACATTTTTGCCCCGAAAAATGCATCCTACATCCCTGTAAGTTCAGAAAATGTTGGCAGCACAAATAAAGGCCTTAAAATACATATTAGGCCTGCAAAAATGTAGAAAACTTTAGAGGCCCAAAAAAGGGGTTTACAGGCATCCTATAGCCTCTAGAGTCCAGAAAATGTTGATGCCCAAAAACGGTAACAGAGAGCTCTGAATGTCGCAAAAACATTTGCAGCCTGAAAAGGGCATTAACCTGCATCCTAGACCACTTAAATTCCCAAAAATATTTTTGGCCCGAAAAATACATCTTACACCCTGAAAGTTCAGAAAATGTTGGCAGCCCAAAAAAGGCCTTAAATGCCTCTTAGGCCTACAAAAATGTAGAAAACTTTAAAGGCCCAAAAAAGGGGTTTACAGGCATCTTAGACCCCCTAAAGTCCAGGAAATGTTGGTGCCCAAAAACAGTGTCAGAGAGCTCTGAATGTCCCAAAACCATTTGCAGCCTGAAAAGGGCATTAACCCGCATGCTAGACCCCTGAAATTCCCCAAAATATTTTTGGCCCGAAAAAAACATCCTACACCCCTGAAAGTTCAGAAAATGTTACCAGCCCAAAAAAGGCCTTAAATGCCTCTTAGGCCTACAAAAATGTAGAAAAATTTAGAGGCCCAAAAAAGGGGTTTACAGGCATCGTAGACCCCCTAAAGTCCAGAAAATGTTGGTGCCCAAAAACGGTGTCAGAGAGCTCTGAATGTCTCAAAAACATTTGCAGCCTGAAAAGGGCATTAACCCGCATGCTAGACCCCTGAAATTCCCCAAAATATTTTGGGCACGAAAAATGCATCCTACACCCCTGAAAGTTCAGAAAATTTGGCCGCCCAAAAAAAGGCCTTAAATGCCTCTTAGGCCTACAAAAATGTAGAAAACTTTAGAGGCACAAAAAAGGGGTTTACAGGCATCCTAGACCCCCTAAAGTCCAGAAAATGTTGGTGCCCAAAAATGGTGTCAGAGAGCTCTGAATGTCCCAAAAACATTTGCAGCCTGAAAAGGGCATTAACCCGCATGCTAGACCCCTGAAATTCCCCAAAATATTTTGGGCACGAAAAATGCATCCTACACCCCTGAAAGTTCAGAAAATGTTGGCAGCACAAAAAAAGCCTTAAAATACATATTAGGCCTGCAAAAATGTAGAAAGCGTTAGAGGCCCAAAAAAGAGGTTTACAGGCATCCTAAACCCCCTAAAGTCCAGAAAATGTTGGTGCCCGAAATTGGTAACAGAAAGCTCTGAATGTCCCAAAAACATGTGCAGCCTGAAAAGGGCATTAACCTGCATCCTAGACCACTTAAATTCACCAAAATATTTTGGGCACGAAAAATAGATCCTACACCCCTGAAAGTTCAGAAAATGTTGGCAGCCCAAAAAAAGGCATTAAAATGCATCTTGTTCCTGCAATAAACTTGAAAAATTTGGAGGCCCAAAAAAGGGCTTTACAGGCATCCTAGACCCTCTAAAGTCCAGAAAATGTTGGTGGCCCAAAAACTGTGTCAGAGAGCTCTGAATTTCCCAAAACCATTTGCAGTCTGAAAGCGCATTAACCCGCATCCTAGACCCCTGAAATTCCCCAAAATATTTTGGGCACGAAAAATGCATCCTAAACCCCTGAAAGTTCAGAAAATGTTGGCAGCCCATAAAATGCCTTAAAATGCATCTTATTCCTGCAATAATCTTGAAAACTTTGGAGGCCCCAAAAAAGGGGTTTACAGGCAACCTAGACCCCTTAAAGTCCAGAAAATGTTGGTGGCCCAAAAACTGTGTCAGAGAGCTCTGAATGTCCCAAAACCCTTTTTGCAGTCTGAAAGGGGCATTAACCCGCATCCTAGACCCCTGAAATTCCTAAAAACATTTATGGCCCGAGTAATGCATCCTACACCCCTGAAAGTTCAGAAAATGTTGGCAGCCCAAAAAAAGGCCTTAAAATGCATCTTATTCCTGCAATAATCTTGAAAACTTTGGAGGCCCAAAAAAGGGGTTACAGGCATCCTAGACTCCCTACATTCCAGAAGATTTTGGTGCGCAAAAACAGTGTCAGAGAGCTCTGAATTTCCCAAAACCATTTGCAGTCTGAAAAGGGCATTAACCCGCATCCTAGACCCCTTAAATTCCCAAAAATATTTTTGACCCAAAAAATGCATCCTACACCCCTGAAAATTCAGAAAATGTTGGCAGCCCAAAAAAGGCCTTAAATGCCTCTTAGGCCTACAAAAATGTATCAAACTTTAGAGGCACAAAAAAGGGGTTTACAGGCATTCTACACCCCATAATGTCCAGAAAATGTTGTTGCCCAGGAACGGTGTCAGAGAGCTCTGAATGTCCCAAAAACATTTGCAGCATGAAAAGGGCATTAACCCGCCTCCTAGATCCCTTAAATTCCCAAAGACATTTTTCCCCCGAAAAATGCATCCTACATCCCTGGAAGTTCAGAAAATGTTGGCAGCACAAAAAAAGGCCTTAAAATACATATTAGGCCTGCAAAAATGTAGAAAACTTTAGAGGCCCAAAAAAGGGGTTTACAGGCATCCTATAGCCTCTAGAGTCCAGAAAATGTTGATGCCCAAAAACGGTAACAGAGAGCTCTGAATGTCGCAAAAACATTTCCAGCCTGAAAAGGGCATTAACCTGCATCCTAGACCACTTAAATTCCCAAAAATATTTTTGGCCCGAAAAATACATCCTACACCCCTGAAAGTTCAGAAAATGTTGGCAGCCCAAAAAAGGCCTTAAATGCCTCTTAGGCCTACAAAAATGTAGAAAACTTTAAAGGCCCAAAAAAGAGGTTTACAGGCATCGTAGAACCCCTAAAGTCCAGGAAATGTTGGTGCCCAAAAACAGTGTCAGAGAGCTCTGAATGTCCCAAAAACATTTGCAGCCTGAAAAGGGCATTAACCCGCATGCTAGACCCCTGAAATTCCCCAAAATATTTTGGGCACGAAAAATGCATCCTACACCCCTGAAAGTTCAGAAAATTTTGGCAGCCCAAAAAAAGGCCTTAAATGCCTCTTAGGCCTACAAAAATGTAGAAAACTTTAGAGGCACAAAAAAGGGGTTTACAGGCATCCTAGACCCCCTAAAGTCCAGAAAATATTGGTGACCCAAAAACTGTGTCAGAGAGCTCTAAATGTCCCAAAAATATTTGCAGTCTGAAAAGGGCATTAACCCGCATCCTAGACCCCTGAATTTCCCCAAAACATTGTTGCCCCGACAAATGCATCCTACATCCTTGAAAGTTCAGAAACTGTTGACAGCCCAAAAAAGGCCTTAAAATGCATCTTATTCCTGAAAAAATGTAGAAAACTTTGGAGGCCCAAAAGAGGGGTTTACAGGCATCTTAGACCCCCTAAAGTCCAGAAAATGTTGGTGGCCCAAAAACTGTGTCAGAGAGCTCTGAATGTCCCAAAAACATTTACAGCCTGAAACGGGCATTAACCCGCATCCTAGACCCCTAAAATTCCCCATAACATTGTTAGCCCGAAAAATGCATCCTACACCACTGAAAGTTCAGAAAATGTTGGCAGCCTAAAAAAAGGCCTTAAAAATGCATCTCATTCCTGCAAAAATCTTGATAACTTTGGAGCCCCAAAAAAGGGGTTTACAGGCATCCTAGACCCCCTAAAGTCCAGAAAATGTTGGTGTCCCAAAAACTGTGTCAGAGAGCTCTGAATTTCCCAAAACCATTTGCAGCCTGAAAAGGGCTTTAACCCGAATCCTAGACCCCTGAAATTCCCAAAAACATTTTGGCCCGAAAAATGCATCCTACGCCCCTGAAAGTTCTGAAAATGTTGGTAACCCAAGAAATGCCTTAAAATGCATCTTATTCCTGCAATAATCTTGAAAACTTTGGAGCCCCAAAAAAGGGCTTTGCAGGCATCCTAGACCCCCTAAAGTCCAGAAAATGTTGGTGGCCCAAAAACTGTGTCAGAGAGCTCTGAATTTCCCAAAACCATTTGCAGTCTGAAAAGGGAATTAACCCGCATGCTAGACCCCTGAAATTCCCCAAAATATTTTGGGCACGAAAAATGCATCCTACACCCCTGAAAGTTCAGAAAATTTTGGCAGCCCAAAAAAAGGCCTTTAATGCCTCTTAGGCCTACAAAAATGTAGACAACTTTAGAGGCCCAAAAAAGGGGTTTACAGGCATTCTAGACCCCCTTAAAGTCCAGAAAATGTTGGTGCCCGAAAATGGTAACAGAGAGCTCTGAATGTCCCAAAAACATTTGCAGCCTGAAAAGGGCATTAACCCGCATCCTAGACCCGTTAAATTCCCAAAAACATTTTTGCCCCGAAAAATGCATCCGACATCCCTGCAAGTTCAGAAAATGTTGGTAGCTCAAAAAAGGCTTTAAAATACATATTAGGCCTGCAAAAATGTAGAAAACGTTAGAGGCCCAAAAAAGGGGTTTACAAGCATCCTAGACCCCCTAAAGTCCAGAAAATGTTGGTGCCCAAAAACGGTGTCAGAGAGCTCTGACTGTCGCAAAAACATTTGCAGCCTGAAAAGGGCATTAACCCGCATCCTAGACCAGTTAAATTCGCAAAAACATTTTTGGCCCGAAAAATGCATCCTACACCCCTGAAAGTTCAGAAAATGTTGGCAGCTCACAAATGCCTTAAAATACATCTTATTCCTGCAATAATCTTGAGAACTTTGGAGGCCCAAAAAAGGGGTTTACAGGCATCCTAGACCCCCTAAAGTCCAGAAAATGTTGGTGGCCCAAAAACTGTGCCAGGGAGCTCTGAATGTCCCAAAACCCTTTTTGCATTCTCAAAGGGGCATTAACCCGCATCCTAGACCCCTGAAATTCCTAAACCATTTATGGCCCGAAAAATGCATCCTACACCCCTGAAAGTTCAGAAAATGTTGGCAGCCCAAAAAAAGGCCTTAAAATGCATCTTATTCCTGCAATAATCTTGAAAACTTTGGAGGCCCATAAAAGGGGTTACAGGCATCCTAGACCCCCTAAAGTCCAGAAAATGTTGGTGTCCCAAAAACTGTGTCAGAGAGCTCTGAATTTCCCAAAACCATTTGCAGTCTGAAAAGGGCATTAACACGCATGCTAGACCACTGAAATTCCCCAAAATATTTTGGGCACGAAAAATGCATCCTACACCCCTGAAAGTTCAGAAAATGTTGGCAGCCCAAAAAAGGCCTAAATGCCTCTTAGCCTACAAACATGTATCAAACTTTAGAGGCACAAAAAAGGGGTTTACAGGCATCGTAGACCCCCTAAAGTCCAGAAAATGTTGGTGCCCAAAAACGGTGTCAGAGAGCTCTGAATGTCCCAAAAACATTTGCAGCCTGAAAAGGGCATTAACCTGCACCCTAGACCCCTTAAATTCCAAAAATATTTTTGGCCCAAAAAATGCATCCTACACCCCTGAAAGTTCAGAAAATGTTGGCAGCCCAAAAAAGGCCTTAAATGCCTCTTACTCCTACAAAAATATATCAAACTTTAGAGGCACAAAAAAGGGGTTTACAGGCATTGTAAACCCCCTAAAGTCCAGAAAATGTTGGTGCCCAAAAACGGTGTCAGAGAGCTCTGCATGTCCCAAAAACATTTGCAGCCTGAAAAGGGCATTAACCCGCATCCTAGACCCGTTAAATTCCCAAAAACATTTTTGCCGTGAAAAATGCATCCTACATCCCTGCAAGTTCAGAAAATGTTGGCAGCACAAAAAAAGCCTTAAAATACATATTAGGCCTGCAAAAATGTAGAAAACTTTAGAGGCCCAAAAAAGGGCTTTACAGGCATCCTAGAGCCCCTAAAGTCCAGAAAATGTTGGTGGCCCAAAAACTGTGTCAGAGAGCTCTGAATTTCCCAAAACCCTTTGCAGTCTGAAAAGGGCATTAACCCGCATCCTAGACCCGTTAAATTCCCAAAAACATTTTTGCCCTGAAAAATGCATCCTACATCCCTGCAAGTTCAGAAAATTTTGGCAGCCCAAAAAAGCCTTAAAATACATATTAGGCATGCAAAAATGTAGAAAACTTTAGAGGCCCAAAAAAGGGGTTTACAGGCATCCTAGACCCCCTAAAGTCCAGAAAATGTTGGTGCCCGAAAATGGTAACAGAGAGCTCTGAATGTCCCAAAAACATTTGCAGCCTGAAAAGGGCATTAACCCGCATCCTAGACCCGTTAAATTCCCAAAAACATTTTTGGCCCGAAAAATGCATCCTACACCCCTGAAAGTTCAGAAAATGTTGGCAGCCCAAAAAAGGCCTTAAGTGCCTCTTAGGCCTACAAAAATGTAGAAAACTTTAGAGGAACAAAAAAGGGGTTTAAAGGCATCCTAGACCCCCTAAAGTCCAGAAAATGTTGGTACCCAAAAACAGTGTCAGAGAGCTCTGAATTTCCCAAAAACATTTGCAGCCTGAAAAGGGCATTAACCCGCATCCTAGACCCCTGAAATTCCCAAAAACTTTTTTGCCCTGAAAAATGCATCCTACACCCCTAAAAGTACAAAAAATGTTGGCAACCCAAAAAAAGGCCTTAAAATGCATCTTATTCCTGCAATAAACTTGAAAACTTTGGAGGCCCAAAAAAGGGCTTTGCAGGCATCCTAGACCCCCTAAAGTCCAGAAAATGTTGGTGGCCCAAAAACTGTGTCAGAGAGCTCTGAATTTCCCAAAACCATTTGCAGTCTGAAAAGGTCATTAACCCGCGTGCTAGACCCCTGAAATTCCCCAAAATATTTTTGGCACGGAAAATGCATCCTACACCCCTGAAAGTTCAGAAAATTTTGGCAGCCCAAAAAAAGGCCTTAAATGCCTCTTAGGCCTACAAAAATGTAGACAACTTTAGAGGCACAAAAAAGGGGTTTACAGGCATTGTAGACCCCCTAAAGTCCAGAAAATGTTGGTGCCCAAAAACGGTGTCAGAGAGCTCTGAATGTCCCAAAAACATTTGCAGCCTGAAAAGTGCATTAACCCGCATCCTAGACCCGTTAAATTTCCAAAAACATTTTTGCCCTGAAAAATGCATCCTACATCCCTGCAAGTTCAGAAAATGTTGGCAGCACAAAAAAATCCTTAAAATACATATTAGTCCTGCAAAAATGTAGAAAACTTTAGAGGCCCAAAAAAGGGGTTTACAGGCATCCCAGACCCCCTAAAGTCCAGAAAATGTTGGTGCCCGAAAATGGTAACAGAGAGCTCTGACTGTCAAAAAAACATTTGCAGCCTGAAAAGGGCATTAACCCGCATCCTAGACCAGTTAAATTAGCAAAAACATTTTAGGCCCGAAAAATGCATCATACACCCCTGAAAGTTCAGAAAATGTTGGCAGCTCACAAAATGCCTTAAAATACATCTTATTCCTGCAATAATCTTGAGAACTTTGGAGGCCCAAAAAAGGGGTTTACAGGCATCCTAGACCCCCTAAAGTCCAGAAAATGTTGGTGGCACAAAAACTGTGCCAGGGAGCTCTGAATGTCCCAAAACCCTTTTTGCAGTCTCAAATGGGCATTAACCCGCATCCTAGACCCCTGAAATTCCTAAACACATTTATGGCCCGAAAAATGCATCCTACACCCCTGAAAGTTCAGAAAATGTTGGCAGCCCAAAAAAGGCCTTAAATGCCTTTTAGCCTACAAAAATGTATCAAACTTTAGAGGCACAAAAAAGGGGTTTACAGGCATCGTAGACCCCCTAAAGTCCAGAAAATGTTGGTGCCCAAAAATGGTGTCAGAGAGCTCTGAATGTCCCAAAAACATTTCCAGCCTAAAAAGGGCATTAACCCGCATCCTAGATCACTTAAATTCCCAAAAATATTTTTGGCCCAAAAAATGCATCCTACACCCCTGAGAATTCAGAAAATGTTGGCAGCCCAAAAAAGGCCTTAAATGCCTCTTAGGCCTACAAAAATGTATCAAACTTTAGAGGCACAAAAAAGGGGTTTACTGGCATCCTAGACCCCATAAAGTCCAGAAAATGTTGTTGCCCAGGAACGGTGTCAAAGAGCTCTGAATGTCGCAAAAACATTTGCAGCCTGAAAAGGGCATTAACCTGCATCCTAGATCCCTTAAATTCCCAAAGACATTTTTGTCCCGAAAAATGCATCCTACACCCCTGAAAGTTCAGAAAATGTTGGCAGCCCAAAAAAGGCCTTAAATGCCTCTTAGGCCTACAAAAATGTAGAAAACTTTAAAGGCCCAAAAAAGGGGTTTACAGGCATCGTAGACCCCCTAAAGTCCAGGAAATGTTGGTGCCCAAAAACAGTGTCAGAGAGCTCTGAATGTCCCAAAAACATTTGCAGCATGAAAAGGGCATTAACCCGCATGCTAGACCCCTGAAATTCCCCAAAATATTTTTGGCCCGAAAAAAACATCCTACACCCCTGAAAGTTCAGAAAATGTTGGCAGCCCAAAAAAGGCCTTAAATGCCTCTTAGGCCTACAAAAATGTAGAAAAATTTGGAGGCCCAAAAAAGGGGTTTACAGGCATCGTAGACCCCCTAAAGTCCAGAAAATGTTGGTGCCCAAAAACGGTGTCAGAGAGCTCTGAATGTCCCAAAAACATTTGCAGCCTGAAAAGGGCATTAACCCGCATGCTAGACCCCTGAAATTCCCCAAAATATTTTGGGCACGAAAAATGCATCCTACACCCCTGAAAGTTCAGAAAATTTTGGCAGCCCAAAAATAGGCCTTAAATGCCTCTTAGGCCTACAAAAATGTAGAAAACTTTAGAGGCACAAAAAAGGGGTTTACAGGCATCCTAGACCCCCTAAAGTCCAGAAAATGTTGGTGACCCAAAAACTGTGTCAGAGAGCTCTGAATGTCCCAAAAACATTTACAGCCTGAAAAGGGCATTAACCCGCATCCTAGACCCCTAAAATTCCCCATAACATTGTTAGCCCGAAAAATGCATCCTACACCACTGAAAGTTCAGAAAATGTTGGCAGCCTAAAAAAAGGCCTCAAAAATGCATCTCATTCCTGCAAAAATCTTGATAACTTTGGAGCCCCAAAAAAGGGGTTTACAGGCATCCTAGACCCCCTAAAGTCCAGAAAATGTTGGTGTCCCAAAAACTGTGTCAGAGAGCTCTGAATTTCCCAAAACCATTTGCAGCCTGAAAAGGGCTTTAACCCGAATCCTAGACCCCTGAAATTCCCAAAAACATTTTTGGCCCGAAAAATGCATCCTACACCCCTGAAAGTTCAGAAAATGTTGGCAACCCAAGAAATGCCTTAAAATGCATCTTATTCCTGCAATAATCTTGAAAACTTTGGAGCCCCAAAAAAGGGGTTTGCAGGCATCCTAGACCCCCTAAAGTCCAGAAAATGTTGGTACCCAAAAACAGTGTCAGAGAGCTCTGAATGTCCCAAAAACATTTGCAGCCTGAAAAGGGCATTAACCCGCATCCTAGACCCCTGAAATTCCCAAAAACTTTTTTGCCCTGAAAAATGCATCCTACACCCCTAAAAGTAGAAAACATGTTGGCAACCCAAAAAAAGGCCTTAAAATGCATCTTATTCCTGCAATAAACTTGAAAACTTTGGAGGCCCAAAAAAGGGCTTTGCAGGCATCCTAGACCCCCTAAAGTCCAGAAAATGTTGGTGGCCCAAAAACTGTCAGAGAGCTCTGAATTTCCCAAAACCATTTGCAGTCTGAAAAGGGCATTAACCCGCGTGCTAGACCCCTGAAATTCCCCAAAATATTTTGGGCACGAAAAATGCATCCTACACCCCTGAAAGTTCAGAAAATTTTGGCAGCCCAAAAAAAGGCCTTAAATGCCTCTTAGGCCTACAAAAATGTAGACAACTTTAGAGGCACAAAAAAGGGGTTTACAGGCATTATAGACCCCCTAACGTCCAGAAAATGTTGGTGCCCAAAAACGGTGTCAGAGAGCTCTGAATGTCCCAAAAACATTTGCAGCCTGAAAAGTGCATTAACCCGCATCCTAGACCCGTTAAATTTCCAAAAACATTTTTGCCGTGAAAAATGCATCCTACATCCCTGCAAGTTCAGAAAATGTTGGCAGCACAAAAAAAATCCTTAAAATACATATTAGTCCTGCAAAAATGTAGAAAACTTTAGAGGCCCAAAAAGGGGGTTTACAGGCATCCTAGACCCCCTAAAGTCCAGAAAATGTTGGTGCCCGAAAATGGTAACAGAGAGCTCTGACTGTCGAAAAAACATTTGCAGCCTGAAAAGGGCATTAACCCGCATCCTAGACCAGTTAAATTAGCAAAAACATTTTAGGCCCGAAAAATGCATCCTACACCCCTGAAAGTTCAGAAAATGTTGGCAGCTCACAAAATGCCTTAAAATACATCTTATTCCTGCAATAATCTTGAGAACTTTGGAGGCCCAAAAAAGGGGCTTACAGGCATCCGAGTCCCCCTAAAGTCCAGAAAATGTTGGTGGCACAAAAACTGTGCCAGGGAGCTCTGAATGTCCCAAAACCCTTTTTGCAGTCTCAAAGGGGCATTAACCCGCATCCTAGACCCCTGAAATTCCTAAACACATTTATGGCCCGAAAAATGCATCCTACACCCCTGAAAGTTCAGAAAATGTTGGCAGCCCAAAAAAAGGCCTTAAAATGCATCTTATTCCTGCAATAATCTTGAAAACTTTGGAGGCCCAAAAAAGGGGTTACAGGCATCCTAGACCCCCTAAAGTCCAGAAAATGTTGGTTGCCCAAAAACTGTGTCAGAGAGCTCTGAATTTCCCAAAACCATTTGCAGTCTGAAAAGGGCATTAACACGCATGCTAGACCACTGAAATTCCCCAAAATATTTTGGGCACGAAAAATGCATCCTACACCCCTGAAAGTTCAGAAAATGTTGGCAGCCCAAAAAAGGCCTTAAATGCCTCTTAGCCTACAAAAATGTATCAAACTTTAGAGGCACAAAAAAGGGGTTTACAGGCATCGTAGACCCCATAAAGTCCAGAAAATGTTGGTGCCCAAAAACGGTGTTAGAGAGCTCTGAATGTGCCAAAAACATTTCCAGCCTAAAAAGGGCATTAACCCGCATCCTAGACCCCTTAAATTCCCAAAAATATTTTTGGCCCAAAAAATGCATCCTACACCCCTGAAAATTCAGAAAATGTTGGCAGCCCAAAAAAGGCCTTAAAAGCCTCTTAGGCCTACAAAAATGTATCAAACTTTAGAGGCACAAAAAAGGGGTTTTCAGGCATCCTAGACCCCATAAAGTCCAGAAAATGTTGTTGCCCAGGAACGGTGTCAGAGAGCTCTGAATGTCCCAAAAACATTTGCAGCATGAAAAGGGCACTAACCCGCATCCTAGATCCCTTAAATTCCCAAAGACATTTTTGCCCCGAAAAATGCAACCTGCATCCATGGAAGTTCAGAAAATGTTGGCAGCACAAAAAAAGGCCTTAAAATACATATTAGGCCTGCAAAAATGTAGAAAACTTTAGATACCCAAAGAAGGGGTTTACAGGCATCCTATAGCCTCTGGAGTCCAGAAAATGTTGATGCCCAAAAACGGTAACAGAGAGCTCTGAATGTCGCAAAAACATTTGCAGCCTGAAAAGGGCATTAACCTGCATCCTAGACCACTTAAATTCCCAAAAATATTTTTGGCCCGAAAAATACATCCTACACCCCTGAAAGTTCAGAAAATGTTGGCAGCCCAAAAAAGGCCTTAAATGCCTCTTAGGCCTACAAAAATGTAGAAAACTTTAAAGGCCCAAAAAAGGGGTTTACAGGCATCGTAGACCCCCTAAAGTCCAGGAAATGTTGGTACCCAAAAACAGTGTCAGAGAGCTCTGAATGTCCCAAAAACATTTGCAGCCTGAAAAGGGCATTAACCCGCATGCCAGACCCCTGAAATTCCCCAAAATATTTTGGGCACGAAAAATGCATCCTACACCCCTGAAAGTTCAGAAAATTTTGGCAGCCCAAAAAAAGGCCTTAAATGCCTCTTAGGCCTACAAAAATGTAGAAAACTTTAGAGGCACCAAAAAGGGGTTTACAGGCATCCTAGACCCCCTAAAGTCCAGAAAATGTTGGTGACCCAAAAACTGTGTCAGAGAGCTCTGAATGTCCCAAAAATATTTGCAGCCTGAAAAGGGCATTAACCCGCATCCTAGACCCCTGAATTTCCCCAAAACATTGTTGGCCCGACAAATGCATCCTACATCCTTGAAAGTTCAGAAACTGTTGACAGCCCAAAAAAGGCCTTAAAATGCATCTTATTCCTGAAAAAATGTAGAAAACTTTGGAGGCCCAAAAGAGGGGTTTACATGCATCTTAGACCCCCTAAAGTCCAGAAAATGTTGGTGTCCCAAAAACTGTGTCAGAGAGCTCTGAATTTCCCAAAACCATTTGCAGCCTGAAAAGGGCTTTAACCCGAATCCTAGACCCCTGAAACTCCCAAAAACATTTTTGGCCCGAAAAATGCATCCTACACCCCTGAAAATTCAGAAAATGTTGGCAACCCAAGAAATGCCTTAAAATGCATCTTATTCCTGCAATAATCTTGAAAACTTTGGAGCCCCAAAAAAGGGGTTTGCAGGCATCCTAGACCCCCTAAAGTCCAGAAAATGTTGGTGGCCCAAAAACTGTGTCAGAGAGCTCTGAATTTCCCAAAACCATTTGCAGTCTGAAAAGGGAATTAACCCGCATGCTAGGTCCCTGAAATTCCCCAAAATATTTTGGGCATGAAAAATGCATCCTACATCCCTGCAAGTTAAGAAAATTTTGGCAGCCCAAAAAAGGCCTTAAATGCCTCTTAGGCCTACACAAATGTAGACAACTTTAGAGGCACAAAAAAGAGGTTTACAGGCATTGTAGACCCCCTAAAGTCCAGAAAATGTTGGTGCCCAAAAAGGGTGTCAGAGAGCTCTGAATGTCCCAAAAACATTTGCAGCCTGAAAAGTGCATTAACCCGCATCCTAGACCCGTTAAATTTCCAAAAACATTTTTGCCCTGAAAAATGCATCCTACATCCCTGCAAGTTCAGAAAATGTTGGCAGCACAAAAAAAGCTTTAAAATACATATTAGGCCTGCAAAAATGTAGAAAACGTTAGAGGCCCAAAAAAGGGGTTTACAGGCATCCTAGACCCCCTAAAGTCAAGAAAATGTTGGTGGCCCAAAGACTGTGCCAGGGAGCTCTGAATGTCCCAAAACCCTTTTTGCAGTCTCAAAGGGGCATTAACCCGCATCCTAGACCCCTGAAATTCCTAAACACATTTATGGCCTGAAAAAATGCATCCTACACCCCTGAAAGTTCAGAAAATGTTGGCAGCCCAAAAAAAGGCCTTAAAATGCATCTTATTCCTGCAATAAACTTGAAAACTTTGGAGGCCCAAAAAAGGGCTTTGCAGGCATCCTAGACCCCCTAAAGTCCAGAAAATGTTGGTGGCCCAAAAACTGTGTCAGAGAGCTCTGAATTTCCCAAAACCATTTGCAGTCTGAAAAGGGCATTAACCCGCATGCTAGACCCCTGAAATTCCCCAAAATATTTTTTGCCCAAAAAATGCATCCTACACCCCTGAAAGTTCAGATAATGTTGGCAGCCCAAAAAAGGCCTTATATGCCTCTTAGGCCTACAAAAATATATCAAACTTTAGAGGCACAAAAAAGGGGTTTACAGGCATTGTAAACCCCCTAAAGTCCAGAAAATGTTGGTGCCCAAAAACGGTGTCAGAGAGCTCTGCATGTCCCAAAAACATTTGCAGCCTGAAAAGGGCATTAACCCACACCCTAGACCCGTTAAATTCCCAAAAACATTTTTGCCCTGAAAAATGCATCCTACATCCCTGCAAGTTCAGAAAATGTTGGCAGCACAAAAAAAGCCTTAAAATACATATTAGGCCTGCAAAAATGTAGAAAACTTTAGAGGCCCAAAAAAGGGCTTTACAGGCATCCTATAGCCCCTTAAGTCCAGAAAATGTTGGTGGCCCAAAAACTGTGTCAGAGAGCTCTGAATTTCCCAAAAACATTTGCAGCCTGAAAAGTGCATTAACCCGCATCCTAGACCCGTTAAATTCCCAAAAACATTTTTGGCCCGAAAAATGCATCCTACACCGCTGAAAGTTCAGAAAATGTTGGCAGCCCAAAAAAGGCCTTAAGTGCCTCTTAGGCCTACAAAAATGTAGAAAACTTTAGAGGAACAAAAAAGGGGTTTACAGGCATCCTAGACCCCCTAAAGTCCAGAAAATGTTGGTACCCAAAAACAGTGTCAGAGAGCTCTGAATGTCCCAAAAACATTTGCAGCCTGAAAAGGGCATTAACCCGCATCCTAGACCCCTGAAATTCCCAAAAACCTTTTTTGCCCTGAAAAATGCATCCTACACCCCTAAAAGTACAAAAAATGTTGGCAACCCAAAAAAAGGCCTTAAAATGTATCTTATTCCTGCAATAAACTTGAAAACTTTGGAGGCCCAAAAAAGGGCTTTGCAGGCATCCTAGACCCCCTAAAGTCCAGAAAATGTTGGTGGCCCAAAAACTGTGTCAGAGAGCTCTGAATTTCCCAAAACCATTTGCAGTCTGAAAAGGGCATTAACCCGCATGCTAGACCCCTGAAATTCCCCAAAATATTTTGGGCACGAAAAATGCATCCTACATCCCTGAAAGTTCAGAAAATTTTGGCAGCCCAAAAAAAGGCCTTAAATGCCTCTTAGGCCTACAAAAATGTAGACAACGTTAGAGGCACAAAAAAGGGGTTTACAGGCATTGTAAACCCCCTAAAGTCCAGAAAATATTGGTGCCCAAAAACGGTGTCAGAGAGCTCTGCATGTCCCAAAAACATTTGCAGCCTGAAAAGGGCATTAACCCGCATGCTAGACCCCTGAAATTCCCCAAAATATTTTGGGCACGATAAATGCATCCTACACCCCTGAAAGTTCAGAAAATGTTGGCAGCCCAAAAAAAGGCCTTAAATGCCTCTTAGGCCTACAAAAATGTAGAAAACTTTAGAGGCACAAAAAAGGGGTTTACAGGCACTGTACACCCCGTAAAGTCCAGAAAATGTTGGTGCCCAAAAACGGTGTCAGAGAGCTCTGAATGTCCCAAAAACATTTGCAGCCTGAAAAGGGCATTAACCCGCATCCTAGACCCGTTAAATTCCCAAAAACATTTTTGCCCTGAAAAATGCATCCTACATCCCTGCAAGTTCAGAAAATGTTGGCAGCACAAAAAAAAGCCTTAAAATACATACGAGGCCTGCAAAGTTGTAGAAAACTTTAGAGGCCCAAAAAAGGGCTTTACAGGCATCCTAGAGCCCCTAAAGTCCAGAAAATGTTGGTGCCCAAAAACGGTGTCAGAGAGCTCTGAATGTCCCAAAAACATTTGCAGCCTGAAAAGGGCATTAACCCACATCCTAAACCCCTGAAATTCCCAAAAACATTTTTGGACAGAAAAATGCATCCTACACCCCTGAAAGTTCAGAAAATGTTGGCAGCACAAAAAAGGCCTTAAGCCTCTTAGGCCTACCAAAATGTCGAAACTTTTGGAGGCCCAAAAAAGGGGTTTAAAGGCATCCTAGACCCCCTAAAGTCCAGAAAATGTTGGTGGGCCAAAAACTGTGTCAGAGTGCTCTGAATTTCCCAAAACCATTTGCAGTCTGAAAAGGGCATTATCCCGCATGCTAGACCCCTGAAATTTCCCAAAATATTTTGGGCACGAAAAATGCATCCTACACCCCTGAAAGTTCAGAAAATGTTGGCAGCTCAAACAAGGCTTGAAATGCCTCTTAGGCCTACAAAAATGTAGAAAACTTTAGAGGCCCAAAAAAGCGGTTTACAGGCATCCTAGACCCCCTAAAGTCCAGAAAATGTTGGTGCCCGAAAATGGTAACAGAGAGCTCTGAATGTCCCAAAAACATTTGCAGCCTGAAAAGGGCATTAACCCGCATCCTAGACCCGTTAAATTCCCAAAAACATTTTTGGCCCGAAAAATGCATCCTACACCCCTGAAAGTTCAGAAAATGTTGGCAGCCCAAAAAAGGCCTTAAGTGCCTCTTAGGCCTACAAAAATGTAGAAAACTTTGGAGGCACAAAAAAGGGGTTTACAGGCATTGTAGACCCCCTAAAGTCCAGAAAATGTTGGTGCCCAAAAACGGTGTCAGAGAGCTCTGAATGGCCCAAAAACATTTGCAGCCTGAAAAGGGCATTAACCCACATCCTAAACCCCTGAAATTCTCAAAAACATTTTTGGACAGAAAAATGCATCCTACACCCCTGAAAGTTCAGAAAATGTTGGCAGCACAAAAAAGGCCTTAAGCCTCTTAGGCCTACCAAAATGTCGAAACTTTTGGAGGCCCAAAAAAGGGGTTTAAAGGCATCCTAGACCCCCTAAAGTCCAGAAAATGTTGGTGGGCCAAAAACTGTGTCAGAGTGCTCTGAATTTCCCAAAACCATTTGCAGTCTGAAAAGGGCATTAACCCGCATGCTAGACCCCTGAAATTTCCCAAAATATTTTGGGCACGAAAAATGCATCCTACACCCCTGAAAGTTCAGAAAATGTTGGCAGCTCAAAAAAAGGCTTGAAATGCCTCTTAGGCCTACAAAAATGTAGAAAACTTTAGAGGCCCAAAAAAGGGGTTTACAGGCATCCTAGACCCCCTAAAGTCCAGAAAATGTTGGTGCCCGAAAATGGTAACAGAGATCTCTGAATGTCCCAAAAACATTTGCAGCCTGAAAAGGGCATTAACCCGCATCCTAGACCCGTTAAATTCCCAAAAACATTTTTGGCCCGAAAAATGCATCCTACACCCCTGAAAGTTCAGAAAATGTTGGCAGCCCAAAAAAGGCCTTAAGTGCCTCTTAGGCCTACAAAAATGTAGAAAACTTTGGAGGCACAAAAAAGGGGTTTACAGGCATTGTAGACCCCCTAAAGTCCAGAAAATGTTGGTGCCCAAAAACAGTGTCAGAGAGCTCTGAATGTCCCAAAAACATTTGCAGCCTGAAAAGGGCATTAACCCACATCCTAGACCCGTTAAATTCCCAAAAACATTTTTGGCCCGAAAAATGCATCCTACACCCCTGAAAGTTCAGAAAATGTTGGCAGCCCACAAAATGACTTAAAATACATCTTATTCCTGCAATAATCTTGAGAACTTTGGAGGCCCAAAAAAGGGGTTTACAGGCATCCTAGACCCCTAAAGTCCAGAAAATGTTGGTGGCCCAAAAACTGTGTCAGCGAGCTCTGAATGTCCCAAAACCCTTTTTGCAGTCTTAAAGGGGCATTAACCCGCATCCTAGACCCCTGAAATTCCTAAACACATTTATGGCCCGAAAAATGCATCCTACACCCCTGAAAGTTCAGAAAATGTTGGCAGCCCAAAAAAAGGCCTTAAAATGCATCTTATTCCTGCAATAATCTTGAAAACTTTGGAGGCCCAAAAAAGGGGTTACAGGCATCCTAGACCCCCTAAAGTCAAGAAAATGTTGGTGTCCCAAAAACTGTGTCAGAGAGCTCTGAATTTCTCAAAACCATTTGCAGCCTGAAAAGGGCTTTAGCCCGAATCCTAGACCCCTGAAATTCCCAAAAACATTTTTGGCCCGAAAAATGCATCCTACACCCCCTAAAGTGCAGAAAATGTTGGTGTCCCAAAAACTGTGTCAGAGAGCTCTGAATTTCCCAAAACCATTTGCAGCCTGAAAAGGGCTTCAACCCGAATCCTAGACCCCTGAAATTCCCAAAAACATTTTTGGCCCAAAAAATGCATCCTACACCCCTGAAAGTTCAGAAAATGTTGGCAGCCCAAAAAAGGCCTTAAGTGCCTCTTAGGCCTACAAAAATGTAGAAAACTTTAGAGGCCCAAAAAAGGGCTTTACAGGCATCCTAGAGCCCCTAAAGTCCAGAAAATGTTGGTGGCCCAAAAACTGTGTCAGAGAGCTCTGAATTTCCCAAAACCATTTGCAGTCTGAAAAGGGCATTAACCCGCATCCTAGACCCATTAAATTCCCAAAAACATTTTTGCCCTGAAAAATGCATCCTACATACCTGCAAGTTCAGAAAATTTTGGCAGCCCAAAAAAAGGCCTTAAAATGCATCTTATTCCTGCAATAAACTTGAAAACTTTGGAGGCCCAAAAAAGGGCTTTACAGGCATCCTAGACCCCCTAAAGTCCAGAAAATGTTGGTGGCCCAAGAACTGTGTCAGAGAGCTCTGAATTTCCCAAAACCATTTGCAGTCTGAAAAGGGCATTAACCCGCATGCTAGACCCGTGAAATTCACCAAAATATTTTGGGCACGAAAAATGCATCCTACATACCTGAAAGTTCAGAAAATGTTGGCAGCCCAAAAAAAGGCCTTAAATGCCTCTTAGGCCTACAAAAATGTAGACAACTTTAGAGGCACAAAAAAGGGGTTTACAGGCATTGTAGACCCCCTAAAGTCCAGAAAATGTTGGTGCCCAAAAATGGTGTCAGAGAGCTCTGAATGTCCCAAAACCATTTGCAGCCTGAAAAGGGCATTAACCCGCATCCTAGACCCGTTAAATTCCCAAAAACATTTTTGCCCTGAAAAATGCATCCTACATCCCTGCAAGTTCAGAAAATGTTGGCAGCAAAATAAAAAGCCTTAAAATACATATTAGGCCTGCAAAAATGTAGAAAACTTTAGAGGCCCAAAAAAGGGGTTTACAGGCATCCTAGAACCCCTAAAGTCCAGAAAATGTTGGTGCACAAAAACGGTGTCAGAGAGCTCTGACTGTCGCAAAAACATTTGCAGCCTGAAAAGGGCATTAACCCGCATTCTAGACCCGTTAAATTCCCAAAAACATTTTTGGGCCGAAAAATGCATCCTACATCCCTGCAATTTCAGAAAATGTTGGCAGCACAAAAAAGGCCTTAAAATACATATTAGGCCTGCAAAAATGTAGAAAACGTTAGAGGCCCAAAAAAGGGGTTTACAGGTATCCTAGACACCCTAAAGTCCAGAAAATGTTGGTACCCAAAAACAGTGTCAGAGAGCTCTGAATGTCCCAAAAACATTTGCAGCCTGTAAAGAGCATTAACCCGCATCCTAGACCCCTTAAATTCCCCAAAATATTTTTGGCCCGAAAAATGCATCCTACACCCCTGAAAGTTCAGAAAATGTTGGCAGCCCACAAAATGCCTTAAAATACATCTTATTCCTGCAATAATCTTGAGAACTTTGGAGGCCCAAAAAAGGGGTTTACAGGCATTGTAGACCCCCTGAAGTCCAGAAAATGTTGGTGGCCCAAAAAACTGTGTCAAATATCTCTGAATTCCCCAAAACCATTTGCAGTCCGAAAAGGGCATTAACCCACATCCTAAACCCCTAAAAATCCCCAAAATATTTTGTGCACGAAAAATGTATCCTACCACCCGTGAAAGTTCAGAAAATGTTGGCAGCCCAAAAAAGGCCTTAAATACCTCTTAAGCCTACAAAAATGTAGAAAACTTTAGAGGCAGTAAAAGGGGTTTACAGGCATCGTAGACCCCCTAAAGTCCAGAAAATGTTGGTACCAAAAAACAGTGTCAGAGAGCTCTGAATGTCCCAAAAACATTTGCAGCCTGAAAAGGGCATTAACCCACATCCTAAACCCCTGAAATTCCCAAAAACATTTTTGGACAGAAAAATGCATCCTACACCCCTGAAAGTTCAGAAAATGTTGGCAGCTCAAAAAAAGGCTTGAAATGCCTCTTAGGCCTACACAAATGTAGAAAACTTTAGAGGCACAAAAAAGGGATTTACAGGCATTGTAGACCCCCTAAAGTCCAGAAAATGTTGGCAGCCCAAAATATGGCTTAAAATGCATCTTATTGCTGCAATAAACTTGAAAACTTTTGAGGCCCAAAAGAGGGGTTTTACAGGCATGCTAGACCCCCTAAAGTCCAGAAAATGTTGGTGGCCCAGAAAATGTGTCAGAGAGCTCGGAATTTCCCAAAACCATTTGCAGTCTGAAAAGGGCATTAAACCGCATCCTAGACCCCTGAAATTCCCAAAAACTTTTTTGGCCGAAAAATGCATCCTACACCCCTGAAAGTTCAGAAAATGTTGGTGCCCAAAAACGGTGTCAGAGAGCTCTGAATGTCCCAAAAACATTTGCAGCCTGAAAAGGGCATTAACCCGCATGCTAGACCCCTGAAATTCCCCAAAATATTTTGGGCACGAAAAATGCATCCTACACCCCTGAAAGTTCAGAAAATGTTGGCAGCTCGAAAAAAGGCTTTAAATGCCTCTTAGGCCTACAAAAATGTAGAAAACTTTAGAGGCACAAAAAAGGGATTTACAGGCATTGTAGACCCCCTAAAGTCCAGAAAATGTTGGTGCCCAAAAACGGTGTCAGAGAGCTCTGAATGTCCCAAAAACATTTTCAGCCTGAAAGGGCATTAACCCGCATCCTAGACCCGTTTAATTCCCAAAAACTATTTTGCCCTGAAAAATGCATCCTACATCCCTGCAAGTTCAGAAAATGTTGGCAGCACAAAAAAAGCCTTGCAATACATATTAGGCCTGCAAAAATGTAGAAAACTTTAGAGGCCCAAAAAAAGGGGTTTACAGGCATCCTAGACCCCCTAAAGCCCAGAAAATGTTGGTGCCCAAAAATGGTAACAGAGAGCTCTGAATGTCCCAAAAACATTTGCAGCCTGAAAAGCGCATTAACCCGCATCCTAGACCCGTTAAATTCCCAAAAACATTTTTGCCCCGAAAAATGCATCCTACATCCCTGCAAGTTCAGAAAATGTTGGCAGCACAAAAAAGGCCTTAAAATACATATTAGGCCTGCAAAAATGTAGAAAACTTTAGAGGCCCAAAAAAGGGGTTTACAGGCATCCTAGACCCCCTAAAGTCCAGAAAATGTTGGTGCCCAAAAATGGTAACAGAGAGCTCTGAATGTCCCAAAAACATTTGCAGCCTGAAAAGCGCATTAACCCGCATCCTAGACCCGTTAAATTCCCAAAAACTTTTTTGGCCGAAAAATGCATCCTACACCCCTGAAAGTTCAGAAAATGTTGGCAGCCCAAAATATGGCTTAAAATGCATCTTATTGCTGCAATAAACTTGAAAATTTTTGAGGCCCAAAAGAGGGGTTTTACAGGCATGCTAGACCCCCTAAAGTCCAGAAAATGTTGGTGGCCCAGAAACTGTGTCAGAGAGCTCGGAATTTCCCAAAACCATTTGCAGTCTGCAAAGGGCATTAAACCGCATCCTAGACCCCTGAAATTCCCAAAAACTTTTTTGGCCGAAAAATGCATCCTACACCCCTGAAAGTTCAGAAAATGTTGGCAGCCCACAAAATGCCTTAAAATGCATCTTATTCCTGCAATAATCTTGAAAACTTTGGAGGCCAAAAAAGGGGTTTACAGGCATCCTCGACCCCCTAAAGTCCAGAAAATGTTGGTGGCCCAAAAACTGTGTCAGAGAGCTCTGAATTTCCCAAAACCATTTGCAGTCTGAAAAGGGCATTAACCCGCATGCTAGACCCCTGAAATTCCCCAAAATATTTTGGGCACGAAAAATGCATCCTACACCCCTGAAAGTTCAGAAAATGTTGGCAGCTCAAAAAAAGGCTTTAAATGCCTCTTAGGCCTACAAAAATGTAGAAAACTTTAGAGGCACAAAAAAGGGATTTACAGGCATTGTAGACCCCCTAAAGTCCAGAAAATGTTGGTGCCCAAAAACGGTGTCAGAGAGCTCTGAATGTCCCAAAAACATTTGCAGCCTGAAAAGGGCATTAATCCGCATCGTAGACCCGTTAAATTCCCAAAAACATTTTTGCCCTGAAAAATGCATCCTACATCCCTGCAAGTTCAGAAAATGTTGGCAGCACAAAAAAAGCCTTACAATACATATTAGGCCTGCAAAAATGTAGAAAACTTTAGAGGCCCCAAAAAAGGGGTTTACAGACATCCTAGACCCCCTAAAGTCCAGAAAATGGTGGTGCCCAAAAATGGTAACAGAGAGCTCTGAATGTCCCAAAAACATTTGCAGCCTGAAAAGCGCATTAACCCGCATCCTAGACCCGTTAAATTCCCAAAAACGTTTTTGGCCGAAAAATGCATCCTACACCCCTGAAAGTTCAGAAAATGTTGGCAGCCCAAAATATGGCTTAAAATGCATCTTATTGCTGCAATAAACTTGAAAACTTTTGAGGCCCAAAAGAGGGGTTTTACAGGCATGCTAGACCCCCTAAAGTCCAGAAAATGTTGGTGGCCCAGAAACTGTGTCAGAGAGCTCGGAATTTCCCAAAACCATTTGCAGTCTGAAAAGGGCATTAAACCGCATCCTAGACCCCTGAAATTCCCAAAAACTTTTTTGGCCGAAAAATGCATCATACACCCCTGAAAGTTCAGAAAATGTTGGCAGCCCACAAAATGCCTTAAAATGCATCATATTCCTGCAATAATCTTGAAAACTTTGGAGGCCAAAAAAGGGGTTTACAGGCATCCTAGACCCCCTTCCGTCCAGAAAATGTTGGGTGCCCAAAAACTGTGTCAGAGAGCTCTGAATTTCTCAAAACCATCTGCAGTCTGAAAAGGGCATTAACCCGCATGCTAGACCCCTGAAATTCCACAAAATATTTTGTGCATGGAAAATGCATCCTACCACCCGTGAAGGTTCAGAAAATGTTGGCAGCCCAAAAAAAGCCTTAAGTGCCTCTTAGGCCTACAAAAATTTAGAAAACTTTAGATGAACAAAAAAGGGGTTTACAGGCATCCTAGACCCCCTAAAGTCCAGAAAATGTTGGTACCCAAAACCAGTGTCAGAGAGCTCTGAATGTCCCAAAAACATTTGCAGCCTGAAAAGGGCATTAACCCGCATCCTAGACCCCTGAAATTCCCAAAAACATTTTTGGCCCAAAAATGCATCCTACATCCCTAAAAGTACAAAAAATGTTGGCAGCCCAAAAAAAGGCCTTAAAATGCATCTTATTCCTGCAATAAACTTAAAAACTTTGGAGGCCCAAAAAAGGGGTTTACAGGCATCCTAGACCCCTAAAGTCCAGAAAATGTTGGTGCCCAAAAAAAGGCCTTAAATGCCTCTTAGGCCTACAAAAATGTAGAAAACTTTAGAGGCACAAAAAAGGGATTAACAGGAATTGTAGACCCCCTAAAGTCCAGAAAATGTTGGTGCCCAAAAACGGTGTCGGAGAGCTCTGAATGTCCCAAAAACATTTGCAGCCTGAAAAGGGCATTAACCCGCATCCTAGACCCGTTAAATTCCCAAAAACATTTTTGTCCTGAAAAATGCATCCTACATCCCTGCAAGTTCAGAAAATGTTGGCAGCACAAAAAAAGGCCTTAAAATACATATTAGGCCTGCAGAAATGTAGAATACTTTAGAGGCCCAAAAAAGGGGTTTACAGGCATCCTAGATCCCCTAAAGTCCAGAAAATGTTGGTGCTCAAAAACGGTGTCAGAGAGCTCTAACTGTCCCAAAAACATTTGCAGCCTGAAAAGGGCATTAACCCGCATCCTAGACCCGTTAAATTCCCGAAAACATTTTTGGCCCGAAAAATGCATCCTACACCCCTGAAAGTTCAGAAAATGTTGGCAGCCCACAAAATGCCTTAAAATACATCTTATTCCTGCCATAATCTTGAGAACTTTGGAGGCCCAAAAAAGGGGTTTACAGGCATCGTAGACCCCCTAAAGTCCAGAAAATGTTGGTGGCCCAAAAAACTGTGTCAAATATCTCTGAATTCCCCAAAACCATTTGCAGTCCGAAAAGGGCATTGACCTGCATGCTAGACCCCTAAAAATCCCCAAAATATTTTGGGCCCGAAAAATGCATTCTGCACCCCTGAAAGTTCAGAAAATGTTGGCAGCCCAAAAAAGGCCTTAAATACCTCTTAGGCCTACAAAAATGTAGAAAACTTTAGAGGCACAAAAAGGGGTTTACAGGCATCGTAGACCCCCTAAAGTCCAGAAAATGTTGGTACCAAAAAACAGTGTCAGAGAGCTCTGAATGTCCCAAAAACATTTGCAGCCTCAAAAGAGCATTAACCCGCATCCTAGACCCCTTAAATTCCCCAAAATATTTTTGGCCCGAAAAATGCATCCTACACCCCTGAAAGTTCAGAAAATGTTGGCAGCACAAAAAAGGCCTTAAAATACATATTAGGCCTGCAAAAATGTAGAAATCTTTAGAGGCCCAAAAAAGGGGTTTACAGGCATCCTAGACCCCCTAAAGTCCAGAAAATCTTGGTGCCCACAAACGGTGTCAGAGAGCTCTGAATGTCCCAAAAACCTTTTTGCAGTCTGAAAGGGGCATTAACCCGCATCCTAGACCCCTGAAATTCCTAAAAACATTTATGGCCCGAAAAATGCATCCTACACCCCTGAAAGTTCAGAAAATGTTGGCAGCCCAAAAAAGGCCTTAAAATGCATCTTATTCCTCTAAAAATCTTGATAACTTTGGAGGCCCAAAAAAGGGGTTTACAGGCATCCTAGACCCCCTAAAGTCCAGAAAATGTTGGTGGCCCAAAAATTGTGTCAGAGAGCTCTGAATGTCCCAACACCCTTTTTGCAGTCTGAAAGGGGCATTAACCCGCTTCCTAGACCCCTGAAATTCCTAAAAACATTTATGGCCCGAAAAATGCATCTTACACCCCTGAAAGTTCAGAAAATGTTGGCAGCCCAAAAAAAGGCCTAAAAATGCATATTATTCCTCTAAAAATCTTGATAACTTTGGAGGCCCAAAAAACGGGTTTACAGGCATCCTAGAACCCCTAAAGTCCAGAAAATGTTGGTGGCCCAAAAACTGTGTCAGAGAGCTCTGAATTTCCCAAAACCATTTGCAGTCTGAAAAGGGCATTAACCCGCATGCTAGACCCCTGAAATTCCCCAAAATATTTTGTGCACGGAAAATGCATCCTACCACCCGTGAAAGTTCAGAAAATGTTGGCAGCACAAAAAGGCCTTAAAATACATATTAGGCCTGCAAAAATGTAGACAACTTTAGAGGCCCAAAAAAGGGGTTTACAGGCATCCTAGACCCCCTAAAGACCAGAAAATGTTGGTGCCCAAAAACGGTGTCAGAGAGCTCTGAATGTCCCAAAAACATTTGCAGCCTGAAAAGGGCATTAACCCGCCTAGACCCCTTAAATTCCCAAAAACATTTTTGGCTCGGAAAAATGCATCCTACACCCCTGAAAGTTCAAAAAATGTTGGCAGCCCAAAATATCCCTTAAAATGCATCTTATTCCTGCAACAAACTTGAACACTTTTGTGGCCCAAAAAAGGGGTTTACAGGCATCCTAGACCCCCTAAAAACCAGAAAATGTTGGTGCCCAAAACCGGTGTCAGAGATCTCTGAATGTCCCAAAAACATTTGCAGCCTGAAAAGGGCATTAACCCACAACCTAAACCCCTGAAATTCCCAAAAACATTTATGGCGCGAAACATGCATCCTACACCCCTGAAAGTTCAGAAAATGTTGGCAGCCCAAAAAAGGCCTAAAATGCATCTTATTCCTGCAACAAACTTGAACACTTTTGTGGCCCAAAAAAGGGGTTTACAGGCATCCTAGACCCCCTAAAGACCAGAAAATGTTGGTGCCCAAAAACGGTGTCAGAGAGCTCTGAATGTCCCAAAAACATTTGCAGCCTGAAAAGGGCATTAACCCGCCTAGACCCCTTAAATTCCCAAAAACATTTTTGGCTCGGAAAAATGCATCCTACACCCCTGAAAGTTCAAAAAATGTTGGCAGCCCAAAATATCCCTTAAAATGCATCTTATTCCTGCAACAAACATGAACACTTTTGTGGCCCAAAAAAGGGGTTTACAGGCATCCTAGACCCCCTAAAGACCAGAAAATGTTGGTGCCCAAAAACTGTGTGAGAGAGCTCTGAATGTCCCAAAAACATTTGCAGCCTGAAAAGGGCATTAACCCACAACCTAAACCCCTGAAATTCCCAAAAACATTTATGGCGCGAAACATGCATCCTACACCCCTGAAAGTTCAGAAAATGTTGGCAGCCTAAAAAAGGCCTTAAAATGCATCTTATTCCTCTAAAAATCTTGATAACTTTGGAGGCCCAAAAAAGGGGTTTACAGGCATCCTAGACCCCCTAAAGTCAAGAAAATGTTGGTGGCCCAAAAACTGTCAGAGAGCTCTGAAAGTCCCAAAAACATTTGCAGCCTGAAACGGGCATTAAACCGCATCCTAAACCCCTGAAATTCCCAAAAACTTTTTGGGCCGAAAAATGCATCCTACACCCCTGAAAGTTCAGAAAATCTTGGCAGCCCAAAAAAGGCCTTAAATGCCTCTTAGGCCTACAAAAATGTAGAAAACTTTAGAGGCCCAAAAAAGGGGTTTACACGCATCGTAGACCCCCTAAAGTCCAGAAAATGTTGGTGCCCAAAAACGGTGTCAAAGAGCTCTGAATGTCCCAAAAACATTTGCAGCCTCAAAATGGCATTAACCCGCATCCTAGACCCGTTAAATTTCCAAAAACATTTTTGGCCCAAAAAATGCATCCTACATCCCTGCAATTTCAGGAAATGGTGGCAGCACAAAAAAGGCCTTAAAATACATATTAGGCCTGCAAAAATGTAGAAAACTTTAGAGGCCCAAAAAAGGGGTTTACAGGCATCTTAGACCCCCTAAAGTCTAGAAAATGTTGGTGGCCCAAAAAACTGTGTCAAAGATCTCTGAATTCCCCAAAACCATTTGCAGTCTGAAAAGGGCATTAACCCACATGCTTGACCCCTGAAATCCCCCAAAATATTTTGGGCACGAAAAATGCATCCTACACCCCTGAAAGTCCAGAAAATGTTGGCTGCCCAAAAAAAGGCCTTAAATGCCTCTTAGGCCTACAAAAATGTAGAAAACTTTAGAGGCACAAACAAAGGGTTTACAGGCATTGTAGACCCCCTAAAGTCCAGAAAATGTTGGTGCCCAAAAACCGTGTCAGAGAGCTCTGAATGTCCCAAAAACATTTGCAGCCTGAAAATGGCATTAACCCGCACCCTAGACCCGTTAAATTCCCGAAAACATTTTTGGCCCGGAAAATGCATCCTACACCCCTGAAAGTTCAGGAAATGTTGGCAGCCCCCAAAATGCCTTAAAATACATCTTATTCCTGTAATAATCTTGAGAACTTTGGAGGCCCAAAAAAGGGGTTTACAGGCATCGTAGACCCCCTAAAGTCCAGAAAATGTTGGTGGCCCAAAAAACTGTGTCAAATATCTCTGAATTCCCCAAAACCATTTGCAGTCTGAAAAGGGCATTGACCTGCATGCTAGACCCCTAAAAATCCCCAAAATATTTTGGGCCCGAAATATGCATTCTACACCCCTGAAAGTTCAGAAAATGTTGGCAGACCAAAAAATGCCTTAAAATGGATTTTATTCCTCAATAATCTTGAAAACTTTGGAGGTCCCAAAAAAGGGGTTTACAGGCATCCTAGACCCCCTAAAGTCCAGAAAATGTTGGTGGCCCAAAAACTGTGTCAGAGAGCTCTGAATTTCCCAAAACCATTTGCAGTCTGAAAAGGGCATTAACCCGCATGCTAGACCCCTGAAATTCCCCAAAATATTTTGGGCACGAAAAATGCATCCTACACCCCTGAAAGTTCAGAAAATATTGGCAGCCCAAAAAAGGCTTTAAATGCCTCTTAGGCTTACAAAAATGTAGAAAACTTTAGAGGCACAAAAAAGGGGTTTACAGGCATCCTAGACCCCCTAAAGTCCAGAAAATGTTGGTGGCCCAAAAACGGTGTAAGAGAGCTCTGAATGTCCCAAAAACATTTGCAGCCTGAAAAGGGCTTTAACCCGCATCCTAGACCCCTTAAATTCCCAAAAATATTTTTGGCACGAAAAATGCATCCTACACCCCTGAAAGTTCAGAAAATGTTGGCATCCCAATAAAGGCCTTAAATGCCTCATAGGCCTACAAACATGTAGAAAACTTTAGAGGCCCAAAAAAGGGGTTTAGAGGCATCGTAGACCCCCTAAAGTCCAGAAAATATTGGTGCGCAAAAACGGTGTCAGAGAGCTCTGAAAGTCCCAAAAACATTTGCAACCTGAAAAGGGCATTAACCCGCATCCTAGACCCCTGAAATTCCCAAAAACATTTTTGGCCCGACAAATGCATCCTACACCCCTGAAAGTACAAAAAATGTTAGCAGCCCAAAAAAAGGCCTTAAAATGCATCTTATTCCTGCAATAGACTTGAAAACTTAGGAGGCCCAAAAAAGGGGTTTACGGGCATCCTAGACCCCCTAAAGTCCAGAAAATGTTGGTGGCCCAAAAACTGTGTCGGAGAGCTCTGAATTTCCCAAAACCATTTGCAGTCTGAAAAGGGCATTAACCCGCATGCTAGACCCCTGAAATTCCCCAAAACATTTTGGGCACGAAAAATGCATCCTACACCCCTGAAAGTTCAGAAAATGTTGGCAGCCCAAAAAAAGGCCTTAAATGCCTCTTAGGCCTGCAAAAATGTAGAAAACTTTAGAGGCACAAAAAAAGGGGTTTACAGGCATTGTAGACCCCCTAAAGTCCAGAAAATGTTGGTGCCCACAAACGGTGTCAGAGAGCTCTGAATGTCCCAAAAACCTTTTTGCAGTCTGAAAGGGGCATTAACCCGCATCCTAGACCCCTGAAATTCCTAAAAACATTTATGGCCCGAAAAATGCATCCTACACCCCTGAAAGTTCAGAAAATGTTGGCAGCCCAAAAAAGGCCTTAAAATGCATCTTATTCCTCTAAAAATCTTGATAACTTTGGAGGCCCAAAAAAGGGGTTTACAGGCATCCTAGACCCCCTAAAGTCCAGAAAATGTTGGTGGCCCAAAAATTGTGTCAGAGAGCTCTGAATGTCCCAACACCCTTTTTGCAGTCTGAAAGGGGCATTAACCCGCATGCTAGACCCCTGAAATTCCCCAAAATATTTTGTGCACGGAAAATGCATCCTACCACCCGTGAAAGTTCAGAAAATGTTGGCAGCACAAAAAAGGCCTTAAAATACATATTAGGCCTGCAAAAATGTAGACAACTTTAGAGGCCCAAAAAAGGGGTTTACAGGCATCCTAGACCCCCTAAAGACCAGAAAATGTTGGTGCCCAAAAACGGTGTCAGAGAGCTCTGAATGTCCCAAAAACATTTGCAGCCTGAAAAGGGCATTAACCCGCCTAGACCCCTTAAATTCCCAAAAACATTTTTGGCTCGGAAAAATGCATCCTACACCCCTGAAAGTTCAAAAAATGTTGGCAGCCCAAAATATCCCTTAAAATGCATCTTATTCCTGCAACAAACTTGAACACTTTTGTGGCCCAAAAAAGGGGTTTACAGGCATCCTAGACCCCCTAAAGACCAGAAAATGTTGGTGCCCAAAAACTGTGTGAGAGAGCTCTGAATGTCCCAAAAACATTTGCAGCCTGAAAAGGGCATTAACCCACAACCTAAACCCCTGAAATTCCCAAAAACATTTATGGCGCGAAACATGCATCCTACACCCCTGAAAGTTCAGAAAATGTTGGCAGCCTAAAAAAGGCCTTAAAATGCATCTTATTCCTCTAAAAATCTTGATAACTTTGGAGGCCCAAAAAAGGGGTTTACAGGCATCCTAGACCCCCTAAAGTCAAGAAAATGTTGGTGGCCCAAAAACTGTGTCAGAGAGCTCTGAAAGTCCCAAAAACATTTGCAGCCTGAAACGGGCATTAAACCGCATCCTAGACCCCTGAAATTCCCAAAAACTTTTTTGGCCGAAAAATGCATCCTACACCCCTGAAAGTTCAGAAAATCTTGGCAGCCCAAAAAAGGCCTTAAATGCCTCTTAGGCCTACAAAAATGTAGAAAACTTTAGAGGCCCAAAAAAGGGGTTTACACGCATCGTAGACCCCCTAAAGTCCAGAAAATGTTGGTGCCCAAAAACGGTGTCAAAGAGCTCTGAATGTCCCAAAAACATTTGCAGCCTCAAAATGGCATTAACCCGCATCCTAGACCCGTTAAATTTCCAAAAACATTTTTGGCCCAAAAAATGCATCCTACACCCCCGAAAGTTCAAAAAATGTTGGCAGCCCAAAATATCCCTTAAAATGCATCTTATTCCTGCAACAAACTTGAACACTTTTGAGGCCCAAAAAAGGGGTTTACAGGCATCCTACACCCCTGAAAGTTCAGAAAATGTTGGCAGCCCAAAAAAGGCTTTAAATGCCTCTTAGGCCTACAAAAATGTAGAAAACTTTAGAGGCACAGAAAAGGTGTTTACAGGCATTGTAGACCCTCTAAAGTCCAGAAAATGTTGGTGCCCAAAAACGGTGTCAAAGAGCTCTGAATGTCCCAAAAACATTTGCAGCCTCAAAATGCCATTAACCCGCATCCTAGACCCGTTAAATTTCCAAAAACATTTTTGGCCCAAAAAATGCATCCTACACCCCTGAAAGTTCAGAAAATGTTGGCAGCCAAAAATATGCCTTAAAATGCATCTTATTCCTGCAATAAACTTGAAAACTTTTGAGGCCCAAAAAAGGGGTTTTACAGGCATGCTAGACCTCCTAAAGTCCAGAAAATGTTGGTGGCCCAAAAACTGTGTCAGAGAGCTCTGAATTTCCCAAAACCATTTGCAGTCTGAAAAGGGCATTAACCCGCATGCTAGACCCCTGAAATTCCCCAAAATATTTTGGGCACGAAAAATGCATCCTACACCCCTGAAAGTTCAGAAAATGTTGGCAGCCCAAAAAAGGCCTTAAATGCCTCTTAGGCCTACAAAAATGTAGAAAACTTTAGAGGCCCAAAAAAGGGGTTTACAGGCATCATAGACCCCCTAAATTCCAGAAAATGTTGGTGCCCAATAACGGTGTCAAAGAGCTCTGAATGTCCCAAAAACATTGCAGCCTGAAAAGGGCATTAACCCGCCTAGATCCCTTAAATTCCCAAAAACATTTTTGGCTCGAAAAATGCATCCTACACCCCTGAAAGTTCAAAAAATGTTGGCAGCCCAAAATATGCCTTAACATGCATCTTATTCCTGCAACAAACTTGATAACTTTGGAGGCCCAAAAAAGGGGTTTACAGGCATCCTAGACCCCTTAAAGTCAAGAAAATGTTGGTGGCCCAAAAACTGTGTCAGAGAGCTCTGAAAGTCCCAAAAACATTTGCAGCCTGAAAAGGTCATTAAACCGCATCCTAGACCCCTGAATTCCCAAAAACTTTTTTGGCTCGGACAAATGCATCCTACACCCCTGAAAGTTCAAAAAATGTTGGCAGCCCAAAATATCCCTTAAAATGCATCTTAATCCTGCAACAAACTTGAACACTTTTGAGGCCCAAAAAAGGGGTTTACAGGCATCCTAGACCCCCTAAAGACCAGAAAATGTTGGTGCCCAAAAATGGTGTCAGAGAGCTCTGAATGTCCCAAAAACATTTGCAGCCTGAAAAGGGCATTAACCCACATCCTAAACCCCTGAAATTCCCAAAAACATTTATGGCGCGAAACATGCATCCTACACCCCTGAAAGTTCAGAAAATGTTGGCAGCCCAAAAAAGGCCTTAAAATGCATCTTATTCCTCTAAAAATCTTGATAACTTTTGAGGCCCAAAAAAGGGGTTTACAGGCATCCTAGACCCCCTAAAGTCAAGAAAATGTTGGTGGCCCAAAAACTGTGTCAGAGAGCTCTGAATGTCCCAAAAATATTTGCAGCCTGAAAAGGGCTTTAACCCGCATCCTAGACCCCTTAAATTCCCAAAAATATTTTTGGCCCGAAAAATGCATCCTACACCCCTGAACATTCAGAAAATGTTGGCTGCCCCAAAAAAGGCCTTACATGCCTCTTAGGCCTACAAAAATGTAGAAAACTTTAGAGGCACAAAAAAAGGGTTTACAGGCATTGTAGACCCCCTAAAGTCGAGAAAATGTTGGTGCCGAAAACCGTGTCAGAGAGCTCTGAATGTCACAAAAAAAAGTGCAACCTGAATAGGGCATTAACCCGCATCCTAGACCCGTTAAATTCCCAAAAACATTTTTGCCCTGAAAAATGCATCCTACATCCCTGCAATTTCAGAAAATGTTGGCAGCACAAAAAAGGCCTTAAAATACATATTAGGCCTGCAGAAATGTAGAAAACTTTAGAGGCCCAAAAAAGGGGTTTACAGGCATCCTAGACCCCCTAAAGTCTAGAAAATGTTGGTGGCCCAAAAAACTGTGTCAAAGATCTCTGAATTCCCCAAAACCATTTGCAGTCTGAAAAGGGCATTAACCCGCATGCTTGACCCCTGAAATCCCCCAAAATATTTTGGACACGAAAAATGCATCCTACACCCCTGAAAGTTCAGAAAATGTTGGCTGCCCAAAAAAAGGCCTTAAATGCCTCTTAGGCTTACAAAAATGTAGAAAACTTTAGAGGCACAAAAAAAGGGTTTACAGGCATTGTAGACCCCCTAAAGTCCAGAAAATGTTGGTGCCAAAAACCGTGTCAGAGAGCTCTGAATGTCCCAAAAACATTTGCAGCCTGAAAAGGGCATTAACCTGCACCCTAGACCCGTTAAATTCCCGAAAACATTTTTGGCCCGAAAAATGCATCCTACACCCCTGAAAGTTCAGAAAATGTTGGCAGCCCCCAAAATGTCTTAAAATACATCTTATTCCTGCAATAATCTTGAGAACTTTGGAGGCCCAAAAAAGGGGTTTACAGGCATCGTAGACCCCCTAAAGTCCAGAAAATGTTGGTGGCCCAAAAAACTGTGTCAAATATCTCTGAATTCCCCAAAACCATTTGCAGTCCGAAAAGGGCATTGACCTGCATGCTAGACCCCTAAAAATCCCCAAAATATTTTGGGCCCGAAATATGCATTCTACACCCCAGAAAGTTCAGAAAATGTTGGCAGCCCAAAAAATGCCTTAAAATGGATTTTATTCCTCAATAATCTTGAAAACTTTGGAGGTCCCAAAAAAGGGGTTTACAGGCATCCTAGACCCCCTAAAGTCCAGAAAATGTTGGTGGCCCAAAAACTGTGTCAGAGAGCTCTGAATTTCCCAAAACCATTTGCAGTCTGAAAAGGGCATTAACCCGCATGCTAGACCCCTGAAATTCCCCAAAATATTTTGGGCACGAAAAATGCATCCTACACCCCTGAAAGTTCAGAAAATATTGGCAGCCCAAAAAAGGCTTTAAATGTCTCTTAGGCTTACAAAAATGTAGAAAACTTTAGAGGCACAAAAAAGGGGTTTCCAGGCATCCTAGACCCCCTAAAGTCCAGTAAATGTTGGTGGCCCAAAAACGGTGTAAGAGAGTTCTGAATGTCCCAAAAACATTTGCAGCCTGAAAAGGGCTTTAACCCGCATCCTAGACCCCTTAAATTCCCAAAAATATTTTTGGCACGAAAAATGCATCCTACACCCCTGAAAGTTCAGAAAATGTTGGCATCCCAATAAAGGCCTTAAATGCCTCATAGGCCTACAAACATGTAGAAAACTTTAGAGGCCCAAAAAAGGGGTTTAGAGGCATCGTAGACCCCCTAAAGTCCAGAAAATGTTGGTGCACAAAAACGGTGTCAGAGAGCTCTGAAAGTCCCAAAAACACTTGCAACCTGAAAAGGGCATTAACCCGCATCCTAGACCCCTGAAATTCCCAAAAACATTTTTGGCCCGAAAAATGCATCCTACAACCCTGAAAGTACAAAAAATGTTGGCATCCCAAAAAAAGGCCTAAAAATGCATCTTATTCCTCTAAAAATCTTGATAACTTTGGAGGCCCAAAAAACGGGTTCACAGGCATCCTAGAAGCCCTAAAGTCCAGAAAATGTTGGTGGCCCAAAAACTGTGTCAGAGAGCTCTGAATTTCCCAAAACCATTTGCAGTCTGAAAAGGGCATTAACCCGCATGCTAGACCCCTGAAATTCCCCAAAATATTTTGTGCACGGAAAATGCATCCTACCACCCGTGAAAGTTCAGAAAATGTTGGCAGCACAAAAAAGGCCTTAAAATACATATTAGACCTGCAAAAATGTAGACAACTTTAGAGGCCCAAAAAAGGGGTTTACAGGCATCCTAGACCCCCTAAAGACCAGAAAATGTTGGTGCCCAAAAGCGGTGTCAGAGAGCTCTGAATGTCCCAAAAACATTTGCAGCCTGAAAAGGGCATTAACCCGCCTAGACCCCTTAAATTCCCAAAAACATTTTTGGCTCGGAAAAATGCATCCTACACCCCTGAAAGTTCAAAAAATGTTGGCAGCCCAAAATATCCCTTAAAATGCATCTTATTCCTGCAACAAACTTGAACACTTTTGAGGCCCACAAAAGGGGTTTACAGGCATCCTAGACCCCCTAAAGACCAGAAAATGTTGGTGCCCAAAAACGGTGTCAGAGAGCTCTGAATGTCCCAAAAACATTTGCAGCCTGAAAAGGGCATTAACCCACATCCTAAACCCCTGAAATTCCCAAAAACATTTATGGCCCGAAACATGCATCCTACACCCCTGAAAGTTCAGAAAATGTTGGCAGCCCAAAAAAGGCCTTAAAATGCATCTTATTCCTCTAAAAATCTTGATAACTTTGGAGGCACAAAAAAGGGGTTTACAGGCATCCTAGACCCCCTAAAGTCAAGAAAAGGTTGGTGGCCCAAAAACTGTGTCAGAGAGCTCTGAAAGTCCCAAAAACATTTGCAGCCTGAAAAGGTCATTAAACCGCATCCTAGACCCCTGAAATTCCCCAAAATATTTTGGGCACGAAAAATGCATCCTACACCCCTGAAAGTTCAGAAAATGTTGGCTGCCCCAAAAAAGGCCTTAAATGCCTCTTAGGCCTACAAAAATGTAGAAAACTTTAGAGGCACAAAAAAGGGTTTACAGGCATTGTAGACCCCCTAAAGTCCAGAAAATGTTGGTGCCCAAAAACCGTGTCAGAGAGCTCTGAATGTCCCAAAAACATTTGCAGCCTGAAAAGGGCATTAACCCGCATCCTAGACCCATTAAATTCCCAAAAACATTTTTGCCCTGAAAAATGCATCCTACATCCCTGCAATTTCAGAAAATGTTGGCAGCACAAAAAAGGCCTTAAAATACATATTAGGCCTGCAAAAATGTAGAAAACTTTAGAGGCCCAAAAAAGGGGTTTACAGGCATCCTAGACCGCCTAAAGTCTAGAAAATGTTGGTGGCCCAAAAAACTGTGTCAAAGATCTCTGAATTCCCCAAAACCATTTGCAGTCTGAAAAGGGCATTAACCCGCATGCTTGACCCCTGAAATCCCCCAAAATATTTTGGACACGAAAAATGCATCCTACACCCCTGAAAGGTCAGAAAATGTTGGCTGCCCAAAAAAAGGCCTTAAATGCCTCTTAGGCTTACAAAAATGTAGAAAACTTTAGAGGCACAAAAAAAGGGTTTACAGGCATTGTAGACCCCCTAAAGTCCAGAAACTGTTGGTGCCCAAAAACCGTGTCAGAGAGCTCTGAATGTCCCAAAAACATTTGCAGCCTGAAAAGGGCATTAACCTGCACCCTAGACCCGTTAAATTCCCGAAAACATTTTTGGCCCGAAAAATGCATCCTACACCCCTGAAAGTTCAGAAAATGTTGGCAGCCCCCAAAATGTCTTAAAATACATCTTATTCCTGCAATAATCTTGAGAACTTTGGAGGCCCAAAAAAGGGGTTTACAGGCATCGTAGACCCCCTAAAGTCCAGAAAATGTTGGTGGCCCAAAAAACTGTGTCAAATATCTCTGAATTCCCCAAAACCATTTGCAGTCCGAAAAGGGCATTGACCTGCATGCTAGACCCCTAAAAATCCCCAAAATATTTTTGGCCCGAAATATGCATTCTACATCCCAGAAAGTTCAGAAAATGTTGGCAGCCCAAAAAATGCCTTAAAATGGATTTTATTCCTCAATAATCTTGAAAACTTTGGAGGTCCCAAAAAAGGGGTTTACAGGCATCCTAGAGCCCCTAAAGTCCAGAAAATGTTGGTGGCCCAAAAACGGTGTAAGAGAGCTCTGAATGTCCCAAAAACATTTGCAGCCTGAAAAGGGCTTTAACCCGCATCCTAGACCCCTTAAATTCCCAAAAATATTTTTGGCACGAAAAATGCATCCTACACCCCTGAAAGTTCAGAAAATGTTGGCATCCCAATAAAGGCCTTAAATGCCTCATATTCCTACAAACATGTAGAAAACTTTAGAGGCCCAAAAAAGGGGTTTAGAGGCATCGTAGACCCCCTAAAGTCCAGAAAATGTTGGTGCACAAAAACGGTGTCAGAGAGCTCTGAAAGTCCCAAAAACATTTGCAACCTGAAAAGGGCATTAACCCGCATCCTAGACCCCTGAAATTCCCAAAAACATTTTTGGCCCGAAAAATGCATCCTACACCCCTGAAAGTACAAAAAATGTTGGCATCCCAAAAAAAGGCCTAAAAATGCATCTTATTCCTCTAAAAATCTTGATAACTTTGGAGGCCCAAAAAACGGGTTTACAGGCATCCTAGAACCCCTAAAGTCCAGAAAATGTTGGTGGCCCAAAAACTGTGTCAGAGAGCTCTGAATTTCCCAAAACCATTTGCAGTCTGAAAAGGGCATTAACCCGCATGCTAGACCCCTGAAATTCCCCAAAATATTTTGTGCACGGAAAATGCATCCTACCACCCGTGAAAGTTCAGAAAATGTTGGCAGCACAAAAAAGGCCTTAAAATACCTATTAGACCTGCAAAAATGTAGACAACTTTAGAGGCCCAAAAAAGGGGTTTACAGGCATCCTAGACCCCCTAAAGACCAGAAAATGTTGGTGCCCAAAAACGGTGTCAGAGAGCTCTGAATGTCCCAAAAACATTTGCAGCCTGAAAAGGGCATTAACCCGCCTAGACCCCTTAAATTCCCAAAAACATTTTTGGCTCGGAAAAATGCATCCTACACCCCTGAAAGTTCAAAAAATGTTGGCAGCCCAAAATATCCCTTAAAATGCATCTTATTCCTGCAACAAACTTGAACACTTTTGAGGCCCAAAAAAGGGGTTTACAGGCATCCTAGACCCCCTAAAGACCAGAAAATGTTGGTGCCCAAAAACGGTGTCAGAGAGCTCTGAATGTCCCAAAAACATTTGCAGCCTGAAAAGGGCATTAACCCACATCCTAAACCCCTGAAATTCCCAAAAACATTTATGGCCCGAAACATGCATCCTACACCCCTGAAAGTTCAGAAAATGTTGGCAGCCCAAAAAAGGCCTTAAAATGCATCTTATTCCTCTAAAAATCTTGATAACTTTGGAGGCCCAAAAAAGGGGTTTACAGGCATCCTAGACCCCCTAAAGTCAAGAAAAGTTTGGTGGCCCAAAAACTGTGTCAGAGAGCTCTGAAAGTCCCAAAAACATTTGCAGCCTGAAACGGGCATTAAACCGCATCCTAGACCCCTGAAATTCCCAAAAACTTTTTTGGCCGAAAAATGCATCCTACACCCCTGAAAGTTCAGAAAATCTTGGCAGCCCAAAAAAGGCCTTAAATGCCTCTTAGGCCTACAAAAATGTAGAAAACTTTAGAAGCCCAAAAAAGGGGTTTACACGCATCGTAGACCCCCTAAAGTCCAGAAAATGTTGGTGCCCAAAAACGGTGTCAAAGAGCTCTGAATGTCCCAAAAACATTTGCAGCCTCAAAATGGCATTAACCCGCATCCTAGACCCGTTAAATTTCCAAAAACATTTTTGGCCCAAAAAATGCATCCTACACCCCTGAAAGTTCAGAAAATGTTGGCAGCCCACAAAATGCCTTAAAATGCATCTTATTCCTGCAATAATCTTGAAAACTTTGGAGGCCCAAAAAAGGGGTTTACAGGCATCCTAGACCCCCTAAAGTCCAGAAAATGTTGGTTCCCCAAAAACTGTGTCAGACAGCTCTGAATTTCCCCACAACCATTTGCAGTCTGAAAAGGGCATTAACCGCATGGTAGACCCCTGAAATTCCCCAAAATATTTTGGCCACGAAAAATGCATCCTACACCCCCGAAAGTTCAAAAAATGTTGGCCGCCCAAAATATCCCTTAAAATGCATCTTATTCCTGCAACAAACTTGAACACTTTTGAGGCCCAAAAAAGGGGTTTACAGGCATTCTACACCCCTGAAAGTTCAGAAAATGTTGGCAGCCCAAAAAAGGCTTTAAATGCCTCTTAGGCCTACAAAAATGTAGACAACTTTAGAGGCACAGAAAAGGTGTTTACAGGCATTGTAGACCCTCTAAAGTCCAGAAAATGTTGGTGCCCAAAAATGGTGTCAGAGAGCTCTGAATGTCCCAAAAACATTTGCAGCCTGAAAAGGGCATTAACCCGCATCCTGGACCCCTGAAATTCCCCAAAATATTTTGGCCATGAAAAATGTATCCTCCACCCCTGAAAGTTCAGAAAATGTTGGCAGCCCAAAAAAGGCTTTAAATGCCTCTTAGGCCTACAAAAATGTAGAAAACTTTAGAGGCACAATAAAGGGGTTTACAGGCATCGTAGACCCTCTAACGTCCAGAAAATGTTGGTGCCCAAATATGGTGTCAGAGAGCTCTGAATGTCCCAAAAACATTTGCAGCCTGAAAAGGGCATTAACCCGCATCCTAGACCCCTGAAATTCCCAAAAACTTTTTTGGCCGAAAAATGCATCCTACACCCATGAAAGTTCAGAAAATCTTGGCAGCCCAAAAAAGGCCATAAATGCCTCTTAGGCCTACAAAAATGTAGAAAACTTTAGAGGCCCAAAAAAGGGGTTTACAGGCATCGTAGACCCCCTAAAGTCCAGAAAATGTTGGTGCCCAAAAACGGTGTCAAAGAGCTCTGAATGTCCCAAAAACATTTGCAGCCTGAAAAGGGCATTAACCCGCATCCTAGACCCCTTAAATTCCCAAAAACATTTTTGGCTCAAAAAATGCATCCTACACCCCTGAAAGTTCAGAAAATGTTGGCAGCCAAAAATATGCCTTAAAATGCATCTTATTCCTGCAATAAACTTGAAAACTTTTGAGGCCCAAAAAAGGGGTTTTACAGGCATGCTAGACCTCCTAAAGTCCAGAAAATGTTGGTGGCCCAAAAACTGTGTCAGAGAGCTCTGAATTTCCCAAAACCATTTGCAGTCTGAAAAGGGCATTAACCCGCATGCTAGACCCCTGAAATTCCCCAAAATATTTTGGGCACCAAAAATGCATCCTACACCCCTGAAAGTTCAGAAAATGTTGGCAGCCCAAAAAAGGCCTTAAATGCCTCTTAGGCCTACAAAAATGTAGAAAACTTTAGAGGCCCAAAAAAGGGGTTTACAGGCATCGTAGACCCCCTAAATTCCAGTAAATGTTGGTGCCCAATAACGGTGTCAAAGAGCTCTGAATGTCCCAAAAACTTTTGCAGCCTGAAAAGGGCATTAACCCGCCTAGACCCCTTAAATTCCCAAAAACATTTTTGGCTCGAAAAATGCATCCTACACCCCTGAAAGTTCAAAAAATGTTGGCAGCCCAAAATATGCCTTAAAATGCATCTCATTCCTGCAACAAACTTGAAAACTTTTGAGGCCCAAAAAAGGGGTTTTACAGGCATGCTAGACCCCCTAAAGTCCAGAAAATGTTGGTGGCCCAAAAACTGTGTCAGAGAACTCTGAATTTCCCAAAAGCATTTGCAGCCTGAAAAGGGCTTTAACCCGCATCCTAGACCCCTTAAATTCCCAAAAATATTTTTGGCCCGAAAAATGCATCCTACACCCCTGAAAGTTCAGAAAATGTTGGCATCCCAATAAAGGCCTTAAATGCCTCTTAGGCCTACAAAAATATAGAAAACTTTAGAGGCCCAAAAAAGGGGTTTACAGGCATCCAAGACCCCCTAAAGTCCAGAAAATGTTGGTACCCAAAAACGGTGTCAGAGAGCTCTGAATGTCCCAAAAACATTTGCAGCCTGAAAAGGGCATTAACCCGCATCCTAGACCCCTGAAATTCCCAAAAACATTTTTGGCCCGAAAAATGCATCCTACACCCCTGAAAGTTCAGAAAATGTTGGCAGCCCAAAATTATGCCTCTAAAAATCTTGATAACTTTGGAGGCCCAAAAAAGGGGTTTACAGGCATCGTAGACCCCCTAAAGTCCAGAAAATGTTGGTGGCCCAAAAACTGTGTCAGAGAGCTCTGAAAGTCCCAAAAACATTTGCAGCCTGAAAAGGTCATTAAACCGCATCCTAGACCCCTGAATTCCCAAAAACTTTTTTGGCCGAAAAATGCATCCTACATCCATGAAAGTTCAGAAAATGTTGGCAGCCCAAAAAAGGCTTTAAATGCCTCTTAGGCTTACAAAAATGTAGAAAACTTTAGAGGCACAAAAAAGGGTTTTACAGGCATCCTAGACCCCCTAAAGTCCAGAAAATGTTGGTGGCCCAAAAACGGTGTAAGAGAGCTCTGAATGTCCCAAAAACATTTGCAGCCTGAAAAGGGCTTTAACCCGCATCCTAGACCCCTTAAATTCCCAAAAATATTTTTGGCCCGAAAAATGCATCCTACACCCCTGAAAGTACAAAAAATGTTAGCAGCCCAAAAAAAGGCCTTAAAATGCATCTTATTCCTGCAATAAACTTGAAAACTTTGGAGGCCCAAAAAAGGGGTTTACGGGCATCCTAGACCCCCTAAAGTCCAGAAAATGTTGGTGGCCCAAAAACTGTGTCGGAGAGCTCTGAATTTCCCAAAACATTTTGCAGTCTGAAAAGGGCATTAACCCGCATGCTAGACTCCTGAAATTCCCCAAAACATTTTGGGCACGAAAAATGCATCCTACATCCATGAAAGTTCAGAAAATGTTGGCAGCCCAAAAAAAGGCCTTAAATGCCTCTTAGGCCTACAAAAATGTAGAAAACTTTAGAGGCACAAAAAAAGGGGTTTACAGGCATTGTAGACCCCCTAAAGTCCAGAAAATGTTGGTGCCCACAAACGGTGTCAGAGAGCTCTGAATGTCCCAAAAACCTTTTTGCAGTCTGAAAGGGGCATTAACCCGCATCCTAGACCCCTGAAATTCCTAAAAACATTTATGGCCCGAAAAATGCATCCTACACCCCTGAAAGTTCAGAAAATGTTGGCAGCCCAAAAAAGGCCTTAAAATGCATCTTATTCCTCTAAAAATCTTGATAACTTTGGAGGCCCAAAAAAGGGGTTTACAGGCATCCTAGACTCCCTAAAGTCAAGAATATGTTGGTGGCCCAAAAACTGTGTCACAGAGCTCTGAAAGTCCCAAAAACATTTGCAGCCTGAAACGGGCATTAAACCGCATCCTAGACCCCTGAAATTCCCAAAAACTTTTTTGGCCGAAAAATGCATCCTACACCCCTGAAAGTTCAGAAAATCTTGGCAGCCCAAAAAAGGCCTTAAATGCCTCTTAGGCCTACAAAAATGTAGAAAACTTTAGAGGCCCAAAAAAGGGGTTTACACGCATCGTAGACCCCCTAAAGTCCAGAAAATGTTGGTGCCCAAAAACGGTGTCAAAGAGCTCTGAATGTCCCAAAAACATTTGCAGCCTGAAAATGGCATTAACCCGCATCCTAGACCCGTTAAATTTCCAAAAACATTTTTGGCCCAAAAAATGCATCCTACACCCCTGAAAGTTCAGAAAATGTTGGCAGCCCACAAAATGCCTTAAAATGCATCTTATTCCTGCAATAATCTTGAAAACTTTGGAGGCCCAAAAAAGGGGTTTACAGGCATCCTAGACCCCCTAAAGTCCAGAAAATGTTGGTTCCCCAAAAACTGTGTCAGACTGTGCCAGAAAATGTTGGTGCCCACAAACGGTGTCAGAGAGCTCTGAATGTCCCAAAAACCTTTTTGCAGTCTGAAACGGGCATTAACCCGCATCCTAGACCCCTGAAATTCCTAAAAACATTTATGGCCCGAAAAATGCATCCTACACCCCTGAAAGTTCAGAAAATGTTGGCAGCCCAAAAAAGGCCTTAAAATGCATCTTATTCCTCTAAAAATCTTGATAACTTTGGAGGCCCAAAAAAGGGGTTTACAGGCATCCTAGACCCCCTAAAGTCCAGAAAATGTTGGTGGCCCAAAAATTGTGTCAGAGAGCTCTGAATGTCCCAAAACCCTTTTTGCAGTCTGAAAGGGGCATTAACCCGCTCCCTAGACCCCTGAAATTCCTAAAAACATTTATGGCCCGAAAAATGCATCTTACACCCCTGAAAGTTCAGAAAATGTTGGCAGCCCAAAAAAAGGCCTAAAAATGCATCTTATTCCTCTAAAAATCTTGATAACTTTGGAGGCCCAAAAAACGGGTTTACAGGCATCCTAGAACCCCTAAGGTCCAGAAAATGTTGGTGGCCCAAAAACTGTGTCAGAGAGCTCTGAATTTCCCAAAACCATTTGCAGTCTGAAAAGGGCATTACCCGCATGCTAGACCCCTGAAATTCCCCAAAATATTTTGGCCACGAAAAATGCATCCTAAACCCCCGAAAGTTCAAAAAATGTTGGCAGCCCACAATATCCCTTAAAATGCATCTTATTCCTGTAACAAACTTGAACACTTTTGAGGCCCAAAAAAGGGGTTTACAGGCATCCTACACCCCTGAAAGTTCAGAAAATGTTGGCAGCCCAAAAAAGGCTTTAAATGCCTCTTAGGCCTACAAAAATGTAGAAAACTTTAGAGGCACAGAAAAGGTGTTTACAGGCATTGTAGACCCTCTAAAGTCCAGAAAATGTTGGTGCCCAAAAATGGTGTCAGAGAGCTCTGAATGTCCCAAAAACATTTGCAGCCTGAAAAGGGCATTAACCCGCATCCTAGACCCCTGAAATTCCCCAAAATATTTTGGCCATGAAAAATGCATCCTCCACCCCTGAAAGTTCAGAAAATTTTGGCAGCCCAAAAAAGGCTTTAAATGCCTCTTAGGCCTACAAAAATGTAGAAAACTTTAGAGGCACAATAAAGGGGTTTACAGGCATCGTAGACCCTCTAACGTCCAGAAAATGTTGGTGCCCAAATATAGTGTCAGAGAGCTCTGAATGTCCCAAAAACATTTGCAGCCTGAAAAGGGCATTAACCCGCATCCTAGACCCCTGAAATTCCCAAAAACTTTTTTGGCCGAAAAATGCATCCTACACCCATGAAAGTTCAGAAAATCTTGGCAGCCCAAAAAAGGCCATAAATGCCTCTTAGGCCTACAAAAATGTAGAAAACTTTAGAGGCCCAAAAAAGGGGTTTACAGGCATCGTAGACCCCCTAAAGTCCAGAAAATGTTGGTGCCCAAAAACGGTGTCAAAGAGCTCTGAATGTCCCAAAAACATTTGCAGCCTGAAAAGGACATTAACCTGCATCCTAGACCCCTTAAATTCCCAAAAACATTTTGGCTCGAAAAATGCATCCTACACCCCTGAAAGTTCAGAAAATGTTGGCAGCCAAAAATATGCTTTAAAATGCATCTTATTCCTGCAATAAACTTGAAAACTTTTGAGGCCCAAAAAAGTGGTTTTACAGGCATGCTAGATCTCCTAAAGTCCAGAAAATGTTGGTGGCCCAAAAACTGTGTCAGAGAGCTCTGAATTTCCCAAAAGCATTTGCAGCCTGAAAAGGGCTTTAACCCGCATCCTAGACCCCTGAAATTCCCAAAAACATTTTTGGCCCGAAAAATGCATCCTACACCCCTGAAAGTTCAGAAAATGTTGGCAGCCCAAAATTATGCCTCTAAAAATCTTGATAACTTTGGAGGCCCAAAAAAGGTGTTTACAGGCATCCTAGACCCCCTAAAGTCCAGAAAATGTTGGTGGCCCAAAAACTGTGTCAGAGAGCTCTGAAAGTCCCAAAAACATTTGCAGCCTGAAAAGGTCATTAAACCGCATCCTAGACCCCTGAATTCCCAAAAACTTTTTTGGCCGAAAAATGCATCCTACATCCATGAAAGTTCAGAAAATGTTGGCAGCCCAAAAAAGGCCTTAAATGCCTCTTAGGCCTACAAAAATGTAGAAAACTTTAGAAGCACAAAAAAGGGGTTTACAGGCATCGTAGACCCCCTAAAGTCCAGAAAATGTTGGTGCCCAAAAACGGTGTCAGAGAGCTCTGAATGTCCCAAAAACATTTGCAGCCTGAAAAGGGTTTTAACCCGCATCCTAGACCCCTTAAATTCCCAAAAATATTTTTGGCCCGAAAAATGCATCCTACACCCCTGAACGTTCAGAAAATGTTGGCAGCCCAAAATATGCTTTAAAATGCATCTTATTCCTGCAATAAACTTGAAAACTTTTTAGGCCCAAAAAAGGGGTTTTACAGGCATGCTAGACACCCTAAAGTCCAGAAAATGTTGGTGGCCCAAAAACTGTGTCAGAGAGCTCTGAATTTCCCAAAACCGTTTGCAGTCTGAAAAGGGCATTATCCCGCATGCTAGACCCCTGAAATTCCCCAAAATATTTTGGGCACGAAAAATGCATCCTACACCCCTGAAAGTTCAGAAAATGTTGGCTGCCCCAAAAAAGTCCTTAAATGCCTCTTAGGCCTACAAAAATGTAGAAAACTTTAGAGGCACAAAAAAGGGTTTACAGGCATTGTAGATCCCCTAAAGTCCAGAAAATGTTGGTGCCCAAAAACCGTGTCAGAGAGCTCTGAATGTCCCAAAAACATTTGCAGCCTGAAAAGGGCATTAACCCGCATCCTAGACCCGTTAAATTCCCAAAAACATTTTTGCCCTGAAAAATGCATCCTACATCCCTGCAATTTCAGAAAATGTTGGCAGCACAAAAAAGGCCTTAAAATGCATATTAGGCCTGCAAAAATGTAGAAAACTTTAGAGGCCCAAAAAAGGGGTTTACAGGCATCCTAGACCCCCTAAAGTCTAGAAAATGTTGGTGGCCCAAAAAACTGTGTCAAAGATCTCTGAATTCCCCAAAACCATTTGCAGTCTGAAAAGGGCATTAACCTGCATGCTAGACCCCTGAAATTCCCCAAAATATTTTGGGCACGAAAAATGCATCCTACACCCCTGAAAGTTCAGAAAATGTTGGCTGCCCAAAAAAAGGCCTTAAATGCCTCTTAGGCCTACAACAATGTAGAAAACTTTAGAGGCACAAAAAAAGGGTTTACAGGCATTGTAGACCCCCTAAAGTCCAGAAAATGTTGGTGCCCAAAAACCGTGTCAGAGAGCTCTGAATGTCCCAAAAACGTTTGCAGCCTGAAAAGGGCATTAACCCGCACCCTAGACCCGTTAAATTCCCGAAAACATTTTTGGCCTGAAAAATGCATCCTACACCCCTGAAAGTTCAGAAAATGTTGGCAGCCCCCAAAATGCCTTAAAATACATCTTATTCCAGCAATAATCTTGAGAACTTTGGAGGCCCAAAAAAGGGGTTTACAGGCATCGTAGACCCCCTAAAGTCCAGAAAATGTTGGTGGCCCAAAAAACTGTGTCAAATATCTCTGAATTCCCCAAAACCATTTGCAGTCCGAAAAGGGCATTGACCTGCATGCTAGACCCCTAAAAATCCCCAAAATATTGTGGGCCCGAAATATAGCATTCTACACCCCTGAAAGTTCAGAAAATGTTGGCAGCCCAAAAAATGCCTTAAAATGGATTTTATTCCTCAATAAACTTGAAAACTTTGGAGGTCCCAAAAAAGGGGTTTACAGGCATCCTAGACCCCCTAAAGTCCAGAAAATGTTGGTGTCCCAAAAACTGTGTCAGAGAGCTCTGAATTTCCCAACACCATTTGCAGTCTGAAAAGGGCATTAACCCGCATGCTAGACCCCTGAAATTCCCCAAAATATTTTGGCCACGAAAAATGCATCCTACACCCCTGAAAGTTCAGAAAATATTGGCAGCCCAAAAAAGCTTTAAATGCCTCTTAGGCTTACAAAAATGTAGAAAACTTTAGAGGCACAAAAAAGGGTTTTACAGGCATCCTAGACCCCCTAAAGTCCAGAAAATGTTGTTTGCCCAAAAACGGTGTAAGAGAGCTCTGAATGTCCCAAAAACATTTGCAGCCTGAAAAGGGCTTTAACCCGCATCCTAGACCCCTTAAATTCCCAAAAATATTTTTGGCCCGAAAAATGCATCCTACACCCCTGAAAGTTCAGAAAATGTTGGCATCCCAATAAAGGCCTTAAATGCCTCATAGGCCTACAAACATGTAGAAATCTTTAGAGGCCCAAAAAAGGGGTTTAGAGGCATCGTAGACCCCCTAAAGTCCAGAAAATGTTGGTGCGCAAAAACGGTGTCAGAGAGCTCTGAAAGTCCCAAAAACATTTGCAACCTGAAAAGGGCATTAACCCGCATCCTAGACCCCTGAAATTCCCAAAAACATTTTTGGCCCGAAAAATGCATCCTACACCCCTGAAAGTACAAAAAATGTTAGCAGCCCAAAAAAAGGCCTTAAAATGCATCTTATTCCTGCAATAAACTTGAAAACTTTGGAGGCCCAAAAAAGGGGTTTACGGGCATCCTAGACCCCCTAAAGTCCAGAAAATGTTGGTGGCCCAAAAACTGTGTCGGAGAGCTCTGAATTTCCCAAAACCATTTGCAGTCTGAAAAGGGCATTAACCCGCATGCTAGACCCCTGAAATTCCCCAAAACATTTTGGGCACGAAAAATGCATCCTACACCCCTGAAAGTTCAAAAAATGTTGGCAGCCCAAAATATCCCTTAAAATGCATCTTATTCCTGCAACAAACTTGAACACTTTTGAGGCCCAAAAACGGGGTTTACAGGCATCCTAGACCCCCTAAAGACCAGAAAATGTTGGTGCCCAAAAATGGTGTCAGAGAGCTCTGAATGTCCCAAAAACATTTGCAGCCTGAAAAGGGCATTAACCCACATCCTAAACCCCTGAAATTCCCAAAAACATTTATGGCGCGAAACATGCATCCTACACCCCTGGAAGTTCAGAAAATGTTGGCAGCCCAAAAAAGGCCTTAAAATGCATCTTATTCCTCTAAAAACCTTGATAACTTTTGAGGCCCAAAAAAGGGGTTTACAGGCATCCTAGACCCCCTAAAGTCAAGAAAATGTTGGTGGCCCAAAAACTGTGTCAGAGAGCTCTGAATGTCCCAAAAACATTTGCAGCCTGAAAAGGGCTTTAACCCGCATCCTAGACCCCTTAAATTCCCAAAAATATTTTTGGCCCGAAAAATGCATCCTACACCCCTGAACGTTCAGAAAATGTTGGCTGCCCCAAAAAAGGCCTTACATTCCTCTTAGGCCTACAAAAATGTAGAAAACTTTAGAGGCACAAAAAAAGGGTTTACAGGCATTGTAGACCCCCTAAAGTCCAGAAAATGTTGGTGCCGAAAACCGTGTCAGAGAGCTCTGAATGTCACAAAAAAAAGTGCAACCTGAATAGGGCATTAACCCGCATCCTAGACCCGTTAAATTCCCAAAAACATTTTTGCCCTGAAAAATGCATCCTACATCCCTGCAATTTCAGAAAATGTTGGCAGCACAAAAAAGGCCTTAAAATACATATTAGGCCTGCAGAAATGTAGAAAACTTTAGAGGCCCAAAAAAGGGGTTTACAGGCATCCTAGACCCCCTAAAGTCTAGAAAATGTTGGTGGCCCAAAAAACTGTGTCAAAGATCTCTGAATTCCCCAAAACCATTTGCAGTCTGAAAAGGGCATTAACCCGCATGCTTGACCCCTGAAATCCCCCAAAATATTTTGGACACGAAAAATGCATCCTACACCCCTGAAAGGTCAGAAAATGTTGGCTGCCCAAAAAAAGGCCTTAAATGCCTCTTAGGCTTACAAAAATGTAGAAAACTTTAGAGGCACAAAAAAAGGGTTTACAGGCATTGTAGACCCCCTAAAGTCCAGAAAATGTTGGTGCCCAAAAACCGTGTCAGAGAGCTCTGAATGTCCCAAAAACATTTGCAGCCTGAAAAGGGCATTAACCTGCACCCTAGACCCGTTAAATTCCCGAAAACATTTTTGGCCCGAAAAATGCATCCTACACCCCTGAAAGTTCAGAAAATGTTGGCAGCCCCCAAAATGTCTTAAAATACATCTTATTCCTGCAATAATCTTGAGAACTTTGGAGGCCCAAAAAAGGGGTTTACAGGCATCGTAGACCCCCTAAAGTCCAGAAAATGTTGGTGGCCCAAAAAACTGTGTCAAATATCTCTGAATTCCCCAAAACCATTTGCAGTCCGAAAAGGGCATTGACCTGCATGCTAGACCCCTAAAAATCCCCAAAATATTTTGGGCCCGAAATATGCATTCTACACCCCAGAAAGTTCAGAAAATGTTGGCAGCCCAAAAAATGCCTTAAAATGGATTTTATTCCTCAATAATCTTGAAAACTTTGGAGGTCCCAAAAAAGGGGTTTGCAGGCATCCTAGACCCCCTAAAGTCCAGAAAATGTTGGTGGCCCAAAAACTGTGTCAGAGAGCTCTGAATTTCCCAAAACCATTTGCAGTCTGAAAAGGGCATTAACCCGCATGCTAGACCCCTGAAATTCCCCAAAATATTTTGGGCACGAAAAATGCATCCTACACCCCTGAAAGTTCAGAAAATATTGGCAGCCCAAAAAAGGCTTTAAATGTCTCTTAGGCTTACAAAAATGTAGAAAACTTTAGAGGCACAAAAAAGGGGTTTCCAGGCATCCTAGACCCCCTAAAGTCCAGTAAATGTTGGTGGCCCAAAAACGGTGTAAGAGAGTTCTGAATGTCCCAAAAACATTTGCAGCCTGAAAAGGGCTTTAACCCGCATCCTAGACCCCTTAAATTCCCAAAAATATTTTTGGCTCGAAAAATGCATCCTACACCCCTGAAAGTTCAGAAAATGTTGGCATCCCAATAAAGGCCTTAAATGCCTCATAGGCCTACAAACATGTAGAAAACTTTAGAGGCCCAAAAAAGGGGTTTAGAGGCATCGTAGACCCCCTAAAGTCCAGAAAATGTTGGTGCACAAAAACGGTGTCAGAGAGCTCTGAAAGTCCCAAAAACATTTGCAACCTGAAAAGGGCATTAACCCGCATCCTAGACCCCTGAAATTCCCAAAAACATTTTTGGCCCGAAAAATCCATCCTACACCCCTGAAAGTACAAAAAATGTTGGCATCCCAAAAAAAGGCCTAAAAATGCATCTTATTCCTCTAAAAATCTTGATAACTTTGAAGGCCCAAAAAACGGGTTTACAGGCATCCTAGAACCCCTAAAGTCCAGAAAATGTTGGTGGCCCAAAAACTGTGTCAGAGAGCTCTGAATTTCCCAAAACCATTTGCAGTCTGAAAAGGGCATTAACCCGCATGCTAGACCCCTGAAATTCCCCAAAATATTTTGTGCACGGAAAATGCATCCTACCACCCGTGAAAGTTCAGAAAATGTTGGCAGCACAAAAAAGGCCTTAAAATACATATTAGACCTGCTAAAATGTAGACAACTTTAGAGGCCCAAAAAAGGGGTTTACAGGCATCCTAGACCCCCTAAAGACCAGAAAATGTTGGTGCCCAAAAACGGTGTCAGAGAGCTCTGAATGTCCCAAAAACATTTGCAGCCTGAAAAGGGCATTAACCCGCCTAGACCCCTTAAATTCCCAAAAACATTTTTGGCTCGGAAAAATGCATCCTACACCCCTGAAAGTTCAAAAAATGTTGGCAGCCCAAAATATCCCTTAAAATGCATCTTATTCCTCTAAAAATCTTGATAACTTTGGAGGCCCAAAAAAGGGGTTTACAGGCATCCTAGACCCCCTAAAGTCAAGAAAAGGTTGGTGGCCCAAAAACTGTGTCAGAGAGCTCTGAAAGTCCCAAAAACATTTGCAGCCTGAAAAGGTCATTAAACCGCATCCTAGACCCCTGAAATTCCCCAAAATATTTTGGGCACGAAAAATGCATCCTACACCCCTGAAAGTTCAGAAAATGTTGGCTGCCCCAAAAAAGGCCTTAAATGCCTCTTAGGCCTACAAAAATGTAGAAAACTTTAGAGGCACAAAAAAGGGTTTACAGGCATTGTAGACCCCCTAAAGTCCAGAAAATGTTGGTGCCCAAAAACCGTGTCAGAGAGCTCTGAATGTCCCAAAAACATTTGCAGCCTGAAAAGGGCATTAACCCGCATCCTAGACCCATTAAATTCCCAAAAACATTTTTGCCCTGAAAAATGCATCCTACATCCCTGCAATTTCAGAAAATGTTGGCAGCACAAAAAAGGCCTTAAAATACATATTAGGCCTGCAAAAATGTAGAAAACTTTAGAGGCCCAAAAAAGGGGTTTACAGGCATCCTAGACCGCCTAAAGTCTAGAAAATGTTGGTGGCCCAAAAAACTGTGTCAAAGATCTCTGAATTCCCCAAAACCATTTGCAGTCTGAAAAGGGCATTAACCCGCATGCTTGACCCCTGAAATCCCCCAAAATATTTTGGACACGAAAAATGCATCCTACACCCCTGAAAGGTCAGAAAATGTTGGCTGCCCAAAAAAAGGCCTTAAATGCCTCTTAGGCTTACAAAAATGTAGAAAACTTTAGAGGCACAAAAAAAGGGTTTACAGGCATTGTAGACCCCCTAAAGTCCAGAAACTGTTGGTGCCCAAAAACCGTGTCAGAGAGCTCTGAATGTCCCAAAAACATTTGCAGCCTGAAAAGGGCATTAACCTGCACCCTAGACCCGTTAAATTCCCGAAAACATTTTTGGCCCGAAAAATGCATCCTACACCCCTGAAAGTTCAGAAAATGTTGGCAGCCCCCAAAATGTCTTAAAATACATCTTATTCCTGCAATAATCTTGAGAACTTTGGAGGCCCAAAAAAGGGGTTTACAGGCATCGTAGACCCCCTAAAGTCCAGAAAATGTTGGTGGCCCAAAAAACTGTGTCAAATATCTCTGAATTCCCCAAAACCATTTGCAGTCCGAAAAGGGCATTGACCTGCATGCTAGACCCCTAAAAATCCTCAAAATATTTTGGGCCCGAAATATGCATTCTACACCCCAGAAAGTTCAGAAAATGTTGGCAGCCCAAAAAATGCCTTAAAATGGATTTTATTCCTCAATAATCTTGAAAACTTTGGAGGTCCCAAAAAAGGGGTTTACAGGCATCCTAGACCCCCTAAAGTCCAGAAAATGTTGGTGGCCCAAAAACTGTGTCAGAGAGCTCTGAATTTCCCAAAACCATTTGCAGTCTGAAAAGGGCATTAACCCGCATGCTAGACCCCTGAAATTCCCCAAAATATTTTGGGCACGAAAAATGCATCCTACACCCCTGAAAGTTCAGAAAATATTGGCAGCCCAAAAAAGGCTTTAAATGTCTCTTAGGCTTACAAAAATGTAGAAAACTTTAGAGGCACAAAAAAGGGGTTTCCAGGCATCCTAGAGCCCCTAAAGTCCAGTAAATGTTGGTGGCCCAAAAACGGTGTAAGAGAGCTCTGAATGTCCCAAAAACATTTGCAGCCTGAAAAGGGCTTTAACCCGCATCCTAGACCCCTTAAATTCCCAAAAATATTTTTGGCACGAAGAAATGCATCCTACACCCCTGAAAGTTCAGAAAATGTTGGCATCCCAATAAAGGCCTTAAATGCCTCATAGGCCTACAAACATGTAGAAAACTTTAGAGGCCCAAAAAAGGGGTTTAGAGGCATCGTAGACCCCCTAAAGTCCAGAAAATGTTGGTGCACAAAAACGGTGTCAGAGAGCTCTGAAAGTCCCAAAAACATTTGCAACCTGAAAAGGGCATTAACCCGCATCCTAGACCCCTGAAATTCCCAAAAACATTTTTGGCCCGAAAAATGCATCCTACACCCCTGAAAGTACAAAAAATGTTGGCATCCCAAAAAAAGGCCTAAAAATGCATCTTATTCCTCTAAAAATCTTGATAACTTTGGAGGCCCAAAAAACGGGTTTACAGGCATCCTAGAACCCCTAAAGTCCAGAAAATGTTGGTGGCCCAAAAACTGTGTCAGAGAGCTCTGAATTTCCCAAAACCATTTGCAGTCTGAAAAGGGCATTAACCCGCATGCTAGACCCCTGAAATTCCCCAAAATATTTTGTGCACGGAAAATGCATCCTACCACCCGTGAAAGTTCAGAAAATGTTGGCAGCACAAAAAAGGCCTTAAAATACATATTAGACCTGCAAAAATGTAGACAACTTTAGAGGCCCAAAAAAGGGGTTTACAGGCATCCTAGACTCCCTAAAGACCAGAAAATGTTGGTGCCCAAAAACGGTGTCAGAGAGCTCTGAATGTCCCAAAAACATTTGCAGCCTGAAAAGGGCATTAACCCGCCTAGACCCCTTAAATTCCCAAAAACATTTTTGGCTCGGAAAAATGTATCCTACACCCCTGAAAGTTCAAAAAATGTTGGCAGCCCAAAATATCCCTTAAAATGCATCTTATTCCTGCAACAAACTTGAACACTTTTGAGGCCCAAAAAAGGGGTTTACAGGCATCCTAGACCCCCTAAAGACCAGAAAATGTTGGTGCCCAAAAACGGTGTCAGAGAGCTCTGAATGTCCCAAAAACATTTGCAGCCTGAAAAGGGCATTAACCCACATCCTAAACCCCTGAAATTCCCAAAAACATTTATGGCCCGAAACATGCATCCTACACCCCTGAAAGTTCAGAAAATGTTGGCAGCCCAAAAAAGGCCTTAAAATGCATCTTATTCCTCTAAAAATCTTGATAACTTTGGAGGCCCAAAAAAGGGGTTTACAGGCATCCTAGACCCCCTAAAGTCAAGAAAAGGTTGGTGGCCCAAAAACTGTGTCAGAGAGCTCTGAAAGTCCCAAAAACATTTGCAGCCTGAAACGGGCATTAAACCGCATCCTAGACCCCTGAAATTCCCAAAAACTTTTTTGGCCGAAAAATGCATCCTACACCCCTGAAAGTTCAGAAAATCTTGGCAGCCCAAAAAAGGCCTTAAATGCCTCTTAGGCCTACAAAAATGTAGAAAACTTTAGAAGCCCAAAAAAGGGGTTTACACGCATCGTAGACCCCCTAAAGTCCAGAAAATGTTGGTGCCCAAAAACGGTGTCAAAGAGCTCTGAATGTCCCAAAAACATTTGCAGCCTCAAAATGGCATTAACCCGCATCCTAGACCCGTTAAATTTCCAAAAACATTTTTGGCCCAAAAAATGCATCCTACACCCCTGAAAGTTCAGAAAATGTTGGCAGCCCACAAAATGCCTTAAAATGCATCTTATTCCTGCAATAATCTTGAAAACTTTGGAGGCCCAAAAAAGGGGTTTACAGGCATCCTAGACCCCCTAAAGTCCAGAAAATGTTGGTTCCCCAAAAACTGTGTCAGACAGCTCTGAATTTCCCCAAAACCATTTGCAGTCTGAAAAGGGCATTACCCGCATGCTAGACCCCTGAAATTCCCCAAAATATTTTGGCCACGAAAAATGCATCCTACACCCCCGAAAGTTCAAAAAATGTTGGCCGCCCAAAATATCCCTTAAAATGCATCTTATTCCTGCAACAAACTTGAACACTTTTGAGGCCCAAAAAAGGGGTTTACAGGCATTCTACACCCCTGAAAGTTCAGAAAATGTTGGCAGCCCAAAAAAGGCTTTAAATGCCTCTTAGGCCTACAAAAATGTAGACAACTTTAGAGGCACAGAAAAGGTGTTTACAGGCATTGTAGACCCTCTAAAGTCCAGAAAATGTTGGTGCCCAAAAATGGTGTCAGAGAGCTCTGAATGTCCCAAAAACATTTGCAGCCTGAAAAGGGCATTAACCCGCATCCTAGACCCCTGAAATTCCCCAAAATATTTTGGCCATGAAAAATGCATCCTCCACCCCTGAAAGTTCAGAAAATGTTGGCAGCCCAAAAAAGGCTTTAAATGCCTCTTAGGCCTACAAAAATGTAGAAAACTTTAGAGGCACAATAAAGGGGTTTACAGGCATCGTAGACCCTCTAACGTCCAGAAAATGTTGGTGCCCAAATATGGTGTCAGAGAGCTCTGAATGTCCCAAAAACATTTGCAGCCTGAAAAGGGCATTAACCCGCATCCTAGACCCCTGAAATTCCCAAAAACTTTTTTGGCCGAAAAATGCATCCTACACCCATGAAAGTTCAGAAAATCTTGGCAGCCCAAAAAAGGCCATAAATGCCTCTTAGGCCTACAAAAATGTAGAAAACTTTAGAGGCCCAAAAAAGGGGTTTACAGGCATCGTAGACCCCCTAAAGTCCAGAAAATGTTGGTGCCCAAAAACGGTGTCAAAGAGCTCTGAATGTCCCAAAAACATTTGCAGCCTGAAAAGGGCATTAACCCGCATCCTAGACCCCTTAAATTCCCAAAAACATTTTTGGCTCAAAAAATGCATCCTACACCCCTGAAAGTTCAGAAAATGTTGGCAGCCAAAAATATGCCTTAAAATGCATCTTATTCCTGCAATAAACTTGAAAACTTTTGAGGCCCAAAAAAGGGGTTTTACAGGCATGCTAGACCTCCTAAAGTCCAGAAAATGTTGGTGGCCCAAAAACTGTGTCAGAGAGCTCTGAATTTCCCAAAACCATTTGCAGTCTGAAAAGGGCATTAACCCGCATGCTAGACCCCTGAAATTCCCCAAAATATTTTGGGCACCAAAAATGCATCCTACACCCCTGAAAGTTCAGAAAATGTTGGCAGCCCAAAAAAGGCCTTAAAGGCCTCTTAGGCCTACAAAAATGTAGAAAACTTTAGAGGCCCAAAAAAGGGGTTTACAGGCATCGTAGACCCCCTAAATTCCAGTAAATGTTGGTGCCCAATAACGGTGTCAAAGAGCTCTGAATGTCCCAAAAACTTTTGCAGCCTGAAAAGGGCATTAACCCGCCTAGACCCCTTAAATTCCCAAAAACATTTTTGGCTCGAAAAATGCATCCTACACCCCTGAAAGTTCAAAAAATGTTGGCAGCCCAAAATATGCCTTAAAATGCATCTCATTCCTGCAACAAACTTGAAAACTTTTGAGGCCCAAAAAAGGGGTTTTACAGGCATGGTAGACCCCCTAAAGTCCAGAAAATGTTGGTGGCCCAAAAACTGTGTCAGAGAACTCTGAATTTCCCAAAAGCATTTGCAGCCTGAAAAGGGCTTTAACCCGCATCCTAGACCCCTTAAATTCCCAAAAATATTTTTGGCCCGAAAAATGCATCCTACACCCCTGAAAGTTCAGAAAATGTTGGCATCCCAATAAAGGCCTTAAATGCCTCTTAGGCCTACAAAAATATAGAAAACTTTAGAGGCCCAAAAAAGGGGTTTACAGGCATCCAAGACCCCCTAAAGTCCAGAAAATGTTGGTACCCAAAAACGGTGTCAGAGAGCTCTGAATGTCCCAAAAACATTTGCAGCCTGAAAAGGGCATTAACCCGCATCCTAGACCCCTGAAATTCCCAAAAACATTTTTGGCCCGAAAAATGCATCCTACACCCCTGAAAGTTCAGAAAATGTTGGCAGCCCAAAATTATGCCTCTAAAAATCTTGATAACTTTGGAGGCCCAAAAAAGGGGTTTACAGGCATCGTAGACCCCCTAAAGTCCAGAAAATGTTGGTGGCCCAAAAACTGTGTCAGAGAGCTCTGAAAGTCCCAAAAACATTTGCAGCCTGAAAAGGTCATTAAACCGCATCCTAGACCCCTGAATTCCCAAAAACTTTTTTGGCCGAAAAATGCATCCTACATCCATGAAAGTTCAGAAAATGTTGGCAGCCCAAAAAAGGCTTTAAATGCCTCTTAGGCTTACAAAAATGTAGAAAACTTTAGAGGCACAAAAAAGGGTTTTACAGGCATCCTAGACCCCCTAAAGTCCAGAAAATGTTGGTGGCCCAAAAACGGTGTAAGAGAGCTCTGAATGTCCCAAAAACATTTGCAGCCTGAAAAGGGCTTTAACCCGCATCCTAGACCCCTTAAATTCCCAAAAATATTTTTGGCCCGAAAAATGCATCCTACACCCCTGAAAGTACAAAAAATGTTAGCAGCCCAAAAAAAGGCCTTAAAATGCATCTTATTCCTGCAATAAACTTGAAAACTTTGGAGGCCCAAAAAAGGGGTTTACGGGCATCCTAGACCCCCTAAAGTCCAGAAAATGTTGGTGGCCCAAAAACTGTGTCGGAGAGCTCTGAATTTCCCAAAACATTTTGCAGTCTGAAAAGGGCATTAACCCGCATGCTAGACTCCTGAAATTCCCCAAAACATTTTGGGCACGAAAAATGCATCCTACATCCATGAAAGTTCAGAAAATGTTGGCAGCCCAAAAAAAGGCCTTAAATGCCTCTTAGGCCTACAAAAATGTAGAAAACTTTAGAGGCACAAAAAAAGGGGTTTACAGGCATTGTAGACCCCCTAAAGTCCAGAAAATGTTGGTGCCCACAAATGGTGTCAGAGAGCTCTGAATGTCCCAAAAACCTTTTTGCAGTCTGAAAGGGGCATTAACCCGCATCCTAGACCCCTGAAATTCCTAAAAACATTTATGGCCCGAAAAATGCATCCTACACCCCTGAAAGTTCAGAAAATGTTGGCAGCCCAAAAAAGGCCTTAAAATGCATCTTATTCCTCTAAAAATCTTGATAACTTTGGAGGCCCAAAAAAGGGGTTTACAGGCATCCTAGACCCCCTAAAGTCAAGAAAATGTTGGTGGCCCAAAAACTGTGTCACAGAGCTCTGAAAGTCCCAAAAACATTTGCAGCCTGAAACGGGCATTAAACCGCATCCTAGACCCCTGAAATTCCCAAAAACTTTTTTGGCCGAAAAATGCATCCTACACCCCTGAAAGTTCAGAAAATCTTGGCAGCCCAAAAAAGGCCTTAAATGCCTCTTAGGCCTACAAAAATGTAGAAAACTTTAGAGGCCCAAAAAAGGGGTTTACACGCATCGTAGACCCCCTAAAGTCCAGAGAATGTTGGTGCCCAAAAACGGTGTCAAAGAGCTCTGAATGTCCCAAAAACATTTGCAGCCTGAAAATGGCATTAACCCGCATCCTAGACCCGTTAAATTTCCAAAAACATTTTTGGCCCAAAAAATGCATCCTACACCCCTGAAAGTTCAGAAAATGTTGGCAGCCCACAAAATGCCTTAAAATGCATCTTATTCCTGCAATAATCTTGAAAACTTTGGAGGCCCAAAAAAGGAGTTTACAGGCATCCTAGACCCCCTAAAGTCCAGAAAATGTTGGTGCCCACAAACGGTGTCAGAGAGCTCTGAATGTCCCAAAAACCTTTTTGCAGTCTGAAAGGGGCATTAACCCGCATCCTAGACCCCTGAAATTCCTAAAAACATTTATGGGCCGAAAAATGCATCCTACACCCCTGAAAGTTCAGAAAATGTTGGCAGCCCAAAAAAGGCCTTAAAATGCATCTTATTCCTCTAAAAATCTTGATAACTTTGGAGGCCCAAAAAAGGGGTTTACAGGCATCCTAGACCCCCTAAAGTCCAGAAAATGTTGGTGGCCCAAAAATTGTGTCAGAGAGCTCTGAATGTCCCAAAACCCTTTTTGCAGTCTGAAAGGGGCATTAACCCGCTCCCTAGACCCCTGAAATTCCTAAAAACATTTATGGCCCGAAAAATGCATCTTACACCCCTGAAAGTTCAGAAAATGTTGGCAGCCCAAAAAAAGGCCTAAAAATGCATCTTATTCCTCTAAAAATCTTGATAACTTTGGAGGCCCAAAAAACGGGTTTACAGGCATCCTAGAACCCCTAAGGTCCAGAAAATGTTGGTGGCCCAAAAACTGTGTCAGAGAGCTCTGAATTTCCCAAAGCCATTTGCAGTCTGAAAAGGGCATTACCCGCATGCTAGACCCCTGAAATTCCCCAAAATATTTTGGCCACGAAAAATGCATCCTAAACCCCCGAAAGTTCAAAAAATGTTGGCAGCCCACAATATCCCTTAAAATGCATCTTATTCCTGCAACAAACTTGAACACTTTTGAGGCCCAAAAAAGGTGTTTACAGGCATCCTACACCCCTGAAAGTTCAGAAAATGTTGGCAGCCCAAAAAAGGCTTTAAATGCCTCTTAGGCCTACAAAAATGTAGAAAACTTTAGAGGCACAGAAAAGGTGTTTACAGGCATTGTAGACCCTCTAAAGTCCAGAAAATGTTGGTGCCCAAAAATGGTGTCAGAGAGCTCTGAATGTCCCAAAAACATTTGCAGCCTGAAAAGGGCATTAACCCGCATCCTAGACCCCTGAAATTCCCCAAAATATTTTGGCCATGAAAAATGCATCCTCCACCCCTGAAAGTTCAGAAAATTTTGGCAGCCCAAAAAAGGCTTTAAATGCCTCTTAGGCCTACAAAAATGTAGAAAACATTAGAGGCACAATAAAGGGGTTTACAGGCATCGTAGACCCTCTAACGTCCAGAAAATGTTGGTGCCCAAATATGGTGTCAGAGAGCTCTGAATGTCCCAAAAACATTTGCAGCCTGAAAAGGGCATTAACCCGCATCCTAGACCCCTGAAATTCCCAAAAACTTTTTTGGCCGAAAAATGCATCCTACACCCATGAAAGTTCAGAAAATCTTGGCAGCCCAAAAAAGGCCATAAATGCCTCTTAGGCCTACAAAAATGTAGAAAACTTTAGAGGCCCAAAAAAGGGGTTTACAGGCATCGTAGACCCCCTAAAGTCCAGAAAATGTTGGTGCCCAAAAACGGTGTCAAAGAGCTCTGAATGTCCCAAAAACATTTGCAGCCTGAAAAGGACATTAACCTGCATCCTAGACCCCTTAAATTCCCAAAAACATTTTGGCTCGAAAAATGCATCCTACACCCCTGAAAGTTCAGAAAATGTTGGCAGCCAAAAATATGCCTTAAAATGCATCTTATTCCTGCAATAAACTTGAAAACTTTTGAGGCCCAAAAAAGTGGTTTTACAGGCATGCTAGACCTCCTAAAGTCCAGAAAATGTTGGTGGCCCAAAAACTGTGTCAGAGAGCTCTGAATTTCCCAAAAGCATTTGCAGCCTGAAAAGGGCTTTAACCCGCATCCTAGACCCCTGAATTCCCAAAAACTTTTTTGGCCGAAAAATGCATCCTACATCCCTGAAAGTTCAGAAAATGTTGGCTGCCCCAAAAAAGTCCTTAAATGCCTCTTAGGCATACAAAAATGTAGAAAACTTTAGAGGCACAAAAAAGGGTTTACAGGCATTGTAGATCCCCTAAAGTCCAGAAAATGTTGGTGCCCAAAAACCGTGTCAGAGAGCTCTGAATGTCCCAAAAACATTTGCAGCCTGAAAAGGGCATTAACCCGCATCCTAGACCCGTTAAATTCCCAAAAACATTTTTGCCCTGAAAAATGCATCCTACATCCCTGCAATTTCAGAAAATGTTGGCAGCACAAAAAAGGCCTTAAAATGCATATTAGGCCTGCAAAAATGTAGAAAACTTTAGAGGCCCAAAAAAGGGGTTTACAGGCATCCTAGACCCCCTAAAGTCTAGAAAATGTTGGTGGCCCAAAAAACTGTGTCAAAGATCTCTGAATTCCCCAAAACCATTTGCAGTCTGAAAAGGGCATTAACCCGCATGCTAGACCCCTGAAATTCCCCAAAATATTTTGGGCACGAAAAATGCATCCTACACCCCTGAAAGTTCAGAAAATGTTGGCTGCCCAAAAAAAGGCCTTAAATGCCTCTTAGGCCTACAACAATGTAGAAAACTTTATAGGCACAAAAAAAGGGTTTACAGGCATTGTAGACCCCCTAAAGTCCAGAAAATGTTGGTGCCCAAAAACCGTGTCAGAGAGCTCTGAATGTCCCAAAAACATTTGCAGCCTGAAAAGGGCATTAACCCGCACCCTAGACCCGTTAAATTCCCGAAAACATTTTTGGCCCGAAAAATGCATCCTACACCCCTGAAAGTTCAGAAAATGTTGGCAGCCCCCAAAATGCCTTAAAATACATCTTATTCCAGCAATAATCTTGAGAACTTTGGAGGCCCAAAAAAGGGGTTTACAGGCATCGTAGACCCCCTAAAGTCCAGAAAATGTTGGTGGCCCAAAAAACTGTGTCAAATATCTCTGAATTCCCCAAAACCATTTGCAGTCCGAAAAGGGCATTGACCTGCATGCTAGACCCCTAAAAATCCCCAAAATATTGTGGGCCCGAAATATGCATTCTACACCCCTGAAAGTTCAGAAAATGTTGGCAGCCCAAAAAATGCCTTAAAATGGATTTTATTCCTCAATAATCTTGAAAACTTTGGAGGTCCCAAAAAAGGGGTTTACAGGCATCCTAGACCCCCTAAAGTCCAGAAAATGTTGGTGTCCCAAAAACTGTGTCAGAGAGCTCTGAATTTCCCAACACCATTTGCAGTCTGAAAAGGGCATTAACCCGCATGCTAGACCCCTGAAATTCCCCAAAATATTTTGGCCACGAAAAATGCATCCTACACCCCTGAAAGTTCAGAAAATATTGGCAGCCCAAAAAAGCTTTAAATGCCTCTTAGGCTTACAAAAATGTAGAAAACTTTAGAGGCACAAAAAAGGGTTTTACAGGCATCCTAGACCCCCTAAAGTCCAGAAAATGTTGTTTGCCCAAAAACGGTGTAAGAGAGCTCTGAATGTCCCAAAAACATTTGCAGCCTGAAAAGGGCTTTAACCCGCATCCTAGACCCCTTAAATTCCCAAAAATATTTTTGGCCCGAAAAATGCATCCTACACCCCTGAAAGTTCAGAAAATGTTGGCATCCCAATAAAGGCCTTAAATGCCTCATAGGCCTACAAACATGTAGAAATCTTTAGAGGCCCAAAAAAGGGGTTTAGAGGCATCGTAGACCCCCTAAAGTCCAGAAAATGTTGGTGCGCAAAAACGGTGTCAGAGAGCTCTGAAAGTCCCAAAAACATTTGCAACCTGAAAAGGGCATTAACCCGCATCCTAGACCCCTGAAATTCCCAAAAACATTTTTGGCCCGAAAAATGCATCCTACACCCCTGAAAGTACAAAAAATGTTAGCATCCCAAAAAAAGGCCTTAAAATGCATCTTATTCCTGCAATAAACTTGAAAACTTTGGAGGCCCAAAAAAGGGGTTTACGGGCATCCTAGACCCCCTAAAGTCCAGAAAATGTTGGTGCCCCAAAAACTGTGTCGGAGAGCTCTGAATTTCCCAAAACCATTTGCAGTCTGAAAAGGGCATTAACCCGCATGCTAGACCCCTGAAATTCCCCAAAACATTTTGGGCACGAAAAATGCATCCTACACCCCTGAAAGTTCAGAAAATGTTGGAAGCCCAAAAAAAGGCCTTAAATGCCTCTTAGGCCTACACAAATGTAGAAAACTTTAGAGGCACAAAAAAAGGGGTTTACAGGCATCCTAGACCCCCTAAAGTCCAGAAAATGTTGGTGCCCACAAACGGTGTCAGAGAGCTCTGAATGTCCCAAAAACCTTTTTGCAGTCTGAAAGGGGCATTAACCCGCATCCTAGACCCCTGAAATTCCTATAAACATTTATGGCCCGAAAAATGCATCCTACACCCCTGAAAGTTCAGAAAATGTTGGCAGCCCAAAAAGGCCTCAAAATGCATCTTATTCCTCTAAAAATCTTGATAACTTTGGAGGCCCAAAAAAGGGGTTTACAGGCATCCTAGACCCCCTAAAGTCCAGAAAATGTTGGTGGCCCAAAAATTGTGTCAGAGAGCTCTGAATGTCCCAAAACCCTTTTTGCAGTCTGAAAGGGGCATTAACCCGCTCCATAGACCCCTGAAATTACTAAAAACATTTATGGCCCGAAAAATGCATCTTACACCCCTGAAAGTTCAGAAAATGTTGGCAGCCCAAAAAAAGGCCTAAAAATGCATCTTATTCCTCTAAAAATCTTTATAACTTTGGAGGCCCAAAAAACGGGTTTACAGGCATCCTAGAACCCCTAAAGTCCAGAAAATGTTGGTGGCCCAAAAACTGTGTCAGAGAGCTCTGAATTTCCCAAAACCATTTGCAGTCTGAAAAGGGCATTAACCCGCATGCTAGACCCCTGAAATTCCCCAAAATATTTTGTGCACGGAAAATGCATCCTACCACCCGTGAAAGTTCAGAAAATGTTGGCAGCACAAAAAAAGCCTTAAAATACATATTAGGCCTGCAAAAATGTAGACAACTTTAGAGTTGACACCCAAAAACGGTGTCAGAGAGCTCTGAATGTCCCAAAAACATTTGCAGCCTGAAAAGGGCATTAACCCGCCTAGACCCCTTAAATTCCCAAAAACATTTTTGGCTCGGAAAAATGCATCCTACACCCCTGAAAGTTCAAAAAATGTTGGCAGCCCAAAATATCCCTTAAAATGCATCTTATTCCTGCAACAAACTTGAACACTTTTGAGGCCCAAAAAAGGGGTTTACAGGCATCCTAGACCCCCTAAAGACCAGAAAATGTTGGTGCCCAAAAACAGTGTCAGAGAGCTCTGAATGTCCCAAAAACATTTGCAGCCTGAAAAGGGCATTAACCCACATCCTAAACCCCTGAAATTCCCAAAAACATTTATGGCGCGAAACATGCATCCTACACCCCTGAAAGTTCAGAAAATGTTGGCAGCCCAAAAAAGGCCTTAAAATGCATCTTATTCCTCTAAAAATCCTGATAACTTTGGAGGCCCAAAAAATGGGTTTACAGGCATCCTAGACCCCCTAAAGTCAAGAAAATGTTGGTGGCCCAAAAACTGTGTCAGAGAGCTCTGAAAGTCCCAAAAACATTTGCAGCCTGAAACGGGCATTAAACTGCATCCTAGACCCCTGAAATTCCCAAAAACTTTTTTGGCCGAAAAATGCATCCTACACCCCTGAAAGTTCAGAAAATCTTGGCAGCCCAAAAAAGGCCTTAAATGCCTCTTAGGCCTACAAAAATGTAGAAAACTTTAGAGGCCCAAAAAAGGGGTTTACACGCATCGTAGACCCCCTAAAGTCCAGAAAATGTTGGTGCCCAAAAACGGTGTCAAAGAGCTCTGAATGTCCCAAAAACATTTGCAGCCTGAAAATGGCATTAACCCGCATCCTAGACCCGTTAAATTTCCAAAAACATTTTTGGCCCAAAAAATGCATCCTACACCCCTGAAAGTTCAGAAAATGTTGGCAGCCCACAAAATGCCTTAAAATGCATCTTATTCCTGCAATAATCTTGAAAACTTTGGAGGCCCAAAAAAGGGGTTTACAGGCATCCTAGACCCCTAAAGTCCAGAAAATGTTGGTGGCCCAAAAATTGTGTCAGAGAGCTCTGAATGTCCCAAAACCCTTTTTGCAGTCTGAAAGGGGCATTAACCCGCTCCCTAGACCCCTGAAATTCCTAAAAACATTTATGGCCCGAAAAATGCATCTTACACCCCTGAAAGTTCAGAAAATGTTGGCAGCCCAAAAAAGGCCTTAAATGCCTCTTAGGCCTACAAAAATGTAGAAAACTTTAGAGGCCCAAAAAAGGGGTTTACAGGCATCGTAGACCCCCTAAATTCCAGTAAATGTTGGTGCCCAATAACGGTGTCAAAGAGCTCTGAATGTCCCAAATACATTTGCAGCCTGAAAAGGGCATTAACCCGCCTAGACCCCTTAAATTCCCAAAACTATTTTTGGCTCGAAAAATGCATCCTACACCCCTGAAAGTTCAAAAAATGTTGGCAGCCCAAAATATGCCTTAAAATGCATCTCATTCCTGCAACAAACTTGAAAACTTTTGTGGCCCAAAAAAGGGGTTTTACAGGCATGCTAGACCCCCTAAAGTCCAGAAAATGTTGGTGGCCCAAAAACTGTGTCAGAGAGCTCTGAATTTCCCAAAAGCATTTGCAGCCTGAAAAGGGCTTTAACCCGCATCCTAGACCCCTTAAATTCCCAAAAATATTTTTGGCCCGAAAAATGCATCCTACACCCCTGAAAGTTCAGAAAATGTTGGCAGCCCAAAATTATGCCTCTAAAAATCTTGATAACTTTGGAGGCCCAAAAAAGGGGTTTACAGGCATCCTAGACCCCCTAAAGTCCAGAAAATATTGGTGGCCCAAAAACTGTGTCAGAGAGCTCTGAAAGTCCCAAAAACATTTGCAGCCTGAAAAGGTCATTAAACTGCATTCTAGACCCCTGAATTCCCAAAAACTTTTTTGGCCGAAAAATGCATCGTACATCCATGAAAGTTCAGAAAATGTTGGCAGCCCAAAAAAGGCCTTAAATGCCTCTTATGCCTACAAAAATGTAGAAAACTTTAGAAGCACAAAAAAGGGGTTTACAGGCATCGTAGACCCCCTAAAGTCCAAAAAATGTTGGTGCCCAAAAACGGTGTCAGAGAGCTCTGAATGTCCCAAAAACATTTGCAGCCTGAAAAGGGCTTTAACCCGCATCCTAGACCCCTTAAATTCCCAAAAATATTTTTGGCCCGAAAAATGCATCCTACACCCCTGAACGTTCAGAAAATGTTGGCAGCCCAAAATATGCCTTAAAATGCATCTTATTCCTGCAATAAACTTGAAAACTTTTGAGGCCCAATAAAGGGGTTTTACAGGCATGCTAGACACCCTAAAGTGCAGAAAATGTTGGTGGCCCAAAAACTGTGTCAGAGAGCTCTGAATTTCCCAAAACCATTTGCAGTCTGAAAAGGGCATTATCCCGCATGCTAGACCCCTGAAATTCCCCAAAATATTTTGGGCACGAAAAATGCATCCTACACCCCTGAAAGTTCAGAAAATGTTGGCTGCCCCAAAAAAGGCCTTAAATGCCTCTTAGGCCTACAAAAATGTAGAAAACTTTAGAGGCACAAAAAAGGGTTTACAGGCATTGTAGATCCCCTAAAGTCCAGAAAATGTTGGTGCCCAAAAACGGTGTCAGAGAGCTCTGAATGTCCCAAAAACATTTGCAGCCTGAAAGGGGCATTAACCCGCATCCTAGACCCCTGAAATTCCTAAAAACATTTATGGCCCGAAAAATGCATCCTACACCCCTGAAAGTTCAGAAAATGTTGGCAGCCCAAAAAAGGCGTTAAAATGCATCTTATTCCTCTAAAAATCTTGATAACTTTGGAGGCCCAAAAAAGGGGTTTACAGGCATCCTAGACCCCCTAAAGTCAAGAAAATGTTGGTGGCCCAAAAACTGTGTCACAGAGCTCTGAAAGTCCCAAAAACATTTGCAGCCTGAAACGGGCATTAAACCGCATCCTAGACCCCTGAAATTCCCAAAAACTTTTTTGGCCGAAAAATGCATCCTACACCCCTGAAAGTTCAGAAAATCTTGGCAGCCCAAAAAAGGCCTTAAATGCCTCTTAGGCCTACAAAAATGTAGAAAACTTTAGAGGCCCAAAAAAGGGGTTTACACGCATCGTAGACCCCCTAAAGTCCAGAGAATGTTGGTGCCCAAAAACGGTGTCAAAGAGCTCTGAATGTCCCAAAAACATTTGCAGCCTGAAAATGGCATTAACCCGCATCCTAGACCCGTTAAATTTCCAAAAACATTTTTGGCCCAAAAAATGCATCCTACACCCCTGAAAGTTCAGAAAATGTTGGCAGCCCACAAAATGCCTTAAAATGCATCTTATTCCTGCAATAATCTTGAAAACTTTGGAGGCCCAAAAAAGGGGTTTACAGGCATCCTAGACCCCCTAAAGTCCAGAAAATGTTGGTTCCCCAAAAACTGTGTCAGACTGTGCCAGAAAATGTTGGTGCCCACAAACGGTGTCAGAGAGCTCTGAATGTCCCAAAAACCTTTTTGCAGTCTGAAAGGGGCATTAACCCGCATCCTAGACCCCTGAAATTCCTAAAAACATTTATGGGCCGAAAAATGCATCCTACACCCCTGAAAGTTCAGAAAATGTTGGCAGCCCAAAAAAGGCCTTAAAATGCATCTTATTCCTCTAAAAATCTTGATAACTTTGGAGGCCCAAAAAAGGGGTTTACAGGCATCCTAGACCCCCTAAAGTCCAGAAAATGTTGGTGGCCCAAAAATTGTGTCAGAGAGCTCTGAATGTCCCAAAACCCTTTTTGCAGTCTGAAAGGGGCATTAACCCGCTCCCTAGACCCCTGAAATTCCTAAAAACATTTATGGCCCGAAAAATGCATCTTACACCCCTGAAAGTTCAGAAAATGTTGGCAGCCCAAAAAAAGGCCTAAAAATGCATCTTATTCCTCTAAAAATCTTGATAACTTTGGAGGCCCAAAAAACGGGTTTACAGGCATCCTAGAACCCCTAAGGTCCAGAAAATGTTGGTGGCCCAAAAACTGTGTCAGAGAGCTCTGAATTTCCCAAAGCCATTTGCAGTCTGAAAAGGGCATTACCCGCATGCTAGACCCCTGAAATTCCCCAAAATATTTTGGCCACGAAAAATGCATCCTAAACCCCCGAAAGTTCAAAAAATGTTGGCAGCCCACAATATCCCTTAAAATGCATCTTATTCCTGCAACAAACTTGAACACTTTTGAGGCCCAAAAAAGGGGTTTACAGGCATCCTACACCCCTGAAAGTTCAGAAAATGTTGGCAGCCCAAAAAAGGCTTTAAATGCCTCTTAGGCCTACAAAAATGTAGAAAACTTTAGAGGCACAGAAAAGGTGTTTACAGGCATTGTAGACCCTCTAAAGTCCAGAAAATGTTGGTGCCCAAAAATGGTGTCAGAGAGCTCTGAATGTCCCAAAAACATTTGCAGCCTGAAAAGGGCATTAACCCGCATCCTAGACCCCTGAAATTCCCCAAAATATTTTGGCCATGAAAAATGCATCCTCCACCCCTGAAAGTTCAGAAAATTTTGGCAGCCCAAAAAAGGCTTTAAATGCCTCTTAGGCCTACAAAAATGTAGAAAACATTAGAGGCACAATAAAGGGGTTTACAGGCATCGTAGACCCTCTAACGTCCAGAAAATGTTGGTGCCCAAATATGGTGTCAGAGAGCTCTGAATGTCCCAAAAACATTTGCAGCCTGAAAAGGGCATTAACCCGCATCCTAGACCCCTGAAATTCCCAAAAACTTTTTTGGCCGAAAAATGCATCCTACACCCATGAAAGTTCAGAAAATCTTGGCAGCCCAAAAAAGGCCATAAATGCCTCTTAGGCCTACAAAAATGTAGAAAACTTTAGAGGCCCAAAAAAGGGGTTTACAGGCATCGTAGACCCCCTAAAGTCCAGAAAATGTTGGTGCCCAAAAACGGTGTCAAAGAGCTCTGAATGTCCCAAAAACATTTGCAGCCTGAAAAGGACATTAACCTGCATCCTAGACCCCTTAAATTCCCAAAAACATTTTGGCTCGAAAAATGCATCCTACACCCCTGAAAGTTCAGAAAATGTTGGCAGCCAAAAATATGCCTTAAAATGCATCTTATTCCTGCAATAAACTTGAAAACTTTTGAGGCCCAAAAAAGTGGTTTTACAGGCATGCTAGACCTCCTAAAGTCCAGAAAATGTTGGTGGCCCAAAAACTGTGTCAGAGAGCTCTGAATTTCCCAAAAGCATTTGCAGCCTGAAAAGGGCTTTAACCCGCATCCTAGACCCCTGAATTCCCAAAAACTTTTTTGGCCGAAAAATGCATCCTACATCCCTGAAAGTTCAGAAAATGTTGGCTGCCCCAAAAAAGTCCTTAAATGCCTCTTAGGCATACAAAAATGTAGAAAACTTTAGAGGCACAAAAAAGGGTTTACAGGCATTGTAGATCCCCTAAAGTCCAGAAAATGTTGGTGCCCAAAAACCGTGTCAGAGAGCTCTGAATGTCCCAAAAACATTTGCAGCCTGAAAAGGGCATTAACCCGCATCCTAGACCCGTTAAATTCCCAAAAACATTTTTGCCCTGAAAAATGCATCCTACATCCCTGCAATTTCAGAAAATGTTGGCAGCACAAAAAAGGCCTTAAAATGCATATTAGGCCTGCAAAAATGTAGAAAACTTTAGAGGCCCAAAAAAGGGGTTTACAGGCATCCTAGACCCCCTAAAGTCTAGAAAATGTTGGTGGCCCAAAAAACTGTGTCAAAGATCTCTGAATTCCCCAAAACCATTTGCAGTCTGAAAAGGGCATTAACCCGCATGCTAGACCCCTGAAATTCCCCAAAATATTTTGGGCACGAAAAATGCATCCTACACCCCTGAAAGTTCAGAAAATGTTGGCTGCCCAAAAAAAGGCCTTAAATGCCTCTTAGGCCTACAACAATGTAGAAAACTTTATAGGCACAAAAAAAGGGTTTACAGGCATTGTAGACCCCCTAAAGTCCAGAAAATGTTGGTGCCCAAAAACCGTGTCAGAGAGCTCTGAATGTCCCAAAAACATTTGCAGCCTGAAAAGGGCATTAACCCGCACCCTAGACCCGTTAAATTCCCGAAAACATTTTTGGCCCGAAAAATGCATCCTACACCCCTGAAAGTTCAGAAAATGTTGGCAGCCCCCAAAATGCCTTAAAATACATCTTATTCCAGCAATAATCTTGAGAACTTTGGAGGCCCAAAAAAGGGGTTTACAGGCATCGTAGACCCCCTAAAGTCCAGAAAATGTTGGTGGCCCAAAAAACTGTGTCAAATATCTCTGAATTCCCCAAAACCATTTGCAGTCCGAAAAGGGCATTGACCTGCATGCTAGACCCCTAAAAATCCCCAAAATATTGTGGGCCCGAAATATGCATTCTACACCCCTGAAAGTTCAGAAAATGTTGGCAGCCCAAAAAATGCCTTAAAATGGATTTTATTCCTCAATAATCTTGAAAACTTTGGAGGTCCCAAAAAAGGGGTTTACAGGCATCCTAGACCCCCTAAAGTCCAGAAAATGTTGGTGTCCCAAAAACTGTGTCAGAGAGCTCTGAATTTCCCAACACCATTTGCAGTCTGAAAAGGGCATTAACCCGCATGCTAGACCCCTGAAATTCCCCAAAATATTTTGGCCACGAAAAATGCATCCTACACCCCTGAAAGTTCAGAAAATATTGGCAGCCCAAAAAAGCTTTAAATGCCTCTTAGGCTTACAAAAATGTAGAAAACTTTAGAGGCACAAAAAAGGGTTTTACAGGCATCCTAGACCCCCTAAAGTCCAGAAAATGTTGTTTGCCCAAAAACGGTGTAAGAGAGCTCTGAATGTCCCAAAAACATTTGCAGCCTGAAAAGGGCTTTAACCCGCATCCTAGACCCCTTAAATTCCCAAAAATATTTTTGGCCCGAAAAATGCATCCTACACCCCTGAAAGTTCAGAAAATGTTGGCATCCCAATAAAGGCCTTAAATGCCTCATAGGCCTGCAAACATGTAGAAATCTTTAGAGGCCCAAAAAAGGGGTTTAGAGGCATCGTAGACCCCCTAAAGTCCAGAAAATGTTGGTGCGCAAAAACGGTGTCAGAGAGCTCTGAAAGTCCCAAAAACATTTGCAACCTGAAAAGGGCATTAACCCGCATCCTAGACCCCTGAAATTCCCAAAAACATTTTTGGCCCGAAAAATGCATCCTACACCCCTGAAAGTACAAAAAATGTTAGCATCCCAAAAAAAGGCCTTAAAATGCATCTTATTCCTGCAATAAACTTGAAAACTTTGGAGGCCCAAAAAAGGGGTTTACGGGCATCCTAGACCCCCTAAAGTCCAGAAAATGTTGGTGCCCCAAAAACTGTGTCGGAGAGCTCTGAATTTCCCAAAACCATTTGCAGTCTGAAAAGGGCATTAACCCGCATGCTAGACCCCTGAAATTCCCCAAAACATTTTGGGCACGAAAAATGCATCCTACACCCCTGAAAGTTCAGAAAATGTTGGAAGCCCAAAAAAAGGCCTTAAATGCCTCTTAGGCCTACACAAATGTAGAAAACTTTAGAGGCACAAAAAAAGGGGTTTACAGGCATTGTAGACCCCCTAAAGTCCAGAAAATGTTGGTGCCCACAAACGGTGTCAGAGAGCTCTGAATGTCCCAAAAACCTTTTTGCAGTCTGAAAGGGGCATTAACCCGCATCCTAGACCCCTGAAATTCCTATAAACATTTATGGCCCGAAAAATGCATCCTACACCCCTGAAAGTTCAGAAAATGTTGGCAGCCCAAAAAGGCCTCAAAATGCATCTTATTCCTCTAAAAATCTTGATAACTTTGGAGGCCCAAAAAAGGGGTTTACAGGCATCCTAGACCCCCTAAAGTCCAGAAAATGTTGGTGGCCCAAAAACTGTGTCAGAGAGCTCTGAATTTCCCAAAACCATTTGCAGTCTGAAAAGGGCATTAACCCGCATGCTAGACCCCTGAAATTCCCCAAAATATTTTGTGCACGGAAAATGCATCCTACCACCCGTGAAAGTTCAGAAAATGTTGGCAGCACAAAAAAAGCCTTAAAATACATATTAGGCCTGCAAAAATGTAGACAACTTTAGAGTTGACACCCAAAAACGGTGTCAGAGAGCTCTGAATGTCCCAAAAACATTTGCAGCCTGAAAAGGGCATTAACCCGCCTAGACCCCTTAAATTCCCAAAAACATTTTTGGCCCTTAAATTCCCAAAAACATTTTTGGCTCGGAAAAATGCATCCTACACCCCTGAAAGTTCAAAAAATGTTGGCAGCCCAAAATATCCCTTAAAATGCATCTTATTCCTGCAACAAACTTGAACACTTTTGAGGCCCAAAAAAGGGGTTTACAGGCATCCTAGACCCCCTAAAGACCAGAAAATGTTGGTGCCCAAAAACAGTGTCAGAGAGCTCTGAATGTCCCAAAAACATTTGCAGCCTGAAAAGGGCATTAACCCACATCCTAAACCCCTGAAATTCCCAAAAACATTTATGGCGCGAAACATGCATCCTACACCCCTGAAAGTTCAGAAAATGTTGGCAGCCCAAAAAAGGCCTTAAAATGCATCTTATTCCTCTAAAAATCCTGATAACTTTGGAGGCCCAAAAAATGGGTTTACAGGCATCCTAGACCCCCTAAAGTCAAGAAAATGTTGGTGGCCCAAAAACTGTGTCAGAGAGCTCTGAAAGTCCCAAAAACATTTGCAGCCTGAAACGGGCATTAAACTGCATCCTAGACCCCTGAAATTCCCAAAAACTTTTTTGGCCGAAAAATGCATCCTACACCCCTGAAAGTTCAGAAAATCTTGGCAGCCCAAAAAAGGCCTTAAATGCCTCTTAGGCCTACAAAAATGTAGAAAACTTTAGAGGCCCAAAAAAGGGGTTTACACGCATCGTAGACCCCCTAAAGTCCAGAAAATGTTGGTGCCCAAAAACGGTGTCAAAGAGCTCTGAATGTCCCAAAAACATTTGCAGCCTGAAAATGGCATTAACCCGCATCCTAGACCCGTTAAATTTCCAAAAACATTTTTGGCCCAAAAAATGCATCCTACACCCCTGAAAGTTCAGAAAATGTTGGCAGCCCACAAAATGCCTTAAAATGCATCTTATTCCTGCAATAATCTTGAAAACTTTGGAGGCCCAAAAAAGGGGTTTACAGGCATCCTAGACCCCTAAAGTCCAGAAAATGTTGGTGGCCCAAAAATTGTGTCAGAGAGCTCTGAATGTCCCAAAACCCTTTTTGCAGTCTGAAAGGGGCATTAACCCGCTCCCTAGACCCCTGAAATTCCTAAAAACATTTATGGCCCGAAAAATGCATCTTACACCCCTGAAAGTTCAGAAAATGTTGGCAGCCCAAAAAAGGCCTTAAATGCCTCTTAGGCCTACAAAAATGTAGAAAACTTTAGAGGCCCAAAAAAGGGGTTTACAGGCATCGTAGACCCCCTAAATTCCAGTAAATGTTGGTGCCCAATAACGGTGTCAAAGAGCTCTGAATGTCCCAAATACATTTGCAGCCTGAAAAGGGCATTAACCCGCCTAGACCCCTTAAATTCCCAAAACTATTTTTGGCTCGAAAAATGCATCCTACACCCCTGAAAGTTCAAAAAATGTTGGCAGCCCAAAATATGCCTTAAAATGCATCTCATTCCTGCAACAAACTTGAAAACTTTTGTGGCCCAAAAAAGGGGTTTTACAGGCATGCTAGACCCCCTAAAGTCCAGAAAATGTTGGTGGCCCAAAAACTGTGTCAGAGAGCTCTGAATTTCCCAAAAGCATTTGCAGCCTGAAAAGGGCTTTAACCCGCATCCTAGACCCCTTAAATTCCCAAAAATATTTTTGGCCCGAAAAATGCATCCTACACCCCTGAAAGTTCAGAAAATGTTGGCAGCCCAAAATTATGCCTCTAAAAATCTTGATAACTTTGGAGGCCCAAAAAAGGGGTTTACAGGCATCCTAGACCCCCTAAAGTCCAGAAAATATTGGTGGCCCAAAAACTGTGTCAGAGAGCTCTGAAAGTCCCAAAAACATTTGCAGCCTGAAAAGGTCATTAAACTGCATTCTAGACCCCTGAATTCCCAAAAACTTTTTTGGCCGAAAAATGCATCGTACATCCATGAAAGTTCAGAAAATGTTGGCAGCCCAAAAAAGGCCTTAAATGCCTCTTATGCCTACAAAAATGTAGAAAACTTTAGAAGCACAAAAAAGGGGTTTACAGGCATCGTAGACCCCCTAAAGTCCAAAAAATGTTGGTGCCCAAAAACGGTGTCAGAGAGCTCTGAATGTCCCAAAAACATTTGCAGCCTGAAAAGGGCTTTAACCCGCATCCTAGACCCCTTAAATTCCCAAAAATATTTTTGGCCCGAAAAATGCATCCTACACCCCTGAACGTTCAGAAAATGTTGGCAGCCCAAAATATGCCTTAAAATGCATCTTATTCCTGCAATAAACTTGAAAACTTTTGAGGCCCAATAAAGGGGTTTTACAGGCATGCTAGACACCCTAAAGTGCAGAAAATGTTGGTGGCCCAAAAACTGTGTCAGAGAGCTCTGAATTTCCCAAAACCATTTGCAGTCTGAAAAGGGCATTATCCCGCATGCTAGACCCCTGAAATTCCCCAAAATATTTTGGGCACGAAAAATGCATCCTACACCCCTGAAAGTTCAGAAAATGTTGGCTGCCCCAAAAAAGGCCTTAAATGCCTCTTAGGCCTACAAAAATGTAGAAAACTTTAGAGGCACAAAAAAGGGTTTACAGGCATTGTAGATCCCCTAAAGTCCAGAAAATGTTGGTGCCCAAAAACGGTGTCAGGGAGCTCTGAATGTCCCAAAAACATTTGCAGCCTGAAAAGGGCTTTAACCCGCATCCTAGACCCCTTAAATTCCCAAAAATATTTTTGGCCCGAAAAATGCATCCTACACCCCTGAACGTTCAGAAAATGTTGGCAGCCCAAAATATGCCTTAAAATGCATCTTATTCCTGCAATAAACTTGAAAACTTTTGAGGCCCAAAAAAGGGGTTTTACAGGCATGCTAGACACCCTAAAGTGCAGAAAATGTTGGTGGCCCAAAAACTGTGTCAGAGAGCTCTGAATTTCCCAAAACCATTTGCAGTCTGAAAAGGGCATTATCCCGCATGCTAGACCCCTGAAATTCCCCAAAATATTTTGGGCACGAAAAATGCATCCTACACCCCTGAAAGTTCAGAAAATGTTGGCTGCCCCAAAAAAGGCCTTAAATGCCTCTTAGGCCTACAAAAATGTAGAAAACTTTAGAGGCACAAAAAAGGGTTTACAGGCATTGTAGATCCCCTAAAGTCCAGAAAATGTTGGTGCCCAAAAACCGTGTCAGAGAGCTCTGAATGTCCCAAAAACATTTGCAGCCTGAAAAGGGCATTAACCCGCATCCTAGACCCGTTAAATTCCCAAAAACATTTTTGCCCTGAAAAATGCATCCTACATCCCTGCAATTTCAGAAAATGTTGGCAGCACAAAAAAGGCCTTAAAATGCATATTAGGCCTGCAAAAATGTAGAAAAGTTTAGAGGCCCAAAAAAGGGGTTTACAGGCATCCTAGACCCCCTAAAGTCTAGAAAATGTTGGTGGCCCAAAAAACTGTGTCAAAGATCTCTGAATTCCCCAAAACCATTTGCAGTCTGAAAAGGGCATTAACCCGCATGCTAGACCCCTAAAAATCCCCAAAATATTTTGGGCACGAAATATGCATTCTACACCCCTGAAAGTTCAGAAAATGTTGGCAGCCCAAAAAATGCCTTAAAATGGATTTTATTCCTCAATAATCTTGAAAACTTTGGAGGCCCAAAAAAGGGGTTTACAGGCATCGTAGACCCCCTAAAGTCCAGAAAATGTTGGTGGCCCAAAAAACTGTGTCAAATATCTCTGAATTCCCCAAAACCATTTGCAGTCTGAAAAGGGCATTAACCCGCATGCTAGACCCTTAAAAATCCCCAAAATATTTTGGGCCCGAAATATGCATTCTACACCCCTGAAAGTTCAGAAAATGTTGGCAGCCCAAAAAATGCCTTAAAATGGATTTTATTCCTCAATAATCTTGAAAACTTTGGAGGTCCCAAAAAAGGGGTTTACAGGCATCCTAGACCCCCTAAAGTCCAGAAAATGTTGGTGGCCCAAAAACTGTGTCAGAGAGCTCTGAATTTCCCAAAACCATTTGCTGTCTGAAAAGGGCGTTAATCCGTATGCTCGACCCCTGAAATTCCCCCAAAATATTTTGGGCACGAAAAATGCATCCTACACCCCTGAAAGTTCAGAAAATATTGGCAGCCCAAAAAAGGCTTTAAATGCCTCTTAGGCTTACAAAAATGTAGAAAACTTTAGAGGCACAAAAAAGGGTTTTACAGGCATCGTAGACCACCTAAAGTCCAGAAAATGTTGGTGGCCCAAAAACTGTGTCGGAGAGCTCTGAATTTCCCAAAACCATTTGCAGTCTGAAAAGGGCATTACCCGCATGCTAGACCCCTGAAATTCCCCAAAACATTTTGGGCACGAAAAATGCATCCTACACCCCTGAAAGTTCAGAAAATGTTGGCAGCCCAAAAAAGGCCTTAAATGCCTCTTAGGCCTACAAAAATGTAGAAAACTTTAGAGGCACAAAAAAAGGGGTTTACAGGCATTGTAGACCCCCTAAAGTCCAGAAAATGTTGGTGCCCACAAACGGTGTCAGAGAGCTCTGAATGTCCCAAAAACCTTTTTGCAGTCTGAAAGGGGCATTAACCCGCATCCTAGACCCCTGAAATTCCTAAAAACATTTATGGCCCGAAAAATGCATCCTACACCCCTGAAAGTTCAGAAAATGTTGGCAGCCCAAAAAAGGCCTTAAAATGCATCTTATTCCTCTAAAAATCTTGATAACTTTGGACGCCCAAAAAAGGGGTTTACAGGCATCCTAGACCCCCTAAAGTCAAGAAAATGTTGGTGGCCCAAAAACTGTGTCAGAGAGCTCTGAAAGTCCCAAAAACATTTGCAGCCTGAAACGGGCATTAAACCGCATCCTAGACCCCTGAAATTCCCAAAAACTTTTTTGGCCGAAAAATGCATCCTACACCCCTGAAAGTTCAGAAAATCTTGGCAGCCCAAAAAAGGCCTTAAATGCCTCTTAGGCCTACAAAAATGTAGAAAACTTTAGAGGCCCAAAAAAGGGGTTTACACGCATCGTAGACCCCCTAAAATCCAGAGAATGTTGGTGCCCAAAAACGGTGTCAAAGAGCTCTGAATGTCCCAAAAACATTTGCAGCCTGAAAATGGCATTAACCCGCATCCTAGACCCGTTAAATTTCCAAAAACACTTTTGGCCCAGAAAATGCATCCTACACCCCTGAAAGTTCAGAAAATGTTGGCAGCCCACAAAATGCCTTAAAATGCATCTTATTCCTGCAATAATCTTGAAAACTTTGGAGGCCCAAAAAAGGGGTTTACAGGCATCCTAGACCCCCTAAAATCCAGAAAATGTTGGTTCCCCAAAAACTGTGTCAGACTGTGCCAGAAAATGTTGGTGCCCACAAACGGTGTCAGAGAGCTCTGAATGTCCCAAAAACCTTTTTGCAGTCTGAAAGGGGCATTAACCCGCATCCTAGACCCCTGAAATTCCTAAAAACATTTATGGCCCGAAAAATGCATCCTACACCCCTGAAAGTTCAGAAAATGTTGGCAGCCCAAAAAAGGCCTTAAAATGCATCTTATTCCTCTAAAAATCTTGATAACTTTGGAGGCCCAAAAAACGGGTTTACAGGCATCCTAGAACCCCTAAAGTCCAGAAAATGTTGGTGGCCCAAAAACTGTGTCAGAGAGCTCTGAATTTCCCAAAACCATTTGCAGTCTGAAAAGGGCATTAACCCGCATGCTAGACCCCTGAAATTCCCCAAAATATTTTGGGCACGAAAAATGCATCCTACACCCCTGAAAGTTCAGAAAATATTGGCAGCGCAAAAAAGGCTTTAAATGCCTCTTAGGCTTACAAAAATGTAGAAAACTTTAGAGGCAAAAAAAAGGGTTTTACAGGCATCCTAGACCCCCTAAAGTCCAGAAAATGTTGGTGGCCCAAAAATGGTGTAAGAGAGCTCTGAATGTCCCAAAAACATTTGCAGCCTGAAAAGGGCTTTAACCCGCATCCTAGACCCCTTAAATTCCCAAAAATATTTTTGGCCCGAAAAATGCATCCTACACCCCTGAAAGTTCAGAAAATGTTGGCATCCCAATAAAGGCCTTAAATGCCTTATAGGCCTACAAACATGTAGAAAACTTTAGAGGCCCAAAAAAGGGGTTTAGAGGCATCGTAGACCCCCTAAAGTCCAGAAAATGTTGGTGCGCAAAAACGGTGTCAGAGAGCTCTGAAAGTCCCAAAAACATTTGCAACCTGAAAAGGGCATTAACCCGCATCCTAGACCCCTGAAATTCCCAAAAACATTTTTGGCCCGAAAAATGCATCCTACACCCCTGAAAGTTCAGAAAATGTTGGCAGTCCAAAAAAAGGCCTTAAATGCCTCTTAGGCCTACAAAAATGTAGAAAACTTTAGAGGCACAAAAAAAGGGGTTTACAGGCATTGTAGACCCCCTAAAGTCCAGAAAATGTTGGTGCCCACAAACGGTGTCAGAGAGCTCTGAATGTCCCAAAAACCTTTTTGCAGTATGAAAGGGGCATTAACCCGCATCCTAGACCCCTGAAATTCCTAAAAACATTTATGGCCCGAAAAATGCATCCTACACCCCTGAAAGTTCAGAAAATGTTGGCAGCCCAAAAAAGGCCTTAAAATGCATCTTATTCCTCTAAAAATCTTGATAACTTTGGAGGCCCAAAAAAGGGGTTTACAGGCATCCTAGACCCCCTAAAGTCAAGAAAATGTTGGTGGCCCAAAAACTGTGTCAGAGAGCTCTGAAAGTCCCAAAAACATTTTCAGCCTGAAACGGGCATTAAACCGCATCCTAGACCCCTGAAATTCCCAAAAACTTTTTTGGCCGAAAAATGCATCCTACACCCCTGAAAGTTCAGAAAATCTTGGCAGCCCAAAAAAGGCCTTAAATGCCTCTTAGGCCTACAAAAATGTAGAAAACTTTAGAGGCCCAAAAAAGGGGTTTACACGCATCGTAGACCCCCTAAAGTCCAGAGAATGTTGGTGCCCAAAAACGGTGTCAAAGAGCTCTGAATGTCCCAAAAACATTTGCAGCCTGAAAAAATGGCATTAACCCGCATCCTAGACCCGTTAAATTTCCAAAAACATTTTTGGCCCAAAAAATGCATCCTACACCCCTGAAAGTTCAGAAAATGTTGGCAGCCCACAAAATGCCTTAAAATGCATCTTATTCCTGCAATAATCTTGAAAACTTTGGAGGCCCAAAAAAGGGGTTTACAGGCATCCTAGACCCCCTAAAGTCCAGAAAATGTTGGTTCCCATAAAAAACTGTCAGACTGTGCCAGAAAATGTTGGTGCCCACAAACGGTGTCAGAGAGCTCTGAATGTCCCAAAAACCTTTTTGCAGTCTGAAAGGGGCATTAACCCGCATCCTAGACCCCTGAAATTCCTAAAAACATTTATGGGCCGAAAAATGCATCCTACACCCCTGAAAGTTCAGAAAATGTTGGCAGCCCAAAAAAGGCCTTAAAATGCATCTTATTCCTCTAAAAATCTTGATAACTTTGGAGGCCCAAAAAAGGGGTTTACAGGCATCCTAGACCCCCTAAAGTCCAGAAAATGTTGGTGGCCCAAAAATTGTGTCAGAGAGCTCTGAATGTCCCAAAACCCTTTTTGCAGTCTGAAAGGGGCATTAACCCGCTCCCTAGACCCCTGAAATTCCTAAAAACATTTATGGCCCGAAAAATGCATCTTACACCCCTGAAAGTTCAGAAAATGTTGGCAGCCCAAAAAAAGGCCTAAAAATGCATCTTATTCCTCTAAAAATCTTGATAACTTTGGAGGCCCAAAAAACGGGTTTACAGGCATCCTAGAACCCCTAAAGTCCAGAAAATGTTGGTGGCCCAAAAACTGTGTCAGAGAGCTCTGAATTTCCCAAAACCATTTGCAGTCTGAAAAGGGCATTAACCCGCATGCTAGACCCCTGAAATTCCCCAAAATATTTTGTGCACGGAAAATGCATCCTACCACCCGTGAAAGTTCAGAAAATGTTGGCAGCACAAAAAAAGCCTTAAAATACATATTAGGCCTGCAAAAATGTAGACAACTTTAGAGTTGACACCCAAAAACGGTGTCAGAGAGCTCTGAATGTCCCAAAAACATTTGCAGCCTGAAAAGGGCATTAACCCGCCTAGACCCCTTAAATTCCCAAAAACATTTTTGGCTCGGAAAAATGCATCCTACACCCCTGAAAGTTCAAAAAATGTTGGCAGCCCAAAATATCCCTTAAAATGCATCTTATTCCTGCAACAAACTTGAACACTTTTGAGGCCCAAAAAACGGGTTTACAGGCATCCTAGACCCCCTAAAGACCAGAAAATGTTGGTGCCCAAAAACGGTGTCAGAGAGCTCTGAATGTCCCAAAAACATTTGCAGCCTGAAAAGGGCATTAACCCACATGCTATACCCCTGAAATTCCCCAAAATATTTTGGGCACGGAAAATGCATCCTACATCCCTGCAAGTTCAGAAAATGTTGGCAGCACAAAAAAGGCCTTAAAATACATATTAGGCCTGCAAAAATGTAGAAAACTTTAGAGGCCCAAAAAAGGGGTTTACAGGCATCCTAGATCTCCTAAAGTCCAGAAAATGTTGGTGGCCCAAAAACTGTGTCAGAGAGCTCTGAATGTCCCAAAGCCCTTTTTGCAATCTGAAAGGGGCATTAACCCGCATCCTAGACCCCTTAAATTCCCAAAAACATTTTTGGCTCGAAAAATGCATCCTACACCTCTGAAAGTTCAGAAAATGTTGGCAGCCCAAAAAAGGCCTTAAAATGCATCTTATTCCTCTAAAAATCTTGATAACTTTGGAGGCCCAAAAAAGGGGTTTACAGGCATCCTAGACCCCCTAAAGTCAAGAAAATGTTGGTGGCCCAAAAACTGTGTCAGAGAGCTCTGAAAGTCCCAAAAACATTTTCAGCCTGAAACGGGCATTAAACCGCATCCTAGACCCCTGAAATTCCCAAAAACTTTTTTGGCCGAAAAATGCATCCTACACCCCTGAAAGTTCAGAAAATCTTGGCAGCCCAAAAAAGGCCTTAAATGCCTCTTAGGCCTACAAAAATGTAGAAAACTTTAGAGGCCCAAAAAAGGGGTTTACACGCATCGTAGACCCCCTAAAGTCCAGAGAATGTTGGTGCCCAAAAACGGTGTCAAAGAGCTCTGAATGTCCCAAAAACATTTGCAGCCTGAAAAAATGGCATTAACCCGCATCCTAGACCCGTTAAATTTCCAAAAACATTTTTGGCCCAAAAAATGCATCCTACACCCCTGAAAGTTCAGAAAATGTTGGCAGCCCACAAAATGCCTTAAAATGCATCTTATTCCTGCAATAATCTTGAAAACTTTGGAGGCCCAAAAAAGGGGTTTACAGGCATCCTAGACCCCCTAAAGTCCAGAAAATGTTGGTTCCCATAAAAAACTGTGTCAGACTGTGCCAGAAAATGTTGGTGCCCACAAACGGTGTCAGAGAGCTCTGAATGTCCCAAAAACCTTTTTGCAGTCTGAAAGGGGCATTAACCCGCATCCTAGACCCCTGAAATTCCTAAAAACATTTATGGGCCGAAAAATGCATCCTACACCCCTGAAAGTTCAGAAAATGTTGGCAGCCCAAAAAAGGCCTTAAAATGCATCTTATTCCTCTAAAAATCTTGATAACTTTGGAGGCCCAAAAAAGGGGTTTACAGGCATCCTAGACCCCCTAAAGTCCAGAAAATGTTGGTGGCCCAAAAATTGTGTCAGAGAGCTCTGAATGTCCCAAAACCCTTTTTGCAGTCTGAAAGGGGCATTAACCCGCTCCCTAGACCCCTGAAATTCCTAAAAACATTTATGGCCCGAAAAATGCATCTTACACCCCTGAAAGTTCAGAAAATGTTGGCAGCCCAAAAAAAGGCCTAAAAATGCATCTTATTCCTCTAAAAATCTTGATAACTTTGGAGGCCCAAAAAACGGGTTTACAGGCATCCTAGAACCCCTAAAGTCCAGAAAATGTTGGTGGCCCAAAAACTGTGTCAGAGAGCTCTGAATTTCCCAAAACCATTTGCAGTCTGAAAAGGGCATTAACCCGCATGCTAGACCCCTGAAATTCCCCAAAATATTTTGTGCACGGAAAATGCATCCTACCACCCGTGAAAGTTCAGAAAATGTTGGCAGCACAAAAAAAGCCTTAAAATACATATTAGGCCTGCAAAAATGTAGACAACTTTAGAGTTGACACCCAAAAACGGTGTCAGAGAGCTCTGAATGTCCCAAAAACATTTGCAGCCTGAAAAGGGCATTAACCCGCCTAGACCCCTTAAATTCCCAAAAACATTTTTGGCTCGGAAAAATGCATCCTACACCCCTGAAAGTTCAGAAAATGTTGGCAGCACAAAAAAGGCCTTAAAATACATATTAGGCCTGCAAAAATGTAGAAAACTTTAGAGGCCCAAAAAAGGGGTTTACAGGCATCCTAGATCTCCTAAAGTCCAGAAAATGTTGGTGCCCAAAAATGGTGTCAGAGAGCTCTGAATGTCCCAAAAACATTTGCAGCCTGAAAAGGGCATTAACCCGCATGCTAGACCCCTGAAATTCCCAAAATATTTTGGGCACGAAAAATGCATCCTACCCCCTGAAAGTTCAGAAAATGTTGGCAGCCCAAAAAAGGCCTTAAATGCGTCTTAGGCCTACAAAAATGTAGAAACCTTTAGAGGCACAAAAAAGGGGTTTACAGGCATCGTAGACCCCCTAAAGTCCAGAATATGTTGGTGCCAAAAAACTGTGTCAGAGAGCTCTGAACATCCCAAAAACATTTGCAGTCTGAAAAGGGCATTAACTGGCATGCTAGGCCCCTGAAATTCCCCAAAATATTTTCCCCCCGAAAAATGCATCCTACACCCCTGAAAGTTCAGAAAATGTTGGCAGCCCAAAAAATGCCTTAAAATGCATCTTATTCCTGCAATAAACTTGAAAACTTTGGAGGCCCAAAAACTGTGTCAGAGAGCTCTAAATGTCCCAAAAACATTTGCAGTCTGAAAAGGGCATTAACCGGCATGCTAGACCCATGAAATTCCCCAAAATAATTTTGCCCCGAAAAATGCATCCTACATCCCTGCAAGTTCAGAAATGTTGGCAGCACAAAAAAGGCCTTAAAATACATATTAGGCAGCACAAAAAAGGCCTTAAAATGCATCTTATTCCTCTAAAAATCTTGATAACTTTGGAGGCCCAAAAAAACGGGTTTACAGGCATCCTAGACCCCCTAAAGTCCAGAAAAGGTTGGTGGCCCAAAAACTGTGTCAGAGAGCTCTGAAAGTCCCAAAAACATTTGCAGCCTGAAAAGGGCATTAATCCGCATCCTAGACCCCTGAACTTCACAAAACCTTTTTGGCCGAATAATGCATCCTACACCCATGAAAGTTCAGAAAATGTTGGCAGCCCAAAAAAGGCCTTAAATGCCTCTTAGGCCTACAAAAATGTAGAAAACTTTAGAGGCCCAAAAAAGCGGTTTACAGGCATCCTAGATCCCCTAAAGTCCAGAAAATGTTGGTGGCCCAAAAACTGTGTCAGAGAGCTCTGAATGTCCCAAAACCATTTGCAGCCTGAAAAGAGCATTAACCCGCATTCTAGACCCCTGAAATTCCTAAAAACATTTATGGCCCAAAAAATGCATCCTACGCCCCTGAAAGTTCAGATAATGTTGGCAGCACAAAAAAAGGCCTTAAAATGCATCTTATTCCTGCAATAATCTTGAAAACTTTGGAGGCCCAAAAAAGGGGTTACAGGCATCCTAGACTCCCTACATTCCAGAAAATGTTGGTTGCTCAAAAACTGTGTCAGAGAGCTCTGAATTTCCCAAAACCATTTGCAGTCTGAAAAGGGCATTAACCCGCATGCTAGACCCCTGAAATTCCCCAAAATATTTTGGGCATGAAAAATGCATCCTACACCCCTGAAAGTTCAGAAAATGTTGGCAGCCCAAAAAAGGCCTTAAATGCCTCTTAGGCCTACAAAAATGTATCAAACTTTAGAGGCACAAAAAAGGGGTTTACAGGCATCGTAGACACCCTAAAGTCCAGAAAATTTTGGTGCCCAAAAACGGTGTCAGGGAGCTCTGAATGCCCCAAAAACATTTGCAGCCTAAAAAGGGCATTAACACGCATCCTAGACCCCTTAAATTCCCAAAAATATTTTTGTGCCCAAAAAATGCATCCTACACCCCTGATAATTCAGAAAATGTTGGCAGCCCAAAAAAGCCTTAAATGCCTCTTAGGCCTACAAAAATGTAGAAAACTTTAGAGGCCCAAAAAAGGGGTTTACAGGCATCCTAGACCCCATAAAGTCCAGAAAATGTTGTTGCCCAAAAACGGTGTCAGAGAGCTCTGAATGTCCCAAAAACATTTGCAGCATGAAAAGGGCATTAACCCACATCCTAGATCCCTTAAATTCCCAAAGACATTTTTGCCCCGAAAAATGCATCCTACATCCCTGCAAGTTCAGAAAATGTTGGCAGCACAAAAAGGCCTTAAAATACATATTAGGCCTGCAAAAATGTAGAAAACTTTAGAGGCCCAAAAAAGGGGTTTACAGGCATCCTATACCCCCTAAATTCCAGAAAATGTTGGTGCCCAAAAACGGTGTCAGAAAGCTCTGAATATCCCAAAAACATTTGCAGCCTGAAAAGGGCATTAACCCGCATCCTAGACCCCTTAAATTCCCAAAAACATTTTTGGCTCGAAAAATGCATCCTACACCCCTGAAAGTTCAGAAAATGTTGGCAGCCGAAAATATGCCTTAAAATGCATCTTATTCCTGTAATAAAAATGAAAACTTTTGAGGCCCAAAAAAGGGGTTTTACAGGCATCCTAGACCCCCTAAAGTCCAGAAAATGTTGGTGCCCAAAAACGGTGTCAGAGAGCTCTGAATGTCCCAAAACATTTGCCGTCTGAAAAGGGCATTAACCCGCATACTAGACCCCTGAAATTCCCCAAAATATTTTGGGCACGAAAAATGCATCCTACACCCCTGAAAGTTCAGAAAATATTGGCAGCCCAAAAAAGGCTTTAAATGCCTCTTAGGCCCACAAAAATGTAGGAAACTTTAGAGGCCCAAAAAAGGGGTTTACAGGCATCCTAGACCCCCTAAAGTCCAGAAAATGTTGGTGCCCAAAAACGGTGTCAGAGAGCTCTGAATTTCCCAAAACATTTGCAGCCTGAAAAGGGCATTAACCCACATCCTAAACCCCTGAAAATCCCAAAAACTTTTTTGGCCCGAAAAATGCACCCTACACCCCTGAAAGTTCAGAAAATGTTGGCAGCACAAAAAAGGCCTTAAGCCTGTTAGGCCTACAAAAATGTCGAAACATTTGGAGGCCCAAAAAAGGGGTTTACAGGCATCCTAGACCCCCTAAAGTCCATAAAATGTTGGTGGCCCAAAAACTGTGTCAGAGAGCTCTGAATGTCTCAAAAACCTTTTTGCAGTCTACAAGGGGCATTAACCCGCATCCTAGACCCTTGAAATTCCGAAAAACATTTATGGCCCGAAAAATGCATCCTACAACCCTGAAAGTTCAGAAAATGTTGGCAGCCCTAAAAAGGCCTTAAAATGCATCTTATTCCTCTAAAAATCTTGATAACTTTGGAGGCCCAAAAAATGGGTTTACAGGCATCCTAGACCCCCTAAAGTCCAGAAAAGGTTGGTGGCCCAAAAACTGTGTCAGAGAGCTCTGAAAGTCCCAAAAACATTTGCAGCCTGAAAAGGGCATTAACCCGCATCCTAGACCCCTGAAATTCCTAAAAACTTTTTTGGCCGAATCATGCATCCTACACCCATTAAAGTTCAGAAAATGTTGGCAGCCCAAAAAAGGCCTTAAATGCCTCTTAGGCCTACAAAAATGTAGAAAACTTTAGAGGCCCAAAAAAGCGGTTTACAGGCATCATAGACCCCATAAGGTCCAGTAAATGTTGGTGCCCAAAAACGGTGTCAGAGAGCTCTGAATGTCCCAAAAACATTTGCAGCATGAAAAGGGCATTAACCCGCATCCTAGACCCCTTAAATTCCCAAAAACATTTTTGGCTCGAAAAATGCATCCTACACCCCTGAAAGTTCAGGAAATGTTGGCAGCCCAAAATATGCCTGAAAATGCATCTTATTCCTGCAATAAACTTGAAAACTTTTGAGGCACAAAAAAGGGGTTTTACAGGCATGCTAGACCCCCTAAAGTCCAGAAAATGTTGGTGGCCCAAAAATTTTGTCAGAGAGCTCTGAATTTCCCAAAACCATTTGCAGTCTGAAAAGGGCATTAACCCGCATGCTAGACCCCTGAAATTCCCCAAAATATTTTGGGCACGAAATTGCATCCTACACCCCTGAAAGTTCAGAAAATGTTGGCAGCCCAAAAAAGGATTTAAATGCCTCTTAGGCCTACAAAAATGTAGAAAACTTTAGAGGCCCAAAAAAGGGGTTTACAGGCATCGTAGACCCCCTAAAGTCCAGAAAATGTTGTTGCCCAAAAACGGTGTCAGAGAGCTCTGAATGTCTCAAAAACATTTGCAGCCTAAAAAGGGCATTAACACGCATCCTAGACCCCTTAAATTCCCAAAAATATTTTTGTGCCCATAAAATGCATCCTACACCCCTTAAAATTCAGAAAATGTTGGCAGCCCAAAAAAAGCCTTAAATGCCTCTTAGGCCTACAAAAATGTAGAAAACTTTAGAGGCCCAAAAAAGGGATTTACAGGCATCCTAGACCTCATAAAGTCCAGAAAATGTTGTTGCCCAAAAACGGTGTCAGAGAGCTCTGAATGTCCCAAAAACATTTGCAGCATGAAAAAGGCATTAACCCGCATCCTAGATCCCTTAAATTCCCAAAGACATTTTTGCCCCGAAAAATGCATCTTATATCCCTGCAAGTTCAGAAAATGTTGGCAGCACAAAAAACCCTTAAAATACATATTAGGCCTGCAAAAATGTAGAAAACTTTAGAGGCCCAAAAAAGGGGTTTACAGGCATCGTAGACCCCCTAAAGTCCAGAAAATGTTGGTGCCCAAAAACGGTGTCAGAGAGCTCTGAATGTCCCAAAAACATTTGCAGCCTGAAAAGGGCATTAACCCGCATGCTAGACCCCTGAAATTCCCCAAAATATTTTGGGCACGAAAAATGCATCCTACATCCCTGCAAGTTCAGAAATGTTGGCAGCACAAAAAAGGCCTTAAAATACATATTAGGCCTGCAAAAATGTAGAAAACTTTAGAGGCCCAAAAAAGGGGTTTACAGGCATCCTAGATCTTCTAAAGTCCAGAAAATGTTGGTGGCCCAAAAACTGTGTCAGATAGCTCTGAATGTCCCAAAGCCCTTTTTGCAATCTGAAAGGGGCATTAACCCGCATCCTAGACCCCTTAAATTCCCAAAAACATTTTTGGCTCGAAAAATGCATCCTACACCCCTGAAAGTTCAGAAAATGTTGGCAGCCCAAAATATGCCTTAAAATGCATCTTATGCCTGTAATAAACTTGAAAACTTTTGAGGCCCAAAAAAGGGGTTTTACAGGCATGCTAGACCCCCTAAAGTCCAGAAAATGTTGGTGGCCCAAAAACTGTGTCAGAGAGCTCTGAATTTTCCAAAACCATTTGTAGTCTGAAAAGGGCATTAACCCGCATACTAGACCCCTGAAATTCCCCAAAATATTTTGGGCACGAAAAATGCATCCTACACCCCTGAAAGTTCAGAAAATGTTGGCAGCCCAAAAAAGGCTTTAAATGCCTCTTAGGCCCACAAAAATGTAGGAAACTTTAGAGGCCCAAAAAAGGGGTTTACAGGCATCCTAGACCCCCTAAAGTCCAGAAAATGTTGGTGCCCAAAAACGGTGTCAGAGAGCTCTGAATGTCCCAAAAACATTTGCAGCCTGAAAAGGGCATTAACCCGCATGCTAGACCCCTGAAATTCCCAAAATATTTTGGGCACGAAAAATGCATCCTACCCCCTGAAAGTTCAGAAAATGTTGGCAACCCAAAAAAGGCCTTAAATGCCTCTTAGGCCTACAAAAATGTAGAAACCTTTAGAGGCACAAAAAAGGGGTTTACAGGCATCGTAGACCCCCTAAAGTCCAGAATATGTTGGTGCCAAAAAACTGTGTCAGAGAGCTCTGAACATCCCAAAAACATTTGCAGTCTGAAAAGGGCATTAACTGGCATGCTAGGCCCCTGAAATTCCCCAAAATATTTTTCCCCCGAAAAATGCATCCTACACCCCTGAAAGTTCAGAAAATGTTGGCAGCCCAAAAAATGCCTTAAAATGCATCTTATTCCTGCAATAAACTTGAAAACTTTGGAGGCCCAAAAACTGTGTCAGAGAGCTCTAAATGTCCCAAAAACATTTGCAGTCTGAAAAGGGCATTAACCGGCATGCTAGACCCATGAAATTCCCCAAAATAATTTTGCCCCGAAAAATGCATCCTACATCCCTGCAAGTTCAGAAATGTTGGCAGCACAAAAAAGGCCTTAAAATACATATTAGGCAGCCCAAAAAAGGCCTCAAAATGCATCTTATTCCTCTAAAAATCTTGATAACTTTGGAGGCCCAAAAAAACGGGTTTACAGGCATCCTAGACCCCCTAAAGTCCAGAAAAGGTTGGTGGCCCAAAAACTGTGTCAGAGAGCTCTGAAAGTCCCAAAAACATTTGCAGCCTGAAAAGGGCATTAATCCACATCCTAGACCCCTGAACTTCAGAAAACCTTTTTGGCCGAATAATGCATCCTACACCCATGAAAGTTCAGAAAATGTTGGCAGCCCAAAAAAGGCCTTAAATGCCTCTTAGGCCTACAAAAATGTAGAAAACTTTAGAGGCCCAAAAAAGCGGTTTACAGGCATCCTAGAACCCCTAAAGTCCAGAACATGTTGGTGGCCCAAAAACTGTGTCAGAGAGCTCTGAATGTCCCAAAACCATTTGCAGCCTGAAAAGAGCATTAACCCGCATTCTAGACCCCTGAAATTCCTAAAAACATTTATGGCCCGAAAAATTCATCCTACACCCCTGAAAGTTCAGATAATGTTGGCAGCACAAAAAAAGGCCTTAAAATGCATCTTATTCCTGCAATAATCTTGAAAACTTTGGAGGCCCAAAAAAGGGGTTACAGGCATCCTAGACTCCCTACATTCCAGAAAATGTTGGTTGCTCAAAAACTGTGTCAGAGAGCTCTGAATTTCCCAAAACCATTTGCAGTCTGAAAAGGGCATTAACCCGCATGCTAGACCCCTGAAATTCCCCAAAATATTTTGGGCATGAAAAATGCATCCTACACCCCTGAAAGTTCAGAAAATGTTGGCAGCCCAAAAAAGGCCTTAAATGCCTCTTAGGCCTACAAAAATGTAGAAAACTTTAGAGGCCCAAAAAAGGGGTTTACAGGCATCCTAGACCCCATAAAGTCCAGAAAATGTTGTTGCCCAAAAACGGTGTCAGAGAGCTCTGAATGTCCCAAAAACATTTGCAGCATGAAAAGGGCATTAACCCACATCCTAGATCCCTTAAATTCCCAAAGACATTTTTGCCCCGAAAAATGCATCCTACATCCCTGCAAGTTCAGAAAATGTTGGCAGCACAAAAAGGCCTTAAAATACATATTAGGCCTGCAAAAATGTAGAAAACTTTAGAGGCCCAAAAAAGGGGTTTACAGGCATCCTATACCCCCTAAAGTCCAGAAAATGTTGGTGCCCAAAAACGGTGTCAGACAGCTCTGAATATCCCAAAAACATTTGCAGCCTGAAAAGGGCATTAACCCGCATCCTAGACCCCTGAAATTCCCAAAAACATTTTTGGCTCGAAAAATGCATCCTACACCCCTGAAAGTTCAGAAAATGTTGGCAGCCGAAAATATGCCTTAAAATGCATCTTATTTCTGTAATAAACTTGAAAACTTTTGAGGCCCAAAAAAGGGGTTTTACAGGCATCCTAGACCCCCTAAAGTCCAGAAAATGTTGGTGCCCAAAAACGGTGTCAGAGAGCTCTGAATGTCCCAAAACATTTGCTGTCTGAAAAGGGCATTAACCCGCATACTAGACCCCTGAAATTCCCCAAAATATTTTGGGCACGAAAAATGCATCCTACACCCCTGAAAGTTCAGAAAATATTGGCAGCCCAAAAAAGGCTTTAAATGCCTCTTAGGCCCACAAAAATGTAGGAAACTTTAGAGGCCCAAAAAAGGGGTTTACAGGCATCCTAGACCCCCTAAAGTCCAGAAAATGTTGGTGCCCAAAAACGGTGTCAGAGAGCTCTGAATGTCCCAAAACATTTGCAGCCTGAAAAGGGCATTAACCCGCATGCTAGACCCCTGAAATTCCCAAAATATTTTGGGCACGAAAAATGCATCCTACCCCCTGAAAGTTCAGAAAATGCTGGCAGCCCAAAAAAGGCCTTAAATGCCTCTTAGGCCTACAAAAATGTAGAAACCTTTAGAGGCACAAAAAAGGGGTTTACAGGCATCGTAGACCCCCTAAAGTCCAGAATATGTTGGTGCCCAAAAACTGTGTCAGAGAGCTCTGAACGTCCCAAAAACATTTGCAGTCTGAAAAGGGCAATAACTGGCATGCTAGGCCCCTGAAATTCCCCAAAATATTTTTGCCCCGAAAAATGCATCCTACACCCCTGAAAGTTCAGAAAATGCTGGCATCCCAAAAAAGGCCTTAAATGCCTCTTAGGCCTACAAAAATGTAGAAACCTTTAGAGGCACAAAAAAGGGGTTTACAGGCATCCTAGACCCCCTAAAGTCCAGAAAATGTTGGTACCCAAAAACAGTGTCAGAGAACTCTGAATGTCCCAAAAACATTAGCTGCCTGAAAAGAGCATTAACCCGCACCCTAGACCTCTTAAATTCCCCAAAATATTTTTGGCCCGAAAAATGCATCCTACACCCCTGAAAGTTCAGAAAATGTTGGCAGCACAAAAAAGGCCTTAAAATACATATTAGGCCTGCAAAAATGTAGGAAACTTTAGAGGCCCAAAATAGGGGTTTACAGGCATCCTAGACCCCCTAAAGTCCGGAAAATGTTGGTGCCCAAAAACGGTGTCAGAGAGCTCTTAATGTCCCAAAAACATTTGTAGCCTGAAAAGGGCATTAACCCACATCCTAAACCCCCTAAAATTCCCAAAAACATTTTTGGCCAGAAAAATGCATCCTACACCCCTGAAAGTTCAGAAAATGTTGGCAGCACAAAAAAGGCCTTAAGCCTGTTAGGCCTACAAAAATGTTGAAACTTTTGGAGGCCCAAAAAAAGGGGTTTACAGGCATCTTAGACCCCCTAAAGTCCAGAAAATGTTGGTGGCCCAAAAACTGTGTCAGAGAGCTCTGAATGTCCCAAAAACCTTTTTGCAGTCTGAAAGGGGCATTAACCCGCATCCTAGACCCCTGAAATTCCTAAAAACATTTATGGCCCGAAAAATGCATCCTACACCCCTGAAAGTTCAGAAAATGTTGGTAGCCCAAAAAAGGCCTTAAAATGCATCTTATTCCTCTAAAAATCTTGATAACTTTGGAGGCCCAAAAAAACAGGTTTACAGGCATCATAGACCCCCTAAAGTCCAGAAAATGTTGGTGCCCAAAAACGGTGTCAGAGAGCTCTGAATGTCCCAAACACATTTGCAACCTGAAAAGGGCATAAACCCGCATCCTAGACCCCTTAAATTCCTAAAAACATTTTTGGCCCGAAAAATGCATCCTACACCCCTGAAAGTACAAAAAATGTTGGCAGCCCAAAAAAAGACCTTAAAATGCATCTTATTCCTGCAATAAACTTGAAAACTTTGGAGGCCCAAAAAAGGGGTTTGCAGGCATCCTAGACCCCCTAAAGTCCAGAAAATGTTGGTGGCCCAAAAACTGTGTCAGAGAGCTCTGAATTTTCCAAAACCTTTTTGCAGTCTACAAGGGGCATTAACCCGCATCCTAGACCCTTGAAATTCCGAAAAACATTTATGGCCCGAAAAATGCATCCTACAACCCTGATAGTTCAGAAAATGTTGGCAGCCCTAAAAAGGCCTTAAAATGCATCTTATTCCTCTAAAAATCTTGATAACTTTGGAGGCCCAAAAAATGGGTTTACAGGCATCCTAGACCCCCTAAAGTCCAGAAAAGGTTGGTGGCCCAAAAACTGTGTCAGAGAGCTCTGAAAGTCCCAAAAACATTTGCAGCCTGAAAAGGGCATTAACCCGCATCCTAGACCCCTGAAATTCCTAAAAACTTTTTTGGCCGAATCATGCATCCTACACCCATGAAAGTTCAGAAAATGTTGGCAGCCCAAAAAAGGCCTTAAATGCCTCGTAGGCCTACAAAAATGTAGAAAACTTTAGAGGCCCAAAAAAGCGGTTTACAGGCATCATAGACCCCATAAAGTCCAGTAAATGTTGGTGCCCAAAAACGGTGTCAGAGAGCTCTGAATGTCCCAAAAACATTTTCAGCATGAAAAGAGCATTAACCCGCATCCTAGACCCCTTAAATTCCCAAAAACATTTTTGGCTCGAAAAATGCATCCTACACCCCTGAAAGTTCAGAAAATGTTGGCAGCCCAAAATATGCCTGAAAATGCATCTTATTCCTGCAATAAACTTGAAAACTTTTGAGGCCCAAAAAAGGGGTTTTACAGGCATGCTAGACCCCCTAAAGTCCAGAAAATGTTGGTGGCCCAAAAATTGTGTCAGAGAGCTCTGAATTTCCCAAAACCATTTGCAGTCTGAAAAGGGCATTAACCCGCATGCTAGACCCCTGAAATTCCCCAAAATATTTTGGGCACGAAAAATGCATCCTACACCCCTGAAAGTTCAGAAAATGTTGGCAGCCCAAAAAAGGATTTAAATGCCTCTTAGGCCTACAAAAATGTAGAAAACTTTAGAGGCCCAAAAAAGGGGTTTACAGGCATCGTAGACCCCCTAAAGTCCAGAAAATGTTGTTGCCCAAAAACGGTGTCAGAGAGCTCTGAATGTCCCAAAAACAGTTGCAGCCTAAAAAGGGCATTAACACGCATCCTAGACCCCTTAAATTCCCAAAAATATTTTTGTGCCCATAAAATGCATCCTACACCCCTTAAAATTCAGAAAATGTTGGCAGCCCAAAAAAAGCCTTAAATGCCTCTTAGGCCTACAAAAATGTAGAAAACTTTAGAGGCCCAAAAAAGGGATTTACAGGCATCCTAGACCTCATAAAGTCCAGAAAATGTTGTTGCCCAAAAACGGTGTCAGAGAGCTCTGAATGTCCCAAAAACATTTGCAGCATGAAAAAGGCATTAACCCGCATCCTAGATCCCTTAAATTCCCAAAGACATTTTTGACCCGAAAAATGCATCTTATATCCCTGCAAGTTCAGAAAATGTTGGCAGCACAAAAAACCCTTAAAATACATATTAGGCCTGCAAAAATGTAGAAAACTTCAGAGGCCCAAAAAAGGGGTTTACAGGCATCGTAGACCCCCTAAAGTCCAGAAAATTTTGGTGCCCAAAAACGGTGTCAGAGAGCTCTGACTGTCGCAAAAACATTTGCAGCCTGAAAAGGGCATTAACCCGCATCCTAGACCCGTTAAATTCCCAAAAACATTTTTGGCCCGAAAAATGCATCCAACACCCCTGAAAGTTCAGAAAATGTTGGCAGCCCACAAAATGCCTTAAAATACATCTTATTCCTGGAATAATCTTGAAAACTTTTGAGGCCCAAAAAAGGGGTTTACAGGCATCCTAGACCCCTTAAAGTCCAGAAAATGTTGGTGGCCCAAAAACTGTGTCAGAGAGCTCTAAATGTCCCAAAACCCTTTTTGCAGTCTGAAAGGGGCATTAACCCGCATCCTAGACCCCTGAAATTCCTTAAAATATTTATGCCCCGAAAAATGCATCCTACACCCCTGAAAGTTCAGAAAATGTTGGCAACCCAAAAAAAGGCCTTAAAATGCATTTTATTCCTGCAATAATCTTGAAAACTTTGGAGGCCCAAAAAAGGGGTTACAGGCATCCTAGACTCCCTACATTCCAGAAAATGTTGGTTGCCCAAAAACTGTGTCAGAGAGCTCTGAATTTCCCAAAACCATTTGCAGTCTGAAAAGGGCATTAACCCGCATGCTAGACCCCTGAAATTCCCCAAAATATTTTGGGCACGAGAAATGCATCCTACACCCCTGAAAGTTCAGAAAATGTTGGCAGCCCAAAAAATGCCTTAAAATGCATCTTATTCCTGCAATAAACTTGAAAACGTTGGAGGCCCAAAAACTGTGTCGGAGAGCTCTGAATGTCCCAAAAACATTTGCAGTCTGAAAAGGGCATTAACCGGCATGCTAGACCCATGAAATTCCCCAAAATAATTTTGCCCCGAAAAATGCATCCTACATCCCTGCAAGTTCAGAAAATGTTGGCAGCACAAAAAAGGCCTTAAAATACATATCAGGCCGGCAAAAATGTAGAAAACCTGAGCGGCCCAAAAAAGGGGTTTACAGGCATCCTAGACCCCCTAAAGTCCAGAAAATGTTGGTACCCAAAAACAGTGTCAGAGAGCTCTGAATGTCCCAAAAACATTTGCAGCCTGAAAAGAGCATTAACCCGCATCCTAGACCCCTTAAATTCCCCAAAATATTTTTGGCCCGAAAAATGCATCCTACACCCCTGCAAGTTCAGAAAATGTTGGCAGCACAAAAAAGGCCTTAAAATACATATTAGGCCTGCTAAAATGTGGAAAACTTTAAAGGCCCAAAAAAGGGGTTTACAGGCATCCTAGACCCCCTAAAGTCCAGAAAATGTTGGTGGCCCAAAAACTGTGTCAAGGAGCTCTGAATGTCCCAAAACCCCTTTTGCAGTCTGAAAGGGGCATTAACCCACATCCTAGACCCCTGAAATTCCTAAAAACATTTATGGCCCGAAAAATGCATCCTACACCACTGAAAGTTCAGAAAATGTTGGAAGCCCAAAAAAAGGCCTTAAAATGCATCTTATTCCTGCAATAATCTTGAAAACTTTGGAGGCCCAAAAAAGGGGTTTACAGGCATCCTAGACCCCATAAAGTGAAGAAAATGTTGTTGCCCAAAAACGGTGTCAGAGAGCTCTGAATGTCCCAAAAACATTTGCAGCATGAAAAGGGCATTAACCTGCATCCTAGATCCCTTAAATTCCCAAAGACATTTTTGCCCCGAAAAATGCACCCTACATCCCTGCAAGTTCAGAAAATGTTGGCAGCAAGAAAAAGGCCTTAAAATACATATTAGGCCTGCAAAAATGTAGAAAACTTTAGAGGTCCAAAAAAGGGGTTTACAGGCATCGTAGACCACCTAAAGTCCAGAAAATGTTGGTGCCCAAAAACGGTGTCAGAGAGCTCTGAATGTCCCAAAAACATTTGCATCCTGAAAAGGGCATTAACCTGCATCCTAGACCCCTGAAATTCCTAAAAACATTTATGGCCCGAAAAATGCATCCTACACCCGTGAAAGTTCAGAACCTGTTGGCAGCCCAAAAAAAGGCCTTAAAATGCATCTTATTCCTGCAATAATCTTGAAAACTTTGGAGGCCCAAAAAAGGGGTTACAGGCATCCTAGACTCCCTACATTCCAGAAAATGTTGGTTGCTCAAAAACTGTGTCAGAGAGCTCTGAATTTCCCAAAACCATTTGCAGTCTGAAAAGGGCATTAACCCGCATGCTAGACCCCTGAAATTCCCCAAAATATTTTGGGCACGAAAAATGCATCCTACACCCCTGAAAGTTCAGAAAATGTTGGCAGCCCAAAAAAGGCCTTAAATGCCTCTTAGGCCTACAAAAATGTAGAAAACTTTAGAGGCCCAAAAAAGGGGTTTACAGGCATCCTAGACCCCATAAAGTGAAGAAAATGTTGTTGCCCAAAAACGGTGTCAGAGAGCTCTGAATGTCCCAAAAACATTTGCAGCATGAAAAGGGCATTAACCCGCATCCGAGATCCCTTAAATTCCCAAAGACATTTTTGCCCCGAAAAATGCATCCTACATCCCTGCAAGTTCAGAAAATGTTGGCAGCACAAAAAAGGCCTTAAAATACATATTAGGCCTGCAAAAATGTAGAAAACTTTAGAGGTCCAAAAAAGGGGTTTACAGGCATCGTAGACCCCCTAAAGTCCAGAAAATGTTGGTGCCCAAAAACGGTGTCAGAGAGCTCTGAATGTCCCAAAAACATTTGCAGCCTGAAAAGGGCATTAACCCGCATGCTAGACCCCTGAAATTCCCCAAAATATTTTGGGCACGAAAAATGCATCCTACACCCCTGAAAGTTCAGAAAATGTTGGCAGCCCAAAAAATGCCTTAAAATGCATCTTATTCCTTCAATAAACTTGAAAACTTTGGAGGCCCAAAAACTGTGTCAGAGAGCTCTGAATGTCCCAAAAACATTTGCAGTCTGAAAAGGGCATTAACCGGCATGCTAGACCCATGAAATTCCCCAAAATAATTTTGCCCCGAAAAATGCATCCTACATCCCTGCAAGTTCAGAAAATGTTGGCAGCACAAAAAAGGCCTTACAATACATATTAGGCCTTCAAAAATGTAGAAAACTTGAGCGGCCCAAAAAAGGGGATTACAGGCATCCTAGACCCCCTAAAGTCCAGAAAATGTTGGTGGCCAAAAAACTGTGTCAGAGAGCTCTGAATGTCCCAAAACCCTTTTTGCAGTCTGAAAGGGGCATTAACCCGCATCCTAGACCCCTGAAATTCCTAAAAACATTTATGGCCCGAAAAATGCATCCTACACCCCTGAAAGTTCAGAAAATGTTGGCAGCCCAAAAAAAGGCCTTAAAATGCATCTTATTCCTGTAATAATCTTGAAAACTTTGGGGGCCCAAAAATAGGGGTTACAGGCATCCTAGACTCCCTACATTCCAGAAAATGTTGGTTGCTCAAAAACTGTGTCAGAGAGCTCTGAATTTCCCAAAACCATTTGCAGTCTGAAAAGGGCATTAACCCGAATGCTAGACCCCTGAAATTCCCCAAAATATTTTGGGCACGAAAAATGCATCCTACACCCCCGAAAGTTCAGAAAATGTTGGCAGCCCAAAAAAGGCCTTAAATGCCTCTTAGGCCTACAAAAATGTAGAAAACTTTAGAGGCCCAAAAAAGGGGTTTACAGGCATCCTAGACCCCATAAAGTGAAGAAAATGTTGTTGCCCAAAAACGGTGTCAGAGAGCTCTGAATGTCGCAAAAACATTTTCAGCATGAAAAGGGCATTAACCCGCATCCTAGACCCCTTAAATTCCCAAAAACATTTTTGGCTCGAAAAATGCATCCTACACCCCTGAAAGTTCAGAAAATGTTGGCAGCCCAAAATATGCCTGAAAATGCATCTTATTCCTGCAATAAACTTGAAAACTTTTGAGGCCCAAAAAAGGGGTTTTACAGGCATGCTAGACCCCCTAAAGTCCAGAAAATGTTGGTGGCCCAAAAATTGTGTCAGAGAGCTCTGAATTTCCCAAAACCATTTGCAGTCTGAAAAGGGCATTAACCCGCATGCTAGACCCCTGAAATTCCCCAAAATATTTTGGGCACGAAAAATGCATCCTACACCCCTGAAAGTTCAGAAAATGTTGGCAGCCCAAAAAAGGATTTAAATGCCTCTTAGGCCTACAAAAATGTAGAAAACTTTAGAGGCCCAAAAAAGGGGTTTACAGGCATCGTAGACCCCCTAAAGTCCAGAAAATGTTGTTGCCCAAAAACGGTGTCAGAGAGCTCTGAATGTCCCAAAAACAGTTGCAGCCTAAAAAGGGCATTAACACGCATCCTAGACCCCTTAAATTCCCAAAAATATTTTTGTGCCCATAAAATGCATCCTACACCCCTTAAAATTCAGAAAATGTTGGCAGCCCAAAAAAAGCCTTAAATGCCTCTTAGGCCTACAAAAATGTAGAAAACTTTAGAGGCCCAAAAAAGGGATTTACAGGCATCCTAGACCTCATAAAGTCCAGAAAATGTTGTTGCCCAAAAACGGTGTCAGAGAGCTCTGAATGTCCCAAAAACATTTGCAGCATGAAAAAGGCATTAACCCGCATCCTAGATCCCTTAAATTCCCAAAGACATTTTTGACCCGAAAAATGCATCTTATATCCCTGCAAGTTCAGAAAATGTTGGCAGCACAAAAAACCCTTAAAATACATATTAGGCCTGCAAAAATGTAGAAAACTTCAGAGGCCCAAAAAAGGGGTTTACAGGCATCGTAGACCCCCTAAAGTCCAGAAAATTTTGGTGCCCAAAAACGGTGTCAGAGAGCTCTGACTGTCGCAAAAACATTTGCAGCCTGAAAAGGGCATTAACCCGCATCCTAGACCCGTTAAATTCCCAAAAACATTTTTGGCCCGAAAAATGCATCCAACACCCCTGAAAGTTCAGAAAATGTTGGCAGCCCACAAAATGCCTTAAAATACATCTTATTCCTGGAATAATCTTGAAAACTTTTGAGGCCCAAAAAAGGGGTTTACAGGCATCCTAGACCCCTTAAAGTCCAGAAAATGTTGGTGGCCCAAAAACTGTGTCAGAGAGCTCTAAATGTCCCAAAACCCTTTTTGCAGTCTGAAAGGGGCATTAACCCGCATCCTAGACCCCTGAAATTCCTTAAAATATTTATGCCCCGAAAAATGCATCCTACACCCCTGAAAGTTCAGAAAATGTTGGCAACCCAAAAAAAGGCCTTAAAATGCATTTTATTCCTGCAATAATCTTGAAAACTTTGGAGGCCCAAAAAAGGGGTTACAGGCATCCTAGACTCCCTACATTCCAGAAAATGTTGGTTGCCCAAAAACTGTGTCAGAGAGCTCTGAATTTCCCAAAACCATTTGCAGTCTGAAAAGGGCATTAACCCGCATGCTAGACCCCTGAAATTCCCCAAAATATTTTGGGCACGAGAAATGCATCCTACACCCCTGAAAGTTCAGAAAATGTTGGCAGCCCAAAAAATGCCTTAAAATGCATCTTATTCCTGCAATAAACTTGAAAACGTTGGAGGCCCAAAAACTGTGTCGGAGAGCTCTGAATGTCCCAAAAACATTTGCAGTCTGAAAAGGGCATTAACCGGCATGCTAGACCCATGAAATTCCCCAAAATAATTTTGCCCCGAAAAATGCATCCTACATCCCTGCAAGTTCAGAAAATGTTGGCAGCACAAAAAAGGCCTTAAAATACATATCAGGCCGGCAAAAATGTAGAAAACCTGAGCGGCCCAAAAAAGGGGTTTACAGGCATCCTAGACCCCCTAAAGTCCAGAAAATGTTGGTACCCAAAAACAGTGTCAGAGAGCTCTGAATGTCCCAAAAACATTTGCAGCCTGAAAAGAGCATTAACCCGCATCCTAGACCCCTTAAATTCCCCAAAATATTTTTGGCCCGAAAAATGCATCCTACACCCCTGCAAGTTCAGAAAATGTTGGCAGCACAAAAAAGGCCTTAAAATACATATTAGGCCTGCTAAAATGTGGAAAACTTTAAAGGCCCAAAAAAGGGGTTTACAGGCATCCTAGACCCCCTAAAGTCCAGAAAATGTTGGTGGCCCAAAAACTGTGTCAAGGAGCTCTGAATGTCCCAAAACCCCTTTTGCAGTCTGAAAGGGGCATTAACCCACATCCTAGACCCCTGAAATTCCTAAAAACATTTATGGCCCGAAAAATGCATCCTACACCACTGAAAGTTCAGAAAATGTTGGAAGCCCAAAAAAAGGCCTTAAAATGCATCTTATTCCTGCAATAATCTTGAAAACTTTGGAGGCCCAAAAAAGGGGTTTACAGGCATCCTAGACCCCATAAAGTGAAGAAAATGTTGTTGCCCAAAAACGGTGTCAGAGAGCTCTGAATGTCCCAAAAACATTTGCAGCATGAAAAGGGCATTAACCTGCATCCTAGATCCCTTAAATTCCCAAAGACATTTTTGCCCCGAAAAATGCATCCTACATCCCTGCAAGTTCAGAAAATGTTGGCAGCAAGAAAAAGGCCTTAAAATACATATTAGGCCTGCAAAAATGTAGAAAACTTTAGAGGTCCAAAAAAGGGGTTTACAGGCATCGTAGACCACCTAAAGTCCAGAAAATGTTGGTGCCCAAAAACGGTGTCAGAGAGCTCTGAATGTCCCAAAAACATTTGCAGCCTGAAAAGGGCATTAACCTGCATCCTAGACCCCTGAAATTCCTAAAAACATTTATGGCCCGAAAAATGCATCCTACACCCGTGAAAGTTCAGAACCTGTTGGCAGCCCAAAAAAAGGCCTTAAAATGCATCTTATTCCTGCAATAATCTTGAAAACTTTGGAGGCCCAAAAAAGGGGTTACAGGCATCCTAGACTCCCTACATTCCAGAAAATGTTGGCTGCTCAAAAACTGTGTCAGAGAGCTCTGAATTTCCCAAAACCATTTGCAGTCTGAAAAGGGCATTAACCCGCATGCTAGACCCCTGAAATTCCCCAAAATATTTTGGGCACGAAAAATGCATCCTACACCCCTGAAAGTTCAGAAAATGTTGGCAGCCCAAAAAAGGCCTTAAATGCCTCTTAGGCCTACAAAAATGTAGAAAACTTTAGAGGCCCAAAAAAGGGGTTTACAGGCATCCTAGACCCCATAAAGTGAAGAAAATGTTGTTGCCCAAAAACGGTGTCAGAGAGCTCTGAATGTCCCAAAAACATTTGCAGCATGAAAAGGGCATTAACCCGCATCCGAGATCCCTTAAATTCCCAAAGACATTTTTGCCCCGAAAAATGCATCCTACATCCCTGCAAGTTCAGAAAATGTTGGCAGCACAAAAAAGGCCTTAAAATACATATTAGGCCTGCAAAAATGTAGAAAACTTTAGAGGTCCAAAAAAGGGGTTTACAGGCATCGTAGACCCCCTAAAGTCCAGAAAATGTTGGTGCCCAAAAACGGTGTCAGAGAGCTCTGAATGTCCCAAAAACATTTGCAGCCTGAAAAGGGCATTAACCCGCATGCTAGACCCCTGAAATTCCCCAAAATATTTTGGGCACGAAAAATGCATCCTACACCCCTGAAAGTTCAGAAAATGTTGGCAGCCCAAAAAATGCCTTAAAATGCATCTTATTCCTTCAATAAACTTGAAAACTTTGGAGGCCCAAAAACTGTGTCAGAGAGCTCTGAATGTCCCAAAAACATTTGCAGTCTGAAAAGGGCATTAACCGGCATGCTAGACCCATGAAATTCCCCAAAATAATTTTGCCCCGAAAAATGCATCCTACATCCCTGCAAGTTCAGAAAATGTTGGCAGCACAAAAAAGGCCTTACAATACATATTAGGCCTTCAAAAATGTAGAAAACTTGAGCGGCCCAAAAAAGGGGATTACAGGCATCCTAGACCCCCTAAAGTCCAGAAAATGTTGGTGGCCAAAAAACTGTGTCAGAGAGCTCTGAATGTCCCAAAACCCTTTTTGCAGTCTGAAAGGGGCATTAACCCGCATCCTAGACCCCTGAAATTCCTAAAAACATTTATGGCCCGAAAAATGCATCCTACACCCCTGAAAGTTCAGAAAATGTTGGCAGCCCAAAAAAAGGCCTTAAAATGCATCTTATTCCTGTAATAATCTTGAAAACTTTGGGGGCCCAAAAATAGGGGTTACAGGCATCCTAGACTCCCTACATTCCAGAAAATGTTGGTTGCTCAAAAACTGTGTCAGAGAGCTCTGAATTTCCCAAAACCATTTGCAGTCTGAAAAGGGCATTAACCCGCATGCTAGACCCCTGAAATTCCCCAAAATATTTTGGGCACGAAAAATGCATCCTACACCCCCGAAAGTTCAGAAAATGTTGGCAGCCCAAAAAAGGCCTTAAATGCCTCTTAGGCCTACAAAAATGTAGAAAACTTTAGAGGCCCAAAAAAGGGGTTTACAGGCATCCTAGACCCCATAAAGTGAAGAAAATGTTGTTGCCCAAAAACGGTGTCAGAGAGCTCTGAATGTCGCAAAAACATTTGCAGCATGAAAAGGGCATTAACCCGCATCCTAGATCCCTTAAATTCCCAAAGACATTTTTGCCCCGAAAAAAGCATCCTACATCCCTGCAAGTTCAGAAAATGTTGGCAGCACAAAAAAAGCCTTAAAATACATATTAGGCCTGCAAAAATGTAGAAAACTTTAGAGGCCCCAAAAAGGTGTTTACAGGCATCCTAGACCCCCTAAAGTCCAGAAAATGTTGGTGCCCGAAAATGGTAACAGAGAGCTCGGAATGTCCCAAAAACATTTGCAGCCTGAAAAGGGCATTAACCCGCATCCTAGACGGGTTAAATTCCCAAAAACATTTTTGCCCCGAAAAATGCATCCTACATCCCTGCAAGTTCAGAAAATGTTGGCAGCCCAAAAAATGCCTTAAAATGCATCTTATTCCTGCAATAAACTTGAAAGCTTTGGAGGCCCAAAAACTGTGTCAGAGAGCTCTGAATGTCCCAAAAACATTTGCAGTCTGAAAAGGGCATTAACCGGCATGCTAGACCCATGAAATTCCCCAAAATAATTTTGCCCCGAAAAATGCATCCTACATCCCTGCAAGTTCAGAAAATGTTGGCAGCACAAAAAAGGCCTTACAATACATATTAGGCCTTTAAAAATGTAGAAAACTTGAGCGGCCCTAAAAAGGGGTTTACAGGCATCCTAGACCCCCTAAAGTCCAGAAAATGTTGGTACCCAAAAACAGTGTCAGAGAACTCTGAATGTCCCAAAAACATTTCAGCCTGAAAAGAGCATTAACCCGCATCCTAGATCCCTTAAATTCCCAAAGACATTTTTGCCCCGAAAAATGCATCCTACATCCCTGCAAGTTCAGAAAATGTTGGCAGCACAAAAAAAGCCTTAAAATACATATTAGGCCTGCAAAAATGTAGAAAACTTTAGAGGCCCAAAAAAGGTGTTTACAGGCATCCTAGACCCCCTAAAGTCCAGAAAATGTTGGTGCCCGAAAATGGTAACAGAGAGCTCGGAATGTCCCAAAAACATTTGCAGCCTGAAAAGGGCATTAACCCGCATCCTAGACCGGTTAAATTCCCCAAAACATTTTTGCCCCGAAAAATGCATCCTACATCCCTGCAAGTTCAGAAAATGTTGGCAGCCCAAAAAATGCCTTAAAATGCATCTTATTCCTGCAATAAACTTGAAAGCTTTGGAGGCCCAAAAACTGTGTCAGAGAGCTCTGAATGTCCCAAAAACATTTGCAGTCTGAAAAGGGCATTAACCGGCATGCTAGACCCATGAAATTCCCCAAAATAATTTTGCCCCGAAAAATGCATCCTACATCCCTGCAAGTTCAGAAAATGTTGGCAGCACAAAAAAGGCCTTACAATACATATTAGGCCTTCAAAAATGTAGAAAACTTGAGCGGCCCTAAAAAGGGCTTTACAAGCATCCTAGACCCCCTAAAGTCCAGAAAATGTTGGTACCCAAAAACAGTGTCAGAGAACTCTGAATGTCCCAAAAACATTTGCAGCCTGAAAAGAGCATTAACCCGCATCCTAGACCCCTTAAATTCCCCAAAATATTTTTGGCCCGAAAAATGCATCCTACACCCCTGAAAGTTCAGAAAATGTTGGCAGCACAAAAAAGGCCTTAAAATACATATTAGGCCTGCAAAAATGTAGAAAACTTTAGAGACCCAAAAAAGGGGTTTACAGGCATCCTAGACCCCCTAAAGTCCAGAAAATGTTGGTGGCCAAAAAACTGTGTCAGAGAGCTCTGAATGTCCCAAAACCCTTTTTACAGTCTGAAAGGGGCATTAACCCGCATCCTAGACCCCTGAAATTCCTAAAAACATTTATGGCCCGAAAAATGCATCCTACACCCCTGAAAGTTCAGAAAATGTTGGCAGCCCAGAAAAAGGCCTTAAAATGCATCTTATTCCTGTAATAATCTTGAAAACTTTGGAGGCCCAAAAATAGGGGTTACAGGCATCCTAGACTCCCTACATTCCAGAAAATGTTGGTTGCTCAAAAACTGTGTCAGAGAGCTCTGAATTTCCCAAAACCATTTGCAGTCTGAAAAGGGCATTAACCCGCATGCTAGACCCCTGAAATTCCCCAAAATATTTTGGGCACGAAAAATGCATCCTACACCCCCGAAAGTTCAGAAAATGTTGGCAGCCCAAAAAAGGCCTTAAATGCCTCTTAGGCCTACAAAAATGTAGAAAACTTTAGAGGCCCAAAAAAGGGGTTTACAGGCATCCTAGACCCCATAAAGTGAAGAAAATGTTGTTGCCCAAAAACGGTGTCAGAGAGCTCTGAATGTCCCAAAAACATTTGCAGCATGAAAATGGCATTAACCCGCATCCTAGATCCCTTAAATTCCCAAAGACATTTTTGCCCCGAAAAATGCATCCTACATCCCTGCAAGTTCAGAAAATGTTGGCAGCACAAAAAAAGCCTTAAAATACATATTAGGCCTGCAAAAATGTAGAAAACTTTAGAGGCCCAAAAAAGGTGTTTACAGGCATCCTAGACCCCCTAAAGTCCAGAAAATGTTGGTGCCCGAAAATGGTAACAGAGAGCTCGGAATGTCCCAAAAACATTTGCAGCCTGAAAAGGGCATTAACCCGCATCCTAGACCGGTTAAATTCCCAAAAACATTTTTGCCCCGAAAAATGCATCCTACATCCCTGCAAGTTCAGAAAATGTTGGCAGCACAAAAAAGGCCTTAAAATACATATTAGGCCTGCAAAAATATAGAAAACTTTAGAGGCCCAAAAAGGGGTTTATAGGCATCCTAGACCCCCTAAAGTCCAGAAAATATTGGTGCACAAAAACGGTGTCAGAGAGCTCTGACTGTCGCAAAAACATTTGCAGCCTGAAAAGGGCATTAACCGGCATCCTAGACCCGTTAAATTCCGAAAAACATTTTTGGCCCGAAAAATGCATCCAACACCCCTGAAAGTTCAGAAAATGTTGGCAGCCCAAAAAAAAGGACTTAAAATGCATCTTATTCCTGCAATAATCTTGAAAACTTTGGAGGCCCAAAAAAGGGGTTACAGGCATCCTAGACTCCCTACATTCCAGAAAATGTTGGTTGCCCAAAAACTGTGTCAGAGAGCTCTGAATTTCCCAAAACCATTTGCAGTCTGAAAAGGGCATTAACCCGCATGCTAGACCCCTGAAACTCCCCAAAATATTTTGGGCACGAAAAATGCATCCTACACCCCTGAAAGTTCAGAAAATGTTGGCAGCCCAAAAAAGGCCTTAAATGCCTCTTAGGCCTACAAAAATGTATCAAACTTTAGAGGCACAAAAAAGGGGTTTACAGGCATCATAGACCCCCTAAAGTCCAGATAATTTTGGGGCCCAAAAACGGTGTCAGAGAGCTCTGAATGTCCCAAAAACATTTGCAGCCTGAAAAGGGCATTAACCCGCATGCTAGACCACTGAAATTCCCCAAAATATTTTGGGCACGAAAAATGCATCCTACCCCCTGAAAGTTCAGAAAATGTTGGCATCCCAAAAAAGGCCTTAAATTCCTCTTAGGCCTACAAAAATGTAGAAACCTTTAGAGGCACAAAAAAGGGGTTTACAGGTATCGTAGACCCCCTAAAGTCCAGAATATGTTGGTGCCCAAAAACTGTGTCAGAGAGCTCTAAATGTCCCAAAAAAATTTGCAGTCTGAAAAGGGCATTAACCGGCATGCTAGACCCATGAAATTCCCCAAAATAATTTTGCCCCGAAAAATGCATCCTACATCCCTGCAAGTTCAGAAAATGTTGGCAGCACAAAAAAGGCCTTAAAATACATATTAGGCCTGCAAAAATGTAGAAAAAGTTAGAGGCCGAAAAAAGGGGTTTACAGGCATCCTATACCTCCTAAAGTCCAGAAAATGTTGGTGGCCCAGAAACCGTGTCAGAGAGCCCTGAATGTCCCAAAAACATTTGCAGCCTGAAAAGAGCATTAACCCGCATCCTAGACCCCTTAAATTCCCCAAAATATTTTTGGCCCGGAAAATGCATCCTACACCCCTGAAAGTTCAGAAAATGTTGGCAGCACAAAAAAGGCCTTAAAATACATATTAGGCCTGCAAAAATGTAGAAAACTTTAGAGACCCAAAAAAGGGGTTTACTAGGCATCCTAGACCCCCTAAAGTCCAGAAAATGTTGGTGGCCCAAAAACTGTGTCAGAGAGCTCTGAATGTCCCAAAACCCTTTTTGCCGTCTGAAAGGGGCATTAACCCGCATTCTAGACCCCTGAAATTCCTAAAAACATTTATGGCCCGAAAAATGCATCCTACACCCCTGAAAGTTCAGAAAATGTTGGCAGCCCAGAAAAAGGCCTTAAAATGCATCTTATTCCTGCAATAATCTTGAAAACTTTGGAGGCCCAAAAAAGGGGTTACAGGCATCCTAGACTCCCTACATTCCAGAAAATGTTGGTTGCTCAAAAACTGTGTCAGAGAGCTATGAATTTCCCAAAACCATTTGCAGTCTGAAAAGGGCATTAACCCGCATGCTATACCCCTGAAATTCCCCAAAATATTTTGGGCACGAAAAATGCATCCTACATCCATGCAAGTTCAGAAATGTTGGCAGCACAAAAAAGGCCTTAAAATACATATTAGGCCTGCAAAAATGTAGAAAACTTTAGAGGCCCAAAAAGGGGGTTTACAGGCATCCTAGACCTCCTAAAGTCCAGAAAATGTTGGTGGCCCAGAAACCGTGTCAGAGAGCTCTGAATGTCCCAACACCCTTTTTGCAGTCTGAAAGGGGCATTAACCCGCATTCTAGACCCCTGAAATTCCTAAAAACATTTATGGCCCGAAAAATGCATCCTACACCCCTGAAAGTTCAGAAAATGTTGGCAGCCCAAAAAAAGGCCTTAAAATGCATCTTATTCCTGCAATAATCTTGAAAACTTTGGAGGCCCAAAAAAGGGGTGACAGGCATCCTAGACTCCCTACATTCCAGAAAATGTAGGTGTCCCAAAATCTGTGTCAGAGAGCTCTGAATGTCCCAAAACCCTTTTTGCTGTCTGAAAGGGGCATTAACCCGCATTCTAGACCACTGAAATTCCCCAAAATATTTTGGGCACGAAAAATGCATAATACACCCCTGAAAGTTCAGAAAATGTTGGCAGCCCAAAAAAGGCCTTAAATGCCTCTTAGGCCTACAAAAATGTAGAAACCTTTAGAGGCACAAAAAAGGGGTTTACAGGCATCGTAGACCCCCTAAAGTCCAGAATATGTTGGTGTCCAAAAACTGTGTCAGAAAGCTCTGAACGTCCCATAAACATTTGCAGTCTGAAAAGGGCATTAACTGGCATGCTAGGCCCCTGAAATTCCCCAAAATATTTTTCCACCGAAAAATGCATCCTACACCCCTGAAAGTTCAGAAAATGTTGGCAGCCCAAAAATGCCTTAAAATGCATCTTATTCCTGCAATAAACTTGAAAACTTTGGAGGCCCAAAAACTGTGTCAGAGAGCTCTAAATTTCCCAAAAACATTTGCAGTCTGAAAAGGGCATTAACCGGCATGCTAGACCCATGAAATTCCCCAACATAATTTTGCCCCGAAAAATGCATCCTACATCCCTGCAAGTTCAGAAATGTTGGCAGCACAAAAAAGGCCATAAAATACATATTAGGCCTGCAAAAATGTAGAAAAATTTAGAGGCCGAAAAAAGGGGTTTACAGGCATCCTAGACCCCTTAAAGTCCAGAAAATGTTGGTACTCGAAAACAGTGTCAGAGAGCCCTGAATGTCCCAAAAACATTTGCAGCCTGAAAAGAGCATTAACCCGCATCCTAGACCCCTTAAATTCCCCAAAATATTTTTGGCCCTAAATATGCATCCTACACCCCTGAAAGTTCAGAAAATGTTGGCAGCACAAAAAAGGCCTTAAAATACATATTAGGCCTGCAAAAATGTAGAAAACTTTAGAGACCCAAGAAAGGGGTTTACAGGCATCATAGACCCCCTAAAGTCCAGAAAATGTTGGTGGCCCAAAAACTGTGTCAGAGAGCTCTGAATGTCCCAAAACCCTTTTTGCAGTCTGAAAGGGGCATTAACCTGCATTCTAGACCCCTGAAATTCCTAAAAACATTTATGGCCCGAAAAATGCATCCTACACCCCTGAAAGTTCAGAAAATGTTGGCAGCCCAAAAAAAGGCCTTAAAATGCATCTTATTCCTGCAATAATCTTGAAAACTTTGGAGGCCCAAAAAAGGGGTTACAGGCATCCTAGACTCCCTACATTCCAGAAAATGTTGGTTGCCCAAAAACTGTGTCAGAGAGCTCTGAATGTCCCAAAGCCCTTTTTGCAATCTGAAAGGGGCATTAACCGGCATCCTAGACCCCTTAAATTCCCAAAAACATTTTTGGCTCGAAAAATGCATCCTACACCCCTGAAAGTTCAGAAAATGTTGGCAGCCCAAAATATGCCTTAAAATGCATCTTATTCCTGTAATAAACCTGAAAACTTTTGAGGCCCAAAAAAGGGGTTTTACAGGCATGCTAGACCCCCTAAAGTCCAGAAAATCTTGGTGGCCCAAAAACTGTGTCAGAGAGCTCTGAATTTTCCAAAACCATTTGCAGTCTGAAAAGTGCATTAACCCGCATACTAGACCCCTGAAATTCCCCAAAATATTTTGGGCACGAAAAATGCATCCTACATCCCTGCAAGTTCAGAAAATGTTGGCAGCCCAAAAAAAGGCCTTAAAATGCATCTTATTCCTGCAATAATCTTGAAAACTTTGGAGGCCCAAAAAAGGGGTTACAGGCATCCTAGACTCCCTACCTTCCAGAAAATGTTGGTTGCCCAAAAACTGTGTCAGAGAGCTCTGAATTTCCCAAAACCATTTGCAGTCTGAAAAAGACATTAACCCGCATGCTATACCCCTGAAATTCCCCAAAATATTTTGGGCACGAAAAATGCATCCTACATCCCTGCAAGTTCAGAAATGTTGGCAGCACAAAAAAGGCCGTAAAATACATATTAGGCCTGGAAAAATGTAGAAAACTTTACAGGCCCAAAAAAGGGGTTTACAGGCATCCTAGATCTCCTAAAGACCAGAAAATGTTGGTGGCCCAAAAACTGTGTCAGAGAGCTCTGAATGTCCCAAAACCCTTTTTGCAGTCTGAAAAAGACATTAACCCACATGCTATACCCCTGAAATTCCCCAAAATATTTTGGGCACGAAAAATGCATCCTACATCCCTGCAAGTTCAGAAATGTTGGCAGCCCAAAAAAGGCCTTAAAATACATATTAGGCCTGCAATAATCTTGAAAACTTTGGAGGCCCAAAAAAGGGGTTACAGGCATCCTAGACTCCCTAAAGTCCAGAAAATATTGGTTGCTCAAAAACTGTGTCAGAGAGCTCTGAATTTCCCAAAACCCTTTTTGCAGTCTGAAAAAGACATTAACCCGCATGCTATACCCCTGAAATTCCCCAAAATATTTTGGGCACGAAAAATGCATCCTACACCCCTGAAAGTTCAGAAAATGTTGGCAGCCCAAAAAAGGCCTTAAATGCCTCTGAGGCCTACAAAAATGTATCAAACATTAGAGGCACAAAAAAGGGGTTTACAGGCATCGTAGACACCCTAAAGTCCGGAAATTTTGGTGCCCAAAAACGGTGTCAGAGAGCTCTGAATGCCCCAAAAACATTTGCAGCCTAAAAAGGGCATTAACACGCATCCTAGACCCCTTAAATTCCCAAAAATATTTTTGTGCCCAAAAAATGCATCCTACACCCCTGAAAATTCAGAAAATGTTGGCAGCCCAAAAAGGCCTTAAATGCCTCTTAGGCCTACAAAAATGTAGAAAACTTTAGAGGCCCAAAAAAGGGGTTTACAGGCATCCTAGACCCCCTAAAGTCCAGAAAATGTTGGTGGCCCAAAAACTGTGTCAGAGAGCTCTGAATGTCCCAAAACCCTTTTTGCAGTCTGAAAGGGGCATTAACCTGCATTCTAGACCCCTGAAATTCCTAAAAATATTTATGGCCCGAAAAATGCATCCTACACCCCATAAAGTTCAGAAAATGTTGGCAGCCCAAAAAAAGGCCTTAAAATGCATCTTATTCCTGCAATAATCTTGAAAACTTTGGAGGCCCAAAAAAGGGGTTACAGGCATCCTAGACTCCCTACATTCCAGAAAATGTTGGTTGCCCAAAAACTGTGTCAGAGAGCTCTGAATGTCCCAAAACCCTTTTTGCAATCTGAAAGGGGCATTAACCCGCATCCTAGACCCCTTAAATTCCCCAAAATATTTTGGGCACGAAAAATGCATCCTACACCCCTGAAAGTTCAGAAAATGTTGGCAGCCCAAAAAAGGCCTTAAATGCCTCTGAGGCCTACAAAAATGTATCAAACATTAGAGGCACAAAAAAGGGGTTTACAGGCATCGTAGACACCCTAAAGTCCGGAAATTTTGGTGCCCAAAAACGGTGTCAGAGAGCTCTGAATGCCCCAAAAACATTTGCAGCCTAAAAAGGGCATTAACACGCATCCTAGACCCCTTAAATTCCCAAAAATATTTTTGTGCCCAAAAAATGCATCCTACACCCCTGAAAATTCAGAAAATGTTGGCAGCCCAAAAAGGCCTTAAATGCCTCTTAGGCCTACAAAAATGTAGAAAACTTTAGAGGCCCAAAAAAGGGGTTTACAGGCATCCTAGACCCCCTAAAGTCCAGAAAATGTTGGTGGCCCAAAAACTGTGTCAGAGAGCTCTGAATTTCCCAAAACCATTTGCAGTCTGAACAGGGCATTAACCCGCATCCTAGACCCCTTAAATTCCCAAAAATATTTTTGTGCCCATAAAATGCATCCTACACCCCTTAAAATTCAGAAAATGTTGGCAGCCCAAAAAAAGCCTTAAATGCCTCTTAGGCCTACAAAAATGTAGGAAACTTTAGAGGCCCAAAAAAGGGGTTTACAGGCATCCTAGACCCCCTAAAGTCCAGAAAATGTTGGTGCCCAAAAACGGTGTCAGAGAGCTCTGAATGTCCCAAAAACATTTGCAACCTGAAAAGGGCATTAACACGCATCCTAGACCCCTTAAATTCCCAAAAATATTTTTGTGCCCATAAAATGCATCCTACACCCCTTAAAATTCAGAAACTGTTGGCAGCCCAAAAAAAGCCTTAAATGCCTCTTAGGCCTACAAAAATGTAGAAAACTTTAGAGGCCCAAAAAAGGTGTTTACAGGCCTCCTAGACCCCCTAAAGTCCAGAAAATGTTGGTGCCCGAAAATGGTGACAGAGAGCTCGGAATGTCCCAAAAACATTTGCAGCCTGAAAAGGGCATTAACCCGCATCCTAGAACCCTTAAATTCCCAAAACATTTTTGGGCACGATAAATGCATCCTACACCCCTGAAAGTTCAGAAAATGTTGGCAGCCCAAAAAAAGGCCTTAAATGCCTCTTAGGCCTACAAAAATGTAGAAAACTTTAGAGGCACAAAAAAGGGGTTTACAGGCACTGTATACCCCCTAAAGTCCAGAAAATGTTGGTGCCCAAAAACGGTGTCAGAGAGCTCTGAATGTCCCAAAAACATTTGCAGTCTGAAAAGGGCAATAACTGGCATGCTAGGCCCCTGAAATTCCCCAAAATATTTTTGCCCCTAAAAATGCATCCTACACCCATGAAAGTTCAGAAAATGTTGGCAGCCCAAAAAATGCCTTAAAATGCATCTTATTCCTGCAATAAACTTGAAAACTTTGGAGGCCCAAAAACTGTGCCAGAGAGCTCTGAATGTCCCAAAAACCTTTGCAGCCTGAAAAGAGCATTAACCCGCATCCTAGACCCCTTAATCCCCAAAATATTTTTGGCCCGAAAAATGCATCCTACACCCCTGATAGTTCAGAAAATGTTGGCAGCACAAAAAAAGGCCTTAAAATACATATTAGGCCTGCAAAAATGTAGGAAACTTTAGAGGCCCAAAAAAGGGGTTTACAGGCATCCTAGACCCCCTAAAGTCCAGAAAATGTTGGTGCCCAAAAACGGTGTCAGAGAGCTCTGAATGTCCCAAAAACATTTGTAGCCTGAAAAGGGCATTAACCCACATCCTAAACCCCCTAAAATTCCCAAAAACATTTTTGGCCAGAAAAATGCATCCTACACCCCTGAAAGTTCAGAAAATGTTGGCAGCACAAAAAAGGCCTTAAGCCTGTTAGGCCTACAAAAATGTTGAAACTTTTGGAGGCCCAAAAAAGGGGTTTACAGGCATCTTAGACCCCCTAAAGTCCAGAAAATGTTGGTGGCCCAAAAACTATGTCAGAGAGCTCTGAATGTCCCAAAAACCTTTTTGCAGTCTGAAAGGGGCATTAACCCGCATCCTAGACCCCTGAAATTCCTAAAAATATTTATGGCCCGAAAAATGCATCCTACACCCCTGAAAGTTCAGAAAATATTGGCAGCCCAAAAAAGGCCTTAAAATGCATCTTATTCCTCTAAAAATCTTGATAACTTTGGAGGCCCAAAAAAACGGGTTTACAGGCATCCTAGACCCCCTAAAGTCCAGAAAATGTTGGTGGCCCAAAAACTGTGTCAGAGAGCTCTGAAAGTCCCAAAAACATTTTCAGCCTGAAAAGGGCATTAATCCGCATCCTAGACCCCTGAAATTCACAAAACCTTTTTGGCCGAATAATGCATCCTACACCCATGAAAGTTCAGAAAATGTTGGCAGCCCAAAAAAGGCCTTAAATGCCTCTTAGGCCTACAAAAATGTAGAAAACTTTAGAGGCCCAAAAAAGCGGTTTACAGGCATCATAGACCCCCTAAAGTCCAGAAAATGTTGGTGCCCAAAAACGGTGTCAGAGAGCTCTGAATGTCCCAAAAACATTTGCAACCTGAAAAGGGCATTAACCCGCATCCTAGACCCCTTAAATTCCCCAAAATATTTTGGGCACGAAAAATGCATCCTACACCCCTGAAAGTTCAGAAAATTTTGGCAGCCCAAAAAAGGCTTTAAATGCCTCTTAGGCCTACAAAAATGTAGGAAACTTTAGAGGCCCAAAAAAGAGGTTTACAAGCATCCTAGACCCCCTAAAGTCCAGAAAATGTTGGTGCCCAAAAACGGTGTCAGAGAGCTCTGAATGTCCCAAAAACATTTGCAGCCTGAAAAGGGCATTAACCCACATCCTAAACCCCTGAAAATCCCAAAAACATTTTTGGCCCGAAAAATGCACCCTACACGCCTGAAAGTTCAGAAAATGTTGGCAGCACAAAAAAGACCTTAAGCCTGTTAGGCCTACAAAAATGTTGAAACATTTGGAGGCCCAAAAAAGGGGTTTACAGGCATCCTAGAACCCCTAAAGTCCAGAAAATGTTGGTGGCCCAAAAACTGTGTCAGAGAGCTCTGAATGTCCCAAAAACCTTTTTGCAGTCTGAAAGGGGCATTAACCCGCATCCTAGACCCCTGAAATTCTTAAAAACATATATGGCCCGGAAAATGCATCCTACAACCCTGAAAGTTCAGAAAATGTTGGCAGCCCTAAAAAGGCCTTAAAATGCATCTTATTCCTCTAAAAATCTTGATAACTTTGGAGGCCCAAAAAATGGGTTTACAGGCATCCTAGACCCCCTAAAGTCCAGAAAAGGTTGGTGGCCCAAAAACTGTGTCAGAGAGCTCTGAAAGTCCCAAAAACATTTGCAGCCTGAAAAGGGCATTAACCCGCATCCTAGACCCCTGAAATTCCCAAAAACTTTTTTGGCCGAATCATGCATCCTACACCCATGAAAGTTCAGAAAATGTTGGCAGCCCAAAAAAGGCCTTAAATGCCTCTTAGGCCTACAAAAATGTAGAAAACTTTAGAGGCCCAAAAAAGCGGTTTACAGGCATCATAGACCCCATAAAGTCCAGTAAATGTTGGTGCCCAAAAACGGTGTCAGAGAGCTCTGAATGTCCCAAAAACATTTGCAGCATGAAAAGGGCATTAACCCGCATCCTAGACCCCTTAAATTCCCAAAAACATTTTTGGCTCGAAAAATGCATCCTACACCCCTGAAAGTTCAGAAAATGTTGGCAGCCCAAAATATGCCTTAAAATGCATCTTATTCCTGCAATACACTTGAAAACTTTTGAGGCCCAAAAAAGGGGTTTTACAGGCATGCTAGACCCCCTAAAGTCCAGAAAATGTTGGTGGCCCAAAAATTGTGTCAGAGAGCTCTGAATTTCCCAAAACCATTTGCAGTCTGAAAAGGGCATTAACCCTCATGCTAGACCCCTGAAATTCCCCAAAATATTTTGGGCACGAAAAATGCATCCTACACCCCTGAAAGTTCAGAAAATGTTGGCAGCCCAAAAAAGGATTTAAATGCCTCTTAGGCCTACAAAAATGTAGAAAACTTTAGAGGCACAGAAAAGGGGTTTACAGGCATCGAAGACACCCTAAAGTCCAGAAAATGTTGTTGCCCAAAAACGGTGTCAGAGAGCTCTGAATGTCCCAAAAACATTTGCAGTCTAAAAAGGGCATTAACACGCATCCTAGACCCCTTAAATTCCCAAAAATATTTTTGTGCCCATAAAATGCATCCTACACCCCTTAAAATTCAGAAAATGTTGGCAGCCCAAAAAAAGCCTTAAATGCCTCTTAGGCCTACAAAAATGTAGAAAACTTTAGAGGCCCAAAAAAGGGGTTTACAGGCATCCTAGACCCCCTAAAGTCCAGAAAATGTTGTTGCCCAAAAACGGTGTCAGAGAGCTCTGAATGTCCCAAAAACATTTGCAGCATGAAAAAGGCATTAACCCGCATCCTAGATCCCTTAAATTCCCAAAGACATTTTTGCCCCGAAAAATGCATCTTATATCCCTGCAAGTTCAGAAAATGTTGACAGCACAAAAAACCCTTAAAATACATATTAGGCCTGCAAAAATGTAGAAAACTTTAGAGGCCCAAAAAAGGGGTTTACAGGCATCGTAGACCCCCTAAAGTCCAGAAAATGTTGGTGCCCAAAAACGGTGTCAGAGAGCTCAGAATGTCCCAAAAACATTTGCAGCCTGAAAAGGGCATTAACCCGCATGCTAGACCCCTTAAATTCCCCAAAATATTTTTGGCCCGAAAAATGCATTCTACACCCCTGCAAGTTCAGAAAATGTTGGCAGCACAAAAAAGGCCTTAAAATACATATTAGGCCTGCTAAAATGTGGAAAACTTTAGAGGCCCAAAAAAGGGGTTTACAGGCATCCTAGACCCCATAAAGTCCAGAAAATGTTGGTGGCCCAAAAACTGTGTCAAGGAGCTCTGAATGTCCCAAAACCCCTTTTGCAGTCTGAAAGGGGCATTTTCCCACATCCTAGACCCCTGAAATTCCTAAGAACATTTATGGCCCGAAAAATGCATCCTACACCCCTGAAAGTTCAGAAAATGTTGGAAGCCCAAAAAAAGGCCTTAAAATGCATCTTATTCCTGCAATCATCTTGAAAACTTTGGAGGCCCAAAAAAGGGGTTACAGGCATCCTAGACTCCCTACATTCCAGAAAATGTTGGTTGCTCAAAAACTGTGTCAGAGAGCTCTGAATTTCCCAAAACCATTTGCAGTCTGAAAAGGGCATTAACCCGCATGCTAGACCCCTGAAATTCCCCAAAATATTTTGGGCACGAAAAATGCATCCTACACCCCTGAAAGTTCAGAAAATGTTGGCAGCCCAAAAAAGGCCTTAAATGCCTCTTAGGCCTACAAAAATTAAGAAAACTTTAGAGGCCCAAAAAAGGGTTTTACAGGCATCCTAGACCCCATAAAGTGAAGAAAATGTTGTTGCCCAAAAACGGTGTCAGAGAGCTCTGAATGTCCCAAAAACATTTGCAGCATGAAAAGGGCATTAACCTGCATCCTAGATCCCTTAAATTCCCAAAGACATTTTTGCCCCGAAAAATGCATCCTACATCCCTGCAAGTTCAGAAAATGTTGGCAGCACAAAAAAGGCCTTAAAATACATATTAGGGCTGCAAAAATGTAGAAAACTTTAGAGGTCCAAAAAAGGGGTTTACAGGCATCGTAGACCCCCTAAAGTCCAGAAAATGTTGGTGCCCAAAAACGGTGTCAGAGAGCTCTGAATGTCCCAAAAACATTTGCAGCCTGAAAAGGGCATTAACCCGCATCCTAGACCCCTGAAATTCCTAAAAACATTTATGGCCCGAAAAATGCATCCTACACCCCTGAAAGTTCAGAACATGTTGGCAGCCCAAAAAAAGGCCTTAAAATGCATCTTATTCCTGCAATAATCTTGAAAACTTTGGAGGCCCAAAAAAGGGGTTACAGGCATCCTAGACTCCCTACATTCCAGAAAATGTTGGTGCCCAAAAACGGTGTCAGAGAGCTCTGAATGTCCCAAAAACATTTGCAGCCTGAAAAGGGCATTAACCCGCATGCTAGACCCCTGAAATTCCCCAAAATATTTTGGGCAAGAAAAATGCATCCTACACCCCTGAAAGTTCAGAAAATGTTGGCAGCCCAAAAAATACCTTAAAATGCATCTTATTCCTGCAATAAACTTGAAAACTTTGGAGGCCCAAAAACTGTGTCAGAGAGATCTGAATGTCCCAAAAACATTTGCAGTCTGAAAAGGGCATTAACCGGCATGCTAGACCCATGAAATTCCCCAAAATAATTTTGCCCCGAAAAATGCATCCTACATCCCTGCAAGTTCAGAAAATGTTGGCAGCACAAAAAAGGCCTTACAATACATATTAGGCCTTCAAAAATGTAGAAAACTTGAGCGGCCCAAAAAAGGGGTTTACAGGCATCCTAGACCCCCTAAAGTCCAGAAAATGTTGGTACCCAAAAACAGTGTCAGAGAACTCTGAATGTCCCAAAAACATTTGCAGCCTGAAAAGAGCATTAACCCGCATCCTAGACCCCTTAAATTCCCCAAAATATTTTTGGCCCGAAAAATGCATCCTACACCCCTGAAAGTTCAGAAAATGTTGGCAGCACAAAAAAGGCCTTAAAATACATATTAGGCCTGCAAAAATGTAGAGAACTTTGGAGGCCCAAAAAAGGGGTTTACAAGCACCCTAGACCCCATAAAGTCCAGAAAATGTTGGTACCCAAAAACAGTGTCAGAGAACTCTGAATGTCCCAAAAACATTTGCAGCATGAAAAGGGCATTAACCCACATCCTAGATCCCTTAAATTCCCAGACATTTTTGCCCCGAAAAATGCATCCTACATCCCTGCAAGTTCAGAAAATGTTGGCATCACAAAAAAGGCCTTAAAATACATATTAGGCCTGCAAAAATGTAGAAAACTTTAGAGGTCCAAAAAAGGGGTTTACAGGCATCGTAGACCCCCTAAAGTCCAGAAAATGTTGGTGCCCAAAAACGGTGTCAGAGAGCTCTGAATGTCCCAAAAACATTTGCAGCCTGAAAAGGGCATTAACCCGCATGCTAGACCCCTGAAATTCCCCAAAATATTTTGGGCAAGAAAAATGCATCCTACACCCCTGAAAGTTCAGAAAATGTTGGCAGCCCAAAGAAAACCTTAAAATGCATCTTATTCCTGCAATAAACTTGAAAACTTTGGAGGCCCAAAAACTGTGTCAGAGAGCTCTGAATGTCCCAAAAACATTTGCAGTCTGAAAAGGGCATTAACCGGCACTCTAGACCCATGAAATTCCCCAAAATATTTTTGGCCCGAAAAATGCATCCTACACCCCTGAAAGTTCAGAAAATGTTGGCAGCACAAAAAAGGCCTTAAAATAAATATTAGGCCTGCAAAAATGTAGAGAACTTTGGAGGCCCAAAAAAGGGGTTTACAAGCACCCTAGACCCCATAAAGTCCAGAAAATGTTGGTACCCAAAAACAGTGTCAGAGAACTCTGAATGTCCCAAAAACATTTGCAGCCTGAAAAGAGCATTAACCCGCATCCTAGACCCCTGAAATTCCTAAAAACATTTATGGCCCGAAAAATGCATCCTACACCCCTGAAAGTTCAGAAAATGTTGGCAGCCCAAAAAAAGGCCTTAAAATGCATCTTATTCCTGTAATAATCTTGAAAACTTTGGAGGCCCAAAAAAGGGGTTTACAAGCACCCTAGACCCCATAAAGTGAAGAAAATGTTGTTGCCCAAAAACGGTGCCAGAGAGCTCTGAATGTCCCAAAAACATTTGCAGCATGAAAAGGGCATTAACCCGCATCCTAGATCCCTTAAATTCCCAAAGACATTTTTGCCCCGAAAAATGCATCCTACATCCCTGCAAGTTCAGAAAATGTTGGCAGCCCAAAATATGCCTGAAAAAGCATCTTATTCCTGCAATACACTTGAAAACTTTTGAGGCTCAAAAAAGGGGTTTTACAGGCATGCTAGACCCCCTAAAGTCCAGAAAATGTTGGTGGCCCAAAAATTGTGTCAGAGAGCTCTGAATTTCCCAAAACCATTTGCAGTCTGAAAAGGGCATTAACCCGCATGCTAGACCCCTGAAATTCCCCAAAATATTTTGGGCACGAAAAATGCATCCTACACCCCTGAAAGTTCAGAAAATGTCGGCAGCCCAAAAAAGGATTTAAATGCCTCTTAGGCCTACAAAAATGTAGAAAACCTTAGAGGCCCAAAAAAGGGGTTTACAGGCATCGTAGACCCCCTAAAGTCCAGAAAATGTTGTTGCCCAAAAACGGTGTCAGAGAGCTCTGAATGTCCCAAAAACATTTGCAGCATGAAAAAGGCATTAACCCGCATCCTAGATCCCTTAAATTCCCAAAGACATTTTTGCCCCGAAAAATGCATCTTATATCCCTGCAAGTTCAGAAAATGTTGGCAGCACAAAAAACCCTTAAAATACATATTAGGCCTGCAAAAATGTAGAAAACTTTAGAGGTTTACAGGCATCGTAGACCCCCTAAAGTCCAGAAAATGTTGGTGCCCAAAAACGGTGTCAGAGAGCTCTGAATGTCCCAAAAACATTTGCAGCCTGAAAAGGGCATTAACCCGCATGCTAGACCCCTGAAATTCCCCAAAATATTTTGGGCACGATAAATGCATCCTACACCCCTGAAAGTTCAGAAAATTTTGGCAGCCCAAAAAAAGGCCTTAATGCCTCTTAGGCCTACAAAAATGTAGAAAACTTTAGAGGCACAAAAAAGGGGTTTACAGGCACTGTACCCCCTAAAGTCCAGAAAATGTTGGTGCCCAAAAACGGTGTCAGAGAGCTCTGAATGTCGCAAAAACATTTGCAGCCTGAAAAGGGCATTAACCCGCATCCTAGACTCGTTAAATTCCCAGAAACATTTTTGCCCTGAAAAATGCATCCTACACCCCTGAAAGTTCAGAAAATGTTGGCAGCCCAAAATATGCCTTAAAATGCATCTTATTCCTGTAATAAACTTGAAAACTTTTGAGGCCCAAAAAAGGGGTTTTACAGGCATGCTAGACCCCCTAAAGTCCAGAAAATGTTGGTGCCCAAAAACGGTGTCAGAGAGCTCTGAATGTCCCAAAAACATTTGCAGCCTGAAAAGGGCATTAACCCACATCCTAAACCCCTGAAAATCCCAAAAACATTTTTGGCCCGAAAAATGCACCCTACACCCCTGAAAGTTCAGAAAATGTTGGCAGCACAAAAAAGACCTTAAGCCTGTTAGGCCTACAAAAATGTTGAAACATTTGGAGGCCCAAAAAAGGGGTTTACAGGCATCCTAGACCCCCTAAAGTCCAGAAAATGTTGGTGGCCCAAAAACTGTGTCAGAGAGCTCTGAATGTCCCAAAAACCTTTTTGCAGTCTGAAAGGGGCATTAACCCGCATCCTAGACCCCTGAAATTCCTAAAAACATTTATGGCCCAAAAAATGCATCCTACAACCCTGAAAGTTCAGAAAATGTTGGCAGCCCTAAAAAGGCCTTAAAATGCATCTTATTCCTCTAAAAATCTTGATAACTTTGGAGGCCCAAAAAATGGGTTTACAGGCATCCTAGACCCTCTAAAGTCCAGAAAAGGTTGGTGGCCCAAAAACTGTGTCAGAGAGCTCTGAAAGTCCCAAAAACATTTGCAGCCTGAAAAAGGCATTAACCCGCATCCTAGACCCCTGAAATTCCCAAAAACTTTTTTGGCCGAATCATGCATCCTACACCCATGAAAGTTCAGAAAATGTTGGCAGCCCAAAAAAGGCCTTAAATGCCTCTTAGGCCTACAAAAATGTAGAAAACTTTAGAGGCCCAAAAAAGCGGTTTACAGGCATCATAGACCCCATAAAGTCCAGTAAATGTTGGTGCCCAAAGACGGTGTCAGAGAGCTCTGAATGTCCCAAAAACATTTGCAGCATGAAAAGGGCATTAACCCGCATCCTAGACCCCTTAAATTCCCAAAAACATTTTTGGCTCGAAAAATGCATCCTACACCCCTGAAAGTTCAGAAAATGTTGGCAGCCCAAAATATGCCTTAAAATGAATCTTATTCCTGCAATACACTTGAAAACTTTTGAGGCCCAAAAAAGGGGTTTTACAGGCATGCTAGACCCCCTAAAGTCCAGAAAATGTTGGTGGCCCAAAAATTGTGTCAGAGAGCTCTGAATTTCCCAAAACCATTTGCAGTCTGAAAAGGGCATTAACCCGCATGCTAGACCCCTGAAATTCCCCAAAATATTTTGGGCACGAAAAATGCATCCTACACCCCTGAAAGTTCAGAAAATGTTGGCAGCCCAAAAAAGGATTTAAATGCCTCTTAGGCCTACAAAAATGTAGAAAACTTTAGAGGCACAGAAAAGGGGTTTACAGGCATCGAAGACCCCCTAAAGTCCAGAAAATGTTGTTGCCCAAAAACGGTGTCAGAGAGCTCTGAATGTCCCAAAAACATTTGCAGTCTAAAAAGGGCATTAACACGCATCCTAGACCCCTTAAATTCCCAAAAATATTTTTGTGCCCATAAAATGCATCCTACACCCCTTAAAATTCAGAAAATGTTGGCAGCCCAAAAAAAGCCTTAAATGCCTCTTATGCCTACAAAAATGTAGAAAACTTTAGAGGCCCAAAAAAGGGGTTTACAGGCATCCTAGACCCCCTAAAGTCCAGAAAATGTTGTTGCCCAAAAACGGTGTCAGAGAGCTCTGAATGTCCCAAAAACATTTGCAGCATGAAAAAGGCATTAACCCGCATCCTAGATCCCTTAAATTCCCAAAGACATTTTTGCCCCGAAAAATGCATCTTATATCCCTGCAAGTTCAGAAAATGTTGGCAGCACAAAAAACCCTTAAAATACATATTAGGCCTGCAAAAATGTAGAAAACTTTAGAGGCCCAAAAAAGGGGTTTACAGGCATCGTAGACCCCCTAAAGTCCAGAAAATGTTGGTGCCCAAAAACGGTGTCAGAGAGCTCAGAATGTCCCAAAAACATTTGCAACCTGAAAAGGGCATTAACCCGCATGCTAGACCCCTGAAATTCCCCAAAATATTTTGGGCACGATAAATGCATCCTACACCCCTGAAAGTTCAGAAAATTTTGGCAGCCCAAAAAAAGGCCTTAAATGCCTCTTAGGCCTACAAAAATGTAGAAAACTTTAGAGGCACAATAAAGGGGTTTACAGGCACTGTATACCCCCTAAAGTCCAGAAAATGTTGGTGCCCAAAAACGGTGTCAGAGAGCTCTGAATGTCCCAAAAACATTTGCAGCCTGAAAAGGGCATTAACCCGCATCCTAGACTCGTTAAATTCCCAGAAACATTTTTGCCCTGAAAAATGCATCTTACATCCCTGCAAGTTCAGAAAATGTTGGCAGCACATAAAAAGCCTTAAAATACATATTAGGCCTGCAAAAATATAGAAAACTTTAGAGGCCCAAAAAAGGTGTTTACAGGCGTCCTAGACCCCCTAAAGTCCAGAAAATGTTGGTGCCCGAAAATGGTGACAGAGAGCTCGGAATGTCCCAAAAACATTTGCAGCCTGAAAAGGGCATTAACCCGCATCCTAGACCGGTTAAATTCCCAAAAACATTTTTGCCCCGAAAAATACATCCTACATCCCTGAAAGTTCAGAAAATGTTGGCAGCACAAAAAAGGCCTTAAAATACATATTAGGCCTGCAAAAATGTAGAAAACTTTAGAGGCCCAAAAAAGGGGTTTACAGGCATCCTAGACCCCCTAAAGTCCAGAAAATGTTGGTGCCCAAAAACGGTGTCAGAGAGCTCTGACTGTCGCAAAAACATTTGCAGCCTGAAAAGGGCATTAACCCGCATCCTAGACCCGTTAAATTCCCAAAAACATTTTTGGCCCGAAAAATGCATCCAACACCCCTGAAAGTTCAGAAAATGTTGGCAGCCCACAAAATGCCTTAAAGTACATCTTATTCCTGCAATAAACTTGAAAACTTTGGAGGCCCAAAAACTGTGTCGGAGAGCTCTGAATGTCCCAAAAACATTTGCAGTCTGAAAAGGGAATTAACCGGCACGCTAGACCCATGAAATTCCCCAAAATAATTTTGCCCCGAAAAATGCATCCTACATCCCTGCAAGTTCAGAAAATGTTGGCAGCACAAAAAAGGCCTTAAAATACATATTAGGCCGGCAAAAATGTAGAAAACCTGAGCGGCCCAAAAAAGGGGTTTACAGGCATCCCAGACCCCCTAAAGTCCAGAAAATGTTGGTACCCAAAAACAGTGTCAGAGAGCTCTGAATGTCCCAAAAACATGTGCAGCCTGAAAAGGGCATTAACCCGCATCCTAGACCCGTTAAATTCCCAAAAACATTTTTGGCCCGAAAAATGCATCCAACACCCCTGAAAGTTCAGAAAATGATAGCAGCCCACAAAATGCCTTAAAATACATCTTATTCCGGGAATAATCTTGAAAACTTTGGAGGCCCAAAAAAGGGGTTTACAGGCATCCTAGACCCCTTAAAGACCAGAAAATGTTGGTGGCCCAAAAACTGTGTCAGAGAGCTCTGAATGTCCCAAAACCCTTTTTGCAGTCTGAAAGGGGCATTAACCCGCATCCTAGACCCCTGAAATTCCTTAAAATATTCATGGCCCGAAAAATGCATCCTACACCCCTGAAAGTTCAGAAAATGTTGGCAGCCCAAAAAAAGGCCTTAAAATGCATCTTATTCCTGCAATAATCTTGAAAACTTTGGAGGCCCAAAAAAGGGGTTACAGGCATCCTAGACTCCCTACATTCCAGAAAATGTTGGTTGCCCAAAAACTGTGTCAGAGAGCTCTGAATTTCCCAAAACCATTTGCAGTCTGAAAAGGGCATTAACCCGCATGCTAGACCCCTGAAATTCCCCAAAATATTTTGGGCACGAAAAATGCATCCTACACCCCTGAAAGTTCAGAAAATGTTGGCAGCCCAAAAAATGCCTTAAAATGCATCTTATTCCTGCAATAAACTTGAAAACTTTGGAGGCCCAAAAACTGTGTCGGAGAGCTCTGAATGTCCCAAAAACATTTGCAGTCTGAAAAGGGAATTAACCGGCATGCTAGACCCATGAAATTCCCCAAAATAATTTTGCCCCGAAAAATGCATCCTACATCCCTGCAAGTTCAGAAAATGTTGGCAGCACAAAAAAAGCCTTAAAATACATATTAGGCCGGCAAAAATGTAGAAAACCTGAGCGGCCCAAAAAAGGGGTTTACAGGCATCCTAGACCCCCTAAAGTCCAGAAAATGTTGGTACCCAAAAACAGTGTCAGAGAGCTCTCAATGTCCCAAAAACATTTGCAGCCTGAAAAGAGCATTAACCCGCATCCTAGACCCCTTAAATTCCCCAAAATATTTTTGGCCCGAAAAATGCATTCTACACCCCTGCAAGTTCAGAAAATGTTGGCAGCACAAAAAAGGCCTTAAAATACATATTAGGCCTGCTAAAATGTCGAAAACTTTAGAGGCCCAAAAAAGGGGTTTACAGGCATCCTAGACCCCATAAAGTCCAGAAAATGTTGGTGGCCCAAAAACTGTGTCAAGGAGCTCTGAATGTCCCAAAACCCCTTTTGCAGTCTGAAAGGGGCATTTTCCCACATCCTAGACCCCTGAAATTCCTAAGAACATTTATGGCCCGAAAAATGCATCCTACACCCCTGAAAGTTCAGAAAATGTTGGAAGCCCAAAAAAAGGCCTTAAAATGCATCTTATTCCTGCAATCATCTTGAAAACTTTGGAGGCCCAAAAAAGGGGTTACAGGCATCCTAGACTCCCTACATTCCAGAAAATGTTGGTTGCTCAAAAACTGTGTCAGAGAGCTCTGAATTTCCCAAAACCATTTGCAGTCTGAAAAGGGCATTAACCCGCATGCTAGACCCCTGAAATTCCCCAAAATATTTTGGGCACGAAAAATGCATCCTACACCCCTGAAAGTTCAGAAAATGTTGGCAGCCCAAAAAAGGCCTTAAATGCCTCTTAGGCCTACAAAAATGTAGAAAACTTTAGAGGCCCAAAAAAGGGTTTTACAGGCATCCTAGACCCCATAAAGTGAAGAAAATGTTGTTGCCCAAAAACGGTGTCAGAGAGCTCTGAATGTCCCAAAAACATTTGCAGCATGAAGAGGGCATTAACCTGCATCCTAGATCCCTTAAATTCCCAAAGACATTTTTGCCCCGAAAAATGCATCCTACATCCCTGCAAGTTCAGAAAATGTTGGCAGCACAAAAAAGGCCTTAAAATACATATTAGGGCTGCAAAAATGTAGAAAACTTTAGAGGTCCAAAAAAGGGGTTTACAGGCATCCTAGACCCCCTAAAGTCCAGAAAATGTTGGTGCCCAAAAACGGTGTCAGAGAGCTCTGAATGTCCCAAAAACATTTGCAGCCTGAAAAGGGCATTAACCCGCATCCTAGACCCCTGAAATTCCTAAAAACATTTATGGCCCGAAAAATGCATCCTACACCCCTGAAAGTTCAGAACATGTTGGCAGCCCAAAAAAAGGCCTTAAAATGCATCTTATTCCTGCAATAATCTTGAAAACTTTGGAGGCCCAAAAAAGGGGTTACAGGCATCCTAGACTCCCTACATTCCAGAAAATGTTGGTTGCTCAAAAACTGTGTCAGAGAGCTCTGAATTTCCCAAAACCATTTGCAGTCTGAAAAGGGCATTAACCCGCATGCTAGACCCCTGAAATTCCCCAAAATATTTTGGGCACGAAAAATGCATCCTACACCCCTGAAAGTTCAGAAAATGTTGGCAGCCCAAAAAAGGCCTTAAATGCCTCTTAGGCCTACACAAATGTAGAAAACTTTAGAGGCCCAAAAAAGGGGTTTACAGGCATCCTAGACCCCATAAAGTGAAGAAAATGTTGGTGCCCAAAAACGGTGTCAGAGAGCTCTGAATGTCCCAAAAACATTTGCAGCATGAAAAGGGCATTAACCCGCATCCTAGATCCCTTAAATTCCCAAAGACATTTTTGCCCCGAAAAATGCATCCTACATCCCTGCAAGTTCAGAAAATGTTGGCATCACAAAAAAGGCCTTAAAATACATATTAGGCCTGCAAAAATGTAGAAAACTTTAGAGGTCCAAAAAAGGGGTTTACAGGCATCGTAGACCCCCTAAAGTCCAGAAAATGTTGGTGCCCAAAAACGGTGTCAGAGAGCTCTGAATGTCCCAAAAACATTTTCAGCCTGAAAAGGGCATTAACCCGCATGCTAGACCCCTGAAATTCCCCAAAATATTTTGGGCAAGAAAAATGCATCCTACACCCCTGAAAGTTCAGAAAATGTTGGCAGCCCAAAAAATACCTTAAAATGCATCTTATTCCTGCAATAAACTTGAAAACTTTGGAGGCCCAAAAACTGTGTCAGAGAGCTCTGAATGTCCCAAAAACATTTGCAGTCTGAAAAGGGCATTAACTGGCATGCTAGACCCATGAAATTCCCCAAAATAGTTTTGCCCCGAAAAATGCATCCTACATCCCTGCAAGTTCAGAAAATGTTGGCAGCACAAAAAAGGCCTTACAATACATATTAGGCCTTCAAAAATGTAGAAAACTTGAGCGGCCCAAAAAAGGGGTTTACAGGCATCCTAGACCCCCTAAAGTCCAGAAAATGTTGGTACCCAAAAACAGTGTCAGAGCACTCTGAATGTCCCAAAACCATTTGCAGCCTGAAAAGAGCATTAACCCGCATCCTAGACCCCTTAAATTCCCCAAAATATTTTTGGCCCGAAAAATGCATCCTACACCCCTGAAAGTTCAGAAAATGTTGGCAGCACAAAAAAGGCCTTAAAATACATATTAGGCCTGCAAAAATGTAGAAAACTTTAGAGACCCAAAAAAGGGGTTTACAGGCATCCTAGACCCCCTAAAGTCCAGAAAATGTTGGTGGCCAAAAAACTGTGTCAGAGAGCTCTGAATGTCCCAAAACCCTTTTTGCAGTCTGAAAGGGGCATTAACCCGCATCCTAGACCCCTGAAATTCCTAAAAACATTTATGGCCCGAAAAATGCATCCTACACCCCTGAAAGTTCAGAAAATGTTGGCAGCCCAAAAAAAGGCCTTAAAATGCATCTTATTCCTGCAATAATCTTGAAAACTTTGGAGGCCCAAAAAAGGGGTTACAGGCATCCTAGACTCCCTACATTCCAGAAAATGTTGGTTGCCCAAAAACTGTGTCAGAGAGCTCTGAATTTCCCAAAACCATTTGCAGTCTGAAAAGGGCATTAACCCGCATGCTAGACCCCTGAAATTCCCCAAAATATTTTGGGCACGAAAAATGCATCCTACACCCCTGAAAGTTCAGAAAATGTTGGCAGCCCAAAAAAGGCCTTAAATGCCTCTTAGGCCTACAAAAATGTAGAAAACTTTAGAGGCCCAAAAAAGGGTTTTACAGGCATCCTAGACCCCATAAAGTGAAGAAAATGTTGTTGCCCAAAAACGGTGTCAGAGAGCTCTGAATGTCCCAAAAACATTTGCAGCATGAAAAGGGCATTAACCTGCATCCTAGATCCCTTAAATTCCCAAAGACATTTTTGCCCCGAAAAATGCATCCTACATCCCTGCAAGTTCAGAAAATGTTGGCAGCACAAAAAAGGCCTTAAAATACATATTAGGGCTGCAAAAATGTAGAAAACTTTAGAGGTCCAAAAAAGGGGTTTACAGGCATCGTAGACCCCCTAAAGTCCAGAAAATGTTGGTGCCCAAAAACGGTGTCAGAGAGCTTTGAATGTCCCAAAAACATTTGCAGCCTGAAAAGGGCATTAACCCGCATCCTAGACCCCTGAAATTATTAAAAACATTTATGGCCCGAAAAATGCATCCTACACCCCTGAAAGTTCAGAACATGTTGGCAGCCCAAAAAAAGGCCTTAAAATGCATCTTATTCCTGCAATAATCTTGAAAACTTTGGAGGCCCAAAAAAGGGGTTACAGGCATCCTAGACTCCCTACATTCCAGAAAATGTTGGTTGCTCAAAAACTGTGTCAGAGAGCTCTGAATTTCCCAAAACCATTTGCAGTCTGAAAAGGGCATTAACCCGCATGCTAGACCCCTGAAATTCCCCAAAATATTTTGGGCACGAAAAATGCATCCTACACCCCTGAAAGTTCAGAAAATGTTGGCAGCCCAAAAAAGGCCTTAAATGCCTCTTAGGCCTACACAAATGTAGAAAACTTTAGAGGCCCAAAAAAGGGGTTTACAGGCATCCTAGACCCCATAAAGTGAAGAAAATGTTGGTGCCCAAAAACGGTGTCAGAGAGCTCTGAATGTCCCAAAAACATTTGCAGCATGAAAAGGGCATTAACCCGCATCCTAGATCCCTTAAATTCCCAAAGACATTTTTGCCCCGAAAAATGCATCCTACATCCCTGCAAGTTCAGAAAATGTTGGCATCACAAAAAAGGCCTTAAAATACATATTAGGCCTGCAAAAATGTAGAAAACTTTAGAGGTCCAAAAAAGGGGTTTACAGGCATCGTAGACCCCCTAAAGTCCAGAAAATGTTGGTGCCCAAAAACGGTGTCAGAGAGCTCTGAATGTCCCAAAAACATTTGCAGCCTGAAAAGGGCATTAACCCGCATGCTAGACCCCTGAAATTCCCCAAAATATTTTGGGCAAGAAAAATGCATCCTACACCCCTGAAAGTTCAGAAAATGTTGGCAGCCCAAAAAATACCTTAAAATGCATCTTATTCCTGCAATAAACTTGAAAACTTTGGAGGCCCAAAAACTGTGTCAGAGAGCTCTGAATGTCCCAAAAACATTTGCAGTCTGAAAAGGGCATTAACTGGCATGCTAGACCCATGAAATTCCCCAAAATAATTTTGCCCCGAAAAATGCATCCTACATCCCTGCAAGTTCAGAAAATGTTGGCAGCACAAAAAAGGCCTTACAATACATATTAGGCCTTCAAAAATGTAGAAAACTTGAGCGGCCCAAAAAAGGGGTTTACAGGCATCCTAGACCCCCTAAAGTCCAGAAAATGTTGGTACCCAAAAACAGTGTCAGAGAACTCTGAATGTCCCAAAAACATTTGCAGCCTGAAAAGAGCATTAACCCGCATCCTAGACCCCTTAAATTCCCCAAAATATTTTTGGCCCGAAAAATGCATCCTACACCCCTGAAAGTTCAGAAAATGTTGGCAGCACAAAAAAGGCCTTAAAATACATATTAGGCCTGCAAAAATGTAGAAAACTTTAGAGACCCAAAAAAGGGGTTTACAGGCATCCTAGACCCCCTAAAGTCCAGAAAATGTTGGTGGCCAAAAAACTGTGTCAGAGAGCTCTGAATGTCCCAAAACCCTTTTTGCAGTCTGAAAGGGGCATTAACCCGCATCCTAGACCCCTGAAATTCCTAAAAACATTTATGGCCCGAAAAATGCATCCTACACCCCTGAAAGTTCAGAAAATGTTGGCAGCCCAAAAAAAGGCCTTAAAATGCATCTTATTCCTGTAATAATCTTGAAAACTTTGGAGGCCCAAAAATAGGGGTTACAGGCATCCTAGACTCCCTACATTCCAGAAAATGTTGGTTGCTCAAAAACTGTGTCAGAGAGCTCTGAATTTCCCAAAACCATTTGCAGTCTGAAAAGGGCATTAACCCGCATGCTAGACCCCTGAAATTCCCCAAAATATTTTGGGCACAAAAAATGCATCCTACACCCCCGAAAGTACAGAAAATGTTGGCAGCCCAAAAAAGGCCTTAAATGCCTCTTAGGCCTACAAACATGTAGAAAACTTTAGAGGCCCAAAAAAGGGGTTTACAAGCACCCTAGACCCCATAAAGTGAAGAAAATGTTGTTGCCCAAAAACGGTGCCAGAGAGATCTGAATGTCCCAAAAACATTTGCAGCATGAAAAGGGCACTAACCCGCATCCTAGATCCCTTAAATTCCCAAAGACATTTTTGCCCCGAAAAATGCATCCTACATCCCTGCAAGTTCAGAAAATGTTGGCAGCCCAAAATATGCCTGAAAAAGCATCTTATTCCTGCAATGCACTTGAAAACTTTTGAGGCTCAAAAAAGGGGTTTTACAAGCATTCTAGACCCCCTAAAGTCCAGAAAATGTTGGTGGCCCAAAAATTGTGTCAGAGAGCTCTGAATTTCCCAAAACCATTTGCAGTCTGAAAAGGGCATTAACCCGCATGCTAGACCCCTGAAATTCCCCAAAATATTTTGGGCACGAAAAATGCATCCTACACCCCCGAAAGTACAGAAAATGTTGGCAGCCCAAAAAAGGCCTTAAATGCCTCTTAGGCCTACAAAAATGTAGAAAACCTTAGAGTCCCAAAAAAGGGGTTTACAGGCATCGTAGACCCCCTAAAGTCCAGAAAATGTTGTTGCCCAAAAACGGTGTCAGAGAGCTCTGAATGTCCCAAAAACATTTGCAGCCTAAAAAGGGCATTAACACGCATCCTAGACCCCTTAAATTCCCAAAAATATTTTTGTGCCCATAAAATGCATCCTACACCCCTTAAAATTCAGAAAATGTTGGCAGCCCAAAAAAAGCCTTAAATGCCTCTTAGGCCTACAAAAATGTAGAAAACTTTAGAGGCCCAAAAAAGGGGTTTACAGGCATCCTAGACCCCTAAAGTCCAGAAAATGTTGTTGCCCAAAAACGGTGTCAGAGAGCTCTGAATGTCCCAAAAACATTTGCAGCATGAAAAAGGCATTAACCCGCATCCTAGATCCCTTAAATTCCCAAAGACATTTTTGCCCCGAAAAATCCATCTTATATCCCTGCAAGTTCAGAAAATGTTGGCAGCACAAAAAACCCTTAAAATACATATTAGGCCTGCAAAAATGTAGAAAACTTTAGAGGCCCAAAAAAGGGGTTTACAGGCATCGTAGACCCCCTAAAGTCCAGAAAATGTTGGTGCCCAAAAACAGTGTCAGAGAGCTCTGAATGTCCCAAAAACATTTGCAGCCTGAAAAGGGCATTAACCCGCATGCTAGACCCCTGAAATTCCCCAAAATATTTTGGGCACGATAAATGCATCCTACACCCCTGAAAGTTCAGAAAATTTTGGCAGCCCAAAAAAAGGCCTTAAATGCCTCTTAGGCCTACAAAAATGTAGAAAACTTTAGAGGCACAAAAAAGGGGTTTACAGGCACTGTACACCCCGTAAAGTCCAGAAAATGTTGGTGCCCAAAAACGGTGTCAGAGAGCTCTGAATGTCCCAAAAACATTTGCAGCCTGAAAAGGGCATTAACCCGCATCCTAGACTCGTTAAATTCCCAGAAACATTTTTGCCCTGAAAAATGCATCTTACATCCGTGCAAGTTCAGAAAATGTTGGCAGCACATAAAAAGCCTTAAAATACATATTAGGCCTGCAAAAATGTAGAAAACTTTAGAGGCCCAAAAAAGGTGTTTACAGGCGTCCTAGACCCCCTAAAGTCCAGAAAATGTTGGTGCCCGAAAATGGTGACAGAGAGCTCGGAATGTCCCAAAAACATTTGCAGCCTGAAAAGGGCATTAACCCGCATGCTAGACCCCTGAAATTCCCAAATATTTTGGGCACGAAAAATGCCTCCTACCCCCTGAAAGTTCAGAAAATGTTGGCAGCCCAAAAAAGGCCTTAAATGCCTCTTAGGCCTACAAAAATGTAGAAACCTTTAGAGGCACAAAAAAGGGGTTTACAGGCATCGTAGACCCCCTTAAGTCCAGAATATGGTGGTGCCCAAAAACTGTGTCAGAGACCTCTGAACGTCCCAAAAACATTTGCAGTCTGAAAAGGGCAATAACTGGCATGCTAGGCCCCTGAAATTCCCCAAAATATTTTTGCCCCGAAAAATGCATTCTACACCCCTGAAAGTTCAGAAAATGTTGGCAGCCCAAAAAAGGCCTTAAATGCCTCTTAGGCCTACAAAAATGTAGAAACCTTTAGAGGCACAAAAAAGGGGTTTACAGGCATCGTAGACCCCCTAAAGTCCAGAATATGGTGGTGCCCAAAAACTGTGTCAGAGACCTCTGAACGTCCCAAAAACATTTGCAGTCTGAAAAGGGCAATAACTGGCATACTAGGCACCTGAAATTCCCCAAAATATTTTTGCCCCGAAAAATGCATTCTACACCCCTGAAAGTTCAGAAAATGTTGGCAGCCCAAAAAATGCCTTAAAATGCATTTTATTCCTGCAATAAACTTGAAAACTTTGGAGGCCCAAAAACTGTGTCAGAGAGCTCTGAATGTCCCAAAAACCTTTGCAGCCTGAAAAGAGCATTAACCCGCATCCTAGACCCCTTAAATTCCCCAAAATATTTTTGGCCCGAAAAATGCATCCTACACCCCTGAAAGTTCAGAAAATGTTGGCAGCACAAAAAAGGCCTTAAAATACATATTAGGCCTGCAAAAATGTAGGAAACTTTAGAGGCCCAAAAAAGGGGTTTACAGGCATCCTAGACCCCCTAAAGTCCAGAAAATGTTGGTGCCCAAAAACGGTGTCAGAGAGCTCTGAATGTCCCAAAAACATTTGTAGCCTGAAAAGAGCATTAACCCACATCCTAGACCCCTTAAATTCCCCAAAATATTTTTGGCCCGAAAAATGCATCCTACAACCCTGAAAGTTCAGAAAATGTTGGCAGCACAAAAAAGGCCTTAAAATACATATTAGGCCTGCAAAAATGTAGAAAACTTTAGAGACCCAAAAAAGGGGTTTACAGGCATCCTAGACCCCCTAAAGTCCAGAAAATGTTGGTGGCCAAAAAACTGTGTCAGAGAGCTCTGAATGTCCCAAAACCCTTTTTGCAGTCTGAAAGGGGCATTAACCCGCATCCTAGACCCCTGAAATTCCTAAAAACATTTATGGCCCGAAAAATGCATCCTACACCCCTGAAAGTTCAGAAAATGTTGGCAGCCCAAAAAAAGGCCTTAAAATGCATCTTATTCCTGTAATAATCTTGAAAACTTTGGAGGCCCAAAAATAGGGGTTACAGGCATCCTAGACTCCCTACATTCCAGAAAATGTTGGTTGCTCAAAAACTGTGTCAGAGAGCTCTGAATTTCCCAAAACCATTTGCAGTCTGAAAAGGGCATTAACCCGCATGCTAGACCCCTGAAATTCCCCAAAATATTTTGGGCACAAAAAATGCATCCTACACCCCCGAAAGTACAGAAAATGTTGGCAGCCCAAAAAAGGCCTTAAATGCCTCTTAGGCCTACAAAAATGTAGAAAACTTTAGAGGCCCAAAAAAGGGGTTTACAAGCACCCTAGACCCCATAAAGTGAAGAAAATGTTGTTGCCCAAAAACGGTGCCAGAGAGCTCTGAATGTCCCAAAAACATTTGCAGCATGAAAAGGGCACTAACCCGCATCCTAGATCCCTTAAATTCCCAAAGACATTTTTGCCCCGAAAAATGCATCCTACATCCCTGCAAGTTCAGAAAATGTTGGCAGCCCAAAATATGCCTGAAAAAGCATCTTATTCCTGCAATGCACTTGAAAACTTTTGAGGCTCAAAAAAGGGGTTTTACAAGCATTCTAGACCCCCTAAAGTCCAGAAAATGTTGGTGGCCCAAAAATTGTGTCAGAGAGCTCTGAATTTCCCAAAACCATTTGCAGTCTGAAAAGGGCATTAACCCGCATGCTAGACCCCTGAAATTCCCCAAAATATTTTGGGCACGAAAAATGCATCCTACACCCCTGAAAGTTCAGAAAATGTTGGCAGCCCAAAAAAGGATTTAAATGCCTCTTAGGCCTACAAAAATGTAGAAAACCTTAGAGGCCCAAAAAAGGGGTTTACAGGCATCGTAGACCCCCTAAAGTCCAGAAAATGTTGTTGCCCAAAAACGGTGTCAGAGAGCTCTGAATGTCCCAAAAACATTTGCAGCCTAAAAAGGGCATTAACACGCATCCTAGACCCCTTAAATTCCCAAAAATATTTTTGTGCCCATAAAATGCATCCTACACCCCTTAAAATTCAGAAAATGTTGGCAGCCCAATAAAAGCCTTAAATGCCTCTTAGGCCTACACAAATGTAGAAAACTTTAGAGGCCCAAAAAAGGGGTTTACAGGCATCCTAGACCCCCTAAAGTCCAGAAAATGTTGTTGCCCAAAAACGGTGTCAGAGAGCTCTGAATGTCCCAAAAACATTTGCAGCATGAAAAAGGCATTAACCCGCATCCTAGATCCCTTAAATTCCCAAAGACATTTTTGCCCCGAAAAATGCATCTTATATCCCTGCAAGTTCAGAAAATGTTGGCAGCACAAAAAACCCTTAAAATACATATTAGGCCTGCAAAAATGTAGAAAACTTTAGAGGCCCAAAAAAGGGTTTTACAGGCATCGTAGACCCCCTAAAGTCCAGAAAATGTTGGTGCCCAAAAACGGTGTCAGAGAGCTCTGAATGTCCCAAAAACATTTGCAGCCTGAAAAGGGCATTAACCCGCATGCTAGACCCCTGAAATTCCCCAAAATATTTTGGGCACGATAAATGCATCCTACACCCCTGAAAGTTCAGAAAATGTTGGCAGCCCAAAAAAAGGCCTTAAATGCCTCTTAGGCCTACAAAAATGTAGAAAACTTTAGAGGCACAAAAAAGGGGTTTACAGGCACTGTACACCCCGTAAAGTCCAGAAAATGTTGGTGCCCAAAAACGGTGTCAGAGAGCTCTGAATGTCCCAAAAACATTTGCAGCCTGAAAAGGGCATTAACCCGCATCCTAGACTTGTTAAATTCCCAGAAACATTTTTGCCCTGAAAAATGCATCTTACATCCGTGCAAGTTCAGAAAATGTTGGCAGCACATAAAAAGCCTTAAAATACATATTAGGCCTGCAAAAATGTAGAAAACTTTAGAGGCCCAAAAAAGGTGTTTACAGGCGTCCTTGACCCCCTAAAGTCCAGAAAATGTTGGTGCCCGAAAATGGTGACAGAGAGCTCGGAATGTCCCAAAAACATTTGCAGCCTGAAAAGGGCATTAACCCGCATCCTAGACCCCTTAAATTCCCAAAAAACATTTTTGGCTCGAAAAATGCATCCTACACCCCTGAAAGTTCAGAAAATTTTGGCAGCCCAAAAAAGGCTTTAAATGCCTCTTAGGACCACAAAAATTTAGGAAACTTTAGAGGCCCAACAAATGGGTTTACAGGCATCCTAGACCCCCTAAAGTCCAGAAAATGTTGGTGCCCAAAAACTGTGTCAGAGAGCTCTGAATGTCCCAAAACATTTGCAGCCTGAAAAGGGCATTAACCCGCATGCTAGACCCCTGAAATTCCCAAAATATTTTGGGCACGAAAAATGCATTCTACACCCCTGAAAGTTCAGAAAATGTTGGCAGCCCAAAAAAGGCCTTAAATGCCTCTTAGGCCTACAAAAATGTAGAAACCTTTAGAGGCACAAAAAAGGGGTTTACAGGCATCGTAGACCCCCTAAAGTCCAGAATATGGTGGTGCCCAAAAACTGTGTCAGAGACCTCTGAACGTCCCAAAAACATTTGCAGTCTGAAAAGGGCAATAACTGGCATGCTAGGCCCCTGAAATTCCCCAAAATATTTTTGCCTGAAAAATGCATTCTACACCCCTGAAAGTTCAGAAAATGTTGGCAGCCCAAAAAAGGCCTTAAATGCCTCTTAGGCCTACAAAAATGTAGAAACCTTTAGAGGCACAAAAAAGGGGTTTACAGGCATCGTAGACCCCCTAAAGTCCAGAATATGGTGGTGCCCAAAAACTGTGTCAGAGACCTCTGAACGTCCCAAAAACATTTGCAGTCTGAAAAGGGCAATAACTGGCATACTAGGCCCCTGAAATTCCCCAAAATATTTTTGCCCCGAAAAATGCATTCTACACCCCTGAAAGTTCAGAAAATGTTGGCAGCCCAAAAAATGCCTTAAAATGCATTTTATTCCTGCAATAAACTTGAAAACTTTGGAGGCCCAAAAACTGTGTCAGAGAGCTCTGAATGTCCCAAAAACCTTTGCAGCCTGAAAAGAGCATTAACCCGCATCCTAGACCCCTAAAATTCCCCAAAATATTTTTGGCCCGAAAAATGCATCCTACACCCCTGAAAGTTCAGAAAATGTTGGCAGCACAAAAAAGGCCTTAAAATACATATTAGGCCTGCAAAAATGTAGGAAACTTTAGAGGCCCAAAAAAGGGGTTTACAGGCATCCTAGACACCCTAAAGTCCAGAAAATGTTGGTGCCCAAAAACGGTGTCAGAGAGCTCTGAATGTCCCAAAAACATTTGTAGCCTGAAAAGGGCATTAACCCACATCCTAAACCCCCTAAAATTCCCAAAGACATTTTTGGCCCGAAAAATGCATCCTACACCCCTGAAAGTTCAGAAAATGTTGGCAGCCCAAAAAAGGCCTTAAAATGCATCTTATTCCTCTAAAAATCTTGATAACTTTGGAGGCCCAAAAAAACGGGTTTACAGGCATCCTAGACACCCTAAAGTCCAGAAAATGTTGGTGGCCCAAAAACTGTGTCAGATTGCTCTGAAAGTCCCAAAAACATTTGCAGCCTGAAAAGGGCATTAATCCGCATCCTAGACCCCTGAAATTCACAAACCTTTTTGGCCGAATAATGCATCCTACACCCATGAAAGTTCAGAAAATGTTGGAAGCCCAAAAAAGGCCTTAAATGCCTCTTAGGCCTACAAAAATGTAGAAAACTTTAGAGGCCCAAAAAAGCGGTTTACAGGCATCCTAGACCCCTGGAATTCACAAAAAAATCTTTTTGGCCGAATAATGCATCCCACACCCCTGAAAGTTCAGAAAATGTTGGCAGCCCAAAAAAAGACCTTAAAATGCATCTTATTCCTGCAATAAACTTGAAAACTTTGGAGGCCCAAAAAAGGGGTTTGCAGGCATGCTAGACCCCCTAAAGTCCAGAAAATGTTGGTGGCCCAAAAATTGTGTCAGAGAGCTCTGAATTTCACCAAAACCATTTGCAGTCTGAAAAGGGCACTAACCCGCATGCTAGACCCCTGAAATTCCCCAAAATATTTTGTGCCCATAAAATGCATCCTACACCCCTTAAAATTCAGAAAATGTTGGCAGCCCAAAAAAAGCCTTAAATGCCTCTTAGGCCTACAAAAATGTAGAAAACTTTAGAGGCATAAAAAAGGGGTTTAGAGGCACTGTACACCCCCTAAAGTCCAGAAAATGTTGGTGCCCAAAAATGGTGTCAGAGAGCTCTGAATGTCCCAAAAACATTTGCAGCCTGAAAAGAGCATTAACCCGCATCCTAGACCCCTTAAATTCCCCAAAATATTTTTGGCCCGAAAAATGCATCCTACACCCCTGAAAGTTCAGAAAATGTTGGCAGCACAAAAAACCCTTAAAATACATATTAGGCCTGCAAAAATGTAGAAAACTTTAGAGGCCCAAAAAAGGGGTTTACAGGCATCGTAGACCCCCTAAAGTCCAGAAAATGTAGGTGCCCAAAAACGGTGTCAGGGAGCTCTGAATGTCCCAAAAACATTTGCAGCCTGAAAAGGGCATTAACCCGCATGCTAGACCCCTGAAATTCCCCAAAATATTTTGGGCACGATAAATGCATCCTACACCCCTGAAAGTTCAGAAAATTTTGGCAGCCCAAAAAAAGGCCTTAAATGCCTCTTAGGCCTACAAAAATGTAGAAAACTTTAGAGGCACAAAAAAGGGGTTTACAGGCACTGTACACCCCGTAAAGTCCAGAAAATGTTGGTGCCCAAAAACGGTGTCAGAGAGCTCTGAATGTCCCAAAAACATTTGCAGCCTGAAAAGGGCATTAACCCGCATCCTAGACTCGTTAAATTCCCAGAAACATTTTTGCCCTGAAAAATGCATCTTACATCCCTGCAAGTTCAGAAAATGTTGGCAGCACATAAAAAGCCTTAAAATACATATTAGGCCTGCAAAAATGTAGAAAACTTTAGAGGCCCAAAAAAGGTGTTTACAGGCGTCCTAGACCCCCTAAAGTCCAGAAAATGTTGGTGCCCGAAAATGGTGACAGAGAGCTCGGAATGTCCCAAAAACATTTGCAGCATGAAAAGGGCATTAACCCGCATCCTAGATCCCTTAAATTCCCCAAAATATTTTTGGCCCGAAAAATGCATCCTACACCCCTGAAAGTTCAGAAAATGTTGGCAGCACAAAAAAGGCCTTAAAATACATATTAGGCCTGCAAAAATGTAGAAAACTTTAGAGACCCAAAAAAGGGGTTTACAGGCATCCTAGACCCCCTAAAGTCCAGAAAATGTTGGTGGCCAAAAAACTGTGTCAGAGAGCTCTGAATGTCCCAAAACCCTTTTTGCAGTCTGAAAGGGGCATTAACCCGCAACCTAAACCCCTGAAATTCCTAAAAACATTTATTGCCCGAAAAATGCATCCTACACCCCTGAAAGTTCAGAAAATGTTGGCAGCCCAGAAAAAGGCCTTAAAATGCATCTTATGCCTGTAATAATCTTGAAAACTTTGGAGGCCCAAAAATAGGGGTTACAGGCATCCTAGACTCCCTACATTCCAGAAAATGTTGGTTGCTCAAAAACTGTGTCAGAGAGCTCTGAATTTCCCAAAACCATTTGCAGTCTGAAAAGTGCATTAACCCGCATGCTAGACCCCTGAAATTCCCCAAAATATTTTGGGCACCAAAAATGCATCCTACACCCCCGAAAGTACAGAAAATGTTGGCAGCCCAAAAAAGGCCTTAAATGCCTCTTAGGCCTACAAAAATGTAGAAAACTTTAGAGGCCCAAAAAAGGGGTTTACAAGCACCCTAGACCCCATAAAGTGAAGAAAATGTTGTTGCCCAAAAACGGTGCCAGAGAGCTCTGAATGTCCCAAAAACATTTGCAGCATGAAAAGGGCATTAACCCGCATCCTAGATCCCTTAAATTCCCAAAGACATTTTTGCCCCGAAAAATGCATTCTACATCCCTGCAAGTTCAGAAAATGTTGGCAGCCCAAAATATGCCTGAAAATGCATCTTATTCCTGCAATACACTTGAAAACTTTTGAGGCCCAAAAAAGGGGTTTTACAGGCATGCTAGACCCCCTAAAGTCCAGAAAATGTTGGTGGCCCAAAAATTGTGTCAGAGAGCTCTGAATTTCCCAAAACCATTTGCAGTCTGAAAAGGGCATTAACCCGCATGCTAGACCCCTGAAATTCCCCAAAATATTTTGGGCACGAAAAATGCATCCTACACCCCTGAAAGTTCAGAAAATGTTGGCAGCCCAAAAAAGGATTTAAATGCCTCTTAGGCCTACAAAAATGTAGAAAACCTTAGAGGCCCAAAAAAGGGGTTTACAGGCATCGTAGACCCCCTAAAGTCCAGAAAATGTTGTTGCCCAAAAACGGTATCAGAGAGCTCTGAATGTCCCAAAAACATTTGCAGCCTAAAAAGGGCATTAACACGCATCCTAGACCCCTTAAATTCCCAAAAATATTTTTGTGCCCATAAAATGCATCCTACACCCCTTAAAATTCAGAAAATGTTGGCAGCCCAAAAAAAGCCTTAAATGCCTCTTAGGCCTACAAAAATGTAGAAAACCTTAGAGGCACAAAAAAGGGGTTTACAGGCATCCTAGACCCCCTAAAGTCCAGAAAATGTTGTTGCCCAAAAACGGTGTCAGAGAGCTCTGAATGTCCCAAAAACATTTGCAGCATGAAAAAGGCATTAACCCGCATCCTAGATCCCTTAAATTCCCAAAGACATTTTTGCCCCGAAAAATGCATCTTATATCCCTGCAAGTTCAGAAAATGTTGGCAGCACAAAAAACCCTTAAAATACATATTAGGCCTGCAAAAATGTAGAAAACTTTAGAGGCCCAAAAAAGGGGTTTACAGGCATCGTAGACCCCCTAAAGTCCAGAAAATGTTGGTGCCCAAAAACGGTGTCAGAGAGCTCTGAATGTCCCAAAAACATTTGCAGCCTGAAAAGGGCATTAACCCGCATGCTAGACCCCTGAAATTCCCCAAAATATTTTGGGCACGATAAATGCATCCTACACCCCTGAAAGTTCAGAAAATTTTGGCAGCCCAATAAAAGGCCTTAAATGCCTCTTAGGCCTACAAAAATGTAGAAAACTTTAGAGGCACAAAAAAGGGGTTTACAGGCACTGTACACCCCCTAAAGTCCAGAAAATGTTGGTGCCCAAAAACGGTGTCAGAGAGCTCTGAATGTCCCAAAAACATTTGCAGCCTGAAAAGGGCATTAACCCGCATACTAGACCCCTGAAATTCCCCAAAATATTTTGGGCACGAAAAATGCATCCTACACCCCTGAAAGTTCAGAAAATGTTGGCAGCCCAACATTAAATGCCTCTTAGGCCTACAAAAATGTAGAAACCTTTAGAGGCACAAAAAAGGGGTTTACAGGCATCGTAGAACCCCTAAAGTCCAGAATATGTTGGTGCCCAAAAACTGTGTCAGAGAGCTCTGAACGTCCCAAAAACATTTGCAGTCTGAAAAGGGCAATAACTGGCATGCTAGGCCCCTGAAATTCCCCAAAATATTTTTTCCCCCGAAAAATGCATCCTACATCCCTGAAAGTTCAGAAAATGTTGGCAGCCCAAAAAATGCCTTAAAATGCATCTTATTCCTGCAATAAACTTGAAAACTTTGGAGGCCCAAAAACTGTGTCAGAGAGCTCTGAATGTCCCAAAAACCTTTGCAGCCTGAAAAGAGCATTAACCCGCATCCTAGACCCCTTAAATTCCCCAAAATATTTTTGGCCCGAAAAATGCATCCTACACCCCTGAAAGTTCAGAAAATGTTGGCAGCACAAAAAAGGCCTTAAAATACATATTAGGCCTGCAAAAATGTAGGAAACTTTAGAGGCCCAAAAAAGGGGTTTACAGGCATCCTAGACCCCCTAAAGTCCAGAAAATGTTGGTGCCCAAAAACAGTGTCAGAGAGCTCTGAATGTCCCAAAAACCTTTTTGCAGTCTGAAAGGGGCATTAACCCGCATCCTAGACCCCTGAAATTCCTAAAAATATTTATGGCCCGAAAAATGCATCCTACACCCCTGAAAGTTCAGAAAATGTTGGCAGCCCAAAAAAGGCCTTAAAATGCATCTTATTCCTCTAAAAATCTTGATAACTTTGGAGGCCCAAAAAAACGGGTTTACAGGCATCCTAGACCCCCTAAAGTCCAGAAAATGTTGGTGGCCCAAAAACTGTGTCAGAGAGCTCTGAAAGTCCCAAAAACATTTCCAGCCTGAAAAGGGCATTAATCCGCATCCGAGACCCCTGAAATTCACAAAACCTTTTTGGCCGAATAATGCATCCTACACCCATGAAAGTTCAGAAAATGTTGGCAGCCCAAAAAAGGCCTTAAATGCCTCTTAGGCCTACAAAAATGTAGAAAACTTTACAGGCCCAAAAAAGCGGTTTACAGGCATCATAGACCCCCTAAAGTCCAGAAAATGTTGGTGCCCAAAAACGGTGTCAGAGAGCTCTGAATGTCCCAAAAACATTTGCAACCTGAAAAGGGCATTAACCCGCATCCTAGACCCCTTAAATTCCCAAAAACATTTTTGGCCCGAAAAATGCATCCTACACCCCTGAAAGTACAAAAAATGTTGGCAGCCCAAAAAAAGACCTTAAAATGCATCTTATTCCTGCAATAAACTTGAAAACTTTGGAGGCCCAAAAAAGGGGTTTGCAGGCATCCTAGACCCCCTAAAGTCCAGAAAATCTTGGTGGCCCAAAAACTGTGTCAGAGAGCTCTGAATTTTCCAAAACCATTTGCAATCTGAAAAGGGCATTAACCCGCATGCTAGACCCCTGAAATTCCCCAAAATATTTTGGGCACGAAAAATGCATCCTACACCCCTGAAAGTTCAGAAAATTTTGGCAGCCCAAAAAAGGCTTTAAATGCCTCTTAGGCCTACAAAAATGTAGGAAACTTTAGAGGCTCAAAAAAGGGGTTTACAGGCATCCTAGACCCCCTAAAGTCCAGAAAATGTTGGTGCCCAAAAACGGTGTCAGAGAGCTCTGAATGTCCCAAAAACATGTGCAGCCTGAAAAGGGCATTAACCCACATCCTAAACCCCTGAAAATCCCAAAAACATTTTTGGCCCGAAAAATGCACCCTACACCCCTGAAAGTTCAGAAAATGTTGGCAGCACAAAAAAGCCTTAAGCCTGTTAGGCCTACAAAAATGTTGAAACATTTGGAGGCCCAAAAAAGGGGTTTACAGGCATCCTAGACCCCCTAAAGTCCAGAAAATGTTGGTGGCCCAAAAACTATGTCAGAGAGCTCTGGATGTCCCAAAAACCTTTTTGCAGTCTGAAAGGGGCATTAACCCGCATCCTAGACCCCTGAAATTCCTAAAAATATTTATGGCCCGAAAAATGCATCCTACACCCCTGAAAGTTCAGAAAATGTTGGCAGCCCAAAAAAGGCCTTAAAATGCATCTTATTCCTCTAAAAATCTTGATAACTTTGGAGGCCCAAAAAAACAGGTTTACAGGCATCCTAGACCCCCTAAAGTCCAGAAAATGTTGGTGGCCCAAAAACTGTGTCAGAGAGCTCTGAAAGTCCCAAAAACATTTTCAGCCTGAAAAGGGCATTAATCCGCATCCTAGACCCCTGAAATTCACAAAACCTTTTTGGCCGAATAATGCATCCTACACCCATGAAAGTTCAGAAAATGTTGGCAGCCCAAAAAAGGCCTTAAATGCCTCTTAGGCCTACAAAAATGTAGAAAACTTTAGAGGCCCAAAAAAGCGGTTTATAGGCATCATAGACCCCCTAAAGTCCAGAAAATGTTGGTGCCCAAAAACGGTGTCAGAGAGCTCTGAATGTCCCAAAAACATTTGCAACCTGAAAAGGGCATTAACCCGCATCCTAGACCCCTTAAATTCCCCAAAATATTTTGGGCACGAAAAATGCATCCTACACCCCTGAAAGTTCAGAAAATGTTGGCAGCCCAAAATATGCCTTAAAATGCATCTTATTCCTGCAATACACTTGAAAACTTTTGAGGCCCAAAAAAGGGGTTTTACAGGCATGCTAGACCCCCTAAAGTCCAGAAAATGTTGGTGGCCCAAAAATTGTGTCAGAGAGCTCTGAATTTCCCAAAACCATTTGCAGTCTGAAAAGGGCATTAACCTGCATGCTAGACCCCTGAAATTCCCCAAAATATTTTGGGCACGAAAAATGCATCCTACACCCCTGAAAGTTCAGAAAATGTTGGCAGCCCAAAAAAGGCCTTAAATGCCTCTTAGGCCTACAAAAATGTAGAAAACTTTAGAGGCCCAAAAAAGCGGTTTATAGGCATCATAGACCCCCTAAAGTCCAGAAAATGTTGGTGCCCAAAAACGGTGTCAGAGAGCTCTGAATGTCCCAAAAACATTTGCAACCTGAAAAGGGCATTAACCCGCATCCTAGACCCCTTAAATTCCCCAAAATATTTTGGGCACGAAAAATGCATCCTACACCCCTGAAAGTTCAGAAAATGTTGGCAGCCCAAAATATGCCTTAAAATGCATCTTATTCCTGCAATACACTTGAAAACTTTTGAGGCCCAAAAAAGGGGTTTTACAGGCATACTAGACCCCCTAAAGTCCAGAAAATGTTGGTGGCCCAAAAATTGTGTCAGAGAGCTCTGAATTTCCCAAAACCATTTGCAGTCTGAAAAGGGCATTAACCTGCATGCTAGACCCCTGAAATTCCCCAAAATATTTTGGGCACGAAAAATGCATCCTACACCCCTGAAAGTTCAGAAAATGTTGGCAGCCCAAAAAAGGATTTAAATGCCTCTTAGGCCTACAAAAATGTAGAAAACTTTAGAGGCCCGAAAAAGGGGTTTACAGGCATCGTAGACCCCCTAAAGTCCAGAAAATGTTGTTGCCCAAAAACGGTGTCAGAGAGCTCTGAATGTCCCAAAAACATTTGCAGTCTAAAAAGGGCATTAACACGCATCCTAGACCCCTTAAATTCCCAAAAATATTTTTGTGCCCATAAAATGCATCCTACACCCCTTAAAATTCAGAAAATGTTGGCAGCCCAAAAAAAGCCTTAAATGCCTCTTAGGCCTACAAAAATGTAGAAAACTTTAGAGGCCCAAAAAAGGGGTTTACAGGCATCCTAGACCCCCTAAAGTCCAGAAAATGTTGTTGCCCAAAAACGGTGTCAGAGAGCTCTGAATGTCCCAAAAACATTTGCAGCATGAAAAAGGCATTAACCCGCATCCTAGATCCCTTAAATTCCCAAAGACATTTTTGCCCCGAAAAATGCATCTTATATCCCTGCAAGTTCAGAAAATGTTGGCAGCACAAAAAACCCTTAAAATACATATTAGGCCTGCAAAAATGTAGAAAACTTTAGAGGCCCAAAAAAGGGGTTTACAGGCATCGTAGACCCCCTAAAGTCCAGAAAATGTTGGTGCCCAAAAACGGTGTCAGAGAGCTCTGAATGTCCCAAAAACATTTGCAGCATGAAAAAGGCATTAACCCGCATCCTAGATCCCTTAAATTCCCAAAGACATTTTTGCCCCGAAAAATGCATCTTATATCCCTGCAAGTTCAGAAAATGTTGGCAGCACAAAAAAGGCCTTAAAATACATATTAGGCCTGCAAAAATGTAGAAAACTTTAGAGGCCCAAAAAAGGGGTTTACAGGCATCCTAGACCCCCTAAAGTCCAGAAAATGTTGGCAGCCCAGAAATTGCTTTAAAATACTTAAAATACATCTTATTCCTGGAATAATCTTGAAAACTTTGGTGGCCCAAAAAAGGGGTTTACAGGCATCCTAGACCCCTTAAAGTCCAGAAAATGTTGGTGGCCCAAAAACTGTGTCAGAGAGCTCTGAATGTCCCAAAACCCTTTTTGCAGTCTGAAAGGGGCATTAACCCGCATCCTAGACCCCTGAAATTCCTTAAAATATTTATGGCCCGAAAAATGCATCCTACACCCCTGAAAGTTCAGAAAATGTTGGCAGCCCAAAAAAAGGCCTTAAAATGCATCTTATTCCTGCAATAATCTTGAAAACTTTGGAGGCCCAAAAAAGGGGTTACAGGCATCCTAGACTCCCTACATTCCAGAAAATGTTGGTTGCCCAAAAACTGTGTCAGAGAGCTCTGAATTTCCCAAAACCATTTGCAGTCTGAAAAGGGCATTAACCCGCATGCTAGACCCCTGAAATTCCCCAAAATATTTTGGGCTCGAAAAATGCATCCTACACCCCTGAAAGTTCAGAAAATGTTGGCAGCCCAAAAAATGCCTTAAAATGCATCTTATTCCTGCAATAAACTTGAAAACTTTGGAGGCCCAAAAACTGTGTCGGAGAGCTCTGAATGTCCCAAAAACATTTGCAGCCTGAAAAGAGCATTAACCCGCATCCTAGACCCCTTAAATTCTCCAAAATATTTTTGGCCCGTAAAATGCATCCTACACCCCTGCAAGTTCAGAAAATGTTGGCAGCACAAAAAAGGCCTTAAAATACATATTAGGCCTGCTAAAATGTGGAAAACTTTAGAGGCCCAAAAAAGGGGTTTACAGGCATCCTAGACCCCATAAAGTCCAGAAAATGTTGGTGGCCCAAAAACTGTGTCAAGGAGCTCTGAATGTCCCAAAACCCCCTTTGCAGTCTGAAAGGGGCATTTTCCCACATCCTAGACCCCTGAAATTCCTAAAAACATTTATGGCCCGAAAAATGCATCCTACACCCCTGAAAGTTCAGAAAATGTTGGAAGCCCAAAAAAAGGCCTTAAAATGCATCTTATTCCTGCAATAATCTTGAAAACTTTGGAGGCCCAAAAAAGGGGTTACAGGCATCCTAGACTCCCTACATTCCAGAAAATGTTGGTTGCTCAAAAACTGTGTCAGAGAGCTCTGAATTTCCCAAAAACATTTGCAGTCTGAAAAGGGCATTAACCCGCATGCTAGACCCCTGAAATTCCCCAAAATATTTTGGGCACGAAAAATGCATCCTACACCCCTGAAAGTTCAGAAAATGTTGGCAGCCCAAAAAAGGCCTTAAATGCCTCTTAGGCCTACAAAAATGTAGAAAACTTTAGAGGCCCAGAAAAGGGTTTTACAGGCATCCTAGACCCCATAAAGTGAAGAAAATGTTGTTGCCCAAAAACGGTGTCAGAGAGCTCTGAATGTCCCAAAAACATTTGCAGCATGAAAAGGGCATTAACCTGCATCCTAGATCCCTTAAATTCCCAAAGACATTTTTGCCCTGAAAAATGCATCCTACATCCCTGCAAGTTCAGAAAATGTTGGCAGCACAAAAAAGGCCTTAAAATACATATTAGGCTTGCAAAAATGTAGAAAACTTTAGAGGTCCAAAAAAGGGGTTTACAGGCATCGTAGACCCCCTAAAGTCCAGAAAATGTTGGTGCCCAAAAACGGTGTCAGAGAGCTCTGAATGTCCCAAAAACATTTGCAGCCTGAAAAGGGCATTAACCCGCATCCTAGACCCCTGAAATTCCTAAAAACATTTATGGCCCGAAAAATGCATCCTACACCCCTGAAAGTTCAGAAAATGTTGGCAGCCCAAAAAATGCCTTAAAATGCATTTTATTCCTGCAATAAACTTGAAAACTTTGGAGGCCCAAAAACTGTGTCAGAGAGCTCTGAATGTCCCAAAAACCTTTGCAGCCTGAAAAGAGCATTAACCCGCATCCTAGACCCCTTAAATTCCCCAAAATATTTTTGGCCCGAAAAATGCATCCTACACCCCTGAAAGTTCAGAAAATGTTGGCAGCACAAAAAAGGCCTTAAAATACATATTAGGCCTGCAAAAATGTAGGAAACTTTAGAGGCCCAAAAAAGGGGTTTACAGGCATCCTAGACCCCCTAAAGTCCAGAAAATGTTGGTGCCCAAAAACGGTGTCAGAGAGCTCTGAATGTCCCAAAAACATTTGTAGCCTGAAAAGAGCATTAACCCACATCCTAGACCCCTTAAATTCCCCAAAATATTTTTGGCCCGAAAAATGCATCCTACACCCCTGAAAGTTCAGAAAATGTTGGCAGCACAAAAAAGGCCTTAAAATACATATTAGGCCTGCAAAAATGTAGAAAACTTTAGAGACCCAAAAAAGGGGTTTACAGGCATCCTAGACCCCCTAAAGTCCAGAAAATGTTGGTGGCCAAAAAACTGTGTCAGAGAGCTCTGAATGTCCCAAAACCCTTTTTGCAGTCTGAAAGGGGCATTAACCCGCATCCTAGACCCCTGAAATTCCTAAAAACATTTATGGCCCGAAAAATGCATCCTACACCCCTGAAAGTTCAGAAAATGTTGGCAGCCCAAAAAAAGGCCTTAAAATGCATCTTATTCCTGTAATAATCTTGAAAACTTTGGAGGCCCAAAAATAGGGGTTACAGGCATCCTAGACTCCCTACATTCCAGAAAATGTTGGTTGCTCAAAAACTGTGTCAGAGAGCTCTGAATTTCCCAAAACCATTTGCAGTCTGAAAAGGGCATTAACCCGCATGCTAGACCCCTGAAATTCCCCAAAATATTTTGGGCACAAAAAATGCATCCTACACCCCCGAAAGTACAGAAAATGTTGGCAGCCCAAAAAAGGCCTTAAATGCCTCTTAGGCCTACAAAAATGTAGAAAACTTTAGAGGCCCAAAAAAGGGGTTTACAAGCACCCTAGACCCCATAAAGTGAAGAAAATGTTGTTGCCCAAAAACGGTGCCAGAGAGCTCTGAATGTCCCAAAAACATTTGCAGCATGAAAAGGGCACTAACCCGCATCCTAGATCCCTTAAATTCCCAAAGACATTTTTGCCCCGAAAAATGCATCCTACATCCCTGCAAGTTCAGAAAATGTTGGCAGCCCAAAATATGCCTGAAAAAGCATCTTATTCCTGCAATGCACTTGAAAACTTTTGAGGCTCAAAAAAGGGGTTTTACAAGCATTCTAGACCCCCTAAAGTCCAGAAAATGTTGGTGGCCCAAAAATTGTGTCAGAGAGCTCTGAATTTCCCAAAACCATTTGCAGTCTGAAAAGGGCATTAACCCGCATGCTAGACCCCTTAAATTCCCAAAAATATTTTTGTGCCCATAAAATGCATCCTACACCCCTTAAAATTCAGAAAATGTTGGCAGCCAAATAAAAGCCTTAAATGCCTCTTAGGCCTACAAAAATGTAGAAAACTTTAGAGGCCCAAAAAAGGGGTTTACAGGCATCCTAGACCCCCTAAAGTCCAGAAAATGTTGTTGCCCAAAAACGGTGTCAGAGAGCTCTGAATGTCCCAAAAACATTTGCAGCATGAAAAAGGCATTAACCCGCATCCTAGATCCCTTAAATTCCCAAAGACATTTTTGCCCCGAAAAATGCATCTTATATCCCTGCAAGTTCAGAAAATGTTGGCAGCACAAAAAACCCTTAAAATACATATTAGGCCTGCAAAAATGTAGAAAACTTTAGAGGCCCAAAAAAGGGGTTTACAGGCATCGTAGACCCCCTAAAGTCCAGAAAATGTTGGTGCCCAAAAACGGTGTCAGAGAGCTCTGAATGTCCCAAAAACATTTGCAGCCTGAAAAGGGCATTAACCCGCATGCTAGACCCCTGAAATTCCCCAAAATATTTTGGGCACGATAAATGCATCCTACACCCCTGAAAGTTCAGAAAATGTTGGCAGCCCAAAAAAAGGCCTTAAATGCCTCTTAGGCCTACAAAAATGTAGAAAACTTTAGAGGCACAAAAAAGGGGTTTACAGGCACTGTACACCCCGTAAAGTCCAGAAAATGTTGGTGCCCAAAAACGGTGTCAGAGAGCTCTGAATGTCCCAAAAACATTTGCAGCCTGAAAAGGGCATTAACCCGCATCCTAGACTTGTTAAATTCCCAGAAACATTTTTGCCCTGAAAAATGCATCTTACATCCGTGCAAGTTCAGAAAATGTTGGCAGCACATAAAAAGCCTTAAAATACATATTAGGCCTGCAAAAATGTAGAAAACTTTAGAGGCCCAAAAAAGGTGTTTACAGGCGTCCTTGACCCCCTAAAGTCCAGAAAATGTTGGTGCCCGAAAATGGTGACAGAGAGCTCGGAATGTCCCAAAAACATTTGCAGCCTGAAAAGGGCATTAACCCGCATCCTAGACCCCTTAAATTCCCAAAAAACATTTTTGGCTCGAAAAATGCATCCTACACCCCTGAAAGTTCAGAAAATTTTGGCAGCCCAAAAAAGGCTTTAAATGCCTCTTAGGACCACAAAAATTTAGGAAACTTTAGAGGCCCAACAAATGGGTTTACAGGCATCCTAGACCCCCTAAAGTCCAGAAAATGTTGGTGCCCAAAAACTGTGTCAGAGAGCTCTGAATGTCCCAAAACATTTGCAGCCTGAAAAGGGCATTAACCCGCATGCTAGACCCCTGAAATTCCCAAAATATTTTGGGCACGAAAAATGCATTCTACACCCCTGAAAGTTCAGAAAATGTTGGCAGCCCAAAAAAGGCCTTAAATGCCTCTTAGGCCTACAAAAATGTAGAAACCTTTAGAGGCACAAAAAAGGGGTTTACAGGCATCGTAGACCCCCTAAAGTCCAGAATATGGTGGTGCCCAAAAACTGTGTCAGAGACCTCTGAACGTCCCAAAAACATTTGCAGTCTGAAAAGGGCAATAACTGGCATGCTAGGCCCCTGAAATTCCCCAAAATATTTTTGCCCGAAAAATGCATTCTACACCCCTGAAAGTTCAGAAAATGTTGGCAGCCCAAAAAAGGCCTTAAATGCCTCTTAGGCCTACAAAAATGTAGAAACCTTTAGAGGCAGAAAAAAGGGGTTTACAGGCATCGTAGACCCCCTAAAGTCCAGAATATGGTGGTGCCCAAAAACTGTGTCAGAGACCTCTGAACGTCCCAAAAACATTTGCAGTCTGAAAAGGGCAATAACTGGCATACTAGGCCCTTGAAATTCCCCAAAATATTTTTGCCCCGAAAAATGCATTCTACACCCCTGAAAGTTCAGAAAATGTTGGCAGCCCAAAAAATGCCTTAAAATGCATTTTATTCCTGCAATAAACTTGAAAACTTTGGAGGCCCAAAAACTGTGTCAGAGAGCTCTGAATGTCCCAAAAACCTTTGCAGCCTGAAAAGAGCATTAACCCGCATCCTAGACCCCTTAAATTCCCCAAAATATTTTTGGCCCGAAAAATGCATCCTACACCCCTGAAAGTTCAGAAAATGTTGGCAGCACAAAAAAGGCCTTAAAATACATATTAGGCCTGCAAAAATGTAGGAAACTTTAGAGGCCCAAAAAAGGGGTTTACAGGCATCCTAGACACCCTAAAGTCCAGAAAATGTTGGTGCCCAAAAACGGTGTCAGAGAGCTCTGAATGTCCCAAAAACATTTGTAGCCTGAAAAGGGCATTAACCCACATCCTAAACCCCCTAAAATTCCCAAAAACATTTTTGGCCCGAAAAATGCATCCTACACCCCTGAAAGTTCAGAAAATGTTGGCAGCCCAAAAAAGGCCTTAAAATGCATCTTATTCCTCTAAAAATCTTGATAACTTTGGAGGCCCAAAAAAACGGGTTTACAGGCATCCTAGACCCCCTAAAGTCCAGAAAATGTTGGTGGCCCAAAAACTGTGTCAGAGAGCTCTGAAAGTCCCAAAAACATTTGCAGCCTGAAAAGGGCATTAATCCGCATCCTAGACCCCTGAAATTCACAAAACTTTTTGGCCGAATAATGCATCCTACACCCCTGAAAGTTCAGAAAATGTTGGAAGCCCAAAAAAGGCCTTAAATGCCTCTTAGGCCTACAAAAATGTAGAAAACTTTAGAGGCCCAAAAAAGCGGTTTACAGGCATCCTAGACCCCTGAAATTCACAAAAAAATCTTTTTGGCCGAATAATGCATCCCACACCCCTGAAAGTTCAGAAAATGTTGGCAGCCCAAAAAAAGACCTTAAAATGCATCTTATTCCTGCAATAAACTTGAAAACTTTGGAGGCCCAAAAAAGGGGTTTGCAGGCATGCTAGACCCCCTAAAGTCCAGAAAATGTTGGTGGCCCAAAAATTGTGTCAGAGAGCTCTGAATTTCACCAAAACCATTTGCAGTCTGAAAAGGGCACTAACCCGCATGCTAGACCCCTGAAATTCCCCAAAATATTTTGTGCCCATAAAATGCATCCTACACCCCTTAAAATTCAGAAAATGTTGGCAGCCCAAAAAAAGCCTTAAATGCCTCTTAGGCCTACAAAAATGTAGAAAACTTTAGAGGCATAAAAAAGGGGTTTAGAGGCACTGTACACCCCCTAAAGTCCAGAAAATGTTGGTGCCCAAAAACGGTGTCAGAGAGCTCTGAATGTCCTAAAAACATTTGCAGCCTGAAAAGAGCATTAACCCGCATCCTAGACCCCTTAAATTCCCCAAAATATTTTTGGCCCGAAAAATGCATCCTACACCCCTGAAAGTTCAGAAAATGTTGGCAGCACAAAAAACCCTTAAAATACATATTAGGCCTGCAAAAATGTAGAAAACTTTAGAGGCCCAAAAAAGGGGTTTACAGGCATCGTAGACCCCCTAAAGTCCAGAAAATGTAGGTGCCCAAAAACGGTGTCAGGGAGCTCTGAATGTCCCAAAAACATTTGCAGCCTGAAAAGGGCATTAACCCGCATGCTAGACCCCTGAAATTCCCCAAAATATTTTGGGCACGATAAATGCATCCTACACCCCTGAAAGTTCAGAAAATTTTGGCAGCCCAAAAAAAGGCCTTAAATGCCTCTTAGGCCTACAAAAATGTAGAAAACTTTAGAGGCACAAAAAAGGGGTTTACAGGCACTGTACACCCCGTAAAGTCCAGAAAATGTTGGTGCCCAAAAACGGTGTCAGAGAGCTCTGAATGTCCCAAAAACATTTGCAGCCTGAAAAGGGCATTAACCCGCATCCTAGACTCGTTAAATTCCCAGAAACATTTTTGCCCTGAAAAATGCATCTTACATCCCTGCAAGTTCAGAAAATGTTGGCAGCACATAAAAAGCCTTAAAATACATATTAGGCCTGCAAAAATGTAGAAAACTTTAGAGGCCCAAAAAAGGTGTTTACAGGCGTCCTAGACCCCCTAAAGTCCAGAAAATGTTGGTGCCCGAAAATGGTGACAGAGAGCTCGGAATGTCCCAAAAACATTTGCAGCATGAAAAGGGCATTAACCCGCATCCTAGATCCCTTAAATTCCCCAAAATATTTTTGGCCCGAAAAATGCATCCTACACCCCTGAAAGTTCAGAAAATGTTGGCAGCACAAAAAAGGCCTTAAAATACATATTAGGCCTGCAAAAATGTAGAAAATTTTAGAGACCCAAAAAAGGGGTTTACAGGCATCCTAGACCCCCTAAAGTCCAGAAAATGTTGGTGGCCAAAAAACTGTGTCAGAGAGCTCTGAATGTCCCAAAACCCTTTTTGCAGTCTGAAAGGGGCATTAACCCGCAACCTAGACCCCTGAAATTCCTAAAAACATTTATTGCCCGAAAAATGCATCCTACACCCCTGAAAGTTCAGAAAATGTTGGCAGCCCAGAAAAAGGCCTTAAAATGCATCTTATGCCTGTAATAATCTTGAAAACTTTGGAGGCCCAAAAATAGGGGTTACAGGCATCCTAGACTCCCTACATTCCAGAAAATGTTGGTTGCTCAAAAACTGTGTCAGAGAGCTCTGAATTTCCCAAAACCATTTGCAGTCTGAAAAGTGCATTAACCCGCATGCTAGACCCCTGAAATTCCCCAAAATATTTTGGGCACCAAAAATGCATCCTACACCCCCGAAAGTACAGAAAATGTTGGCAGCCCAAAAAAGGCCTTAAATGCCTCTTAGGCCTACAAAAATGTAGAAAACTTTAGAGGCCCAAAAAAGGGGTTTACAAGCACCCTAGACCCCATAAAGTGAAGAAAATGTTGTTGCCCAAAAACGGTGCCAGAGAGCTCTGAATGTCCCAAAAACATTTGCAGCATGAAAAGGGCATTAACCCGCATCCTAGATCCCTTAAATTCCCAAAGACATTTTTGCCCCGAAAAATACATCCTACATCCCTGCAAGTTCAGAAAATGTTGGCAGCCCAAAATATGCCTGAAAATGCATCTTATTCCTGCAATACACTTGAAAACTTTTGAGGCCCAAAAAAGGGGTTTTACAGGCATGCTAGACCCCCTAAAGTCCAGAAAATGTTGGTGGCCCAAAAATTGTGTCAGAGAGCTCTGAATTTCCCAAAACCATTTGCAGTCTGAAAAGGGCATTAACCCGCATGCTAGACCCCTGAAATTCCCCAAAATATTTTGGGCACGAAAAATGCATCCTACACCCCTGAAAGTTCAGAAAATGTTGGCAGCCCAAAAAAGGATTTAAATGCCTCTTAGGCCTACAAAAATGTAGAAAACCTTAGAGGCCCAAAAAAGGGGTTTACAGGCATCGTAGACCCCCTAAAGTCCAGAAAATGTTGTTGCCCAAAAACGGTATCAGAGAGCTCTGAATGTCCCAAAAACATTTGCAGCCTAAAAAGGGCATTAACACGCATCCTAGACCCCTTAAATTCCCAAAAATATTTTTGTGCCCATAAAATGCATCCTACACCCCTTAAAATTCAGAAAATGTTGGCAGCCCAAAAAAAGCCTTAAATGCCTCTTAGGCCTACAAAAATGTAGAAAACTTTAGAGGCACAAAAAAGGGGTTTACAGGCATCCTAGACCCCCTAAAGTCCAGAAAATGTTGTTGCCCAAAAACGGTGTCAGAGAGCTCTGAATGTCCCAAAAACATTTGCAGCATGAAAAAGGCATTAACCCGCATCCTAGATCCCTTAAATTCCCAAAGACATTTTTGCCCCGAAAAATGCATCTTATATCCCTGCAAGTTCAGAAAATGTTGGCAGCACAAAAAACCCTTAAAATACATATTAGGCCTGCAAAAATGTAGAAAACTTTAGAGGCCCAAAAAAGGGGTTTACAGGCATCGTAGACCCCCTAAAGTCCAGAAAATGTTGGTGCCCAAAAACGGTGTCAGAGAGCTCTCAATGTCCCAAAAACATTTGCAGCCTGAAAAGGGCATTAACCCGCATGCTAGACCCCTGAAATTCCCCAAAATATTTTGGGCACGATAAATGCATCCTACACCCCTGAAAGTTCAGAAAATGTTGGCAGCCCAATAAAAGGCCTTAAATGCCTCTTAGGCCTACAAAAATGTAGAAAACTTTAGAGGCACAAAAAAGGGGTTTACAGGCACTGTACACCCCCTAAAGTCCAGAAAATGTTGGTGCCCAAAAACGGTGTCAGAGAGCTCTGAATGTCCCAAAAACATTTGCAGCCTGAAAAGGGCATTAACCCGCATACTAGACCCCTGAAATTCCCCAAAATATTTTGGGCATGAAAAATGCATCCTACACCCCTGAAAGTTCAGAAAATGTTGGCAGCCCAACATTAAATGCCTCTTAGGCCTACAAAAATGTAGAAACCTTTAGAGGCACAAAAAAGGGGTTTACAGGCATCGTAGACCCCCTAAAGTCCAGAATATGTTGGTGCCCAAAAACTGTGTCAGAGAGCTCTGAACGTCCCAAAAACATTTGCAGTCTGAAAAGGGCAATAACTGGCATGCTAGGCCCCTGAAATTCCCCAAAATATTTTTTCCCCCGAAAAATGCATCCTACACCCCTGAAAGTTCAGAAAATGTTGGCAGCCCAAAAAATGCCTTAAAATGCATCTTATTCCTGCAATAAACTTGAAAACTTTGGAGGCCCAAAAACTGTGTCAGAGAGCTCTGAATGTCCCAAAAACCTTTGCAGCCTGAAAAGAGCATTAACCCGCATCCTAGACCCGTTAAATTCCCCAAAATATTTTTGGCCCGAAAAATGCATCCTACACCCCTGAAAGTTCAGAAAATGTTGGCAGCACAAAAAAGGCCTTAAAATACATATTAGGCCTGCAAAAATGTAGGAAACTTTAGAGGCCCAAAAAAGGGGTTTACAGGCATCCTAGACCCCCTAAAGTCCAGAAAATATTGGTGCCCAAAAACGGTGTCAGAGAGCTCTGAATGTCCCAAAAACCTTTTTGCAGTCTGAAAGGGGCATTAACCCGCATCCTAGACCCCTGAAATTCCTAAAAATATTTATGGCCCGAAAAATGCATCCTACACCCCTGAAAGTTCAGAAAATGTTGGCAGCCCAAAAAAGGCCTTAAAATGCATCTTATTCCTCTAAAAATCTTGATAACTTTGGAGGCCCAAAAAAACGGGTTTACAGGCATCCTAGACCCCCCTAAAGTCCAGAAAATGTTGGTGCCCAGAAACGGTGTCAGAGAGCTCTGAATGTCCCAAAAACATTTGCAACCTGAAAAGGGCATTAACCCGCATCCTAGACCCCTTAAATTCCCAAAAACATTTTTGGCTCGAAAAATGCATCCTACACCCCTGAAAGTTCAGAAAATGTTGGCAGCCCAAAAATGCCTTAAAATACATCTTATTCCTGCAATAATCTTGAGAACTTTGGAGGCCCAAAAAAGGGGGTTACAGGCATCCTAGACCCCCTAAAGTCCAGAAAATGTTGGTGGCCCAAAAACTGTGTCAGAGAGCTCTGAATTTCCCAAAACCATTTGCAGTCTGAAAAGGGCATTAACCCGCATGCTAGACCCCTGAAATTCCCCAAAATATTTTGGGCACGAAAAATGCATCCTACACCCCTGAAAGTTCCGAAAATGTTGGCAGCCCAAAAAAAGGCCTTGAATGCCTCTTAGGCCTACAAAAATGTAGAAAACTTTGGAGGCCCCAAAAAAGGGGTTTACAGGCATCGTAGACCCCCTAAAGTCCAGAAAATTTTGGTGCCCAAAAACGGTGTCAGAGAGCTCTGAATGTCCCAAAAACATTTGCAGCCTGAAAAGGGCTTTAACCCGCATCCTAGACCCCTTAAATTCCCAAAAATATTTTTGGCCCGAAAAATGCATCCTACACCCCTGAAAGTTCAGAAAATGTTGGCAGCCCAATAAAGCCTTAAATGCCTCTTAGGCCTACACAAATGTAGAAAACTTTAGAGGCCCAAAAAAGGGGTTTACAGGCATCGTAGACCCACTAAAGTCCAGAAAATGTTGGTGCCCAAAAACTGTGTCAGAGAGCTCTGAATGTCCCAAAACCCTTTTTGCAGTCTGAAAGGGGCATTAACCCGAATCCTAGAGCCCTGAAAGTCCTAAAAACTTTTATGGCCCGAAAAATGCATCCTACACCCCTGAAAGTACAAAAAATGTTGGCAGCCCAAAAAAAGGCCTTAAAATGCATCTTATTCCTGCAATAAACTTGAAAACTTTGGAGGCCCAAAAAAGGGGTTTGCAGGCATCCTAGACCCCCTAAAGTCCAGAAAATGTTGGTGGCCCAAAAACTGTGTCAGAGAGCTCTGAATTTCCCAAAACCATTTGCAGTCTGAAAAGGGCATTAACCCGCATGCTAGACCCCTGAAATTCCCCCAAAACATTTTGGGCACGAAAAATGCATCCTACACCCCTGAAAGTTCAGAAAATGTTGGCAGCCCAAAAAAGGCCTTAAATGCCTCTTAGGCCTACAAAAATGTAGAAAACTTTAGAGGCACAAAAAAGGGGTTTACAGGCATCCTAGACCCCATAAAGTCTAGAAAATGTTGGTGGCCCAAAAAACTGTTTCAAGGATCTCTGAATTCCCCAAAACCATTTGCAGTCTGAAAAGGGCATTGACCTGCATGCTAGACCCCTAAAAATCCCCAAAAGATTTTAGGCCCGAAAAATGTATTCTACACCCTTGAAAGTTCAGAAAATGTTGGCAGCCCAAAAACTGTGTCAGAGAGCTCTGAATGTCCCAAAACCCTTTTTGCAGTCTGAAAGGGGCATTAACCCGAATCCTAGAGCCCTGAAAGTCCTAAAAACTTTTATGGCCCGAAAAATGCATCCTACACCCCTGAAAGTACAAAAAATGTTGGCAGCCCAAAAAAATGCCTTAAATGCATCTTATTCCTGCAATAATCTTGAAAACTTTGGAGGCCCCAAAAAAGGGGTTTACAGGCATCGTAGACCCCCTAAAGTCCAGAAAATTTTGGTGCCCAAAAACGGTGTCAGAGAGCTCTGAATGTCCCAAAAACATTTGCAGCCTGAAAAGGGCTTTAACCCACATCCTAGACCCCTTAAATTCCCAAAAATATTTTTGGCCCGTAAAATGCATCCCACACCCCTGAAAGTTCAGAAAATGTTGGCAGCCCAATAAAGGCCTTAAATGCCTCTTAGGCCTACAAAAATGTAGAAAACTTTAGAGGCCCAAAAAAGTGGTTTACAAGCATCGTAGACCCCCTAAAGTCCAGAAACTGTTGGTGCCCAAAAACTGTGTCAGATAGCTCTGAATGTCCCAAAACCCTTTTTGCAGTCTGAAAGGGGCATTAACCCGCATCCTAGACCCCTGAAAGTCCTAAAAACCTTTATGGCCCGAAAAATGCATCCTACACCCCTGAAAGTACAAAAAATGTTGGCAGCCCAAAAAAAGGCCTTAAAATGCATCTTATTCCTGCAATAAACTTGAAAACTTTGGAGGCCCAAAAAAGGGGTTTACAGGCATCCTAGACTCCTAACGTCCAGAAAATGTTGGTGGCCCAAAAACTGTGTCAGAGAGCTCTGAATTTCCCAAAACCATTTGCAGTCTGAAAAGGGCATTAACCCGCATGCTAGACCCCTGTAATTCCCCAAAATATTTTGGGCACGAAAAATGCATTCTACACCCCTGAAAGTTCAGAAAATGTTGGCAGCCCAAAAAAAGGCCTTGAATGCCTCTTAGGCCTACAAAAATGTAGAAAACTTTAGAGGCCCAAAAAATGCCTTAAAATGCATCTTATTCCTGCAATAATCTTGAAAACTTTGGAGGCCCCAAAAAAGGGGTTTACAGGCATCCTAGACTCCCTAAAGTCCAGAAAATGTTGGCGCCCAAAAATGGTAACAGAGAGCTCTGAATGTCCCAAAAACATTTGCAGCCTGAAAAGGGCATTAACCCGCATCCTAGACCCCTTAAATTCCCAAAAACATTTTTGGCTCGAAAAATGCATCCTACACCCCTGAAAGTTCAGAAAATGTTGGCAGCCTAAAATATGCCTTAAAATGCATCTTATTCCTGCAGTAAACTTGAAAACTTTTGAGGCCCAAAAAAGGGGTTTTACAGGCATGCTAGACCCCATAAAGTCCAGAAAATGTTGGTGGCCCAAAAACTGTGTCAGAGAGCTCTGAATTTCCCAAAACCATTTGCAGTCTGAAAAGGGCATTAACCCGCATGCTAGACCCCTGAAATTCCCCAAAATATTTTGGGCACGAAAAATGCATCCTACACCCCTGAAAGTTCAGAAAATATTGGCAGCCCAAAAAAGGCTTTAAATGCCTCTTAGGCCTACAAAAATGTAGAAAACTTTAGAGGCCCAAAAAAGGGGTTTACAGGCATCGTAGACCCCCTAAAGACCAGAAAATTTTGGTGCCCAAAAACTGTGTCAGAGAGCTCTGAATGTCCCAAAAACATTTGCAGCCTGAAAAGGGCTTTAACACGCATCCTAGACCCCTTAAATTCCCAAAAACATTTTTGGCTCGAAAAATTCATCCTACACCCCTGAAAGTTCAGAAAATTTTGGCAGCCCAATAAAGGCCTTAAATGCCTCTTAGGACTACAAAAATGTAGAAAACTTTAGAGGCCCAAAAAAGGGGTTTACAGGCATCGTAGACCCCCCTAAAGTCCAGAAAATGTTGGTGCCCAGAAACGGTGTCAGAGAGCTCTGAATGTCCCAAAAACATTTGCAACCTGAAAAGGGCATTAACCCGCATCCTAGACCCCTTAAATTCCCAAAAACATTTTTGGCTCGAAAAATGCATCCTACACCCCTGAAAGTTCAGAAAATGTTGGCAGCCCAAAAATGCCTTAAAATACATCTTATTCCTGCAATAATCTTGAGAACTTTGGAGGCCCAAAAAAGGGGGTTGCAGGCATCCTAGACCCCCTAAAGTCCAGAAAATGTTGGTGGCCCAAAAACTGTGTCAGAGAGCTCTGAATTTCCCAAAACCATTTGCAGTCTGAAAAGGGCATTAACCCGCATGCTAGACCCCTGAAATTCCCCAAAATATTTTGGGCACGAAAAATGCATCCTACACCCCTGAAAGTTCAGAAAATGTTGGCAGCCCAAAAAAAGGCCTTGAATGCCTCTTAGGCCTACAAAAATGTAGAAAACTTTGGAGGCCCCAAAAAAGGGGTTTACAGGCATCGTAGACCCCCTAAAGTCCAGAAAATTTAGGTGCCCAAAAACGGTGTCAGAGAGCTCTGAATGTCCCAAAAACATTTGCAGCCTGAAAAGGGCTTTAACCCGCATCCTAGACCCCTTAAATTCCCAAAAATATTTTTGGCCCGAAAAATACATCCTACACCCCTGAAAGTTCAGAAAATGTTGGCAGCCCAATAAAGGCCTTAAATGCCTCTTAGGCCTACACAAATGTAGAAAACTTTAGAGGCCCAAAAAGGGGTTTACAGGCATCGTAGACCCACTAAAGTCCAGAAAATGTTGGTGCCCAAAAACTGTGTCAGATAGCTCTGAATGTCCCAAAACCCTTTTTGCAGTCTGAAAGGGGCATTAACCCGCATCCTAGACCCCTGAAAGTCCTAAAAACCTTTATGGCCCGAAAAATGCATCCTACACCCCTGAAAGTACAAAAAATGTTGGCAGCCCAAAAAAAGGCCTTAAAATGCATCTTATTCCTGCAATAAACTTGAAAACTTTGGAGGCCCAAAAAAGGGGTTTGCAGGCATCCTAGACCCCCTAAAGTCCAGAAAATGTTGGTGGCCCAAAAACTGTGTCAGAGAGCTCTGAATTTCCCAAAACCATTTGCAGTCTGAAAAGGGCATTAACCCGCATGCTAGACCCCTGAAATTCCCCCAAAACATTTTGGGCACGAAAAATGCATCCTACACCCCTGAAAGTTCAGAAAATGTTGGCAGCCCAAAAAAAGGCCTTAAATGCCTCTTAGGCCTACAAAAATGTAGAAAACTTTAGAGGCACAAAAAAAGGGGTTTACAGGTATTGTAGACCCCCTAAAGTCCAGAAAATGTTGGTGCCCAAAAACGGTGTCAGAGAGCTCTGAATGTCCCAAAAACATTTGCAGCCTGAAAACGGCATTAACCCGCATCCTAGACCCGTTAAATTCCCAAAAACATTTTTACCCTGAAAAATGCATCCTACTTCCCTGCAATTTCAGAAAATGTTGGCAGCACAAAAAAGGCCTTAAAATACATATTAGGCCTGCAAAAATGTAGAAAACTTTAGAGGCCCAAAAAAGGGGTTTACAGGCATCCTAGACCCCATAAAGTCTAGAAAATGTTGGTGGCCCAAAAAACTGTTTCAAGGATCTCTGAATTCCCCAAAACCATTTGCAGTCTGAAAAGGGCATTGACCTGCATTCTAGACCCCTAAAAATCCCCAAAAGATTTTGGGCCCGAAAAATGTATTCTACACCCTTGAAAGTTCAGAAAATGTTGGCAGCCCAAAAAATGCCTTAAAATGCATCTTATTCCTGCAATAATCTTGAAAACTACGGAGGCCCCAAAAAAGGGGTTTACAGGCATCGTAGACCCCCTAAAGTCCAGAAAATTTTGGTGCCCAAAAACGGTGTCAGAGAGCTCTGAATGTCCCAAAAACATTTGCAGCCTGAAAAGGGCTTTAACCCGCATCCTAGACCCCTTAAATTCCCAAAAATATTTTTGGCCCGTAAAATGCATCCCACACCCCTGAAAGTTCAGAAAATGTTGGCAGCCCAATAAAGGGATTAAATGCGTCTTAGGCCTACAAAAATGTAGAAAACTTTAGAGGCCCAAAAAAGTGGTTTACAAGCATCGTAGACCCCCTAAAGTCCAGAAAATGTTGGTGCCCAAAAACTGTGTCAGATAGCTCTGAATGTCCCAAAACCCTTTTTGCAGTCTGAAAGGGGCATTAACCCGCATCCTAGACCCCTGAAAGTCCTAAAAACCTTTATGGCCCGAAAAATGCATCCTACACCCCTGAAAGTACAAAAAATGTTGGCAGCCCAAAAAAAGGCCTTAAAATGCATCTTATTCCTGCAATAAACTTGAAAACTTTGGAGGCCCAAAAAAGGGGTTTACAGCCATCCTAGACCCCTAAAGTCCAGAAAACGTTGGTGGCCCAAAAACTGTGTCAGAGAGCTCTGAATTTCCCAAAACCATTTGCAGTCTGAAAAGGGCATTAACCCGCATGCACCCCTGAAATTCCCCAAAATATTTTGGGCACGAAAAATGTATCCTACACCCCTGAAAGTTCAGAAAATATTGGCAGCCCAAAAAAGGCTTTAAATGCCTCTTAGGCCTACAAAAATGTAGAAAACTTTAGAGGCACAAAAAAGGGGTTTACAGGCATCGTAGTCCCCCTAAAGTCCAGAAAATGTTGGTGCCCAAAAACGGTGTCAGAGAGCTCTGAATGTCCCAAAAACATTTGCAGCCTGAAAAGGGCTTTCACCCGCACCCTAGACCCCTTAAATTCCCAAAAATATTTTTGGCCCGAAAAATGCATCCTACACCCCTGAAAGTACAAAAAATGTTGGCAGCCCAAAAAAAGGCCTTAAAATGCATCTTATTCCTGCAATAAACTTGAAAACTTTGGAGGCCCAAAAAAGGGGTTTGCAGGCATCCTAGACCCCCTAAAGTCCAGAAAATGTTGGTGGCCCAAAAACTGTATCAGAGAGCTCTGAATTTCCCAAAACCATTTGCAGTCTGAAAAGGGCATTAACCCGCATGCTAGACCCCTGAAATTCCCCCAAAACATTTTGGGCACGATAAATGCATCCTACACCCCTGAAAGTTCAGAAAATGTTGGCAGCCCAAAAAAAGGCCTTAAATGCCTCTTAGGCCTACAAAAATGTAGAAAACTTTAGAGGCACAAAAAAAGGGGTTTACAGGCATTGTAGACCCCCTAAAGTCCAGAAAATGTTGGTGCCCAAAAACGGTGTCAGAGAGCTCTGAATGTCCCAAAAATATTTGCAGCCTGAAAAGGGCATTAACCCGCATCCTAGACCCGTTAAACTCCCAAAAACATTTTTGCCCTGAAAAATGCATCCTACATCCCTGCAATTTCAGAAAATGTTGGCAGCACAAAAAAGGCCTTAAAATACATATTAGGCCTGCAAAAATGTAGAAAACTTTAGAGGCCCAAAAAAGGGGTTTACCGGCATCCTAGACCCCATAAAGTCTAGAAAATGTTGGTGGCCCAAAAAACTGTTTCAAGGATCTCTGAATTCCCCAAAACCATTTGCAGTCTGAAAAGGGCATTGACCTGAATGCTAGACCCCTAAAAATCCCCAAAATATTTTGGGCCCGAAAAATGTATTCTACACCGCTGAAAGTTCAGAAAATATTGGCAGCCCAAAAAAGGCTTTAAATGCCTCTTAGGCCTACAAAAATGTAGAAAACTTTGGAGGCCCCAAAAAAGGGGTTTACAGGCATCGTAGACCCCCTAAAGTCCAGGAAATGTTGGTGCCCAAAAACTGTGTCAGAGAGCTCTGAATGTCCCAAAACCCTTTTTGCAGTCTGAAAGGGGCATTAACCCGCATCCTAGACCCCTGAAATTCCTAAAAACATTTATGGCCCGAAAAATGCATCCTACACCCCTGAAAGTACAAAAAATGTTGGCAGCCCAAAAAAAGGCCTTAAAATGCATCTTATTCCTGCAATAAACTTGAAAACTTTGGAGGCCCAAAAAAGGGGTTTGCAGGCATCCTAGACCCCCTAAAGTCCAGAAAATGTTGGTGGCCCAAAAACTGTGTCAGAGAGCTCTGAATTTCCCAAAACCATTTGCAGTCTGAAAAGGGCATTAACCCGCATGCACCCCTGAAATTCCCCAAAATATTTTGGGCACGAAAAATGCATCCTACACCCCTGAAAGTTCAGAAAATGTTGGCAGCCCAAAAAAAGGCCTTAAATGCCTCTTAGGCCTACAAAAATGGAGAAAACTTTAGAGGCACAAAAAAAGGGGTTTACAGGCATTGTAGACCCCCTAAAGTCCAGAAAATGTTGGTGCCCAAAAACGGTGTCAGAGAGCTCTGAATGTCCCAAAAACATTTGCAGCCTGAAAAGGGCATTAACCCGCATCCTAGACCCGTTAAATTCACAAAAACATTTTTACCCTGAAAAATGCATCCTACTTCCCTGCAATTTCAGAAAATGTTGGCAGCACAAAAAAGGCCTTAAAATACATACTAGGCCTGCAAAAATGTAGAAAGCTTTAGAAGCCCAAAAAAGGGGTTTACAGGCATCCTAGACCCCATAAAGTCTAGAAAATGTTGGTGGCCCAAAAAACTGTTTCAAGGATCTCTGAATTCCCCAAAACCATTTGCAGTCTGAAAAGGGCATTGACCTGCATTCTAGACCCCTAAAAATCCCCAAAAGATTTTGGGCCCGAAAAATGTATTCTACACCCTTGAAAGTTCAGAAAATGTTGGCAGCCCAAAAAATGCCTTAAAATGCATCTTATTCCTGCAATAATCTTGAAAACTACGGAGGCCCCAAAAAAGGGTTTACAGGCATCGTAGACCCCCTAAAGTCCAGAAAATTTTGGTGCCCAAAAACGGTGTCAGAGAGCTCTGAATGTCCCAAAAACATTTGCAGCCTGAAAAGGGCTTTAACCCGCATCCTAGACCCCTTAAATTCCCAAAAATATTTTTGGCCCGTAAAATGCATCCCACACCCCTGAAAGTTCAGAAAATGTTGGCAGCCCAATAAAGGGATTAAATGCGTCTTAGGCCTATAAAAATGTAGAAAACTTTAGAGGCCCAAAAAAGTGGTTTACAAGCATCGTAGACCCCCTAAAGTCAAGAAAATGTTGGTGCCCAAAAACTGTGTCAGATAGCTCTGAATGTCCCAAAACCCTTTTTGCAGTCTGAAAGGGGCATTAACCCGCATCCTAGACCCCTGAAAGTCCTAAAAACCTTTATGGCCCGAAAAATGCATCCTACACCCCTGAAAGTACAAAAAATGTTGGCAGCCCAAAAAAAGGCCTTAAAATGCATCTTATTCCTGCAATAAACTTGAAAACTTTGGAGGCCTAAAAAAGGGGTTTACAGCCATCCTCGACCCCTAAAGTCCAGAAAATGTTGGTGGCCCAAAAACTGTGTCAGAGAGCTCTGAATTTCCCAAAACCATTTGCAGTCTGAAAAGGGCATTAACCCGCATGCACCCCTGAAATTCCCCAAAATATTTTGGGCACGAAAAATGCATCCTACACCCCTGAAAGTTCAGAAAATATTGGCAGCCCAAAAAAGGCTTTAAATGCCTCTTAGGCCTACAAAAATGTAGAAAACTTTAGAGGCACAAAAAAGGGGTTTACAGGCATCGTAGACCCGCTAAAGTCCAGAAAATGTTGGTGCCCAAAAACGGTGTCAGAGAGCTCTGAATGTCCCAAAAACATTTGCAGCCTGAAAAGGGCTTTCACCCGCATCCTAGACCCCTTAAATTCCCAAAAATATTTTGGGCACGAAAAATGCATCCTACACCCCTGAAAGTTCCGAAAATGTTGGCAGCCCAAAAAAAGGCCTTGAATGCCTCTTAGGCCTACAAAAATGTAGAAAACTTTGGAGGCCCCAAAAAAGGGGTTTACAGGCATCGTAGACCCCCTAAAGTCCAGAAAATTTTGGTGCCCAAAAACGGTGTCAGAGAGCTCTGAATGTCCCAAAAACATTTGCAGCCTGAAAAGGGCTTTAACCCGCATCCTAGACCCCTTAAATTCCCAAAAATATTTTTGGCCCGAAAAATGCATCCTACACCCCTGAAAGTTCAGAAAATGTTGGCAGCCCAATAAAGCCTTAAATGCCTCTTAGGCCTACACAAATGTAGAAAACTTTAGAGGCCCAAAAAAGGGGTTTACAGGCATCGTAGACCCACTAAAGTCCAGAAAATGTTGGTGCCCAAAAACTGTGTCAGAGAGCTCTGAATGTCCCAAAACCCTTTTTGCAGTCTGAAAGGGGCATTAACCCGAATCCTAGAGCCCTGAAAGTCCTAAAAACTTTTATGGCCCGAAAAATGCATCCTACACCCCTGAAAGTACAAAAAATGTTGGCAGCCCAAAAAAAGGCCTTAAAATGCATCTTATTCCTGCAATAAACTTGAAAACTTTGGAGGCCCAAAAAAGGGGTTTGCAGGCATCCTAGACCCCCTAAAGTCCAGAAAATGTTGGTGGCCCAAAAACTGTGTCAGAGAGCTCTGAATTTCCCAAAACCATTTGCAGTCTGAAAAGGGCATTAACCCGCATGCTAGACCCCTGAAATTCCCCAAAATATTTTGGACACAAAAAATGCATCCTACACCCCTGAAAGTTCAGAAAATGTTGGCAGCCCAAAACAAGGCCTTAAATGCCTCTTAGGCCTACAAAAATGTAGAAAACTTTAGAGGCCCAAAAAAGGGGTTTACAGGCATCGTAGACCCCATAAAGTCCAGAAAATGTTGGCGCCCAAAAACGGTGTCAAAGAGCTCTGAATGTCCCAAAAACATTTGCAGCCTGAAAAGGGCTTTAACCCACATCCTAGACCCCTTAAATTCCCAAAAACATTTTTGGCTAGAAAAATGCATCCTACACCCCTGAAAGTTCAGAAAATGTTGGCAGCCAAAAATATGCCTTAAAATGCATCTTATTCCTGCAATAAACTTGAAAACTTTTGAGGCCCAAAAAAGGGGTTTTACAGGCATGCTAGACCTCCTAAAGTCCAGAAAATGTTGGTGGCCCAAAAACTGTGTCAGAGAGCTCTGAATTTCCCAAAACCATTTGCAGTCTGAAAAGGGCATTAACCGGCATGCTAGACCCCTGAAATTCCCCAAAATATTTTGGGCACGAAAAATTCATCCTTCACCCATGAAAGTTCAGAAAATGTTGGCTGCCCAAAAAAAGGCCTTAAATGCCTCTTAGGCCTACATAAATGTAGAAAACTTTAGAGGCACAAAAAAAGGGTTTACAGGCATTGTAGACCCCCTAAAGTCCAGAAAATGTTGGTGCCCAAAAACTGTGTCAGAGAGCTCTGAATGTCCCAAAAACATTTGCAGCCTGAAAAGGGCTTTCACCCGCACCCTAGACCCCTTAAATTCCCAAAAATATTTTTGGTCCGAAAAATGCATCCTACACCCCTGAAAGTACAAAAAATGTTGGCAGCCCAAAAAAAGGCCTTAAAATGCATCTTATTCCTGCAATAAACTTGAAAACTTTGGAGGCCCAAAAAAGGGGTTTGCAGGCATCCTAGACCCCCTAAAGTCCAGAAAATGTTGGTGGCCCAAAAACTGTGTCAGAGAGCTCTGAATTTCCCAAAACCATTTGCAGTCTGAAAAGGGCATTAACCCGCATGCTAGACCCCTGAAATTCCCCAAAATATTTTGGGCACAAAAAATGCATCCTACACCCCTGAAAGTTCAGAAAATGTTGGCAGCCCAAAAAAAGGCCTTAAATGCCTCTTAGGCCTACAAAAATGTAGAAAACTTTAGAGGCCCAAAAAAGGGGTTTACAGGCATCGTAGACCCCATAAAGTCCAGAAAATGTTGGCGCCCAAAAACGGTGTCAAAGAGCTCTGAATGTCCCAAAAACATTTGCAGCCTGAAAAGGGCATTAACCCGCATCCTAGACCCCTTAAATTCCCAAAAACATTTTTGGCTAGAAAAATGCATCCTACACCCCTGAAAGTTCAGAAAATGTTGGCAGCCAAAAATATGCATTAAAATGCATCTTATTCCTGCAATAAACTTGAAAACTTTTGAGGCCCAAAAAAAGGGGTTTTACAGGCATGCTAGACCTCCTAAAGTCCAGAAAATGTTGGTGGCCCAAAAACTGTGTCAGAGAGCTCTGAATGTCCCAAAAACATTTGCAGCCTGAAAAGGGCTTTAACCCGCATCCTAGACCCCTTAAATTCCCAAAAATATTTTTGCCTCGAAAAATGCATCCTACACCCCTGAAAGTTCAGAAAATGTTGGCAGCCCAATAAAGGCCTTAAATGCCTCTTAGGTCTACAAAAATGTAGAAAACTTTAGAGGCCCAAAAAAGGGGTTTACAGGCATTTAGACCCCCTAAAGTCCAGAAAATGTTGGTGCCCAAAAACTGTGTCAGAGAGCTCTGAATGTCCCAAAACCCTTTTTGCAGTCTGAAAGGGGCATTAACCCGCATCCTAGACCCCTGAAATTCCTAAAAACATTTATGGCCCGAAAAATGCATCCTACACCCCTGAAAGTACAAAAAATGTTGGCAGCCCAAAAAAAGGCCTTAAAATGCATCTTATTCCTGCAATAAACTTGAAAACTTTGGAGGCCCAAAAAAGGGGTTTACAGGCATCCTAGACCCCTAAAGTCCAGAAAATGTTGGTGGCCCAAAAACTGTGTCAGAGAGCTCTGAATTTCCCAAAACCATTTGCAGTCTGAAAAGGGCATTAACCCGCATGCACCCCTGAAATTCCCCAAAATATTTTGGGCACGAAAAATGCATCCTACACCTCTGAAAGTTCAGAAAATATTGGCAGCCCAAAAAAGGCTTTAAATGCCTCTTAGGCCTACAAAAATGTAGAAAACTTTAGAGGCACAAAAAAAGGGGTTTACAGGCATTGTAGACCCCCTAAAGTCCAGAAAATGTTGGTGCCCAAAAACGGTGTCAGAGAGCTCTGAATGTCCCAAAAACATTTGCAGCCTGAAAAGGGCATTAACCCGCATCCTAGACCCGTTAAATTCCCAAAAACATTTTTGCCCTGAAAAATGCATCCTACATCCCTGCAATTTCAGAAAATGTTGGCAGCACAAAAAAGGCCTTAAAATACATATTAGGCCTGCAAAAATGTAGAAAACTTTAGAGGCCCAAAAAAGGGGTTTACCGGCATCCTAGACCCCATAAAGTCTAGAAAATGTTGGTGGCCCAAAAAACTGTTTCAAGGATCTCTGAATTCCCCAAAACCATTTGCAGTCTGAAAAGGGCATTGACCTGAATGCTAGACCCCTAAAAATCCCCAAAATATTTTGGGCCCGAAAAATGTATTCTACACCGCTGAAAGTTCAGAAAATATTGGCAGCCCAAAAAAGGCTTTAAATGCCTCTTAGGCCTACAAAAATGTAGAAAACTTTGGAGGCCCCAAAAAAGGGGTTTACAGGCATCGTAGACCCCCTAAAGTCCAGAAAATTTTGGTGCCCAAAAACGGTGTCAGAGAGCTCTGAATGTCCCAAAAACATTTGCAGCCTGAAAAGGGCTTTAACCCGCATCCTAGACCCCTTAAATTCCCAAAAATATTTTTGGCTCGAAAAATGCATCCTACACCCCTGAAAGTTCAGAAAATGTTGGCAGCCCAATAAAGGCCTTAAATGCCTCTTAGTTCTACAAAAATGTAGAAAACTTTAGAGGCCCAAAAAAGGGGTTTACAGGCATCGTAGACCCCCTGAAGTCCAGAAAATGTTGGTGCCCAAAAACTGTTTCAGAGAGCTCTGAATGTCCCAAAACCTTTTTTGCAGTCTGAAAGGGGCATTAACCGCATCCTAGACCCATGAAATTCCTAAAAACATTTATGGCCCGAAAAATGCATCCTACACCCCTGAAAGTACAAAAAATGTTGGCAGCCCAAAAAAGGCCTTAAAATGCATCTTATTCCTGCAATAAACTTGAAAACTTTGGAGGCCCAAAAAAGGGGTTTGCAGGCATCCTAGACCCCCTAAAGTCCAGAAAATGTTGGTTGCCCAAAAACTGTGTCAGAGAGCTCTGAATTTCCCAAAACCATTTGCAGTCTGAAAAGGGCATTAACCCGCATGCACCCCTGAAATTCCCCAAAATATTTTGGGCACGAAAAATGCATCCTACACCCCTGAAAGTTCAGAAAATGTTGGCAGCCCAAAAAAAGGCCTTAAATGCCTCTTAGGCCTACAAAAATGTAGAAAACTTTAGAGGCACAAAAAAAGGGGTTTACAGGCATTGTAGACCCCCTAAAGTCCAGAAAATGTTGGTGCCCAAAAACGGTGTCAGAGAGTTCTGAATGTCCCAAAAACATTTGCAGCCTGAAAAGGGCATTAACCCGCATCCTAGACCCCTTAAATTCACAAAAACATTTTTACCCTGAAAAATGCATCCTACTTCCCTGCAATTTCAGAAAATGTTGGCAGCACAAAAAAGGCCTTAAAATACATATTAGGCCTGCAAAAATGTAGAAAGCTTTAGAGGCCCAAAAAAGGGGTTTACAGGCATCCTAGACCCCATAAAGTCTAGAAAATGTTGGTGGCCCAAAAAACTGTTTCAAGGATCTCTGAATTCCCCAAAACCATTTGCAGTCTGAAAAGGGCATTGACCTCCATTCTAGACCCCTAAAAATCCCCAAAAGATTTTGGGCCCGAAAAATGTATTCTACACCCTTGAAAGTTCAGAAAATGTTGGCAGCCCAAAAAATGCCTTAAAATGCATCATATTCCTGCAATAATCTTGAAAACTACAGAGGCCCCAAAAAAGGGGTTTACAGGCATCGTAGACCCCCTAAAGTCCAGAAAATGTTGGTGCCCAAAAACGGTGTCAGAGAGCTCTGAATGTCCCAAAAACATTTGCAGCCTGAAAAGGGCTTTAACCCGCATCCTAGACCCCTTAAATTCCCAAAAATATTTTTGGCCCGTAAAATGCATCCCACACCCCTGAAAGTTCAGAAAATGTTGGCAGCCCAATAAAGGGATTAAATGCGTCTTAGGCCTACAAAAATGTAGAAAACTTTAGAGGCCCAAAAAAGTGGTTTACAAGCATCGTAGACCCCCTAAAGTCCAGAAAATGTTGGTGCCCAAAAACTGTGTCAGATAGCTCTGAATGTCCCAAAACCCTTTTTGCAGTCTGAAAGGGGCATTAACCCGCATCCTAGACCCCTGAAAGTCCTAAAAACCTTTATGGCCCGAAAAATGCATCCTACACCCCTGAAAGTACAAAAAATGTTGGCAGCCCAAAAAAAGGCCTTAAAATGCATCTTATTCCTGCAATAAACTTGAAAACTTTGGAGGCCCAAAAAAGGGGTTTACAGCCATCCTAGACCCCTAAAGTCCAGAAAATGTTGGTGGCCCAAAAACTGTGTCAGAGAGCTCTGAATTTCCCAAAACCATTTGCAGTCTGAAAAGGGCATTAACCCGCATGCACCCCTGAAATTCCCCAAAATATTTTGGGCACGAAAAATGCATCCTACACCCCTGAAAGTTCAGAAAATATTGGCAGCCCAAAAAAGGCTTTAAATGCCTCTTAGGCCTACAAAAATGTAGAAAACTTTAGAGGCACAAAAAAGGGGTTTACAGGCATCGTAGACCCCCTAAAGTCCAGAAAATGTTGGTGCCCAAAAACGGTGTCAGAGAGCTCTGAATGTCCCAAAAACATTTGCAGCCTGAAAAGGGCTTTCACCCGCATCCTAGACCCCTTAAATTCCCAAAAATATTTTTGGCCCGAAAAATGCATCCTACACCCCTGAAAGTAGAAAAAATGTTGGCAGCCCAAAAAAAGGCCTTAAAATGCATCTTATTCCTGCAATAAACTTGAAAACTTTGGAGGCCCAAAAAAGGGGTTTGCAGGTATCCTAGACCCCCTAAAGTCCAGAAAATGTTGGTGGCTAAAAAACTGTGTCAGAGAGCTCTGAATTTCCCAAAACCATTTGCAGTCTGAAAAGGGCATTAACCCGCATCCTAGACCCGTTAAATTCCCAAAAACATTTTTGCCCTGAAAAATGCATCCTACATCCCTGCAATTTCAGAAAATGTTGGCAGCACAAAAAAGGCCTTAAAATACATATTAGGCCTGCAAAAATGTAGAAAACTTTAGAGGCCCAAAAAAGGGGTTTACCGGCATCCTAGACCCCATAAAGTCTAGAAAATGTTGGTGGCCCAAAAAACTGTTTCAAGGATCTCTGAATTCCCCAAAACCATTTGCAGTCTGAAAAGGGCATTGACCTGAATGCTAGACCCCTAAAAATCCCCAAAATATTTTGGGCCCGAAAAATGTATTCTACACCGCTGAAAGTTCAGAAAATATTGGCAGCCCAAAAAAAGCTTTAAATGCCTCTTAGGCCTAAAAAAATGTAGAAAACTTTGGAGGCCCCAAAAAAGGGGTTTACAGGCATCGTAGACCCCCTAAAGTCCAGAAAATTTTGGTGCCCAAAAACGGTGTCAGAGAGCTCTGAATGTCCCAAAAACATTTGCAGCCTGAAAAGGGCTTTAACCCGCATCCTAGACCCCTTAAATTCCCAAAAATATTTTTGGCTCGAAAAATGCATCCTACACCCCTGAAAGTTCAGAAAATGTTGGCAGCCCAATAAAGGACTTAAATGCCTCTTAGGTCTACAAAAATGTAGAAGACTTTAGAGGCCCAAAAAAGGGGTTTACAGGCATCGTAGACCCCCTGAAGTCCAGAAAATGTTGGTGCCCAAAAACTGTGTCAGAGAGCTCTGAATGTCCCAAAACCCTTTTTGCAGTCTGAAAGGGGCATTAACCCGCATCCTAGACCCCTGAAATTCCTAAAAACATTTATGGCCCGAAAAATGCATCCTACACCCCTGAAAGTACAAAAAATGTTGGCAGCCCAAAAAAAGGCCTTAAAATGCATCTTATTCCTGCAATAAACTTGAAAACTTTGGAGGCCCAAAAAAGGGGTTTACAGGCATCCTAGACCCCTAAAGTCCAGAAAATGTTGGTGGCCCAAAAACTGTGTCAGAGAGCTCTGAATTTCCCAAAACCATTTGCAGTCTGAAAAGGGCATTAACCCGCATGCACCCCTGAAATTCCCCAAAATATTTTGGGCACGAAAAATGCATCCTACACCTCTGAAAGTTCAGAAAATATTGGCAGCCCAAAAAAGGCTTTAAATTCCTCTTAGGCCTACAAAAATGTAGAAAACTTTAGAGGCACAAAAAAGGGGTTTACAGGCATTGTAGACCCCCTAAAGTCCAGAAAATGTTGGTGCCCAAAAACGGTGTCAGAGAGCTCTGAATGTCCCAAAAACATTTGCAGCCTGAAAAGGGCTTTCACCCGCATCCTAGACCCCTTAAATTCCCAAAAATATTTTTGGCCCGAAAAATGCATCCTACACCCCTGAAAGTACAAAACATGTTGGCAGCCCAAAAAAGGCCTTAAAATGCATCTTATTCCTGCAATAAACTTGAAAACTTTGGAGGCCCAAAAAAGGGGTTTGCAGGCATCCTAGACCCCCTAAAGTCCAGAAAATGTTGGTGGCCCAAAAACTGTGTCAGAGAGCTCTGAATTTCCCAAAACCATTTGCAGTCTGAAAAGGGCATTAACCCGCATGCTAGACCCCTGAAATTCCCCAAAATATTTTGGGCACAAAAAATGCATCCTACACCCCTGAAAGTTCAGAAAATGTTGGCAGCCCAAAACAAGGCCTTAAATGCCTCTTAGGCCTACAAAAATGTAGAAAACTTTAGAGGCCCAAAAAAGGGGTTTACAGGCATCGTAGACCCCATAAAGTCCAGAAAATGTTGGCGCCCAAAAACGGTGTCAAAGAGCTCTGAATGTCCCAAAAACATTTGCAGCCTGAAAAGGGCATTAACCCGCATCCTAGACCCCTTAAATTCCCAAAACCATTTTTGGCTAGAAAAATGCATCCTACACCCCTGAAAGTTCAGAAAATGTTGGCAGCCAAAAATATGCCTTAAAATGCATCTTATTCCTGCAATAAACTTGAAAACTTTTGAGGCCCAAAAAAGGGGTTTTACAGGCATGCTAGACCTCCTAAAGTCCAGAAAATGTTGGTGGCCCAAAAACTGTGTCAGAGAGCTCTGAATTTCCCAAAACCATTTGCAGTCTGAAAAGGGCATTAACCGGCATGCTAGACCCCTGAAATTCCCCAAAATATTTTGGGCACGAAAAATTCATCCTTCACCCCTGAAAGTTCAGAAAATGTTGGCTGCCAAAAAAAGGCCTTAAATGCCTCTTAGGCCTACATAAATGTAGAAAACTTTAGAGGCACAAAAAAAGGGTTTACAGGCATTGTAGACCCCCTAAAGTCCAGAAAATGTTGGTGCCCAAAAACTGTGTCAGAGAGCTCTGAATTTCCCAAAACCATTTGCAGCCTGAAAAGGGCATTAACCCGCATCCTAGACCCGTTAAATTCCCAAAAACATTTTTGCCCTGAAAAATGCATCCTACATCCCTGCAATTTCAGAAAATGTTGGCAGCACAAAAAAGGCCTTAAAATACATATTAGGCCTGCAAAAATGTAGAAAGCTTTAGAGGCCCAAAAAAGGGGATTACAGGCATCCTAGATCCCCTAAAGTCTAGAAAATGTTGGTGGCCCAAAAAAGTGTGTCAAAGATCTCTGAATTCCCCAAAACCATTTGCAGTCTGAAAAGGGCATTAACCCGCATGCTAGACCCCTGAAATTCCCCAAAATATTTTGGGCACGAAAAATGCATCCTACACCCCTGAAAGTTCAGAAAATGTTGGCTGCCCAAAAAAAGGCGTTAAATGCCTCTTAGGCCTACAAAAATGTAGAAAACTTTAGAGGCACAAAAAAAGGGTTTACAGGCATTGTAGACCCCCTAAAGTCCAGACAATGTTGGTGGCCCAAAAAACTGTGTCAAATATCTCTGAATCCCCAAAAACCATTTGCAGTCCGAAAAGGGCATTGACCTGCATGCTAGACCACTAAAAATCCCCAAAATATTTTGGGCCCAAAATATGCATTCTACACCCCTGAAAGTTCAGAAAATGTTGGCAGCCCAAAAAATGCCTTAAAATGGATTCTATTCCTCAATAATCTTGAAAACTTTGGAGGCCCCAAAAAAGGGGTTTACAGGCATCCCAGACCCCCTAAAGTCCAGAAAATGTTGGTGGCCCAAAAACTGTGTCAGAGAGCTCTGAATGTCCAAAAACCCTTTTTGCAGCCTGAAAAGGGCTTTCACCCGCATCCTAGACCCCTTAAATTCCAGAAAATGTTGGTGGCCCAAAAACTGTGTCAGAGAGCTCTGAATTTCCCAAAACAATTTGCAGTCTGAAAAGGGCATTAACCCGCATGCTAGACCCCTGAAATTCCCCAAAATATTTTGGCCACAAAAAATGCATCCTACACCCCTGAAAATTCAGAATATGTTGGCGGCCAAAAAAAGGCCTTACATGCCTCTTAGGCCTACAAAAATGTAGAAAACTTTAGAGGCACAAAAAATGGGTTTACAGGCATCGTAGACCCCCTAAAGACCAGAAAATTTTGGTGCCCAAAAACGGTGTCAGAGAGCTCTGAATGTCCCAAAAACATTTGCAGCCTGAAAAGGGCATTAACCCGCATCCTAAACCCCTTAAATTCCCAAAAACATTTTTGGCTCGAAAAATGCATCCTACACCCCTGAAAGTTCAGAAAATGTTGGCAGCCCAAAATATGCCTTAAAATGCATCTTATTCCTGCAGTAAACTTGAAAACTTCTGAGGCCCAAAAAAGGGGTTTTACAGGCATGCTAGACCCCATAAAGTCCAGAAAATGTTGGTGCCCAAAAATGGTGTCAGAGAGCTCTGAATGTCCCAAAAACATTTGCAGCCTGAAAAGGGCATTAACCTGCATCCTAGACCCGTTAAATTCCCAAAAACATTTTTGCCCTGAAAAATGCATCCTACATCCCTGCAATTTCAGAAAATGTTGGCAGCACAAAAAAGGCCTTAAAATACATATTAGGCCTGCAAAAATGTAGAAAACTTTAGAGGCCCAAAAAAGGGGTTTACCGGCATCCTAGACCCCATAAAGTCTAGAAAATGTTGGTGGCCCAAAAAACTGTTTCAAGGATCTCTGAATTCCCCAAAACCATTTGCAGTCTGAAAAGGGCATTGACCTGCATGCTAGACCCCTAAAAATCCCCAAAATATTTTGGGCCCGAAAAATGTATTCTACACCCCTGAAAGTTCAGAAAATATTGGCAGCCCAAAAAAGGCTTTAAATGCCTTTTAGGCCTACAAAAATGTAGAAAACTTTGGAGGCCCCAAAAAAGGGGTTTACAGGCATCGTAGACCCCCTAAAGTCCAGAAAATTTTGGTGCCCAAAAAAACGGTGTCAGAGAGCTCTGAATGTCCCAAAAACATTTGCAGCCTGAAAAGGGCTTTAACCCGCATCCTAGACCCCTTAAATTCCCAAAAATATTTTTCCCTCGAAAAATGCATCCTACACCCCTGAAAGTTCAGAAAATGTTGGCAGCCCAATAAAGGCCTTAAATGCCTCTTAGGTCTACAAAAATGTAGAAAACTTTAGAGGCCCAAAAAAGGGGTTTACAGGCATCGTAGACCCCCTAAGGTCCAGAAAATGTTGGTGCCCAAAAACTGTGTCAGAGAGCTCTGTTGGGTATTTTGTGGAGATTTGGGGCCTGACGGTATTTTATTACCGCCGAAAAATAACTTAGCAATAATCACTCTTTGTATTCAGATTTGGCCATGTGCAACAATAATACAATGGACATGCATTATTTCAGCACCCAGACCTGCTTATTTGGTATACGTGGTTGGTGGTATTTTGGTGAGCATAATTCCCTTGTTTTATTTGTGGCCCCAATGTCCAGAATCCCTTATCTTCGCTTAGATTTTTCGTGTGATCACTAGAGAGACCTCAGACCTGCATTCTAGGGATACCACATTTTCCAGTGATAGTGTTGGTGCGCCACCATGGGCAAACTCACTGACTTATTTACGACAGAGAGCTATATGTGGTAGTCTTGTGGTAATTTCCACTACCTTATATACGGTAGGGAGCTATGTTCAGAGAGTCTCTCTTCCCGTTGGCTCATATACCTCCAACAAGCTATACTACAGTCACTCACAATTATTCATACTGATTCTGACATGCACACATCTGTCTTAAAATGACCATTGCACTGTTTAAAAATCTCCCCACATCATCAGCATTGTAATGATAAATAGTAAGTACACCATCCGTCTGTTTTCAAATATTTTTCTGTATTATAAAAGTTGTATTTAACACGATCTCATTCTTTACAGCAATAAAATGGAACAATCAAAGCATTTTCTATGACACACTGCAATTATAGTGGCGGAGAACAGAACTTAAATTGCAACATTAGCACTTGATTAAGACACGCACGGGACTTTCATTTTTCTACACTGACTGCATATTTCCGTGCACACACACAGCTCCCCCAGTTAGGTAATTACCTTATCTGTTCAGAGGCTTCTCTCTGTGAATGTGGCTCTCTTGGATTAACTCCAGCAAAAAGGAACGCTTGCCTTCTCAAGCCGGGGTCATTGCCTGGAATTCTCAGCTTTTTCAGATAGGACTGCCTCAGCCAGTGGACAGGTTTTTCTTTTCAGCTCTCCCCAATGTCGACTGCAGCAGGACACAGGAATCTGCATTCAGTCAGGACCCCACAGCCAGGTCTTCTCCCCAGTAGTGCAGAAAGATGTCTGCCTGTCTTTTTCCCTGATACTGCCCACTAAAACTTTCCTCTCAGCCCTCTTTATGACGTGTCCCAATGAAATCCATCATCTCTCATCCTCCTACTCTTCAACAATAGCTTCGCTTATACATTTGCAATTGTTGCAAATCTGACTTCCTCCTTCCTGCAGTTACTGTGCACAACAACACGGATAATCAGGCAGAGAAGAGAAGAGAAAAATCTGCACACTCATTTAAATGGTTTTCAGAGTATGCCTAATTCTGCAGTAGAGAACACATTTTATTAGTGGGTTACATTAAAATAAGGTTTTATTAGTCAGGTTAATGGTTAATAGGTTAGCTGTTAATTTTCAAATGTGTCTCTAGCAATATAGGCATTTCAGGTGAAAAATAGTGTGCATTTTTAAATGAACACGTGTGCTTTTAACTGTAAAAATAGATTTGCATCTTATATGTTAAAATCGTTTTTTACTGAATAGTCTGTCTTTCCTTGTTAATCTGCTAACCCATATAGCAATGCACCGCACCCTTGTGGTGGTGGTGCTGCAAAAAATTTGTGCTACTTGTGCAGTATTGCTGTACTGTGTACTGTAACACGCCAAATATCCTTACATATACCCTCCTTTTGTTTTTAGAACTTGGCTATAATCCAAGCCAATTCCTAAAAACAACTTGTTCTATTTTTTTTTACAATATAGCAATCCAACAAAATGAATATTCATGTGCATCAATGAAAATTTGCAATCAACATTTCATCTGAGTCCATCAGTTCATAAAATGTTCCACATTTGCCTTCTCAGTGGAAGTGGCATTACTTTAAGTTTAAATTTTCCAAGTCAATTAAAAAACAATGAAATAAAACAACTAACTAAAACAAATAAGTAATATAACAAGTTAAAATAAATAATTAAAATAATAAATACGTGGAACTTCATATGCCGGAACTTTTGCTTTGTCTCTTTTGGTATGTCCCGACCAGCGATGTTATTCGGTTCATTCGAGTACTCTTTCATCTTGGCAATCTTGAATCCACAGTAGTCATCTCTTTTGGCATTCCGGTTATTTTGTCTTCACCTCCACCTGGAGGCAGGCATCTTTTGGTCTTCATCCAGGGGACTCCAGGACTCCATCGTCTCCCGTGGCCTCTGATCCCGGAACCTCCGACCAAATAATGTTAATTGTCTAAATCAAAATAGAAAATAACAGATTAAGTACATAGCACAATACTAACTTCATCCTTTTGCCAAAAATAAAACATGCTTGGTAAAAATACTTTGTTTTTTTTTTTTCTTTTTTCTGAAATTAAACACAAGTTAAAAGAAAACAAACACATATAAAACAGCATTCAATATTTAATACACTTTCTCTCTGCACACCAACCACGAGCTTCCGTTATATGTGCATTTATTTATTTATTTATTTATTTATTTATTTATATTATATATTTTTACATATATTACAGTGTTTATGTGCCATCATAACAATCAACTTTTTTTTTTAACTTCTTTGTCACTGCCTCCTGATTACACCCATTTATTTTCTCAAGGGACTCTATCCGTTTCCACATGCTCAAGCTGCCTGATCTCATGTCTGGGATGGCATGGTTTGATTTGATTTACATGGACAAACTGCTCTATTGCTGTTTCACCTTCATTTTTCAAAATTTTATACACTACAGGAGAGACTTTATCTATAATTCGAAATGGCCCCTGCCAGGCTGCCAGAAATTTAGAATTTTTCTGTTTACTTTTTCCAAAATGAAACTTGTACACCTGATCCCCTACATTGTATTCCTTTACTGATGTCTTTTTGTCATAATATGACTTAGCACTTTCAGCAGCTCTTTCCAGATTTCTCTGCACAAAAGCAAATGCATGTTGCAAATGCCTCCTCAGTTCATCAATATATTCATGAACTGTGGATGCACTCACTAGAGTTTGCTCATGTGTTCTGTATAGTAGGTGTTGTGGTAACACCATTTTCCTACCTGTTAAGACCTCATGGGGGCTAACACCTGTTGCTTTGGCAGGAGTCGACCTGATTGCCATCAAAACCAATGGTAAACGCAAATCCCAGCTGGAACCTGCTTCTGCCACAAATTTCTTTAAAATATCCACAACAGACCTATTGCTTCTTTCAACTGTACCTGAAGACGCCGCCCGATATGCGATATGTAGTTTCCTTTTCACACCTAGTATTTGCCATACCTTACTCATTAGAGTACTTGTGAAATGACTTCCTCTGTCTGACTCAATTCTTTGTGGCAACCCAAACCTTGAGAACACATGGTTCACCAGCAATGTGGCTGCTGTTTGCGCACTACAATCTGGTGCGGGAATGCACTCAATCCACTTTGACATCAAACATACCACACTCAAAATATAGCGGTGTCCCCTGCTCGACCTTTTTAAAGGACCTACATAGTCTATTTGCAAATCTGACCATGGGAGAGTTAGGCCTCTTTTCATCAATGGTGCTCTATGCATTGGTGAAGCAGGTTTAAATTGGGCGCATACTAGACATCCTCTAGTATATAATTCCACATCTTGGGACATATGTGGCCAGTAAGCATAATCTTTTAGTATTTCTAATGTCTTTTGTGAACCTCTATGGCCTGCAGTTATGGCATCGTGTGCATGGTGTAGCATTAGTCCTCTGAATGAAAGGGGTACTACCCACTGTATTTGCCCTGTTATGGACTCTCTAATCATGAGTCCATCCTGTAATCTAATTCGTGTTTTGTTCTTTAATAACACCCTCAACTCTTCTTTTCCCATACAATCATTTTCTGTTAAAGGATTTTGTTCAGGATCTATCAAATGATTATAATAGATTCCCAAAATTTGATCATTCTTTTGTGCCTCAATCAAATCTTGGTCTGGCGTGTCATGACTCCACTGCACCACCGGTTGATCTACCTCCTTTGGTGCTTTAGAACGTGTGACTGCATCAATTTGTATTTCACCCATTAAATAATCAATAGGTAGCAATTCTCCCATCACAGCCCCAATCTTAGCCAGATGGTCTGCCTTATCATTTCCCTCCTTATCCTCTCCTGGTGTTTTTAAATGCCCACGAATTTTTCTCCAGTATATTGTTAAATTATTTTCTGACACCAATTTGTCTATGGCTTGTATCATTTTTCCATGTTTAAGTGGCTTTTTGTTGTATGTAACCATGCCTCTTGCTTTCCAACCAGGCAAATACTCCACAAAGCTATTCCGTGCATAGTCAGAATCAGTCACCAGGACAATTTCACTGAACTTTTTATCAACTGCAGTAGCAATTGCTTTATAGATGGCTGCCAATTCCGCCACCTGACTGCTCCTATCTCCAATCCTCATCCCTATACTAGGAACGCCTTCACATTTCAACCAGACATTTCCTATTCCTGCCACTAATTGTTTATTACTGTCATTTTCAATGTGAAAAGCACAACCATCCACATATACAGTTGGCAAATCCTTGCATGTTTTTTCATCAAAAGCTTTGTGTGGTGATTGTTCAAATTCCTGTAAACTAGCTTCCACATCCATTTCATTTGTTATTTGTTCAGCTGCACAGTCATGTAAGTCAGCTAACCCTTGAGCAATTGGGCTCTTTTTATTTTGTCCATATCTTACTTCTACGGGAAAACCTTGTAATGCCAGCGTCCATGAAGTGATTCTGGATTGCGCTAGATTGCCTGATCTAATTCTTTTACTCTCTAAAAATTGCAAAGGTTGATGATTTGTTTCAATAATCACCTTTTCTCCCTGAACAATGGGGCGGAAATGTTGTAGCGCCCACACAGTGGTTAATAGGGCCTTTTCGCATTCATTAAATTTCATTTCAACTTGGGAAAATGCCTTACTTGCATATGCAATGGTTTTGTGATTCAAATCGTGTTTTTGTGATAACACTGCTGACATACAATGTTCAGAAAAGCCTATTTCTATAAAGAAATCCCTGTCCTTTATGGGGTATGCTAAACATGGTGCCTTTACAAGACATTCCTTCAACCTAGCCACTGCATCAGACTGCTCTCTTTCCCATCTCCAGGGAGTATTTAGTTTAAGCAGTTTAGTCAATGGTTGAGTGATTTCTGCATAATTCTCAATGAACTTTCTGTTATAGCCTGTCATCCCTAATAAACTTTTTACTCCTTTCACATTTTTAGGATCTTTTAATCTTTGTATGGCCTCTATTTTCTTCCTTTGTGGATTTAGCCCATGTTCAGTCACTTCATGCCCTAGAAAGTTCACTTTTTTCTTGCACCATTGTGCTTTTTGCAAAGATACTTTGGCGCCTGCTTTCTGCAATTGGCCAAGCACATGTCTTATTTCATCAAAATGGCTTTTAAAGTTTTCATTTTTTATCAAGACATCATCCACATAAACTATTGTTCCTCTTTCCGCTGCATCTGGCATGGCCTTTCTCAAAAATATGCCAAATTCACTCCCACTATTGATGTACCCGAACGGAGCTCTAAGCCAGGCATATTGAGTCCTGTCAAATGTAAAGGAAAATAGGTGTTGTATCTCCTCTGCCAATGGCACACACCAATATCCAGATGTGAGATCTAACGTGGTAAATACATTTGAACCATGTATCTGAGCTAGGCCCTGATCAATGAATGGTAGTGGCCATCTAGATACTGGTACTCTTTTATTTAACTCTCTTAAGTCTGCACACAGCCGCCATTGACCATTTGGCTTTAACACACCTAAAATAGGCGTATTGGATGTGCTATGAATGGGCCTAATTATTCCCCGTGATTCCAAATTTTTAATAATCTCTGCCAATGATTCTAAACATGCCAGCGGTAGTCTATACTGGCGTACAAACACTGGATTTCTGCTACAACCTTCTGGTAGTGTGGCCACATGTAAATCAGTTAAACCACAATCATAAGCATCTTTTGCAAATACATCCTTAAACTCCATAAATATTTCCCTCAGATTGCGTCGATCCTCATCGCTGTCACATGCATCCGCTAAGGAGATCTGCTCTTCTACCATTCTGGAAAATTCTGGAAACTCTTCTGGTAAAGGAATCTCAGCGCTTTCCTCTAACTGTGTGGCTGTGTCTTTTTGTAGAGCTGCCACTTTCAAATATTTTGGCAGATCAGCTTCCACTTCAATGGGCTGATTTCCTGTTTCATTTTCATTTAAATTAAATATTATGCAATCCTCTTGATGGCAGCACACTGTCTCATTTGAATCATAAGGATACACAGAATGAATTTTAAATATTCCTTTGGGCTGAGAGTCCAGGTGTTCTGGCAACTCGCCCTTGGCATCTACATATTTTTCAGGAATTTTCCCAATCACCATGTTATTTAAATCTGCCGTATAATGTGATTTTTGTATGGCCATTCCTAATGGGGAGTTTTCCTCTAAATGAATGTCCTGACAACCTTTATTATTTACCATGATTTTTACAGATCCTTCACCAATATCTACCAATGGAATGTATTCATAATCCAGGCCTTGCTGTTTTATGGATTCATTCAGGCATACAAATGCATCAGAGCCTTTCATCTGCTGTCCATTTTTGCATTTCAGTGTTATTGCAAACTGTTTTGTAAATGCAGGAACAATAGTATTTTTCCTCATCTGTAATTCGACTGCATAAGGAACTAGTTGTGCACAATGATAAGCCCTTCTTTTGTCTTCAAATTCAGGCGCCGGCCCACCTAGGCGTGACCATATTTTTTGATTAAGGAAATCTAACACCATACACATTCTGTGCATGATGTCATTGCCCATGTAAAATTCATTTTGTGCTCCACTCACTATCCATACATTATGGTAAATTGTTTTCTGCCCAATGCTAATTTTAAGCATGCATCTGCCTGTAATTCGGTTTTCAAAGTTTGGACTGTCCAACCCAGAAACATATTGATTTTTAACCCTAAATTTCGGGATTTCTTCCCTCTCCAGAATTTTTTGCAACAATTTCTCATTAATGAAACTCCTTTCATGTTCAAGCGCTAAAGTGGCTTTTATTGTTTTAAGATAATCATTTATACCAACGTGAACCCATGGTTGCTCATCTTCCATGTGTATCTCTGCCAGAGTGGTAATGTGTTTTTCTGAATCTGTTTTAGGAACAATATTCTGTTTGCATGTATTCTCTTTTAAGTAAAAACGTAATGTGTGCTCATCTATAGCAGTCTGCCAATCTTTCCTTGGGTCCAAGTATATTTGTACAGGTAGTTTTTCATTGTCGCTCTGATCTTTGTCTTGACACATTAATATAACAGTGACACTAGGTATGCAGCTATTCTGGAGATATACCTCCACAGCATCATTTGTTTTGGCAACGGTGTGACATTCTTTTATATTGCTGTTTTGTGATTTTAGTTTCTTAGGCCTCAATGGTTTTTTGGTTAAGGACCACAGCACTCCATTCACCCCATCTATGAGAGGAGACAATCTTTTCAGGCAATCTGTCCCCATCAGAAATGGAATTTCACAAATAGATGTGATCAATACCTCTTGTTTCATTCTGTGCTTTCCTATTTTTATGTCAACCTCAGTTACACCTATGATGGGCACCTCCTCCCCATTAAAGTTATGCACTGGGCCTTGATTTGCCTTCACTGTGATCTGACTCTGTGGAGGCCTCCCTTCATTGATACTCTTTACCAGCTCCTTGGACATAATTGTGGCCTGTGCGCCAGTGTCAATCATAGCAAAGGTGTGGCATTTTTCTTCTACAGTGATGGGTGCATAATATCTGTCCTCAACTTCCTCTAATACACATAAGAAATGTGAATTCTTACTGATTTCAGGGCTCACCTTTCTCAGGTCTTTTTCACTTTTGGCTAAGCACATTGGTAAATGAAAAGACATTTTTCCCTCCTTTTTACCCATTTCTGTGCGAGGTATTTTATTCATTTCTCCATGTTCAGAGGTTTTTTGGAGTGTGGCCACCGTTCGCCCATCCATCTGGTTAACATCAGAGACCACATTACAACCTTCCAACTGAACATGTGTAACAACATCATTCAGCAATTTGTCATTTTTTAATTCTGTGCATTTGTGATCATTTAGTGTAATACCAGCCCTTTCAGCCTCTTCAAAAATATGTGGCTCAAAGAATTTTTCAGGTGATTGACTTGTACCCTCCTTGTGAGTATTTCCTTTTTCTGTCTGTGTTTGGTCATTGTTTTGCTTGCCCAGTGAAGGAGCTATGGCATCCCCACTTACTCCCTGTTCACTGGTATTCCCCATGCATGAGTCATTTTTCTTAAATCTGTTCCTTTGTTCTTTTGGAATTCCTAATGTTTCTTCTTCATTTGTGCAAATCTTTACTGTTTTATTTAGCTCTAAGTTAAACCGTACCTCTTTTTTAGAAGTATTTACACTTTCCATCACAATTTCATTTACTGGTACTTTCATTTTTAATCCATTAGTCATCTCAGAGTCGTTATGCAAAGTTATATCAGAGCAATCTGTCATTTTGGCACTGCAGTTATCATGAGTACTTAGTCACTTTTCGGAAGCCCCCCGGTCATTGCTATGGCCATCAGCCCCCTCTTTGGAAGGTTGTTTTTGCGCTGTATAGAGCTTTCCTATTTGCTCAGCTAACATTTTCACTTGGGCCTCAAGGCATTGGAACCTTTCCACCTCTCTAGGATCCTCTTTCTGTGGCCTAGGTCGATATTGGTTGTTTTCCCCCTGATTGGATCTATTCTGATACCTCTCAGGTGATTGATACCGGTTGGGATGGTTTCTGAACTCTTGATTCATTTGTGGAGGGGAGCGGGTTGCACCCATCCTTTGATTATAGTCCCCTGGTGGGGAATCATTGTACTGGCGTGGACTGTAGTTCACGTTTTGCCTCATGTCCTGTCTCTCAGATTGTGGGTACTGGCCCCTATTTTGATTTCCATTATCAGTAAATCGATCCACATATCGGGGCCTATCCTGATTACCATATATCATGGTGTTGGGATCAAACCTACTCTGTGTCCCCAATGACTGGTAGGGACCATCGTTTCTTTGATCTTGATTTTGTCTCTGGTTATTGTTCATACCTGCCATATCAGACCGGTATCTTACCCGGGGTCTATCTCCTAAATATCTAGGGCTGATGTAGCTCTCTCTATTACTAGGATCATGTGATTGGAACATTGGTACAGGAAATGGCGATCTTTGTTGATTACCCCTTTGTTCAGGTGTCACATTATTTTTACCTTGGCTTTGAGCAGACTCAAGGGACATTTTGGCTGACCTGATTTCCATTACTGTGGCTGAGGGTTCTTTAGATTTAGGCCTAGTATCTTTCATTTTATCACTTTCTCTACCCTGACAATAGAGTACCTCATATAGCTTTGTGCTTTGATGTACAATCCATTCAAGGGACTTGTCACGGTCAAATTCACGGACCAATTGGGATATGATGTCTTTCTGTAGCCCATAGAAGTATGCGGTTTTAAACTCATTGGAATTTGAGTCAAAAGATACATCAAAGCGAGAGAATGCTCTTTTTAAGTCTTGTAAAAATTGGCGAGGTGATGTATTAGGTCCAGCAGTAATAGTGTACGCGACTTTCTTTGCCTCCTGCAATGACTGAAAAGGAGAAAAATGACGCCTAATTTCTTTTTCAAACTCCAGCCATGTCATATTCTGCTGTTCATTTAATCCCCTTATGATGCTGGCCGTCGGGGCATCTAAAGTTAAATGAAAATATTGTCTGTACTGTTCCTTAGGTATCTGGAGCGCTTTAAAAATGTCATGTACCGCTTCTAAGTGATCCTCAATGCAGCATTCACCTCCCTTTTTAAATGGTTTGATCAGGGCTTTAATGGATTTCATTATTTTTATGGGGCTACTTGTTGCAATGCATGGAATTGCACTATTTTGTGATTCAATCCTGTTTTCAGGTGTATGAGATTGGTGGCTGCCCCCAATGGGAGTATCAAATCCCCCAAGGGCGCTGCAACCAAGTTCAGTCACCGGCCCTGTCACTGGGGCACTAGCTCTTTGGGCAGAGCTAGAATTCACCTCCACTCCATTGAATGTGGTACCCTGCCGCCTCTCCTGGGACCTGGGAATGCACATTTGCTGTTCTAAGTCCTTACACTTTTTAAGGAGTCTGTTGGCTTCATCATGCAAATAATTATTTTCATCACTCATTTTATTAATCGCCTCCTGCATATCGCACATTTGCATTTGGCATTCATTGAACTCTTTATTTCTCTTGTCTCTTTCTTGAATCATTTTAATCATTTCTTGTTCTACACTCTGGAGATCACCTTCTTTTTCGCAATGTTCTTTTTGTAAAATCTGCATTTCTGAAACAACCTCATCTTTATCCTGCCTAATGTGATCCACTAAGGCTTTTAAGTGTGTCAATTCTTGCTCACTATCTTCAAATTGTTTCTTGCTTTTGGATAACTGAGTATCAAAGTCTCTGCATTTTAATTGCATGTCTTTTTGGCATACATCCAATTCTGCTCTCAACATTTCCTGATTTTTACTTGCCCCATCTAATTCAGTCTTTAACCTGTTAATTAGCTGAGTATCATTCTCTTGCATTCGCAGGGACTTGTTTAAAATAAACCATATTTTGCCGCATAGCCGTATTAAACAGTCTTTCTCTGCACTTTTATCGGCTGCATTCAATAATCTTGTAAGGCAGACCTGAATTATGCTGCCTTCTGCAAAAATATTGTCTAGTTTTTCTTTCTGCACCTCACCTTGAATGCGGTTACTCCATTCTAACGTGGTATTCGAAGACCAATTCCCATGTGCAAATAACTTTGCCTCTAAATATTGCACTAGATCTGAGAATGTGGTTTCCCTTTGTGACATTCTGAAATTCGTTTTTAGTGGCACACTGCTATTATAAAATGGGTTCCCTTTAATGTGCAAATGGCAGTGTGAGACACGCTTGCCACGCCCAGTAGGTACTCTGTGATCACTTTCCCGGCCAACGCACCATAAATATGTTGGGTATTTTGTGGAGATTTGGGGCCTGACGGTATTTTATTACCGCCGAAAAATAACTTAGCAATAATCACTCTTTGTATTCAGATTTGGCCATGTGCAACAATAATACAATGGACATGCATTATTTCAGCACCCAGACCTGCTTATTTGGTATACGTGGTTGGTGGTATTTTGGTGAGCATAATTCCCTTGTTTTATTTGTGGCCCCAATGTCCAGAATCCCTTATCTTCGCTTAGATTTTTCGTGTGATCACTAGAGAGACCTCAGACCTGCATTCTAGGGATACCACATTTTCCAGTGATAGTGTTGGTGCGCCACCATGGGCAAACTCACTGACTTATTTACGACAGAGAGCTATATGTGGTAGTCTTGTGGTAATTTCCACTACCTTATATACGGTAGGGAGCTATGTTCAGAGAGTCTCTCTTCCCGTTGGCTCATATACCTCCAACAAGCTATACTACAGTCACTCACAATTATTCACACTGATTCTGACATGCACACATCTGTCTTAAAATGACCATTGCACTGTTTAAAAATCTCCCCACATCATCAGCATTGTAATGATAAATAGTAAGTACACCATCCGTCTGTTTTCAAATATTTTTCTGTATTATAAAAGTTGTATTTAACACGATCTCATTCTTTACAGCAATAAAATGGAACAATCAAAGCATTTTCTATGACACACTGCAATTATAGTGGCGGAGAACAGAACTTAAATTGCAACATTAGCACTTGATTAAGACACGCACGGGACTTTCATTTTTCTACACTGACTGCATATTTCCGTGCACACACACAGCTCCCCCAGTTAGGTAATTACCTTATCTGTTCAGAGGCTTCTCTCTGTGAATGTGGCTCTCTTGGATTAACTCCAGCAAAAAGGAACGCTTGCCTTCTCAAGCCGGGGTCATTGCCTGGAATTCTCAGCTTTTTCAGATAGGACTGCCTCAGCCAGTGGACAGGTTTTTCTTTTCAGCTCTCCCCAATGTCGACTGCAGCAGGACACAGGAATCTGCATTCAGTCAGGACCCCACAGCCAGGTCTTCTCCCCAGTAGTGCAGAAAGATGTCTGCCTGTCTTTTTCCCTGATACTGCCCACTAAAACTTTCCTCTCAGCCCTCTTTATGACGTGTCCCAATGAAATCCATCATCTCTCATCCTCCTACTCTTCAACAATAGCTTTGCTTATACATTTGCAATTGTTGCAAATCTGACTTCCTCCTTCCTGCAGTTACTGTGCACAACAACACGGATAATCAGGCAGAGAAGAGAAGAGAAAAATCTGCACACTCATTTAAATGGTTTTCAGAGTATGCCTAATTCTGCAGTAGAGAACACATTTTATTAGTGGGTTATATTAAAATAAGGTTTTATTAGTCAGGTTAATGGTTAATAGGTTAGCTGTTAATTTTCAAATGTGTCTCTAGCAATATAGGCATTTCAGGTGAAAAATAGTGTGCATTTTTAAATGAACACGTGTGCTTTTAACTGTAAAAATAGATTTGCATCTTATATGTTAAAATCGTTTTTTACTGAATAGTCTGTCTTTCCTTGTTAATCTGCTAACCCATATAGCAATGCACCGCACCCTTGTGGTGGTGGTGCTGCAAAAAATGTGTGCTACTTGTGCAGTATTGCTGTACTGTGTACTGTAACACGCCAAATATCCTTACAGCTCTGAATGTCCCAAAACCCTTTTTGCAGTCTGAAAGGGGCATTAACCCGCATCCTAGACCCCTGAAATTCCTAAAAACATGTATGGCCCGAAAAATGCATCCTACACCCCTGAAAGTACAAAAAATGTTGGCAGCCCAAAAAAAGGCCTTAAAATGCATCTTATTCCTGCAATAAACTTGAAAACTTTGGAGGCCCAAAAAAGGGGTTTACAGGCATCCTAGACCCCTAAAGTCCAGAAAATGTTGGTCGCCAAAAAACTGTGTCAGAGAGCTCTGAATTTCCCAAAACCATTTGCAGTCTGAAAAGGGCATTAACCCGCATGCACCCCTGAAATTCCCCAAAATATTTTGAGCACGAAAAATGCATCCTACACCTCTGAAAGTTCAGAAAATATTGGCAGCCCAAAAAAGACTTTAAATGCCTCTTAGGCCTACAAAAATGTAGAAAACTTTAGAGGCACAAAAAAAGGGGTTTACAGGCATTGTAGACCCTCCAAAGTCCAGAAAATGTTGGTGCCCAAAAATGGTGTCAGAGAGCTCTGAATGTCCCAAAAACATTTTCAGCATGAAAAGAGCATGAACCCGCATCCTAGACCCCTTAAATTCCCAAAAACATTTTTGCCCTGAAAAATGCATCCTACATCCCTGCAATTTCAGAAAATGTTGGCAGCACAAAAAAGGCCTTAAAATACATATTAGGCCTGCAAAAATGTAGAAAACTTTAGAGGCCCAAAAAAGGGGGTTACCGGCATCCTAGACCCCATAAAGTCTAGAAAATGTTGGTGGCCCAAAAAACTGTTTCAAGGATCTCTGAATTCCCCAAAACCATTTGCAGTCTGAAAAGGGCATTGACCTGCATGCTAGACCCCTAAAAATCCCCAAAATATTTTGGGCCCGAAAAATGTATTCTACACCCCTGAAAGTTCAGAAAATATTGGCAGCCCAAAAAAGGCTTTAAATGCCTCTTAGGCCTACAAAAATGTAGAAAACTTTGGAGGCCCCAAAAAAGGGGTTTACCGGCATCCTAGACCCCATAAAGTCTAGAAAATGTTGGTGGCCCAAAAAACTGTTTCAAGGATCTCTAAATTCCCCAAAACCATTTGCAGTCTGAAAAGGGCATTGACCTGCATGCTAGACCCCTAAAAATCCCCGAAATATTTTGGGCCCGAAAAATGTATTCTACACCACTGAAAGTTCAGAAAATGTTGGCAGCTTAAAAAATGCCTTAAAATGCATCTTATTCCTGCAATAATCTTGAAAACTTTGGAGGCCCCAAAAAAGGGGTTTACAGGCATCGTAGACTCCCTAAAGTCCAGAATATTTTGGTGCCCAAAAACGGTGTCAGAGAGCTCTGAATGTCCCAAAAACATTTGCAGCCTGAAAAGGGCTTTAACCCGCATCCTAGACCCCTTAAATTCCCAAAAATATTTTTGGCCCGAAAAATGCATCCTACACCCCTGAAAGTTCAGAAAATGTTGGGAGCCCAATAAAGGCCTTAAATGCCTCTTAGGCCTACAAAAATGTAGAAAACTTTAGAGGCCCAAAAAAGGGGTTTACAGGCATCGTAGACCCCCTAAAGTCCAGAAAATGTTGGTGCCCAAAAACTGTGTCAGAGAGCTCTGAATGTCCCAAAACCCTTTTTGCAGTCTGAAAGGGGCATTAACCCGCATCCTAGACCCCTGAAATTCCTAAAAACATTTATGGCCCGAAAAATGCATCCTACACCCCTGAAAGTACAAAAAATGTTGGCAGCCCAAAAAAAGGCCTTAAAATGCATCTTATTCCTGCAATAAACTTGAAAACTTTGGAGGCCCAAAAAAGGGGTTTACAGACATCCTAGATCCCTAAAATCCAGAAAATGTTGGTGGCCCAAAAACTGTGTCAGAGAGCTCGGAATTTCCCAAAACCATTTGCAGTCTGAAAAGGGCATTAACCCGCATGCTAGACCCCTGAAATTCCCCAAAATATTTTGTGCACGAAAAATGCATCCTACCACCCGTGAAAGTTCAGAAAATGTTGGCAGCCCAAAAAAGGCCTTAAATGCCTCTTAGGCCTACAAAAATGTAGAAAACTTTAGAGGCACGAAAAGGGGTTTACAGGCATCCTAGACCCCCTAAAGACCAGAAAATGTTGGTGCCCAAAAACGGTGTCAGAGAGCTCTGAATGTCCCAAAAACATTTTCAGCATGAAAAGAGCATTAACCCGCATCCTAGACCCCTTAAATTCCCCAAAATATTTTTGTACCGAAAAATGCATCCTACACCCCTGAAAGTTCAGAAAATGTTGGCAGCACAAAAAAGGCCTTAAAATACATATTAGGCCTGCAAAAATGTAGAAAACTTTAGAGGCCCAAAAAAGTGGTTTACAGGCATCCTAGACCCCCTAAAGACCAGAAAATGTTGGTGCCCAAAAACGGTGTCAGAGAGCTCAGAATGTCCCAAAAACATTTGCAGCCTGAAAAGGGCATTGACTCGCCTAGACCCCTTAAATTCCCAAAAACATTTTTGGCTCGAAAAATGCATCCTACACCCCTGAAAGTTCAGAAAATGTTGGCAGCCCAAAATATGCCTTAAAATGCATCTTATTCCTGCAACAAACTTGAAAACGTTTGAGGCCCAAAAAAGGGGTTTACAGGTATCATAGACCCCCTAAAGACCAGAAAATGTTGGTGCCCAAAAACGGTGTCAGAGAGCTCTGAATGTCCCAAAAACATTTGCAGCCTGAAAAGGGCATTAACCCACATCCTAAACCCCTGAAATTCCCAAAAACATTTATGGCCCGAAACATGCATCCTACACCCCTGAAAGTTCAGAAAATGTTGGCAGCCCAAAAAAGGCCTTAAAATGCATCTTATTCCTCTAAAATTCTTGATAACTTTGGAGGCCCAAAAAAGGGGTTTACAGGCATCCTAGACCCCCTAAAGTCAAGAAAATATTGGTGGCCCAAAAACTGTGTCAGAGAGCTCTGAAAGTCCCAAAAACATTTGCAGCCTGAAACGGGCATTAAACCGCATCCTAGACCCCTGAAGTTCCCAAAAACGTTTTTGGCCGAAAAATGCATCCTACACCCATGAAAGTTCAGAAAATCTTGGCAGCCCAAAAAAGGCCTTAAATGCCTCTTAGGCCTACAAAAATGTAGAAAACTTTAGAGGCCCAAAAAAGGGGTTTACAGGCATCGTAGACCCCATAAAGTCCAGAAAATGTTGGTGCCCAAAAACGGTGTCAAAGAGCTCTGAATGTCCCAAAAACATTTGCAGCCTGAAAAGGGCATTAACCCGCATCCTAGACCCCTTAAATTCCCAAAAACATTTTTGGCTCGAAAAATGCATCCTACACCCCTGAAAGTTCAGAAAATGTTGGCAGCCAAAAATATGCCTTAAAATGCATCTTATTCCTGCAATAAACTTGAAAACTTTTGAGGCCCAAAAAAGGGGTTTTACAGGCATGCTAGACCTCCTAAAGTCCAGAAAATGTTGGTGGTCCAAAAACTGTGTCAGAGAGCTCTGAATTTCCCAAAACCATTTGCAGTCTGAAAAGGGCATTAACTGGCATGCTAGACCCCTGAAATTCCCCAAAATATTTTGGGCACGAAAAATTCATCCTTCACCCCTGAAAGTTCAGAAAATGTTGGCTGCCCAAAAAAAGGCCTTAAATGCCTCTTAGGCCTACATAAATGTAGAAAACTTTAGAGGCACAAAAAAACGGTTTACAGGCATTATAGACCCCCTAAAGTCCAGAAAATGTTGGTGCCCAAAAACTGTGTCAGAGAGCTCTGAATTTCCCAAAACCATTTGCAGCCTGAAAAGGGCATTAACCCGCATCCTAGACCCGTTAAATTCCCAAAAACATTTTTGCCCTGAAAAATGCATCCTACATCCCTGCAATTTCAGAAAATGTTGGCAGCACAAAAAAGGCCTTAAAATACATATTAGGCCTGCAAAAATGTAGAAAGCTTTAGAGGCCCAAAAAAGGGGATTACAGGCATCCTAGATCCCCTAAAGTCTAGAAAATGTTGGTGGCCCAAAAAAGTGTGTCAAAGATCTCTGAATTCCCCAAAACCATTTGCAGTCTGAAAAGGGCATTAACCCGCATGCTAGACCCCTGAAATTCCCCAAAATATTTTGGGCACGAAAAATGCATCCTACACCCCTGAAAGTTCAGAAAATGTTGGCTGCCCAAAAAAAGGCCTTAAATGCCTCTTAGGCCTACAAAAATGTAGAAAAATTTAGAGGCACAAAAAAAGGGTTTACATGCATTGTAGACCCCCTAAAGTCCAGAAAATGTTGGTGCCCAAAAACCGTGTCAGAGAGCTCTGAATGTCCCAAAAACATTTGCAGCCTGAAAAGGGCATTAACCCGCATCCTAGACCCGTTAAATTCCCAAAAACATTTTTGCCCTGAAAAATGCATCCTACATCCCTGCAATTTCAGAAAATGTTGGCAGCACAAAAAAGGCCTTAAAATACATATTAGGCCTGCAAAAATGTAGAAAACTTTAGAGGCCCAAAAAAGGGGTTTACAGGCATTCTAGACCCCCTAAAGTCTAGAAAATGTTGGTGGCCCAAAAAACTGTGTCAAAGATCTCTGAATTCCCCAAAACGATTTGCAGTCTGAAAAGGGCATTAACCCGCATGCTAGACCCCTGAAATCCCCCAAAATATTTTGGGCACGAAAAATGCATCCTACACCCCTGAAAGTTCAGAAAATGTTGGCTGCCCAAAAAAAGGCGTTAAATGCCTCTTAGGCCTACAAAAATGTAGAAAACTTTAGAGGCACAAAAAAAGGGTTTACAGGCATTGTAGACCCCCTAAAGTCCAGACAATGTTGGTGGCCCAAAAAACTGTGTCAAATATCTCTGAATCCCCCAAAACCATTTGCAGTCCGAAAAGGGCATTGACCTGCATGCTAGACCATTAAAAATCCCCAAAATATTTTGGGCCCAAAATATGCATTCTACACCCCTGAAAGTTCAGAAAATGTTGGCAGCCCAAAAAATGCCTTAAAATGGATTTTATTCCTCAATAATCTTGAAAACTTTGGAGGCCCCAAAAAAGGGGTTTACAGGCATCCCAGACCCCCTAAAGTCCAGAAAATGTTGGTGGCCCAAAAACTGTGTCAGAGAGCTCTGAATGTCCAAAAACCCTTTTTGCAGCCTGAAAAGGGCTTTCACCCGCATCCTAGACCGCTTAAATTCCAGAAAATGTTGGTGGCCCAAAAACTGTGTCAGAGAGCTCTGAATTTCCCAAAACCATTTGCAGTCTGAAAAGGGCATTAACCCGCATGCTAGACCCCTGAAATTCCCCAAAATATTTTGGCCACAAAAAATGCATCCTACACCCCTGAAAGTTCAGAAAATGTTGGCAGCCCAAAAAAAGGCCTTACATGCCTCTTAGGCCTACAAAAATGTAGAAAACTTTAGAGACACAAAAAAGGGGTTTACAGGCATTGTAGACCCCCTAAAGTCCAGAAAATGTTGGTGCCCAAAAATGGTGTCAGAGAGCTCTGAATGTCCCAAAAACATTTGCAGCCTGAAAAGGGCATTAACCTGCATCCTAGACCCGTTAAATTCCCAAAAACATTTTTGCCCTGAAAAATGCATCCTACATCCCTGCAATTTCAGAAAATGTTTGCAGCACAAAAAAGGCCTTAAAATACATATTAGGCCTGCAAAAATGTAGAAAACTTTAGAGGCCCAAAAAAGGGGTTTACCGGCATCCTAGACCCCATAAAGTCTAGAAAATGTTGGTGGCCCAAAAAACTGTTTCAAGGATCTCTGAATTCCCCAAAACCATTTGCAGTCTGAAAAGGGCATTGACCTGCATGCTAGACCCCTAAAAATCCCCAAAAGATTTTGGGCCCGAAAAATGTATTCTAAACCCCTGAAAGTTCAGAAAATATTGGCAGCCCAAAAAAGGCTTTAAATGCCTCTTAGGCCTACAAAAATGTAGAAAACTTTGGAGGCCCCAAAAAAGGGGTTTACAGGCATCGTAGACCCCCTAAAGTCCAGAAAATTTTGGTGCCCAAAAACGGTGTCAGAGAGCTCTGAATGTCCCAAAAACATTTGCAGCCTGAAAAGGGCTTTAACCCGCATCCTAGACCCCTTAAATTCCCAAAAATATTTTTGGCTCGAAAAATGCATCCTACACCCCTGAAAGTTCAGAAAATGTTGGCAGCCCAATAAAGGCCTTAAATGCCTCTTAGGTCTACAAAAATGTAGAAAACTTTAGAGGCCCAAAAAAGGGGTTTACAGGCATCGTAGACCCCTAAGGTCCAGAAAATGTTGGTGCCCAAAAACTGTGTCAGAGAGCTCTGAATGTCCCAAAACCCTTTTTGCAGTCTGAAAGGGGCATTAACCCGCATCCTAGACCCCTGAAATTCCTAAAAACATTTATGGCCCGAAAAATGCATCCTACACCCCTGAAAGTACAAAAAATGTTGGCAGCCCAAAAAAAGGCCTTAAAATGCATCTTATTCCTGCAATAAACTTGAAAACTTTGGAGGCCCAAAAAAGGGGTTTACAGGCATCCTAGACCCCTAAAGTCCAGAAAATGTTGGTCGCCCAAAAACTGTGTCAGAGAGCTCTGAATTTCCCAAAACCATTTGCAGTCTGAAAAGGGCATTAACCCGCATGCACCCCTGAAATTCCCCAAAATATTTTGAGCACGAAAAATGCATCCTACACCTCTGAAAGTTCAGAAAATATTGGCAGCCCAAAAAAGACTTTAAATGCCTCTTAGGCCTACAAAAATGTAGAAAACTTTAGAGGCACAAAAAAAGGGGTTTACAGGCATTGTAGACCCCCCAAAGTCCAGAAAATGTTGGTGCCCAAAAATGGTGTCAGAGAGCTCTGAATGTCCCAAAAACATTTGCAGCCTGAAAAGGGCATTAACCCGCATCCTGGACCCGTTAAATTCCCAAAAACATTTTTGCCCTGGAAAATGCATCCTACATCCCTGCAATTTCAGAAAATGTTGGCAGCACAAAAAAGGCCTTAAAATACATATTAGGCCTGCAAAAATGTAGAAAACTTTAGAGGCCCAAAAAAGGGGTTTACCGGCATCCTAGACCACATAAAGTCTAGAAAATGTTGGTGGCCCAAAAAACTGTTTCAAGGATCTCTGAATTCCCCAAAACCATTTGCAGTCTGAAAAGGGCATTGACCTGCATGCTAGACCCCTAAAAATCCCCAAAATATTTTGGGCCCGAAAAATGTATTCTACACCCCTGAAAGTTCAGAAAATATTGGCAGCCCAAAAAAGGCTTTAAATGCCTCTTAGGCCTACAAAAATGTAGAAAACTTTGGAGGCCCCAAAAAAGGGGTTTACAGGCATCGTAGACCCCCTAAAGTCCAGAAAATTTTGGTGCCCAAAAACGGTGTCAGAGAGCTCTGAATGTCCCAAAAACATTTGCAGCCTGAAAAGGGCTTTAACCCGCATCCTAGACCCCTTAAATTCCCAAAAATATTTTTGCCTCGAAAAATGCATCCTACACCCCTGAAAGTTCAGAAAATGTTGGCAGCCCAATAAAGGCCTTAAATGCCTCTTAGGTCTACAAAAATGTAGAAAACTTTAGAGGCCCAAAAAAGGGGTTTACAGGCATTTAGACCCCCTAAAGTCCAGAAAATGTTGGTGCCCAAAAACTGTGTCAGAGAGCTCTGAATGTCCCAAAACCCTTTTTGCAGTCTGAAAGGGGCATTAACCCGCATCCTAGACCCCTGAAATTCCTAAAAACATTTATGGCCCGAAAAATGCATCCTACACCCCTGAAAGTACAAAAAATGTTGGCAGCCCAAAAAAAGGCCTTAAAATGCATCTTATTCCTGCAATAAACTTGAAAACTTTGGAGGCCCAAAAAAGGGGTTTACAGGCATCCTAGACCCCTAAAGTCCAGAAAATGTTGGTGGCCCAAAAACTGTGTCAGAGAGCTCTGAATTTCCCAAAACCATTTGCAGTCTGAAAAGGGCATTAACCCGCATGCACCCCTGAAATTCCCCAAAATATTTTGGGCACGAAAAATGCATCCTACACCTCTGAAAGTTCAGAAAATATTGGCAGCCCAAAAAAGGCTTTAAATGCCTCTTAGGCCTACAAAAATGTAGAAAACTTTAGAGGCACAAAAAAAGGGGTTTACAGGCATTGTAGACCCCCTAAAGTCCAGAAAATGTTGGTGCCCAAAAACGGTGTCAGAGAGCTCTGAATGTCCCAAAAACATTTGCAGCCTGAAAAGGGCATTAACCCGCATCCTAGACCCGTTAAATTCCCAAAAACATTTTTGCCCTGAAAAATGCATCCTACATCCCTGCAATTTCAGAAAATGTTGGCAGCACAAAAAAGGCCTTAAAATACATATTAGGCCTGCAAAAATGTAGAAAACTTTAGAGGCCCAAAAAAGGGGTTTACCGGCATCCTAGACCCCATAAAGTCTAGAAAATGTTGGTGGCCCAAAAAACTGTTTCAAGGATCTCTGAATTCCCCAAAACCATTTGCAGTCTGAAAAGGGCATTGACCTGCATGCTAGACCCCTAAAAATCCCCGAAATATTTTGGGCCCGAAAAATGTATTCTACACCACTGAAAGTTCAGAAAATGTTGGCAGCTTAAAAAATGCCTTAAAATGCATCTTATTCCTGCAATAATCTTGAAAACTTTGGAGGCCCCAAAAAAGGGGTTTACAGGCATCGTAGACTCCCTAAAGTCCAGAAAATTTTGGTGCCCAAAAACGGTGTCAGAGAGCTCTGAATGTCCCAAAAACATTTGCAGCCTGAAAAGGGCTTTAACCCGCATCCTAGACCCCTTAAATTCCCAAAAATATTTTTGGCCCGAAAAATGCATCCTACAACCCTGAAAGTTCAGAAAATGTTGGGAGCCCAATAAAGGCCTTAAATGCCTCTTAGGCCTACAAAAATGTAGAAAACTTTAGAGGCCCAAAAAAGGGGTTTACAGGTATCGTAGACCCCCTAAAGTCCAGAAAATGTTGGTGCCCAAAAACTGTGTCAGAGAGCTCTGAATGTCCCAAAACCCTTTTTGCAGTCTGAAAGGGGCATTAACCCGCATCCTAGACCCCTGAAATTCCTAAAAACATTTATGGCCCGAAAAATGCATCCTACACCCCTGAAAGTACAAATAATGTTGGCAGCCCAAAAAAAGGCCTTAAAATGCATCTTATTCCTGCAATAAACTTGAAAACTTTGGAGGCCCAAAAAGGGGTTTACAGACATCCTAGACCCCTAAAATCCAGAAAATGTTGGTGGCCCAAAAACTGTGTCAGAGAGCTCGGAATTTCCCAAAACCATTTGCAGTCTGAAAAGGGCATTAACCCGCATGCTAGACCCCTGAAATTCCCCAAAATATTTTGTGCACGAAAAATGCATCCTACCACCCGTGAAAGTTCAGAAAATGTTGGCAGCCCAAAAAAGGCCTTAAATGCCTCTTAGGCCTACAAAAATGTAGAAAACTTTAGAGGCACGAAAAGGGGTTTACAGGCATCCTAGACACCCTAAAGACCAGAAAATGTTGGTGCCCAAAAACGGTGTCAGAGAGCTCTGAATGTCCCAAAAACATTTTCAGCATGAAAAGAGCATTAACCCGCATCCTAGACCCCTTAAATTCCCCAAAATATTTTTGTACCGAAAAATGCATCCTACACCCCTGAAAGTTCAGAAAATGTTGGCAGCACAAAAAAGGCCTTAAAGTACATATTAGGCCTGCAAAAATGTAGAAAACTTTAGAGGCCCAAAAAAGTGGTTTACAGGCATCCTAGACCCCCTAAAGACCAGAAAATGTTGGTGCCCAAAAACGGTGTCAGAGAGCTCTGAATTTCCCAAAACCATTTGCAGTCTGAAAAGGGCATTAACCCGCATGCACCCCTGAAATTCCCCAAAATATTTTGGGCACGAAAAATGCATCCTACACCCCTGAAAGTTCAGAATATATTGGCAGCCCAAAAAAGGCTTTAAATGCCTCTTAGGCCTACAAAAATGTAGAAAACTTTAGAGGCACAAAAAAGGGGTTTACAGGCATCGTAGACCCCCTAAAGTCCAGAAAATGTTGGTGCCCAAAAACGGTGTCAGAGAGCTCTGAATGTCCCAAAACCATTTGCAGTCTGAAAAGGGCATTAACCGGCATGCTAGACCCCTGAAATTCCCCAAAATATTTTGGGCACAAAAAATGCATCCTACACCCCTGAAAGTTCAGAAAATGTTGGCAGCCCAAAAAAAGGCCTTAAATGCCTCTTAGGCCTACAAAAATGTAGAAAACTTTAGAGGCACAAAAAAGGGGTTTACAGGCATTGTAGACCCCCTAAAGTCCAGAAAATGTTGGTGCCCAAAAATGGTGTCAGAGAGCTCTGAATGTCCCAAAAACATTTGCAGCCTGAAAAGGGCATTAACCCGCATCCTAGACCCGTTAAATTCCCAAAAACATTTTTGCCCTGAAAAATGCATCCTACATCCCTGCAATTTCAGAAAATGTTGGCAGCACAAAAAAGCCTTAAAATACATATTAGGCCTGCAAAAATGTAGAAAACTTTAGAGGCCCAAAAAAGGGGTTTACAGGCATCCTAGACCCCATAAAGTCTAGAAAATGTTGGTGGCACAAAAAACTGTTTCAAGGATCTCTGAATTCCCCAAAACCATTTGCAGTCTGAAAAGGGCATTGACCTGCATGCTAGACCCAAAAAAATCCCCAAAATATTTTGGGCCCGAAAAATGTATTCTACACCCCTGAAAGTTCAGAAAATATTGGCAGCCCAAGAAAGGCTTTAAATGCCTCTTAGGCCTACAAAAATGTAGAAAACTTTGGAGGCCCCAAAAAAGGGGTTTACAGGCATCGTAGACCCCCTAAATTCCAGAAAATTTTGGTGCCCAAAAACGGTGTCAGAGAGCTCTGAATGTCCCAAAAACATTTGCAGCCTGAAAAGGGCTTTAACCCGCACCCTAGACCCCTTAAATTCCCAAAAACATTTTTGGCTCGGAAAATGCATCCTACACCCCTGAAAGTTCAAAAAATGTTGGCAGCCCAAGATATGCCTTAAAATGCATCTTATTTCTGCAACAAACTTGAAAACTTTTGAGGCCCAAAAAAGGGGTTTACAGGCATCCTAGACCCCCTAAAGACCAGAAAATGTTGGTGCCCAAAAACGGTGTCAGAGAGCTCTGAATGTCCCAAAAACATTTGCAGCCTGAAAAGGGCATTAACCCACATCCTAAACCCCTGAAATTCCCAAAAACATTTATGGCCCGAAACATGCATCCTACACCCCTGAAAGTTCAGAAAATGTTGGCAGCCCAAAAAAGGCCTTAAAATGCATCTTATTCCTCTAAAAATCTTGATAACTTTGGAGGCCCAAAAAAGGGGTTTACAGGCATCCTAGACCCCCTAAAGTCAAGAAAATATTGGTGGCCCAAAAACTGTGTCAGAGAGCTCTGAAAGTCCCAAAAACATTTGCAGCCTGAAACGGGCATTAAACCGCATCCTAGACCCCTGAAATTCCCAAAAACTTTTTTGGCCGAAAAATGCATCCTACACCCATGAAAGTTTAGAAATTCTTGGCAGCCCAAAAAAGCCCTTAAATGCCTCTTAGGCCTACAAAAATGTAGAAAACTTTAGAGGCCCAAAAAAGGTGTTTACAGGCATCGTAGACCCCATAAAGTCCAGAAAATGTTGGCGCCCAAAAACAGTGTCAAAGAGCTCTGAATGTCCCAAAACATTTGCAGCCTGAAAAGGGCATTAACCTGCATGCTAGACCCCTGAAATTCCCCAAAATATTTTGGGCACGAAAAATGCATCCTTCACCCCTGAAAGTTCAGAAAATGTTGGCAGCCCAAAAAAGGCCTTCAATGCCTCTTAGGCCTACAAAAATGTAGAAAACTTTAGAGGCCCAAAAAAGGTGTTTACAGGCATCGTAGACCCCATAAAGTCCAGAAAATGTTGGTGGCCCAAAAACTGTGTCAGAGAGCTCTGAATTTCCCAAAACCTTTTGCAGTCTGAAAAGGGCATTAACCTGCATGCTAGACCCCTGAAATTCCCCAAAATATTTTGGGCACGAAAAATGCATCCTTCACCCCTGAAAGTTCAGAAAATGTTGGCAGCCCAAAAAAGGCCTTCAATGCCTCTTAGGCCTACAAAAATGTAGAAAACTTTAGAGTCCCAAAAAAGGGGTTAACAGGCATCGTAGACCCCCTAAATTCCAGAAAATGTTGGTGCCCAATAAGGGTGTCAAAGAGCTCTGAATGTCCCAAAAACATTTGCAGCCTGAAAAGGGCATTAACCCGCCTAGACTCCTTAAATTCCCAAAAACATTTTTGGCTCGAAAAATGCATCCTACACCCCTGAAAGTTCAAAAAATGTTGGCAGCCCAAAATATGCCTTAAAATGCATCTTATTCCTGCAACAAACTTGAAAACTTTTGAGGCCCAAAAAAGGGGTTTTACAGGCATGCTAGACCCCCTAAAGTCCAGAAAATGTTGGTGGCCCAAAAACTGTGTCAGAGAGCTCTGAATTTCCCAAAAGCATTTGCAGCCTGAAAAGGGCTTTAACCCGCACCCTAGACCCCTTAAATTCCCAAAAATATTTTTGGCCCGAAAAATGCATCCTACACCCCTGAAAGTTCAGAAAATGTTGGCAGCCCAATAAAGGCCTTAAATGCCTCTTAGGCCTACAAAAATGTAAAAAAACTTTAGAGGCCCAAAAAAGGGGTTTACAGGCATCCAAGACCCCCTAAAGTCCAGAAAATGTTGGTACCCAAAAACGGTGTCAGAGAGCTCTGAATGTCCCAAAAACATTTGCAGCCTGAAAAGGGCATTAACCCGCATCCTAGACCCCTGAAATTCCCAAAAACATTTTTGGCCCGAAAAATGCATCCTACACCCCTGAAAGTTCATAAAATGTTGGCAGCCCAATAAAGGCTTTAAATGCCTCTTAGGCCTACAAAAATGTTGAAAACTTTAGAGGCCCAAAAAAGGGGTTTACAGGCATCGTAGACCCCCCTAAAGTCCAGAAAATGTTGGTGCCCAGAAACGGTGTCAGAGAGCTCTGAATGTCCCAAAAACATTTGCAACCTGAAAAGGGCATTAACCCACATCCTAGACCCCTTAAATTCCCAAAAACATTTTTGGCTCGAAAAATGCATCCTACACCCCTGAAAGTTCAGAAAATGTTGGCAGCTCAAAAATGCCTTAAAATACATCTTATTCCTGCAATAATCTTGAGAACTTTGGAGGCCCAAAAAAGGGGTTTACAGGCATCCTAGACCCCCTAAAGTCCAGAAAATGTTGGTGGCCCAAAAACTGTGTCAGAGAGCTCTGAATTTCCCAAAACCATTTGCAGTCTGAAAAGGCCATTAACCCTCATGCTAGACCCCTGAAATTCCCCAAAATATTTTGGGCACGAAAAATGCATCCTACACCTCTGAAAGTTCAGAAAATATTGGCAGCCCAAAAAAGGCTTTAAATGCCTCTTAGGCCTACAAAAATGTAAAAAAACTTTAGAGGCCCAAAAAAGGGGTTTACAGGCATCCAAGACCCCCTAAAGTCCAGAAAATGTTGGTACCCAAAAACGGTGTCAGAGAGCTCTGAATGTCCCAAAAACATTTGCAGCCTGAAAAGGGCATTAACCCGCATCCTAGACCCCTGAAATTCCCAAAAACATTTTTGGCCCGAAAAATGCATCCTACACCCCTGAAAGTTCATAAAATGTTGGCAGCCCAATAAAGGCTTTAAATGCCTCTTAGGCCTACAAAAATGTTGAAAACTTTAGAGGCCCAAAAAAGGGGTTTACAGGCATCGTAGACCCCCCTAAAGTCCAGAAAATGTTGGTGCCCAGAAACGGTGTCAGAGAGCTCTGAATGTCCCAAAAACATTTGCAACCTGAAAAGGGCATTAACCCACATCCTAGACCCCTTAAATTCCCAAAAACATTTTTGGCTCGAAAAATGCATCCTACACCCCTGAAAGTTCAGAAAATGTTGGCAGCTCAAAAATGCCTTAAAATACATCTTATTCCTGCAATAATCTTGAGAACTTTGGAGGCCCAAAAAAGGGGTTTACAGGCATCCTAGACCCCCTAAAGTCCAGAAAATGTTGGTGGCCCAAAAACTGTGTCAGAGAGCTCTGAATTTCCCAAAACCATTTGCAGTCTGAAAAGGCCATTAACCCTCATGCTAGACCCCTGAAATTCCCCAAAATATTTTGGGCACGAAAAATGCATCCTACACCTCTGAAAGTTCAGAAAATATTGGCAGCCCAAAAAAGGCTTTAAATGCCTCTTAGGCCTACAAAAATGTAGAAAACTTTAGAGGCACAAAAAAAGGGGTTTACAGGCATTGTAGACACCCTAAAGTCCAGAAAATGTTGGTGCCCAAAAACGGTGTCAGAGAGCTCTGAATGTCCCAAAAACATTTGCAGCCTGAAAAGGGCATTAACGCGCATCCTAGACCCGTTAAATTCCCAAAAACATTTTTGCCCTGAAAAATGCATCCTATATCCCTGCAATTTCAGAACATGTTGGCAGCACAAAAAAGGCCTTAAAATACATATTAGGCCTGCAAAAATGTAGAAAACTTTAGAGGCCCAAAAAGGGGTTTACAGGCATCCTAGACCCCATAAAGTCTAGAAAATGTTGGTGGCCCAAAAAACTGTTTCAAGGATCTCTGAATTCCCCAAAACCATTTGCAGTCTGAAAAGGGCATTGACCTGCATGCTAGACCACTAAAAATCCCCAAAATATTTTGGGCCCGAAAAATGTATTCTACACCTCTGAAAGTTCAGAAAATGTTGGCAGCTTAAAAAATGCCTTAAAATGCATCTTATTCCTGCAATAATCTTGAAAACTTTGGAGGCCCCAAAAAGGGGTTTACAGGCATCGTAGACCCCCTAAAGTCCAGAAAATGTTGGTGCCCAAAAACTGTGTCAGAGAGCTCTGAATGTCCCAAAACCCTTTTTGCAGTCTGAAAGGGGCATTAACCCGCATCCTAGACCCCTGAAATTCCTAAAAACATTTATGACCCGAAAAATGCATCCTACATCCCTGAAAGTACAAAAAATGTTGGCAGCCCAAAAAAAGGCCTTAAAATGCATCTTATTCCTGCAATAAACTTGAAAACTTTGGAGGCCCAAAAAAGGGGTTTACAGGCATCCTAGACCCCTAAAATCCAGAAAATGTTGGTGGCCCAAAAACTGTGTCAGAGAGCTCGGAATTTCCCAAAACCATTTGCAGTCTGAAAAGGGCATTAACCCGCATGCTAGACCCCTGAAATTCCCCAAAATATTTTGTGCACGAAAAATGCATCCTACCACCCCTGAAAGTTCAGAAAATGTTGGCAACCCAAAAAAGGCCTTAAATGCCTCTTAGGCCTACAAAAATGTAGAAAACTTTAGAGGCACGAAAAGGGGTTTACAGGCATCCTAGACCCCCTAAAGACCAGAAAATGTTGGTGCCCAAAAACGGTGTCAGAGAGCTCTGAATGTCCCAAAAACATTTTCAGCATGAAAAGAGCATTAACCCGCATCCTAGACCCCTTAAATTCCCAAAAACATTTTTGTACCGAAAAATGCATCCTACACCCCTGAAAGTTCAGAAAATGTTGGCAGCACAAAAAAGGCCTTAAAATACATATTAGGCCTGCAAAAATGTAGAAAACTTTAGAGGACCAAAAAAGTGGTTTACAGGCATCCTAGACCCCCTAAAGACCAGAAAATGTTGGTGCCCAAAAACGGTGTCAGAGAGCTCTGAATGTCCCAAAAACATTTGCAGCCTGAAAAGGGCATTAACCCGCCTAGACCCCTTAAATTCCCAAAAACATTTTTGGCTCGAAAAATGCATCCTACACCCCTGAAAGTTCAGAAAATGTTGGCAGCCCAAAATATGCCTTAAAATGCATCTTATTCCTGCAACAAACTTGAAAACTTTTGAGGCCCAAAAAAGGGGTTTACAGGCATCCTAGACCCCCTAAAGACCAGAAAATGTTGGTGCCCAAAAACGGTGTCAGAGAGCTCTGAATGTCCCAAAAACATTTGCAGCCTGAAAAGGGCATTAACCCACATCCTAAACCCCTGAAATTCCCAAAAACATTTATGGCCCGAAACATGCATCCTACACCCCTGAAAGTTCAGAAAATGTTGGCAGCCCCAAATATGTCTTAAAATGCATCTTAGTCCTGCAATAAACTTGAAAACTTTTGAGGCCCAAAAAAGGGGTTTTACAGGCATGCTAGACCCCCTAAAGTCCAGAAAATGTTGGTACCCAAAAACAGTGTCAGAGAGCTCTGAATGTCCCAAAAACATTTGCAGCCTGAAAAGGGCATTAACCCGCATCCTAGACCCCTGAAATTCCCAAAAACATTTTTGGCCCGAAAAATGCATCCTACACCCCTGAAAGTACAAAAAATGTTGGCAGCCCAAAAAAAGGCCTTAAAATGCATCTTATTCCGGCAATAAACTTGAAAACTTTGGAGGCCCAAAAAAGGGGTTTACAGGCATCCTAGACCACCTAAAGTCCAGAAAATGTTGGTGGCCCAAAAACTGTGTCAGAGAGCTCTGAATTTCCCAAAACCATTTGCAGTCTGAAAAGGGCATTAACCCGCATGCTAGACCCCTGAAATTCCCCAAAATATTTTGGGCACCAAAAATGCATCCTATACCCCTGAAAGTTCAGAAAATGTTGGCAGCCCAAAAAAGGCCTTAAATGCCTCTTAGGCCTACAAAAATGTAGAAAACTTTAGAGGCCCAAAAAAGGGGTTTAAAGGCATCGTAGACCCCCTAAAGTCCAGAAAATGTTGGTGCCCAATAACGGTGTCAAAGAGCTCTGAATGTCCCAAAAACATTTGCAGCCTGAAAAGGGCATTAACCCGCCTAGACCCCTTAAATTCCCAAAAACATTTTTAGCTCGAAAAATGCATCTTACACCCCTGAAAGTTCAGAAAATGTTGGCAGCTCAAAATATGCCTTAAAATGCATCTTATTCCTGCAATAAATGTGAAAACTTTTGAGGCTCAAAATGGGGTTTTACAGGCATGCTAGACCCCCTAAAGTCCAGAAAATGTTGGTGGCCCAAAAACTGTGTCAGAGAGCTCTGAATGTCCCAAAAACATTTGCAGCCTGAAAAGGGCTTTAACCCGCATCCTAGCCCCCTTAAATTCCCAAAAATATTTTGGCCCAAAAAATGCATCCTACACCCCTGAAAGTTCAGAAAATGTTGGCAGCCCAATAAAGGCCTTAAATGCCTCTTAGGCCTACAAAAATGTAGAAAACTTTAGAGGCACCGAAAACGGGTTTACAGGCATCATAGACCCCCTAAAGTCCAGAAAATGTTGGTGCCCAAAAACGGTGTCAGAGAGCTCTGAATGTCCCAAAAACATTTGCAACCTGAAAAGGGCATTAACCCGCATCCTAGACCCCTTAAATTCCCAAAAACATTTTTGGCTCGAAAAATGCATCCTACACCCATGAAAGTTCAGAAAATGTTGGCAGCCCAAAATATGTCCTAAAATGTATCTTATTCCTGCAATAAACTTGAAAACTTTGGAGGCCCAAAAAAGGGGTTTACAGGCATCCTAGACTCCCTAAAGTCCAGAAAATGTTGGTGGCCCAAAAACTGTGTCAGAGAGCTCTGAATTTCCCAAAACCATTTGCCGTCTGAAAAGGGCATTAACCCGCATGTTAGACCCCTGAAATTTCCAAAAATATTTTGGGCACGAAAAATGCATCCTACACCCCTGAAAATTCAGAAAATATTGGCAGCCCAAAAAAGGCTTCAAATGCCTCTTAGGCCTACAAAAATGTAGAAAACTTTAGAGGCACAAAAAAGGGGTTTACAGGCATCGTAGACCCCCTAAAGTCCAGAAAATGTTGGTGCCCAAAAACGGTGTCAGAGAGCTCTGAATGTCCCAAAAACATTTGCAGCCTGAAAAGGGCTTTAACCTGCATCCTAGACCCCTTAAATTCCCAAAAATATTTTTGGCGCGAAAAATGCATCCTACACCCCTGAAAGTTCAGAAAATGTTGGCAGCCCAATAAAGGCCTTAAATGCCTCTTAGACCTACAAAAATGTAGAAAACTTTAGAGGCTCAAAAAAGGGGTTTACAGGCATCGTAGACCCCCTAAAGTCCAGAAAACGTTGGTGCCCAAAAACAGGGTCAGAGAGCTCTGAATGTACCAAAAACATTTGCAACCTGAAAAGGGCATTAACCCGCATCCTAGACCCCTTAAATTCCCAAAAACATTTTTGGCTCGAAAAATGCATCCTACACCCCTGAAAGTTCAGAAAATGTTGGCAGCCCAAAATATGCCTTAAAATGCATCTTACTCCTGCAATAAACTTGAAAACTTTTGAGGCCCAAAAAAGGGGTTTTACAGGCATGCTAGTCCCCCTAAAGTCCAGAAAATGTTGGTGGCCCAAAAACTGTGTCAGAGAGCTCTGAATTTCCCAAAACCATTTGCAGTCTGAAAGGGGCATTAACCCGCATGCTAGACCCCTGAAATTCCCCAAAATATTTTGGGCACGAAAAATGCATCCTACACCCCTGAAAGTTCAGAAAATATTAGCAGCCCAAAAAAGGCTTTAAATGCCTCTTAGGCCTACAAAAATGTAGAAAACTTTAGAGGCACAAAAAAGGGGTTTACAGGCATCCTAGACCCTCTAAAGTACAGAAAATGTTGGTGCCCAAAAACGGTGTCAGAGAGCTCTGAATGTCCCAAAAACATTTGCAGCCTGAAAATGGCATTAACCCGCAACCTAGACCCGTTAAATTTCCAAAAACATTTTTGGCCCAAAAAATGCATCCTACACCCCTGAAAGTTCAGAAAATGTTGGCAGCCCACAAAATGCCTTAAAATGCATCTTATTCCTGCAATAATCTTGAAAGTTTTGGAGGCCCAAAAAAGGGGTTTACAGGCATCCTAGACCCCCTAAAGTCCAGAAAATGTTGGTGGCCCAAAAACTGTGTCAGAGAGCTCTGAATTTCCCAAAAACATTTGCAGTCTGAAAAGGGCATTAACCCGCATGCTAGACCCCTGAAATTCCACAAAATAGTTTGTGCACAAAAATGCATCCTACCACCCGTGAAAGTTCAGAAAATGTTGGCAGCCCAAAAAAGGCCTTAAGTGCCTCTTAGGCCTACAAAAATATAGAAAACTTTAGAGGAACAAAAAAGGGGTTTACAGGCATCCTAGACCCCTTAAAGTCCAGAAAATGTTGGTACCCAAAAACAGTGTCAGAGAGCTCTGAATGTCCCAAAACATTTGCAGCCTGAAAAGGGCATTAACCCGCATCCTAGACCCATGAAATTCCCAAAAACATCTTTGGCCCGAAAAATGCATCCTACACTCCTGAAAGTACAAAAAATGTTGGCAGCCCAAAAAAGGCCGTAAAATGCATCTTATTCCTGCAATAAACCTGAAAACTTTGGAGGCCCAAAAAAGGGGTTTACAGGCATCCCAGACCCCCTAAAGTCCAGAAAATGTTGGTGGCCCAAAAACGGTGTCAGAGAGCTCTGAATGTCCCAAAAACATTTGCAGACTGAAAAGGGCTTTAACCCGCATCCTAGACCCCTTAAATTTCCAAAAATAATTTTTGCCCGAAAAATGCATCCTACATCCTTGAAAGTTCAGAAAATGTTGGCAGCACAATAAAGGCCTTAAATGCCTCTTAGGCCTACAAAAATGTAGAAAACTTTAGAGGCCCAAAAAAGGGGTTTACAGGCATCATAGACCCCCTAAAGTCCAGAAAATGTTGGTGCCCAAAAACTGTGTCAGAGAGCTCTGAATTTCCCAAAAACATTTGCAGTCTGAAAAGGGCATTAACCCGCATGCTAGACCCCTGAAATTCCACAAAATATTTTGTGCACGAAAAATGCATCCTACCACCCGTGAAAGTTCAGAAAATGTTGGCAGCCCAAAAAAGGCCTTAAGTGCCTCTTAGGCCTACAAAAATGTAGAAAACTTTAGAGGAACAAAAAAGGGGTTTACAGGCATCCTAGACCCCTTAAAGTCCAGAAAATGTTGGTACCCAAAACCAGTGTCAGAGAGCTCTGAATTTCCCAAAACCATTTGCAGTCTGAAAAGGGCATTAACCCGCATGCTAGACCCCTGAAATTCCCCAAAATATTTTGGGCACGAAAAATGCAACCTACACCCCTGAAAGTTCAGAAAATATTGGCAGCCCAAAAAAAGGCCTTAAATGCCTCTTAGGCCTACAAAAATGTCGAAAACTTTAGAGGCACAAAAAAGGGGTTTACAGGCATTGTAGACCCCCTAAAGTCCAGAAAATGTTGGTGCCCAAAAACGGTGTCAGAGAGCTCTGAATGTCCCAAAAACATTTCCAGCCTGAAAAGGGCATTAACCCGCATCCTAGACCCGTTAAATTCCCAAAAACATTTTTGCCCTGAAAAATTCATCCTACATCCCTGCAAGTTCAGAAAATGTTGGCAGCACAAAAAAGGGCTTAAATGCCTCTTAGGCCTACAAAAATGTAGAAAACTTTAGAGGCACAAAAAAGGGGTTTACAGGCATCGTAGACCCCCTAAAGTCCAGAAAATGTTGGTGCCCAAAAACGGTGTCAGAGAGCTCTGAATGTCCCAAAAACATTTGCAACCTGAAAAGGGCATTAACCCGCATCCTGACCCCTTAAATTCCCAAAAACTTTTTGGGCCGAAAAATGCATCCTACACCCATGAAAGTTCTGAAAATGTTGGCAGCCCAAAAAAGGGCTTAAATGCCTCTTAGGCCTACAAAAATGTAGACAACTTTAGAGGCCCAAAAAAGGGGTTTACAGGCATCGTAGACCCCCTAAAGTCCAGAAAATGTTGGTGCCCAAAAACAGTGTCCAAGAGCTCTGAATGTCTCAAAAACATTTGCAGCCTGAAAAGGGCATTAACCCGCATCCTAGACCCCTTAAATTCCCAAAACCATTTTTGGCTTGAAAAATGCATCCTACACCCCTGAAAGTTCAGAAAATGTTGGCAGCCCAAAATATGTCTTAAAATGCATCTTATTCCTGCAATAAACTTGAAAACTTTTGAGGCCCAAAAGAGGAGTTTTACAGGCATGCTCGACCCCCTAAAGACCAGAAAATGTTGGTGGCCCAAAAACTGTGTCAGAGAGCTCGGAATTTCCCAAAACATTTGCAGTCTGAAAAGGGCATTAACCCGCATACTAGACCCCTGAAATTCCCCAAAATATTGTGGGCACGAAAAATACATCCTACACCCCTGAAAGTTCAGAAAATGTTGGCAGCCCAATAAAGGCCTTAAATGCCTCTTAGGCCTACAAAAATGTAGAAAACTTTAGAGGCCCAAAAAAGGGGTTTACAGGCATCGTAGACCCCCTAAAGTCCAGAAAATGTTGGTGCCCAAAAACGGTGTCAGAGAGCTCTGAATGTCCCAAAAACATTTGCATCCTGAAAAGGGCTTTAACCCGCATCCTAGACCCCTTAAATTCCCAAAAATATTTTTGGCCCAAAAATGCATCCTACACCCCTGAAAGTTCAGAAAATGTTGGCAGCCCAATAAAGGCCTTAAATGCCTCTTAGGCCTACAAAAAATGTAGAAAAGTTTAGAGGCCCAAAAAAGGGGTTTACAGGCATCGTAGACCCCCTAAAGTCCAGAAAATGTTGGTGCCCAAAAACGGTGTCAGAGAGCTCTGAAAGTCCCAAAAACATTTGCAACCTGAAAAGGGGATTAACCCGCATCCTAGACCCCTTAAATTCCCAAAAACATTTTTGGCTCGAAAAATGCATCCTACACCCCTGAAAGTTCAGAAAATGTTGACAGCCCAAAATATGCCTTAAAATGCATCTTATTCCTGCAATAAACTTGGAAACTTTTGAGGCCCAAAAAAGGGGTTTTACAGGCATGCTAGACCCCCTAAAGTCCAGAAAATGTTGGTACTCAAAAACAGTGTCAGAGAGCTCTGAATGTCCCAAAAACCATTTGCAGTCTGAAAAGGGCATTAACCCGCATGCTAGACCCCTGAAATTCCCCAAAATATTTTGGGCACGAAAAATGCATCTTACACCCCTGAAAGTTCAGAAAATATTGGCAGCCCAAAAAAGGCTTTAAATGCCTCTTAGGCCTACAAAAATGTAGAAAACTTTAGAGGCACAGAAAAGGGGTTTACAGGCATCATAGACCCCCTAAAGTCCAGAAAATGTTGGTGCCCAAAAACGGTGCAGAGAGCTCTGAATGTCCCAAAAAAATTTGCAGCCTGAAAAGGGCTTTAACCCGCATCCTAGACCCCTTAAATTCCCAAAAATATTTTTGGCCCGAAAAATGCATCCTACACCCCTGAAAGTTCTGAAAATGTTGGCAGCCCAATAAAGGCCTTAAATGCCTCTTAGGCCTGCAAAAATGTAGAAAAGTTTAGAGGCCCAAAAAAGGGGTTTACAGGCATCGTAGACCCCCTAAAGTCCAGAAAATGTTGGTGCCCAAAAACGGTGTCAGAGAGCTCTGAAAGTCCCAAAAACATTTGCAACCTGAAAAGGGCATTAACCCGCATCCTAGACCCCTTAAATTCCCAAAAACATTTTTGGCTCGAAAAATACATCCTACACCCCTGAAAGTTCAGAAAATGTTGACAGACCAAAATATGCCTTAAAATGGATCTTATTCCTGCAATAAACTTGGAAACTTTTGAGGCCCAAAAAAGGGGTTTTACAGGCATGCTAGACCCCCTAAAGTCCAGAAAATGTTGGTACCCAAAAACAGTGTCAGAGAGCTCTGAATGTCCCAAAAACATTTGCAGCCTGAAAAGGGCATTAACCCGCATCCTAGACCCCTGAAATTCCCAAAAACATTTTTGGCCCGAAAAATGCATCCTACACCCCTGAAAGTACAAAAAATGTTGGCATCCCAAAAAAAGGCCTTAAAATGCATCTTATTCCTGCAATAAACTTGAAAACTTTGGAGGCCCAAAAAAGGGGTTTACAGGCATCCTAGACTCCCTAAAGTCCAGGAAATGTTGGTGGCCCAAAAAGTGTGTCAGAGAGCTCTGAATTTCCCAAAACCATTTGCAGTCTGAAAAGGGCATTAACCCGCATGCTAGACCCCTGAAATTCCCCAAAATATTTTGGGCACGAAAAATGCATCTTACACCCCTGAAAGTTCAGAAAATATTGGCAGCCCAAAAAAGGCTTTAAATGCCTTTTAGGCCTACAAAAATGTAGAAAACTTTAGAGGCACAGAAAAGGGGTTTACATGCATCATAGACCCCCTAAAGTCCAGAAAATGTTGGTGCCCAAAAACGGTGCAGAGAGCTCTGAATGTCCCAAAAGAATTTGCAGCCTGAAAAGGGCTTTAACCCGCATCCTAGACCCCTTAAATTCCCAAAAATATTTTTGGCCCGAAAAATGCATCCTACACCCCTGAAAGTTCTGAAAATGTTGGCAGCCCAATAAAGGCCTTAAATGGCTCTTAGGCCTACAAAAATGTAGAAAACTTTTGAGGCCCAAAAAAGGGGTTTTACAGGCATGCTAGACCCCCTAAAGTCCAGAAAATGTTGGTGGCCCAAAAAGTGTGTCAGAGAGCTCTGAATTTCCCAAAACCATTTGCAGTCTGAAAAGGGCATTAACCCGCATGCTAGACCCCTGAAATTCCCCAAAATATTTTGGGCCCGAAAAATGCATCCTACACCCCTGAAAGTTCTGAAAATGTTGGCAGCCCAATAAAGGCCTTAAATGCCTCTTAGGCCTACAAACATGTAGAAAACTTTAGAGGCCCAAAAAAGGGGTTTACAGGCATCGTAGACCCCCTAAAGTCCAGAAAATTTTGGTGCCCAAAAACGGTGTCAGAGAGCTCTGAATGTCCCAAAAACATTTGCAACCTGAAAAGGGCATTAACCCGCATACTAGACCCCTTAAATTACCAAAAACATTTTTGGCTAGAAAAATCCATCCTACACCCCTGAAAGTTCAGAAAATGTTGGCAGCCCAAAATATGCCTTAAAATGCATCTTATTCCTGCAGTAAACTTGAAAACTTTTGAGGCCCAAAAAAGGGGTTTTACAGGCATGCTAGATCCCCTAAAGTCCAGAAAATGTTGGTACCCAAAAACAGTGTCAGAGAGCTCTGAATGTCCCAAAAACATTTGCAGCCTGAAAAGGGCATTAACCCGAATCCTAGACCCCTGAAATTCCCAAAAACATTTTTGGCCCGAAAAATGCATCCTACACCCCTGAAAGTTCAGAAAATATTGGCAGCCCAAAAAAGGCTTTAAATGCATCTTAGGCCTACAAAAATGTAGAAAACTTTAGAGGCACAAAAAAGGGGTTTACAGGCATCGTAGACCCTCTAAAGTCCAGAAAATGTTGGTGCCCAAAAACGGTGTCAGAGAGCTCTGAATGTCCCAAAAACATTTGCAGCCTGAAAAGGGCTTTAACCCGCATCCTAGACCCCTTAAATTCCCAAAAATAATTTTGGCCCGAAAAATGCATCCTACACCCCTGAAAGTTCAGAAAATGTTGGCAGCCCAAAATATGCCTTAAAATGCATCTTATTCCTGCAATAAACTTGAAAACTTTTGAGGCCCAAAAAAGGGGTTTTACAGGCATGCTAGATCCCCTAAAGTCCAGAAAATGTTGGTACCCAAAAACAGTGTCAGAGAGCTCTGAATGTCCCAAAAACATTTGCAGCCTGAAAAGGGCATTAACCCGCATCCTAGACCCCTTCAATTCCCAAAAACTTTTTGGGCCAAAAAATGCATCCTACACCCATGAAAGTTCTCAAAATGTTGGCAGACCAAAAAAGGTCTTAAATGCCTCTTAGGCCTACAAAAATGTAGAAAATTTTAGAGCCCCAAAAAAGGGGTTTATAGGCATCGTAGACCCCCTAAAGTCCAGAAAATGTTGGTGCCCAAAAACGGTGTCAAAGGGCTCTGAATGTCCCAAAACCATTTGCTGTCTGAAAAGGGCATTAACCCGCATGCTAGACCCCTGAAATTTCCCAAAATATTTTGTGCACGAAAAATGCATCCTACCACCCGTGAAAGTTCAGAAAATGTAGGCAGCCCAAAAAAGGCCTTAAATGCCTCTTAGGACTACAAAAATGTAGAAAACTTTAGAGGCACAGAAAAGGGGTTTACAGGCATCATAGACCCCCTAAAGTCCAGAAAATGTTGGTGCCCAAAAACGGTGCCAGAGAGCTCTGAATGTCCCAAAAACATTTGCAGCCTGAAAAGGGCTTTAACCCGCATCTTAGACCCCTTAAATTCCCAAAAATATTTTTGGCCCGAAAAATGCATCCTACACCCCAGAAAGTTCAGAAAATGTTGGCGCCCAATAAAGGCCTTAAATGCCTCTTAGGCCTACAAAAATGTAGAAAACTTTAGAAGCCCAAAAAAGCGGTTTACAGGCATCGTAGACCCCCTAAAGTCCAGAAAATGTTGGTGCCCAAAAAACGGTGTCAGAGAGCTCTGAATGTCCCAAAAACATTTGCAGCCTGAAAAGGGCTTTAACCCGCATCCTAGACCCCTTGAATTCCCAAAAATATTTTTGGCCCGAAAAATGCATCCTACACCCCTGAAAGTTCAGAAAATGTTGGCAGCCCAATAAAGGCCTTAAATGCCTCTCAGGCCTACAAAAATGTATAAAACTTTAGAAGCCCAAAAAAGGGGTTTATAGGCATCGTAGACCCCCTAAAGTCCAGAAAATGTTGGTGCCCAAAAACGGTGTCAGAGAGCTCTGAATGTCCCAAAAACATTTGCAACCTGAAAAGGGCATTAACCCGCATGCTAGACCCCTTAAATTCCCAAAAACATTTTTGGCTCGAAAAATGCATCCTACACCCCTGAAAGTTCAGAAAATGTTGGCAGCCCAAAATATGCCTTAAAATGCATCTTATTCCTGCAATAAACTTGAAAACTTTTGAGGCCCAAAAAAGGGGTTTTACAGGCATGCTAGACCCCCTAAAGTCCAGAAAATGTTGGTGGCGCAAAAACTGTGTCAGAGAGCTCTGAATTTCCCAAAACCATTTGCGTCTGAGAAGGGCATTAACCCGCATGCTAGACCCCTGAAATTCCCCAAAATATTTTGGTCACGAAAAATGCATCCTACACCCCTGAAAGTTCAGAAAATGTTGGCAGCCCAATAAAGGCCTTAAATGCCTCTCAGGCCTACAAAAATGTATAAAACTTTAGAAGCCCAAAAAAGGGGTTTATAGGCATCGTAGACCCCCTAAAGTCCAGAAAATGTTGGTGCCCAAAAACGGTGTCAGAGAGCTCTGAATGTCCCAAAAACATTTGCAACCTGAAAAGGGCATTAACCCGCATGCTAGACCCCTTAAATTCCCAAAAACATTTTTGGCTCGAAAAATGCATCCTACACCCCTGAAAGTTCAGAAAATGTTGGCAGCCCAAAATATGCCTTAAAATGCATCTTATTCCTGCAATAAACTTGAAAACTTTTGAGGCCCAAAAAAGGGGTTTTACAGGCATGCTAGACCCCCTAAAGTCCAGAAAATGTTGGTGGCCCAAAAACTGTGTCAGAGAGCTCTGAATTTCCCAAAACCATTTGCGTCTGAGAAGGGCATTAACCCGCATGCTAGACCCCTGAAATTCCCCAAAATATTTTGGTCACGAAAAATGCATCCTACACCCCTGAAAGTTCAGAAAACATTTGCAGCCCAAAAAAGGCTTTAAATGCCTCTTCGGCCTACACAAATGTAGAAAACTTTAGAGGCACAAAAAAGGGGTTTGCAGGCATCGTAGACCCCCTAAAGTCCAGAAAATGTTGGTGCCCAAAAACGGTGTCAGAGAGCTCTGAATGTCCCAAAAACATTTGCAGCCTGAAAAGGGCTTTAACCCGCATCCTAGACCCCTTAAATTCCCAAAAATATTTTTGGCCCGAAAAATGCATCCTACACCCCTGAAAGGTCAGAAAATGTTGGCTGCCCAAAAAAAGGCCTTAAATGCCTCTTAGGCCTACAAAAATGTAGAAAACTTTATAGGCCCAAGAAAGGGGTTTACAGGCATCGTAGACCCCCTAAAGTCCAGAAAATGTGGTGCCCAAAAACGGTGTCAGAGAGCTCTGAATATCCCAAAAACATTTGCAACCTGAAAAGGGCATTAACCCGCATCCTAGACCCCTTCAATTCCCAAAAACTTTTTGGCCCAAAAAATGCATCCTACACCCATGAAAGTTCTCAAAATGTTGGCAGACCAAAAAAGGTCTTAAATGCCTCTTAGGCCTACAAAAATGTAGAAAATTTTAGAGCCCCAAAAAAGGGGTTTATAGGCATCGTAGACCCCCTAAAGTCCAGAAAATGTTGGTGCCCAAAAACGGTGTCAAAGGGCTCTGAATGTCCCAAAAACATTTGCAGCCTGAAAAGGGCATTAACCCGCATCCTAGACCCCTTAAATTCCCAAAAACAGTTTTGGCTCGAAAAATGCATCCTACACCCCTGAAAGTTCAGAAAATGTTGGCAGCCCAAAATATGCCTTAAAATGCATGTTATTCCTGCAGTAAACTTGAAAACCTTTGAGGCCCAAAAGAGGGGTATTACAGGCATGCTAGACCCCCTAAAGTCCAGAAAATGTTGGTGGCCCAAAAACTGTGTCAGAGAGCTCGGAATTTCCCAAAACCATTTGCAGTCTGAAAAGGGCATTAACCCGCATGCTAGACCCCTGAAATTCCCGAAAACATTTTTGGCCCGAAAAATGCATCCTACACCCCTGAAAGTACAAAAAATGTTGGTAGCCCAAAAAAAGGCCTTAAAATGCATCTTATTCCTGCAATAAACTTGAAAACTTTGGAGGCCCAAAAAAGGGGTTTACAGGCATCCTAGGCTCCCTAAAGTCCAGAAAATGTTGGTGGCCCAAAAACTGTGTCAGAGAGCTCTGAATTTCCCAAAACCATTTGCTGTCTGAAAAGGGCATTAACCCGCATGCTAGACCCCTGAAATTTCCCAAAATATTTTGTGCACGAAAAATGCATCCTACCACCCGTGAAAGTTCAGAAAATGTAGGCAGCCCAAAAAAGGCCTTAAATGCCTCTTAGGACTACAAAAATGTAGAAAACTTTAGAGGCACAGAAAAGGGGTTTACAGGCATCATAGACCCCCTAAAGTCCAGAAAATGTTGGTGCCCAAAAACGGTGCCAGAGAGCTCTGAATGTCCCAAAAACATTTGCAGCCTGAAAAGGGCTTTAACCCGCATCTTAGACCCCTTAAATTCCCAAAAATATTTTTGGCCCGAAAAATGCATCCTACACCCCAGAAAGTTCAGAAAATGTTGGCGCCCAATAAAGGCCTTAAATGCCTCTTAGGCCTACAAAAATGTAGAAAACTTTAGAAGCCCAAAAAAGCGGTTTACAGGCATCGTAGACCCCCTAAAGTCCAGAAAATGTTGGTGCCCAAAAAACGGCGTCAGAGAGCTCTGAATGTCCCAAAAACATTTGCAGCCTGAAAAGGGCTTTAACCCGCATCCTAGACCCCTTGAATTCCCAAAAATATTTTTGGCCCGAAAAATGCATCCTACACCCCTGAAAGTTCAGAAAATGTTGGCAGCCCAATAAAGGCCTTAAATGCCTCTCAGGCCTACAAAAATGTATAAAACTTTAGAAGCCCAAAAAAGGGGTTTATAGGCATCGTAGACCCCCTAAAGTCCAGAAAATGTTGGTGCCCAAAAACGGTGTCAGAGAGCTCTGAATGTCCCAAAAACATTTGCAACCTGAAAAGGGCATTAACCCGCATGCTAGACCCCTTAAATTCCCAAAAACATTTTTGGCACGAAAAATGCATCCTACACCCCTGAAAGTTCAGAAAATGTTGGCAGCCCAAAATATGCCTTAAAATGCATCTTATTCCTGCAATAAACTTGAAAACTTTTGAGGCCCAAAAAAGGGGTTTTACAGGCATGCTAGACCCCCTAAAGTCCAGAAAATGTTGGTGGCCCAAAAACTGTGTCAGAGAGCTCTGAATTTCCCAAAACCATTTGCGTCTGAGAAGGGCATTAACCCGCATGCTAGACCCCTGAAATTCCCCAAAATATTTTGGTCACGAAAAATGCATCCTACACCCCTGAAAGTTCAGAAAATGTTGGCAGCCCAATAAAGGCCTTAAATGCCTCTCAGGCCTACAAAAATGTATAAAACTTTAGAAGCCCAAAAAAGGGGTTTATAGGCATCGTAGACCCCCTAAAGTCCAGAAAATGTTGGTGCCCAAAAACGGTGTCAGAGAGCTCTGAATGTCCCAAAAACATTTGCAACCTGAAAAGGGCATTAACCCGCATGCTAGACCCCTTAAATTCCCAAAAACATTTTTGGCTCGAAAAATGCATCCTACACCCGTGAAAGTTCAGAAAATATTTGCAGCCCAAAAAAGGCTTTAAATGCCTCTTAGGCCTACACAAATGTAGAAAACTTTAGAGGCACAAAAAAGGGGTTTGCAGGCATCGTAGACCCCCTAAAGTCCAGAAAATTTTGGTGCCCAAAAACGGTGTCAGAGAGCTCTGAATGTCCCAAAAACATTTGCAGCCTGAAAAGGGCTTTAACCCGCATCCTAGACCCCTTAAATTCCCAAAAATATTTTTGGCCCGAAAAATGCATCCTACACCCCTGAAAGTTCAGAAAATGTTGGCAGCCCAAAAAAGGCCTTAAATGCCTCTTAGGCCTACAAAAATGTAGAAAACTTTAGAGGCCCAAAAAAGGGGTTTACAGGTATCGTAGACCCCCTAAAGTCCAGAAAATGTTGGTGCCCAAAAACGGTGTTAGAGAGCTCTGAATGTCCCAAAAACATTTGCAACCTGAAAAGGGCATTAACCCGCATCCTAGACCCCTTAAATTCCCAAAAACATTTTTGGCTCGAAAAATGCATCCTACACCCCTGAAAGTTCAGAAAATGTTGGCACCCCAAAATATGCCTTAAAATGCATCTTAATCCTGCAATAAACTTGAAAACATTTGAGGCCCAAAAAAGGGGTTTTACAGGCATGCTAGACCCCCTAAAGTCCAGAAAATGTTGGTGGCCCAAAAACTGTGTCAGAGAGCTCTAATATTCCCAAAACCATTTGCAGTCTGAAAAGGGCATTAACCCGCATGCTAGACCCCTGAAATTCCCCAAAATATTTTGGGCACGAAAAATGCATCCCACACCCCTGAAAGTTCAGAAAATATTGGCAGCCCAAAAAAGGCTTTAAATGCCTCTTAGGCCTACAAAAATGTAGAAAACTTTAGAGGCACAAAAAAGGGGTTTACAGGCATCGTAGACCCCCTAAAGTCCAGAAAATTTTGGTGCCCAAAAACGGTGTCAGAGAGCTCTGAATGTCCCAAAAACATTTGCAGCCTGAAAAGGGCTTTAACCCGCATCCTAGACCCCTTAAATTCCCAAAAATAATTTTGGCCCGAAAAATGCATCCTACACCCCTGAAAGTTCAGAACATGTTGGCAGCCCAATAAAGGCCTTAAATGCCTCTTAGGCCTACAAAAATGTAGAAAACTTTAGAGGCCCAAAAAAGGGGTTTACAGGCATCGTAGACCCCCTAAAGTCGAGAAAATGTTGGTGCCCAAAAACGGTGTCAGAGAGCTCTGAATGTCCCAAAAACATTTGCAACCTGAAAAGGGCACTAACCCGCATCCTAGACCCCTTAAATTCCCAAAAACATTTTTGGCTCGAAAAATGCATCCTACACCCCTGAAAGTTCAGAAAATGTTGGCAGCCCAAAATATGCCTTAAAATGCATCTTATTCCTGCAATAAACTTGAAAACTTTTGAGGCCCAAAAAAGGGGTTTTACAGGCATGCTAGACCACCTAAAGTCCAGAAAATGTTGGTGGCCCAAAAACTGTGTCAGAGAGCTCTGAATTTCCCAAAACCATTTGCAGTATGAAAAGGGCGTTAACCCGCATGCTAGACCCCTGAAATTCCCCAAAATATTTTGGACACGAAAAATGCATCCTACACCCCTGAAAGTTCAGAAAATATTGGCAGCCCAAAAAAGGCTTTAAATGCCTCTTAGGCCTACAAAAATGTAGAAAACTTAAGAGGCCCAAAAAAGGGGTTTGCAGGCATTGTAGACCCCCTAAAGTCCAGAAAATGTTGGTGCCCAAAAACGGTGTCAGAGAGCTCTGAATGTCCCAAAAACATTTGCAACCTGAAAAGGGCATTAACCTGCATCCTAGACCCCTTAAATTCCCAAAAACATTTTTGGCTCGAAAAATGCATCCTACACCCCTGAAAGTTCAGAAAATATTGGCAGCCCAAAAAAGGCTTTAAATGCCTCTTAGGTCTACAAAAATGTAGAAAACTTTAGAGGCACAGAAAAGGGGTTTACAGGCATCGTATACCCCCTAAAGACCAGAAAATGATTGTGCCCAAAAACGGTGTCAGAGAGCTCTGAATGTCCCAAAAACATTTGCAGCCTGAAAAGGGCTTTAACCCGCATCCTAGACCCCTTAAATTCCCAAAAATATTTTTGGCCCGAAAAATGCATCCTACACCCCTGAAAGTTCAGAAAATGTTGGCAGCACAATAAAGGCTTTAAATGCCTCTTAGGCCTACAAAAATGTAGAAAACTTTAGAGGCCCAAAAAAGGGGTTTACAGGCATCGTAGACCCCCTAAAGTCCAGAAAATGTTGGTGCCCAAAAACGGTGTCAGAGAGCTCTGAATGTCCCAAAAACATTTGCAACCTGAAAAGGGCATTAACCCGCATCCTAGACCCCTTAAATTCCCAAAAACATTTTTGGCTCGAAAAATGCATCCTACACCCCTGAAAGTTCAGAAAATGTTGGCAGCCCTAAATATGCCCTAAAATGCATCTTATTCCTGCAATAAACTTGAAAACTTTTGAGGCCCAAAAAAGGGGTTTTACAGCCATGCTAGACCCCCTCAAGTCCAGAAAATGTTGGTGGCCCAAAAACTGTGTCAGAGAGCTCTGAATTTCCCAAAAGCATTTGCAGTCTGAAAAGGGCATTAACCCGCATCCTAGACCCCTGAAATTCCCCAAAATATTTTGGGCACGAAAAATGCATCCTACACCCCTGAAAGTTCAGAAAATGTTGGCAGCCCAAAAAAGGCCTTAAAATGCATCTTATTCCTCTAAAAATCTTGATAACTTTGGAGGCCCAAAAAAGGGGTTTACAGGCATCCTAGACCCGCTAAAGTCCAGAAAATGATGGTGCCCAAAAACGGTGTCAGAGAGCGCTGAATGTCCCAAAAACATTTGCAGCCTGAAAAGGGCTTTAACCCGCATCCTAGACCCCTTAAATTCCCAAAAATATTTTTGGCCCGAAAAATGCATCCTACACCCCTGAAAGTTCAGAAAATGTTGGCAGCCCAATAAAGGCCTTAAAATGCATCTTATTCCTGCAATAAACTTGAAAACTTTTGAGGCCCAAAAAAGGGGTTTTACAGACATGCTAGACCCCCTAAAGTCCAGAAAATGTTGGTACCCAAAAACGGTGTCAGAGAGCTCTGAATGTGCCAAAAACATTTGCAGCCTGAAAAGGGCATTAACCCGCATCCTAGACCCCTGAAATTCCCAAAAACATTTTTGGCCCGAAAAATGCATCCTACACCCCTGAAAGTACAAAAAATGTTGGCAGCCCAAAAAAAGGCCTTAAAATGCATCTTATTCCTGCAATAAACTTGAAAACTTTTGAGGCCCAAAAAAGGGGTTTTACAGACATGCTAGACCCCCTAAAGTCCAGAAAATGTTGGTGCCCAAAAACGGTGTCAGGGAGCTCTGAATGTCCCAAAAACCTTTTTGCAGTCTGAAAGGGGCATTAACCCGCATCCTAGACCCCTGAAATTCCTGAAAACATTTATGGCCCGAAAAATGCATCCTACACCCCTGAAAGTTCAGAAAATGTTGTCAGCCCAAAAAAAGCCTTAAAATGCATCTTATTCCTCTAAAAATCTTGATAAGTTTGGAGGCCCAAAAAAGGGGTTTACAGGCATCCTAGACCCCCTAAAGTCCAGAAAATGTTGGTGGCCCAAAACCTGTGTCAGAGAGCTCTGAAATTCCCAAAAACATTTGCAGCCTGAAAAGGTCATTAAACTGCATCCTAGACCCCTGAATTCCCAAAAACATTTTTGGCTCGAAAAATGCATCCTACACCCCTGAAAGTTCAGAAAATGTTGGCAGCCCAAAAAAGGCCTTAAAATGCATCTTATTCCTGAAATAAACTTGAAAACTTTTGAGGCCCAAAAAAAGGGGTTTTACAGGCATGCTAGACCACCCTAAAGTCCAGAAAATGTTGGTGGCCCAAAAACTGTGTCAGAGAGCTCTGAATTTCCCAAAAGCATTTGCAGTCTGAAAAGGGCATTAACCCGCATGCTAGACCCCTGAAATTCCCCAAAATATTTTGGGCACGAAAAATGCATCCTACACCCCTGAAAGTTCAGAAAATGTTGGCAGCCCAAAAAAGGCTTTAAATGCCTCTTAGGTCTACAAAAATGTAGAAAACTTTAGAGGCACAGAAAAGGGGTTTAAGGCATCGTATACCCCCTAAAGACCAGAAAATGATCGTGCCCAAAAACGGTGTCAGAGAGCTTTGAATGTCCCAAAAACATTTGCAGCCTGAAAAGGGCTTTAACCCGCATCCTAGACCCCTTAAATTCCCAAAAATATTTTTGGCCCGAAAAATGCATCCTACACCCCTGAAATTTCAGAAAATGTTGGCAGCACAATAAAGGCCTTAAATGCCTCTTAGGCCTACAAAAATGTAGAAAACTTTAGAGGCCCAAAAAAGGGGTTTACAGGCATCGTAGACCCCCTAAAGTCCAGAAAATGTTGGTGCCCAAAAACGGTGTCAGAGAGCTCTGAATGTCCCAAAAACATTTGCAACCTGAAAAGGGCATTAACCCGCATCCTAGACCCCTTAAATTCCCAAAAACATTTTTGGCTCGAAAAATGCATCCTACACCCCTGAAAGTTCAGAAAATGTTGGCAGCCCTAAATATGCCTTAAAATGCATCTTATTCCTGCAATAAACTTGAAAACTTTTGAGGCCCAGAAAAAGGGGTTTTACAGGCATGCTAGACCCCCTTAAGTCCAGAAAATGTTGGTGGCCCAAAAACTGTGTCAGAGAGCTCTGAATTTCCCAAAACCATTTGCAGTCTGAAAAGGGCATTAACCCGCATGCTAGACCCCTGAAATTCCCCAAAATATTTTGGGCACGAAAAATGCATCCTACACCCCTGAAAGTTCAGAAAATGTTGGCAGCCCAAAAAAGGCCTTAAATGCCTCTTAGGCCTACAAAAATGTAGAAAACTTTAGAGGCCCAAAAAAGGGGTTTAAAGGCATCGTAGACCCCCTAAAGTCCAGAAAATGTTGGCAGCCCAAAAAAGGAATTAAAATGCATCTTATTCCTCTAAAAATCTTGATAACTTTGGAGGCCCAAAAAAGGGGTTTACATGCATCCTAGACCCGCTAAAGTCCAGAAAATGATGGTGCCCAAAAACGGTGTCAGAGAGCTTGGAATGTCCCAAAAACATGTGCAGCCTGAAAAGGGCTTTAACCCGCATCCTAGACCCCTTAAATTCCCAAAAATATTTTTGGCCCGAAAAATGCATCCTACACCCCTGAAAGTTCAGAAAATGTTGGCAGCCCAATAAAGGCCTTAAATGCCTCTTAGGCCTACAAAAATGTAGAAAACTTTAGAGGCCCAAAAAAGGGGTTTACAGGCATCCTAGACCCCCTAAAGTCCAGAAAATGTTGGTAGCCCAGAAACTGTGTCAGAGAGCTCTGAAAGTCCCAAAAACATTTGCAGCCTGAAAAGGTCATTAAACCGCATCCTAGACCCCTGAATTCCCAAAAACTTTTTTTGCCGAAAAATGCATCCTACATCCATGAAAGTTCAGAAAATGTTGGCCTCCCAAAAAAGGCCTTAAATGCCTCTTAGGCCTACAAAAATGTAGAAAACTTTAGAAGCACAAAAAAGGGGTTTACAGGCATCGTAGATCCCCGAAAGTCCAGAAAATGTTGGTGCCCAAAAACGGTGTCAGAGAGCTCTGAATGTCCCAAAAACATTTGCAGCCTGAAAAGGGCTTTAACCCGCATACTAGACCCCTTAAATTCCCAAAAATATTTTTGGCCTGAAAAATGCATCCTACACCCCTGAAAGTTCAGAAAATGTTGGCAGCCCAATACAGGCCTTAAATGCCTCTTAGGCCTACAAAAATGTAGAAAACGTTAGAGGCCCAAAAAAGGGGTTTACAGGCATCATAAACCCCCTAAAGTCCAGAAAATGTTGGTGCCCAATAACGGTGTCAAAGAGCTCTGAATGTCCCAAAAACATTTGCAGCCTGAAAAGGGCATTAACCCGCCTAGACCACTTAAATTCCCAAAAACATTTTTGGCTCGAAAAATGCATCCTACACCCCTGAAGTTCAAAAAATGTTGGCAGCCCAAAATATGCCTTAAAATGCATCTTATTCCTGCAACAAACTTGAAAACTTTTGAGGCCCAAAAAAGGGGTTTACAGGCATGCTAGATTCCCTAAAGTCCAGAAAATGTTGGTGGCCCAAAAACTGTGTCAGAGAGCTCTGAATTTCCCAAAAGCATTTGCAGCCTGAAAAGGGCTTTAACCCGCATCCTAGACCCCTTAAATTCCCAAAAAATTTTTGGCTCGAAAAATGCATCCTACACCCCTGAAAGTTCAGAAAATGTTGGCAGCCCAATAAAGACCTTAAATGCCTCTTAGGCCTACAAAAATGTAGAAAACTTTAGAGGCCCAAAAAAGGGGTTTACAGGCATCCAAGACCCCCTAAAGTCCAGAAAATGTTGGTACCCAAAAACGGTGTCAGAGAGCTCTGAATGTCCCAAAAACATCTGCAGCCTGAAAAGGGCATTAACCCACATCCTAGACCCCTGAAATTCCCAAAAACATTTTTGGCCCGAAAAATGCATCCTACACCCCTGAAAGTTCAGAAAATGTTGGCAGCCCAAAAAAGGCCTTAAAATGCATCTTATTCCTGCAATAAACTTGAAAACTTTAGAGGCCCAAAAAAGGGGTTTACAGGCATCGTAGACCCCCTAAAGTCCAGAAACTGTTGGTGCCCAAAAACTGTGTCAGAGAGCTCTGAATTTCCCAAAACCATTTGCAGTCTGAAAAGGGCATTAACCCGCATGCTAGACCCCTGAAATTCCCCAAAATATTTTGGGCACGAAAAATGCATCCTACACCCCTGAAAGTTCAGAAAATATTGGCTGCCCAAAAAAAGGCCTTAAATGCCTCTTAGGCCTACAAAAATGTAGAAAACTTTAGAGGTACAAAAAAGGGTTTACAGGCATTGTAGACCCCCTAAAGTCCAGAAAATGTTGGTGCCCAAAAACCATGTCAGAGAGCTCTGAATGTCCCAAAAACATTTGCAGCCTGAAAAGGGCATTAACCCGCATCCTAGACCCGTTAAATTCCCAAAAACATTTTTGCCCTGAAAAATGCATCCTACATCCCTGCAATTTCAGAAAATGTTGGCAGCACAAAAAAGGCCTTAAAATACATATTAGGCCTGCAAAAATGTAGAAAACTTTAGAGGCCCAAAAAAGGGGTTTACAGGCATCCTAGACCCCCTAAAGTCTAGAAAATGTTGGTGGCCCAAAAAACTGTGTCAAAGATCTCTGAATACCCCAAAACCATTTGCAGCCTGAAAAGTGCATTAACCTGCATCCTAGACCCCTGAAATTCCCAAAAACATTTTTGGCCCGAAAAATTCATCCTACACCCCTGAAAGTACAAAAAATGTTGGCAGCCCAAAAAAAGGCCTTAAAATGCATCTTATTCCAGCAATAAACTTGAAAACTTTTGAGGCCCAAAAAAGGGGTTTTACAGACATGCTAGACCCCCTAAAGTCCAGAAAATGTTGGTGCCCAAAAACGGTGTCAGGGAGCTTTGAATGTCCCAAAAACCTTTTTGCAGTCTGAAAGGGGCATTAACCCGCATCCTAGACCCCTGAAATTCCTGAAAACATTTATGGCCCGAAAAATGCATTCTACACCCCTGAAAGTTCAGAAAATGTTAGCAGCCCAAAAAAGGCCTTACAATGGATTTTATTCCTCAATAATCTTGAAAACTTTGGAGGCCCCAAAAAAGGGGTTTACAGGCATCCTAGACCCACTAAAGTCCAGAAAATGTTGGTGGCCCAAAAACTGTGTCAGAGAGCTCTGAATGTCCAAAAACCCTTTTTGCAGTCTGAAAGGGGCATTAACCCGCATCCTAGACCCCTGAAATTCCTAAAAACATTCATGGCCCGAAAAATGCTTCTACCACCCCTGAAAGTTCAGAAAATGTTGGCAGCCCAAAAAAAGGCCTTAAAATGCATCTTATTCCTCTAAAAATCTTGATAACTTTGGAGGCCCAAAACACGGGTTTACAGGCATCCTAGAACCCCTAATGTCCAGAAAATGTTGGTGGCCCAAAAACTGTGTCAGAGAGCTCTGAATTTCCCAAAACCATTTGCAGTCTGAAAAGGGCATTAACCCGCATGCTAGACCCCTGAAATTCCCAAAAACATTTTTGGCCCGAAAAATGCATCCTACACCCCTGAAAGTTCAGAAAATGTTGGCAGCCCAAAAAAGGCCTTAAAATGCATCTTATTCCTGCAATAAACTTGAAAACTTTAGAGGCCCAAAAAAGGGGTTTACAGGCATCGTAGACCCCCTAAAGTCCAGAAACTGTTGGTGCCCAAAAACTGTGTCAGAGAGCTCTGAATTTCCCAAAACCATTTGCAGTCTGAAAAGGGCATTAACCCGCATCCTAGACCCGTTAAATTCCCAAAAACATTTTTGCCCTGAAAAATGCATCCTACATCCCTGCAATTTCAGAAAATGTTGGCAGCACAAAAAAGGCCTTAAAATACATATTAGGCCTGCAAAAATGTAGAAAACTTTAGAGGCCCAAAAAAGGGGTTTACAGGCATCCTAGACCCCCTAAAGTCTAGAAAATGTTGGTGGCCCAAAAAACTGTGTCAAAGATCTCTGAATACCCCAAAACCATTTGCAGCCTGAAAAGTGCATTAACCTGCATCCTAGACCCCTGAAATTCCCAAAAACATTTTTGGCCCGAAAAATTCATCCTACACCCCTGAAAGTACAAAAAATGTTGGCAGCCCAAAAAAAGGCCTTAAAATGCATCTTATTCCAGCAATAAACTTGAAAACTTTTGAGGCCCAAAAAAGGGGTTTTACAGGCATCCTAGACCCCCTAAAGTCTAGAAAATGTTGGTGGCCCAAAAAACTGTGTCAAAGATCTCTGAATTCCCCAAAACCATTTGCAGTCTGAAAAGGGCATTAACCCGCATGCTAGACCCCTGAAATTCCCCAAAATATTTTGGGCACGAAAAATGCATCCTCCACCCCTGAAAGTTCAGAAAATATTGGCAGCCCAATAAAGGCCTTAAATGCCTCTTAGGCCTACAAAAATGTAGAAAACTTTAGAGGCCCAAAAAAGGGGTTTACAGGCATCGTAGACCCCCTAAAGTCCAGAAAATGTTGGTGCCCAATAACGGTGTCAAAGAGCTCTGAATGTCCCAAAAACATTTGCAGCCTGAAAAGGGCATTAACCCGCCTAGACCCCTTAAATTCCCAAAAACATTTTTGGCTCGAAAAATGCATCTTACACCCCTGAAAGTTCAGAAAATGTTGGCAGCTCAAAATATGCCTTAAAATGTATCTTATTCCTGCAATAATCTTGAAAACTTTGGAGGCCCAAAAAAGGGGTTTACAGGCATCCTAGACCCCCTAAAGTCCAGAAAATGTTGGTGGCCCAAAAACTGTGTCAGAGAGCTCTGAATGTCCCAAAACCCTTTTTGCAGTCTGAAAGGGGCATTAACCCGCATCCTAGACCCCTGAAATTCCTAAAAATATTTATGGCCCGAAAAATGCATACTACAACCCTGAAAGTTCAGAATTGTTGGCAGCCCAAAAAAAGGCCTTAAAATGCATCTTATTCCTGCAACAAACTTGAAAACTTTTGAGGCCCAAAAACGGGGTTTTACAGGCATCCTAGAACCCCTAAAGTCCAGAAAATGTTGGTGGCCCAAAAACTGTGTCAGCGAGCTCTGAATTTCCCAAAACCATTTGCAGTCTGAAAAGGGCATTAACCCGCATGCTAGACCCCTGAAATTCCCCAAAATATTTTGTGCACGAAAAATGCATCCTACCACCCGTGAAAGTTCAGAAAATGTTGGCAGCCCAAAAAAGGCCTTAAATGCCTCTTAGGCCTACAAAAATGTAGAAAACTTTAGAGGCACAAAAAGGTGTTTACAGGCATCGTAGACCCCCTAAAGTCCAGAAAATGTTGGTACCCAAAAACAGTGTCAGAGAGCTCTGAATGTCCCAAAAACATTTGCAGCATGAAAAGAGCATTAACCCGCATCCTAGACCCCTTAAATTCCCCAAAATATTTTTGGCCCGAAAAATGCATCCTACACCCCTGAAAGTTCAGAAAATGTTGGCAGCCCACAAAATGCCTTAAAATGCATCTTATTCCTGCAACAAACTTGAAAACTTTTGAGGCCCAAAAAAGGGATTTTACAGGCATGCTAGACTACCTAAAGTCCAGAAAATGTTGGTGGCCCAAAAACTGTGTCGGAGAGCTCTGAATTTCCCAAAACCATTTGCAGTCTGAATATGGCATTAACCCGCATGCTAGACCCCTGAAATTCCCCAAAACATTTTGGGCACGAAAAATGCATCCTACACCCCTGAAAGTTCAGAAAATGTTGGCAGCCCAAAAAAAGGCCTTAAATGCCTCTTAGGCCTACAAAAATGTAGAAAACTTTAGAGGCACAAAAAAAGGGGTTTACAGGCATTGTTGACCCCCTACAGTCCAGAAAATGTTGGTGCCCACAAACGGTGTCAGAGAGCTCTGAATGACCCAAAAACCTTTTTGCAGTCTGAAAGGGGCATTAACCCGCATCCTAGACCCCTGAAATTCCTAAAAACATTTATGGCCCGAAAAATGCATCCTACACCCCTGAAAGTTCAGAAAATGTTGGCAGCTCAAAAAAGGCCTTAAAATGCATCTTATTCCTCTAAAAATCTTGATAACTTTGGAGGCCCAAAAAAGGGGTTTACAGGCATCCTAGACCCCCTAAAGTCAAGAAAATGTTGGTGGCCCAAAAACTGTGTCAGAGAGCTCTGAAAGTCCCAAAAACATTTGCAGCCTGAAAAGGGCATTAACCCGCATCCTAGACCCCTGAAATTCCCAAAAACTTTTTTGGCCGAAAAATGCATCCTACACTTATGAAAGTTCAGAAAATGTTGGCAGCCCAAAAAAGGCCTTCAATGCCTCTTAGGCCTACAAAAATGTAGAAAACTTTAGAGGCCCAAAAAAGGGGTTTACAGGCATCGTAGACCCCCTAAAGTCCAGAAAATGTTGGTGCCCAAAAACGGTGTCAAAGAGCTCTGAATGTCCCAAAAACATTTGCAGCCTGAAAAGGGCATTAACCCGCATCCTAGACCCCTTAAATTCCCAAAAACATTTTTGGCTCGAAAAATGTATCCTACACCCCTGAAAGTTCAGAAAATGTTGGCAGCCCAAAATATGCCTTAAAATGCATCTTATTCCTGCAATAAACTTGAAAACTTTTGAGGCCGTAAAAAGGGGTTTTACTGGCATGCTAGACTCCCTAAAGTCCAGAAAATGTTGGTGGCCCAAAAACTGTGTCAGAGAGCTCTGAATTTCCCAAAACCATTTGCAGTCTGAAAAGGGCATTAACCCGCATGCTAGACCCCTGAAATTCCCCAAAATATTTTGGGCACGAAAAATGCATCCTATACCCCTGAAAGTTCAGAAAATGTTGGCAGCCCAAAAAAGGCCTTAAATGCCTCTTAGGCCTACAAAAATGTAGAAAACTTTAGAGGCCCAAAAAAGGGGTTTAAAGGCATCGTAGACCCCCTAAAGTCCAGAAAATGTTGGTGCCCAATAACGGTGTCAAAGAGCTCTGAATGTCCCAAAAACATTTGCAGCCTGAAAAGGGCATTAACCCGCCTAGACCCCTTAAATTCCCAAAAACATTTTTGGCTCGAAAAATGCATCTTACACCCCTGAAAGTTCAGAAAATGTTGGCAGCTCAAAATATGCCTTAAAATGTATCTTATTCCTGCAATAAACTTGAAAACTTTTGAGGCCCAAAATGGGGTTTTACAGGCATGCTAGACCCCCTAAAGTCCAGAAAATGTTGGTGGCCCAAAAACTGTGTCAGAGAGCTCTGAATTTCCCAAAAGCATTTGCAACCTGAAAAGGGCATTAACCCGCATCCTAGACCCCTTAAATTCCCAAAAACATTTTTGGCTCGAAAAATGCATCCTACACCCCTGAAAGTTCAGAAAATGTTGGCAGCCCAATAAAGGCCTTAAATGCCTCTTAGGCCTACAAAAATGTAGAAAACTTTAGAGGCCCAAAAAAGGGGTTTACAGGCATCCTAGACCCGCTAAAGTCCAGAAAATGATGGTGCCCAAAAACGGTGTCAGAGAGCTCTGAATGTCCCAAAAACATTTGCAGCCTGAAAAGGGCTTTAACCCACATCCTAGACCCCTTAAATTCCCAAAAATATATTTGGCCCAAAAAATGCATCCTACACCCCTGAAAGTTCAGAAAATGTCGGCAGCCCAATAAAGGCCTTAAATGCCTCTTAGGCCTACAAAAATGTAGAAAACCTTTGAGGCCCAAAAAAGGGGTTTTACAGGCATGCTAGACCCCCTAAAGTCCAGAAAATATTGGTGGCCCAAAAAGTGTGTCAGAGAGCTCTGAATTTCCCAAAACCATTTGCAGTCTGAAAAGGGCATTAACCCGCATGCTAGACCCCTGAAATTCCCCAAAATATTTTGGGCACGAAAAATGCATCCTACACCCCTGAAAGTTCAGAAAATATTGGCAGCCCAAAAAAGGCTTTAAATGCCTCTTAGGCCTACAAAAATGTAGAAAACTTTAGAGGCACGAAAAAGGGGTTTACAGGCATCGTAGACCCCCTAAAGTCCAGAAAATTTTGGTGCCCAAAAACGGTGTCAGAGAGCTCTGAATGTCCCAAAAACATTTGCAGCCTGAAAAGAGCTTTAACCCGCATCCTAGACCCCTTAAATTCCCAAAAATATTTTTGGCCAGAAAAATGCATCCTACACCCCTGAAAGTTCAGAAAATGTTGGCAGCCCAATAAAGGCCTTAAATGCCTCTTAGGCCTACAAACATGTAGAAAACTTAAGAGGCCCAAAAAAGGGGTTTGCAGGCATCGTAGACCCCCTAAAGTCCAGAAAATTCTGGTGTCCAAAAATGGTGTCAGAGAGCTCTGAATGTCCCAAAAACATTTGCAACCTGAAAAGGGCATTAACCCGCATACTAGACCCCTTAAATTCCCAAAAACATTTTTGGCTAGAAAAATCCATCCTACACCCCTGAAAGTTCAGAAAATGTTGGAAGCCCAAAATATGCCTTAAAATGCATCTTATTCCTGCAATAAACTTGAAAACTTTTGAGGCCCAAAAAAGGGGTTTTACAGGCATGCTAGACCCCCTAAAGTCCAGAAAATGTTGGTGGCCCAAGAACTGTGTCAGAGAGCTCTGAATTTCGCAAAACCATTTGCAGTCTGAAAAGGGCATTAACCCGCATGCTAGACCCCTGAAATTCCCCAAAACATTTTGGGCACGAAAAATGCATCCTACACCCCTGAAAGTTCAGAAAATGTTGGCAGCCCAAAAAAAGGCCTTAAATGCCTCTTAGGCCTACAAAAATGTAGAAAACTTTAGAGGCACAAAAAAAGGGGTTTACAGGCATTGTAGACCCCCTACAGTCCAGAAAATGTTGGTGCCCACAAACGGTGTCAGAGAGCTCTGAATGTCCCAAAAACCTTTTTGCAGTCTGAAAGGGGCATTAACCCGCATCCTAGACCCCTGAAATTCCTAAAAACATTTATGGCCCGAAAAATGCATCCTACACCCCTGAAAGTTCAGAAAATGTTGGCAGCTCAAAAAAGGCCTTAAAATGCATCTTATTCCTCTAAAAATCTTGATAACTTTGGAGGCCCAAAAAAGGGGTTTACAGGCATCCTAGACCCCCTAAAGTCAAGAAAATGTTGGTGGCCCAAAAACTGTGTCAGAGAGCTCTGAAAGTCCCAAAAACATTTGCAGCCTGAAAAGGGCATTAAACCGCATCCTAGACCCCTGAAATTCCCAAAAACATTTTTGGCCGAAAAATGCATCCTACACTTATGAAAGTTCAGAAAATGTTGGCAGCCCAAAAAAGGCCTTCAATGCCTCTTAGGCCTACAAAAATGTAGAAAACTTTAGAGGCCCAAAAAAGGGGTTTACAGGCATCGTAGACCCCCTAAAGTCCAAAAAATGTTGGTGCCCAAAAACGGTGTCAAAGAGCTCTGAATGTCCCAAAAACATTTGCAGCCTGAAAAGGGCATTAACCCGCATCCTAGACCCCTTAAATTCCCAAAAACATTTTTGGCTCGAAAAATGTATCCTACACCCCTGAAAGTTCAGAAAATGTTGGCAGCCCAAAATATGCCTTAAAATGCATCTTATTCCTGCAATAAACTTGAAAACTTTAGAGGCCCAAAAAAGGGGTTTTACTGGCATGCTAGACTCCCTAAAGTCCAGAAAATGTTGGTGGCCAAAAACTGTGTCAGAGAGCTCTGAATTTCCCAAAACCATTTGCAGTCTGAAAAGGGCATTAACCCGCATGCTAGACCCCTGAAATTCCCCAAAATATTTTGGGCACGAAAAATGCATCCTATACCCCTGAAAGTTCAGAAAATGTTGGCAGCCCAAAAAAGGCCTTAAATGCCTCTTAGGCCTACAAAAATGTAGAAAACTTTAGAGGCCCAAAAAAGGGGTTTAAAGGCATCGTAGACCCCCTAAAGTCCAGAAAATGTTGGTGCCCAATAACGGTGTCAAAGAGCTCTGAATGTCCCAAAAACATTTGCAGCCTGAAAAGGGCATTAACCCGCCTAGACCCCTTAAATTCCCAAAAACATTTTTGGCTCGAAAAATGCATCTTACACCCCTGAAAGTTCAGAAAATGTTGGCAGCTCAAAATATGCCTTAAAATGTATCTTATTCCTGCAATAAACTTGAAAACTTTTGAGGCCCAAAATGGGGTTTTACAGGCATGCTAGACTACCTAAAGTCCAGAAAATGTTGGTGGCCCAAAAACTGTGTCGGAGAGCTCTGAATTTCCCAAAACCATTTGCAGTCTGAATATGGCATTAACCCGCATGCTAGACCCCTGAAATTCCCCAAAACATTTTGGGCACGAAAAATGCATCCTACACCCCTGAAAGTTCAGAAAATGTTGGCAGCCCAAAAAAAGGCCTTAAATGCCTCTTAGGCCTACAAAAAATGTAGAAAACTTTAGAGGCACAAAAAAAGGGGTTTACAGGCATTGTAGACCCCCTACAGTCCAGAAAATGTTGGTGCCCACAAACGGTGTCAGAGAGCTCTGAATGTCCCAAAAACCTTTTTGCAGTCTGAAAGGGGCATTAACCCGCATCCTAGACCCCTGAAATTCCTAAAAACATTTATGGCCCGAAAAATGCATCCTACACCCCTGAAAGTTCAGAAAATGTTGGCAGCTCAAAAAAGGCCTTAAAATGCATCTTATTCCTCTAAAAATCTTGATAACTTTGGAGGCCCAAAAAAGGGGTTTACAGGCATCCTAGACCCCCTAAAGTCAAGAAAATGTTGGTGGCCCAAAAACTGTGTCAGAGAGCTCTGAAAGTCCCAAAAACATTTGCAGCCTGAAAAGGGCATTAAACCGCATCCTAGACCCCTGAAATTCCCAAAAACATTTTTGGCCGAAAAATGCATCCTACACTTATGAAAGTTCAGAAAATGTTGGCAGCCCAAAAAAGGCCTTCAATGCCTCTTAGGCCTACAAAAATGTAGAAAACTTTAGAGGCCCAAAAAAGGGGTTTACAGGCATCGTAGACCCCCTAAAGTCCAAAAAATGTTGGTGCCCAAAAACGGTGTCAAAGAGCTCTGAATGTCCCAAAAACATTTGCAGCCTGAAAAGGGCATTAACCCGCATCCTAGACCCCTTAAATTCCCAAAAACATTTTTGGCTCGAAAAATGTATCCTACACCCCTGAAAGTTCAGAAAATGTTGGCAGCCCAAAATATGCCTTAAAATGCATCTTATTCCTGCAATAAACTTGAAAACTTTAGAGGCCCAAAAAAGGGGTTTTACTGGCATGCTAGACTCCCTAAAGTCCAGAAAATGTTGGTGGCCAAAAACTGTGTCAGAGAGCTCTGAATTTCCCAAAACCATTTGCAGTCTGAAAAGGGCATTAACCCGCATGCTAGACCCCTGAAATTCCCCAAAATATTTTGGGCACGAAAAATGCATCCTATACCCCTGAAAGTTCAGAAAATGTTGGCAGCCCAAAAAAGGCCTTAAATGCCTCTTAGGCCTACAAAAATGTAGAAAACTTTAGAGGCCCAAAAAAGGGGTTTGCAGGCATCGTAGACCCCCTAAAGTCCAGAAAATTCTGGTGTCCAAAAATGGTGTCAGAGAGCTCTGAATGTCCCAAAAACATTTGCAACCTGAAAAGGGCATTAACCCGCATACTAGACCCCTTAAATTCCCAAAAACATTTTTGGCTAGAAAAATCCATCCTACACCCCTGAAAGTTCAGAAAATGTTGGAAGCCCAAAATATGCCTTAAAATGCATCTTATTCCTGCAATAAACTTGAAAACTTTTGAGGCCCAAAAAAGGGGTTTTACAGGCATGCTAGACCCCCTAAAGTCCAGAAAATGTTGGTGGCCCAAGAACTGTGTCAGAGAGCTCTGAATTTCGCAAAACCATTTGCAGTCTGAAAAGGGCATTAACCCGCATGCTAGACCCCTGAAATTCCCCAAAACATTTTGGGCACGAAAAATGCATCCTACACCCCTGAAAGTTCAGAAAATGTTGGCAGCCCAAAAAAAGGCCTTAAATGCCTCTTAGGCCTACAAAAATGTAGAAAACTTTAGAGGCACAAAAAAAGGGGTTTACAGGCATTGTAGACCCCCTACAGTCCAGAAAATGTTGGTGCCCACAAACGGTGTCAGAGAGCTCTGAATGTCCCAAAAACCTTTTTGCAGTCTGAAAGGGGCATTAACCCGCATCCTAGACCCCTGAAATTCCTAAAAACATTTATGGCCCGAAAAATGCATCCTACACCCCTGAAAGTTCAGAAAATGTTGGCAGCTCAAAAAAGGCCTTAAAATGCATCTTATTCCTCTAAAAATCTTGATAACTTTGGAGGCCCAAAAAAGGGGTTTACAGGCATCCTAGACCCCCTAAAGTCAAGAAAATGTTGGTGGCCCAAAAACTGTGTCAGAGAGCTCTGAAAGTCCCAAAAACATTTGCAGCCTGAAAAGGGCATTAAACCGCATCCTAGACCCCTGAAATTCCCAAAAACATTTTTGGCCGAAAAATGCATCCTACACTTATGAAAGTTCAGAAAATGTTGGCAGCCCAAAAAAGGCCTTCAATGCCTCTTAGGCCTACAAAAATGTAGAAAACTTTAGAGGCCCAAAAAAGGGGTTTACAGGCATCGTAGACCCCCTAAAGTCCAAAAAATGTTGGTGCCCAAAAACGGTGTCAAAGAGCTCTGAATGTCCCAAAAACATTTGCAGCCTGAAAAGGGCATTAACCCGCATCCTAGACCCCTTAAATTCCCAAAAACATTTTTGGCTCGAAAAATGTATCCTACACCCCTGAAAGTTCAGAAAATGTTGGCAGCCCAAAATATGCCTTAAAATGCATCTTATTCCTGCAATAAACTTGAAAACTTTAGAGGCCCAAAAAAGGGGTTTTACTGGCATGCTAGACTCCCTAAAGTCCAGAAAATGTTGGTGGCCAAAAACTGTGTCAGAGAGCTCTGAATTTCCCAAAACCATTTGCAGTCTGAAAAGGGCATTAACCCGCATGCTAGACCCCTGAAATTCCCCAAAATATTTTGGGCACGAAAAATGCATCCTATACCCCTGAAAGTTCAGAAAATGTTGGCAGCCCAAAAAAGGCCTTAAATGCCTCTTAGGCCTACAAAAATGTAGAAAACTTTAGAGGCCCAAAAAAGGGGTTTAAAGGCATCGTAGACCCCCTAAAGTCCAGAAAATGTTGGTGCCCAATAACGGTGTCAAAGAGCTCTGAATGTCCCAAAAACATTTGCAGCCTGAAAAGGGCATTAACCCGCCTAGACCCCTTAAATTCCCAAAAACATTTTTGGCTCGAAAAATGCATCTTACACCCCTGAAAGTTCAGAAAATGTTGGCAGCTCAAAATATGCCTTAAAATGTATCTTATTCCTGCAATAAACTTGAAAACTTTTGAGGCCCAAAATGGGGTTTTACAGGCATGCTAGACTACCTAAAGTCCAGAAAATGTTGGTGGCCCAAAAACTGTGTCGGAGAGCTCTGAATTTCCCAAAACCATTTGCAGTCTGAATATGGCATTAACCCGCATGCTAGACCCCTGAAATTCCCCAAAACATTTTGGGCACGAAAAATGCATCCTACACCCCTGAAAGTTCAGAAAATGTTGGCAGCCCAAAAAAAGGCCTTAAATGCCTCTTAGGCCTACAAAAAATGTAGAAAACTTTAGAGGCACAAAAAAAGGGGTTTACAGGCATTGTAGACCCCCTACAGTCCAGAAAATGTTGGTGCCCACAAACGGTGTCAGAGAGCTCTGAATGTCCCAAAAACCTTTTTGCAGTCTGAAAGGGGCATTAACCCGCATCCTAGACCCCTGAAATTCCTAAAAACATTTATGGCCCGAAAAATGCATCCTACACCCCTGAAAGTTCAGAAAATGTTGGCAGCTCAAAAAAGGCCTTAAAATGCATCTTATTCCTCTAAAAATCTTGATAACTTTGGAGGCCCAAAAAAGGGGTTTACAGGCATCCTAGACCCCCTAAAGTCAAGAAAATGTTGGTGGCCCAAAAACTGTGTCAGAGAGCTCTGAAAGTCCCAAAAACATTTGCAGCCTGAAAAGGGCACTAAACCGCATCCTAGACCCCTGAAATTCCCCAAAAATTTTTTTGCCGAAAAATGCATCCTACACTTATGAAAGTTCAGAAAATGTTGGCAGCCCAAAAAAGGCCTTCAATGCCTCTTAGGCCTACAAAAATGTAGAAAACTTTAGAGGCCCAAAAAAGGGGTTTACAGGCATCGTAGACCCCCTAAAGTCCAAAAAATGTTGGTGCCCAAAAACGGTGTCAAAGAGCTCTGAATGTCCCAAAAACATTTGCAGCCTGAAAAGGGCATTAACCCGCATCCTAGACCCCTTAAATTCCCAAAAACATTTTTGGCTCGAAAAATGTATCCTACACCCCTGAAAGTTCAGAAAATGTTGGCAGCCCAAAATATGCCTTAAAATGCATCTTATTCCTGCAATAAACTTGAAAACTTTAGAGGCCCAAAAAAGGGGTTTTACTGGCATGCTAGACTCCCTAAAGTCCAGAAAATGTTGGTGGCCAAAAACTGTGTCAGAGAGCTCTGAATTTCCCAAAACCATTTGCAGTCTGAAAAGGGCATTAACCCGCATGCTAGACCCCTGAAATTCCCCAAAATATTTTGGGCACGAAAAATGCATCCTATACCCCTGAAAGTTCAGAAAATGTTGGCAGCCCAAAAAAGGCCTTAAATGCCTCTTAGGCCTACAAAAATGTAGAAAACTTTAGAGGCCCAAAAAAGGGGTTTAAAGGCATCGTAGACCCCCTAAAGTCCAGAAAATGTTGGTGCCCAATAACGGTGTCAAAGAGCTCTGAATGTCCCAAAAACATTTGCAGCCTGAAAAGGGCATTAACCCGCCTAGACCCCTTAAATTCCCAAAAACATTTTTGGCTCGAAAAATGCATCTTACACCCCTGAAAGTTCAGAAAATGTTGGCAGCTCAAAATATGCCTTAAAATGTATCTTATTCCTGCAATAAACTTGAAAACTTTTGAGGCCCAAAATGGGGTTTTACAGGCATGCTAGACCCCCTAAAGTCCAGAAAATGTTGGTGGCCCAAAAACTGTGTCAGAGAGCTCTGAATTTCCCAAAAGCATTTGCAGTCTGAAAAGGGCATTAACCCGCATCCTAGACCCCTGAAATTCCCCAAAATATTTTGGGCACGAAAAATAAATCCTACACCCCTGAAAGTTCAGAAAATGTTGTCAGCCCAAAAAAGGCCTTAAAATGCATCTTATTCCTCTAAAGATCTTGATAACTTTGGAGGCCCAAAAAAGGGGTTTACAGGCATCCTAGACCCGCTAAAGTCCAGAAAATGATTGTGCCCAAAAACGGTGTCAGAGAGCTCTGAATGTCCCAAAAACATTTGCAGCCGGAAAAGGGCTTTAACCCGCATCCTAGACCCCTTAAATTACCAAAAATATTTTTGGCCCGAAAAATGCATCCTACACCCCTGAAAGTTCAGAAAATGTTGGCAGCCCAATAAAGGCCTTAAATGCCTCTTAGGCCTACAAAAATGTAGAAAACTTTTGAGGCCCAAAAAAGGGGTTTTACAGGCATGCTAGACGCCCTAAAGTCCAGAAAATGTTGGTGGCCCAAAAAGTGTGTCAGAGAGCTCTGAATTTCCCAAAACCATTTGCAGTCTGAAAAGGGCATTAACCCGCATGCTAGACCCCTGAAATTCCCCAAAATATTTTGGGCACGAAAAATGCATCCTACACCCCTGAAAGTTCAGAAAATGTTGGCAGCCCAAAATATGCCTTAAAATGCATCTTATTCCTGCAATAAACTTGAAAACTTTTGAGGCCCAAAAAAGGGGTTTTACAGGCATGCTAGACCCCCTAAAGTCCAGAAAATGTTGGTGGCCCAAGAACTGTGTCAGAGAGCTCTGAATTTCGCAAAACCATTTGCAGTTTGAAAAGGGCATTAACCCGCATGCTAGACCCCTGAAATTCCCCAAAATATTTTGGGCACGAAAAAGGCATCCTCCACCCCTGAAAGTTCAGAAAATGTTGGCAGCCCAATAAAGGCCTTAAATGCCTCTTAGGCCTACAAAAATGTAGAAAACTTTAGAGGCCCAAAAAAGGGGTTTACAGGCATCATAGACCCCCTAAAGTCCAGAAAATGTTGGTGCCCAAAAACGGTGTCAGAGAGCTCTGAATGTCCCAAAAACATTTGCAACCTGAAAAGGGCATTAACCCGCAGACTAGACCCCTTAAATTCCCAAAAACATTTTTGGCTCGAAAAATCCATCCTACACCCCTGAAAGTTCAGAAAATGTTGGCAGCCCAAAATATGCCTTAAAATGCATCTTATTCCTGCAATAAACTTGAAAACTTTTGAGGCCCAAAAAAGGGGTTTTACAGGCATGCTAGACCCCCTAAAGTCCAGAAAATGTTGGTGGCCCAAGAACTGTGTCAGAGAGCTCTGAATTTCGCAAAACCATTTGCAGTTTGAAAAGGGCATTAACCCGCATGCTAGACCCCTGAAATTCCCCAAAATATTTTGGGCACAAAAAAGGCATCCTCCACCCCTGAAAGTTCAGAAAATGTTGGCAGCCCAATAAAGGCCTTAAATGCCTCTTAGGCCTACAAAAATGTAGAAAACTTTAGAGGCCCAAAAAAGGGTTTACAGGCATCATAGACCCCCTAAAGTCCAGAAAATGTTGGTGCCCAAAAACGGTGTCAGAGAGCTCTGAATGTCCCAAAAACATTTGCAACCTGAAAAGGGCATTAACCCGCATCCTAGACCCCTTAAATTCCCAAAAACATTTTTGGCTCGAAAAATGCATCCTACACCCCTGAAAGTTCAGAAAATGTTGGCAGCCCAATAAAGGCCTTAAATGCCTCTTAGGCCTACATAAATGTAGAAAACTTTAGAGGCCCAAAAAAGGGGTTTACAGGCATCCTAGACCCCATAAAGTCCAGAAAGTTTTGGTGCCCAAAAACGGTGTCAGAGAGCTCTGAATGTCCCAAAAACATTTGCAGCCTGAAAAGGGCATTAACCCGCATCCTAGACCCCTTAAATTCCCAAAAACATTTTTGGCTCGAAAAATGCATCCTACACCCATGAAAGTTCAGAAAAGGTTGGCAGCCCAAAATATGTCTTAAAATGCATCTTATTCCTGCAATAAACTTGAAAAATTTTGAGGCCTAAAAAGGGGTTTTACAGGCATGCTAGACCCCCTAAAGTCCAGAAAATGTTGGTACCCAAAAACAGTGTCAGAGAGCTCTGAATTTCCCAAAACCATTTGCAGTCTGAAAAGGGCATTAACCCGCATGCTAGACCCCTGAAATTCCCCAAAATATTGTGTGCCTGAAAAATGTATCCTACCACCCGTGAAAGTTCAGAAAATGTTGGCAGCCCAAAAAAGGCCTTACATGCCTCTTAGGCCTACAAAAATGTAGAAAACTTTAGAGGCCCACAAAAGGGGTTTACAGGCACCGTAGACCCCCTAAAGTCCAGGAAATGTTGGTGCCCAAAAACGGTGTCAGAGAGCTCTGAATGTCCCAAAAACATTTTCAGCCTGAAAATGGCATTAACCCGCATTCTAGACCCGTTAAATTTCCAAAAACATTTTTGGCCGAAAAAATGTATCCTACACCCCTGAAAGTTCAGAAAATGTTGGCAGCCCAAAAAAAGACCTTAAAATGCATCTTTTTCCTGCAATAATCTTGAATATTTTGGAGGCCCAAAAAAGGGGTTTACAGGCATCATAGACCCCCTAAAGTCCAGAAAATGTTGGTGGCCCAAAACCTGTGTCAGAGAGCTCTGAATTTCCCAAAACCATTTGCAGTCTGAAAAGGGCATTAACCCGCATGCTAGACCCCTGAAATTCCCCAAAATATTTTGGGCACGAAAAATGCATCCTACACCCCTGAAAGTATCAGAAAATGTTGGTAGCCAAAAAAGGCCTTACATGCCTCTTAGGCCTACAAAAATGTCGAAAACTTTAGAGGCAAAAAAAGGGGTTTACAGGCATTGTAGACCCCCTAAAGTCCAGAAAATGTTGGTGCCCAAAAACGGTGTCAGAGAGCTCTGAATGTCCCAAAAACATTTGCAGCCTGAAAAGGGCATTAACCCGCATCCTAGACCCGTTAAATTCCCAAAAACTTTTTTGCCCTGAAAAATTCATCCTACATCCCTGCAAGTTCAGAAAATGTTGGCAGCACAAAAAAGGCCTTAAAATACATATTAGGCCTGCAAAAATGTAGAAAACTTTATAGGCCCAAGAAAGGGGTTTACAGGCATCGTAGACCCCCTAAAGTCCAGAAAATGTTGGTGCCCAAAAACGGTGTCAGAGAGCTCTGAATGTCCCAAAAACATTTGCAACCTGAAAAGGGCATTAACCCGCATCCTAGACCCCTTAAATTCCCCAAAATATTTTTGGCCCGAAAAATGCATCCTACACCCCTGAAAGTTCAGAAAATGTTGGCAGCCCACAAAATGCCTTAAAATGCATCTTATTCCTGCAACAAACTTGAAAACTTTTGAGGCCCAAAAAAGGGGTTTTACAGGCATGCTAGACCACCTAAAGTCCAGAAAATGTTGGTGGCCCAAAAACTGTGTCGGAGAGCTCTGAATTTCCCAAAACCATTTGCAGTCTGAAAAGGGCATTAACCCGCATGCTAGACCCCTGAAATTCCCCAAAACATTTTGGGCACGAAAAATGCATCCTACACCCCTGAAAGTTCAGAAAATGTTGGCAGCCCAAAAAAAGGCCTTAAATGCCTCTTAGGCCTACAAAAATGTAGAAAACTTTAGAGGCACAAAAAAAGGGGTTTACAGGCATTATAGACCCCCTACAGTCCAGAAAATGTTGGTGCCCACAAACGGTGTCAGAGAGCTCTGAATGTCCCAAAAACCTTTTTGCAGTCTGAAAGGGGCATTAACCCGCATCCTAGACCCCTGAAATTCCTAAAAACATTTATGGCCCGAAAAATGCATCCTACACCCCTGAAAGTTCAGAAAATGTTGGCAGCTCAAAAAAGGCCTTAAAATGCATCTTATTCCTCTAAAAATCTTGATAACTTTGGAGGCCCAAAAAAGGGGTTTACAGGCATCCTAGACCCCCTAAAGTCAAGAAAATGTTGGTGGCCCAAAAACTGTGTCAGAGAGCTCTGAAAGTCCCAAAAACATTTGCAGCCTGAAAAGGGCATTAAACCGCATCCTAGACCCCTGAAATTCCCAAAAACATTTTTGGCCGAAAAATGCATCCTACACTTATGAAAGTTCAGAAAATGTTGGCAGCCCAAAAAAGGCCTTCAATGCCTCTTAGGCCTACAAAAATGTAGAAAACTTTAGAGGCCCAAAAAAGGGGTTTACATGCATCGTAGACCCCCTAAAGTCCAAAAAATGTTGGTGCCCAAAAACGGTGTCAAAGAGCTCTGAATGTCCCAAAAACATTTGCAGCCTGAAAAGGGCATTAACCCGCATCCTAGACCCCTTAAATTCCCAAAAACATTTTTGGCTCGAAAAATGTATCCTACACCCCTGAAAGTTCAGAAAATGTTGGCAGCCCAAAATATGCCTTAAAATGCATCTTATTCCTGCAATAAACTTGAAAACTTTAGAGGCCCAAAAAAGGGGTTTTACTGGCATGCTAGACTCCCTAAAGTCCAGAAAATGTTGGTGGCCAAAAACTGTGTCAGAGAGCTCTGAATTTCCCAAAACCATTTGCAGTCTGAAAAGGGCATTAACCCGCATGCTAGACCCCTGAAATTCCCCAAAATATTTTGGGCACGAAAAATGCATCCTATACCCGTGAAAGTTCAGAAAATGTTGGCAGCCCAAAAAAGGCCTTAAATGCCTCTTAGGCCTACAAAAATGTAGAAAACTTTAGAGGCCCAAAAAAGGGGTTTAAAGGCATCGTAGACCCCCTAAAGTCCAGAAAATGTTGGTGCCCAATAACGGTGTCAAAGAGCTCTGAATGTCCCAAAAACATTTGCAGCCTGAAAAGGGCATTAACCCGCCTAGACCCCTTAAATTCCCAAAAACATTTTTGGCTCGAAAAATGCATCTTACACCCCTGAAAGTTCAGAAAATGTTGGCAGCTCAAAATATGCCTTAAAATGTATCTTATTCCTGCAATAAACTTGAAAACTTTTGAGGCCCAAAATGGGGTTTTACAGGCATGCTAGACCCCCTAAAGTCCAGAAAATGTTGGTGGCCCAAAAACTGTGTCAGAGAGCTCTGAATTTCCCAAAAGCATTTGCAGTCTGAAAAGGGCATTAACCCGCATCCTAGACCCCTGAAATTCCCCAAAATATTTTGGGCACGAAAAATAAATCCTACACCCCTGAAAGTTCAGAAAATGTTGTCAGCCCAAAAAAGGCCTTAAAATGCATCTTATTCCTCTAAAGATCTTGATAACTTTGGAGGCCCAAAAAAGGGGTTTACAGGCATCCTAGACCCGCTAAAGTCCAGAAAATGATTGTGCCCAAAAACGGTGTCAGAGAGCTCTGAATGTCCCAAAAACATTTGCAGCCTGAAAAGGGCTTTAACCCGCATCCTAGACCCCTTAAATTCCCAAAAATATTTTTGGCCCGAAAAATGCATCCTACACCCCTGAAAGTTCAGAAAATGTTGGCAGCCCAATAAAGGCCTTAAATGCCTCTTAGGCCTACAAAAATGTAGAAAACTTTTGAGGCCCAAAAAAGGGGTTTTACAGGCATGCTAGACCCCCTAAAGTCCAGAAAATGTTGGTGGCCCAAAAAGTGTGTCAGAGAGCTCTGAATTTCCCAAAACCATTTGCAGTCTGAAAAGGGCATTAACCCGCATGCTAGACCCCTGAAATTCCCCAAAATATTTTGGGCACGAAAAATGCATCCTACACCCCTGAAAGTTCAGAAAATGTTGGCAGCCCAAAATATGCCTTAAAATGCATCTTATTCCTGCAATAAACTTGAAAACTTTTGAGGCCCAAAAAAGGGGTTTTACAGGCATGCTAGACCCCCTAAAGTCCAGAAAATGTTGGTGGCCCAAGAACTGTGTCAGAGAGCTCTGAATTTCGCAAAACCATTTGCAGTTTGAAAAGGGCATTAACCCGCATGCTAGACCCCTGAAATTCCCCAAAATATTTTGGGCACGAAAAAGGCATCCTCCACCCCTGAAAGTTCAGAAAATGTTGGCAGCCCAATAAAGGCCTTAAATGCCTCTTAGGCCTACAAAAATGTAGAAAACTTTAGAGGCCCAAAAAAGGGGTTTACAGGCATCATAGACCCCCTAAAGTCCAGAAAATGTTGGTGCCCAAAAACGGTGTCAGAGAGCTCTGAATGTCCCAAAAACATTTGCAACCTGAAAAGGGCATTAACCCGCAGACTAGACCCCTTAAATTCCCAAAAACATTTTTGGCTCGAAAAATCCATCCTACACCCCTGAAAGTTCAGAAAATGTTGGCAGCCCAAAATATGCCTTAAAATGCATCTTATTCCTGCAATAAACTTGAAAACTTTTGAGGCCCAAAAAAGGGGTTTTACAGGCATGCTAGACCCCCTAAAGTCCAGAAAATGTTGGTGGCCCAAGAACTGTGTCAGAGAGCTCTGAATTTCGCAAAACCATTTGCAGTTTGAAAAGGGCATTAACCCGCATGCTAGACCCCTGAAATTCCCCAAAATATTTTGGGCACGAAAAATGCATCCTCCACCCCTGAAAGTTCAGAAAATGTTGGCAGCCCAATAAAGGCCTTAAATGCCCCTTAGGCCTACAAAAATGTAGAAAACTTTAGAGGCCCAAAAAAGGGTTTACAGGCATCATAGACCCCCTAAAGTCCAGAAAATGATTGTGCCCAAAAACGGTGTCAGAGAGCTCTGAATGTCCCAAAAACATTTGCAACCTGAAAAGGGCATTAACCCGCATCCTAGACCCCTTAAATTCCCAAAAACATTTTTGGCTCGAAAAATGCATCCTACACCCCTGAAAGTTCAGAAAATGTTGGCAGCCCAATAAAGGCCTTAAATGCCTCTTAGGCCTACAAAAATGTAGAAAACTTTAGAGGCCCTAAAAAGGGGTTTACAGGCATCCTAGACCCCATAAAGTCCAGAAAATTTTGGTGCCCAAAAACGGTGTCAGAGAGCTCTGAATGTCCCAAAAACATTTGCAGCCTGAAAAGGGCATTAACCCGCATCCTAGACCCCTTAAATTCCCAAAAACATTTTTGGCTCGAAAAATGCATCCTACACCCATGAAAGTTCAGAAAATGTTGGCAGCCCAAAATATGTCTTAAAATGCATCTTATTCCTGCAATAAACTTGAAAAATTTTGAGGCCTAAAAAAGGGGTTTTACAGGCATGCTAGACCCCCTAAAGTCCAGAAAATGTTGGTACCCAAAAACAGTGTCAGAGAGCTCTGAATTTCCCAAAACCATTTGCAGTCTGAAAAGGGCATTAACCCGCATGCTAGACCCCTGAAATTCCCCAAAATATTTTGTGCCTGAAAAATGTATCCTACCACCCGTGAAAGTTCAGAAAATGTTGGCAGCCCAAAAAAGGCCTTACATGCCTCTTAGGCCTACAAAAATGTAGAAAACTTTAGAGGCCCACAAAAGGGGTTTACAGGCACCGTAGACCCTCTAAAGTCCAGGAAATGTTGGTGCCCAAAAACGGTGTCAGAGAGCTCTGAATGTCCCAAAAACATTTTCAGCCTGAAAATGGCATTAACCCGCATTCTAGACCCGTTAAATTTCCAAAAACATTTTTGGCCGAAAAAATGTATCCTACACCCCTGAAAGTTCAGAAAATGTTGGCAGCCCAAAAAAAGGCCTTAAAATGCATCTTTTTCCTGCAATAATCTTGAATATTTTGGAGGCCCCAAAAAGGGGTTTACAGGCATCATAGACCCCCTAAAGTCCAGAAAATGTTGGTGGCCCAAAACCTGTGTCAGAGAGCTCTGAATTTCCCAAAACCATTTGCAGTCTGAAAAGGGCATTAACCCGCATGCTAGACCCCTGAAATTCCCCAAAATATTTTGGGCACGAAAAATGCATCCTACACCCCTGAAAGTATCAGAAAATGTTGGTAGCCAAAAAAGGCCTTACATGCCTCTTAGGCCTACAAAAATGTCGAAAACTTTAGAGGCAAAAAAAGGGGTTTACAGGCATTGTAGACCCCCTAAAGTCCAGAAAATGTTGGTGCCCAAAAACGGTGTCAGAGAGCTCTGAATGTCCCAAAAACATTTGCAGCCTGAAAAGGGCATTAACCCGCATCCTAGACCCGTTAAATTCCCAAAAACTTTTTTGCCCTGAAAAATTCATCCTACATCCCTGCAAGTTCAGAAAATGTTGGCAGCACAAAAAAGGCCTTAAAATACATATTAGGCCTGCAAAAATGTAGAAAACTTTATAGGCCCAAGAAAGGGGTTTACAGGCATCGTAGACCCCCTAAAGTCCAGAAAATGTTGGTGCCCAAAAACGGTGTCAGAGAGCTCTGAATGTCCCAAAAACATTTGCAACCTGAAAAGGGCATTAACCCGCATCTTAGACCCCTTAAATTCCCCAAAACATTTTTGCCCTGAAAAATTCATCCTACATCCCTGCAAGTTCAGAAAATGTTGGCAGCACAAAAAAGGCCTTAAAATACATATTAGGCCTACAAAAATGTAGAAAACTTTATAGGCCCAAGAAAGGGGTTTACAGGCATCGTAGACCCCCTAAAGTCCAGAAAATGTTGGTGCCCAAAAACGGTGTCAGAGAGCTCTGAATGTCCCAAAAACAGTTGCAACCTGAACAGGGCATTAACCCGCATCCTAGACCCCTTAAATTCCCAAAAACTTTTTGGGCCGAAAAATGCATCCCACACCCAAAGTTCTGAAAATGTTGGCAGCCCAAAAAAGGGCTTAAATGCCTCTTAGGCCTACAAAAATGTAGAAAACTTTAGAGGCCCAAAAAAGTGGTTTACAGGCATCGTAGACCCCCTAAAGTCCAGAAAATGTTGGTGCCCAAAAACGGTGTCAAAGAGCTCTGAATGTCCCAAAAACATTTGCAACCTGAAAAGGGCATTAACCCGCATCCTAGACCCCTTAAATTCCCAAAACCATTTTTGGCTCGAAAAATGCATCCTACACCCCTGAAAGTTCAGAAAATGTTGGCAGCCCAAAATATGCCTTAAAATGCATCTTATTCCTGCAATAAACTTGAAAACTTTTGAGGCCCAAAAGAGGGGTTTTACAGGCATGCTAGACCCCCTAAAGTCCAGAAAAGGTTGGTGGCCCAAAAACTGTGTCAGAGAGCTCGGAATTTCCCAAAACCATTTGCAGTCTGAAAAGGGCATTAACCCGCATACTAGACCCCTGAAATTCCCCAAAATATTGTGGGCACGAAAAATACATCCTACACCCATGAAAGTTCAGAAAATGTTGGCAGCCCAATAAAGGCCTTAAATGCCTCTTAGGCCTACAAAAATGTAGAAAACTTTAGAGGCCCAAAAAAGGGGTTTACAGGCATCGTAGACCCCCTAAAGTCCAGAAAATGTTGGTGCCCAAAAACGGTGTCAGAGAGCTCTGAATGTCCCAAAAACATTTGCATCCTGAAAAGGGCTTTAACCCGCATCCTAGACCCCTTAAATTCCCAAAAATATTTTTGGCCCGAAAAATGCATCCTACACCCCTGAAAGTTCAGAAAATGTTGGCAGCCCAATAAAGGCCTTAAATGACTCTTAGGCCTACAAAAATGTAGAAAACATTAGAGGCCCAAAAAAGGGGTTTACAGGCATCGTAGACCCCCTAAAGTCAGAAAATGTTGGTGCCCAAAAACGGTGTCAGAGAGCTCTGAAAGTCCCAAAAACATTTGCAGCCTGAAAAGGGCATTAACCCGCATCCTAGACCCCTGAAATTCCCAAAAACATTTTTGGCCCGAAAAATGCATCCTACACCCCTGAAAGTTCAGAAAATGTTGGCAGCCCAAAAAAAGGCCTTAAAATGCATCTTATTCCTGCAATAATCTTGAATATTTTGGAGGCCCAAAAAAGGGGTTTACAGGCATCATAGACCCCCTAAAGTCCAGAAAATGTTGGTGGCCCAAAAACTGTGTCAGAGAGCTCTGAATTTCCCAAAACCATTTGCAGTCTGAAAAGGGCATTAACCTGCATGCTAGACCCCTGAAATTCCCCAAAATATTTTGGGCACGAAAAATGCATCCTACACCCCTGAAAGTTCAGAAAATATTGGCAGCCCAAAAAAAGGCCTTAAATGCCTCTTAGGCCTACAAAAATGTAGAAAACTTTAGAGGCACAAAAAAGGGGTTTACAGGCATCGTAGACCCCCTAAAGTCCAGAAAATTTTGATGCCCAAAAACGGTGTCAGAGAGCTCTGAATGTCCCAAAAACATTTGCAGCCTGAAAAGAGCTTTAACCCGCATCCTAGACCCCTTAAATTCCCAAAAATATTTTTGGCCCGAAAAATGCATCCTACACCCCTGAAAGTTCAGAAAATGTTGGCAGCCCAATAAAGGCCTTAAATGCCTCTTAGGCCTACAAAAATGTAGAAAACTTTAGAGGCCCAAAAAAGGGGTTTATAGGCATCGTAGACCCCCTAAAGTCCAGAAAATGATGGTGCCCAAAAACGGTGTCAGAGAGCTCTGAATGTCCCAAAAACATTTGCAACCTGAAAAGGGCATTAACCCGCATCCTAGACCCCTTAAATTCCCAAAAACATTTTTGGCTAGGAAAATCCATCCTACACCCCTGAAAGTTCAGAAAATGTTGGCAGCCCAAAATATGCCTTAAAATGCATCTTATTCCTGCAATAAACTTGAAAACTTTTGAGGCCCAAAAAAGGGGTTTTACGGGCATGCTAGACCCCCTAAAGTCCAGAAAATGTTGGTGGCCCAAAAACTGTGTCAGAGAGCTCTGAATTTCGCAAAACCATTTGCAGTTTGAAAAGGGCATTAACCCGCATGCTAGACCCCTGAAATTCCCCAAAATATTTTGGGCACGAAAAATGCATCCTACACCCCTGAAAGTTCAGAAAATGTTGGCAGCCCAATAAAGGCCTTAAATGCCTCTTAGGCCTACAAAAATGTAGAAAACTTTAGAGGCCCAAAAAAGGGGTTTACAGGCATCGTAGACCCCCTAAAGTTCAGAAAATGTTGGTGCCCAAAAACGGTGTCAGAGAGCTCTGAAAGTCCCAAAAACATTTGCAACCTGAAAAGGGCATTAACCCACATCCTAGACCCCTGAAATTCCCAAAAACATTTTTGGCTAGAAAAATCCATCCTACACCCCTGAAAGTTCAGAAAATGTTGGCAGCCCAAAATATGCCTCAAAATGCATCTTATTCCTGCAATAAACTTGAAAACTTTTGAGGCCCAAAAAAGGGGTTTTACAGGCATGCTAGACCCCCTAAAGTCCAGAAAATGTTGGTGGCCCAAAAACGGTGTCAGAGAGCTCTGAATGTCCCAAAAACATTTGCAACCTGAAAAGGGCATTAACCCGCATCCTAGACCCCTTAAATTCCCAAAAACATTTTTGGCTCGAAAAATGCATCCTACACCCCTGAAAGTTCAGAAAATGTTGGCACCCCAAAATATGCCTTAAAATGCATGTTACTCCTGCAATAAACTTGAAAACATTTGAGGCCCAAAAAAGGGGTTTTACAGGCATGCTAGACCCCCTAAAGTCCAGAAAATGTTGGTGGCCCAAAAACTGTGTCAGAGAGCTCTGATATTCCCAAAACCATTTGCAGTCTGAAATGGGCATTAACCCGCATGCTAGACCCCTGAAATTCCCCAAAATATTTTGGGCACGAAAAATGCATCCTACACCTCTGAAAGTTCAGAAAATATTGGCAGCCCAAAAAAGGCTTTAAATGCCTCTTAGGCCTACAAAAATGTAGAAAACTTTAGAGGCACAAAAAAGGGGTTTACAGGCATCGTAGACCCCCTAAAGTCCAGAAAATTTTGGTGCCCAAAAACGGTGTCAGAGAGCTCTGAATGTCCCAAAAACATTTGCAGCCTGAAAAGGGCTTTAACCCGCATCCTAGACCCCTTAAATTCCCAAAAATAATTTTGGCCCGAAAAATGCATCCTACACCCCTGAAAGTTCAGAAAATGTTGGCAGCCCAATAAAGGCCTTAAATGCCTCTTAGGCCTACAAAAATGTAGAAAACTTTAGAGGCCCAAAAAAGGGGTTTATAGGCATCGTAGACCCCCTAAAGTCCAGAAAATTATGGTGCCCAAAAACGGTGTCAGAGAGCTCTGAATGTCCCAAAAACATTTGCAACCTGAAAAGGGCATTAACCCGCATCCTAGACCCCTTAAATTCCCAAAAACATTTTTGGCTAGGAAAATCCATCCTACACCCCTGAAAGTTCAGAAAATGTTGGCAGCCCAAAATATGCCTTAAAATGCATCTTATTCCTGCAATAAACTTGAAAACTTTTGAGGCCCAAAAAAGGGGTTTTACGGGCATGCTAGACCCCCTAAAGTCCAGAAAATGTTGGTGGCCCAAAAACTGTGTCAGAGAGCTCTGAATTTCGCAAAACCATTTGCAGTTTGAAAAGGGCATTAACCCGCATGCTAGACCCCTGAAATTCCCCAAAATATTTTGGGCACGAAAAATGCATCCTACACCCCTGAAAGTTCAGAAAATGTTGGCAGCCCAATAAAGGCCTTAAATGCCTCTTAGGCCTACAAAAATGTAGAAAACTTTAGAGGCCCAAAAAAGGGGTTTACAGGCATCGTAGACCCCCTAAAGTTCAGAAAATGTTGGTGCCCAAAAACGGTGTCAGAGAGCTCTGAAAGTCCCAAAAACATTTGCAACCTGAAAAGGGCATTAACCCACATCCTAGACCCCTGAAATTCCCAAAAACATTTTTGGCTAGAAAAATCCATCCTACACCCCTGAAAGTTCAGAAAATGTTGGCAGCCCAAAATATGCCTCAAAATGCATCTTATTCCTGCAATAAACTTGAAAACTTTTGAGGCCCAAAAAAGGGGTTTTACAGGCATGCTAGACCCCCTAAAGTCCAGAAAATGTTGGTGGCCCAAAAACGGTGTCAGAGAGCTCTGAATGTCCCAAAAACATTTGCAACCTGAAAAGGGCATTAACCCGCATCCTAGACCCCTTAAATTCCCAAAAACATTTTTGGCTCGAAAAATGCATCCTACACCCCTGAAAGTTCAGAAAATGTTGGCACCCCAAAATATGCCTTAAAATGCATGTTACTCCTGCAATAAACTTGAAAACATTTGAGGCCCAAAAAAGGGGTTTTACAGGCATGCTAGACCCCCTAAAGTCCAGAAAATGTTGGTGGCCCAAAAACTGTGTCAGAGAGCTCTGATATTCCCAAAACCATTTGCAGTCTGAAATGGGCATTAACCCGCATGCTAGACCCCTGAAATTCCCCAAAATATTTTGGGCACGAAAAATGCATCCTACACCTCTGAAAGTTCAGAAAATATTGGCAGCCCAAAAAAGGCTTTAAATGCCTCTTAGGCCTACAAAAATGTAGAAAACTTTAGAGGCACAAAAAAGGGGTTTACAGGCATCGTAGACCCCCTAAAGTCCAGAAAATTTTGGTGCCCAAAAACGGTGTCAGAGAGCTCTGAATGTCCCAAAAACATTTGCAGCCTGAAAAGGGCTTTAACCCGCATCCTAGACCCCTTAAATTCCCAAAAATAATTTTGGCCCGAAAAATGCATCCTACACCCCTGAAAGTTCAGAAAATGTTGGCAGCCCAATAAAGGCCTTAAATGCCTCTTAGGCCTACAAAAATGTAGAAAACTTTAGAGGCCCAAAAAAGGGGTTTATAGGCATCGTAGACCCCCTAAAGTCCAGAAAATTATGGTGCCCAAAAACGGTGTCAGAGAGCTCTGAATGTCCCAAAAACATTTGCAACCTGAAAAGGGCATTAACCCGCATCCTAGACCCCTTAAATTCCCAAAAACATTTTTGGCTAGGAAAATCCATCCTACACCCCTGAAAGTTCAGAAAATGTTGGCAGCCCAAAATATGCCTTAAAATGCATCTTATTCCTGCAATAAACTTGAAAACTTTTGAGGCCCAAAAAAGGGGTTTTACGGGCATGCTAGACCCCCTAAAGTCCAGAAAATGTTGGTGGCCCAAAAACTGTGTCAGAGAGCTCTGAATTTCGCAAAACCATTTGCAGTTTGAAAAGGGCATTAACCCGCATGCTAGACCCCTGAAATTCCCCAAAATATTTTGGGCACGAAAAATGCATCCTACACCCCTGAAAGTTCAGAAAATGTTGGCAGCCCAATAAAGGCCTTAAATGCCTCTTAGGCCTACAAAAATGTAGAAAACTTTAGAGGCCCAAAAAAGGGGTTTACAGGCATCGTAGACCCCCTAAAGTTCAGAAAATGTTGGTGCCCAAAAACGGTGTCAGAGAGCTCTGAAAGTCCCAAAAACATTTGCAACCTGAAAAGGGCATTAACCCACATCCTAGACCCCTGAAATTCCCAAAAACATTTTTGGCTAGAAAAATCCATCCTACACCCCTGAAAGTTCAGAAAATGTTGGCAGCCCAAAATATGCCTCAAAATGCATCTTATTCCTGCAATAAACTTGAAAACTTTTGAGGCCCAAAAAAGGGGTTTTACAGGCATGCTAGACCCCCTAAAGTCCAGAAAATGTTGGTGGCCCAAAAACGGTGTCAGAGAGCTCTGAATGTCCCAAAAACATTTGCAACCTGAAAAGGGCATTAACCCGCATCCTAGACCCCTTAAATTCCCAAAAACATTTTTGGCTCGAAAAATGCATCCTACACCCCTGAAAGTTCAGAAAATGTTGGCACCCCAAAATATGCCTTAAAATGCATCTTACTCCTGCAATAAACTTGAAAACATTTGAGGCCCAAAAAAGGGGTTTTACAGGCATGCTAGACCCCCTAAAGTCCAGAAAATGTTGGTGGCCCAAAAACTGTGTCAGAGAGCTCTGATATTCCCAAAACCATTTGCAGTCTGAAACGGGCATTAACCCGCATGCTAGACCCCTGAAATTCCCCAAAATATTTTGGGCACGAAAAATGCATCCTACACCCCTGAAAGTTCAGAAAATATTGGCAGCCCAAAAAAGGCTTTAAATGCCTCTTAGGCCTACAAAAATGTAGAAAACTTTAGAGGCACAAAAAAGGGGTTTACAGGCATCGTAGACCCCCTAAAGTCCAGAAAATTTTGGTGCCCAAAAACGGTGTCAGAGAGCTCTGAATGTCCCAAAAACATTTGCAGCCTGAAAAGGGCTTTAACCCGCATCCTAGACCCCTTAAATTCCCAAAAATAATTTTGGCCCGAAAAATGCATCCTACACCCCTGAAAGTTCAGAAAATGTTGGCAGCCCAATAAAGGCCTTAAATGCCTCTTAGGCCTACAAAAATGTAGAAAACTTTAGAGGCCCAAAAAAGGGGTTTACAGGCATCGTAGACCCCCTAAAGTCGAGAAAATGTTGGTGCCCAAAAACGGTGTCAGAGAGCTCTGAATGTCCCAAAAACATTTGCAGCCTGAAAAGGGCATTAACCCGCATCCTAGACCCCTGAAATTCCCCAAAACATTTTTGGCCCGAAAAATGCATCCTACACCCCTGAAAGTACAAAAAATGTTGGCATCCCAAAAAAGGCCTTAAAATGCATCTTATTCCTGCAATAAACTTGAAAACTTTGTAGGCCCAAAAAAGGGGTTTAAAGGCATCCTAGACTCCCTAAAGTCCAGAAAATGTTGGTGGCCCAAAAAGTGTGTCAGAGAGCTCTGAATTTCCCAAAACCATTTGCAGTCTGAAAAGGGCATTAACCCGCATGCTAGACCCCTGAAATTCCCCAAAATATTTTGGGCACGAAAAATGCATCCTACACCCCTGAAAGTTCAGAAAATATTGGCAGCCCAAAAAAGGCTTTAAATGCCTCTTAGGCCTACAAAAATGTAGAAAACTTTAGAGGCACAGAAAAGGGGTTTACAGGCATCATAGACCCCCTAAAGTCCAGAAAATGTTGGTGCCCAAAAACGGTGCCAGAGAGCTCTGAATGTCCCAAAAACATTTGCAGCCTGAAAAGGGCTTTAACTCGCATCCTAGACCCCTTAAATTCCCAAAAATATTTTTGGCCCGAAAAATGCATCCTACACCCCTGAAAGTTCAGAAAATGTTGGCAGCCCAATAAAGGCCTTAAATGCCTCTTAGGCCTACAAAAATGTAGAAAACTTTAGAGGCCCAAAAAAGGGGTTTACAGGCATCGTAGACCCCCTAAAGTCCAGAAAATGTTGGTGCCCAAAAACGGTGTCAGAGAGCTCTGAATGTCCCAAAAACATTTGCAACCTGAAAAGGGCATTAACCCGCATCCTAGACCCCTTAAATTCCCAAAAACATTTTTGGCTAGAAAAATCCATCCTACACCCCTGAAAGTTCAGAAAATGTTGGCAGCCCAAAATATGCCTTAAAATGCATCTTATTCCTGCAATAAACTTGAAAACCTTTGAGGCCCAAAAAAGGGGTTTTACGGGCATTGTAGACCCCCTAAAGTCCAGAAAACTTTGGTGCCCAAAAACGGTGTCAGAGAGCTCTGAATGTCCCAAAAACATTTGCAGCCTGAAAAGGACTTTAGCCCGCATACTAGACCCCTGAAATTCCCAAAATATTGTGGGCACGTAAAATACATCCTACACCCCTGAAAGTTCAGAAAATGTTGGCAGCCCAATAAAGGCCTTAAATGCCTCTTAGGCCTACAAAAATGTAGAAAACTTTAGAGGCCCAAAAAAGGGGTTTACAGGCATCGTAGACCCCCTAAAGTCCAGAAAATGTTGGTGCCCAAAAACGGTGTCAGAGAGCTCTGAATGTCCCAAAAACATTTGCATCCTGAAAAGGGCTTTAACCCGCATCCTAGACCCCTTAAATTCCCAAAAATATTTTTGGCCTGAAAAATGCATCCTACACCCCTGAAAGTTCAGAAAATGTTGGCAGCCCAATAAAGGCCTTAAATGCCTCTTAGGCCTACAAAAATGTAGAAAACTTTAGAGGCACAGAAAAAGGGTGTACAGGCATCATAGACCCACTAAAGTCCAGAAAATGTTGGTGCCCAAAAACGGTGTCAGAGAGCTCTGAATGTCCCAAAAACATTTGCATCCTGAAAAGGGCTTTAACCCGCATCCTAGAGCCCTTACAATTCCCAAAAATATTTTTGGCCCGAAAAATGCATCCTACACCCCTAAAAGTTCAGAAAATTTTGGCAGCCCAATAAAGGCCTTAAATGCCTCTTAGGCCTACAAAAATGTAGAAAACTTTAGAGGCCCAAAAAAGGGGTTTACAGGCATCGTAGACCCCCTAAAGTCCAGAAAATGTTGGTGCCCAAAAACGGTGTCAGAGAGCTCTGAATGTCCCAAAAACATTTGCAACCTGAAAAGGGCATTAACCCGCATCCTAGACCCCTTAAATTCCCAAAAACATTTTTGGCTCGAAAAATGCATCCTACACCCCTGAAAGTTCAGAAAATGTTGGCACCCCAAAATATGCCTTAAAATGCATCTTACTCCTGCAATAAACTTGAAAACATTTGAGGCCCAAAAAAGGGGTTTTACAGGCATGCTAGACCCCCTAAAGTCCAGAAAATGTTGGTGGCCCAAAAACTGTGTCAGAGAGCTCTGAATTTCCCAAAACCATTTGCAGTCTGAAAAGGGCATTAACCCGCATGCTAGACCCCTGAAATTCCCCAAAATATTTTGGGCACGAAAAATGCATCCTACACCCCTGAAAGTATCAGAAAATGTTGGTAGCCAAAAAAGGCCTTACATGCCTCTTAGGCCTACAAAAATGTAGAAAACTTTAGAGGCACAAAAAAGGGGTTTACAGGCATCGTAGACCCCCTAAAGTCCAGAAAATTTTGGTGCCCAAAAACGGTGTCAGAGAGCTCTGAATGTCCCAAAAACATTTGCAGCCTGAAAAGAGCTTTAACCCGCATCCTAGACCCCTTAAATTCCCAAAAATATTTTTGGCCCGAAAAATGCATCCTACACCCCTGAAAGTTCAGAAAATGTTGGCAGCCCAATAAAGGCCTTAAATGCCTCTTAGGCCTACAAAAATGTAGAAAACTTTAGAGGCCCAAAAAAGGGGTTTACAGGCATCGTAGACCCCCTAAAGTCCAGAAAATGTTGGTGCCCAAAAACGGTGTCAGAGAGCTCTGAATGTCCCAAAAACATTTGCAACCTGAAAAGGGCATTAACCCGCATCCTAGACCCCTTAAATTCCCAAAAACATTTTTGGCTCGAAAAATGCATCCTACACCCCTGAAAGTTCAGAAAATGTTGGCACCCCAAAATATGCCTTAAAATGCATCTTACTCCTGCAATAAACTTGAAAACATTTGAGGCCCAAAAAAGGGGTTTTACAGGCATGCTAGACCCCCTAAAGTCCAGAAAATGTTGGTGGCCCAAAAACAGTGTCAGAGAGCTCTGATATTCCCAAAACCATTTGCAGTCTGAAAAGGGCATTAACCCGCATGCTAGACCCCTGAAATTCCCCAAAATATTTTGTGCCTGAAAAAGGCATCCTACCACCCGTGAAAGTTCAGAAAATGTTGGCAGCCCAAAAAAGGCCTTACATACCTCTTAGGCCTACAAAAATGTAGAAAACTTTAGAGGCCCAAAAAAGGGGTTTACAGGCACCGTAGACCCCCTAAAGTCCAGAAAATGTTGGTGCCCAAAAACGGTGTCAGAGAGCTCTGAATGTCCCAAAAACATTTGCAGCCTGAAAATGGCATTAACCCGCATTCTAGACCCGTTAAATTTCCAAAAACATTTTTGGCCGAAAAAATGTATCCTACACCCCTGAAAGTTCAGAAAATGTTGGCAGCCCAAAAAAAGGCCTTAAAATGCATCTTTTTCCTGCAATAATCTTGAATATTTTGGAGGCCCAAAAAAGGGGTTTACAGGCATCATAGACCCCCTAAAGTCCAGAAAATGTTGGTGGCCCAAAAACTGTGTCAGAGAGCTCTGAATTTCCCAAAACCATTTGCAGTCTGAAAAGGGCATTAACCCGCATGCTAGACCCCTGAAATTCCCCAAAATATTTTGGGCACGAAAAATGCATCCTACACCCCTGAAAGTATCAGAAAATGTTGGCAGCCCAAAATATGCCTTAAAATGCATCTTATTCCTGCAATAAACTTGAAAACTTTTGAGGCCCAAAAAAGGGGTTTTACAGGCATGCTAGACCACCTAAAGTCCAGAAAATGTTGGTGGCCCAAAAACTGTGTCAGAGAGCTCTGAATTTCCCAAAACCATTTGCAGTCTGAAAAGGGCGTTAACCTGCATGCTAGACCCCTGAAATTCCCCAAAATATTTTGGACACGAAAAATGCATCCTACACCCCTGAAAGTTCAGAAAATATTAGCAGCCCAAAAAATGCTTTAAATGCCTCTTAGGCCTACAAAAATGTAGAAAACTTTAGAGGCCCAAAAAAGGGGTTTACAGGCATCCTAGACCCCATAAAGTCCAGAAAATGTTGGTACCCAAAAACGGTGTCAAAGAGCTCTGAATGACCCAAAAACATTTGCAGCCTGAAAAGGGCTTTAACCTGCATCCTAGACCTCTTAAATTCGCAAAAATATTTTTGGCCCGAAAAATGCATCCTACACCCCTGAAAGTTCAGAAAATGTTGGCAGCCCAATAAAGGCCTTAAATGCCTCTTAGGCCTACAAAAATGTAGAAAACTTTAGAGGCCCAAAAAAGGGGTTCACAGGCATCCTAGACCCCATAAAGTCCAGAAAATGTTGGTACCCAAAAACGGTGTCAGAGAGCTCAGAATGTTCCAAAAACATTTGCAGCCTGAAAATGGCATTAACCCGCATCCTAGACCTGTTAAATTTCCAAAAACATTTTTGGCCCAAAAAATGCATCCTACACCCCTGAAATTTCAGAAAATGTTGGCGGCCCATAAAATGCCTTAAAATGCATCTTATTCCTGCAATAATCTTGAATGTTTTGGAGGCCCAAAAAAGGGGGTTTACAGGCATCCTAGACCCCCTAAAGTCCAGAAAATGTTGGTGGCCCAAAAACTGTGTCAGAGAGCTCTGAATTTCCCAAAAACATTTCCAGTCTGAAAAGGGCATTAACCCGCATGCTAGACCACTGAAATTCCACAAAATATTTTGTGCACGAAAAATGCATCCTACCACCCGTGAAAGTTCAGAAAATGTTGGCAGCCCAAAAAAGGCCTTAAGTGCCTCTTAGGCCTACAAAAATGTAGAAAACTTTAGAGGAACAAAAAAGGGGTTTACAGGCATCCTAGACCCCTTAAAGTCCAGAAAATGTTGGTACCCAAAAACAGTGTCAGAGAGCTCTGAATGTCCCAAAAACATTTGCAGCCTGAAAATGGCATTAACCCGCATCCTAGACCTCTGAAATTCCCAAAAACATCTTTGGCCCGAAAAATGCATCCTACACTCCTGAAAGTACAAAAAATGTTGGCAGCCCAAAAAAAGGCCTTAAAATGCATCTTATTCCTGCAATAAACTTGAAAACTTTGGAGGCCCAAAAAAGGGGTTTACAGGCATCATAGACCCCCTAAAGTCCAGAAAATGTTGGTGGCCCAAAAACTGTGTCAGAGAGCTCTGAATTTCCCAAAACCATTTGCAGTCTGAAAAGGGCATTAACCCGCATGCTAGACCCCTGAAATTCCCCAAAATATTTTGGGCACGAAAAATGCATCCTACACCCCTGAAAGTATCAGAAAATGTTGGTAGCCAAAAAAGGCCTTACATGCCTCTTAGGCCTAAAAAAATGTCGAAAACTTTAGAGGCAAAAAAAGGGGTTTACAGGCATTGTAGACCCCCTAAAGTCCAGAAAATGTTGGTGCCCAAAAACGGTGTCAGAGAGCTCTGAATGTCCCAAAAACATTTGCAGCCTGAAAAGGGCATTAACCCGCATCCTAGACCCGTTAAATTCCCAAAAACATTTTTGCCCTGAAAAATTCATCCTACATCCCTGCAAGTTCAGAAAATGTTGGCAGCACAAAAAAGGCCTTAAAATACATATTAGGCCTGCAAAAATGTAGAAAACTTTATAGGCCCAAGAAAGGGGTTTACAGGCATCGTAGACCCCCTAAAGTCCAGAAAATGTTGGTGCCCAAAAACGGTGTCAGAGAGCTCTGAATGTCCCAAAAACATTTGCAACCTGAAAAGGGCATTAACCCGCATCCTAGACCCCTTAAATTCCCAAAAACATTTTTGCCCTGAAAAATTCATCCTACATCCCTGCAAGTTCAGAAAATGTTGGCAGCACAAAAAAGGCCTTAAAATACATATTAGGCCTGCAAAAATGTAGAAAACTTTATAGGCCCAAGAAAGGGGTTTACAGGCATCGTAGACCCCCTAAAGTCCAGAAAATGTTGGTGCCCAAAAATGGTGTCAGAGAGCTCTGAATGTCCCAAAAACATTTGCAACCTGAAAAGGGCATTAACCCGCATCCTAGACCCCTTAAATTACCAAAAACTTTTTGGGCCGAAAAATGCATCCTACACCCAAAGTTCTGAAAATGTTGGCAGCCCAAAAAAGGGCTTAAATGCCTCTTAGGCCTACAAAAATGTAGAAAACTTTAGAGGCCCAGAAAAGTGGTTTACAGGCATCGTAGACCCCCTAAAGTCCAGAAAATGTTGGTGCCCAAAAACGGTGTCAAAGAGCTCTGAATGTCCCAAAAACATTTGCAGCCTGAAAAGGGCATTAACCCGCATCCTAGACCCCTTAAATTCCCAAAACCATTTTTGGCTCGAAAAATGCATCCTACACCCCTGAAAGTTCAGAAAATGTTGGCAGCCCAAAATATGCCTTAAAATGCATCTTATTCCTGCAATAAACTTGAAAACTTTTGAGGCCCAAAAAAGGGGTTTTACAGGCATGCTAGACCACCTAAAGTCCAGAAAATGTTGGTGGCCCAAAAACTGTGTCAGAGAGCTCTGAATTTCCCAAAACCATTTGCAGTCTGAAAAGGGCGTTAACCTGCATGCTAGACCCCTGAAATTCGCAAAAATATTTTTGGCCCGAAAAATGCATCCTACACCCCTGAAAGTTCAGAAAATGTTGGCAGCCCAATAAAGGCCTTAAATGCCTCTTAGGCCTACAAAAATGTAGAAAACTTTAGAGGCCCAAAAAAGGGGTTCACAGGCATCCTAGACCCCATAAAGTCCAGAAAATGTTGGTACCCAAAAACTGTGTCAGAGAGCTCAGAATGTCCCAAAAACATTTGCAGCCTGAAAATGGCATTAACCCGCATCCTAGACCTGTTAAATTTCCAAAAACATTTTTGGCCCAAAAAATGCATCCTACACCCCTGAAATTTCAGAAAATGTTGGCGGCCCATAAAATGCCTTAAAATGCATCTTATTCCTGCAATAATCTTGAAAGTTTTGGAGGCCCAAAAAAGGGGTTTACAGGCATCCTAGACCCCCTAAAGTCCAGAAAATGTTGGTGGCCCAAAAACTGTGTCAGAGAGCTCTGAATTTCCCAAAAACATTTCCAGTCTGAAAAGGGCATTAACCCGCATGCTAGACCACTGAAATTCCACAAAATATTTTGTGCACGAAAAATGCATCCTACCACCCGTGAAAGTTCAGAAAATGTTGGCAGCCCAAAAAAGGCCTTAAGTGCCTCTTAGGCCTACAAAAATGTAGAAAACTTTAGAGGAACAAAAAAGGGGTTTACAGGCATCCTAGACCCCTTAAAGTCCAGAAAATGTTGGTACCCAAAAACAGTGTCAGAGAGCTCTGAATGTCCCAAAAACATTTGCAGCCTGAAAAGGGCATTAACCCGCATCCTAGACCTCTGAAATTCCCAAAAACATCTTTGGCCCGAAAAATGCATCCTACACTCCTGAAAGTACAAAAAATGTTGGCAGCCCAAAAAAAGGCCTTAAAATGCATCTTATTCCTGCAATAAACTTGAAAACTTTGGAGGCCCAAAAAAGGGGTTTACAGGCATCATAGACCCCCTAAAGTCCAGAAAATGTTGGTGGCCCAAAAACTGTGTCAGAGAGCTCTGAATTTCCCAAAACCATTTGCAGTCTGAAAAGGGCATTAACCCGCATGCTAGACCCCTGAAATTCCCCAAAATATTTTGGGCACGAAAAATGCATCCTACACCCCTGAAAGTATCAGAAAATGTTGGTAGCCAAAAAAGGCCTTACATGCCTCTTAGGCCTAAAAAAATGTCGAAAACTTTAGAGACAAAAAAAGGGGTTTACAGGCATTGTAGACCCCCTAAAGTCCAGAAAATGTTGGTGCCCAAAAACGGTGTCAGAGAGCTCTGAATGTCCCAAAAACATTTGCAGCCTGAAAAGGGCATTAACCCGCATCCTAGACCCGTTAAATTCCCAAAAACATTTTTGCCCTGAAAAATTCATCCTACATCCCTGCAAGTTCAGAAAATGTTGGCAGCACAAAAAAGGCCTTAAAATACATATTAGGCCTGCAAAAATGTAGAAAACTTTATAGGCCCAAGAAAGGGGTTTACAGGCATCGTAGACCCCCTAAAGTCCAGAAAATGTTGGTGCCCAAAAACGGTGTCAGAGAGCTCTGAATGTCCCAAAAACATTTGCAACCTGAAAAGGGCATTAACCCGCATCCTAGACCCCTTAAATTCCCAAAAACATTTTTGCCCTGAAAAATTCATCCTACATCCCTGCAAGTTCAGAAAATGTTGGCAGCACAAAAAAGGCCTTAAAATACATATTAGGCCTGCAAAAATGTAGAAAACTTTATAGGCCCAAGAAAGGGGTTTACAGGCATCGTAGACCCCCTAAAGTCCAGAAAATGTTGGTGCCCAAAAATGGTGTCAGAGAGCTCTGAATGTCCCAAAAACATTTGCAACCTGAAAAGGGCATTAACCCGCATCCTAGACCCCTTAAATTACCAAAAACTTTTTGGGCCGAAAAATGCATCCTACACCCAAAGTTCTGAAAATGTTGGCAGCCCAAAAAAGGGCTTAAATGCCTCTTAGGCCTACAAAAATGTAGAAAACTTTAGAGGCCCAGAAAAGTGGTTTACAGGCATCGTAGACCCCCTAAAGTCCAGAAAATGTTGGTGCCCAAAAACGGTGTCAAAGAGCTCTGAATGTCCCAAAAACATTTGCAGCCTGAAAAGGGCATTAACCCGCATCCTAGACCCCTTAAATTCCCAAAACCATTTTTGGCTCGAAAAATGCATCCTACACCCCTGAAAGTTCAGAAAATGTTGGCAGCCCAAAATATGCCTTAAAATGCATCTTATTCCTGCAATAAACTTGAAAACTTTTGAGGCCCAAAAAGGGGGTTTTACAGGCATGCTAGACCACCTAAAGTCCAGAAAATGTTGGTGGCCCAAAAACTGTGTCAGAGAGCTCTTAATTTCCCAAAACCATTTGCAGTCTGAAAAGGGCGTTAACCTGCATGCTAGACCCCTGAAATTCGCAAAAATATTTTTGGCCCGAAAAATGCATCCTACACCCCTGAAAGTTCAGAAAATGTTGGCAGCCCAATAAAGGCCTTAAATGCCTCTTAGGCCTACAAAAATGTAGAAAACTTTAGAGGCCCAAAAAAGGGGTTCACAAGCATCCTAGACCCCATAAAGTCCAGAAAATGTTGGTACCCAAAAACGGTGTCAGAGAGCTCAGAATGTCCCAAAAACATTTGCAGCCTGAAAATGGCATTAACCCGCATCCTAGACCTGTTAAATTTCCAAAAACATTTTTGGGCCAAAAAATGCATCCTACACCCCTGAAATTTTAGAAAATGTTGGCGGCCCATAAAATGCCTTAAAATGCATCTTATTCCTGCAATAATCTTGAAAGTTTTGGAGGCCCAAAAAAGGGGTTTACAGGCATCCTAGACCCCCTAAAGTCCAGAAAATGTTGGTGGCCCAAAAACTGTGTCAGAGAGCTCTGAATTTCCCAAAAACATTTCCAGTCTGAAAAGGGCATTAACCCGCATGCTAGACCACTGAAATTCCACAAAATATTTTGTGCACGAAAAATGCATCCTACCACCCGTGAAAGTTCAGAAAATGTTGGCAGCCCAAAAAAGGCCTTAAGTGCCTCTTAGGCTTACAAAAATGTAGAAAACTTTAGAGGAACAAAAAAGGGGTTTACAGGCATCCTAGACCCCTTAAAGTCCAGAAAATGTTGGTACCCAAAAACAGTGTCAGAGAGCTCTGAATGTCCCAAAAACATTTGCAGCCTGAAAAGGGCATTAACCCGCATCCTAGACCCCTGAAATTCCCAAAAACATCTTTGGCCCGAAAAATGCATCCTACACTCCTGAAAGTACAAAAAATGTTGGCAGCCCAAAAAAAGGCCTTAAAATGCATCTTATTCCTGCAATAAACTTGAAAACTTTGGAGGCCCAAAAAAGGGGTTTACAGGCATCCTAGACTCCCTAAAGTCCAGAAAATGTTGGTGCCCAAAAACAGTGCCAGAGAGCTCTGAATGTCCCAAAAACATTTGCAGCCTGAAAAAGGCTTTAACCCGCATCCTAGACTCCTTAAATTCCCAAAAATATTTTTGGCCCGAAAAATGCATCCTACAGCCCTGAAAGTTCAGAAAATGTCGGCAGCCCAATAAAGGCCTTAAATGCCTCTTAGGCCTACAAAAATGTAGAAAACTTTAGAGGCACAGAAAAAGGGTTTACAGGCATCATAGACCCACTAAAGTCCAGAAAATGTTGGTGCCCAAAAACGGTGTCAGAGAGCTCTGAATGTCCCAAAAACATTTGCAGCCTGAAAAGGGCATTAACCCGCATCCTAGACCCGTTAAATTCCCAAAAACATTTTTGCCCTGAAAAATTCATCCTACATCCCTGCAAGTTCAGAAAATGTTGGCAGCACAAAAAAGGCCTTAAAATACATATTAGGCCTGCAAAAATGTAGAAAACTTTATAGGCCCAAGAAAGGGGTTTACAGGCATCGTAGACCCCCTAAAGTCCAGAAAATGTTGGTGCCCAAAAACGGTGTCAGAGAGCTCTGAATGTCCCAAAAACATTTGCAACCTGAAAAGGGCATTAACCCGCATCCTAGACCCCTTAAATTCCCAAAAACATTTTTGCCCTGAAAAATTCATCCTACATCCCTGCAAGTTCAGAAAATGTTGGCAGCACAAAAAAGGCCTTAAAATACATATTAGGCCTGCAAAAATGTAGAAAACTTTATAGGCCCAAGAAAGGGGTTTACAGGCATCGTAGACCCCCTAAAGTCCAGAAAATGTTGGTGCCCAAAAATGGTGTCAGAGAGCTCTGAATGTCCCAAAAACATTTGCAACCTGAAAAGGGCATTAACCCGCATCCTAGACCCCTTAAATTACCAAAAACTTTTTGGGCCGAAAAATGCATCCTACACCCAAAGTTCTGAAAATGTTGGCAGCCCAAAAAAGGGCTTAAATGCCTCTTAGGCCTACAAAAATGTAGAAAACTTTAGAGGCCCAGAAAAGTGGTTTACAGGCATCGTAGACCCCCTAAAGTCCAGAAAATGTTGGTGCCCAAAAACGGTGTCAAAGAGCTCTGAATGTCCCAAAAACATTTGCAGCCTGAAAAGGGCATTAACCCGCATCCTAGACCCCTTAAATTCCCAAAACCATTTTTGGCTCGAAAAATGCATCCTACACCCCTGAAAGTTCAGAAAATGTTGGCAGCCCAAAATATGCCTTAAAATGCATCTTATTCCTGCAATAAACTTGAAAACTTTTGAGGCCCAAAAAAGGGGTTTTACAGGCATGCTAGACCACCTAAAGTCCAGAAAATGTTGGTGGCCCAAAAACTGTGTCAGAGAGCTCTGAATTTCCCAAAACCATTTGCAGTCTGAAAAGGGCGTTAACCTGCATGCTAGACCCCTGAAATTCCCCAAAATATTTTGGACACGAAAAATGCATCCTACACCCCTGAAAGTTCAGAAAATATTAGCAGCCCAAAAAATGCTTTAAATGCCTCTTAGGCCTACAAAAATGTAGAAAACTTTAGAGGCCCAAAAAAGGGGTTTACAGGCATCCTAGACCCCATAAAGTCCAGAAAATGTTGGTACCCAAAAACGGTGTCAAAGAGCTCTGAATGACCCAAAAACATTTGCAGCCTGAAAAGGGCTTTAACCTGCATCCTAGACCTCTTAAATTCGCAAAAATATTTTTGGCCCAAAAAATGCATCCTACACCCCTGAAATTTCAGAAAATGTTTTCGGCCCATAAAATGCCTTAAAATGCATCTTATTCCTGCAATAATCTTGAAAGTTTTGGAGGCCCAAAAAAGGGGTTTACAGGCATCCTAGACCCCCTAAAGTCCAGAAAATGTTGGTGGCCCAAAAACTGTGTCAGAGAGCTCTGAATTTCCCAAAAACATTTCCAGTCTGAAAAGGGCATTAACCCGCATGCTAGACCACTGAAATTCCACAAAATATTTTGTGCACGAAAAATGCATCCTACCACCCGTGAAAGTTCAGAAAATGTTGGCAGCCCAAAAAAGGCCTTAAGTGCCTCTTAGGCCTACAAAAATGTAGAAAACTTTAGAGGAACAAAAAAGGGGTTTACAGGCATCCTAGACCCCTTAAAGTCCAGAAAATGTTGGTACCCAAAAACAGTGTCAGAGAGCTCTGAATGTCCCAAAAACATTTGCAGCCTGAAAAGGGCATTAACCCGCATCCTAGACCCCTGAAATTCCCAAAAACATCTTTGGCCCGAAAAATGCATCCTACACTCCTGAAAGTACAAAAAATGTTGGCAGCCCAAAAAAAGGCCTTAAAATGCATCTTATTCCTGCAATAAACTTGAAAACTTTGGAGGCCCAAAAAAGGGGTTTACAGGCATCCTAGACTCCCTAAAGTCCAGAAAATGTTGGTGCCCAAAAACAGTGCCAGAGAGCTCTGAATGTCCCAAAAACATTTGCAGTCTGAAAAAGGCTTTAACCCGCATCCTAGACCCCTTAAATTCCCAAAAATATTTTTGGCCCGAAAAATGCATCCTACAGCCCTGAAAGTTCAGAAAATGTCGGCAGCCCAATAAAGGCCTTAAATGCCTCTTAGGCCTACAAAAATGTAGAAAACTTTATAGGCCCAAGAAAGGGGTTTACAGGCATCATAGACCCCCTAAAGTCCAGAAAATGTTGGTGCCCATAAACGGTGTCAGAGAGCTCTGAATGTCCCAAAAACATTTGCAACCTGAAAAGGGCATTAACCCGCATCCTAGACCCCTTAAATTCCCAAAAACTTTTTAGCCAAAAAATGCATCCTACACCCATGAAAGTTCTGAAAATGTTGGCAGCCCAAAAAAGGGCTTAAATGCCTCTTACGCCTACAAAAATGTAGAAAACTTTAGAGGCCCAAAAAAGGGGTTTACAGGCATCGTAGACCCCCTAAAGTCCAGAATATGTTGGTGCCCAAAGACGGTGTCAAAGAGCTCGGAATTTCCCAAAACCATTTGCAGTCTGAAAAGGGCATTAACCTGCATGCTAGACCCCTGAAATTCCCCAAAATATTGTGGGCACGAAAAATGCATCCTACACCCCTGAAAGTTCAGAAAATGTTGGCAGCCCAAAAAAGGCTTTAAATGCCTCTTAGGCCTACAAAAATGTAGAAAACTTTAGAGGCACAGAAAAGGGGTTTACAGGCATCATAGACCCCCTAAAGTCCAGAAAATGTTGGTGCCCAAAAACGGTGTCAGAGAGCTCTGAATGTCCAAAAACATTTGCATCCTGAAAAGGGCTTTAACCCGCATCCTAGACCCCTTAAATTCCCAAAAATATTTTTGGCCTGAGAAATGCATCGTACACCCCTGAAACTTCAGAAAATGTTGGCAGCCCAATAAAGGCCTTAAATGCCTCTTAGGCCTACAAAAATGTAGAAAATTTTAGAGGCCCAAAAAAGGGGTTTACAGGCATCGTAGACCCCCTAAAGTCCAGAAAATGTTGGTGCCCAAAAACGGTGTCAGAGAGCTCTGAAAGTCCCAAAAACATTTGCAACCTGAAAAGGGCATTAACCCGCATCCTAGACCCCTTAAATTCCCAAAAACATTTTTGGCTCGAAAAATGCATCCTACACCCCTGAAAGTTCAGAAAATGTTGGCAGCCCCAAATATGTCTTAAAATGCATCTTATTCCTGCAATAAACTTGAAAACTTTTGAGGCCCAAAAAAGGGGTTTTACAGGCATGCTAGACCCCCTAAAGTCCAGAAAATGTTGGTACCAAAAAAACAGTGTCAGAGAGCTCTGAATGTCCCAAAAACATTTGCAGCCTGAAAAGGGCATTAACCCGCATCCTAGACCCCTGAAATTCCCAAAAACATTTTTGGCCCGAAAAATGCATCCTACACCCCTGAAAGTACAAAAAATGTTGGCAGCCCAAAAAAAGGCCTTAAAATGCATCTTATTCCTGCAATAAACTTGAAAACTTTGGAGGCCCAAAAAAGGGGTTTACAGGCATCGTAGACCACCTAAAGTCCAGAAAATGTTGGTGGCCCAAAAACTGTGTCAGAGAGCTCTGAATTTCCCAAAACCATTTGCAGTCTGAAAAGGGCATTAACCCGCATGCTAGACCCCTGAAATTCCCCAAAATATTTTGGGCATGAAAAATGCATCCTACACCCCTGAAAGTTCAGAAAATGTTGGCAGCCCAATAAAGGCCTTAAATGCCTCTTAGGCCTACAAAAATGTAGAAAACTTTAGAAGCCCAAAAAAGGGGTTTACAGGCATCGTAGACCCCCTAAAGTCCAGAAAATGTTGGTGCCCAAAAACGGTGTCAGAGAGCTCTGAATGTCCCAAAAACATTTGCAGCCTGAAAAGGGCGTTAACCCGCATCCTAGCCCCCTTAAAATTCCCAAAAATATTTTTGGCCCAAAAAATGCATCCTACACCCCTGAAAGTTCAGAAAATGTTGGCAGCCCAATAAAGGCCTTAAATGCCTCTTAGGCCTACAAAAATGTAGAAAACTTTAGAGGCACAGAAAAGGGGTTTACAGGCATCATAGACCCCCTAAAGTCCAGAAAATGTTGGTGCCCAAAAACGGTGTCAGAGAGCTCTGAATATCCCAAAAACATTTGCAACCTGAAAAGGGCATTAACCCGCATCCTAGACCCCTGAAATTCCCAAAAACATTTTTGGCTCGAAAAATGCATCCTACACCCCTGAAAGTTCAGAAAATGTTGGCAGCCCAAAATATGCCTTAAAATGCATCTTATTCCTGCAATAAACTTGAAAACTTTTGAGGCCCAAAAAAGGGGTTTTACAGGCATGCTAGACCCCCTAAAGTCCAGAAAATGTTGGTGGCCCAAAAACTGTGTCAGAGAGCTCTGAATTTCCCAAAACCATTTGCAGTCTGAAAGGGGCATTAACCCGCATGCTAGACCCCTGAAATTCCCAAAAATATTTTGGGCACGAAAAATGCATCCTACACCCCTGAAAGTTCAGAAAATATTAGCAGCCCAAAAAAGGCTTTAAATGCCTCTTAGGCCTACAAAAATGTAGAAAACTTTAGAGGCACAAAAAAGGGGTTTACAGGCATCCTAGACCCTCTAAAGTCCAGAAAATGTTGGTGCCCAAAAACGGTGTCAGAGAGCTCTGAATGTCCCAAAACATTTGCAGCCTGAAAAGGGCATTAACCCGCAACCTAGACCCGTTAAATTTCCAAAAACATTTGTGGCCCAAAAAATGCATCCTACACCCCTGAAAGTTCAGAAAATGTTGGCAGCCCACAAAATGCCTTAAAATGCATCTTATTCCTGCAATAATCTTGAAAATTTTGGAGGCCCAAAAAAGGGGTTTACAGGCATCCTAGACCCCCTTAAGTCCAGAAAATGTTGGTGGCCCAAAAACTGTGTCAGAGAGCTCTGAATTTCCCAAAAACATTTGCAGTCTGAAAAGGGCATTAACCCGCATGCTAGACCCCTGAAATTCCACAAAATATTTTGTGCACGAAAAATGCATCCTACCACCCGTGAAAGTTCAGAAAATGTTGGCAGCCCAAAAAAGGCCTTAAGTGCCTCTTAGGCCTACAAAAATATAGAAAACTTTAGAGGAACAAAAAAGGGGTTTACAGGCATCCTAGACCCCTTAAAGTCCAGAAAATGTTGGTACCCAAAAACAGTGTCAGAGAGCTCTGAATGTCCCAAAAACATTTGCAGCCTGAAAAGGGCATTAACCCGCATCCTAGACCCATGAAATTCCCAAAAACATCTTTGGCCCGAAAAATGCATCCGACACTCCTGAAAGTACAAAAAATGTTGGCAGCCCAAAAAAGGCCGTAAAATGCATCTTATTCCTGCAATAAACCTGAAAACTTTGGAGGCCCAAAAAAGGGGTTTACAGGCATCATAGACCCCCTAAAGTCCAGAAAATGTTGGTGCCCAAAAACTGTGTCAGAGAGCTCTGAATTTCCCAAAAACATTTGCAGTCTGAAAAGGGCATTAACCCGCATGCTAGACCCCTGAAATTCCACAAAATATTTTGTGCACGAAAAATGCATCCTACCACCCGTGAAAGTTCAGAAAATGTTGGCAGCCCAAAAAAGGCCTTAAGTGCCTCTTAGGCCTACAAAAATGTAGAAAACTTTAGAGGAACAAAAAAGGGGTTTACAGGCATCCTAGACCCCTTAAAGTCCAGAAAATGTTGGTACCCAAAACCAGTGTCAGAGAGCTCTGAATTTCCCAAAACCATTTGCAGTCTGAAAAGGGCATTAACCCGCATGCTAGACCCCTGAAATTCCCCAAAATATTTTGGGCACGAAAAATGCAACCTACACCCCAGAAAGTTCAGAAAATATTGGCAGCCCAAAAAAGGCTTTAAATGCCTCTTAGGCCTACAAAAATGTTGAAAACTTTAGAGGCCCAAAAAAGGGGTTTACAGGCATCGTAGACCCCCTAACGTCCAGAAAATGTTGGTGCCCAAAAACGGTGTCAGAGAGCTCTGAATGTCCCAAAAACATTTGCAACCTGAAAAGGGCATTAACCCGCATCCTAGACCCGTTAAATTCCCAAAAACATTTTTGCCCTGAAAAATTCATCCTACATCCCTGCAAGTTCAGAAAATGTTGGCAGCACAAAAAAGGCCTTAAAATACATATTAGGCCTGCAAAAATGTAGAAAACTTTATAGGCCCAAGAAAGGGGTTTACAGGCATTGTAGACCCCCTAAAGTCCAGAAAATGTTGGTGCCCAAAAACGGTGTCAGAGAGCTCTGAAAGTCCCAAAAACATTTGCAACCTGAAAAGGGCATTAACCCGCATCCTAGACCCCTTCAATTCCCAAAAACATTTTTGGCTCGAAAAATGCATCCTACACCCCTGAAAGTACAAAAAATGTTGGCATCCCAAAAAAAGACCTTAAAATGCATCTGATTCCTGCAATAAACTTGAAAACTTTAGAGGCCCAAAAAAGGGGTTTACAGGCATCCTAGACTCCCTAAAGTCCAGAAAATGTTGGTGGCCCAAAAAGGCCTTAAAATACATATTAGGCCTGCAAAAATGTAGAAAACTTTATAGGCCCAAGAAAGGGGTTTACAGGCATCGTAGACCCCCTAAAGTCCAGAAAATGTTGGTGCCCAAAAATGGTGTCAGAGAGCTCTGAATGTCCCAAAAACATTTGCAACCTGAAAAGGGCATTAACCCGCATCCTAGACCCCTTAAATTACCAAAAACTTTTTGGGCCGAAAAATGCATCCTACACCCAAAGTTCTGAAAATGTTGGCAGCCCAAAAAAGGGCTTAAATGCCTCTTAGGCCTACAAAAATGTAGAAAACTTTAGAGGCCCAGAAAAGTGGTTTACAGGCATCGTAGACCCCCTAAAGTCCAGAAAATGTTGGTGCCCAAAAACGGTGTCAAAGAGCTCTGAATGTCCCAAAAACATTTGCAGCCTGAAAAGGGCATTAACCCGCATCCTAGACCCCTTAAATTCCCAAAACCATTTTTGGCTCGAAAAATGCATCCTACACCCCTGAAAGTTCAGAAAATGTTGGCAGCCCAAAATATGCCTTAAAATGCATCTTATTCCTGCAATAAACTTGAAAACTTTTGAGGCCCAAAAAAGGGGTTTTACAGGCATGCTAGACCACCTAAAGTCCAGAAAATGTTGGTGGCCCAAAAACTGTGTCAGAGAGCTCTGAATTTCCCAAAACCATTTGCAGTCTGAAAAGGGCATTAACCTGCATGCTAGACCCCTGAAATTCGCAAAAATATTTTTGGCCCGAAAAATGCATCCTACACCCCTGAAAGTTCAGAAAATGTTGGCAGCCCAATAAAGGCCTTAAATGCCTCTTAGGCCTACAAAAATGTAGAAAACTTTAGAGGCCCAAAAAAGGGGTTCACAGGCATCCTAGACCCCATAAAGTCCAGAAAATGTTGGTACCCAAAAACTGTGTCAGAGAGCTCAGAATGTCCCAAAAACATTTGCAGCCTGAAAATGGCATTAACCCGCATCCTAGACCTGTTAAATTTCCAAAAACATTTTTGGCCCAAAAAATGCATCCTACACCCCTGAAATTTCAGAAAATGTTGGCGGCCCATAAAATGCCTTAAAATGCATCTTATTCCTGCAATAATCTTGAAAGTTTTGGAGGCCCAAAAAAGGGGTTTACAGGCATCCTAGACCCCCTAAAGTCCAGAAAATGTTGGTGGCCCAAAAACTGTGTCAGAGAGCTCTGAATTTCCCAAAAACATTTCCAGTCTGAAAAGGGCATTAACCCGCATGCTAGACCACTGAAATTCCACAAAATATTTTGTGCACGAAAAATGCATCCTACCACCCGTGAAAGTTCAGAAAATGTTGGCAGCCCAAAAAAGGCCTTAAGTGCCTCTTAGGCCTACAAAAATGTAGAAAACTTTAGAGGAACAAAAAAGGGGTTTACAGGCATCCTAGACCCCTTAAAGTCCAGAAAATGTTGGTACCCAAAAACAGTGTCAGAGAGCTCTGAATGTCCCAAAAACATTTGCAGCCTGAAAAGGGCATTAACCCGCATCCTAGACCTCTGAAATTCCCAAAAACATCTTTGGCCCGAAAAATGCATCCTACACTCCTGAAAGTACAAAAAATGTTGGCAGCCCAAAAAAAGGCCTTAAAATGCATCTTATTCCTGCAATAAACTTGAAAACTTTGGAGGCCCAAAAAAGGGGTTTACAGGCATCATAGACCCCCTAAAGTCCAGAAAATGTTGGTGGCCCAAAAACTGTGTCAGAGAGCTCTGAATTTCCCAAAACCATTTGCAGTCTGAAAAGGGCATTAACCCGCATGCTAGACCCCTGAAATTCCCCAAAATATTTTGGGCACGAAAAATGCATCCTACACCCCTGAAAGTATCAGAAAATGTTGGTAGCCAAAAAAGGCCTTACAAGCCTCTTAGGCCTAAAAAAATGTCGAAAACTTTAGAGACAAAAAAAGGGGTTTACAGGCATTGTAGACCCCCTAAAGTCCAGAAAATGTTGGTGCCCAAAAACGGTGTCAGAGAGCTCTGAATGTCCCAAAAACATTTGCAGCCTGAAAAGGGCATTAACCCGCATCCTAGACCCGTTAAATTCCCAAAAACATTTTTGCCCTGAAAAATTCATCCTACATCCCTGCAAGTTCAGAAAATGTTGGCAGCACAAAAAAGGCCTTAAAATACATATTAGGCCTGCAAAAATGTAGAAAACTTTATAGGCCCAAGAAAGGGGTTTACAGGCATCGTAGACCCCCTAAAGTCCAGAAAATGTTGGTGCCCAAAAACGGTGTCAGAGAGCTCTGAATGTCCCAAAAACATTTGCAACCTGAAAAGGGCATTAACCCGCATCCTAGACCCCTTAAATTCCCAAAAACATTTTTGCCCTGAAAAATTCATCCTACATCCCTGCAAGTTCAGAAAATGTTGGCAGCACAAAAAAGGCCTTAAAATACATATTAGGCCTGCAAAAATGTAGAAAACTTTATAGGCCCAAGAAAGGGGTTTACAGGCATCGTAGACCCCCTAAAGTCCAGAAAATGTTGGTGCCCAAAAATGGTGTCAGAGAGCTCTGAATGTCCCAAAAACATTTGCAACCTGAAAAGGGCATTAACCCGCATCCTAGACCCCTTAAATTACCAAAAACTTTTTGGGCCGAAAAATGCATCCTACACCCAAAGTTCTGAAAATGTTGGCAGCCCAAAAAAGGGCTTAAATGCCTCTTAGGCCTACAAAAATGTAGAAAACTTTAGAGGCCCAGAAAAGTGGTTTACAGGCATCGTAGACCCCCTAAAGTCCAGAAAATGTTGGTGCCCAAAAACGGTGTCAAAGAGCTCTGAATGTCCCAAAAACATTTGCAGCCTGAAAAGGGCATTAACCCGCATCCTAGACCCCTTAAATTCCCAAAACCATTTTTGGCTCGAAAAATGCATCCTACACCCCTGAAAGTTCAGAAAATGTTGGCAGCCCAAAATATGCCTTAAAATGCATCTTATTCCTGCAATAAACTTGAAAACTTTTGAGGCCCAAAAAAGGGGTTTTACAGGCATGCTAGACCACCTAAAGTCCAGAAAATGTTGGTGGCCCAAAAACTGTGTCAGAGAGCTCTTAATTTCCCAAAACCATTTGCAGTCTGAAAAGGGCGTTAACCTGCATGCTAGACCCCTGAAATTCGCAAAAATATTTTTGGCCCGAAAAATGCATCCTACACCCCTGAAAGTTCAGAAAATGTTGGCAGCCCAATAAAGGCCTTAAATGCCTCTTAGGCCTACAAAAATGTAGAAAACTTTAGAGGCCCAAAAAAGGGGTTCACAAGCATCCTAGACCCCATAAAGTCCAGAAAATGTTGGTACCCAAAAACGGTGTCAGAGAGCTCAGAATGTCCCAAAAACATTTGCAGCCTGAAAATGGCATTAACCCGCATCCTAGACCTGTTAAATTTCCAAAAACATTTTTGGCCCAAAAAATGCATCCTACACCCCTGAAATTTCAGAAAATGTTGGCGGCCCATAAAATGCCTTAAAATGCATCTTATTCCTGCAATAATCTTGAAAGTTTTGGAGGCCCAAAAAAGGGGTTTACAGGCATCCTAGACCCCCTAAAGTCCAGAAAATGTTGGTGGCCCAAAAACTGTGTCAGAGAGCTCTGATTTTCCCAAAAACATTTCCAGTCTGAAAAGGGCATTAACCCGCATGCTAGACCACTGAAATTCCACAAAATATTTTGTGCACGAAAAATGCATCCTACCACCCGTGAAAGTTCAGAAAATGTTGGCAGCCCAAAAAAGGCCTTAAGTGCCTCTTAGGCTTACAAAAATGTAGAAAACTTTAGAGGAACAAAAAAGGGGTTTACAGGCATCCTAGACCCCTTAAAGTCCAGAAAATGTTGGTACCCAAAAACAGTGTCAGAGAGCTCTGAATGTCCCAAAAACATTTGCAGCCTGAAAAGGGCATTAACCCGCATCCTAGACCCCTGAAATTCCCAAAAACATCTTTGGCCCGAAAAATGCATCCTACACTCCTGAAAGTACAAAAAATGTTGGCAGCCCAAAAAAAGGCCTTAAAATGCATCTTATTCCTGCAATAAACTTGAAAACTTTGGAGGCCCAAAAAAGGGGTTTACAGGCATCCTAGACTCCCTAAAGTCCAGAAAATGTTGGTGCCCAAAAACAGTGCCAGAGAGCTCTGAATGTCCCAAAAACATTTGCAGCCTGAAAAAGGCTTTAACCCGCATCCTAGACTCCTTAAATTCCCAAAAATATTTTTGGCCCGAAAAATGCATCCTACAGCCCTGAAAGTTCAGAAAATGTCGGCAGCCCAATAAAGGCCTTAAATGCCTCTTAGGCCTACAAAAATGTAGAAAACTTTAGAGGCACAGAAAAAGGGTTTACAGGCATCATAGACCCACTAAAGTCCAGAAAATGTTGGTGCCCAAAAACGGTGTCAGAGAGCTCTGAATGTCCCAAAAACATTTGCAGCCTGAAAAGGGCATTAACCCGCATCCTAGACCCGTTAAATTCCCAAAAACATTTTTGCCCTGAAAAATTCATCCTACATCCCTGCAAGTTCAGAAAATGTTGGCAGCACAAAAAAGGCCTTAAAATACATATTAGGCCTGCAAAAATGTAGAAAACTTTATAGGCCCAAGAAAGGGGTTTACAGGCATCGTAGACCCCCTAAAGTCCAGAAAATGTTGGTGCCCAAAAACGGTGTCAGAGAGCTCTGAATGTCCCAAAAACATTTGCAACCTGAAAAGGGCATTAACCCGCATCCTAGACCCCTTAAATTCCCAAAAACATTTTTGCCCTGAAAAATTCATCCTACATCCCTGCAAGTTCAGAAAATGTTGGCAGCACAAAAAAGGCCTTAAAATACATATTAGGCCTGCAAAAATGTAGAAAACTTTATAGGCCCAAGAAAGGGGTTTACAGGCATCGTAGACCCCCTAAAGTCCAGAAAATGTTGGTGCCCAAAAATGGTGTCAGAGAGCTCTGAATGTCCCAAAAACATTTGCAACCTGAAAAGGGCATTAACCCGCATCCTAGACCCCTTAAATTACCAAAAACTTTTTGGGCCGAAAAATGCATCCTACACCCAAAGTTCTGAAAATGTTGGCAGCCCAAAAAAGGGCTTAAATGCCTCTTAGGCCTACAAAAATGTAGAAAACTTTAGAGGCCCAGAAAAGTGGTTTACAGGCATCGTAGACCCCCTAAAGTCCAGAAAATGTTGGTGCCCAAAAACGGTGTCAAAGAGCTCTGAATGTCCCAAAAACATTTGCAGCCTGAAAAGGGCATTAACCCGCATCCTAGACCCCTTAAATTCCCAAAACCATTTTTGGCTCGAAAAATGCATCCTACACCCCTGAAAGTTCAGAAAATGTTGGCAGCCCAAAATATGCCTTAAAATGCATCTTATTCCTGCAATAAACTTGAAAACTTTTGAGGCCCAAAAAAGGGGTTTTACAGGCATGCTAGACCACCTAAAGTCCAGAAAATGTTGGTGGCCCAAAAACTGTGTCAGAGAGCTCTGAATTTCCCAAAACCATTTGCAGTCTGAAAAGGGCGTTAACCTGCATGCTAGACCCCTGAAATTCCCCAAAATATTTTGGACACGAAAAATGCATCCTACACCCCTGAAAGTTCAGAAAATATTAGCAGCCCAAAAAATGCTTTAAATGCCTCTTAGGCCTACAAAAATGTAGAAAACTTTAGAGGCCCAAAAAAGGGGTTTACAGGCATCCTAGACCCCATAAAGTCCAGAAAATGTTGGTACCCAAAAACGGTGTCAAAGAGCTCTGAATGACCCAAAAACATTTGCAGCCTGAAAAGGGCTTTAACCTGCATCCTAGACCTCTTAAATTCGCAAAAATATTTTTGGCCCGAAAAATGCATCCTACACCCCTGAAAGTTCAGAAAATGTTGGCAGCCCAATAAAGGCCTTAAATGCCTCTTAGGCCTACAAAAATGTAGAAAACTTTAGAGGCCCAAAAAAGGGGTTCACAGGCATCCTAGACCCCATAAAGTCCAGAAAATGTTGGTACCCAAAAACGGTGTCAGAGAGCTCAGAATGTCCCAAAAACATTTGCAGCCTGAAAATGGCATTAACCCGCATCCTAGACCTGTTAAATTTCCAAAAACATTTTTGGCCCAAAAAATGCATCCTACACCCCTGAAATTTCAGAAAATGTTGGCGGCCCATAAAATGCCTTAAAATGCATCTTATTCCTGCAATAATCTTGAAAGTTTTGGAGGCCCAAAAAAGGGGTTTACAGGCATCCTAGACCCCCTAAAGTCCAGAAAATGTTGGTGGCCCAAAAACTGTGTCAGAGAGCTCTGAATTTCCCAAAAACATTTCCAGTCTGAAAAGGGCATTAACCCGCATGCTAGACCACTGAAATTCCACAAAATATTTTGTGCACGAAAAATGCATCCTACCACCCGTGAAAGTTCAGAAAATGTTGGCAGCCCAAAAAAGGCCTTAAGTGCCTCTTAGGCCTACAAAAATGTAGAAAACTTTAGAGGCCCAAAAAAGGGGTTTACAGGCATCCTAGACCCCTTAAAGTCCAGAAAATGTTGGTACCCAAAAACAGTGTCAGAGAGCTCTGAATGTCCCAAAAACATTTGCAGCCTGAAAAGGGCATTAACCCGCATCCTAGACCCCTGAAATTCCCAAAAACATCTTTGGCCCGAAAAATGCATCCTACACTCCTGAAAGTACAAAAAATGTTGGCAGCCCAAAAAAAGGCCTTAAAATGCATCTTATTCCTGCAATAAACTTGAAAACTTTGGAGGCCCAAAAAAGGGGTTTACAGGCATCCTAGACTCCCTAAAGTCCAGAAAATGTTGGTGCCCAAAAACAGTGCCAGAGAGCTCTGAATGTCCCAAAAACATTTGCAGTCTGAAAAAGGCTTTAACCCGCATCCTAGACCCCTTAAATTCCCAAAAATATTTTTGGCCCGAAAAATGCATCCTACAGCCCTGAAAGTTCAGAAAATGTCGGCAGCCCAATAAAGGCCTTAAATGCCTCTTAGGCCTACAAAAATGTAGAAAACTTTATAGGCCCAAGAAAGGGGTTTACAGGCATCATAGACCCCCTAAAGTCCAGAAAATGTTGGTGCCCATAAACGGTGTCAGAGAGCTCTGAATGTCCCAAAAACATTTGCAACCTGAAAAGGGCATTAACCCGCATCCTAGACCCCTTAAATTCCCAAAAACTTTTTAGCCAAAAAATGCATCCTACACCCATGAAAGTTCTGAAAATGTTGGCAGCCCAAAAAAGGGCTTAAATGCCTCTTACGCCTACAAAAATGTAGAAAACTTTAGAGGCCCAAAAAAGGGGTTTACAGGCATCGTAGACCCCCTAAAGTCCAGAATATGTTGGTGCCCAAAGACGGTGTCAAAGAGCTCGGAATTTCCCAAAACCATTTGCAGTCTGAAAAGGGCATTAACCTGCATGCTAGACCCCTGAAATTCCCCAAAATATTGTGGGCACGAAAAATGCATCCTACACCCCTGAAAGTTCAGAAAATGTTGGCAGCCCAAAAAAGGCTTTAAATGCCTCTTAGGCCTACAAAAATGTAGAAAACTTTAGAGGCACAGAAAAGGGGTTTACAGGCATCATAGACCCCCTAAAGTCCAGAAAATGTTGGTGCCCAAAAACGGTGTCAGAGAGCTCTGAATGTCCAAAAACATTTGCATCCTGAAAAGGGCTTTAACCCGCATCCTAGACCCCTTAAATTCCCAAAAATATTTTTGGCCTGAGAAATGCATCGTACACCCCTGAAACTTCAGAAAATGTTGGCAGCCCAATAAAGGCCTTAAATGCCTCTTAGGCCTACAAAAATGTAGAAAATTTTAGAGGCCCAAAAAAGGGGTTTACAGGCATCGTAGACCCCCTAAAGTCCAGAAAATGTTGGTGCCCAAAAACGGTGTCAGAGAGCTCTGAAAGTCCCAAAAACATTTGCAACCTGAAAAGGGCATTAACCCGCATCCTAGACCCCTTAAATTCCCAAAAACATTTTTGGCTTGAAAAATGCATCCTACACCCCTGAAAGTTCAGAAAATGTTGGCAGCCCCAAATATGTCTTAAAATGCATCTTATTCCTGCAATAAACTTGAAAACTTTTGAGGCCCAAAAAAGGGGTTTTACAGGCATGCTAGACCCCCTAAAGTCCAGAAAATGTTGGTACCAAAAAAACAGTGTCAGAGAGCTCTGAATGTCCCAAAAACATTTGCAGCCTGAAAAGGGCATTAACCCGCATCCTAGACCCCTGAAATTCCCAAAAACATTTTTGGCCCGAAAAATGCATCCTACACCCCTGAAAGTACAAAAAATGTTGGCAGCCCAAAAAAAGGCCTTAAAATGCATCTTATTCCTGCAATAAACTTGAAAACTTTGGAGGCCCAAAAAAGGGGTTTACAGGCATCGTAGACCACCTAAAGTCCAGAAAATGTTGGTGGCCCAAAAACTGTGTCAGAGAGCTCTGAATTTCCCAAAACCATTTGCAGTCTGAAAAGGGCATTAACCCGCATGCTAGACCCCTGAAATTCCCCAAAATATTTTGGGCATGAAAAATGCATCCTACACCCCTGAAAGTTCAGAAAATGTTGGCAGCCCAATAAAGGCCTTAAATGCCTCTTAGGCCTACAAAAATGTAGAAAACTTTAGAAGCCCAAAAAAGGGGTTTACAGGCATCGTAGACCCCCTAAAGTCCAGAAAATGTTGGTGCCCAAAAACGGTGTCAGAGAGCTCTGAATGTCCCAAAAACATTTGCAGCCTGAAAAGGGCATTAACCCGCATCCTAGCCCCCTTAAAATTCCCAAAAATATTTTTGGCCCAAAAAATGCATCCTACACCCCTGAAAGTTCAGAAAATGTTGGCAGCCCAATAAAGGCCTTAAATGCCTCTTAGGCCTACAAAAATGTAGAAAACTTTAGAGGCACAGAAAAGGGGTTTACAGGCATCATAGACCCCCTAAAGTCCAGAAAATGTTGGTGCCCAAAAACGGTGTCAGAGAGCTCTGAATATCCCAAAAACATTTGCAACCTGAAAAGGGCATTAACCCGCATCCTAGACCCCTGAAATTCCCAAAAACATTTTTGGCTCGAAAAATGCATCCTACACCCCTGAAAGTTCAGAAAATGTTGGCAGCCCAAAATATGCCTTAAAATGCATCTTATTCCTGCAATAAACTTGAAAACTTTTGAGGCCCAAAAAAGGGGTTTTACAGGCATGCTAGACCCCCTAAAGTCCAGAAAATGTTGGTGGCCCAAAAACTGTGTCAGAGAGCTCTGAATTTCCCAAAACCATTTGCAGTCTGAAAGGGGCATTAACCCGCATGCTAGACCCCTGAAATTCCCAAAAATATTTTGGGCACGAAAAATGCATCCTACACCCCTGAAAGTTCAGAAAATATTAGCAGCCCAAAAAAGGCTTTAAATGCCTCTTAGGCCTACAAAAATGTAGAAAACTTTAGAGGCACAAAAAAGGGGTTTACAGGCATCCTAGACCCTCTAAAGTCCAGAAAATGTTGGTGCCCAAAAACGGTGTCAGAGAGCTCTGAATGTCCCAAAACATTTGCAGCCTGAAAATGGCATTAACCCGCAACCTAGACCCGTTAAATTTCCAAAAACATTTGTGGCCCAAAAAATGCATCCTACACCCCTGAAAGTTCAGAAAATGTTGGCAGCCCACAAAATGCCTTAAAATGCATCTTATTCCTGCAATAATCTTGAAAATTTTGGAGGCCCAAAAAAGGGGTTTACAGGCATCCTAGACCCCCTTAAGTCCAGAAAATGTTGGTGGCCCAAAAACTGTGTCAGAGAGCTCTGAATTTCCCAAAAACATTTGCAGTCTGAAAAGGGCATTAACCCGCATGCTAGACCCCTGAAATTCCACAAAATATTTTGTGCACGAAAAATGCATCCTACCACCCGTGAAAGTTCAGAAAATGTTGGCAGCCCAAAAAAGGCCTTAAGTGCCTCTTAGGCCTACAAAAATATAGAAAACTTTAGAGGAACAAAAAAGGGGTTTACAGGCATCCTAGACCCCTTAAAGTCCAGAAAATGTTGGTACCCAAAAACAGTGTCAGAGAGCTCTGAATGTCCCAAAAACATTTGCAGCCTGAAAAGGGCATTAACCCGCATCCTAGACCCATGAAATTCCCAAAAACATCTTTGGCCCGAAAAATGCATCCGACACTCCTGAAAGTACAAAAAATGTTGGCAGCCCAAAAAAGGCCGTAAAATGCATCTTATTCCTGCAATAAACCTGAAAACTTTGGAGGCCCAAAAAAGGGGTTTACAGGCATCATAGACCCCCTAAAGTCCAGAAAATGTTGGTGCCCAAAAACTGTGTCAGAGAGCTCTGAATTTCCCAAAAACATTTGCAGTCTGAAAAGGGCATTAACCCGCATGCTAGACCCCTGAAATTCCACAAAATATTTTGTGCACGAAAAATGCATCCTACCACCCGTGAAAGTTCAGAAAATGTTGGCAGCCCAAAAAGGCCTTAAGTGCCTCTTAGGCCTACAAAAATGTAGAAAACTTTAGAGGAACAAAAAAGGGGTTTACAGGCATCCTAGACCCCTTAAAGTCCAGAAAATGTTGGTACCCAAAACCAGTGTCAGAGAGCTCTGAATTTCCCAAAACCATTTGCAGTCTGAAAAGGGCATTAACCCGCATGCTAGACCCCTGAAATTCCCCAAAATATTTTGGGCACGAAAAATGCAACCTACACCCCTGAAAGTTCAGAAAATATTGGCAGCCCAAAAAAGGCTTTAAATGCCTCTTAGGCCTACAAAAATGTTGAAAACTTTAGAGGCCCAAAAAAGGGGTTTACAGGCATCGTAGACCCCCTAACGTCCAGAAAATGTTGGTGCCCAAAAACGGTGTCAGAGAGCTCTGAATGTCCCAAAAACATTTGCAACCTGAAAAGGGCATTAACCCGCATCCTAGACCCGTTAAATTCCCAAAAACATTTTTGCCCTGAAAAATTCATCCTACATCCCTGCAAGTTCAGAAAATGTTGGCAGCACAAAAAAGGCCTTAAAATACATATTAGGCCTGCAAAAATGTAGAAAACTTTATAGGCCCAAGAAAGGGGTTTACAGGCATTGTAGACCCCCTAAAGTCCAGAAAATGTTGGTGCCCAAAAACGGTGTCAGAGAGCTCTGAAAGTCCCAAAAACATTTGCAACCTGAAAAGGGCATTAACCCGCATCCTAGACCCCTTCAATTCCCAAAAACATTTTTGGCTCGAAAAATGCATCCTACACCCCTGAAAGTACAAAAAATGTTGGCATCCCAAAAAAAGACCTTAAAATGCATCTGATTCCTGCAATAAACTTGAAAACTTTAGAGGCCCAAAAAAGGGGTTTACAGGCATCCTAGACTCCCTAAAGTCCAGAAAATGTTGGTGGCCCAAAAAGTGTGTCAGAGAGCTCTGAATTTCCCAAAACCATTTGCAGTCTGAAAAGGGCATTAACCCGCATGCTAGACCCCTGAAATTCCCCAAAATATTTTGGGCACGAAAAATGCATCTTACACCCCTGAAAGTTCAGAAAATATTGGCAGCCCAAAAAAGGCGTTAAATACCTCTTAGGCCTACAAAAATGTAGAAAACTTTAGAGGCACAGAAAAGGGGTTTACAGGCATCATAGACCCCCTAAAGTCCAGAAAATGTTGGTGCCCAAAAACGGTGCAGAGAGCTCTGAATGTCCCATAAAAATTTGCAGCCTGAAAAGGGCTTTAACCCGCATCCTAGACTCCTTAAATTCCCAAAAATATTTTTGGCCCGAAAAATGCATCCTACACCCCTGAAAGTTCTGAAAATTTTGGCAGCCCAATAATGGCCTTAAATGCCTCTTAGGCCTACAAAAATGGAGAAAACTTTTGAGGCCCAAAAAAGGGGTTTTACAGGCATGCTAGACCCCCTAAAGTCCAGAAAATGTTGGTGGCCCAAAAAGTGTGTCAGAGAGCTCTGAATTTCCCAAAACCATTTGCAGTCTGAAAAGGGCATTAACCCGCATGCTAGACCACTGAAATTCCACAAAATATTTTGTGCACGAAAAATGCATCCTACCACCCGTGAAAGTTCAGAAAATGTTGGCAGCCCAAAAAAGGCCTTAAGTGCCTCTTAGGCCTACAAAAATGTAGAAAACTTTAGAGGAACAAAAAAGGGGTTTACAGGCATCCTAGACCCCTTAAAGTCCAGAAAATGTTGGTACCCAAAAACAGTGTCAGAGAGCTCTGAATGTCCCAAAAACATTTGCAGCCTGAAAAGGGCATTAACCCGCATCCTAGACCCCTGAAATTCCCAAAAACATCTTTGGCCCGAAAAATGCATCCTACACTCCTGAAAGTACAAAAAATGTTGGCAGCCCAAAAAAAGGCCTTAAAATGCATCTTATTCCTGCAATAAACTTGAAAACTTTGGAGGCCCAAAAAAGGGGTTTACAGGCATCCTAGACTCCCTAAAGTCCAGAAAATGTTGGTGCCCAAAAACAGTGCCAGAGAGCTCTGAATGTCCCAAAAACATTTGCAGCCTGAAAAGGGCTTTAACCCGCATCCTAGACCCCTTAAATTCCCAAAAATATTTTTGGCCCGAAAAATGCATCCTACAGCCCTGAAAGTTCAGAAAATGTCGGCAGCCCAATAAAGGCCTTAAATGCCTCTTAGGCCTACAAAAATGTAGAAAACTTTAGAGGCACAGAAAAAGGGTTTACAGGCATCATAGACCCACTAAAGTCCAGAAAATGTTGGTGCCCAAAAACGGTGTCAGAGAGCTCTGAATGTCCCAAAAACATTTACAGCCTGAAAAGGGCATTAACCCGCATCCTAGACCCCTGAAATCCCCAAAACCTTTTTTGGCCGAAAAATGTATCCTACACCCATGAAAGTTCAGAAAATGTTGGCAGCTCAAAAAAGGCCTTAAATGCCTCTTAGGCCTACAAAAATGTAGAAAACTTTATAGGCCTAAGAAAGGGGTTTACAGGCATCGTAGACCCCCTAAAGTCCAGAAAATGTTGGTGCCCAAAGACGGTGTCAAAGAGCTCGGAATTTCCCAAAACCATTTGCAGTCTGAAAAGGGCATTAACCTGCATGCTAGACTCCTTAAACTCCCAAAAATATTTTTGGCCCGAAAAATGCATCCTACACCCCTGAAAGTTCAGAAAATGTTGGCAGCCCAATAAAGGCCTTAAATGCCTCTTAGGCCTACAAAAATGTAGAAAACTTTAGAGGCCCAAAAAAGGGGTTTACAGGCATCATAGACCCCCTAAAGTCCAGAAAATGTTGGTGCCCAAAAACGGTGTCAGAGAGCTCTGAAAGTCCCAAAAACATTTGCAACCTGAAAAGGGCATTAACCCGCATCCTAGACCCCTTAAATTCCCAAAAACATTTTTGGCTCAAAAAATGCATCCTACACCCCTGAAAGTTCAGAAAATGTTGGCAGCCCCAAATATGTCTTAAAATGCATCTTATTCCTGCAATAAACTTGAAAACTTTTGAGGCCCAAAAAAGGGGTTTTACAGGCATGCTAGACCCCCTAAAGTCCAGAAAATGTTGGTACCCAAAAACAGTGTCAGAGAGCTCTGAATGTCCCAAAAACATTTGCAGCCTGAAAAGGGCATTAACCCGCATCCTAGACCCCTGAAATTCCCAAAAACATTTTTGGCCCGAAAAATGCATCCTACACCCCTGAAAGTACAAAAAATGTTGGCAGCCCAAAAAAAGGCCTTAAAATGCATCTTATTCCTGCAATAAACTTGAAAACTTTGGAGGCCCAAAAAAGGGGTTTACAGGTATCCTAGACTCCCTAAAGTCCAGAAAATGTTGGTGCCCAAAAACAGTGCCAGAGAGCTCTGAATGTCCCAAAAACATTTGCAGCCTGAAAAGGGCTTTAACCCGCATCCTAGACCCCTTAAATCCCCAAAAATATTTTTGGCCCGAAAAATGCATCCTACAGCCCTGAAAGTTCAGAAAATGTCGGCAGCCCAATAAAGGCCTTAAATGCCTCTTAGGCCTACAAAAATGTAGAAAACTTTAGAGGCACAGAAAAAGGGTTTACAGGCAGCATAGACCCACTAAAGTCCAGAAAATGTTGGTGCCCAAAAACGGTGTCAGAGAGCTCTGAATGTCCCAAAAACATTTGCAGCCTGAAAAGGGCATTAACCCGCATCCTAGACCCCTGAAATCCCCAAAAACTTTTTTGGCCGAAAAATGTATCCTACACCCATGAAAGTTCAGAAAATGTTGGCAGCTCAAAAAAGGCCTTAAATGCCTCTTAGGCCTACAAAAATGTAGAAAACTTTATAGGCCTAAGAAAGGGGTTTACAGGCATCGTAGACCCCCTAAAGTCCAGAAAATGTTGGTGCCCAAAGACGGTGTCAAAGAGCTCGGAATTTCCCAAAACCATTTGCAGTCTGAAAAGGGCATTAACCTGCATGCTAGACTCCTGAAATTCCCCAAAATATTGTGGGCACGAAAAATGCATCCTACACCCCTGAAAGTTCAGAAAATGTTGGCAGCCCAAAAAAGGCTTTAAATGCCTCTTAGGCCTACAAAAATGTAGAAAACTTTAGAGGCACAGAAAAGGGGTTTACAGGCATCATAGACCCCCTAAAGTCCAGAAAATGTGGGTGCCCAAAAACGATGTCAGAGAGCTCTGAATGTCCAAAAACATTTGCATCCTGAAAAGGGCTTTAACCCGCATCCTAGACCCCTTAAATTCCCAAAAATATTTTTGGCCCGAAAAATGCATCCTACACCCCTGAAAGTTCAGAAAATGTTGGCAGCCCAATAAAGGCCTTAAATGCCTCTTAGGCCTACAAAAATGTAGAAAACTTTAGAGGCCCAAAAAAGGGGTTTACAGGCATCATAGACCCCCTAAAGTCCAGAAAATGTTGGTGCCCAAAAACGGTGTCAGAGAGCTCTGAAAGTCCCAAAAACATTTGCAACCTGAAAAGGGCATTAACCCGCATCCTAGACCCCTTAAATTCCCAAAAACATTTTTGGCTCAAAAAATGCATCCTACACCCCTGAAAGTTCAGAAAATGTTGGCAGCCCCAAATATGTCTTAAAATGCATCTTATTCCTGCAGTAAACTTGAAAACTTTTGAGGCCCAAAAAAGGGGTTTTACGGGCATGCTAGACCCCCTAAAGTCCAGAAAATGTTGGTACCCAAAAACAGTGTCAGAGAGCTCTGAATGTCCCAAAAACATTTGCAGCCTGAAAAGGGCATTAACCCGCATCCTAGACCCCTGAAATTCCCAAAAACATTTTTGGCCCGAAAAATGCATCCTACACCCCTGAAAGTACAAAAAATGTTGGCAGCCCAAAAAAAGGCCTTAAAATGCATCTTATTCCGGCAATAAACTTGAAAACTTTGGAGGCCCAAAAAAGGGGTTTACAGGCATCCTAGACCACCTAAAGTCCAGAAAATGTTGGTGGCCCAAAAACTGTGTCAGAGAGCTCTGAATTTCCCAAAACCATTTGCAGTCTGAAAAGGGCATTAACCCGCATGCTAGACCCCTGAAATTCCCCAAAATATTTTGGGCACGAAAAATGCATCCTATACCCCTGAAAGTTCAGAAAATGTTGGCAGCCCAAAAAAGGCCTTAAATGCCTCTTAGGCCTACAAAAATGTAGAAAACTTTAGAGGCCCAAAAAAGGGGTTTAAAGGCATCGTAGACCCCCTAAAGTCCAGAAAATGTTGGTGCCCAATAACGGTGTCAAACAGCTCTGAATGTCCCAAAAACATTTGCAGCCTGAAAAGGGCATTAACCCGCCTAGACCCCTTAAATTCCCAAAAACATTTTTGGCTCGAAAAATGCATCTTACACCCCTGAAAGTTCAGAAAATGTTGGCAGCTCAAAATATGCCTTAAAATGCATCTTATTCCTGCAATAAATGTGAAAACTTTTGAGGCTCAAAATGGGGTTTTACAGGCATGCTAGACCCCCTAAAGTCCAGAAAATGTTGGTGGCCCAAAAACTGTGTCAGAGAGCTCTGAATGTCCCAAAAACATTTGCAGCCTGAAAAGGGCTTTAACCCGCATCCTAGCCCCCTTAAATTCCCAAAAATATTTTGGCCCAAAAAATGCATCCTACACCCCTGAAAGTTCAGAAAATGTTGGCAGCCCAATAAAGGCCTTAAATGCCTCTTAGGCCTACAAAAATGTAGAAAACTTTAGAGGCACAGAAAAGGGGTTTACAGGCATCATAGACCCCCTAAAGTCCAGAAAATGTTGGTGCCCAAAAACGGTGTCAGAGAGCTCTGAATGTCCCAAAAACATTTGCAACCTGAAAAGGGCATTAACCCGCATCCTAGACCCCTTAAATTCCCAAAAACATTTTTGGCTCGAAAAATGCATCCTACACCCATGAAAGTTCAGAAAATGTTGGCAGCCCAAAATATGTCCTAAAATGTATCTTATTCCTGCAATAAACTTGAAAACTTTTGAGGCCCAAAAAAGGGGTTTTACAGGCATGCTAGACCCCCTAAAGTCCAGAAAATGTTGGTACCCAAAAACAGTGTCAGAGAGCTCTGAATGTCCCAAAAACATTTGCAGCCTGAAAAGGGCATTAACCCGCATCCTAGACCCCTGAAATTCCCAAAAACATTTTTGGCCCGAAAAATGCATCCTACACCCCTGAAAGTACAAAAAATGTTGGCAGCCCAAAAAAAGGCCTTAAAATGCATCTTATTCCTGCAATAAACTTGAAAACTTTGGAGGCCCAAAAAAGGGGTTTACAGGCATCCTAGACTCCCTAAAGTCCAGAAAATGGTGGTGCCCAAAAACAGTGCCAGAGAGCTCTGAATGTCCCAAAAACATTTGCAGCCTGAAAAGGGCTTTAACCCGCATCCTAGACCCCTTAAATCCCCAAAAATATTTTTGGCCCGAAAAATGCATCCTACAGCCCTGAAAGTTCAGAAAATGTCGGCAGCCCAATAAAGGCCTTAAATGCCTCTTAGGCCTACAAAAATGTAGAAAACTTTAGAGGCACAGAAAAAGGGTTTACAGGCATCATAGACCCACTAAAGTCCAGAAAATGTTGGTGCCCAAAAACGGTGTCAGAGAGCTCTGAATGTCCCAAAAACATTTGCAGCCGAAAAGGGCATTAACCCGCATCCTAGACCCCTGAAATCCCCAAAAACTTTTTTGGCCGAAAAATGTATCCTACACCCATGAAAGTTCAGAAAATGTTGGCAGCTCAAAAAAGGCCTTAAATGCCTCTTAGGCCTACAAAAATGTAGAAAACTTTATAGGCCTAAGAAAGGGGTTTACAGGCATCGTAGACCCCCTAAAGTCCAGAAAATGTTGGTGCCCAAAGACGGTGTCAAAGAGCTCGGAATTTCCCAAAACCATTTGCAGTCTGAAAAGGGCATTAACCTGCATGCTAGACTCCTGAAATTCCCCAAAATATTGTGGGCACGAAAAACGCATCCTACACCCCTGAAAGTTCAGAAAATGTTGGCAGCCCAAAAAAGGCTTTAAATGCCTCTTAGGCCTACAAAAATGTAGAAAACTTTAGAGGCACAGAAAAGGGGTTTACAGGCATCATAGACCCCCTAAAGTCCAGAAAATGTTGGTGCCCAAAAACGATGTCAGAGAGCTCTGAATGTCCAAAAACATTTGCATCCTGAAAAGGGCTTTAACCCGCATCCTAGACCCCTTAAATTCCCAAAAATATTTTTGGCCCGAAAAATGCATCCTACACCCCTGAAAGTTCAGAAAATGTTGGCAGCCCAATAAAGGCCTTAAATGCCTCTTAGGCCTACAAAAATGTAGAAAACTTTAGAGGCCCAAAAAAGGGGTTTACAGGCATCATAGACCCCCTAAAGTCCAGAAAATGTTGGTGCCCAAAAACGGTGTCAGAGAGCTCTGAATGTCCCAAAAACATTTGCAGCCTGAAAAGGGCTTTAACCCGCATCCTAGCCCCCTTAAATTCCCAAAAATATTTTGGCCCAAAAAATGCATCCTACACCCCTGAAAGTTCAGAAAATGTTGGCAGCCCAATAAAGGCCTTAAATGCCTCTTAGGCCTACAAAAATGTAGAAAACTTTAGAGGCACAGAAAAGGGGTTTTACAGGCATGCTAGACCCCCTAAAGTCCAGAAAATGTTGGTAGCCCCAAATATGTCTTAAAATGCATCTTATTCCTGCAATAAACTTGAAAACTTTTGAGGCCCAAAAAAGGGGTTTTACAGGCATGCTAGACCCCCTAAAGTCCAGAAAATGTTGGTACCCAAAAACAGTGTCAGAGAGCTCTGAATGTCCCAAAAACATTTGCAGCCTGAAAAGGGCATTAACCCGCATCCTAGACCCCTGAAATTCCCAAAAACATTTTTGGCCCGAAAAATGCATCCTACACCCCTGAAAGTACAAAAAATGTTGTCAGCCCAAAAAAAGGCCTTAAAATGCATCTTATTCCGGCAATAAACTTGAAAACTTTGGAGGCCCAAAAAAGGGGTTTACAGGCATCCTAGACCACCTAAAGTCCAGAAAATGTTGGTGGCCCAAAAACTGTGTCAGAGAGCTCTGAATTTCCCAAAACCATTTGCAGTCTGAAAAGGGCATTAACCCGCATGCTAGACCCCTGAAATTCCCCAAAATATTTTGGGCACGAAAAATGCATCCTATACCCCTGAAAGTTCAGAAAATGTTGGCAGCCCAAAAAAGGCCTTAAATGCCTCTTAGGCCTACAAAAATGTAGAAAACTTTAGAGGCCCAAAAAAGGGGTTTAAAGGCATCGTAGACCCCCTAAAGTCCAGAAAATGTTGGTGCCCAATAACGGTGTCAAAGAGCTCTGAATGTCCCAAAAACATTTGCAGCCTGAAAAGGGCATTAACCCGCCTAGACCCCTTAAATTCCCAAAAACATTTTTGGCTCGAAAAATGCATCTTACACCCCTGAAAGTTCAGAAAATGTTGGCAGCTCAAAATATGCCTTAAAATGCATCTTATTCCTGCAATAAATGTGAAAACTTTTGAGGCTCAAAATGGGGTTTTACAGGCATGCTAGACCCCCTAAAGTCCAGAAAATGTTGGTGGCCCAAAAACTGTGTCAGAGAGCTCTGAATGTCCCAAAAACATTTGCAGCCTGAAAAGGGCTTTAACCCGCATCCTAGCCCCCTTAAATTCCCAAAAATATTTTGGCCCAAAAAATGCATCCTACACCCCTGAAAGTTCAGAAAATGTTGGCAGCCCAATAAAGGCCTTAAATGCCTCTTAGGCCTACAAAAATGTAGAAAACTTTAGAGGCACAGAAAAGGGGTTTACAGGCATCATAGACCCCCTAAAGTCCAGAAAATGTTGGTGCCCAAAAACGGTGTCAGAGAGCTCTGAATGTCCCAAAAACATTGGGAGCCTGAAAAGGGCTTTTACCCGCATCCTAGACCCCTTAAATTCCCAAAAACATTTTTGGCTCGAAAAATGCATCTTACACCCCTGAAAGTTCAGAAAATGTTGGCAGCTCAAAATATGCCTTAAAATGCATCTTATTCCTGCAATAAATGTGAAAACTTTTGAGGCTCAAAATGGGGTTTTACAGGCATGCTAGACCCCCTAAAGTCCAGAAAATGTTGGTGGCCCAAAAACTGTGTCAGAGAGCTCTGAATGTCCCAAAAACATTTGCAGCCTGAAAAGGGCTTTAACCCGCATCCTAGCCCCCTTAAATTCCCAAAAATATTTTGGCCCAAAAAATGCATCCTACACCCCTGAAAGTTCAGAAAATGTTGGCAGCCCAATAAAGGCCTTAAATGCCTCTTAGGCCTACAAAAATGTAGAAAACTTTAGAGGCACAGAAAAGGGGTTTACAGGCATCATAGACCCCCTAAAGTCCAGAAAATGTTGGTGCCCAAAAACGGTGTCAGAGAGCTCTGAATGTCCCAACAACATTTGCAACCTGAAAAGGGCATTAACCCGCATCCTAGACCCCTTAAATTCCCAAAAACATTTTTGGCTCGAAAAATGCATCCTACACCCATGAAAGTTCAGAAAATGTTGGCAGCCCAAAATATGTCCTAAAATGTATCTTATTCCTGCAATAAACTTGAAAACTTTTGAGGCCCAAAAAAGGGGTTTTACAGGCATGCTAGACCCCCTAAAGTCCAGAAAATGTTGGTACCCAAAAACAGTGTCAGAGAGCTCTGAATGTCCCAAAAACATTTGCAGCCTGAAAAGGGCATTATCCCGCATCCTAGACCCCTGAAATTCCCAAAAACATTTTTGGCCCGAAAAATGCATCCTACACCCCTGAAAGTACAAAAAATTTTGGCAGCCCAAAAAAAGGCCTTAAAATGCATCTTATTCCTGCAATAAACTTGAAAACTTTGGAGGCCCAAAAAAGGGGTTTACAGGCATCCTAGACTCCCTAAAGTCCAGAAAATGTTGGTGGCCCAAAAACTGTGTCAGAGAGCTCTGAATTTCCCAAAACCATTTGCCGTCTGAAAAGGGCATTAACCCGCATGTTAGACCCCTGAAATTTCCAAAAATATTTTGGGCACGAAAAATGCATCCTACACCCCTGAAAATTCAGAAAATATTGGCAGCCCAAAAAAGGCTTCAAATGCCTCTTAGGCCTACAAAAATGTAGAAAACTTTAGAGGCACAAAAAAGGGGTTTACAGGCATCGTAGACCCCCTAAAGTCCAGAAAATGTTGGTGCCCAAAAACGGTGTCAGAGAGCTCTGAATGTCCCAAAAACATTTGCAGCCTGAAAAGGGCTTTAACCTGCATCCTAGACCCCATAAATTCCCAAAAATATTTTTGGCGCGAAAAATGCATCCTACACCCCTGAAAGTTCAGAAAATGTTGGCAGCCCAATAAAGGCCTTAAATGCCTCTTAGACCTACAAAAATGTAGAAAACTTTAGAGGCTCAAAAAAGGGGTTTACAGGCATCGTAGACCCCCTAAAGTCCAGAAAACGTTGGTGCCCAAAAACAGGGTCAGAGAGCTCTGAATGTACCAAAAACATTTGCAACCTGAAAAGGGCATTAACCCGCATCCTAGACCCCTTAAATTCCCAAAAAGATTTTTGGCTCGAAAAATGCATCCTACACCCCTGAAAGTTCAGAAAATGTTGGCAGCCCAAAATATGCCTTAAAATGCATCTTACTCCTGCAATAAACTTGAAAACTTTTGAGGCCCAAAAAAGGGGTTTTACAGGCATGCTAGACCCCCTAAAGTCCAGAAAATGTTGGTGGCCCAAAAACTGTGTCAGAGAGCTCTGAATTTCCCAAAACCATTTGCAGTCTGAAAGGGGCATTAACCCGGATGCTAGACCCCTGAAATTCCCCAAAATATTTTGGGCACGAAAAATGCATCCTACACCCCTGAAAGTTCAGAAAATATTAGCAGCCCAAAAAAGGCTTTAAATGCCTCTTAGGCCTACAAAAATGTAGAAAACTTTAGAGGCACAAAAAAGGGGTTTACAGGCATCCTAGACCCTCTAAAGTACAGAAAATGTTGGTGCCCAAAAACAGTGTCAGAGAGCTCTGAATGTCCCAAAAACATTTGCAGCCTGAAAATGGCATTAACCCGCAACCTAGACCCGTTAAATTTCCAAAAACATTTTTGGCCCAAAAAATGCATCCTACACCCCTGAAAGTTCAGAAAATGTTGGCAGCCCACAAAATGCCTTAAAATGCATCTTATTCCTGCAATAATCTTGAAAGTTTTGGAGGCCCAAAAAAGGGGTTTACAGGCATCCTAGACCCCCTAAAGTCCAGAAAATGTTGGTGGCCCAAAAACTGTGTCAGAGAGCTCTGAATTTCCCAAAAACATTTGCAGTCTGAAAAGGGCATTAACCCGCATGCTAGACCCCTGAAATTCCACAAAATAGTTTGTGCACAAAAATGCATCCTACCACCCGTGAAAGTTCAGAAAATGTTGGCAGCCCAAAAAAGGCCTTAAGTGCCTCTTAGGCCTACAAAAATATAGAAAACTTTAGAGGAACAAAAAAGGGGTTTACAGGCATCCTAGACCCCCTAAAGTCCAGAAAATGTTGGTGGCCCAAAAACGGTGTCAGAGAGCTCTGAATGTCCCAAAAACATTTGCAGACTGAAAAGGGCTTTAACCCGCATCCTAGACCCCTTAAATTTCCAAAAATAATTTTTGCCCGAAAAATGCATCCTACATCCTTGAAAGTTCAGAAAATGTTGGCAGCACAATAAAGGCCTTAAATGCCTCTTAGGCCTACAAAAATGTAGAAAACTTTAGAGGCCCAAAAAAGGGGTTTACAGGCATCATAGACCCCCTAAAGTCCAGAAAATGTTGGTGCCCAAAAACTGTGTCAGAGAGCTCTGAATTTCCCAAAAACATTTGCAGTCTGAAAAGGGCATTAACCCGCATGCTAGACCCCTGAAATTCCACAAAATATTTTGTGCACGAAAAATGCATCCTACCACCCGTGAAAGTTCAGAAAATGTTTGCAGCCCAAAAAAGGCCTTAAGTGCCTCTTAGGCCTACAAAAATGTAGAAAACTTTAGAGGAACAAAAAAGGGGTTTACAGGCATCCTAGACCCCTTAAAGTCCAGAAAATGTTGGTACCCAAAACCAGTGTCAGAGAGCTCTGAATTTCCCAAAACCATTTGCAGTCTGAAAAGGAGATTTAACCTGCATGCTATACCCCTGAAATTCCCCAAATATTTTGGGCACGAAAAATGCAACCTACACCCCTGAAAGTTCAGAAAATATTGGCAGCCAAAAAAAAGGCCTTAAATGCCTCTTAGGCCTACAAAAATGTCGAAAACTTTAGAGGCACAAAAAAGGGGTTTACAGGCATTGTAGACCCCCTAAAGTCCAGAAAATGTTGGTGCCCAAAAACGGTGTCAGAGAGCTCTGAATGTCCCAAAAACATTTGCAGCCTGAAAAGGGCATTAACCCGCATCCTAGACCCGTTAAATTCCCAAAAACATTTTTGCCCTGAAAAATTCATCCTACATCCCTGCAAGTTCAGAAAATGTTGGCAGCACAAAAAAGGGCTTAAATGCCTCTTAGGCCTACAAAAATGTAGAAAACTTTAGAGGCACAAAAAAGGGGTTTACAGGCATCGTAGACCCCCTAAAGTCCAGAAAATGTTGGTGCCCAAAAACGGTGTCAGAGAGCTCTGAATGTCCCAAAAATATTTGCAACCTGAAAAGGGCATTAACCCGCATCCTGACCCCTTAAATTCACAAAAACTTTTTGGGCCGAAAAATGCATCCTACACCCCTGAAAGTTCAGAAAATGTTGGCAGCCCAAAATATGTCTTAAAATGCATCTTATTCCTGCAATAAACTTGAAAACTTTTGAGGCCCAAAAGAGGAGTTTTACAGGCATGCTCGACCCCCTAAAGACCAGAAAATGTTGGTGGCCCAAAAACTGTGTCAGAGAGCTCGGAATTTCCCAAAACATTTGCAGTCTGAAAAGGGCATTAACCCGCATACTAGACCCCTGAAATTCCCCAAAATATTGTGGGCACGAAAAATACATCCTACACCCCTGAAAGTTCAGAAAATGTTGGCAGCCCAATAAAGGCCTTAAATGCCTCTTAGGCCTACAAAAATGTAGAAAACTTTAGAGGCCCAAAAAAGGGGTTTACAGGCATCGTAGACCCCCTAAAGTCCAGAAAATGTTGGTGCCCAAAAACGGTGTCAGAGAGCTCTGAATGTCCCAAAAACATTTGCATCCTGAAAAGGGCTTTAACCCGCATCCTAGACCCCTTAAATTCCCAAAAATATTTTTGGCCCAAAAATGCATCCTACACCCCTGAAAGTTCAGAAAATGTTGGCAGCCCAATAAAGGCCTTAAATGCCTCTTAGGCCTACAAAAAATGTAGAAAAGTTTAGAGGCCCAAAAAAGGGTTTTACAGGCATCGTAGACCCCCTAAAGTCCAGAAAATGTTGGTGCCCAAAAACGGTGTCAGAGAGCTCTGAAAGTCCCAAAAACATTTGCAACCTGAAAAGGGGATTAACCCGCATCCTAGACCCCTTAAATTCCCAAAAACATTTTTGGCTCGAAAAATGCATCCTACACCCCTGAAAGTTCAGAAAATGTTGACAGCCCAAAATATGCCTTAAAATGCATCTTATTCCTGCAATAAACTTGGAAACTTTTGAGGCCCAAAAAAGGGGTTTTACAGGCATGCTAGACCCCCTAAAGTCCAGAAAATGTTGGTACTCAAAAACAGTGTCAGAGAGCTCTGAATGTCCCAAAAACATTTGCAGCCTGAAAAGGGCATTAACCCGCATCCTAGACCCCTGAAATTCCCAAAAACATTTTTGGCCCGAAAAATGCATCCTACACCCCTGAAAGTACAAAAAATGTTGGCATCCCAAAAAAAGGCCTTAAAATGCATCTTATTCCTGCAATAAACTTGAAAACTTTGGAGGCCCAAAAAAGGGGTTTACAGGCATCCTAGACTCCCTAAAGTCCAGAAAATGTTGGTGGCCCAAAAAGTGTGTCAGAGAGCTCTGAATTTCCCAAAACCATTTGCAGTCTGAAAAGGGCATTAACCCGCATGCTAGACCCCTGAAATTCCCCAAAATATTTTGGGCACGAAAAATGCATCTTACACCCCTGAAAGTTCAGAAAATATTGGCAGCCCAAAAAAGGCTTTAAATGCCTCTTAGGCCTACAAAAATGTAGAAAACTTTAGAGGCACAGAAAAGGGGTTTACAGGCATCATAGACCCCCTAAAGTCCAGAAAATGTTGGTGCCCAAAAACGGTGCAGAGAGCTCTGAATGTCCCAAAAGAATTTGCAGCCTGAAAAGGGCTTTAACCCGCATCCTAGACCCCTTAAATTCCCAAAAATATTTTTGGCCCGAAAAATGCATCCTACACCCCTGAAAGTTCTGAAAATGTTGGCAGCCCAATAAAGGCCTTAAATGCCTCTTAGGCCTACAAAAATGTAGAAAAGTTTAGAGGCCCAAAAAAGGGGTTTACAGGCATCGTAGACCCCCTAAAGTCCAGAAAATGTTGGTGCCCAAAAACGGTGTCAGAGAGCTCTGAAAGTCCCAAAAACATTTGCAACCTGAAAAGGGCATTAACCCGCATCCTAGACCCCTTAAATTCCCAAAAACATTTTTGGCTCGAAAAATGCATCCTACACCCCTGAAAGTTCAGAAAATGTTGACAGCCCAAAATATGCCTTAAAATGGATCTTATTCCTGCAATAAACTTGGAAACTTTTGAGGCCCAAAAAAGGGGTTTTACAGGCATGCTAGACCCCCTAAAGTCCAGAAAATGTTGGTACCCAAAAACAGTGTCAGAGAGCTCTGAATGTCATAAAAACATTTGCAGCCTGAAAAGGGCATTAACCCGCATCCTAGACCCCTGAAATTCCCAAAAACATTTTTGGCCCGAAAAATGCATCCTACACCCCTGAAAGTACAAAAAATGTTGGCATCCCAAAAAAAGGCCTTAAAATCCATCTTATTCCTGCAATAAACTTGAAAACTTTGGAGGCCCAAAAAAGGGGTTTACAGGCATCCTAGACTCCCTAAAGTCCAGAAAATGTTGGTGGCCCAAAAAGTGTGTCAGAGAGCTCTGAATTTCCCAAAACCATTTGCAGTCTGAAAAGGGCATTAACCCGCATGCTAGACCCCTGAAATTCCCCAAAATATTTTGGGCACGAAAAATGCATCTTACACCCCTGAAAGTTCAGAAAATATTGGCAGCCCAAAAAAGGCTTTAAATGCCTTTTAGGCCTACAAAAATGTAGAAAACTTTAGAGGCACAGAAAAGGGGTTTACATGCATCATAGACCCCCTAAAGTCCAGAAAATGTTGGTGCCCAAAAACGGTGCAGAGAGCTCTGAATGTCCCAAAAGAATTTGCAGCCTGAAAAGGGCTTTAACCCGCATCCTAGACCCCTTAAATTCCCAAAAATATTTTTGGCCCGAAAAATGCATCCTACACCCCTGAAAGTTCTGAAAATGTTGGCAGCCCAATAAAGGCCTTAAATGGCTCTTAGGCCTACAAAAATGTAGAAAACTTTTGAGGCCCAAAAAAGGGGTTTTACAGGCATGCTAGACCCCCTAAAGTCCAGAAAATGTTGGTGGCCCAAAAAGTGTGTCAGAGAGCTCTGAATTTCCCAAAACCATTTGCAGTCTGAAAAGGGCATTAACCCGCATGCTAGACCCCTGAAATTCCCCAAAATATTTTGGGCCCGAAAAATGCATCCTACACCCCTGAAAGTTCTGAAAATGTTGGCAGCCCAATAAAGGCCTTAAATGCCTCTTAGGCCTACAAACATGTAGAAAACTTTAGAGGCCCAAAAAAGGGGTCTACAGGCATCGTAGACCCCCTAAAGTCCAGAAAATTTTGGTGCCCAAAAACGGTGTCAGAGAGCTCTGAATGTCCCAAAAACATTTGCAACCTGAAAAGGGCATTAACCCGCATACTAGACCCCTTAAATTACCAAAAACATTTTTGGCTAGAAAAATCCATCCTACACCCCTGAAAGTTCAGAAAATGTTGGCAGCCCAAAATATGCCTTAAAATGCATCTTATTCCTGCAGTAAACTTGAAAACTTTTGAGGCCCAAAAAAGGGGTTTTACAGGCATGCTAGATCCCCTAAAGTCCAGAAAATGTTGGTACCCAAAAACAGTGTCAGAGAGCTCTGAATGTCCCAAAAACATTTGCAGCCTGAAAAGGGCATTAACCCGAATCCTAGACCCCTGAAATTCCCAAAAACATTTTTGGCCCGAAAAATGCATCCTACACCCCTGAAAGTTCAGAAAATATTGGCAGCCCAAAAAAGGCTTTAAATGCATCTTAGGCCTACAAAAATGTAGAAAACTTTAGAGGCACAAAAAAGGGGTTTACAGGCATCGTAGACCCCCTAAAGTCCAGAAAATGTTGGTGCCCAAAAACGGTGTCAGAGAGCTCTGAATGTCCCAAAAACATTTGCAGCCTGAAAAGGGCTTTAACCCGCATCCTAGACCCCTTAAATTCCCAAAAATAATTTTGGCCCGAAAAATGCATCCTACACCCCTGAAAGTTCAGAAAATGTTGGCAGCCCAAAATATGCCTTAAAATGCATCTTATTCCTGCAATAAACTTGAAAACTTTTGAGGCCCAAAAAAGGGGTTTTACAGGCATGCTAGATCCCCTAAAGTCCAGAAAATGTTGGTACCCAAAAACAGTGTCAGAGAGCTCTGAATGTCCCAAAAACATGTGCAGCCTGAAAAGGGCATTAACCCGAATCCTAGACCCCTGAAATCCCCAAAAACTTTTTTGGCCGAAAAATGTATCCTACACCCATGAAAGTTCAGAAAATGTTGGCAGCTCAAAAAAAGGCGTTAAATGCCTCTTAGGCCTACAAAAATGTAGAAAACTTTATAGGCCCAAGAAAGGGGTTTACAGGCATCGTAGACCCCCTAAAGTCCAGAAAATGTGGTGCCCAAAAACGGTGTCAGAGAGCTCTGAATATCCCAAAAACATTTGCAACCTGAAAAGGGCATTAACCCGCATCCTAGACCCCTTCAATTCCCAAAAACTTTTTGGGCCAAAAAATGCATCCTACACCCATGAAAGTTCTCAAAATGTTGGCAGCCCAAAAAAGGTCTTAAATGCCTCTTAGGCCTACAAAAATGTAGAAAATTTTAGAGCCCCAAAGAAGGGGTTTATAGGCATCGTAGACCCCCTAAAGTCCAGAAAATGTTGGTGCCCAAAAACGGTGTCAAAGGGCTCTGAATGTCCCAAAAACATTTGCAGCCTGAAAAGGGCATTAACCCGCATCCTAGACCCCTTAAATTCCCAAAAACATTTTTGGCTCGAAAAATGCATCCTACACCCCTGAAAGTTCAGAAAATGTTGGCAGCCCAAAATATGCCTTAAAATGCATGTTATTCCTGCAGTAAACTTGAAAACCTTTGAGGCCCAAAAGAGGGGTATTACAGGCATGCTAGACCCCCTAAAGTCCAGAAAATGTTGGTGGCCCAAAAACTGTGTCAGAGAGCTCGTAATTTCCCAAAACCATTTGCAGTCTGAAAAGGGCATTAACCCGCATGCTAGACCCCTGAAATTCCCAAAAACATTTTTGGCTCGAAAAATGCATCCTACACCCCTGAAAGTACAAAAAATGTTGGTAGCCCAAAAAAAGGCCTTAAAATGCATCTTATTCCTGCAATAAACTTGAAAACTTTGGAGGCCCAAAAAAGGGGTTTACAGGCATCCTAGGCTCCCTAAAGTCCAGAAAATGTTGGTGGCCCAAAAACTGTGTCAGAGAGCTCTGAATTTCCCAAAACCATTTGCTGTCTGAAAAGGGCATTAACCCGCATGCTAGACCCCTGAAATTTCCCAAAATATTTTGTGCACGAAAAATGCATCCTACCACCCGTGAAAGTTCAGAAAATGTAGGCAGCCCAAAAAAGGCCTTAAATGCCTCTTAGGACTACAAAAATGTAAAAACCTTTAGAGGCACAGAAAAGGGGTTTACAGGCATCATAGACCCCCTAAAGTCCAGAAAATGTTGGTGCCCAAAAACGGTGCCAGAGAGCTCTGAATGTCCCAAAAACATTTGCAGCCTGAAAAGGGCTTTAACCCGCATCTTAGACCCCTTAAATTCCCAAAAATATTTTTGGCCCGAAAAATGCATCCTACACCCCAGAAAGTTCAGAAAATGTTGGCGCCCAATAAAGGCCTTAAATGCCTCTTAGGCCTACAAAAATGTAGAAAACTTTAGAAGCCCAAAAAAGCGGTTTACAGGCATCGTAGACCCCCTAAAGTCCAGAAAATGTTGGTGCCCAAAAAACGGTGTCAGAGAGCTCTGAATGTCCCAAAAACATTTGCAGCCTGAAAAGGGCTTTAACCCACATCCTAGACCCCTTGAATTCCCAAAAATATTTTTGGCCCGAAAAATGCATCCTACACCCCTGAAAGTTCAGAAAATGTTGGCAGCCCAAAAACGGTGTCAGAGAGCTCTGAATGTCCCAAAAACATTTGCAACCTGAAAAGGGCATTAACCCGCATGCTAGACCCCTTAAATTCCCAAAAACATTTTTGGCTCGAAAAATGCATCCTACACCCCTGAAAGTTCAGAAAATGTTGGCAGCCCAAAATATGCCTTAAAATGCATCTTATTCCTGCAATAAACTTGAAAACTTTTGAGGCCCAAAAAAGGGGTTTTACAGGCATGCTAGACCCCCTAAAGTCCAGAAAATGTTGGTGGCCCAAAAACTGTGTCAGAGAGCTCTGAATTTCCCAAAACCATTTGCGTCTGAGAAGGGCATTAACCCGCATGCTAGACCCCTGAAATTCCCCAAAATATTTTGGTCACGAAAAATGCATCCTACACCCCTGAAAGTTCAGAAAATATTTGCAGCCCAAAAAAGGCTTTAAATGCCTCTTAGGCCTACACAAATGTAGAAAACTTTAGAGGCACAAAAAAGGGGTTTGCAGGCATCGTAGACCCCCTAAAGTCCAGAAAATTTTGGTGCCCAAAAACGGTGTCAGAGAGCTCTGAATGTCCCAAAAACATTTGCAGCCTGAAAAGGGCTTTAACCCGCATCCTAGACCCCTTAAATTCCCAAAAATATTTTTGGCCCGAAAAATGCATCCTACACCCCTGAAAGTTCAGAAAATGTTGGCAGCCCAAAAAAGGCCTTAAATGCCTCTTAGGCCTACAAAAATGTAGAAAACTTTAGAGGCCCAAAAAAGGGGTTTACAGGTATCGTAGACCCCCTAAAGTCCAGAAAATGTTGGTGCCCAAAAACGGTGTTAGAGAGCTCTGAATGTCCCAAAAACATTTGCAACCTGAAAAGGGCATTAACCCGCATCCTAGACCCCTTAAATTCCCAAAAACATTTTTGGCTCGAAAAATGCATCCTACACCCCTGAAAGTTCAGAAAATGTTGGCACCCCAAAATATGCCTTAAAATGCATCTTAATCCTGCAATAAACTTGAAAACATTTGAGGCCCAAAAAAGGGGTTTTACAGGCATGCTAGACCCCCTAAAGTCCAGAAAATGTTGGTGGCCCAAAAACTGTGTCAGAGAGCTCTAATATTCCCAAAACCATTTGCAGTCTGAAAAGGGCATTAACCCGCATGCTAGACCCCTGAAATTCCCCAAAATATTTTGGGCACGAAAAATGCATCCCACACCCCTGAAAGTTCAGAAAATATTGGCAGCCCAAAAAAGGCTTTAAATGCCTCTTAGGCCTACAAAAATGTAGAAAACTTAGAGGCACAAAAAAGGGGTTTACAGGCATCGTAGACCCCCTAAAGTCCAGAAAATTTTGGTGCCCAAAAACGGTGTCAGAGAGCTCTGAATGTCCCAAAAACATTTGCAGCCTGAAAAGGGCTTTAACCCGCATCCTAGACCCCTTAAATTCCCAAAAATAATTTTGGCCCGAAAAATGCATCCTACACCCCTGAAAGTTCAGAACATGTTGGCAGCCCAATAAAGGCCTTAAATGCCTCTTAGGCCTACAAAAATGTAGAAAACTTTAGAGGCCCAAAAAAGGGGTTTACAGGCATCGTAGACCCCCTAAAGTCGAGAAAATGTTGGTGCCCAAAAACGGTGTCAGAGAGCTCTGAATGTCCCAAAAACATTTGCAACCTGAAAAGGGCATTAACCCGCATCCTAGACCCCTTAAATTCCCAAAAACATTTTTGGCTCGAAAAATGCATCCTAAACCCCTGAAAGGTCAGAAAATGTTGGCAGCCCAAAATATGCCTTAAAATGCATCTTATTCCTGCAATAAACTTGAAAACTTTTGAGGCCCAAAAAAGGGGTTTTACAGGCATGCTAGACCACCTAAAGTCCAGAAAATGTTGGTGGCCCAAAAACTGTGTCAGAGAGCTTTGAATTTCCCAAAACCATTTGCAGTCTGAAAAGGGCGTTAACCCGCATGCTAGACCCCTGAAATTCCCCAAAATATTTTGGACACGAAAAATGCATCCTACACCCCTGAAAGTTCAGAAAATATTGGCAGCCCAAAAAAGGCTTTAAATGCCTCTTAGGCCTACAAAAATGTAGAAAACTTTAGAGGCCCAAAAAAGGGGTTTGCAGGCATTGTAGACCCCCTAAAGTCCAGAAAATGTTGGTGCCCAAAAACGGTGTCAGAGAGCTCTGAATGTCCCAAAAACATTTGCAACCTGAAAAGGGCATTAACCTGCATCCTAGACCCCTTAAATTCCCAAAAACATTTTTGGCTCGAAAAATGCATCCTACACCCCTGAAAGTTCAGAAAATATTGGCAGCCCAAAAAAGGCTTTAAATGCCTCTCAGGCCTACAAAAATGTAGAAAACTTTAGAGGCACAAAAAAGGGGTTTACAGGCATCGTAGACCCCCTAAAGTCCAGAAAACTTTGGTGCCCAAAAACGGTGTCAGAGAGCTCTGAATGTCCCAAAAACATTTGCAGCCTGAAAAGGGCTTTAGCCCGCATACTAGACCCCTGAAATTCCCCAAAATATTGTGGGCACGTAAAATACATCCTACACCCCTGAAAGTTCAGAAAATGTTGGCAGCCCAATAAAGGCCTTAAATGCCTCTTAGGCCTACAAAAATGTAGAAAACTTTAGAGGCCCAAAAAAGGGGTTTACAGGCATCGTAGACCCCCTAAAGTCCAGAAAATGTTGGTGCCCAAAAACGGTGTCAGAGAGCTCTGAATGTCCCAAAAACATTTGCATACTGAAAGGGGCTTTAACCCGCATCCTAGACCCCTTAAATTCCCAAAAATATTTTTGGCCTGAAAAATGCATCCTACACCCCTGAAAGTTCAGAAAATGTTGGCAGCCCAATAAAGGCCTTAAATGCCTCTTAGGCCTACAAAAATGTAGAAAACTTTAGAGGCACAGAAAAAGGGTTTACAGGCATCATAGACCCACTAAAGTCCAGAAAATGTTGGTGCCCAAAAACGGTGTCAGAGAGCTCTGAATGTCCCAAAAACATTTGCATCCTGAAAAGGGCATTAACCCGCATCCTAGACCCCTGAAATTCCCAAAAACATTTTTGGCCCGAAAAATGCATCCTACACCCCTGAAAGTACAAAAAATGATGGCAGCCCAAAAAAAAGGCCTTAAAATGCATCTTATTCCTGCAATAAACTTGAAAACTTTGGAGGCCCAAAAAAGGGGTTTACAGGCATCCTAGACTCCCTAAAATCCAGAAAATGTTGGTGGCCCAAAAACTGTGTCAGAGAGCTCTGAATTTCCCAAAACCATTTGCAGTCTGAAAAGGGCATTAACCTGCATGCTAGACCCCTGACATTCCCCAAAATATTTTGGGCACGAAAAATGCATCCTACACCCCTGAAAGTTCAGAAAATGTTGGCAGCCCAATAAAGGCCTTAAATGCCTCTTAGGCCTACAAAAATGTAGAAAACTTTAGAGGCCCAAAAAAGGGGTTTACAGGCATCGTAGACCCCCTAAAGTGTAGAAAATGTTGGTGCCCAAAAACGGTGTCAGAGAGCTCTGAATGTCCCAAAAACATTTGCAACCTGAAAAGGGCATTAACCCGCATCCTAGACCCCTTAAATTCCCAAAAACATTTTTGCCCTGAAAAATTCATCCTACATCCCTGCAAGTTCAGAAAATGTTGGCAGCACAAAAAAGGCCTTAAAATACATATTAGGCCTGCAAAAATGTAGAAAACTTTATAGGCCCAAGAAAGGGGATTACAGGCATCGTAGACCCCCTAAAGTCCAGAAAATGTTGGTGCCCAAAAACGGTGTCAGAGAGCACTGAATGTCCCAAAAACATTTGCAACCTGAAAAGGGCATTAACCCGCATCCTAGACCCCTTAAATTCCCAAAAACTTTTTGGGCCGAAAAATGCATCCTACACCCATGAAAGTTCTGAAAATGTTGGCAGCCCAAAAAAGGGCTTAAATGCCTCTTAGGCCTACAAAAATGTAGAAAACTTTAGAGGCCCAAAAAAGGGGGTTACAGGCATCGTAGACCCCCTGAAGTCCAGAAAATGTTGGTGCCCAAAAACGGTGTCAGAGAGCTCTGAATGTCCCAAAAACATTTGCAACCTGAAAAGGGCATTAACCTGCATCCTAGACCCCTTAAATTCCCAAAAACATTTTTGGCTCGAAAAATGCATCCTACATCCCTGAAAGTTCAGAAAATATTGGCAGCCCAAAAAAGGCTTTAAATGCCTCTCAGGCCTACAAAAATGTAGAAAACTTTAGAGGCACAAAAAAGGGGTTTACAGGCATCGTAGACCCCCTAAAGTCCAGAAAACTTTGGTGCCCAAAAACGGTGTCAGAGAGCTCTGAATGTCCCAAAAACATTTGCAGCCTGAAAAGGGCTTTAGCCCGCATACTAGACCCCTGAAATTCCCCAAAATATTGTGGGCACGTAAAATACATCCTACACCCCTGAAAGTTCAGAAAATGTTGGCAGCCCAATAAAGGCCTTAAATGCCTCTTAGGCCTACAAAAATGTAGAAAACTTTAGAGGCCCAAAAAAGGGGTTTACAGGCATCGTAGACCCCCTAAAGTCCAGAAAATGTTGGTGCCCAAAAACGGTGTCAGAGAGCTCTGAATGTCCCAAAAACATTTGCATACTGAAAGGGGCTTTAACCCGCATCCTAGACCCCTTAAATTCCCAAAAATATTTTTGGCCTGAAAAATGCATCCTACACCCCTGAAAGTTCAGAAAATGTTGGCAGCCCAATAAAGGCCTTAAATGCCTCTTAGGCCTACAAAAATGTAGAAAACTTTAGAGGCACAGAAAAAGGGTTTACAGGCATCATAGACCCACTAAAGTCCAGAAAATGTTGGTGCCCAAAAACGGTGTCAGAGAGCTCTGAATGTCCCAAAAACATTTGCATCCTGAAAAGGGCATTAACCCGCATCCTAGACCCCTGAAATTCCCAAAAACATTTTTGGCCCGAAAAATGCATCCTACACCCCTGAAAGTACAAAAAATGATGGCAGCCCAAAAAAAAGGCCTTAAAATGCATCTTATTCCTGCAATAAACTTGAAAACTTTGGAGGCCCAAAAAAGGGGTTTACAGGCATCCTAGACTCCCTAAAATCCAGAAAATGTTGGTGGCCCAAAAACTGTGTCAGAGAGCTCTGAATTTCCCAAAACCATTTGCAGTCTGAAAAGGGCATTAACCTGCATGCTAGACCCCTGACATTCCCCAAAATATTTTGGGCACGAAAAATGCATCCTACACCCCTGAAAGTTCAGAAAATGTTGGCAGCCCAATAAAGGCCTTAAATGCCTCTTAGGCCTACAAAAATGTAGAAAACTTTAGAGGCCCAAAAAAGGGGTTTACAGGCATCGTAGACCCCCTAAAGTGTAGAAAATGTTGGTGCCCAAAAACGGTGTCAGAGAGCTCTGAATGTCCCAAAAACATTTGCAACCTGAAAAGGGCATTAACCCGCATCCTAGACCCCTTAAATTCCCAAAAACATTTTTGGCTAGAAAAATCCATCCTACACCCCTGAAAGTTCAGAAAATGTTGGCAGCCCAAAATATGCCTTAAAATGCATCTTATTCCTGCAATAAACTTGAAAACTTTTGAGGCCCAAAAAAGGGGTTTTACGGGCATGCTAGACCCCCTAAAGTCCAGAAAATGTTGGTGGCCCAAAAACTGTGTCAGAGAGCTCTGAATGTCCCAAAAACATTTGCAACCTGAAAAGGGCATTAACCCGCATCCTAGACCCCTTAAATTCCCAAAAACATTTTTGGCTAGAAAAGTCCATCCTACACCCCTGAAAGTTCAGAAAATGTTGGCAGCCCAAAATATGCCTTAAAATGCATCTTATTCCTGCAATAAACTTGAAAACTTTTAAGGCCCAAAAAAGGGGTTTTACGGGCATGCTAGACCCCCTAAAGTCCAGAAAATGTTGGTGGCCCAAAAACTGTGTCAGAGAGCTCTGAATTTCGCAAAACCATTTGCAGTTTGAAAAGGGCATTAACCCGCATGCTAGACCCCTGAAATTCCCCAAAATATTTTGGGCACGAAAAATGCATCCTACACCCCTGAAAGTTCAGAAAATGTTGGCAGCCCAATAAAGGCCTTAAATGCCTCTTAGGCCTACAAAAATGTAGAAAACTTTAGGTTCCCAAAAAAGGGGTTTACAGGCATTGTAGACCCCCTAAAGTCCAGAAAATATTGGTGCCCAAAAACGGTGTCAGAGAGCTCTGAATGTCCCAAAAACATTTGCAACCTGAAAAGGGCATTAACCCGCATCCTAGACCCCTTAAATTCCCAAAAACATTTTTGGCTCGAAAAATGCATCCTACACCCCTGAAAGTTCAGAAAATATTGGCAGCCCAAAAAAGGCTTTAAATGCCTCTCAGGCATACAAAAATGTAGAAAACTTTAGAGGCACAAAAAAGGGGTTTACAGGCATCGTAGACCCCCTAAAGTCCAGAAAACTTTGGTGCCCAAAAACGGTGTCAGAGAGCTCTGAATGTCCCAAAAACATTTGCAGCCTGAAAAGGGCTTTAGCCCGCATACTAGACCCCTGAAATTCCCCAAAATATTGTGGGCACGTAAAATACATCCTACACCCCTGAAAGTTCAGAAAATGTTGGCAGCCCAATAAAGGCCTTAAATGCCTATTAGGCCTACAAAAATGTAGAAAACTTTAGAGGCCCAAAAAAGGGGTTTACAGGCATCGTAGACCCCCTAAAGTCCAAAAAATGTTGGTGCCCAAAAACGGTGTCAGAGAGCTCTGAATGTCCCAAAAACATTTGCAGCCTGAAAAGGGCTTTAACCCGCATCCTAGACCCCTTAAATTCCCAAAAATATTTTTGGTCCGAAAAATGCATCCTACACCACTGAAAGTTCAGAAAATGTTGGCAGCCCAATAAAGGCCTTAAATGCCTCTTAGGCCTACAAAAATGTAGAAAACTTTAGAGGCCCAAAAAAGGGGTTTACGGGCATCGTAGACCCCCTAAAGTCCAGAAAATGTTGGTGCCCAAAAACTGTGTCAGAGAGCTCTGAATTTCCCAAAACCATTTGCAGTCTGAAAAGGGCATTAACCCGCATGCTAGACCCCTGAAATTCCCCAAAATAATTTGAGCACGAAAAATGCATCCTACACCCCTGAAAGTTCAGAAAATATTAGTAGCCTAAAAAAGGCTTTAAATGCCTCTTAGGCCTACAAAAATGTAGAAAACTTTAGAGGCACAAAAAAGGGGTTTACAGGCATCGTAGACCCCCTAAAGTCCAGAAAATTTTGGTGCCCAAAAACGGTGTCAGAGAGCTCTGAATGTACCAAAAACATTTGCAGCCTGAAAAGGGCTTTAACCCGCATCCTAGACCCCTTAAATTCCCAAAATATGCCTTAAAATGCATGTTATTCCTGCAATAAACTTGAAAACTTTTGAGGCCCAAAAGAGGGGTATTACAGGCATGCTAGACCCCCTAAAGTCCAGAAAATGTTGGTGGCCCAAAAACTGTGTCAGAGAGCTCGGAATTTCCCAAAACCATTTGCAGTCTGAAAAGGGCATTAACCCGCATGCTAGACCCCTGAAATTCCCAAAAACATTTTTGGCCCGAAAAATGCATCCTACACCCCTGAAAGTACAAAAAATGTTGTTAGCCCAAAAAAAGGCCTTAAAATGCATCTTATTCCTGCAATAAACTTGAAAACTTTGGAGGCCCAAAAAAGGGGTTTACAGGCATCCTAGACTCCCTAAAGTCCAGAAAATGTTGGTGGCCCAAAAACTGTGTGAGAGAGCTCTGAATTTCCCAAAACCATTTGCCGTCTGAAAAGGGCATTAACCCGCATGCTAGACCCCTGAAATTTCCCAAAATATTTTGTGCACGAAAAATGCATCCTACCACCCGTGAAAGTTCAGAAAATGTTGGCAGCCCAAAAAAGGCCTTAAATGCCTCTTAGGCCTACAAAAATGTAGAAAACTTTAGAGGCACAGAAAAGGGGTTTACAGGCATCATAGACCCCCTAAAGTCCAGAAAATGTTGGTGCCCAAAAACGGTGTCAGAGAGCTCTGAATGTCCCAAAAACATTTGCAACCTGAAAAGGGCATTAACCCGCATCCTAGACCCCTTAAATTCCCAAAAACATTTTTGGCTCGAAAAATGCATCCTACGCCCCTGAAAGTTCAGAAAATGTTGGCAGCCCAAATTATGCCTTAAAATGCATCTTATTCCTGCAATAAACTTGAAAACTTTTGAGGCCCAAAAAAGGGGTTTTACAGGCATCCTAGACTCCCTAAAGTCCAGAAAATGTTGGTGGCCCAAAAACTGTGTCAGAGAGCTCTGAATTTCCCAAAACCATTTGCCGTCTGAAAAGGGCATTAACCCGCATGCTAGACCCCTGAAATTTCCCAAAATATTTTGTGCACGAAAAATGCATCCTACCACCCGTGAAAGTTCAGAAAATGTTGGCAGCCCAAAAAAGGCCTTAAATGCCTCTTAGGCCTACAAAAATGTAGAAAACTTTAGAGGCACAGAAAAGGGGTTTACCGGCATCATAGACCCCCTAAAGTCCAGAAAATGTTGGTGCCCAAAAACGGTGCCAGAGAGCTCTGAATGTCCCAAAAACATTTGCAGCCTGAAAAGGGCTTTAACCTGCATCCTAGACCCCTTAAATTCCCAAAAATATTTTTGACCCGAAAAATACATCCTACACCCCTGAAAGTTCCCAAAATGTTGGCAGCCCAATAAAGTCCTTAAATGCCTCTTAGGCCTACAAAAATGTAGAAAACTTTAGAGGCCCAAAAAAGGGGTTTACAGGCATCGTAGACCCCCAAAAGTCCAGAAAATGTTGGTGCCCAAAAACGGTGTCAGAAAGCTCTGAATGTCCCAAAAACATTTGCAGCTTGAAAAGGGCTTTAACCCGCATCCTAGACCCCTTAAATTCCCAAAAATATTTTTGGCCCGAAAAATGCATCCTACACCCCTGAAAGTTCAGAAAATGTTGGCAGCCCAATAAAGGCCTTAAATGCCTCTTAGGCCTACAAAAATGTAGAAAACCTTAGAGGCCCAAAAAAGGGGTTTACAGGCATCGTAGACCCCCTAAAGTCCAGAAAATGTTGGTGCCCAAAAACGGTGTCAGAGAGCTCTGAATGTCCCAAAAACATTTGCATACTGAAAGGGGCTTTAACCCGCATCCTAGACCCCTTAAATTCCCAAAAATATTTTTGGCCTGAAAAATGCATCCTACACCCCTGAAAGTTCAGAAAATGTTGGCACCCCAAAATATGCCTTAAAATGCATCTTAATCCTGCAATAAACTTGAAAACATTTGAGGCCCAAAAAAGGGGTTTTACAGGCTTGCTAGACCCCCTAAAGTCCAGAAAATGTTGGTGGCCCAAAAACTGTGTCAGAGAGCTCTAATATTCCCAAAACCATTTGCAGTCTGAAAAGGGCATTAACCCGCATGCTAGACCCCTGAAATTCCCCAAAATATTTTGGGCACGAAAAATGCATCCCACACCCCTGAAAGTTCAGAAAATATTGGCAGCCCAAAAAAGGCTTTAAATGCCTCTTAGGCCTACAAAAATGTAGAAAACTTTAGAGGCACAAAAAAGGGGTTTACAGGCATCGTAGACCCCCTAAAGTCCAGAAGATTTTGGTGCCCAAAAACGGTGTCAGAGAGCTCTGAATGTCCCAAAAACATTTGCAGCCTGAAAAGGGCTTTAACCCGCATCCTAGACCCCTTAAATTCCCAAAAATAATTTTGGCCCGAAAAATGCATCCTACACCCCTGAAAGTTCAGAACATGTTGGCAGCCCAATAAAGGCCTTAAATGCCTCTTAGGCCTACAAAAATGTAGAAAACTTTAGAGGCCCAAAAAAGGGGTTTACAGGCATCGTAGACCCCCTAACGTCGAGAAAATGTTGGTGCCCAAAAACGGTGTCAGAGAGCTCTGAATGTCCCAAAAACATTTGCAACCTGAAAAGGGCATTAACCCGCATCCTAGACCCCTTAAATTCCCAAAAACATTTTTGGCTCGAAAAATGCATCCTAAACCCCTGAAAGGTCAGAAAATGTTGGCAGCCCAAAATATGCATTAAAATGCATCTTATTCCTGCAATAAACTTGAAAACTTTTGAGGCCCAAAAAAGGGGTTTTACAGGCATGCTAGACCACCTAAAGTCCAGAAAATGTTGGTGGCCCAAACACTGTGTCAGAGAGCTCTGAATTTCCCAAAACCATTTGCAGTCTGAAAAGGGCGTTAACCCGCATGCTAGACCCCTGAAATTCCCCAAAATATTTTGGACACGAAAAATGCATCCTACACCCCTGAAAGTTCAGAAAATATTGGCAGCCCAAAAAAGGCTTTAAATGCCTCTTAGGCCTACAAAAATGTAGAAAACTTTAGAGGCCCAAAAAAGGGGTTTGCAGGCATTGTAGACCCCCTAAAGTCCATAAAATGTTGGTGCCCAAAAACGGTGTCAGAGAGCTCTGAATGTCCCAAAAACATTTGCAACCTGAAAAGGGCATTAACCTGCATCCTAGACCCCTTAAATTCCCAAAAACATTTTTGGCTCGAAAAATGCATCCTACACCCCTGAAAGTTCAGAAAATATTGGCAGCCCAAAAAAGGCTTTAAATGCCTCTCAGGCCTACAAAAATGTAGAAAACTTTAGAGGCACAAAAAAGGGGTTTACAGGCATCGTAGACCCCCTAAAGTCCAGAAAACTTTGGTGCCCAAAAACGGTGTCAGAGAGCTCTGAATGTCCCAAAAACATTTGCAGCCTGAAAAGAGCTTTAGCCCGCATACTAGACCCCTGAAATTCCCCAAAATATTGTGGGCACGTAAAATACATCCTACACCCCTGAAAGTTCAGAAAATGTTGGCAGCCCAATAAAGGCCTTAAATGCCTCTTAGGCCTACAAAAATGTAGAAAACTTTAGAGGCCCAAAAAAGGGGTTTACAGGCATCGTAGACCCCCTAAAGTCCAGAAAATGTTGGTGCCCAAAAACGGTGTCAGAGAGCTCTGAACGTCCCAAAAACATTTGCATACTGAAAGGGGCTTTAACCCGCATCCTAGACCCCTTAAATTCCCAAAAATATTTTTGGCCTGAAAAATGCATCCTACACCCCTGAAAGTTCAGAAAATGTTGGCAGCCCAATAAAGGCCTTAAATGCCTCTTAGGCCTACAAAAATGTAGAAATCTTTAGAGGCACAGAAAAAGGGTTTACAGGCATCATAGACCCACTAAAGTCCAGAAAATGTTGGTGCCCAAAAACGGTGTCAGAGGGCTCTGAATGTCCCAAAAACATTTGCATCCTGAAAAGGGCATTAACCCGCATCCTAGACCCCTGAAATTCCCAAAAACATTTTTGGCCCGAAAAATGCATCCTACACCCCTGAAAGTACAAAAAATGATGGCAGCCCAAAAAAAAGGCCTTAAAATGCATCTTATTCCTGCAATAAACTTGAAAACTTTGGAGGCCCAAAAAAGGGGTTTACAGGCATCCTAGACTCCCTAAAATCCAGAAAATGTTGGTGGCCCAAAAACTGTGTCAGAGAGCTCTGAATTTCCCAAAACCATTTGCAGTCTGAAAAGGGCATTAACCTGCATGCTAGACCCCTGACATTCCCCAAAATATTTTGGGCACGAAAAATGCATCCTACACCCCTGAAAGTTCAGAAAATGTTGGCAGCCCAATAAAGGCCTTAAATGCCTCTTAGGCCTACAAAAATGTAGAAAACTTTAGAGGCCCAAAAAAGGGGTTTACAGGCATCGTAGACCCCCTAAAGTGTAGAAAATGTTGGTGCCCAAAAACGGTGTCAGAGAGCTCTGAATGTCCCAAAAACATTTGCAACCTGAAAAGGGCATTAACCCGCATCCTAGACCCCTTAAATTCCCAAAAACATTTTTGGCTAGAAAAATCCATCCTACACCCCTGAAAGTTCAGAAAATGTTGGCAGCCCAAAATATGCCTTAAAATGCATCTTATTCCTGCAATAAACTTGAAAACTTTTGAGGCCCAAAAAAGGGGTTTTACGGGCATGCTAGACCCCCTAAAGTCCAGAAAATGTTGGTGGCCCAAAAACTGTGTCAGAGAGCTCTGAATGTCCCAAAAACATTTGCAACCTGAAAAGGGCATTAACCCGCATCCTAGACCCCTTAAATTCCCAAAAACATTTTTGGCTAGAAAAGTCCATCCTACACCCCTGAAAGTTCAGAAAATGTTGGCAGCCCAAAATATGCCTTAAAATGCATCTTATTCCTGCAATAAACTTGAAAACTTTTAAGGCCCAAAAAAGGGGTTTTACGGGCATGCTAGACCCCCTAAAGTCCAGAAAATGTTGGTGGCCCAAAAACTGTGTCAGAGAGCTCTGAATGTCCCAAAAACATTTGCAGCCTGAAAAGGGCATTAACCCGCATCCTAGACCCGTTAAATTCCCAAAAACATTTTTGCCCTGAAAAATTCATCCTACATCCCTGCAAGTTCAGAAAATGTTGGCAGCACAAAAAAGGCCTTAAAATCCATATTAGGCCTGCAAAAATGTAGAAAACTTTATAGGCCCAAGAAAGGGGTTTAAAGGCATCGTAGACCCCCTAAAGTCCAGAAAATGTTGGTGCCCAAAAACGGTGTCAGAGAGCTCTGAATGTCCCAAAAACATTTGCAACCTGAAAAGGGCATTAACCCGCATCCTAGACCCCTTAAATTCCCAAAAACATTTTTGCCCTGAAAAATTCATCCTACATCCCTGCAAGTTCAGAAAATGTTGGCAGCACACAAAAAAGGCCTTAAAATACATATTAGGCCTACAAAAATGTAGAAAACCTTATAGGCCCAAGAAAGGGGTTTACAGGCATCGTAGACCCCCTAAAGTCCAGAAAATGTTGGTGCCCAAAAACGGTGTCAGAGAGCACTGAATGTCCCAAAAACATTTGCAACCTGAAAAGGGCATTAACCCGCATCCTAGACCCCTTAAATTCCCAAAAACTTTTTAGGCCGAAAAATGCATCCTACACCCATGAAAGTTCTGAAAATGTTGGCAGCCCAAAAAAGGACTTAAATGCCTCTTAGGCCTACAAAAATGTAGAAAACTTTAGAGGCCCAAAAAAGGGGTTTACAGGCATCGTAGACCCCCTAAAGTCCAGAAAATGTTGGTGCCCAAAACAGTGTCAAAGAGCTCTGAATGTCCCAAAAACATTTGCAGCCTGAAAAGGGCATTAACCTGCATCCTAGACCCCTTAAATTCCCAAAACCATTTTTGGCTCGAAAAATGCATCCTACACGCCTGAAAGTTCAGAAAATGTTGGCAGCCCAAAATATGTCTTAAAATGCATCTTATTCCTGCAATAAACTTGAAAACTTTTGAGGCCCAAAAGAGGAGTTTTACAGGCATGCTAGACCCCCTAAAGTCCAGAAAATGTTGGTGGCCCAAAAACTGTGTCAGAGAGCTCGGAATTTCCCAAAACATTTGCAGTCTGAAAAGGGCATTAACCCGCATACTAGACCCCTGAAATTCCCCAAAATATTGTGGGCACGAAAAATACATCCTACACCCCTGAAAGTTCAGAAAATGTTGGCAGCCCAATAAAGGCCTTAAATGCCTCTTAGGCCTACAAAAATGTAGAAAACTTTAGAGGCCCAAAAAAGGGGTTTACAGGCATCGTAGACCCCCTAAAGTCCAGAAAATGTTGGTGCCCAAAAACGGTGTCAGAGAGCTCTGAATGCCCCAAAAACATTTGCATCCTGAAAAGGGCTTTAATCCGCATCCTAGACCCCTTAAATTCCCAAAAATATTTTTGGCCCGAAAAATGCATCCTACACCCCTGAAAGTTCAGAAAATGTTGGCAGCCCAATAAAGGCCTTAAATGCCTCTTAGGCCTACAAAAATGTAGAAAAGTTTAGAGGCCCAAAAAAGGGGTTTACAGGCATCGTAGACCCCCTAAAGTCCAGAAAATGTTGGTGCCCAAAAACGGTGTCAGAGAGCTCTGAAAGTCCCAAAAACATTTGCAACCTGAAAAGGGCATTAACCCGCATCCTAGACCCCTTAAATTCCCAAAAACATTTTTGGCTCGAAAAATGCATCCTACACCCCTGAAAGTTCAGAAAATGTTGACAGCCCAAAATATGCCTTAAAATGCATCTTATTCCTGCAATAAACTTGGAAACTTTTGAGGCCCAAAAAAGGGGTTTTACAGGCATGCTAGACCCCCTAAAGTCCAGAAAATGTTGGTGGCCCAAAAAGTGTGTCAGAGAGCTCTGAATTTCCCAAAACCATTTGCAGTCTGAAAAGGGCATTAACCGGCATGCTAGACCCCTGAAATTCCCCAAAATATTTTGGGCACGAAAAATGCATCCTACACCCCTGAAAGTTCAGAAAATATTGGCAGCCCAAAAAAGGCTTTAAATGCCTCTTAGGCCTACAAAAATGTAGAAAACTTTAGAGGCACAAAAAAGGGGTTTACAGGCATCGTAGACCCCCTAAAGTCCAGAAAATTTTGGTGCCCAAAAACGGTGTCAGAGAGCTCTGAATGTCCCAAAAACATTTGCAACCTGAAAAGGGCATTAACCCGCATACTAGACCCCTTAAATTCCCAAAAACATTTTTGGCTAGAAACATCCATCCTACACCCCTGAAAGTTCAGAAAATGTTGGCAGCCCAAAATATGCCTTAAAATGCATCTTATTCCTGCAATAAACTTGAAAACTTTTGAGGCCCAAAAAAGGGGTTTTACAGGCATGCTAGACCCCCTAAAGTCCAGAAAATGTTGGTGGCCCAAGAACTGTGTCAGAGAGCTCTGAATTTCGCAAAACCATTTGGAGTTTGAAAAGGGCATTAACCCGCATGCTAGACCCCTGAAATTCCCCAAAATATTTTGGGCACGAAAAATGCATCCTCCACCCCTGAAAGTTCAGAAAATGTTGGCAGCCCAATAAAGGCCTTAAATGCCTCTTAGGCCTACAAAAATGTAGAAAACTTTAGAGGCCCAAAAAAGGGGTTTACAGGCATCGTAGACCCCCTAAAGTCCAGAAAATTTTGGTGCCCAAAAACGGTGTCAGAGAGCTCTGAATGTCCCAAAAACATTTGCAGCCTGAAAAGGGCTTTAACCCGCATCCTAGACCCCTTAAATTCCCAAAAATAATTTTGGCCCGAAAAATGCATCCTACACCCCTGAAAGTTCAGAACATGTTGGCAGCCCAATAAAGGCCTTAAATGCCTCTTAGGCCTACAAAAATGTAGAAAACTTTAGAGGCCCAAAAAAGGGGTTTACAGGCATCGTAGACCCCCTAAAGTCGAGAAAATGTTGGTGCCCAAAAACGGTGTCAGAGAGCTCTGAATGTCCCAAAAACATTTGCAACCTGAAAAGGGCATTAACCCGCATCCTAGACCCCTTAAATTCCCAAAAACATTTTTGGCTCGAAAAATGCATCCTAAACCCCTGAAAGGTCAGAAAATGTTGGCAGCCCAAAATATGCCTTAAAATGCATCTTATTCCTGCAATAAACTTGAAAACTTTTGAGGCCCAAAAAAGGGGTTTTACAGGCATGCTAGACCACCTAAAGTCCAGAAAATGTTTGTGGCCCAAAAACTGTGTCAGAGAGCTCTGAATTTCCCAAAACCATTTGCAGTCTGAAAAGTGCGTTAACCCGCATGCTAGACCCCTGAAATTCCCCAAAATATTTTGGACACGAAAAATGCATCCTACACCCCTGAAAGTTCAGAAAATATTGGCAGCCCAAAAAAGGCTTTAAATGCCTCTTAGGCCTACAAAAATGTAGAAAACTTTAGAGGCCCAAAAAAGGGGTTTGCAGGCATTGTAGACCCCCTAAAGTCCAGAAAATGTTGGTGCCCAAAAACGGTGTCAGAGAGCTCTGAATGTCCCAAAAACATTTGCAACCTGAAAAGGGCATTAACCTGCATCCTAGACCCCTTAAATTCCCAAAAACATTTTTGGCTCGAAAAATGCATCCTACACCCCTGAAAGTTCAGAAAATATTGGCAGCCCAAAAAAGGCTTTAAATGCCTCTCAGGCCTACAAAAATGTAGAAAACTTTAGAGGCACAAAAAAAGGGTTTACAGGCATCGTAGACCCCTTAAAGTCCAGAAAACTTTGGTGCCCAAAAACGGTGTCAGAGAGCTCTGAATGTCCCAAAAACATTTGCAGCCTGAAAAGGGCTTTAGCCCGCATACTAGACCCCTGAAATTCCCCAAAATATTGTGGGCACGTAAAATACATCCTACACCCCTGAAAGTTCAGAAAATGTTGGCAGCCCAATAAAGGCCTTAAATGCCTCTTAGGCCTACAAAAATGTAGAAAACTTTAGAGGCCCAAAAAAGGGGTTTACAGGCATCGTAGACCCCCTAAAGTCCAGAAAATGTTGGTGCCCAAAAACGGTGTCAGAGAGCTCTGAATGTCCCAAAAACATTTGCATACTGAAAGGGGCTTTAACCCGCATCCTAGACCCCTTAAATTCCCAAAAATATTTTTGGCCTGAAAAATGCATCCTACACCCCTGAAAGTTCAGAAAATGTTGGCAGCCCAATAAAGGCCTTAAATGCCTCTTAGGCCTACAAAAATGTAGAAAACTTTATAGGCACAGAAAAAGGGTTTACAGGCATCATAGACCCACTAAAGTCCAGAAAATGTTGGTGCCCAAAAACGGTGTCAGAGAGCTCTGAATGTCCCAAAAACATTTGCATCCTGAAAAGGGCATTAACCCGCATCCTAGACCCCTGAAATTCCCAAAAACATTTTTGGCCCGAAAAATGCATCCTACACCCCTGAAAGTACAAAAAATTATGGCAGCCCAAAAAAAAGGCCTTAAAATGCATCTTATTCCTGCAATAAACTTGAAAACTTTGGAGGCCCAAAAAAGGGGTTTACAGGCATCCTAGACTCCCTAAAATCCAGAAAATGTTGGTGGCCCAAAAACTGTGTCAGAGAGCTCTGAATTTCCCAAAACCATTTGCAGTCTGAAAAGGGCATTAACCTGCATGCTAGACCCCTGACATTCCCCAAAATATTTTGGGCACGAAAAATGCATCCTACACCCCTGAAAGTTCAGAAAATGTTGGCAGCCCAATAAAGGCCTTAAATGCCTCTTAGGCCTACAAAAATGTAGAAAACTTTAGAGGCCCAAAAAAGGGGTTTACAGGCATCGTAGACCCCCTAAAGTGTAGAAAATGTTGGTGCCCAAAAACGGTGTCAGAGAGCTCTGAATGTCCCAAAAACATTTGCAACCTGAAAAGGGCATTAACCCGCATCCTAGAGCCCTTAAATTCCCAAAAACATTTTTGCCCTGAAAAATTCATCCTACATCCCTGCAAGTTCAGAAAATGTTGGCAGCACAAAAAAGGCCTTAAAATACATATTAGGCCTGCAAAAATGTAGAAAACTTTATAGGCCCAAGAAAGGGGTTTACAGGCATCGTAGACCCCCTAAAGTCCAGAAAATGTTGGTGCCCAAAAACGGTGTCAGAGAGCACTGAATGTCCCAAAAACATTTGCAACCTGAAAAGGGCATTAACCCGCATACTAGACCCCTTAAATTCCCAAAAACATTTTTGGCTAGAAACATCCATCCTACACCCCTGAAAGTTCAGAAAATGTTGGCAGCCCAAAATATGCCTTAAAATGCATCTTATTCCTGCAATAAACTTGAAAACTTTTGAGGCCCAAAAAAGGGGTTTTACAGGCATGCTAGACCCCCTAAAGTCCAGAAAATGTTGGTGGCCCAAGAACTGTGTCAGAGAGCTCTGAATTTCGCAAAACCATTTGGAGTTTGAAAAGGGCATTAACCCGCATGCTAGACCCCTGAAATTCCCCAAAATATTTTGGGCACGAAAAATGCATCCTCCACCCCTGAAAGTTCAGAAAATGTTGGCAGCCCAATAAAGGCCTTAAATGCCTCTTAGGCCTACAAAAATGTAGAAAACTTTAGAGGCCCAAAAAAGGGGTTTACAGGCATCGTAGACCCCCTAAAGTCCAGAAAATTTTGGTGCCCAAAAACGGTGTCAGAGAGCTCTGAATGTCCCAAAAACATTTGCAGCCTGAAAAGGGCTTTAACCCGCATCCTAGACCCCTTAAATTCCCAAAAATAATTTTGGCCCGAAAAATGCATCCTACACCCCTGAAAGTTCAGAACATGTTGGCAGCCCAATAAAGGCCTTAAATGCCTCTTAGGCCTACAAAAATGTAGAAAACTTTAGAGGCCCAAAAAAGGGGTTTACAGGCATCGTAGACCCCCTAAAGTCGAGAAAATGTTGGTGCCCAAAAACGGTGTCAGAGAGCTCTGAATGTCCCAAAAACATTTGCAACCTGAAAAGGGCATTAACCTGCATCCTAGACCCCTTAAATTCCCAAAAACATTTTTGGCTCGAAAAATGCATCCTAAACCCCTGAAAGGTCAGAAAATGTTGGCAGCCCAAAATATGCCTTAAAATGCATCTTATTCCTGCAATAAACTTGAAAACTTTTGAGGCCCAAAAAAGGGGTTTTACAGGCATGCTAGACCACCTAAAGTCCAGAAAATGTTGGTGGCCCAAAAACTGTGTCAGAGAGCTCTGAATTTCCCAAAACCATTTGCAGTCTGAAAAGGGCGTTAACCCGCATGCTAGACCCCTGAAATTCCCCAAAATATTTTGGACACGAAAAATGCATCCTACACCCCTGAAAGTTCAGAAAATATTGGCAGCCCAAAAAAGGCTTTAAATGCCTCTTAGGCCTACAAAAATGTAGAAAACTTTAGAGGCCCAAAAAAGGGGTTTGCAGGCATTGTAGACCCCCTAAAGTCCAGAAAATGTTGGTGCCCAAAAACGGTGTCAGAGAGCTCTGAATGTCCCAAAAACATTTGCAACCTGAAAAGGGCATTAACCTGCATCCTAGACCCCTTAAATTCCCAAAAACATTTTTGGCTCGAAAAATGCATCCTACACCCCTGAAAGTTCAGAAAATATTGGCAGCCCAAAAAAGGCTTTAAATGCCTCTCAGGCCTACAAAAATGTAGAAAACTTTAGAGGCACAAAAAAGGGGTTTACAGGCATCGTAGACCCCCTAAAGTCCAGAAAACTTTGGTGCCCAAAAACGGTGTCAGAGAGCTCTGAATGTCCCAAAAACATTTGCAGCCTGAAAAGGGCTTTAGCCCGCATACTAGACCCCTGAAATTCCCCAAAATATTGTGGGCACGTAAAATACATCCTACACCCCTGAAAGTTCAGAAAATGTTGGCAGCCAATAAAGGCCTTAAATGCCTCTTAGGCCTACAAAAATGTAGAAAACTTTAGAGGCCCAAAAAAGGGGTTTACAGGCATCGTAGACCCCCTAAAGTCCAGAAAATGTTGGTGCCCAAAAACGGTGTCAGAGAGCTCTGAATGTCCCAAAAACATTTGCATACTGAAAGGGGCTTTAACCCGCATCCTAGACCCCTTAAATTCCCAAAAATATTTTTGGCCTGAAAAATGCATCCTACACCCCTGAAAGTTCAGAAAATGTTGGCAGCCCAATAAAGGCCTTAAATGCCTCTTAGGCCTACAAAAATGTAGAAAACTTTAGAGGCACAGAAAAAGGGTTTACAGGCATCATAGACCCACTAAAGTCCAGAAAATGTTGGTGCCCAAAAACGGTGTCAGAGAGCTCTGAATGTCCCAAAAACATTTGCATCCTGAAAAGGGCATTAACCCGCATCCTAGACCCCTGAAATTCCCAAAAACATTTTTGGCCCGAAAAATGCATCCTACACCCCTGAAAGTACAAAAAATGATGGCAGCCCAAAAAAAAGGCCTTAAAATGCATCTTATTCCTGCAATAAACTTGAAAACTTTGGAGGCCCAAAAAAGGGGTTTACAGGCATCCTAGACTAAAATCCAGAAAATGTTGGTGGCCCAAAAACTGTGTCAGAGAGCTCGGAATTTCCCAAAACCATTTGCAGTCTGAAAAGGGCATTAACCTGCATGCTAGACCCCTGACATTCCCCAAAATATTTTGGGCACGAAAAATGCATCCTACACCCCTGAAAGTTCAGAAAATGTTGGCAGCCCAATAAAGGCCTTAAATGCCTCTTAGGCCTACAAAAATGTAGAAAACTTTAGAGGCCCAAAAAAGGGGTTTACAGGCATCGTAGACCCCCTAAAGTGTAGAAAATGTTGGTGCCCAAAAACGGTGTCAGAGAGCTCTGAATGTCCCAAAAACATTTGCAACCTGAAAAGGGCATTAACCCGCATCCTAGAGCCCTTAAATTCCCAAAAACATTTTTGCCCTGAAAAATTCATCCTACATCCCTGCAAGTTCAGAAAATGTTGGCAGCACAAAAAAGGCCTTAAAATACATATTAGGCCTGCAAAAATGTAGAAAACTTTATAGGCCCAAGAAAGGGGTTTACAGGCATCGTAGACCCCCTAAAGTCCAGAAAATGTTGGTGCCCAAAAACGGTGTCAGAGAGCACTGAATGTCCCAAAAACATTTGCAACCTGAAAAGGGCATTAACCCGCATCCTAGACCCCTTAAATTCCCAAAAACTTTTTGGGCCGAAAAATGCATCCTACACCCATGAAAGTTCTGAAAATGTTGGCAGCCCAAAAAAGGGCTTAAATGCCTCTTAGGCCTACAAAAATGTAGAAAACTTTAGAGGCCCAAAAAAGGGGTTTACAGGCATCGTAGACCCCCTGAAGTCCAGAAAATGTTGGTGCCCAAAAACGGTGTCAGAGAGCTCTGAATGTCCCAAAAACATTTGCAACCTGAAAAGGGCATTAACCTGCATCCTAGACCCCTTAAATTCCCAAAAACATTTTTGGCTCGAAAAATGCATCCTACACCCCTGAAAGTTCAGAAAATATTGGCAGCCCAAAAAAGGCTTTAAATGCCTCTCAGGCCTACAAAAATGTAGAAAACTTTAGAGACACAAAAAAGGGGTTTACAGGCATCGTAGTCCCCCTAAAGTCCAGAAAACTTTGGTGCCCAAAAACGGTGTCAGAGAGCTCTGAATGTCCCAAAAACATTTGCAGCCTGAAAAGGGCTTTAGCCCGCATACTAGACCCCTGAAATTCCCCAAAATATTGTGGGCACGTAAAATACATCCTACACCCCTGAAAGTTCAGAAAATGTTGGCAGCCCAATAAAGGCCTTAAATGCCTCTTAGGCCTACAAAAATGTAGAAAACTTTAGAGGCCCAAAAAAGGGGTTTACAGGCATCGTAGACCCCCTAAAGTCCAGAAAATGTTGGTGCCCAAAAACGGTGTCAGAGAGCTCTGAATGTCCCAAAAACATTTGCATACTGAAAGGGGCTTTAACCCGCATCCTAGACCCCTTAAATTCCCAAAAATATTTTTGGCCTGAAAAATGCATCCTACACCCCTGAAAGTTCAGAAAATGTTGGCAGCCCAATAAAGGCCTTAAATGCCTCTTAGGCCTACAAAAATGTAGAAAACTTTAGAGGCACAGAAAAAGGGTTTACAGGCATCATAGACCCACTAAAGTCCAGAAAATGTTGGTGCCCAAAAACGGTGTCAGAGAGCTCTGAATGTCCCAAAAACATTTGCATCCTGAAAAGGGCATTAACCCGCATCCTAGACCCCTGAAATTCCCAAAAACATTTTTGGCCCGAAAAATGCATCCTACACCCCTGAAAGTACAAAAAATGATGGCAGCCCAAAAAAAAGGCCTTAAAATGCATCTTATTCCTGCAATAAACTTGAAAACTTTGGAGGCCCAAAAAAGGGGTTTACAGGCATCCTAGACTCCCTAAAATCCAGAAAATGTTGGTGGCCCAAAAACTGTGTCAGAGAGCTCTGAATTTCCCAAAACCATTTGCAGTCTGAAAAGGGCATTAACCTGCATGCTAGACCCCTGACATCCCCCAAAATATTTTGGGCACGAAAAATGCATCCTACACCCCTGAAAGTTCAGAAAATGTTGGCAGCCCAATAAAGGCCTTAAATGCCTCTTAGGCCTACAAAAATGTAGAAAACTTTAGAGGCCCAAAAAAGGGGTTTACAGGCATCGTAGACCCCCTAAAGTGTAGAAAATGTTGGTGCCCAAAAACGGTGTCAGAGAGCTCTGAATGTCCCAAAAACATTTGCAACCTGAAAAGGGCATTAACCCGCATCCTAGACCCCTTAAATTCCCAAAAACATTTTTGGCTAGAAAAATCCATCCTACACCCCTGAAAGTTCAGAAAATGTTGGCAGCCCAAAATATGCCTTAAAATGCATCTTATTCCTGCAATAAACTTGAAAACTTTTGAGGCCCAAAAAAGGGGTTTTACGGGCATGCTAGACCCCCTAAAGTCCAGAAAATGTTGGTGGCCCAAAAACTGTGTCAGAGAGCTCTGAATGTCCCAAAAACATTTGCAACCTGAAAAGGGCATTAACCCGCATCCTAGACCCCTTAAATTCCCAAAAACATTTTTGGCTAGAAAAGTCCATCCTACACCCCTGAAAGTTCAGAAAATGTTGGCAGCCCAAAATATGCCTTAAAATGCATCTTATTCCTGCAATAAACTTGAAAACTTTTAAGGCCCAAAAAAGGGGTTTTACGGGCATGCTAGACCCCCTAAAGTCCAGAAAATGTTGGTGGCCCAAAAACTGTGTCAGAGAGCTCTGAATTTCGCAAAACCATTTGCAGTTTGAAAAGGGCATTAACCCGCATGCTAGACCCCTGAAATTCCCCAAAATATTTTGGGCACGAAAAATGCATCCTACACCCCTGAAAGTTCAGAAAATGTTGGCAGCCCAATAAAGGCCTTAAATGCCTCTTAGGCCTACAAAAATGTAGAAAACTTTAGAGGCCCAAAAAAGGGGTTTACAGGCATTGTAGACCCCCTAAAGTCCAGAAAATATTGGTGCCCAAAAACGGTGTCAGAGAGCTCTGAATGTCCCAAAAACATTTGCAACCTGAAAAGGGCATTAACCCGCATCCTAGACCCCTTAAATTCCCAAAAACATTTTTGGCTCGAAAAATGCATCCTACACCCCTGAAAGTTCAGAAAATATTGGCAGCCCAAAAAAGGCTTTAAATGCCTCTCAGGCATACAAAAATGTAGAAAACTTTAGAGGCACAAAAAAGGGGTTTACAGGCATCGTAGACCCCCTAAAGTCCAGAAAACTTTGGTGCCCAAAAACGGTGTCAGAGAGCTCTGAATGTCCCAAAAACATTTGCAACCTGAAAAGGGCTTTAGCCCGCATACTAGACCCCTGAAATTCCCCAAAATATTGTGGGCACGTAAAATACATCCTACACCCCTGAAAGTTCAGAAAATGTTGGCAGCCCAATAAAGGCCTTAAATGCCTCTTAGGCCTACAAAAATGTAGAAAACTTTAGAGGCCCAAAAAAGGGGTTTACAGGCATCGTAGACCCCCTAAAGTCCAAAAAATGTTGGTGCCCAAAAACGGTGTCAGAGAGCTCTGAATGTCCCAAAAACATTTGCAGCCTGAAAAGGGCTTTAACCCGCATCCTAGACCCCTTAAATTCCCAAAAATATTTTTGGTCCGAAAAATGCATCCTACACCACTGAAAGTTCAGAAAATGTTGGCAGCCCAATAAAGGCCTTAAATGCCTCTTAGGCCTACAAAAATGTAGAAAACTTTAGAGGCCCAAAAAAGGGGTTTACAGGCATCGTAGACCCCCTAAAGTCCAGAAAATGTTGGTGCCCAAAAACGGTGTCAGAGAGCTCTGAATGTCCCAAAAACATTTGCAACCTGAAAAGGGCATTAACCCACATCCTAGACCCCTTAAATTCCCAAAAACATTTTTGGCTCGAAAAATGCATCCTACACCCTTGAAAGTTCAGAAAATGTTGTCAGCCCAAAATATGCCTTAAAATGCATCTTATTCCTGCAATAAACTTGAAAACTTTTGAGGCCCAAAAAAGGGGTTTTACAGGCATGCTAGACCCCCTATAGTCCGGAAAATGTTGGTGGCCCAAAAACTGTGTCAGAGAGCTCTGAATTTCCCAAAACCATTTGCAGTCTGAAAAGGGCATTAACCCGCATGCTAGACCCCTGAAATTCCCCAAAATAATTTGAGCACGAAAAATGCATCCTACACCCCTGAAAGTTCAGAAAATATTAGTAGCCTAAAAAAGGCTTTAAATGCCTCTTAGGCCTACAAAAATGTAGAAAACTTTAGAGGCACAAAAAAGGGGTTTACAGGCATCGTAGACCCCCTAAAGTCCAGAAAATTTTGGTGCCCAAAAACGGTGTCAGAGAGCTCTGAATGTACCAAAAACATTTGCAGCCTGAAAAGGGCTTTAAACCGCATCCTAGACCCCTTAAATTCCCAAAATATGCCTTAAAATGCATGTTATTCCTGCAATAAACTTGAAAACTTTTGAGGCCCAAAAGAGGGGTATTACAGGCATGCTAGACCCCCTAAAGTGCAGAAAATGTTGGTGGCCCAAAAACTGTGTCAGAGAGCTCGGAATTTCCCAAAACCATTTGCAGTCTGAAAAGGGCATTAACCCGCATGCTAGACCCCTGAAATTCCCAAAAACATTTTTGGCCCGAAAAATGCATCCTACACCCCTGAAAGTACAAAAAATGTTGTTAGCCCAAAAAAAGGCCTTAAAATGCATCTTATTCCTGCAATAAACTTGAAAACTTTGGAGGCCCAAAAAAGGGGTTTACAGGCATCCTAGACTCCCTAAAGTCCAGAAAATGTTGGTGGCCCAAAAACTGTGTGAGAGAGCTCTGAATTTTCCAAAACCATTTGCCGTCTGAAAAGGGCATTAACCCGCATGCTAGACCCCTGAAATTTCCCAAAATATTTTGTGCACGAAAAATGCATCCTACCACCCGTGAAAGTTCAGAAAATGTTGGCAGCCCAAAAAAGGCCTTAAATGCCTCTTAGGCCTACAAAAATGTAGAAAACTTTAGAGGCACAGAAAAGGGGTTTACAGGCATCATAGACCCCCTAAAGTCCAGAAAATGTTGGTGCCCAAAAACGGTGTCAGAGAGCTCTGAATGTCCCAAAAACATTTGCAACCTGAAAAGGGCATTAACCCGCATCCTAGACCCCTTAAATTCCCAAAAACATTTTTGGCTCGAAAAATGCATCCTACGCCCCTGAAAGTTCAGAAAATGTTGGCAGCCCAAATTATGCCTTAAAATGCATCTTATTCCTGCAATAAACTTGAAAACTTTTGAGGCCCAAAAAAGGGGTTTTACAGGCATCCTAGACTCCCTAAAGTCCAGAAAATGTTGGTGGCCCAAAAACTGTGTCAGAGAGCTCTGAATTTCCCAAAACCATTTGCCGTCTGAAAAGGGCATTAACCCGCATGCTAGACCCCTGAAATTTCCCAAAATATTTTGTGCACGAAAAATGCATCCTACCAACCGTGAAAGTTCAGAAAATGTTGGCAGCCCAAAAAAGGCCTTAAATGCCTCTTAGGCCTACAAAAATGTAGAAAACTTTAGAGGCACAGAAAAGGGGTTTACCGGCATCATAGACCCCCTAAAGTCCAGAAAATGTTGGTGCCCAAAAACGGTGCCAGAGAGCTCTGAATGTCCCAAAAACATTTGCAGCCTGAAAAGGGCTTTAACCTGCATCCTAGACCCCTTAAATTCCCAAAAATATTTTTGACCCGAAAAATGCATCCTACACCCCTGAAAGTTCCCAAAATGTTGGCAGCCCAATAAAGTCCTTAAATGCCTCTTAGGCCTACAAAATTGTAGAAAACTTTAGAGGCCCAAAAAAGGGGTTTACAGGCATCGTAGACCCCCAAAAGTCCAGAAAATGTTGGTGCCCAAAAACGGTGTCAGAGAGCTCTGAATGTCCCAAAAACATTTGCAACTTGAAAAGGGCTTTAACCCGCATCCTAGACCCCTTAAATTGCCAAAAATATTTTTGGCCCGAAAAATGCATCCTACACCCCTGAAAGTTCAGAAAATGTTGGCAGCCCAATAAAGGCCTTAAATGCCTCTTAGGCCTACAAAAATGTAGAAAACCTTAGAGGCCCAAAAAAGGGGTTTACAGGCATCGTAGACCCCGTAAAGTCCAGAAAATGTTGGTGGCCCAAAAACTGTGTCAGAGAGCTCTGAATTTCCCAAAACCATTTGCAGTCTGAAATGGGCATTAACCTGCATGCTAGACCCCTGAAATTCCCCAAAATATTTTGGGCACGAAAAATGCATCCTACACCCCTGAAAGTTTTGTTGAAAATATTGGCAGCCCAAAAAAGGCTTTAAATGCCTCTTAGGCCTATAAAAATGTAGAAAACTTTGGAGGCCCAAAAAGGAGTTTACAGGCATCCTAGACTCCCTAAAGTCCAGAAAATGTTGGTGGCCCAAAAACTGTGTCAGAGAGCTCTGAATTTCCCAAAACCATTTGCCGTCTGAAAAGGGCATTAACCTGCATGCTAGACCCCTGAAATTTCCCAAAATATTTTGTGCACGAAAAATGCATCCTACCACCCGTGAAAGTTCAGAAAATGTTGGCAGCCCAAAAAAGGCCTTAAATGCCTCTTAGGCCTACAAAAATGTAGAAAACTTTTGAGGCCCAAAAAAGGGGTTTTACAGGCATGCTAGACCCCCTAAAGTCCAGAAAATGTTGGTGGCTCAAAAAGTGTGTCAGAGAGCTCTGAATTTCCCAAAACCATTTGCAGTCTGAAAAGGGCATTAACCCGCATGCTAGACTCCTGAAATTCCACAAAATATTTTGGGCACGAAAAATGCATCCTACACCCCTGAAAGTTCAGAAAATATTGGCAGCCCAAAAAAGGCTTTAAATGCCTCTTAGGCCTACAAAAATGTAGAAAACTTTAGAGGCCCAAAAAAGGGGTTTACAGGCATTGTAGACCTCCTAAAGTCCAGAAAATGTTGGTGCCCAAAAACGGTGTCAGAGAGCTTTGAATGTCCCAAAAACATTTGCAGCCTGAAAAGGGCATTAACCCGCATCCTAGACCCGTTAAATTCCCAAAAACATTTTTGCCCTGAAAAATTCATCCTACATCCCTGCAAGTTCAGAAAATGTTGGCAGCACAAAAAAGGCCTTAAAATCCATATTAGGCCTGCAAAAATGTAGAAATCTTTATAGGCCCAAGAAAGGGGTTTAAAGGCATCGTAGACCCCCTAAAGTCCAGAAAATGTTGGTGCCCAAAAACGGTGTCAGAGAGCTCTGAATGTCCCAAAAACATTTGCAACCTGAAAAGGGCATTAACCCGCATCCTAGACCCCTTAAATTCCCAAAAACATTTTTGCCCTGAAAAATTCATCCTACATCCCTGCAAGTTCAGAAAATGTTGGCAGCACACAAAAAAGGCCTTAAAATACATATTAGGCCTACAAAAATGTAGAAAACCTTATAGGCCCAAGAAAGGGGTTTACAGGAATCGTAGACCCCCTAAAGTCCAGAAAATGTTGGTGCCCAAAAACGGTGTCAGAGAGCACTGAATGTCCCAAAAACATTTGCAACCTGAAAAGGGCATTAACCCGCATCCTAGACCCCTTAAATTCCCAAAAACTTTTTAGGCCGAAAAATGCATCCTACACCCATGAAAGTTCTGAAAATGTTGGCAGCCCAAAAAAGGGCTTAAATGCCTCTTAGGCCTACAAAAATGTAGAAAACTTTAGAGACCCAAAAAAGGGGTTTACAGGCATCGTAGATCCCCTAAAGTCCAGAAAATGTTGGTGCCCAAAACAGTGTCAAAGAGCTCTGAATGTCCCAAAAACATTTGCAGCCTGAAAAGGGCATTAACCTGCATCCTAGACCCCTTAAATTCCCAAAACCATTTTTGGCTCGAAAAATGCATCCTACACGCCTGAAAGTTCAGAAAATGTTGGCAGCCCAAAATATGTCTTAAAATGCATCTTATTCCTGCAATAAACTTGAAAACTTTTGAGGCCCAAAAGAGGAGTTTTACAGGCATGCTAGACCCCCTAAAGTCCAGAAAATGTTGGTGGCCCAAAAACTGTGTCAGAGAGCTCGGAATTTCCCAAAACATTTGCAGTCTGAAAAGGGCATTAACCCGCATACTAGACCCCTGAAATTCCCCAAAATATTGTGGGCACGAAAAATACATCCTACACCCCTGAAAGTTCAGAAAATGTTGGCAGCCCAATAAAGGCCTTAAATGCCTCTTAGGCCTACAAAAATGTAGAAAACTTTAGAGGCCCAAAAAAGGGGTTTACAGGCATCGTAGACCCCCTAAAGTCCAGAAAATGTTGGTGCCCAAAAACGGTGTCAGAGAGCTCTGAATGCCCCAAAAACATTTGCATCCTGAAAAGGGCTTTAATCCGCATCCTAGACCCCTTAAATTCCCAAAAATATTTTTGGCCCGAAAAATGCATCCTACACCCCTGAAAGTTCAGAAAATGTTGGCAGCCCAATAAAGGCCTAAAATGCCTCTTAGGCCTACAAAAATGTAGAAAAGTTTAGAGGCCCAAAAAAGGGGTTTACAGGCATTGTAGACCCCCTAAAGTCCAGAAAATGTTGGTGCCCAAAAACGGTGTCAGAGAGCTCTGAAAGTCCCAAAAACATTTGCAACCTGAAAAGGGCATTAACCCGCATCCTAGACCCCTTAAATTCCCAAAAACATTTTTGGCTCGAAAAATGCATCCTACACCCCTGAAAGTTCAGAAAATGTTGACAGCCCAAAATATGCCTTAAAATGCATCTTATTCCTGCAATAAACTTGGAAACTTTTGAGGCCCAAAAAAGGGGTTTTACAGGCATGCTAGACCCCCTAAAGTCCAGAAAATGTTGGTGGCCCAAAAAGTGTGTCAGAGAGCTCTGAATTTCCCAAAACCATTTGCAGTCTGAAAAGGGCATTAACCCGCATGCTAGACCCCTGAAATTCCCCAAAATATTTTGGGCACGAAAAATGCATCCTACACCCCTGAAAGTTCAGAAAATGTTGGCAGCCCAATAAAGGCCTTAAATGCCTCTTAGGCCTACAAAAATGTAGAAAACTTTAGAGGCCCAAAAAAGGGGTTTACAGGCATCCTAGACCCCATAAAGTCCAGAAAATTTTGGTGCGAGAAAACGGTGTCAGAGAGCTCTGAATGTCCCAAAAACATTTGCAGCCTGAAAAGGGCATTAACCCGCATCCTAGACCCCTTAAATTCCCAAAAACATTTTTGGCTCGAAAAATGCATCCTACACCCATGAAAGTTCAGAAAATGTTGGCAGCCCAAAATATGTCTTAAAATGATTCTTATTCCTGCAATAAACTTGAAAAATTTTGAGGCCTAAAAAAGGGGTTTTACAGGCATGCTAGACCCCCTAAAGTCCAGAAAATGTTGGTACCCAAAAACAGTGTCAGAGAGCTCTGAATTTCCCAAAACCATTTGCAGTCTGAAAAGGGCATTACCCGCATGCTAGACCCCTGAAATTCCCCAAAATATTTTGTGCCTGAAAAAGGCATCCTACCACCCGTGAAAGTTCAGAAAATGTTGGCAGCCCAAAAAAGGCCTTACATGCCTCTTAGGCCTAAAAAAATGTCGAAAACTTTAGAGGCAAAAAAAGGGGTTTACAGGCATTGTAGACCCCCTAAAGTCCAGAAAATGTTGGTGCCCAAAAACGGTGTCAGAGAGCTCTGAATGTCCCAAAAACATTTGCAGCCTGAAAAGGGCATTAACCCGCATCCTAGACCCGTTAAATTCCCAAAAACATTTGTGCCCTGAAAAATTCATCCTACATCCCTGCAAGTTCAGAAAATGTTGGCAGCACAAAAAAGGCCTTAAAATACATATTAGGCCTGCAAAAATGTAGAAAACTTTATAGGCCCAAGAAAGGGGTTTACAGGCATCGTAGACCCCCTAAAGTCCAGAAAATGTTGGTGCCCAAAAACGGTGTCAGAGAGCTCTGAATGTCCCAAAAACATTTGCAACCTGAAAAGGGCATTAACCCGCATCCTAGACCCCTTAAATTCCCAAAAACATTTTTGCCCTGAAAAATTCATCCTACATCCCTGCAAGTTCAGAAAATGTTGGCAGCACAAAAAAGGCCTTAAAATACATATTAGGCCTGCAAAAATGTAGAAAACTTTATAGGCCCAAGAAAGGGGTTTACAGGCATCGTAGACCCCCTAAAGTCCAGAAAATGTTGGTGCCCAAAAACGGTGTCAGAGAGCACTGAATGTCCCAAAACCATTTGCAGTCTGAAAAGGGCATTAACCCGCATCCTAGACCCCTTAAATTCCCAAAAACATTTTTGGCTCGAAAAATGCATCCTACACCCATGAAAGTTCAGAAAATGTTGGCAGCCCAAAATATGTCTTAAAATGATTCTTATTCCTGCAATAAACTTGAAAAATTTTGAGGCCTAAAAAAGGGGTTTTACAGGCATGCTAGACCCCCTAAAGTCCAGAAAATGTTGGTACCCAAAAACAGTGTCAGAGAGCTCTGAATTTCCCAAAACCATTTGCAGTCTGAAAAGGGCATTAACCCGCATGCTAGACCCCTGAAATTCCCCCAAAATATTTTGTGCCTGAAAAAGGCATCCTACCACCCGTGAAAGTTCAGAAAATGTTGGCAGCCCAAAAAAGGCCTTACATGCCTCTTAGGCCTAAAAAAATGTCAAAAACTTTAGAGGCAAAAAAAGGGGTTTACAGGCATTGTAGACCCCCTAAAGTCCAGAAAATGTTGGTGCCCAAAAACGGTGTCAGAGAGCTCAGAATGTCCCAAAAACATTTGCAGCCTGAAAAGGGCATTAACCCGCATCCTAGACCCGTTAAATTCCCAAAAACATTTGTGCCCTGAAAAATTCATCCTACATCCCTGCAAGTTCAGAAAATGTTGGCAGCACAAAAAAGGCCTTAAAATACATATTAGGCCTGCAAAAATGTAGAAAACATTATAGGCCGAAGAAAGGGGTTTACAGGCATCGTAGACCCCCTAAAGTCCAGAAAATGTTGGTGCCCAAAAACGGTGTCAGAGAGCACTGAATGTCCCAAAAACATTTGCAACCTGAAAAGGGCATTAACCCGCATCCTAGACCCCTTAAATTCCCAAAAACTTTTTGGGCCGAAAAATGCATCCTACACCCATGAAAGTTCTGAAAATGTTGGCAGCCCAAAAAAGGGCTTAAATGCCTCTTAGGCCTACAAAAATGTAGAAAACTTTAGAGGCCCAAAAAAGGGGTTTACAGGCATCGTAGACCCCCTAAAGTCCAGAAAATGTTGGTGCCCAAAAACAGTGTCAAAGAGCTCTGAATGTCCCAAAAACATTTGCAGCCTGAAAAGGGCATTAACCCGCATCCTAGACCCCTTAAATTCCCAAAACCATTTTTGGCTCGAAAAATGCATCCTACACGCCTGAAAGTTCAGAAAATGTTGGCAGCCCAAAATATGTCTTAAAATGCATCTTATTCCTGCAATAAACTTGAAAACTTTTGAGGCCCAAAAGAGGAGTTTTGCAGGCATGCTAGACCCCCTAAAGTCCAGAAAATGTTGGTGGCCCAAAAACTGTGTCAGAGAGCTCGGAATTTCCCAAAACATTTGCAGTCTGAAAAGGGCATTAACCCGCATACTAGACCCCTGAAATTCCCCAAAATATTGTGGGCACGAAAAATACATCCTGCACCCCTGAAAGTTCAGAAAATGTTGGCAGCCCAATCAAGGCCTTAAATGCCTCTTAGGCCTACAAAAATGTAGAAAACTTTAGAGGCCCAAAAAAGGGGTTTACAGGCATCGTAGACCCCCTAAAGTCCAGAAAATGTTGGTGCCCAAAAACGGTGTCAGAGAGCTCTGAATGTCCCAAAAACATTTGCATCCTGAAAAGGGCTTTAACCTGCATCCTAGACCCCTTAAATTCCCAAAAATATTTTTGGCCCGAAAAATGCATCCTACACCCCTGAAAGTTCAGAAAATGTTGGCAGCCCAATAAAGGCCTTAAATGCCTCTTAGGCCTACAAAAATGTAGAAAAGTTTAGAGGCCCAAAAAAGGGCTTTACAGGCATCGTAGACCCCATAAAGTCCAGAAAATGTTGGTGCCCAAAAACGGTGTCAGAGAGCTCTGAAAGTCCCAAAAACATTTGCAACCTGAAAAGGGCATTAACCCGCATCCTAGACCCCTTAAATTCCCAAAAACATTTTTGGCTCGAAAAATGCATCCTACACCCCTGAAAGTTCAGAAAATGTTGACAGCCCAAAATATGCCTTAAAATGCATCTTATTCCTGCAATAAACTTGGAAACTTTTGAGGCCCAAAAAAGGGGTTTTACAGGCATGCTAGACCCCCTAAAGTCCAGAAAATGTTGGTGGCCCAAAAAGTGTGTCAGAGAGCTCTGAATTTCCCAAAACCATTTGCAGTCTGAAAAGGGCATTAACCCGCATGCTAGACCCCTGAAATTCCCCAAAATATTTTGGGCACGAAAAATGCATCCTACACCCCTGAAAGTTCAGAAAATATTGGCAGCCCAAAAAAGGCTTTAAATGCCTCTTAGGCCTACAAAAATGTAGAAAACTTTAGAGGCACAAAAAAGGGGTTTACAGGCATCGTAGACCCCCTAAAGTCCAGAAAATGTTGGTGCCCAAAAACGGTGTCAGAGAGCTCTGAATGTCCCAAAAACATTTGCAACCTGAAAAGGGCATTAACCCGCATACTAGACCCCTTAAATTCCCAAAAACATTTTTGGCTAGAAACATCCATCCTACACCCCTGAAAGTTCAGCAATGTTGGCAGCCCAAAATATGCCTTAAAATGCATCTTATTCCTGCAATAAACTTGAAAACTTTTGAGTCCCAAAAAAGGGGTTTTACAGGCATGCTAGACCCCCTAAAGTCCAGAAAATGTTGGTGGCCCAAGAACTGTGTCAGAGAGCTCTGAATTTCGCAAAACCATTTGCAGTTTGAAAAGGGCATTAACCCGCATGCTAGACCCCTGAAATTCCCCAAAATATTTTGGGCACGAAAAATGCATCCTCCACCCCTGAAAGTTCAGAAAATGTTGGCAGCCCAATAAAGGCCTTAAATGCCTCTTAGGCCTACAAAAATGTAGAAAACTTTAGAGGCACAAAAAAGGGGTTTACAGGCATCCTAGACCCCATAAAGTCCAGAAAATTTTGGTGCCCAAAAACGGTGTCAGAGAGCTCTGAATGTCCCAAAAACATTTGCAGCCTGAAAAGGGCATTAACCCGCATCCTAGACCCCTTAAATTCCCAAAAACATTTTTGGCTCCAAAAATGCATCCTACACCCATGAAAGTTCAGAAAATGTTGGCAGCCCAAAATATGTCTTAAAATGATTCTTATTCCTGCAATAAACTTGAAAAATTTTGAGGCCTAAAAAAGGGGTTTTACAGGCATGCTAGACCCCCTAAAGTCCAGAAAATGTTGGTACCCAAAAACAGTGTCAGAGAGCTCTGAATTTCCCAAAACCATTTGCAGTCTGAAAAGGGCATTAACCCGCATGCTAGACCCCTGAAATTCCCCAAAATATTTTGTGCCTGAAAAAGGCATCCTACCACCCGTGAAAGTTCAGAAAATGTTGGCAGCCCAAAAAAGGCCTTACATGCCTCTTAGGCCTAAAAAAATGTCGAAAACTTTAGAGGCAAAAAAAGGGGTTTACAGGCATTGTAGACCCCCTAAAGTCCAGAAAATGTTGGTGCCCAAAAACGGTGTCAGAGAGCTCTGAATGTCCCAAAAACATTTGCAGCCTGAAAAGGGCATTAACCCGCATCCTAGACCCGTTAAATTCCCAAAAACATTTTTGCCCTGAAAAATTCATCCTACATCCCTGCAAGTTCAGAAAATGTTGGCAGCACAAAAACGGCCTTAAAATACATATTAGGCCTGCAAAAATGTAGAAAACTTTATAGGCCCAAGAAAGGGGTTTACAGGCATCGTAGACCCCCTAAAGTCCAGAAAATGTTGGTGCCCAAAAACGGTGTCAGAGAGCTCTGAATGTCCCAAAAACATTTGCAACCTGAAAAGGGCATTAACCCGCACCCTAGACCCCTTAAATTCCCAAAAACATTTTTGCCCTGAAAAATTCATCCTACATCCCTGCAAGTTCAGAAAATGTTGGCAGCACAAAAAAGGCCTTAAAATACATATTAGGCCTGCAAAAATGTAGAAAACTTTATAGGCCCAAGAAAGGGGTTTACAGGCATTGTAGACCCCCTAAAGTCCAGAAAATGTTGGTGCCCAAAAACGGTGTCAGAGAGCACTGAATGTCCCAAAAACATTTGCAACCTGAAAAGGGCATTAACCCGCATCCTAGACCCCTTAAATTCCCAAAAACTTTTTGGGCCGAAAAATGCATCCTACACCCATGAAAGTTCTGAAAATGTTGGCAGCCCAAAAAAGGGCTTAAATGCCTCTTAGGCCTACAAAAATGTAGAAAACTTTAGAGGCCCAAAAAAGGGGTTTACAGGCATCGTAGACCCCCTAAAGTCCAGAAAATGTTGGTGCCCAAAAACAGTGTCAAAGAGCTCTGAATGTCCCAAAAACATTTGCAGCCTGAAAAGGGCATTAACCCGCATCCTAGACCCCTTAAATTCCCAAAACCATTTTTGGCTCGAAAAATGCATCCTACACGCCTGAAAGTTCAGAAAATGTTGGCAGCCCAAAATATGTCTTAAAATGCATCTTATTCCTGCAATAAACTTGAAAACTTTTGAGGCCCAAAAGAGGAGTTTTACAGGCATGCTAGACCCCCTAAAGTCCAGAAAATGTTGGTGGCCCACAAACTGTGTCAGAGAGCTCGGAATTTCCCAAAACATTTGCAGTCTGAAAAGGGCATTAACCCGCATACTAGACCCCTGAAATTCCCCAAAATATTGTGGGCACGAAAAATACATCCTACACCCCTGAAAGTTCAGAAAATGTTGGCAGCCCAATAAAGGCCTTAAATGCCTCTTAGGCCTACAAAAATGTAGAAAAGTTTAGAGGCCCAAAAAAGTGGTTTACAGGCATCGTAGACCCCCTAAAGTCCAGAAAATGTTGGTGCCCAAAAACGGTGTCAGAGAGCTCTGAAAGTCCCAAAAACATTTGCAACCTGAAAAGGGCATTAACCCGCATCCTAGACCCCCTAAATTCCCAAAAACATTTTTGGCTCGAAAAATGCATCCTACACCCCTGAAAGTTCAGAAAATGTTGACAGCCCAAAATATGCCTTAAAATGCATCTTATTCCTGCAATAAACTTGGAAACTTTTGAGGCCCAAAAAAGGGGTTTTACAGGCATGCTAGACCCCCTAAAGTCCAAAAAACGTTGGTGGCCCAAAAAGTGTGTCAGAGAGCTCTGAATTTCCCAAAACCATTTGCAGTCTGAAAAGGGCATTAACCCGCATGCTAGACCCCTGAAATTCCCCAAAATATTTTGGGCACGAAAAATGCATCCTACACCCCTGAAAGTTCAGAAAATATTGGCAGCCCAAAAAAGGCTTTAAATGCCTCTTAGGCCTACAAAAATGTAGAAAACTTTAGAGGCACAAAAAAGGGGTTTACAGGCATCGTAGACCCCCTAAAGTCCAGAAAATTTTGGTGCCCAAAAACGGTGTCAGAGAGCTCTGAATGTCCCAAAAACATTTGCAACCTGAAAAGGGCATTAACCCGCATACTAGACCCCTTAAATTCCCAAATACATTTTTGGGTAGAAACATCCATCCTACACCCCTGAAAGTTCAGAAAATGTTGGCAGCCCAAAATATGCCTTAAAATGCATCTTATTCCTGCAATAAACTTGAAAACTTTTGAGGCCCAAAAAAGGGGTTTTACAGGCATGCTAGACCCCCTAAAGTCCAGAAAATGTTGGTGGCCCAAGAACTGTGTCAGAGAGCTCTGAATTTCGCAAAACCATTTGCAGTTTGAAAAGGGCATTAACCCGCATGCTAGACCCCTGAAATTCCCCAAAATATTTTGGGCACGAAAAATGCATCCTCCACCCCTGAAAGTTCAGAAAATGTTGGCAGCCCAATAAAGGCCTTAAATGCCTCTTAGGCCTACAAAAATGTAGAAAACTTTAGAGGCCCAAAAAAGGGGTTTACAGGCATCGTAGACCCCCTAAAGTCCAGAAAATGTTGGTGCCCAAAAACGGTGTCAGAGAGCTCTGAATGTCCCAAAAACATTTGCAACCTGAAAAGGGCATTAACCCGCATCCTAGACCCCTTAAATTCCCAAAAACATTTTTGGCTCGAAAAATGCATCCTACACCCCTGAAAGTTCAGAAAATGTTGGCAGCCCAATAAAGGCCTTAAATGCCTCTTAGGCCTACAAAAATGTAGAAAACTTTAGAGGCCCAAAAAAGGGGTTTACAGGCATCCTAGACCCCATAAAGTCCAGAAAATTTTGGTGCCCAAAAACGGTGTCAGAGAGCTCTGAATGTCCCAAAAACATTTGCAGCCTGAAAAGGGCATTAACCCGCATCCTAGACCCCTTAAATTCCCAAAAACATTTTTGGCTCGAAAAATGCATCCTACACCCATGAAAGTTCAGAAAATGTTGGCAGCCCAAAATATGTCTTAAAATGATTCTTATTCCTGCAATAAACTTGAAAAATTTTGAGGCCTAAAAAAGGGGTTTTACAGGCATGCTAGACCCCCTAAAGTCCAGAAAATGTTGGTACCCAAAAACAGTGTCCGAGAGCTCTGAATTTCCCAAAACCATTTGCAGTCTGAAAAGGGCATTAACCCGCATGCTAGACCCCTGAAATTCCCCAAAATATTTTGTGCCTGAAAAAGGCATCCTACCACCCGTGAAAGTTCAGAAAATGTTGGCAGCCCAAAAAAGGCCTTACATGCCTCTTAGGCCTAAAAAAATGTCGAAAACTTTAGAGGCAAAAAAAGGGCTTTACAGGCATTGTAGACCCCCTAAAGTCCAGAAAATGTTGGTGCCCAAAAACGGTGTCAGAGAGCTCTGAATGTCCCAAAAACATTTGCAGCCTGAAAAGGGCATTAACCCGCATCCTAGACCCGTTAAATTCCCAAAAACATTTTTGCCCTGAAAAATTCATCCTACATCCCTGCAAGTTCAGAAAATGTTGGCAGCACAAAAAAGGCCTTAAAATACATATTAGGCCTGCAAAAATGTAGAAAACTTTATAGGCCCAAGAAAGGGGTTTACAGGCATCGTAGACCCCCTAAAGTCCAGAAAATGTTGGTGCCCAAAAACGGTGTCAGAGAGCTCTGAATGTCCCAAAAACATTTGCAACCTGAAAAGGGCATTAACCCGCATCCTAGACCCCTTAAATTCCCAAAAACATTTTTGCCCTGAAAAATTCATCCTACATCCCTGCAAGTTCAGAAAATGTTGGCAGCACAAAAAAGGCCTTAAAATACATATTAGGCCTGCAAAAATGTAGAAAACTTTATAGGCCCAAGAAAGGGGTTTACAGGCATCGTAGACCCCCTAAAGTCCAGAAAATGTTGGTGCCCAAAAACGGTGTCAGAGAGCACTGAATGTCCCAAAAACATTTGCAACCTGAAAAGGGCATTAACCCGCATCCTAGACCCCTTAAATTCCCAAAAACATTTTTGGCTCGAAAAATGCATCCTACACCCCTGAAAGTTCAGAAAATGTTGGCAGCCCAATAAAGGCCTTAAATGCCTCTTAGGCCTACAAAAATGTAGAAAACTTTAGAGGCCCAAAAAAGGGGTTTACAGGCATCCTAGACCCCATAAAGTCCAGAAAATTTTGGTGCCCAAAAACGGTGTCAGAGAGCTCTGAATGTCCCAAAAACATTTGCAGCCTGAAAAGGGCATTAACCCGCATCCTAGACCCCTTAAATTCCCAAAAACATTTTTGGCTCGAAAAATGCATCCTACACCCATGAAAGTTCAGAAAATGTTGGCAGCCCAAAATATGTCTTAAAATGATTCTTATTCCTGCAATAAACTTGAAAAATTTTGAGGCCTAAAAAAAAGGGGTTTTACAGGCATGCTAGACCCCCTAAAGTCCAGAAAATGTTGGTACCCAAAAACAGTGTCAGAGAGCTCTGAATTTCCCAAAACCATTTGCAGTCTGAAAAGGGCATTAACCCGCATGCTAGACCCCTGAAATTCCCCAAAATATTTTGTGCCTGAAAAAGGCCTCCTACCACCCGTGAAAGTTCAGAAAATGTTGGCAGCCCAAAAAAGGCCTTACATGCCTCTTAGGCCTAAAAAAATGTCGAAAACTTTAGAGGCAAAAAAAGGGGTTTACAGGCATTGTAGACCCCCTAAAGTCCAGAAAATGTTGGTGCCCAAAAACGGTGTCAGAGAGCTCTGAATGTCCCAAAAACATTTGCAGCCTGAAAAGGGCATTAACCCGCATCCTAGACCCGTTAAATTCCCAAAAACATTTTTGCCCTGAAAAATTCATCCTACATCCCTGCAAGTTCAGAAAATGTTGGCAGCACAAAAAAGGCCTTAAAATACATATTAGGCCTGCAAAAATGTAGAAAACTTTATAGGCCCAAGAAAGGGGTTTACAGGCATCGTAGACCCCCTAAAGTCCAGAAAATGTTGGTGCCCAAAAACGGTGTCAGAGAGCTCTGAATGTCCCAAAAACATTTGCAACCTGAAAAGGGCATTAACCCGCATCCTAGACCCCTTAAATTCCCAAAAACATTTTTGCCCTGAAAAATTCATCCTACATCCCTGCAAGTTCAGAAAATGTTGCAGCACAAAAAAGGCCTTAAAATACATAATAGGCCTGCAAAAATGTAGAAAACTTTATAGGCCCAAGAAAGGGGTTTACAGGCATCGTAGACCCCCTAAAGTCCAGAAAATGTTGGTGCCCAAAAACTGTGTCAGAGAGCACTGAATGTCCCAAAAACATTTGCAACCTGAAAAGGGCATTAACCCGCATCCTAGACCCCTTAAATTCCCAAAAACTTTTTGGGCCGAAAAATGCATCCTACACCCATGAAAGTTCTGAAAATGTTGGCAGCCCAAAAAAGGGCTTAAATGCCTCTTAGGCCTACAAAAATGTAGAAATCTTTAGAGGCCCAAAAAAGGGGTTTACAGGCATCGTAGACCCCCTAAAGTCCAGAAAATGTTGGTGCCCAAAAACAGTGTCAAAGAGCTCTGAATGTCCCAAAAACATATGCAGCCTGAAAAGGGCATTAACCCGCATCCTAGACCCCTTAAATTCCCAAAACCATTTTTGGCTCGAAAAATGCATCCTACACGCCTGAAAGTTCAGAAAATGTTGGCAGCCCAAAATATGTCTTAAAATGCATCTTATTCCTGCAATAAACTTGAAAACTGTTGAGGCCCAAAAGAGGAGTTTTACAGGCATGCTAGACCCCCTAAATTCCAGAAAATGTTGGTGGCCCAAAAACTGTGTCAGAGAGCTCGGAATTTCCCAAAACATTTGCAGTCTGAAAAGGGCATTAACCCGCATACTAGACCCCTGAAATTCCCCAAAATATTGTGAGCACGAAAAATACATCCTACACCCCTGAAAGTTCAGAAAATGTTGGCAGCCCAATAAAGGCCTTAAATGCCTCTTAGGCCTACAAAAATGTAGAAAACTTTAGAGGCCCAAAAAAGGGGTTTACAGGCATCGTAGACCCCCTAAAGTCCAGAAAATGTTGGTGCCCAAAAACGGTGTCAGAGAGCTCTGAATGTCCCAAAAACATTTGCATCCTGAAAAGGGCTTTAACCCGCATCCTAGACCCCTTAAATTCCCAAAAATATTTTTGGCCCGAAAAATGCATCCTACACCCCTGAAAGTTCAGAAAATGTTGGCAGCCCAATAAAGGCCTTAAATGCCTCTTAGGCCTACAAAAATGTAGAAAAGTTTAGAGGCCCAAAAAAGGGGTTTACAGGCATCGTAGACCCCCTAAAGTCCAGAAAATGTTGGTGCCCAAAAACGGTGTCAGAGAGCTCTGAAAGTCCCAAAAACATTTGCAACCTGAAAAGGGCATTAACCCGCATCCTAGACCCCTTAAATTCCCAAAAACATTTTTGGCTCGAAAAATGCATCCTACACCCCTGAAAGTTCAGAAAATGTTGACAGCCCAAAATATGCCTTAAAATGCATCTTATTCCTGCAATAAACTTGGAAACTTTTGAGGCCCAAAAAAGGGGTTTTATAGGCATGCTAGACCCCCTAAAGTCCAGAAAATGTTGGTGGCCCAAAAAGTGTGTCAGAGAGCTCTGAATTTCCCAAAACCATTTGCAGTCTAAAAAGGGCATTAACCCGCATGCTAGACCCCTGAAATTCCCCAAAATATTTTGGGCACGAAAAATGCATCCTACACCCTCGAAAATTCAGAAAATATTGGCAGCCCAAAAAAGGCTTTAAATGCCTCTTAGGCCTACAAAAATGTAGAAAACTTTAGAGGCACAAAAAAGGGGTTTACAGGCATCGTAGACCCCCTAAAGTCCAGAAAATTTTGGTGCCCAAAAACGGTGTCAGAGAGCTCTGAATGTCCCAAAAACATTTGCAAACTGAAAAGGGCATTAACCCGCATACTAGACCCCTTAAATTCCCAAAAACATTTCTGGCTAGAAACATCCATCCTACACCCCTGAAAGTTCAGAAAATGTTGGCAGCCCAAAATATGCCTTAAAATGCATCTTATTCCTGCAATAAACTTGAAAACTTTTGAGGCCCAAAAGAGGAGTTTTACAGGCATGCTAGACCCCCTAAAGTCCAGAAAATGTTGGTGGCCCAAAAACTGTGTCAGAGAGCTCGGAATTTCCCAAAACATTTGCAGTCTGAAAAGGGCATTAACCCGCATACTAGACCCCTGAAATTCCCCAAAATATTGTGGGCACGAAAAATACATCCTACACCCCTGAAAGTTCAGAAAATGTTGGCAGCCCAATAAAGGCCTTAAATGCCTCTTAGGCCTACAAAAATGTAGAAAACTTTAGAGGCCCAAAAAAGGGGTTTACAGGCATCGTAGACCCCCTAAAGTCCAGAAAATGTTGGTGCCCAAAAATGGTGTCAGAGAGCTCTGAATGTCCCAAAAACATTTGCATCCTGAAAAGGGCTTTAACCCGCATCCTAGACCCCTTAAATTCCCAAAAATATTTTTGGCCCGAAAAATGCATCCTACACCCCTGAAAGTTCAGAAAATGTTGGCAGCCCAATAAAGGCCTTAAATGCCTCTTAGGCCTACAAAAATGTAGAAAAGTTTAGAGGCCCAAAAAAGGGGTTTACAGGCATCGTAGACCCCCTAAAGTCCAGAAAATGTTGGTGCCCAAAAACGGTGTCAGAGAGCTCTGAAAGTCCCAAAAACATTTGCAACCTGAAAAGGGCATTAACCCGCATCCTAGACCCCTTAAATTCCCAAAAACATTTTTGGCTCGAAAAATGCATCCTACACCCCTGAAAGTTCAGAAAATGTTGACAGCCCAAAATATGCCTTAAAATGCATCTTATTCCTGCAATAAACTTGGAAACTTTTGAGGCCCAAAAAAGGGATTTTACAGGCATGCTAGACCCCCTAAAGTCCAGAAAATGTTGGTGGCCCAAAAAGTGTGTCAGAGAGCTCTGAATTTCCCAAAACCATTTGCAGTCTGAAAAGGGCATTAACCCGCATGCTAGACCCCTGAAATTCCCCAAAATATTTTGGGCACGAAAAATGCATCCTACACCCCTGAAAGTTCAGAAAATATTGGCAGCCCAAAAAAGGCTTTAAATGCCTCTTAGGCCTACAAAAATGTAGAAAACTTTAGAGGCACAAAAAAGGGGTTTACAGGCATCGTAGACCCCCTAAAGTCCAGAAAATTTTGGTGCCCAAAAACCTGGTCAGAGAGCTCTGAATGTCCCAAAAACATTTGCAACCTGAAAAGGGCATTAACCCGCATACTAGACCCCTTAAATTCCCAAAAACATTTTTGGCTAGAAACATCCATCCTACACCCCTGAAAGTTCAGAAAATGTTGGCAGCCCAAAATATGCCTTAAAATGCATCTTATTCCTGCAATAAACTTGAAAACTTTTGAGGCCCAAAAAAGGGGTTTTACAGGCATGCTAGACCCCCTAAAGTCCAGAAAATGTTGGTGGCCCAAGAACTGTGTCAGAGAGCTCTGAATTTCGCAAAACCATTTGCAGTTTGAAAAGGGCATTAACCCGCATGCTAGACCCCTGAAATTCCCCAAAATATTTTGGGCACGAAAAATGCATCCTCCACCCCTGAAAGTTCAGAAAATGTTGGCAGCCCAATAAAGGCCTTAAATGCCTCTTAGGCCTACAAAAATGTAGAAAACTTTAGAGGCCCAAAAAAGGGGTTTACAGGCATCGTAGACCCCCTAAAGTCCAGAAAATGTTTGTGCCCAAAAACGGTGTCAGAGAGCTCTGAATGTCCCAAAAACATTTGCAACCTGAAAAGGGCATTAACCCGCATCCTAGACCCCTTAAATTCCCAAAAACATTTTTGGCTCGAAAAATGCATCCTACACCCCTGAAAGTTCAGAAAATGTTGGCAGCCCAATAAAGGCCTTAAATGCCTCTTAGGCCTACAAAAATGTAGAAAACTTTAGAGGCCCAAAAAAGGGGTTTACAGGCATCCTAGACCCCATAAAGTCCAGAAAATTTTGGTGCCCAAAAACGGTGTCAGAGAGCTCTGAATGTCCCAAAAACATTTGCAGCCTGAAAAGGGCATTAACCCGCATCCTAGTCCCCTTAAATTCCCAAAAACATTTTTGGCTCGAAAAATGCATCCTACACCCATGAAAGTTCAGAAAATGTTGGCAGCCCAAAATATGTCTTAAAATGATTCTTATTCCTGCAATAAACTTGAAAAATTTTGAGGCCTAAAAAAAAGGCGTTTTACAGGCATGCTAGACCCCCTAAAGTCCAGAAAATGTTGGTACCCAAAAACAGTGTCAGAGAGCTCTGAATTTCCCAAAACCATTTGCAGTCTGAAAAGGGCATTAACCCGCATGCTAGACCCCTGAAATTCCCCAAAATATTTTGTGCCTGAAAAAGGCATCCTACCACCCGTGAAAGTTCAGAAAATGTTGGCAGCCCAAAAAAGGCCTTACATGCCTCTTAGGCCTAAAAAAATGTCGAAAACTTTAGAGGCAAAAAAAGGGGTTTACAGGCATTGTAGACCCCCTAAAGTCCAGAAAATGTTGGTGCCCAAAAACGGTGTCAGAGAGCTCTGAATGTCCCAAAAACATTTGCAGCCTGAAAAGGGCATTAACCCGCATCCTAGACCCGTTAAATTCCCAAAAACATTTTTGCCCTGAAAAATTCATCCTACATCCCTGCAAGTTCAGAAAATGTTGGCAGCACAAAAAAGGCCTTAAAATACATATTAGGCCTGCAAAAATGTAGAAAACTTTATAGGCCCAAGAAAGGGGTTTACAGGCATCGTAGACCCCCTAAAGTCCAGAAAATGTTGGTGCCCAAAAACGGTGTCAGAGAGCTCTGAATGTCCCAAAAACATTTGCAACCTGAAAAGGGCATTAACCCGCATCCTAGACCCCTTAAATTCCCAAAAACATTTTTGCCCTGAAAAATTCATCCTACATCCCTGCAAGTTCAGAAAATGTTGCAGCACAAAAAAGGCCTTAAAATACATATTAGGCCTGCAAAAATGTAGAAAACTTTATAGGCCCAAGAAAGGGGTTTACAGGCATCGTAGACCCCCTAAAGTCCAGAAAATGTTGGTGCCCAAAAACGGTGTCAGAGAGCACTGAATGTCCCAAAAACATTTGCAACCTGAAAAGGGCATTAACCCGCATCCTAGACCCCTTAAATTCCCAAAAACTTTTTGGGCCGAAAAATGCATCCTACACCCATGAAAGTTCTGAAAATGTTGGCAGCCCAAAAAAGGGCTTAAATGCCTCTTAGGCCTACAAAAATGTAGAAAACTTTAGAGGCCCAAAAAAGGGGTTTACAGGCATCGTAGACCCCCTAAAGTCCAGAAAATGTTGGTGCCCAAAAACAGTGTCAAAGAGCTCTGAATGTCCCAAAAACATTTGCAGCCTGAAAAGGGCATTAACCCGCATCCTAGACCCCTTAAATTCCCAAAACCATTTTTGGCTCGAAAAATGCATCCTACACGCCTGAAAGTTCAGAAAATGTTGGCAGCCCAAAATATGTCTTAAAATGCATCTTATTCCTGCAATAAACTTGAAAACTTTTGAGGCCCAAAAGAGGAGTTTTACAGGCATGCTAGACCCCCTAAAGTCCAGAAAATGTTGGTGGCCCAAAAACTGTGTCAGAGAGCTCGGAATTTCCCAAAACATTTGCAGTCTGAAAAGGGCATTAACCCGCATACTAGACCCCTGAAATTCCCCAAAATATTGTGGGCACGAAAAATACATCCTACACCCCTGAAAGTTCAGAAAATGTTGGCAGCCCAATAAAGGCCTTAATTGCCTCTTAGGCCTACAAAAATGTAGAAAACTTTAGAGGCCCAAAAAAGGGGTTTACAGGCATCGTAGACCCCCTAAAGTCCAGAAAATGTTGGTGCCCAAAAACGGTGTCAGAGAGCTCTGAATGTCCCAAAAACATTTGCATCCTGAAAAGGGCATTAACCCGCATCCTAGACCCCTTAAATTCCCAAAAACATTTTTGGCTAGAAAAATCCATCCTACACCCCTGAAAGTTCAGAAAATGTTGGCAGCCCAAAATATGCCTTAAAATGCATCTTATTCCTGCAATAAACTTGAAAACTTTTGAGGCCCAAAAAAGGGGTTTTACGGGCATGCTAGACCCCCTAAAGTCCAGAAAATGTTGGTGGCCCAAAAACTGTGTCAGAGAGCTCTGAATGTCCCAAAAACATTTGCAACCTGAAAAGGGCATTAACCCGCATCCTAGACCCCTTAAATTCCCAAAAACATTTTTGGCTAGAAAAGTCCATCCTACACCCCTGAAAGTTCAGAAAATGTTGGCAGCCCAAAATATGCCTTAAAATGCATCTTATTCCTGCAATAAACTTGAAAACTTTTAAGGCCCAAAAAAGGGGTTTTACGGGCATGCTAGACCCCCTAAAGTCCAGAAAATGTTGGTGGCCCAAAAACTGTGTCAGAGAGCTCTGAATTTCGCAAAACCATTTGCAGTTTGAAAAGGGCATTAACCCGCATGCTAGACCCCTGAAATTCCCCAAAATATTTTGGGCACGAAAAATGCATCCTACACCCCTGAAAGTTCAGAAAATGTTGGCAGCCCAATAAAGGCCTTAAATGCCTCTTAGGCCTACAAAAATGTAGAAAACTTTAGAGGCCCAAAAAAGGGGTTTACAGGCATTGTAGACCCCCTAAAGTCCAGAAAATATTGGTGCCCAAAAACGGTGTCAGAGAGCTCTGAATGTCCCAAAAACATTTGCAACCTGAAAAGGGCATTAACCCGCATCCTAGACCCCTTAAATTCCCAAAAACATTTTTGGCTCGAAAAATGCATCCTACACCCCTGAAAGTTCAGAAAATATTGGCAGCCCAAAAAAGGCTTTAAATGCCTCTCAGGCATACAAAAATGTAGAAAACTTTAGAGGCACAAAAAAGGGGTTTACAGGCATCGTAGACCCCCTAAAGTCCAGAAAACTTTGGTGCCCAAAAACGGTGTCAGAGAGCTCTGAATGTCCCAAAAACATTTGCAGCCTGAAAAGGGCTTTAGCCCGCATACTAGACCCCTGAAATTCCCCAAAATATTGTGGGCACGTAAAATACATCCTACACCCCTGAAAGTTCAGAAAATGTTGGCAGCCCAATAAAGGCCTTAAATGCCTCTTAGGCCTACAAAAATGTAGAAAACTTTAGAGGCACAAAAAAGGGGTTTACAGGCATCGTAGACCCCCTAAAGTCCAAAAAATGTTGGTGCCCAAAAACGGTGTCAGAGAGCTCTGAATGTCCCAAAAACATTTGCAGCCTGAAAAGGGCTTTAACCCGCATCCTAGACCCCTTAAATTCCCAAAAATATTTTTGGTCCGAAAAATGCATCCTACACCACTGAAAGTTCAGAAAATGTTGGCAGCCCAAAATATGCCTTAAAATGCATCTTATTCCTGCAATAAACTTGAAAACTTTTGAGGCCCAAAAAAGGGGTTTTACAGGCATGCTAGACCCTCTATAGTCCGGAAAATGTTGGTGGCCCAAAAACTGTGTCAGAGAGCTCTGAATTTCCCAAAACCATTTGCAGTCTGAAAAGGGCATTAACCCGCATGCTAGACCCCTGAAATTCCCCAAAATAATTTGAGCACGAAAAATGCATCCTACACCCCTGAAAGTTCAGAAAATATTAGTAGCCTAAAAAAGGCTTTAAATGCCTCTTAGGCCTACAAAAATGTAGAAAACTTTAGAGGCACAAAAAAGGGGTTTACAGGCATCGTAGACCCCCTAAAGTCCAGAAAATTTTGGTGCCCAAAAACGGTGTCAGAGAGCTCTGAATGTACCAAAAACATTTGCAGCCTGAAAAGGGCTTTAACCCGCACCCTAGACCCCTTAAATTCCCAAAATATGCCTTAAAATGCATGTTATTCCTGCAATAAACTTGAAAACTTTTGAGGCCCAAAAGAGGGGTATTACAGGCATGCTAGACCCCCTAAAGTCCAGAAAATGTTGGTGGCCCAAAAACTGTGTCAGAGAGCTCGGAATTTCCCAAAACCATTTGCAGTCTGAAAAGGGCATTAACCCGCATGCTAGACCCCTGAAATTCCCAAAAACATTTTTGGCCCGAAAAATGCATCCTACACCCCTGAAAGTACAAAAAATGTTGTTAGCCCAAAAAAAGGCCTTAAAATGCATCTTATTCCTGCAATAAACTTGAAAACTTTGGAGGCCCAAAAAAGGGGTTTACAGGCATCCTAGACTCCCTAAAGTCCAGAAAATGTTGGTGGCCCAAAAACTGTGTGAGAGAGCTCTGAATTTCCCAAAACCATTTGCCGTCTGAAAAGGGCATTAACCCGCATGCTAGACCCCTGAAATTTCCCAAAATATTTTGTGCACGAAAAATGCATCCTACCACCCGTGAAAGTTCAGAAAATGTTGGCAGCCCAAAAAAGGCCTTAAATGCCTCTTAGGCCTACAAAAATGTAGAAAACTTTAGAGGCACAGAAAAGGGGTTTACAGGCATCATAGACCCCCTAAAGTCCAGAAAATGTTGGTGCCCAAAAACGGTGTCAGAGAGCTCTGAATGTCCCAAAAACATTTGCAACCTGAAAAGGGCATTAACCCGCATCCTAGACCCCTTAAATTCCCAAAAACATTTTTGGCTCGAAAAATGCATCCTACGCCCCTGAAAGTTCAGAAAATGTTGGCAGCCCAAATTATGCCTTAAAATGCATCTTATTCCTGCAATAAACTTGAAAACTTTTGAGGCCCAAAAAAGGGGTTTTACAGGCATCCTAGACTCCCTAAAGTCCAGAAAATGTTGGTGGCCCAAAAACTGTGTCAGAGAGCTCTGAATTTCCCAAAACCATTTGCCGTCTGAAAAGGGCATTAACCCGCATGCTAGACCCCTGAAATTTCCCAAAATATTTTGTGCACGAAAAATGCATCCTACCAACCGTGAAAGTTCAGAAAATGTTGGCAGCCCAAAAAAGGCCTTAAATGCCTCTTAGGCCTACAAAAATGTAGAAAACTTTAGAGGCACAGAAAAGGGGTTTACCGGCATCATAGACCCCCTAAAGTCCAGAAAATGTTGGTGCCCAAAAACGGTGCCAGAGAGCTCTGAATGTCCCAAAAACATTTGCAGCCTGAAAAGGGCTTTAACCTGCATCCTAGACCCCTTAAATTCCCAAAAATATTTTTGACCCGAAAAATGCATCCTACACCCCTGAAAGTTCCCAAAATGTTGGCAGCCCAATAAAGTCCTTAAATGCCTCTTAGGCCTACAAAAATGTAGAAAACTTTAGAGGCCCAAAAAAGGGGTTTACAGGCATCGTAGACCCCCAAAAGTCCAGAAAATGTTGGTGCCCAAAAACGGTGTCAGAGAGCTCTGAATGTCCCAAAAACATTTGCAGCTTGAAAAGGGCTTTAACCCGCATCCTAGACCCCTTAAATTCCCAAAAATATTTTTGGCCCGAAAAATGCATCCTACACCCCTGAAAGTTCAGAAAATGTTGGCAGCCCAATAAAGGCCTTAAATGCCTCTTAGGCCTACAAAAATGTAGAAAACTTTAGAGGCCCAAAAAAGGGGTTTACGGGCATCGTAGACCCCCTAAAGTCCAGAAAATGTTGGTGCCCAAAAACGGTGTCAGAGAGCTCTGAATGTCCCAAAAACATTTGCAACCTGAAAAGGGCATTAACCCACATCCTAGACCCCTTAAATTCCCAAAAACATTTTTGGCTCGAAAAATGCATCCTATACCCTTGAAAGTTCAGAAAATGTTGGCAGCCCAAAATATGCCTTAAAATGCATCTTATTCCTGCAATAAACTTGAAAACTTTTGAGGCCCAAAAAAGGGGTTTTACAGGCATGCTACACCCTCTATAGTCCGGAAAATGTTGGTGGCCCAAAAACTGTGTCAGAGAGCTCTGAATTTCCCAAAACCATTTGCAGTCTGAAAAGGGCATTAACCCGCATGCTAGACCCCTGAAATTCCCCAAAATAATTTGAGCACGAAAAATGCATCCTACACCCCTGAAAGTTCAGAAAATATTAGTAGCCTAAAAAAGGCTTTAAATGCCTCTTAGGCCTACAAAAATGTAGAAAACTTTAGAGGCACAAAAAAGGGGTTTACAGGCATCGTAGACCCCCTAAAGTCCAGAAAATTTTGGTGCCCAAAAACGGTGTCAGAGAGCTCTGAATGTACCAAAAACATTTGCAGCCTGAAAAGGGCTTTAACCCGCACCCTAGACCCCTTAAATTCCCAAAATATGCCTTAAAATGCATCTTATTCCTGCAATAAACTTGAAAACTTTTGAGGCCCAAAAAAGGGGTTTTACGGGCATGCTAGACCCCCTAAAGTCCAGAAAATGTTGGTGGCCCAAAAACTGTGTCAGAGAGCTCTGAATGTCCCAAAAACATTTGCAACCTGAAAAGGGCATTAACCCGCATCCTAGACCCCTTAAATTCCCAAAAACATTTTTGGCTAGAAAAGTCCATCCTACACCCCTGAAAGTTCAGAAAATGTTGGCAGCCCAAAATATGCCTTAAAATGCATCTTATTCCTGCAATAAACTTGAAAACTTTTAAGGCCCAAAAAAGGGGTTTTACGGGCATGCTAGACCCCCTAAAGTCCAGAAAATGTTGGTGGCCCAAAAACTGTGTCAGAGAGCTCTGAATTTCGCAAAACCATTTGCAGTTTGAAAAGGGCATTAACCCGCATGCTAGACCCCTGAAATTCCCCAAAATATTTTGGGCACGAAAAATGCATCCTACACCCCTGAAAGTTCAGAAAATGTTGGCAGCCCAATAAAGGCCTTAAATGCCTCTTAGGCCTACAAAAAATGTAGAAAACTTTAGAGGCCCAAAAAAGGGGTTTACAGGCATTGTAGACCCCCTAAAGTCCAGAAAATATTGGTGCCCAAAAACGGTGTCAGAGAGCTCTGAATGTCCCAAAAACATTTGCAACCTGAAAAGGGCATTAACCCGCATCCTAGACCCCTTAAATTCCCAAAAACATTTTTGGCTCGAAAAATGCATCCTACACCCCTGAAAGTTCAGAAAATATTGGCAGCCCAAAAAAGGCTTTAAATGCCTCTCAGGCATACAAAAATGTAGAAAACTTTAGAGGCACAAAAAAGGGGTTTACAGGCATCGTAGACCCCCTAAAGTCCAGAAAACTTTGGTGCCCAAAAACGGTGTCAGAGAGCTCTGAATGTCCCAAAAACATTTGCAGCCTGAAAAGGGCTTTAGCCCGCATACTAGACCCCTGAAATTCCCCAAAATATTGTGGGCACGTAAAATACATCCTACACCCCTGAAAGTTCAGAAAATGTTGGCAGCCCAATAAAGGCCTTAAATGCCTCTTAGGCCTACAAAAATGTAGAAAACTTTAGAGGCACAAAAAAGGGGTTTACAGGCATCGTAGACCCCCTAAAGTCCAAAAAATGTTGGTGCCCAAAAACGGTGTCAGAGAGCTCTGAATGTCCCAAAAACATTTGCAGCCTGAAAAGGGCTTTAACCCGCATCCTAGACCCCTTAAATTCCCAAAAATATTTTTGGTCCGAAAAATGCATCCTACACCACTGAAAGTTCAGAAAATGTTGGCAGCCCAATAAAGGCCTTAAATGCCTCTTAGGCCTACAAAAATGTAGAAAACTTTAGAGGCCCAAAAAAGGGGTTTACGGGCATCGTAGACCCCCTAAAGTCCAGAAAATGTTGGTGCCCAAAAACGGTGTCAGAGAGCTCTGAATGTCCCAAAAACATTTGCAACCTGAAAAGGGCATTAACCCACATCCTAGACCCCTTAAATTCCCAAAAACATTTTTGGCTCGAAAAATGCATCCTATACCCTTGAAAGTTCAGAAAATGTTGGCAGCCCAAAATATGCCTTAAAATGCATCTTATTCCTGCAATAAACTTGAAAACTTTTGAGGCCCAAAAAAGGGGTTTTACAGGCATGCTAGACCCTCTATAGTCCGGAAAATGTTGGTGGCCCAAAAACTGTGTCAGAGAGCTCTGAATTTCCCAAAACCATTTGCAGTCTGAAAAGGGCATTAACCCGCATGCTAGACCCCTGAAATTCCCCAAAATAATTTGAGCACGAAAAATGCATCCTACACCCCTGAAAGTTCAGAAAATATTAGTAGCCTAAAAAAGGCTTTAAATGCCTCTTAGGCCTACAAAAATGTAGAAAACTTTAGAGGCACAAAAAAGGGGTTTACAGGCATCGTAGACCCCCTAAAGTCCAGAAAATTTTGGTGCCCAAAAACGGTGTCAGAGAGCTCTGAATGTACCAAAAACATTTGCAGCCTGAAAAGGGCTTTAACCCGCACCCTAGACCCCTTAAATTCCCAAAATATGCCTTAAAATGCATGTTATTCCTGCAATAAACTTGAAAACTTTTGAGGCCCAAAAGAGGGGTATTACAGGCATGCTAGACCCCCTAAAGTCCAGAAAATGTTGGTGGCCCAAAAACTGTGTCAGAGAGCTCGGAATTTCCCAAAACCATTTGCAGTCTGAAAAGGGCATTAACCCGCATGCTAGACCCCTGAAATTCCCAAAAACATTTTTGGCCCGAAAAATGCATCCTACACCCCTGAAAGTACAAAAAATGTTGTTAGCCCAAAAAAAGGCCTTAAAATGCATCTTATTCCTGCAATAAACTTGAAAACTTTGGAGGCCCAAAAAAGGGGTTTACAGGCATCCTAGACTCCCTAAAGTCCAGAAAATGTTGGTGGCCCAAAAACTGTGTGAGAGAGCTCTGAATTTCCCAAAACCATTTGCCGTCTGAAAAGGGCATTAACCCGCATGCTAGACCCCTGAAATTTCCCAAAATATTTTGTGCACGAAAAATGCATCCTACCAACCGTGAAAGTTCAGAAAATGTTGGCAGCCCAAAAAAGGCCTTAAATGCCTCTTAGGCCTACAAAAATGTAGAAAACTTTAGAGGCACAGAAAAGGGGTTTACCGGCATCATAGACCCCCTAAAGTCCAGAAAATGTTGGTGCCCAAAAACGGTGCCAGAGAGCTCTGAATGTCCCAAAAACATTTGCAGCCTGAAAAGGGCTTTAACCTGCATCCTAGACCCCTTAAATTCCCAAAAATATTTTTGACCCGAAAAATGCATCCTACACCCCTGAAAGTTCCCAAAATGTTGGCAGCCCAATAAAGTCCTTAAATGCCTCTTAGGCCTACAAAAATGTAGAAAACTTTAGAGGCCCAAAAAAGGGGTTTACAGGCATCGTAGACCCCCAAAAGTCCAGAAAATGTTGGTGCCCAAAAACGGTGTCAGAGAGCTCTGAATGTCCCAAAAACATTTGCAGCTTGAAAAGGGCTTTAACCCGCATCCTAGACCCCTTAAATTCCCAAAAATATTTTTGGCCCGAAAAATGCATCCTACACCCCTGAAAGTTCAGAAAATGTTGGCAGCCCAATAAAGGCCTTAAATGCCTCTTAGGCCTACAAAAATGTAGAAAACTTTAGAGGCCCAAAAAAGGGGTTTACGGGCATCGTAGACCCCCTAAAGTCCAGAAAATGTTGGTGCCCAAAAACGGTGTCAGAGAGCTCTGAATGTCCCAAAAACATTTGCAACCTGAAAAGGGCATTAACCCACATCCTAGACCCCTTAAATTCCCAAAAACATTTTTGGCTCGAAAAATGCATCCTATACCCTTGAAAGTTCAGAAAATGTTGGCAGCCCAAAATATGCCTTAAAATGCATCTTATTCCTGCAATAAACTTGAAAACTTTTGAGGCCCAAAAAAGGGGTTTTACAGGCATGCTAGACCCTCTATAGTCCGGAAAATGTTGGTGGCCCAAAAACTGTGTCAGAGAGCTCTGAATTTCCCAAAACCATTTGCAGTCTGAAAAGGGCATTAACCCGCATGCTAGACCCCTGAAATTCCCCAAAATAATTTGAGCACGAAAAATGCATCCTACACCCCTGAAAGTTCAGAAAATATTAGTAGCCTAAAAAAGGCTTTAAATGCCTCTTAGGCCTACAAAAATGTAGAAAACTTTAGAGGCACAAAAAAGGGGTTTACAGGCATCGTAGACCCCCTAAAGTCCAGAAAATTTTGGTGCCCAAAAACGGTGTCAGAGAGCTCTGAATGTACCAAAAACATTTGCAGCCTGAAAAGGGCTTTAACCCGCACCCTAGACCCCTTAAATTCCCAAAATATGCCTTAAAATGCATCTTATTCCTGCAATAAACTTGAAAACTTTTGAGGCCCAAAAAAGGGGTTTTACGGGCATGCTAGACCCCCTAAAGTCCAGAAAATGTTGGTGGCCCAAAAACTGTGTCAGAGAGCTCTGAATGTCCCAAAAACATTTGCAACCTGAAAAGGGCATTAACCCGCATCCTAGACCCCTTAAATTCCCAAAAACATTTTTGGCTAGAAAAGTCCATCCTACACCCCTGAAAGTTCAGAAAATGTTGGCAGCCCAAAATATGCCTTAAAATGCATCTTATTCCTGCAATAAACTTGAAAACTTTTAAGGCCCAAAAAAGGGGTTTTACGGGCATGCTAGACCCCCTAAAGTCCAGAAAATGTTGGTGGCCCAAAAACTGTGTCAGAGAGCTCTGAATTTCGCAAAACCATTTGCAGTTTGAAAAGGGCATTAACCCGCATGCTAGACCCCTGAAATTCCCCAAAATATTTTGGGCACGAAAAATGCATCCTACACCCCTGAAAGTTCAGAAAATGTTGGCAGCCCAATAAAGGCCTTAAATGCCTCTTAGGCCTACAAAAATGTAGAAAACTTTAGAGGCCCAAAAAAGGGGTTTACAGGCATTGTAGACCCCCTAAAGTCCAGAAAATATTGGTGCCCAAAAACGGTGTCAGAGAGCTCTGAATGTCCCAAAAACATTTGCAACCTGAAAAGGGCATTAACCCGCATCCTAGACCCCTTAAATTCCCAAAAACATTTTTGGCTCGAAAAATGCATCCTACACCCCTGAAAGTTCAGAAAATATTGGCAGCCCAAAAAAGGCTTTAAATGCCTCTCAGGCATACAAAAATGTAGAAAACTTTAGAGGCACAAAAAAGGGGTTTACAGGCATCGTAGACCCCCTAAAGTCCAGAAAACTTTGGTGCCCAAAAACGGTGTCAGAGAGCTCTGAATGTCCCAAAAACATTTGCAGCCTGAAAAGGGCTTTAGCCCGCATACTAGACCCCTGAAATTCCCCAAAATATTGTGGGCACGTAAAATACATCCTACACCCCTGAAAGTTCAGAAAATGTTGGCAGCCCAATAAAGGCCTTAAATGCCTCTTAGGCCTACAAAAATGTAGAAAACTTTAGAGGCACAAAAAAGGGGTTTACAGGCATCGTAGACCCCCTAAAGTCCAAAAAATGTTGGTGCCCAAAAACGGTGTCAGAGAGCTCTGAATGTCCCAAAAACATTTGCAGCCTGAAAAGGGCTTTAACCCGCATCCTAGACCCCTTAAATTCCCAAAAATATTTTTGGTCCGAAAAATGCATCCTACACCACTGAAAGTTCAGAAAATGTTGGCAGCCCAATAAAGGCCTTAAATGCCTCTTAGGCCTACAAAAATGTAGAAAACTTTAGAGGCCCAAAAAAGGGGTTTACGGGCATCGTAGACCCCCTAAAGTCCAGAAAATGTTGGTGCCCAAAAACGGTGTCAGAGAGCTCTGAATGTCCCAAAAACATTTGCAACCTGAAAAGGGCATTAACCCACATCCTAGACCCCTTAAATTCCCAAAAACATTTTTGGCTCGAAAAATGCATCCTATACCCTTGAAAGTTCAGAAAATGTTGGCAGCCCAAAATATGCCTTAAAATGCATCTTATTCCTGCAATAAACTTGAAAACTTTTGAGGCCCAAAAAAGGGGTTTTACAGGCATGCTAGACCCTCTATAGTCCGGAAAATGTTGGTGGCCCAAAAACTGTGTCAGAGAGCTCTGAATTTCCCAAAACCATTTGCAGTCTGAAAAGGGCATTAACCCGCATGCTAGACCCCTGAAATTCCCCAAAATAATTTGAGCACGAAAAATGCATCCTACACCCCTGAAAGTTCAGAAAATATTAGTAGCCTAAAAAAGGCTTTAAATGCCTCTTAGGCCTACAAAAATGTAGAAAACTTTAGAGGCACAAAAAAGGGGTTTACAGGCATCGTAGACCCCCTAAAGTCCAGAAAATTTTGGTGCCCAAAAACGGTGTCAGAGAGCTCTGAATGTACCAAAAACATTTGCAGCCTGAAAAGGGCTTTAACCCGCACCCTAGACCCCTTAAATTCCCAAAATATGCCTTAAAATGCATGTTATTCCTGCAATAAACTTGAAAACTTTTGAGGCCCAAAAGAGGGGTATTACAGGCATGCTAGACCCCCTAAAGTCCAGAAAATGTTGGTGGCCCAAAAACTGTGTCAGAGAGCTCGGAATTTCCCAAAACCATTTGCAGTCTGAAAAGGGCATTAACCCGCATGCTAGACCCCTGAAATTCCCAAAAACATTTTTGGCCCGAAAAATGCATCCTACACCCCTGAAAGTACAAAAAATGTTGTTAGCCCAAAAAAAGGCCTTAAAATGCATCTTATTCCTGCAATAAACTTGAAAACTTTGGAGGCCCAAAAAAGGGGTTTACAGGCATCCTAGACTCCCTAAAGTCCAGAAAATGTTGGTGGCCCAAAAACTGTGTGAGAGAGCTCTGAATTTCCCAAAACCATTTGCCGTCTGAAAAGGGCATTAACCCGCATGCTAGACCCCTGAAATTTCCCAAAATATTTTGTGCACGAAAAATGCATCCTACCACCCGTGAAAGTTCAGAAAATGTTGGCAGCCCAAAAAAGGCCTTAAATGCCTCTTAGGCCTACAAAAATGTAGAAAACTTTAGAGGCACAGAAAAGGGGTTTACAGGCATCATAGACCCCCTAAAGTCCAGAAAATGTTGGTGCCCAAAAACGGTGTCAGAGAGCTCTGAATGTCCCAAAAACATTTGCAACCTGAAAAGGGCATTAACCCGCATCCTAGACCCCTTAAATTCCCAAAAACATTTTTGGCTCGAAAAATGCATCCTACGCCCCTGAAAGTTCAGAAAATGTTGGCAGCCCAAATTATGCCTTAAAATGCATCTTATTCCTGCAATAAACTTGAAAACTTTTGAGGCCCAAAAAAGGGGTTTTACAGGCATCCTAGACTCCCTAAAGTCCAGAAAATGTTGGTGGCCCAAAAACTGTGTCAGAGAGCTCTGAATTTCCCAAAACCATTTGCCGTCTGAAAAGGGCATTAACCCGCATGCTAGACCCCTGAAATTTCCCAAAATATTTTGTGCACGAAAAATGCATCCTACCAACCGTGAAAGTTCAGAAAATGTTGGCAGCCCAAAAAAGGCCTTAAATGCCTCTTAGGCCTACAAAAATGTAGAAAACTTTAGAGGCACAGAAAAGGGGTTTACCGGCATCATAGACCCCCTAAAGTCCAGAAAATGTTGGTGCCCAAAAACGGTGCCAGAGAGCTCTGAATGTCCCAAAAACATTTGCAGCCTGAAAAGGGCTTTAACCTGCATCCTAGACCCCTTAAATTCCCAAAAATATTTTTGACCCGAAAAATGCATCCTACACCCCTGAAAGTTCCCAAAATGTTGGCAGCCCAATAAAGTCCTTAAATGCCTCTTAGGCCTACAAAAATGTAGAAAACTTTAGAGGCCCAAAAAAGGGGTTTACAGGCATCGTAGACCCCCAAAAGTCCAGAAAATGTTGGTGCCCAAAAACGGTGTCAGAGAGCTCTGAATGTCCCAAAAACATTTGCAGCTTGAAAAGGGCTTTAACCCGCATCCTAGACCCCTTAAATTCCCAAAAATATTTTTGGCCCGAAAAATGCATCCTACACCCCTGAAAGTTCAGAAAATGTTGGCAGCCCAATAAAGGCCTTAAATGCCTCTTAGGCCTACAAAAATGTAGAAAACCTTAGAGGCCCAAAAAAGGGGTTTACAGGCATCGTAGACCCCCTAAAGTCCAGAAAATGTTGGTGCCCAAAAACGGTGTCAGAGAGCTCTGAATGTCCCAAAAACATTTGCATACTGAAAGGGGCTTTAACCCGCATCCTAGACCCCTTAAATTCCCAAAAATATTTTTGGCCTGAAAAATGCATCCTACACCCCTGAAAGTTCAGAAAATGTTGGCACCCCAAAATATGCCTTAAAATGCATCTTAATCCTGCAATAAACTTGAAAACATTTGAGGCCCAAAAAAGGGGTTTTACAGGCATGCTAGACCCCCTAAAGTCCAGAAAATGTTGGTGGCCCAAAAACTGTGTCAGAGAGCTCTAATATTCCCAAAACCATTTGCAGTCTGAAAAGGGCATTAACCCGCATGCTAGACCCCTGAAATTCCCCAAAATATTTTGGGCACGAAAAATGCATCCCACACCCCTGAAAGTTCAGAAAATATTGGCAGCCCAAAAAAGGCTTTAAATGCCTCTTAGGCCTACAAAAATGTAGAAAACTTTAGAGGCACAAAAAAGGGGTTTACAGGCATCGTAGACCCCCTAAAGTCCAGAAAATTTTGGTGCCCAAAAACGGTGTCAGAGAGCTCTGAATGTCCCAAAAACATTTGCAGCCTGAAAAGGGCTTTAACCCGCATCCTAGACCCCTTAAATTCCCAAAAATAATTTTGGCCCGAAAAATGCATCCTACACCCCTGAAAGTTCAGAACATGTTGGCAGCCCAATAAAGGCCTTAAATGCCTCTTAGGCCTACAAAAATGTAGAAAACTTTAGAGGCCCAAAAAAGGGGTTTACAGGCATCGTAGACCCCCTAAAGTCGAGAAAATGTTGGTGCCCAAAAACGGTGTCAGAGAGCTCTGAATGTCCCAAAAACATTTGCAACCTGAAAAGGGCATTAACCCGCATCCTAGACCCCTTAAATTCCCAAAAACATTTTTGGCTCGAAAAATGCATCCTAAACCCCTGAAAGGTCAGAAAATGTTGGCAACCCAAAATATGCCTTAAAATGCATCTTATTCCTGCAATAAACTTGAAAACTTTTGAGGCCCAAAAAAGGGGTTTTACAGGCATGCTAGACCACCTAAAGTCCAGAAAATGTTGGTGGCCCAAAAACTGTGTCAGAGAGCTCTGAATTTCCCAAAACCATTTGCAGTCTGAAAAGGGCGTTAACCCGCATGCTAGACCCCTGAAATTCCCCAAAATATTTTGGACACGAAAAATGCATCCTACACCCCTGAAAGTTCAGAAAATATTGGCAGCCCAAAAAAGGCTTTAAATGCCTCTTAGGCCTACAAAAATGTAGAAAACTTTAGAGGCCCAAAAAAGGGGTTTGCAGGCATTGTAGACCCCCTAAAGTCCAGAAAATGTTGGTGCCCAAAAACGGTGTCAGAGAGCTCTGAATGTCCCAAAAACATTTGCAACCTGAAAAGGGCATTAACCTGCATCCTAGACCCCTTAAATTCCCAAAAACATTTTTGGCTCGAAAAATGCATCCTACACCCCTGAAAGTTCAGAAAATATTGGCAGCCCAAAAAAGGCTTTAAATGCCTCTCAGGCCTACAAAAATGTAGAAAACTTTAGAGGCACAAAAAAGGGGTTTACAGGCATCGTAGACCCCCTAAAGTCCAGAAAACTTTGGTGCCCAAAAACGGTGTCAGAGAGCTCTGAATGTCCCAAAAACATTTGCAGCCTGAAAAGGGCTTTAGCCCGCATACTAGACCCCTGAAATTCCCCAAAATATTGTGGGCACGTAAAATACATCCTACACCCCTGAAAGTTCAGAAAATGTTGGCAGCCCAATAAAGGCCTTAAATGCCTCTTAGGCCTACAAAAATGTAGAAAACTTTAGAGGCCCAAAAAAGGGGTTTACAGGCATCGTAGACCCCCTAAAGTCCAGAAAATGTTGGTGCCCAAAAACGGTGTCAGAGAGCTCTGAATGTCCCAAAAACATTTGCATACTGAAAGGGGCTTTAACCCGCATCCTAGACCCCTTAAATTCCCAAAAATATTTTTGGCCTGAAAAATGCATCCTACACCCCTGAAAGTTCAGAAAATGTTGGAAGCCCAATAAAGGCCTTAAATGCCTCTTAGGCCTACAAAAATGTAGAAAACTTTAGAGGCACAGAAAAAGGGTTTACAGGCATCATAGACCCACTAAAGTCCAGAAAATGTTGGTGCCCAAAAACGGTGTCAGAGAGCTCTGAATGTCCCAAAAACATTTGCATCCTGAAAAGGGCATTAAGCCGCATCCTAGACCCCTGAAATTCCCAAAAACATTTTTGGCCCGAAAAATGCATCCTACACCCCTGAAAGTACAAAAAATGATGGCAGCCCAAAAAAAAGGCCTTAAAATGCATCTTATTCCTGCAATAAACTTGAAAACTTTGGAGGCCCAAAAAAGGGGTTTACAGGCATCCTAGACTCCCTAAAATCCAGAAAATGTTGGTGGCCCAAAAACTGTGTCAGAGAGCTCTGAATTTCCCAAAACCATTTGCAGTCTGAAAAGGGCATTAACCTGCATGCTAGACCCCTGGCATTCCCCAAAATATTTTGGGCACGAAAAATGCATCCTACACCCCTGAAAGTTCAGAAAATGTTGGCAGCCCAATAAAGGCCTTAAATGCCTCTTAGGCCTACAAAAATGTAGAAAACTTTAGAGGCCCAAAAAAGGGGTTTACAGGCATCGTAGACCCCCTAAAGTGTAGAAAATGTTGGTGCCCAAAAACGGTGTCAGAGAGCTCTGAAAGTCCCAAAAACATTTGCAACCTGAAAAGGGCATTAACCCGCATCCTAGACCCCTTAAATTCCCAAAAACATTTTTGGCTCGAAAAATGCATCCTACACCCCTGAAAGTTCAGAAAATGTTGACAGCCCAAAATATGCCTTAAAATGCATCTTATTCCTGCAATAAACTTGGAAACTTTTGAGGCCCAAAAAAGGGGTTTTACAGGCATGCTAGACCCCCTAAAGTCCAGAAAATGTTGGTGGCCCAAAAAGTGTGTCAGAGAGCTCTGAATTTCCCAAAACCATTTGCAGTCTGAAAAGGGCATTAACCCGCATGCTAGACCCCTGAAATTCCCCAAAATATTTTGGGCACGAAAAATGCATCCTACACCCCTGAAAGTTCAGAAAATATTGGCAGCCCAAAAAAGGCTTTAAATGCCTCTTAGGCCTACAAAAATGTAGAAAACTTTAGAGGCACAAAAAAGGGGTTTACAGGCATCGTAGACCCCCTAAAGTCCAGAAAATTTTGGTGCCCAAAAACGGTGTCAGAGAGCTCTGAATGTCCCAAAAACATTTGCAACCTGAAAAGGGCATTAACCCGCATACTAGACCCCTTAAATTCCCAAAAACATTTTTGGCTAGAAACATCCATCCTACACCCCTGAAAGTTCAGAAAATGTTGGCAGCCCAAAATATGCCTTAAAATGCATCTTATTCCTGCAATAAACTTGAAAACTTTTGAGGCCCAAAAAAGGGGTTTTACAGGCATGCTAGACCCCCTAAAGTCCAGAAAATGTTGGTGGCCCAAGAACTGTGTCAGAGAGCTCTGAATTTCGCAAAACCATTTGGAGTTTGAAAAGGGCATTAACCCGCATGCTAGACCCCTGAAATTCCCCAAAATATTTTGGGCACGAAAAATGCATCCTCCACCCCTGAAAGTTCAGAAAATGTTGGCAGCCCAATAAAGGCCTTAAATGCCTCTTAGGCCTACAAAAATGTAGAAAACTTTAGAGGCCCAAAAAAGGGGTTTACAGGCATCGTAGACCCCCTAAAGTCCAGAAAATTTTGGTGCCCAAAAACGGTGTCAGAGAGCTCTGAATGTCCCAAAAACATTTGCAGCCTGAAAAGGGCTTTAACCCGCATCCTAGACCCCTTAAATTCCCAAAAATAATTTTGGCCCGAAAAATGCATCCTACACCCCTGAAAGTTCAGAACATGTTGGCAGCCCAATAAAGGCCTTAAATGCCTCTTAGGCCTACAAAAATGTAGAAAACTTTAGAGGCCCAAAAAAGGGGTTTACAGGCATCGTAGACCCCCTAAAGTCGAGAAAATGTTGGTGCCCAAAAACGGTGTCAGAGAGCTCTGAATGTCCCAAAAACATTTGCAACCTGAAAAGGGCATTAACCCGCATCCTAGACCCCTTAAATTCCCAAAAACATTTTTGGCTCGAAAAATGCATCCTAAACCCCTGAAAGGTCAGAAAATGTTGGCAGCCCAAAATATGCCTTAAAATGCATCTTATTCCTGCAATAAACTTGAAAACTTTTGAGGCCCAAAAAAGGGGTTTTACAGGCATGCTAGACCACCTAAAGTCCAGAAAATGTTTGTGGCCCAAAAACTGTGTCAGAGAGCTCTGAATTTCCCAAAACCATTTGCAGTCTGAAAAGTGCGTTAACCCGCATGCTAGACCCCTGAAATTCCCCAAAATATTTTGGACACGAAAAATGCATCCTACACCCCTGAAAGTTCAGAAAATATTGGCAGCCCAAAAAAGGCTTTAAATGCCTCTTAGGCCTACAAAAATGTAGAAAACTTTAGAGGCCCAAAAAAGGGGTTTGCAGGCATTGTAGACCCCCTAAAGTCCAGAAAATGTTGGTGCCCAAAAACGGTGTCAGAGAGCTCTGAATGTCCCAAAAACATTTGCAACCTGAAAAGGGCATTAACCTGCATCCTAGACCCCTTAAATTCCCAAAAACATTTTTGGCTCGAAAAATGCATCCTACACCCCTGAAAGTTCAGAAAATATTGGCAGCCCAAAAAAGGCTTTAAATGCCTCTCAGGCCTACAAAAATGTAGAAAACTTTAGAGGCACAAAAAAAGGGTTTACAGGCATCGTAGACCCCTTAAAGTCCAGAAAACTTTGGTGCCCAAAAACGGTGTCAGAGAGCTCTGAATGTCCCAAAAACATTTGCAGCCTGAAAAGGGCTTTAGCCCGCATACTAGACCCCTGAAATTCCCCAAAATATTGTGGGCACGTAAAATACATCCTACACCCCTGAAAGTTCAGAAAATGTTGGCAGCCCAATAAAGGCCTTAAATGCCTCTTAGGCCTACAAAAATGTAGAAAACTTTAGAGGCCCAAAAAAGGGGTTTACAGGCATCGTAGACCCCCTAAAGTCCAGAAAATGTTGGTGCCCAAAAACGGTGTCAGAGAGCTCTGAATGTCCCAAAAACATTTGCATACTGAAAGGGGCTTTAACCCGCATCCTAGACCCCTTAAATTCCCAAAAATATTTTTGGCCTGAAAAATGCATCCTACACCCCTGAAAGTTCAGAAAATGTTGGCAGCCCAATAAAGGCCTTAAATGCCTCTTAGGCCTACAAAAATGTAGAAAACTTTATAGGCACAGAAAAAGGGTTTACAGGCATCATAGACCCACTAAAGTCCAGAAAATGTTGGTGCCCAAAAACGGTGTCAGAGAGCTCTGAATGTCCCAAAAACATTTGCATCCTGAAAAGGGCATTAACCCGCATCCTAGACCCCTGAAATTCCCAAAAACATTTTTGGCCCGAAAAATGCATCCTACACCCCTGAAAGTACAAAAAATTATGGCAGCCCAAAAAAAAGGCCTTAAAATGCATCTTATTCCTGCAATAAACTTGAAAACTTTGGAGGCCCAAAAAAGGGGTTTACAGGCATCCTAGACTCCCTAAAATCCAGAAAATGTTGGTGGCCCAAAAACTGTGTCAGAGAGCTCTGAATTTCCCAAAACCATTTGCAGTCTGAAAAGGGCATTAACCTGCATGCTAGACCCCTGACATTCCCCAAAATATTTTGGGCACGAAAAATGCATCCTACACCCCTGAAAGTTCAGAAAATGTTGGCAGCCCAATAAAGGCCTTAAATGCCTCTTAGGCCTACAAAAATGTAGAAAACTTTAGAGGCCCAAAAAAGGGGTTTACAGGCATCGTAGACCCCCTAAAGTGTAGAAAATGTTGGTGCCCAAAAACGGTGTCAGAGAGCTCTGAATGTCCCAAAAACATTTGCAACCTGAAAAGGGCATTAACCCGCATCCTAGAGCCCTTAAATTCCCAAAAACATTTTTGCCCTGAAAAATTCATCCTACATCCCTGCAAGTTCAGAAAATGTTGGCAGCACAAAAAAGGCCTTAAAATACATATTAGGCCTGCAAAAATGTAGAAAACTTTATAGGCCCAAGAAAGGGGTTTACAGGCATCGTAGACCCCCTAAAGTCCAGAAAATGTTGGTGCCCAAAAACGGTGTCAGAGAGCACTGAATGTCCCAAAAACATTTGCAACCTGAAAAGGGCATTAACCCGCATACTAGACCCCTTAAATTCCCAAAAACATTTTTGGCTAGAAACATCCATCCTACACCCCTGAAAGTTCAGAAAATGTTGGCAGCCCAAAATATGCCTTAAAATGCATCTTATTCCTGCAATAAACTTGAAAACTTTTGAGGCCCAAAAAAGGGGTTTTACAGGCATGCTAGACCCCCTAAAGTCCAGAAAATGTTGGTGGCCCAAGAACTGTGTCAGAGAGCTCTGAATTTCGCAAAACCATTTGGAGTTTGAAAAGGGCATTAACCCGCATGCTAGACCCCTGAAATTCCCCAAAATATTTTGGGCACGAAAAATGCATCCTCCACCCCTGAAAGTTCAGAAAATGTTGGCAGCCCAATAAAGGCCTTAAATGCCTCTTAGGCCTACAAAAATGTAGAAAACTTTAGAGGCCCAAAAAAGGGGTTTACAGGCATCGTAGACCCCCTAAAGTCCAGAAAATTTTGGTGCCCAAAAACGGTGTCAGAGAGCTCTGAATGTCCCAAAAACATTTGCAGCCTGAAAAGGGCTTTAACCCGCATCCTAGACCCCTTAAATTCCCAAAAATAATTTTGGCCCGAAAAATGCATCCTACACCCCTGAAAGTTCAGAACATGTTGGCAGCCCAATAAAGGCCTTAAATGCCTCTTAGGCCTACAAAAATGTAGAAAACTTTAGAGGCCCAAAAAAGGGGTTTACAGGCATCGTAGACCCCCTAAAGTCGAGAAAATGTTGGTGCCCAAAAACGGTGTCAGAGAGCTCTGAATGTCCCAAAAACATTTGCAACCTGAAAAGGGCATTAACCTGCATCCTAGACCCCTTAAATTCCCAAAAACATTTTTGGCTCGAAAAATGCATCCTAAACCCCTGAAAGGTCAGAAAATGTTGGCAGCCCAAAATATGCCTTAAAATGCATCTTATTCCTGCAATAAACTTGAAAACTTTTGAGGCCCAAAAAAGGGGTTTTACAGGCATGCTAGACCACCTAAAGTCCAGAAAATGTTGGTGGCCCAAAAACTGTGTCAGAGAGCTCTGAATTTCCCAAAACCATTTGCAGTCTGAAAAGGGCGTTAACCCGCATGCTAGACCCCTGAAATTCCCCAAAATATTTTGGACACGAAAAATGCATCCTACACCCCTGAAAGTTCAGAAAATATTGGCAGCCCAAAAAAGGCTTTAAATGCCTCTTAGGCCTACAAAAATGTAGAAAACTTTAGAGGCCCAAAAAAGGGGTTTGCAGGCATTGTAGACCCCCTAAAGTCCAGAAAATGTTGGTGCCCAAAAACGGTGTCAGAGAGCTCTGAATGTCCCAAAAACATTTGCAACCTGAAAAGGGCATTAACCTGCATCCTAGACCCCTTAAATTCCCAAAAACATTTTTGGCTCGAAAAATGCATCCTATACCCTTGAAAGTTCAGAAAATGTTGGCAGCCCAAAATATGCCTTAAAATGCATCTTATTCCTGCAATAAACTTGAAAACTTTTGAGGCCCAAAAAAGGGGTTTTACAGGCATGCTAGACCCTCTATAGTCCGGAAAATGTTGGTGGCCCAAAAACTGTGTCAGAGAGCTCTGAATTTCCCAAAACCATTTGCAGTCTGAAAAGGGCATTAACCCGCATGCTAGACCCCTGAAATTCCCCAAAATAATTTGAGCACGAAAAATGCATCCTACACCCCTGAAAGTTCAGAAAATATTAGTAGCCTAAAAAAGGCTTTAAATGCCTCTTAGGCCTACAAAAATGTAGAAAACTTTAGAGGCACAAAAAAGGGGTTTACAGGCATCGTAGACCCCCTAAAGTCCAGAAAATTTTGGTGCCCAAAAACGGTGTCAGAGAGCTCTGAATGTACCAAAAACATTTGCAGCCTGAAAAGGGCTTTAACCCGCACCCTAGACCCCTTAAATTCCCAAAATATGCCTTAAAATGCATGTTATTCCTGCAATAAACTTGAAAACTTTTGAGGCCCAAAAGAGGGGTATTACAGGCATGCTAGACCCCCTAAAGTCCAGAAAATGTTGGTGGCCCAAAAACTGTGTCAGAGAGCTCGGAATTTCCCAAAACCATTTGCAGTCTGAAAAGGGCATTAACCCGCATGCTAGACCCCTGAAATTCCCAAAAACATTTTTGGCCCGAAAAATGCATCCTACACCCCTGAAAGTACAAAAAATGTTGTTAGCCCAAAAAAAGGCCTTAAAATGCATCTTATTCCTGCAATAAACTTGAAAACTTTGGAGGCCCAAAAAAGGGGTTTACAGGCATCCTAGACTCCCTAAAGTCCAGAAAATGTTGGTGGCCCAAAAACTGTGTGAGAGAGCTCTGAATTTCCCAAAACCATTTGCCGTCTGAAAAGGGCATTAACCCGCATGCTAGACCCCTGAAATTTCCCAAAATATTTTGTGCACGAAAAATGCATCCTACCACCCGTGAAAGTTCAGAAAATGTTGGCAGCCCAAAAAAGGCCTTAAATGCCTCTTAGGCCTACAAAAATGTAGAAAACTTTAGAGGCACAGAAAAGGGGTTTACAGGCATCATAGACCCCCTAAAGTCCAGAAAATGTTGGTGCCCAAAAACGGTGTCAGAGAGCTCTGAATGTCCCAAAAACATTTGCAACCTGAAAAGGGCATTAACCCGCATCCTAGACCCCTTAAATTCCCAAAAACATTTTTGGCTCGAAAAATGCATCCTACGCCCCTGAAAGTTCAGAAAATGTTGGCAGCCCAAATTATGCCTTAAAATGCATCTTATTCCTGCAATAAACTTGAAAACTTTTGAGGCCCAAAAAAGGGGTTTTACAGGCATCCTAGACTCCCTAAAGTCCAGAAAATGTTGGTGGCCCAAAAACTGTGTCAGAGAGCTCTGAATTTCCCAAAACCATTTGCCGTCTGAAAAGGGCATTAACCCGCATGCTAGACCCCTGAAATTTCCCAAAATATTTTGTGCACGAAAAATGCATCCTACCAACCGTGAAAGTTCAGAAAATGTTGGCAGCCCAAAAAAGGCCTTAAATGCCTCTTAGGCCTACAAAAATGTAGAAAACTTTAGAGGCACAGAAAAGGGGTTTACCGGCATCATAGACCCCCTAAAGTCCAGAAAATGTTGGTGCCCAAAAACGGTGCCAGAGAGCTCTGAATGTCCCAAAAACATTTGCAGCCTGAAAAGGGCTTTAACCTGCATCCTAGACCCCTTAAATTCCCAAAAATATTTTTGACCCGAAAAATGCATCCTACACCCCTGAAAGTTCCCAAAATGTTGGCAGCCCAATAAAGTCCTTAAATGCCTCTTAGGCCTACAAAAATGTAGAAAACTTTAGAGGCCCAAAAAAGGGGTTTACAGGCATCGTAGACCCCCAAAAGTCCAGAAAATGTTGGTGCCCAAAAACGGTGTCAGAGAGCTCTGAATGTCCCAAAAACATTTGCAGCTTGAAAAGGGCTTTAACCCGCATCCTAGACCCCTTAAATTCCCAAAAATATTTTTGGCCCGAAAAATGCATCCTACACCCCTGAAAGTTCAGAAAATGTTGGCAGCCCAATAAAGGCCTTAAATGCCTCTTAGGCCTACAAAAATGTAGAAAACTTTAGAGGCCCAAAAAAGGGGTTTACGGGCATCGTAGACCCCCTAAAGTCCAGAAAATGTTGGTGCCCAAAAACGGTGTCAGAGAGCTCTGAATGTCCCAAAAACATTTGCAACCTGAAAAGGGCATTAACCCACATCCTAGACCCCTTAAATTCCCAAAAACATTTTTGGCTCGAAAAATGCATCCTATACCCTTGAAAGTTCAGAAAATGTTGGCAGCCCAAAATATGCCTTAAAATGCATCTTATTCCTGCAATAAACTTGAAAACTTTTGAGGCCCAAAAAAGGGGTTTTACAGGCATGCTAGACCCTCTATAGTCCGGAAAATGTTGGTGGCCCAAAAACTGTGTCAGAGAGCTCTGAATTTCCCAAAACCATTTGCAGTCTGAAAAGGGCATTAACCCGCATGCTAGACCCCTGAAATTCCCCAAAATAATTTGAGCACGAAAAATGCATCCTACACCCCTGAAAGTTCAGAAAATATTAGTAGCCTAAAAAAGGCTTTAAATGCCTCTTAGGCCTACAAAAATGTAGAAAACTTTAGAGGCACAAAAAAGGGGTTTACAGGCATCGTAGACCCCCTAAAGTCCAGAAAATTTTGGTGCCCAAAAACGGTGTCAGAGAGCTCTGAATGTACCAAAAACATTTGCAGCCTGAAAAGGGCTTTAACCCGCACCCTAGACCCCTTAAATTCCCAAAATATGCCTTAAAATGCATCTTATTCCTGCAATAAACTTGAAAACTTTTGAGGCCCAAAAAAGGGGTTTTACGGGCATGCTAGACCCCCTAAAGTCCAGAAAATGTTGGTGGCCCAAAAACTGTGTCAGAGAGCTCTGAATGTCCCAAAAACATTTGCAACCTGAAAAGGGCATTAACCCGCATCCTAGACCCCTTAAATTCCCAAAAACATTTTTGGCTAGAAAAGTCCATCCTACACCCCTGAAAGTTCAGAAAATGTTGGCAGCCCAAAATATGCCTTAAAATGCATCTTATTCCTGCAATAAACTTGAAAACTTTTAAGGCCCAAAAAAGGGGTTTTACGGGCATGCTAGACCCCCTAAAGTCCAGAAAATGTTGGTGGCCCAAAAACTGTGTCAGAGAGCTCTGAATTTCGCAAAACCATTTGCAGTTTGAAAAGGGCATTAACCCGCATGCTAGACCCCTGAAATTCCCCAAAATATTTTGGGCACGAAAAATGCATCCTACACCCCTGAAAGTTCAGAAAATGTTGGCAGCCCAATAAAGGCCTTAAATGCCTCTTAGGCCTACAAAAATGTAGAAAACTTTAGAGGCCCAAAAAAGGGGTTTACAGGCATTGTAGACCCCCTAAAGTCCAGAAAATATTGGTGCCCAAAAACGGTGTCAGAGAGCTCTGAATGTCCCAAAAACATTTGCAACCTGAAAAGGGCATTAACCCGCATCCTAGACCCCTTAAATTCCCAAAAACATTTTTGGCTCGAAAAATGCATCCTACACCCCTGAAAGTTCAGAAAATATTGGCAGCCCAAAAAAGGCTTTAAATGCCTCTCAGGCATACAAAAATGTAGAAAACTTTAGAGGCACAAAAAAGGGGTTTACAGGCATCGTAGACCCCCTAAAGTCCAGAAAACTTTGGTGCCCAAAAACGGTGTCAGAGAGCTCTGAATGTCCCAAAAACATTTGCAGCCTGAAAAGGGCTTTAGCCCGCATACTAGACCCCTGAAATTCCCCAAAATATTGTGGGCACGTAAAATACATCCTACACCCCTGAAAGTTCAGAAAATGTTGGCAGCCCAATAAAGGCCTTAAATGCCTCTTAGGCCTACAAAAATGTAGAAAACTTTAGAGGCACAAAAAAGGGGTTTACAGGCATCGTAGACCCCCTAAAGTCCAAAAAATGTTGGTGCCCAAAAACGGTGTCAGAGAGCTCTGAATGTCCCAAAAACATTTGCAGCCTGAAAAGGGCTTTAACCCGCATCCTAGACCCCTTAAATTCCCAAAAATATTTTTGGTCCGAAAAATGCATCCTACACCACTGAAAGTTCAGAAAATGTTGGCAGCCCAATAAAGGCCTTAAATGCCTCTTAGGCCTACAAAAATGTAGAAAACTTTAGAGGCCCAAAAAAGGGGTTTACGGGCATCGTAGACCCCCTAAAGTCCAGAAAATGTTGGTGCCCAAAAACGGTGTCAGAGAGCTCTGAATGTCCCAAAAACATTTGCAACCTGAAAAGGGCATTAACCCACATCCTAGACCCCTTAAATTCCCAAAAACATTTTTGGCTCGAAAAATGCATCCTATACCCTTGAAAGTTCAGAAAATGTTGGCAGCCCAAAATATGCCTTAAAATGCATCTTATTCCTGCAATAAACTTGAAAACTTTTGAGGCCCAAAAAAGGGGTTTTACAGGCATGCTAGACCCTCTATAGTCCGGAAAATGTTGGTGGCCCAAAAACTGTGTCAGAGAGCTCTGAATTTCCCAAAACCATTTGCAGTCTGAAAAGGGCATTAACCCGCATGCTAGACCCCTGAAATTCCCCAAAATAATTTGAGCACGAAAAATGCATCCTACACCCCTGAAAGTTCAGAAAATATTAGTAGCCTAAAAAAGGCTTTAAATGCCTCTTAGGCCTACAAAAATGTAGAAAACTTTAGAGGCACAAAAAAGGGGTTTACAGGCATCGTAGACCCCCTAAAGTCCAGAAAATTTTGGTGCCCAAAAACGGTGTCAGAGAGCTCTGAATGTACCAAAAACATTTGCAGCCTGAAAAGGGCTTTAACCCGCACCCTAGACCCCTTAAATTCCCAAAATATGCCTTAAAATGCATGTTATTCCTGCAATAAACTTGAAAACTTTTGAGGCCCAAAAGAGGGGTATTACAGGCATGCTAGACCCCCTAAAGTCCAGAAAATGTTGGTGGCCCAAAAACTGTGTCAGAGAGCTCGGAATTTCCCAAAACCATTTGCAGTCTGAAAAGGGCATTAACCCGCATGCTAGACCCCTGAAATTCCCAAAAACATTTTTGGCCCGAAAAATGCATCCTACACCCCTGAAAGTACAAAAAATGTTGTTAGCCCAAAAAAAGGCCTTAAAATGCATCTTATTCCTGCAATAAACTTGAAAACTTTGGAGGCCCAAAAAAGGGGTTTACAGGCATCCTAGACTCCCTAAAGTCCAGAAAATGTTGGTGGCCCAAAAACTGTGTGAGAGAGCTCTGAATTTCCCAAAACCATTTGCCGTCTGAAAAGGGCATTAACCCGCATGCTAGACCCCTGAAATTTCCCAAAATATTTTGTGCACGAAAAATGCATCCTACCACCCGTGAAAGTTCAGAAAATGTTGGCAGCCCAAAAAAGGCCTTAAATGCCTCTTAGGCCTACAAAAATGTAGAAAACTTTAGAGGCACAGAAAAGGGGTTTACAGGCATCATAGACCCCCTAAAGTCCAGAAAATGTTGGTGCCCAAAAACGGTGTCAGAGAGCTCTGAATGTCCCAAAAACATTTGCAACCTGAAAAGGGCATTAACCCGCATCCTAGACCCCTTAAATTCCCAAAAACATTTTTGGCTCGAAAAATGCATCCTACGCCCCTGAAAGTTCAGAAAATGTTGGCAGCCCAAATTATGCCTTAAAATGCATCTTATTCCTGCAATAAACTTGAAAACTTTTGAGGCCCAAAAAAGGGGTTTTACAGGCATCCTAGACTCCCTAAAGTCCAGAAAATGTTGGTGGCCCAAAAACTGTGTCAGAGAGCTCTGAATTTCCCAAAACCATTTGCCGTCTGAAAAGGGCATTAACCCGCATGCTAGACCCCTGAAATTTCCCAAAATATTTTGTGCACGAAAAATGCATCCTACCAACCGTGAAAGTTCAGAAAATGTTGGCAGCCCAAAAAAGGCCTTAAATGCCTCTTAGGCCTACAAAAATGTAGAAAACTTTAGAGGCACAGAAAAGGGGTTTACCGGCATCATAGACCCCCTAAAGTCCAGAAAATGTTGGTGCCCAAAAACGGTGCCAGAGAGCTCTGAATGTCCCAAAAACATTTGCAGCCTGAAAAGGGCTTTAACCTGCATCCTAGACCCCTTAAATTCCCAAAAATATTTTTGACCCGAAAAATGCATCCTACACCCCTGAAAGTTCCCAAAATGTTGGCAGCCCAATAAAGTCCTTAAATGCCTCTTAGGCCTACAAAAATGTAGAAAACTTTAGAGGCCCAAAAAAGGGGTTTACAGGCATCGTAGACCCCCAAAAGTCCAGAAAATGTTGGTGCCCAAAAACGGTGTCAGAGAGCTCTGAATGTCCCAAAAACATTTGCAGCTTGAAAAGGGCTTTAACCCGCATCCTAGACCCCTTAAATTCCCAAAAATATTTTTGGCCCGAAAAATGCATCCTACACCCCTGAAAGTTCAGAAAATGTTGGCAGCCCAATAAAGGCCTTAAATGCCTCTTAGGCCTACAAAAATGTAGAAAACCTTAGAGGCCCAAAAAAGGGGTTTACAGGCATCGTAGACCCCCTAAAGTCCAGAAAATGTTGGTGCCCAAAAACGGTGTCAGAGAGCTCTGAATGTCCCAAAAACATTTGCATACTGAAAGGGGCTTTAACCCGCATCCTAGACCCCTTAAATTCCCAAAAATATTTTTGGCCTGAAAAATGCATCCTACACCCCTGAAAGTTCAGAAAATGTTGGCACCCCAAAATATGCCTTAAAATGCATCTTAATCCTGCAATAAACTTGAAAACATTTGAGGCCCAAAAAAGGGGTTTTACAGGCATGCTAGACCCCCTAAAGTCCAGAAAATGTTGGTGGCCCAAAAACTGTGTCAGAGAGCTCTAATATTCCCAAAACCATTTGCAGTCTGAAAAGGGCATTAACCCGCATGCTAGACCCCTGAAATTCCCCAAAATATTTTGGGCACGAAAAATGCATCCCACACCCCTGAAAGTTCAGAAAATATTGGCAGCCCAAAAAAGGCTTTAAATGCCTCTTAGGCCTACAAAAATGTAGAAAACTTTAGAGGCACAAAAAAGGGGTTTACAGGCATCGTAGACCCCCTAAAGTCCAGAAAATTTTGGTGCCCAAAAACGGTGTCAGAGAGCTCTGAATGTCCCAAAAACATTTGCAGCCTGAAAAGGGCTTTAACCCGCATCCTAGACCCCTTAAATTCCCAAAAATAATTTTGGCCCGAAAAATGCATCCTACACCCCTGAAAGTTCAGAACATGTTGGCAGCCCAATAAAGGCCTTAAATGCCTCTTAGGCCTACAAAAATGTAGAAAACTTTAGAGGCCCAAAAAAGGGGTTTACAGGCATCGTAGACCCCCTAAAGTCGAGAAAATGTTGGTGCCCAAAAACGGTGTCAGAGAGCTCTGAATGTCCCAAAAACATTTGCAACCTGAAAAGGGCATTAACCCGCATCCTAGACCCCTTAAATTCCCAAAAACATTTTTGGCTCGAAAAATGCATCCTAAACCCCTGAAAGGTCAGAAAATGTTGGCAACCCAAAATATGCCTTAAAATGCATCTTATTCCTGCAATAAACTTGAAAACTTTTGAGGCCCAAAAAAGGGGTTTTACAGGCATGCTAGACCACCTAAAGTCCAGAAAATGTTGGTGGCCCAAAAACTGTGTCAGAGAGCTCTGAATTTCCCAAAACCATTTGCAGTCTGAAAAGGGCGTTAACCCGCATGCTAGACCCCTGAAATTCCCCAAAATATTTTGGACACGAAAAATGCATCCTACACCCCTGAAAGTTCAGAAAATATTGGCAGCCCAAAAAAGGCTTTAAATGCCTCTTAGGCCTACAAAAATGTAGAAAACTTTAGAGGCCCAAAAAAGGGGTTTGCAGGCATTGTAGACCCCCTAAAGTCCAGAAAATGTTGGTGCCCAAAAACGGTGTCAGAGAGCTCTGAATGTCCCAAAAACATTTGCAACCTGAAAAGGGCATTAACCTGCATCCTAGACCCCTTAAATTCCCAAAAACATTTTTGGCTCGAAAAATGCATCCTACACCCCTGAAAGTTCAGAAAATATTGGCAGCCCAAAAAAGGCTTTAAATGCCTCTCAGGCCTACAAAAATGTAGAAAACTTTAGAGGCACAAAAAAGGGGTTTACAGGCATCGTAGACCCCCTAAAGTCCAGAAAACTTTGGTGCCCAAAAACGGTGTCAGAGAGCTCTGAATGTCCCAAAAACATTTGCAGCCTGAAAAGGGCTTTAGCCCGCATACTAGACCCCTGAAATTCCCCAAAATATTGTGGGCACGTAAAATACATCCTACACCCCTGAAAGTTCAGAAAATGTTGGCAGCCCAATAAAGGCCTTAAATGCCTCTTAGGCCTACAAAAATGTAGAAAACTTTAGAGGCCCAAAAAAGGGGTTTACAGGCATCGTAGACCCCCTAAAGTCCAGAAAATGTTGGTGCCCAAAAACGGTGTCAGAGAGCTCTGAATGTCCCAAAAACATTTGCATACTGAAAGGGGCTTTAACCCGCATCCTAGACCCCTTAAATTCCCAAAAATATTTTTGGCCTGAAAAATGCATCCTACACCCCTGAAAGTTCAGAAAATGTTGGAAGCCCAATAAAGGCCTTAAATGCCTCTTAGGCCTACAAAAATGTAGAAAACTTTAGAGGCACAGAAAAAGGGTTTACAGGCATCATAGACCCACTAAAGTCCAGAAAATGTTGGTGCCCAAAAACGGTGTCAGAGAGCTCTGAATGTCCCAAAAACATTTGCATCCTGAAAAGGGCATTAAGCCGCATCCTAGACCCCTGAAATTCCCAAAAACATTTTTGGCCCGAAAAATGCATCCTACACCCCTGAAAGTACAAAAAATGATGGCAGCCCAAAAAAAAGGCCTTAAAATGCATCTTATTCCTGCAATAAACTTGAAAACTTTGGAGGCCCAAAAAAGGGGTTTACAGGCATCCTAGACTCCCTAAAATCCAGAAAATGTTGGTGGCCCAAAAACTGTGTCAGAGAGCTCTGAATTTCCCAAAACCATTTGCAGTCTGAAAAGGGCATTAACCTGCATGCTAGACCCCTGGCATTCCCCAAAATATTTTGGGCACGAAAAATGCATCCTACACCCCTGAAAGTTCAGAAAATGTTGGCAGCCCAATAAAGGCCTTAAATGCCTCTTAGGCCTACAAAAATGTAGAAAACTTTAGAGGCCCAAAAAAGGGGTTTACAGGCATCGTAGACCCCCTAAAGTGTAGAAAATGTTGGTGCCCAAAAACGGTGTCAGAGAGCTCTGAAAGTCCCAAAAACATTTGCAACCTGAAAAGGGCATTAACCCGCATCCTAGACCCCTTAAATTCCCAAAAACATTTTTGGCTCGAAAAATGCATCCTACACCCCTGAAAGTTCAGAAAATGTTGACAGCCCAAAATATGCCTTAAAATGCATCTTATTCCTGCAATAAACTTGGAAACTTTTGAGGCCCAAAAAAGGGGTTTTACAGGCATGCTAGACCCCCTAAAGTCCAGAAAATGTTGGTGGCCCAAAAAGTGTGTCAGAGAGCTCTGAATTTCCCAAAACCATTTGCAGTCTGAAAAGGGCATTAACCCGCATGCTAGACCCCTGAAATTCCCCAAAATATTTTGGGCACGAAAAATGCATCCTACACCCCTGAAAGTTCAGAAAATATTGGCAGCCCAAAAAAGGCTTTAAATGCCTCTTAGGCCTACAAAAATGTAGAAAACTTTAGAGGCACAAAAAAGGGGTTTACAGGCATCGTAGACCCCCTAAAGTCCAGAAAATTTTGGTGCCCAAAAACGGTGTCAGAGAGCTCTGAATGTCCCAAAAACATTTGCAACCTGAAAAGGGCATTAACCCGCATACTAGACCCCTTAAATTCCCAAAAACATTTTTGGCTAGAAACATCCATCCTACACCCCTGAAAGTTCAGAAAATGTTGGCAGCCAAAAATATGCCTTAAAATGCATCTTATTCCTGCAATAAACTTGAAAACTTTTGAGGCCCAAAAAAGGGGTTTTACAGGCATGCTAGACCCCCTAAAGTCCAGAAAATGTTGGTGGCCCAAGAACTGTGTCAGAGAGCTCTGAATTTCGCAAAACCATTTGGAGTTTGAAAAGGGCATTAACCCGCATGCTAGACCCCTGAAATTCCCCAAAATATTTTGGGCACGAAAAATGCATCCTCCACCCCTGAAAGTTCAGAAAATGTTGGCAGCCCAATAAAGGCCTTAAATGCCTCTTAGGCCTACAAAAATGTAGAAAACTTTAGAGGCCCAAAAAAGGGGTTTACAGGCATCGTAGACCCCCTAAAGTCCAGAAAATTTTGGTGCCCAAAAACGGTGTCAGAGAGCTCTGAATGTCCCAAAAACATTTGCAGCCTGAAAAGGGCTTTAACCCACATCCTAGACCCCTTAAATTCCCAAAAATAATTTTGGCCCGAAAAATGCATCCTACACCCCTGAAAGTTCAGAACATGTTGGCAGCCCAATAAAGGCCTTAAATGCCTCTTAGGCCTACAAAAATGTAGAAAACTTTAGAGGCCCAAAAAAGGGGTTTACAGGCATCGTAGACCCCCTAAAGTCGAGAAAATGTTGGTGCCCAAAAACGGTGTCAGAGAGCTCTGAATGTCCCAAAAACATTTGCAGCCTGAAAAGGGCTTTAGCCCGCATACTAGACCCCTGAAATTCCCCAAAATATTGTGGGCACGTAAAATACATCCTACACCCCTGAAAGTTCAGAAAATGTTGGCAGCCCAATAAAGGCCTTAAATGCCTCTTAGGCCTACAAAAATGTAGAAAACTTTAGAGGCACAAAAAAGGGGTTTACAGGCATCGTAGACCCCCTAAAGTCCAAAAAATGTTGGTGCCCAAAAACGGTGTCAGAGAGCTCTGAATGTCCCAAAAACATTTGCAGCCTGAAAAGGGCTTTAACCCGCATCCTAGACCCCTTAAATTCCCAAAAATATTTTTGGTCCGAAAAATGCATCCTACACCACTGAAAGTTCAGAAAATGTTGGCAGCCCAATAAAGGCCTTAAATGCCTCTTAGGCCTACAAAAATGTAGAAAACTTTAGAGGCCCAAAAAAGGGGTTTACGGGCATCGTAGACCCCCTAAAGTCCAGAAAATGTTGGTGCCCAAAAACGGTGTCAGAGAGCTCTGAATGTCCCAAAAACATTTGCAACCTGAAAAGGGCATTAACCCACATCCTAGACCCCTTAAATTCCCAAAAACATTTTTGGCTCGAAAAATGCATCCTATACCCTTGAAAGTTCAGAAAATGTTGGCAGCCCAAAATATGCCTTAAAATGCATCTTATTCCTGCAATAAACTTGAAAACTTTTGAGGCCCAAAAAAGGGGTTTTACAGGCATGCTAGACCCTCTATAGTCCGGAAAATGTTGGTGGCCCAAAAACTGTGTCAGAGAGCTCTGAATTTCCCAAAACCATTTGCAGTCTGAAAAGGGCATTAACCCGCATGCTAGACCCCTGAAATTCCCCAAAATAATTTGAGCACGAAAAATGCATCCTACACCCCTGAAAGTTCAGAAAATATTAGTAGCCTAAAAAAGGCTTTAAATGCCTCTTAGGCCTACAAAAATGTAGAAAACTTTAGAGGCACAAAAAAGGGGTTTACAGGCATCGTAGACCCCCTAAAGTCCAGAAAATTTTGGTGCCCAAAAACGGTGTCAGAGAGCTCTGAATGTACCAAAAACATTTGCAGCCTGAAAAGGGCTTTAACCCGCACCCTAGACCCCTTAAATTCCCAAAATATGCCTTAAAATGCATGTTATTCCTGCAATAAACTTGAAAACTTTTGAGGCCCAAAAGAGGGGTATTACAGGCATGCTAGACCCCCTAAAGTCCAGAAAATGTTGGTGGCCCAAAAACTGTGTCAGAGAGCTCGGAATTTCCCAAAACCATTTGCAGTCTGAAAAGGGCATTAACCCGCATGCTAGACCCCTGAAATTCCCAAAAACATTTTTGGCCCGAAAAATGCATCCTACACCCCTGAAAGTACAAAAAATGTTGTTAGCCCAAAAAAAGGCCTTAAAATGCATCTTATTCCTGCAATAAACTTGAAAACTTTGGAGGCCCAAAAAAGGGGTTTACAGGCATCCTAGACTCCCTAAAGTCCAGAAAATGTTGGTGGCCCAAAAACTGTGTGAGAGAGCTCTGAATTTCCCAAAACCATTTGCCGTCTGAAAAGGGCATTAACCCGCATGCTAGACCCCTGAAATTTCCCAAAATATTTTGTGCACGAAAAATGCATCCTACCACCCGTGAAAGTTCAGAAAATGTTGGCAGCCCAAAAAAGGCCTTAAATGCCTCTTAGGCCTACAAAAATGTAGAAAACTTTAGAGGCACAGAAAAGGGGTTTACAGGCATCATAGACCCCCTAAAGTCCAGAAAATGTTGGTGCCCAAAAACGGTGTCAGAGAGCTCTGAATGTCCCAAAAACATTTGCAACCTGAAAAGGGCATTAACCCGCATCCTAGACCCCTTAAATTCCCAAAAACATTTTTGGCTCGAAAAATGCATCCTACGCCCCTGAAAGTTCAGAAAATGTTGGCAGCCCAAATTATGCCTTAAAATGCATCTTATTCCTGCAATAAACTTGAAAACTTTTGAGGCCCAAAAAAGGGGTTTTACAGGCATCCTAGACTCCCTAAAGTCCAGAAAATGTTGGTGGCCCAAAAACTGTGTCAGAGAGCTCTGAATTTCCCAAAACCATTTGCCGTCTGAAAAGGGCATTAACCCGCATGCTAGACCCCTGAAATTTCCCAAAATATTTTGTGCACGAAAAATGCATCCTACCAACCGTGAAAGTTCAGAAAATGTTGGCAGCCCAAAAAAGGCCTTAAATGCCTCTTAGGCCTACAAAAATGTAGAAAACTTTAGAGGCACAGAAAAGGGGTTTACCGGCATCATAGACCCCCTAAAGTCCAGAAAATGTTGGTGCCCAAAAACGGTGCCAGAGAGCTCTGAATGTCCCAAAAACATTTGCAGCCTGAAAAGGGCTTTAACCTGCATCCTAGACCCCTTAAATTCCCAAAAATATTTTTGACCCGAAAAATGCATCCTACACCCCTGAAAGTTCCCAAAATGTTGGCAGCCCAATAAAGTCCTTAAATGCCTCTTAGGCCTACAAAAATGTAGAAAACTTTAGAGGCCCAAAAAAGGGGTTTACAGGCATCGTAGACCCCCAAAAGTCCAGAAAATGTTGGTGCCCAAAAACGGTGTCAGAGAGCTCTGAATGTCCCAAAAACATTTGCAGCTTGAAAAGGGCTTTAACCCGCATCCTAGACCCCTTAAATTCCCAAAAATATTTTTGGCCCGAAAAATGCATCCTACACCCCTGAAAGTTCAGAAAATGTTGGCAGCCCAATAAAGGCCTTAAATGCCTCTTAGGCCTACAAAAATGTAGAAAATCTTAGAGGCCCAAAAAAGGGGTTTACAGGCATCGTAGACCCCCTAAAGTCCAGAAAATGTTGGTGCCCAAAAACGGTGTCAGAGAGCTCTGAATGTCCCAAAAACATTTGCATACTGAAAGGGGCTTTAACCCGCATCCTAGACCCCTTAAATTCCCAAAAATATTTTTGGCCTGAAAAATGCATCCTACACCCCTGAAAGTTCAGAAAATGTTGGCACCCCAAAATATGCCTTAAAATGCATCTTAATCCTGCAATAAACTTGAAAACATTTGAGGCCCAAAAAAGGGGTTTTACAGGCATGCTAGACCCCCTAAAGTCCAGAAAATGTTGGTGGCCCAAAAACTGTGTCAGAGAGCTCTAATATTCCCAAAACCATTTGCAGTCTGAAAAGGGCATTAACCCGCATGCTAGACCCCTGAAATTCCCCAAAATATTTTGGGCACGAAAAATGCATCCCACACCCCTGAAAGTTCAGAAAATATTGGCAGCCCAAAAAAGGCTTTAAATGCCTCTTAGGCCTACAAAAATGTAGAAAACTTTAGAGGCACAAAAAAGGGGTTTACAGGCATCGTAGACCCCCTAAAGTCCAGAAAATTTTGGTGCCCAAAAACGGTGTCAGAGAGCTCTGAATGTCCCAAAAACATTTGCAGCCTGAAAAGGGCTTTAACCCGCATCCTAGACCCCTTAAATTCCCAAAAATAATTTTGGCCCGAAAAATGCATCCTACACCCCTGAAAGTTCAGAACATGTTGGCAGCCCAATAAAGGCCTTAAATGCCTCTTAGGCCTACAAAAATGTAGAAAACTTTAGAGGCCCAAAAAAGGGGTTTACAGGCATCGTAGACCCCCTAAAGTCGAGAAAATGTTGGTGCCCAAAAACGGTGTCAGAGAGCTCTGAATGTCCCAAAAACATTTGCAACCTGAAAAGGGCATTAACCCGCATCCTAGACCCCTTAAATTCCCAAAAACATTTTTGGCTCGAAAAATGCATCCTAAACCCCTGAAAGGTCAGAAAATGTTGGCAACCCAAAATATGCCTTAAAATGCATCTTATTCCTGCAATAAACTTGAAAACTTTTGAGGCCCAAAAAAGGGGTTTTACAGGCATGCTAGACCACCTAAAGTCCAGAAAATGTTGGTGGCCCAAAAACTGTGTCAGAGAGCTCTGAATTTCCCAAAACCATTTGCAGTCTGAAAAGGGCGTTAACCCGCATGCTAGACCCCTGAAATTCCCCAAAATATTTTGGACACGAAAAATGCATCCTACACCCCTGAAAGTTCAGAAAATATTGGCAGCCCAAAAAAGGCTTTAAATGCCTCTTAGGCCTACAAAAATGTAGAAAACTTTAGAGGCCCAAAAAAGGGGTTTGCAGGCATTGTAGACCCCCTAAAGTCCAGAAAATGTTGGTGCCCAAAAACGGTGTCAGAGAGCTCTGAATGTCCCAAAAACATTTGCAACCTGAAAAGGGCATTAACCTGCATCCTAGACCCCTTAAATTCCCAAAAACATTTTTGGCTCGAAAAATGCATCCTACACCCCTGAAAGTTCAGAAAATATTGGCAGCCCAAAAAAGGCTTTAAATGCCTCTCAGGCCTACAAAAATGTAGAAAACTTTAGAGGCACAAAAAAGGGGTTTACAGGCATCGTAGACCCCCTAAAGTCCAGAAAACTTTGGTGCCCAAAAACGGTGTCAGAGAGCTCTGAATGTCCCAAAAACATTTGCAGCCTGAAAAGGGCTTTAGCCCGCATACTAGACCCCTGAAATTCCCCAAAATATTGTGGGCACGTAAAATACATCCTACACCCCTGAAAGTTCAGAAAATGTTGGCAGCCCAATAAAGGCCTTAAATGCCTCTTAGGCCTACAAAAATGTAGAAAACTTTAGAGGCCCAAAAAAGGGGTTTACAGGCATCGTAGACCCCCTAAAGTCCAGAAAATGTTGGTGCCCAAAAACGGTGTCAGAGAGCTCTGAATGTCCCAAAAACATTTGCATACTGAAAGGGGCTTTAACCCGCATCCTAGACCCCTTAAATTCCCAAAAATATTTTTGGCCTGAAAAATGCATCCTACACCCCTGAAAGTTCAGAAAATGTTGGAAGCCCAATAAAGGCCTTAAATGCCTCTTAGGCCTACAAAAATGTAGAAAACTTTAGAGGCACAGAAAAAGGGTTTACAGGCATCATAGACCCACTAAAGTCCAGAAAATGTTGGTGCCCAAAAACGGTGTCAGAGAGCTCTGAATGTCCCAAAAACATTTGCATCCTGAAAAGGGCATTAAGCCGCATCCTAGACCCCTGAAATTCCCAAAAACATTTTTGGCCCGAAAAATGCATCCTACACCCCTGAAAGTACAAAAAATGATGGCAGCCCAAAAAAAAGGCCTTAAAATGCATCTTATTCCTGCAATAAACTTGAAAACTTTGGAGGCCCAAAAAAGGGGTTTACAGGCATCCTAGACTCCCTAAAATCCAGAAAATGTTGGTGGCCCAAAAACTGTGTCAGAGAGCTCTGAATTTCCCAAAACCATTTGCAGTCTGAAAAGGGCATTAACCTGCATGCTAGACCCCTGGCATTCCCCAAAATATTTTGGGCACGAAAAATGCATCCTACACCCCTGAAAGTTCAGAAAATGTTGGCAGCCCAATAAAGGCCTTAAATGCCTCTTAGGCCTACAAAAATGTAGAAAACTTTAGAGGCCCAAAAAAGGGGTTTACAGGCATCGTAGACCCCCTAAAGTGTAGAAAATGTTGGTGCCCAAAAACGGTGTCAGAGAGCTCTGAAAGTCCCAAAAACATTTGCAACCTGAAAAGGGCATTAACCCGCATCCTAGACCCCTTAAATTCCCAAAAACATTTTTGGCTCGAAAAATGCATCCTACACCCCTGAAAGTTCAGAAAATGTTGACAGCCCAAAATATGCCTTAAAATGCATCTTATTCCTGCAATAAACTTGGAAACTTTTGAGGCCCAAAAAAGGGGTTTTACAGGCATGCTAGACCCCCTAAAGTCCAGAAAATGTTGGTGGCCCAAAAAGTGTGTCAGAGAGCTCTGAATTTCCCAAAACCATTTGCAGTCTGAAAAGGGCATTAACCCGCATGCTAGACCCCTGAAATTCCCCAAAATATTTTGGGCACGAAAAATGCATCCTACACCCCTGAAAGTTCAGAAAATATTGGCAGCCCAAAAAAGGCTTTAAATGCCTCTTAGGCCTACAAAAATGTAGAAAACTTTAGAGGCACAAAAAAGGGGTTTACAGGCATCGTAGACCCCCTAAAGTCCAGAAAATTTTGGTGCCCAAAAACGGTGTCAGAGAGCTCTGAATGTCCCAAAAACATTTGCAACCTGAAAAGGGCATTAACCCGCATACTAGACCCCTTAAATTCCCAAAAACATTTTTGGCTAGAAACATCCATCCTACACCCCTGAAAGTTCAGAAAATGTTGGCAGCCCAAAATATGCCTTAAAATGCATCTTATTCCTGCAATAAACTTGAAAACTTTTGAGGCCCAAAAAAGGGGTTTTACAGGCATGCTAGACCCCCTAAAGTCCAGAAAATGTTGGTGGCCCAAGAACTGTGTCAGAGAGCTCTGAATTTCGCAAAACCATTTGGAGTTTGAAAAGGGCATTAACCCGCATGCTAGACCCCTGAAATTCCCCAAAATATTTTGGGCACGAAAAATGCATCCTCCACCCCTGAAAGTTCAGAAAATGTTGGCAGCCCAATAAAGGCCTTAAATGCCTCTTAGGCCTACAAAAATGTAGAAAACTTTAGAGGCCCAAAAAAGGGGTTTACAGGCATCGTAGACCCCCTAAAGTCCAGAAAATTTTGGTGCCCAAAAACGGTGTCAGAGAGCTCTGAATGTCCCAAAAACATTTGCAGCCTGAAAAGGGCTTTAACCCGCATCCTAGACCCCTTAAATTCCCAAAAATAATTTTGGCCCGAAAAATGCATCCTACACCCCTGAAAGTTCAGAACATGTTGGCAGCCCAATAAAGGCCTTAAATGCCTCTTAGGCCTACAAAAATGTAGAAAACTTTAGAGGCCCAAAAAAGGGGTTTACAGGCATCGTAGACCCCCTAAAGTCGAGAAAATGTTGGTGCCCAAAAACGGTGTCAGAGAGCTCTGAATGTCCCAAAAACATTTGCAACCTGAAAAGGGCATTAACCCGCATCCTAGACCCCTTAAATTCCCAAAAACATTTTTGGCTCGAAAAATGCATCCTAAACCCCTGAAAGGTCAGAAAATGTTGGCAGCCCAAAATATGCCTTAAAATGCATCTTATTCCTGCAATAAACTTGAAAACTTTTGAGGCCCAAAAAAGGGGTTTTACAGGCATGCTAGACCACCTAAAGTCCAGAAAATGTTTGTGGCCCAAAAACTGTGTCAGAGAGCTCTGAATTTCCCAAAACCATTTGCAGTCTGAAAAGTGCGTTAACCCGCATGCTAGACCCCTGAAATTCCCCAAAATATTTTGGACACGAAAAATGCATCCTACACCCCTGAAAGTTCAGAAAATATTGGCAGCCCAAAAAAGGCTTTAAATGCCTCTTAGGCCTACAAAAATGTAGAAAACTTTAGAGGCCCAAAAAAGGGGTTTGCAGGCATTGTAGACCCCCTAAAGTCCAGAAAATGTTGGTGCCCAAAAACGGTGTCAGAGAGCTCTGAATGTCCCAAAAACATTTGCAACCTGAAAAGGGCATTAACCTGCATCCTAGACCCCTTAAATTCCCAAAAACATTTTTGGCTCGAAAAATGCATCCTACACCCCTGAAAGTTCAGAAAATATTGGCAGCCCAAAAAAGGCTTTAAATGCCTCTCAGGCCTACAAAAATGTAGAAAACTTTAGAGGCACAAAAAAAGGGTTTACAGGCATCGTAGACCCCTTAAAGTCCAGAAAACTTTGGTGCCCAAAAACGGTGTCAGAGAGCTCTGAATGTCCCAAAAACATTTGCAGCCTGAAAAGGGCTTTAGCCCGCATACTAGACCCCTGAAATTCCCCAAAATATTGTGGGCACGTAAAATACATCCTACACCCCTGAAAGTTCAGAAAATGTTGGCAGCCCAATAAAGGCCTTAAATGCCTCTTAGGCCTACAAAAATGTAGAAAACTTTAGAGGCCCAAAAAAGGGGTTTACAGGCATCGTAGACCCCCTAAAGTCCAGAAAATGTTGGTGCCCAAAAACGGTGTCAGAGAGCTCTGAATGTCCCAAAAACATTTGCATACTGAAAGGGGCTTTAACCCGCATCCTAGACCCCTTAAATTCCCAAAAATATTTTTGGCCTGAAAAATGCATCCTACACCCCTGAAAGTTCAGAAAATGTTGGCAGCCCAATAAAGGCCTTAAATGCCTCTTAGGCCTACAAAAATGTAGAAAACTTTATAGGCACAGAAAAAGGGTTTACAGGCATCATAGACCCACTAAAGTCCAGAAAATGTTGGTGCCCAAAAACGGTGTCAGAGAGCTCTGAATGTCCCAAAAACATTTGCATCCTGAAAAGGGCATTAACCCGCATCCTAGACCCCTGAAATTCCCAAAAACATTTTTGGCCCGAAAAATGCATCCTACACCCCTGAAAGTACAAAAAATTATGGCAGCCCAAAAAAAAGGCCTTAAAATGCATCTTATTCCTGCAATAAACTTGAAAACTTTGGAGGCCCAAAAAAGGGGTTTACAGGCATCCTAGACTCCCTAAAATCCAGAAAATGTTGGTGGCCCAAAAACTGTGTCAGAGAGCTCTGAATTTCCCAAAACCATTTGCAGTCTGAAAAGGGCATTAACCTGCATGCTAGACCCCTGACATTCCCCAAAATATTTTGGGCACGAAAAATGCATCCTACACCCCTGAAAGTTCAGAAAATGTTGGCAGCCCAATAAAGGCCTTAAATGCCTCTTAGGCCTACAAAAATGTAGAAAACTTTAGAGGCCCAAAAAAGGGGTTTACAGGCATCGTAGACCCCCTAAAGTGTAGAAAATGTTGGTGCCCAAAAACGGTGTCAGAGAGCTCTGAATGTCCCAAAAACATTTGCAACCTGAAAAGGGCATTAACCCGCATCCTAGAGCCCTTAAATTCCCAAAAACATTTTTGCCCTGAAAAATTCATCCTACATCCCTGCAAGTTCAGAAAATGTTGGCAGCACAAAAAAGGCCTTAAAATACATATTAGGCCTGCAAAAATGTAGAAAACTTTATAGGCCCAAGAAAGGGGTTTACAGGCATCGTAGACCCCCTAAAGTCCAGAAAATGTTGGTGCCCAAAAACGGTGTCAGAGAGCACTGAATGTCCCAAAAACATTTGCAACCTGAAAAGGGCATTAACCCGCATACTAGACCCCTTAAATTCCCAAAAACATTTTTGGCTAGAAACATCCATCCTACACCCCTGAAAGTTCAGAAAATGTTGGCAGCCCAAAATATGCCTTAAAATGCATCTTATTCCTGCAATAAACTTGAAAACTTTTGAGGCCCAAAAAAGGGGTTTTACAGGCATGCTAGACCCCCTAAAGTCCAGAAAATGTTGGTGGCCCAAGAACTGTGTCAGAGAGCTCTGAATTTCGCAAAACCATTTGGAGTTTGAAAAGGGCATTAACCCGCATGCTAGACCCCTGAAATTCCCCAAAATATTTTGGGCACGAAAAATGCATCCTCCACCCCTGAAAGTTCAGAAAATGTTGGCAGCCCAATAAAGGCCTTAAATGCCTCTTAGGCCTACAAAAATGTAGAAAACTTTAGAGGCCCAAAAAAGGGGTTTACAGGCATCGTAGACCCCCTAAAGTCCAGAAAATTTTGGTGCCCAAAAACGGTGTCAGAGAGCTCTGAATGTCCCAAAAACATTTGCAGCCTGAAAAGGGCTTTAACCCGCATCCTAGACCCCTTAAATTCCCAAAAATAATTTTGGCCCGAAAAATGCATCCTACACCCCTGAAAGTTCAGAACATGTTGGCAGCCCAATAAAGGCCTTAAATGCCTCTTAGGCCTACAAAAATGTAGAAAACTTTAGAGGCCCAAAAAAGGGGTTTACAGGCATCGTAGACCCCCTAAAGTCGAGAAAATGTTGGTGCCCAAAAACGGTGTCAGAGAGCTCTGAATGTCCCAAAAACATTTGCAACCTGAAAAGGGCATTAACCTGCATCCTAGACCCCTTAAATTCCCAAAAACATTTTTGGCTCGAAAAATGCATCCTAAACCCCTGAAAGGTCAGAAAATGTTGGCAGCCCAAAATATGCCTTAAAATGCATCTTATTCCTGCAATAAACTTGAAAACTTTTGAGGCCCAAAAAAGGGGTTTTACAGGCATGCTAGACCACCTAAAGTCCAGAAAATGTTGGTGGCCCAAAAACTGTGTCAGAGAGCTCTGAATTTCCCAAAACCATTTGCAGTCTGAAAAGGGCGTTAACCCGCATGCTAGACCCCTGAAATTCCCCAAAATATTTTGGACACGAAAAATGCATCCTACACCCCTGAAAGTTCAGAAAATATTGGCAGCCCAAAAAAGGCTTTAAATGCCTCTTAGGCCTACAAAAATGTAGAAAACTTTAGAGGCCCAAAAAAGGGGTTTGCAGGCATTGTAGACCCCCTAAAGTCCAGAAAATGTTGGTGCCCAAAAACGGTGTCAGAGAGCTCTGAATGTCCCAAAAACATTTGCAACCTGAAAAGGGCATTAACCTGCATCCTAGACCCCTTAAATTCCCAAAAACATTTTTGGCTCGAAAAATGCATCCTATACCCTTGAAAGTTCAGAAAATGTTGGCAGCCCAAAATATGCCTTAAAATGCATCTTATTCCTGCAATAAACTTGAAAACTTTTGAGGCCCAAAAAAGGGGTTTTACAGGCATGCTAGACCCTCTATAGTCCGGAAAATGTTGGTGGCCCAAAAACTGTGTCAGAGAGCTCTGAATTTCCCAAAACCATTTGCAGTCTGAAAAGGGCATTAACCCGCATGCTAGACCCCTGAAATTCCCCAAAATAATTTGAGCACGAAAAATGCATCCTACACCCCTGAAAGTTCAGAAAATATTAGTAGCCTAAAAAAGGCTTTAAATGCCTCTTAGGCCTACAAAAATGTAGAAAACTTTAGAGGCACAAAAAAGGGGTTTACAGGCATCGTAGACCCCCTAAAGTCCAGAAAATTTTGGTGCCCAAAAACGGTGTCAGAGAGCTCTGAATGTACCAAAAACATTTGCAGCCTGAAAAGGGCTTTAACCCGCACCCTAGACCCCTTAAATTCCCAAAATATGCCTTAAAATGCATGTTATTCCTGCAATAAACTTGAAAACTTTTGAGGCCCAAAAGAGGGGTATTACAGGCATGCTAGACCCCCTAAAGTCCAGAAAATGTTGGTGGCCCAAAAACTGTGTCAGAGAGCTCGGAATTTCCCAAAACCATTTGCAGTCTGAAAAGGGCATTAACCCGCATGCTAGACCCCTGAAATTCCCAAAAACATTTTTGGCCCGAAAAATGCATCCTACACCCCTGAAAGTACAAAAAATGTTGTTAGCCCAAAAAAAGGCCTTAAAATGCATCTTATTCCTGCAATAAACTTGAAAACTTTGGAGGCCCAAAAAAGGGGTTTACAGGCATCCTAGACTCCCTAAAGTCCAGAAAATGTTGGTGGCCCAAAAACTGTGTGAGAGAGCTCTGAATTTCCCCAAAACCATTTGCCGTCTGAAAAGGGCATTAACCCGCATGCTAGACCCCTGAAATTTCCCAAAAATATTTTGTGCACGAAAAATGCATCCTACCACCCGTGAAAGTTCAGAAAATGTTGGCAGCCCAAAAAAGGCCTTAAATGCCTCTTAGGCCTACAAAAATGTAGAAAACTTTAGAGGCACAGAAAAGGGGTTTACAGGCATCATAGACCCCCTAAAGTCCAGAAAATGTTGGTGCCCAAAAACGGTGTCAGAGAGCTCTGAATGTCCCAAAAACATTTGCAACCTGAAAAGGGCATTAACCCGGCATCCTAGACCCCTTAAATTCCAAAAACATTTTTGGCTCGAAAAATGCATCCTACGCCCCTGAAAGTTCAGAAAATGTTGGCAGCCCAAATTATGCCTTAAAATGCATCTTATTCCTGCAATAAACTTGAAAACTTTTGAGGCCCAAAAAAGGGGTTTTACAGGCATCCTAGACTCCCTAAAGTCCAGAAAATGTTGGTGGCCCAAAAACTGTGTCAGAGAGCTCTGAATTTCCCAAAACCATTTGCCGTCTGAAAAGGGCATTAACCCGCATGCTAGACCCCTGAAATTTCCCAAAATATTTTGTGCACGAAAAATGCATCCTACCAACCGTGAAAGTTCAGAAAATGTTGGCAGCCCAAAAAAGGCCTTAAATGCCTCTTAGGCCTACAAAAATGTAGAAAACTTTAGAGGCACAGAAAAGGGGTTTACCGGCATCATAGACCCCCTAAAGTCCAGAAAATGTTGGTGCCCAAAAACGGTGCCAGAGAGCTCTGAATGTCCCAAAAACATTTGCAGCCTGAAAAGGGCTTTAACCTGCATCCTAGACCCCTTAAATTCCCAAAAATATTTTTGACCCGAAAAATGCATCCTACACCCCTGAAAGTTCCCAAAATGTTGGCAGCCCAATAAAGTCCTTAAATGCCTCTTAGGCCTACAAAAATGTAGAAAACTTTAGAGGCCCAAAAAAGGGGTTTACAGGCATCGTAGACCCCCAAAAGTCCAGAAAATGTTGGTGCCCAAAAACGGTGTCAGAGAGCTCTGAATGTCCCAAAAACATTTGCAGCTTGAAAAGGGCTTTAACCCGCATCCTAGACCCCTTAAATTCCCAAAAATATTTTTGGCCCGAAAAATGCATCCTACACCCCTGAAAGTTCAGAAAATGTTGGCAGCCCAATAAAGGCCTTAAATGCCTCTTAGGCCTACAAAAATGTAGAAAACTTTAGAGGCCCAAAAAAGGGGTTTACGGGCATCGTAGACCCCCTAAAGTCCAGAAAATGTTGGTGCCCAAAAACGGTGTCAGAGAGCTCTGAATGTCCCAAAAACATTTGCAACCTGAAAAGGGCATTAACCCACATCCTAGACCCCTTAAATTCCCAAAAACATTTTTGGCTCGAAAAATGCATCCTATACCCTTGAAAGTTCAGAAAATGTTGGCAGCCCAAAATATGCCTTAAAATGCATCTTATTCCTGCAATAAACTTGAAAACTTTTGAGGCCCAAAAAAGGGGTTTTACAGGCATGCTAGACCCTCTATAGTCCGGAAAATGTTGGTGGCCCAAAAACTGTGTCAGAGAGCTCTGAATTTCCCAAAACCATTTGCAGTCTGAAAAGGGCATTAACCCGCATGCTAGACCCCTGAAATTCCCCAAAATAATTTGAGCACGAAAAATGCATCCTACACCCCTGAAAGTTCAGAAAATATTAGTAGCCTAAAAAAGGCTTTAAATGCCTCTTAGGCCTACAAAAATGTAGAAAACTTTAGAGGCACAAAAAAGGGGTTTACAGGCATCGTAGACCCCCTAAAGTCCAGAAAATTTTGGTGCCCAAAAACGGTGTCAGAGAGCTCTGAATGTACCAAAAACATTTGCAGCCTGAAAAGGGCTTTAACCCGCACCCTAGACCCCTTAAATTCCCAAAATATGCCTTAAAATGCATCTTATTCCTGCAATAAACTTGAAAACTTTTGAGGCCCAAAAAAGGGGTTTTACGGGCATGCTAGACCCCCTAAAGTCCAGAAAATGTTGGTGGCCCAAAAACTGTGTCAGAGAGCTCTGAATGTCCCAAAAACATTTGCAACCTGAAAAGGGCATTAACCCGCATCCTAGACCCCTTAAATTCCCAAAAACATTTTTGGCTAGAAAAGTCCATCCTACACCCCTGAAAGTTCAGAAAATGTTGGCAGCCCAAAATATGCCTTAAAATGCATCTTATTCCTGCAATAAACTTGAAAACTTTTAAGGCCCAAAAAAGGGGTTTTACGGGCATGCTAGACCCCCTAAAGTCCAGAAAATGTTGGTGGCCCAAAAACTGTGTCAGAGAGCTCTGAATTTCGCAAAACCATTTGCAGTTTGAAAAGGGCATTAACCCGCATGCTAGACCCCTGAAATTCCCCAAAATATTTTGGGCACGAAAAATGCATCCTACACCCCTGAAAGTTCAGAAAATGTTGGCAGCCCAATAAAGGCCTTAAATGCCTCTTAGGCCTACAAAAATGTAGAAAACTTTAGAGGCCCAAAAAAGGGGTTTACAGGCATTGTAGACCCCCTAAAGTCCAGAAAATATTGGTGCCCAAAAACGGTGTCAGAGAGCTCTGAATGTCCCAAAAACATTTGCAACCTGAAAAGGGCATTAACCCGCATCCTAGACCCCTTAAATTCCCAAAAACATTTTTGGCTCGAAAAATGCATCCTACACCCCTGAAAGTTCAGAAAATATTGGCAGCCCAAAAAAGGCTTTAAATGCCTCTCAGGCATACAAAAATGTAGAAAACTTTAGAGGCACAAAAAAGGGGTTTACAGGCATCGTAGACCCCCTAAAGTCCAGAAAACTTTGGTGCCCAAAAACGGTGTCAGAGAGCTCTGAATGTCCCAAAAACATTTGCAGCCTGAAAAGGGCTTTAGCCCGCATACTAGACCCCTGAAATTCCCCAAAATATTGTGGGCACGTAAAATACATCCTACACCCCTGAAAGTTCAGAAAATGTTGGCAGCCCAATAAAGGCCTTAAATGCCTCTTAGGCCTACAAAAATGTAGAAAACTTTAGAGGCACAAAAAAGGGGTTTACAGGCATCGTAGACCCCCTAAAGTCCAAAAAATGTTGGTGCCCAAAAACGGTGTCAGAGAGCTCTGAATGTCCCAAAAACATTTGCAGCCTGAAAAGGGCTTTAACCCGCATCCTAGACCCCTTAAATTCCCAAAAATATTTTTGGTCCGAAAAATGCATCCTACACCACTGAAAGTTCAGAAAATGTTGGCAGCCCAATAAAGGCCTTAAATGCCTCTTAGGCCTACAAAAATGTAGAAAACTTTAGAGGCCCAAAAAAGGGGTTTACGGGCATCGTAGACCCCCTAAAGTCCAGAAAATGTTGGTGCCCAAAAACGGTGTCAGAGAGCTCTGAATGTCCCAAAAACATTTGCAACCTGAAAAGGGCATTAACCCACATCCTAGACCCCTTAAATTCCCAAAAACATTTTTGGCTCGAAAAATGCATCCTATACCCTTGAAAGTTCAGAAAATGTTGGCAGCCCAAAATATGCCTTAAAATGCATCTTATTCCTGCAATAAACTTGAAAACTTTTGAGGCCCAAAAAAGGGGTTTTACAGGCATGCTAGACCCTCTATAGTCCGGAAAATGTTGGTGGCCCAAAAACTGTGTCAGAGAGCTCTGAATTTCCCAAAACCATTTGCAGTCTGAAAAGGGCATTAACCCGCATGCTAGACCCCTGAAATTCCCCAAAATAATTTGAGCACGAAAAATGCATCCTACACCCCTGAAAGTTCAGAAAATATTAGTAGCCTAAAAAAGGCTTTAAATGCCTCTTAGGCCTACAAAAATGTAGAAAACTTTAGAGGCACAAAAAAGGGGTTTACAGGCATCGTAGACCCCCTAAAGTCCAGAAAATTTTGGTGCCCAAAAACGGTGTCAGAGAGCTCTGAATGTACCAAAAACATTTGCAGCCTGAAAAGGGCTTTAACCCGCACCCTAGACCCCTTAAATTCCCAAAATATGCCTTAAAATGCATGTTATTCCTGCAATAAACTTGAAAACTTTTGAGGCCCAAAAGAGGGGTATTACAGGCATGCTAGACCCCCTAAAGTCCAGAAAATGTTGGTGGCCCAAAAACTGTGTCAGAGAGCTCGGAATTTCCCAAAACCATTTGCAGTCTGAAAAGGGCATTAACCCGCATGCTAGACCCCTGAAATTCCCAAAAACATTTTTGGCCCGAAAAATGCATCCTACACCCCTGAAAGTACAAAAAATGTTGTTAGCCCAAAAAAAGGCCTTAAAATGCATCTTATTCCTGCAATAAACTTGAAAACTTTGGAGGCCCAAAAAAGGGGTTTACAGGCATCCTAGACTCCCTAAAGTCCAGAAAATGTTGGTGGCCCAAAAACTGTGTGAGAGAGCTCTGAATTTCCCAAAACCATTTGCCGTCTGAAAAGGGCATTAACCCGCATGCTAGACCCCTGAAATTTCCCAAAATATTTTGTGCACGAAAAATGCATCCTACCACCCGTGAAAGTTCAGAAAATGTTGGCAGCCCAAAAAAGGCCTTAAATGCCTCTTAGGCCTACAAAAATGTAGAAAACTTTAGAGGCACAGAAAAGGGGTTTACAGGCATCATAGACCCCCTAAAGTCCAGAAAATGTTGGTGCCCAAAAACGGTGTCAGAGAGCTCTGAATGTCCCAAAAACATTTGCAACCTGAAAAGGGCATTAACCCGCATCCTAGACCCCTTAAATTCCCAAAAACATTTTTGGCTCGAAAAATGCATCCTACGCCCCTGAAAGTTCAGAAAATGTTGGCAGCCCAAATTATGCCTTAAAATGCATCTTATTCCTGCAATAAACTTGAAAACTTTTGAGGCCCAAAAAAGGGGTTTTACAGGCATCCTAGACTCCCTAAAGTCCAGAAAATGTTGGTGGCCCAAAAACTGTGTCAGAGAGCTCTGAATTTCCCAAAACCATTTGCCGTCTGAAAAGGGCATTAACCCGCATGCTAGACCCCTGAAATTTCCCAAAATATTTTGTGCACGAAAAATGCATCCTACCAACCGTGAAAGTTCAGAAAATGTTGGCAGCCCAAAAAAGGCCTTAAATGCCTCTTAGGCCTACAAAAATGTAGAAAACTTTAGAGGCACAGAAAAGGGGTTTACCGGCATCATAGACCCCCTAAAGTCCAGAAAATGTTGGTGCCCAAAAACGGTGCCAGAGAGCTCTGAATGTCCCAAAAACATTTGCAGCCTGAAAAGGGCTTTAACCTGCATCCTAGACCCCTTAAATTCCCAAAAATATTTTTGACCCGAAAAATGCATCCTACACCCCTGAAAGTTCCCAAAATGTTGGCAGCCCAATAAAGTCCTTAAATGCCTCTTAGGCCTACAAAAATGTAGAAAACTTTAGAGGCCCAAAAAAGGGGTTTACAGGCATCGTAGACCCCCAAAAGTCCAGAAAATGTTGGTGCCCAAAAACGGTGTCAGAGAGCTCTGAATGTCCCAAAAACATTTGCAGCTTGAAAAGGGCTTTAACCCGCATCCTAGACCCCTTAAATTCCCAAAAATATTTTTGGCCCGAAAAATGCATCCTACACCCCTGAAAGTTCAGAAAATGTTGGCAGCCCAATAAAGGCCTTAAATGCCTCTTAGGCCTACAAAAATGTAGAAAACCTTAGAGGCCCAAAAAAGGGGTTTACAGGCATCGTAGACCCCCTAAAGTCCAGAAAATGTTGGTGCCCAAAAACGGTGTCAGAGAGCTCTGAATGTCCCAAAAACATTTGCATACTGAAAGGGGCTTTAACCCGCATCCTAGACCCCTTAAATTCCCAAAAATATTTTTGGCCTGAAAAATGCATCCTACACCCCTGAAAGTTCAGAAAATGTTGGCACCCCAAAATATGCCTTAAAATGCATCTTAATCCTGCAATAAACTTGAAAACATTTGAGGCCCAAAAAAGGGGTTTTACAGGCATGCTAGACCCCCTAAAGTCCAGAAAATGTTGGTGGCCCAAAAACTGTGTCAGAGAGCTCTAATATTCCCAAAACCATTTGCAGTCTGAAAAGGGCATTAACCCGCATGCTAGACCCCTGAAATTCCCCAAAATATTTTGGGCACGAAAAATGCATCCCACACCCCTGAAAGTTCAGAAAATATTGGCAGCCCAAAAAAGGCTTTAAATGCCTCTTAGGCCTACAAAAATGTAGAAAACTTTAGAGGCACAAAAAAGGGGTTTACAGGCATCGTAGACCCCCTAAAGTCCAGAAAATTTTGGTGCCCAAAAACGGTGTCAGAGAGCTCTGAATGTCCCAAAAACATTTGCAGCCTGAAAAGGGCTTTAACCCGCATCCTAGACCCCTTAAATTCCCAAAAATAATTTTGGCCCGAAAAATGCATCCTACACCCCTGAAAGTTCAGAACATGTTGGCAGCCCAATAAAGGCCTTAAATGCCTCTTAGGCCTACAAAAATGTAGAAAACTTTAGAGGCCCAAAAAAGGGGTTTACAGGCATCGTAGACCCCCTAAAGTCGAGAAAATGTTGGTGCCCAAAAACGGTGTCAGAGAGCTCTGAATGTCCCAAAAACATTTGCAACCTGAAAAGGGCATTAACCCGCATCCTAGACCCCTTAAATTCCCAAAAACATTTTTGGCTCGAAAAATGCATCCTAAACCCCTGAAAGGTCAGAAAATGTTGGCAACCCAAAATATGCCTTAAAATGCATCTTATTCCTGCAATAAACTTGAAAACTTTTGAGGCCCAAAAAAGGGGTTTTACAGGCATGCTAGACCACCTAAAGTCCAGAAAATGTTGGTGGCCCAAAAACTGTGTCAGAGAGCTCTGAATTTCCCAAAACCATTTGCAGTCTGAAAAGGGCGTTAACCCGCATGCTAGACCCCTGAAATTCCCCAAAATATTTTGGACACGAAAAATGCATCCTACACCCCTGAAAGTTCAGAAAATATTGGCAGCCCAAAAAAGGCTTTAAATGCCTCTTAGGCCTACAAAAATGTAGAAAACTTTAGAGGCCCAAAAAAGGGGTTTGCAGGCATTGTAGACCCCCTAAAGTCCAGAAAATGTTGGTGCCCAAAAACGGTGTCAGAGAGCTCTGAATGTCCCAAAAACATTTGCAACCTGAAAAGGGCATTAACCTGCATCCTAGACCCCTTAAATTCCCAAAAACATTTTTGGCTCGAAAAATGCATCCTACACCCCTGAAAGTTCAGAAAATATTGGCAGCCCAAAAAAGGCTTTAAATGCCTCTCAGGCCTACAAAAATGTAGAAAACTTTAGAGGCACAAAAAAGGGGTTTACAGGCATCGTAGACCCCCTAAAGTCCAGAAAACTTTGGTGCCCAAAAACGGTGTCAGAGAGCTCTGAATGTCCCAAAAACATTTGCAGCCTGAAAAGGGCTTTAGCCCGCATACTAGACCCCTGAAATTCCCCAAAATATTGTGGGCACGTAAAATACATCCTACACCCCTGAAAGTTCAGAAAATGTTGGCAGCCCAATAAAGGCCTTAAATGCCTCTTAGGCCTACAAAAATGTAGAAAACTTTAGAGGCCCAAAAAAGGGGTTTACAGGCATCGTAGACCCCCTAAAGTCCAGAAAATGTTGGTGCCCAAAAACGGTGTCAGAGAGCTCTGAATGTCCCAAAAACATTTGCATACTGAAAGGGGCTTTAACCCGCATCCTAGACCCCTTAAATTCCCAAAAATATTTTTGGCCTGAAAAATGCATCCTACACCCCTGAAAGTTCAGAAAATGTTGGAAGCCCAATAAAGGCCTTAAATGCCTCTTAGGCCTACAAAAATGTAGAAAACTTTAGAGGCACAGAAAAAGGGTTTACAGGCATCATAGACCCACTAAAGTCCAGAAAATGTTGGTGCCCAAAAACGGTGTCAGAGAGCTCTGAATGTCCCAAAAACATTTGCATCCTGAAAAGGGCATTAAGCCGCATCCTAGACCCCTGAAATTCCCAAAAACATTTTTGGCCCGAAAAATGCATCCTACACCCCTGAAAGTACAAAAAATGATGGCAGCCCAAAAAAAAGGCCTTAAAATGCATCTTATTCCTGCAATAAACTTGAAAACTTTGGAGGCCCAAAAAAGGGGTTTACAGGCATCCTAGACTCCCTAAAATCCAGAAAATGTTGGTGGCCCAAAAACTGTGTCAGAGAGCTCTGAATTTCCCAAAACCATTTGCAGTCTGAAAAGGGCATTAACCTGCATGCTAGACCCCTGGCATTCCCCAAAATATTTTGGGCACGAAAAATGCATCCTACACCCCTGAAAGTTCAGAAAATGTTGGCAGCCCAATAAAGGCCTTAAATGCCTCTTAGGCCTACAAAAATGTAGAAAACTTTAGAGGCCCAAAAAAGGGGTTTACAGGCATCGTAGACCCCCTAAAGTGTAGAAAATGTTGGTGCCCAAAAACGGTGTCAGAGAGCTCTGAAAGTCCCAAAAACATTTGCAACCTGAAAAGGGCATTAACCCGCATCCTAGACCCCTTAAATTCCCAAAAACATTTTTGGCTCGAAAAATGCATCCTACACCCCTGAAAGTTCAGAAAATGTTGACAGCCCAAAATATGCCTTAAAATGCATCTTATTCCTGCAATAAACTTGGAAACTTTTGAGGCCCAAAAAAGGGGTTTTACAGGCATGCTAGACCCCCTAAAGTCCAGAAAATGTTGGTGGCCCAAAAAGTGTGTCAGAGAGCTCTGAATTTCCCAAAACCATTTGCAGTCTGAAAAGGGCATTAACCCGCATGCTAGACCCCTGAAATTCCCCAAAATATTTTGGGCACGAAAAATGCATCCTACACCCCTGAAAGTTCAGAAAATATTGGCAGCCCAAAAAAGGCTTTAAATGCCTCTTAGGCCTACAAAAATGTAGAAAACTTTAGAGGCACAAAAAAGGGGTTTACAGGCATCGTAGACCCCCTAAAGTCCAGAAAATTTTGGTGCCCAAAAACGGTGTCAGAGAGCTCTGAATGTCCCAAAAACATTTGCAACCTGAAAAGGGCATTAACCCGCATACTAGACCCCTTAAATTCCCAAAAACATTTTTGGCTAGAAACATCCATCCTACACCCCTGAAAGTTCAGAAAATGTTGGCAGCCCAATAAAGGCCTTAAATGCCTCTTAGGCCTACAAAAATGTAGAAAACTTTAGAGGCCCAAAAAAGGGGTTTACAGGCATCGTAGACCCCCTAAAGTCGAGAAAATGTTGGTGCCCAAAAACGGTGTCAGAGAGCTCTGAATGTCCCAAAAACATTTGCAACCTGAAAAGGGCATTAACCCGCATCCTAGACCCCTTAAATTCCCAAAAACATTTTTGGCTCGAAAAATGCATCCTAAACCTCTGAAAGGTCAGAAAATGTTGGCAACCCAAAATATGCCTTAAAATGCATCTTATTCCTGCAATAAACTTGAAAACTTTTGAGGCCCAAAAAAGGGGTTTTACAGGCATGCTAGACCACCTAAAGTCCAGAAAATGTTGGTGGCCCAAAAACTGTGTCAGAGAGCTCTGAATTTCCCAAAACCATTTGCAGTCTGAAAAGGGCGTTAACCCGCATGCTAGACCCCTGAAATTCCCCAAAATATTTTGGACACGAAAAATGCATCCTACACCCCTGAAAGTTCAGAAAATATTGGCAGCCCAAAAAAGGCTTTAAATGCCTCTTAGGCCTACAAAAATGTAGAAAACTTTAGAGGCCCAAAAAAGGGGTTTGCAGGCATTGTAGACCCCCTAAAGTCCAGAAAATGTTGGTGCCCAAAAACGGTGTCAGAGAGCTCTGAATGTCCCAAAAACATTTGCAACCTGAAAAGGGCATTAACCTGCATCCTAGACCCCTTAAATTCCCAAAAACATTTTTGGCTCGAAAAATGCATCCTACACCCCTGAAAGTTCAGAAAATATTGGCAGCCCAAAAAAGGCTTTAAATGCCTCTCAGGCCTACAAAAATGTAGAAAACTTTAGAGGCACAAAAAAGGGGTTTACAGGCATCGTAGACCCCCTAAAGTCCAGAAAACTTTGGTGCCCAAAAACGGTGTCAGAGAGCTCTGAATGTCCCAAAAACATTTGCAGCCTGAAAAGGGCTTTAGCCCGCATACTAGACCCCTGAAATTCCCCAAAATATTGTGGGCACGTAAAATACATCCTACACCCCTGAAAGTTCAGAAAATGTTGGCAGCCCAATAAAGGCCTTAAATGCCTCTTAGGCCTACAAAAATGTAGAAAACTTTAGAGGCCCAAAAAAGGGGTTTACAGGCATCGTAGACCCCCTAAAGTCCAGAAAATGTTGGTGCCCAAAAACGGTGTCAGAGAGCTCTGAATGTCCCAAAAACATTTGCATACTGAAAGGGGCTTTAACCCGCATCCTAGACCCCTTAAATTCCCAAAAATATTTTTGGCCTGAAAAATGCATCCTACACCCCTGAAAGTTCAGAAAATGTTGGAAGCCCAATAAAGGCCTTAAATGCCTCTTAGGCCTACAAAAATGTAGAAAACTTTAGAGGCACAGAAAAAGGGTTTACAGGCATCATAGACCCACTAAAGTCCAGAAAATGTTGGTGCCCAAAAACGGTGTCAGAGAGCTCTGAATGTCCCAAAAACATTTGCATCCTGAAAAGGGCATTAAGCCGCATCCTAGACCCCTGAAATTCCCAAAAACATTTTTGGCCCGAAAAATGCATCCTACACCCCTGAAAGTACAAAAAATGATGGCAGCCCAAAAAAAAGGCCTTAAAATGCATCTTATTCCTGCAATAAACTTGAAAACTTTGGAGGCCCAAAAAAGGGGTTTACAGGCATCCTAGACTCCCTAAAATCCAGAAAATGTTGGTGGCCCAAAAACTGTGTCAGAGAGCTCTGAATTTCCCAAAACCATTTGCAGTCTGAAAAGGGCATTAACCTGCATGCTAGACCCCTGGCATTCCCCAAAATATTTTGGGCACGAAAAATGCATCCTACACCCCTGAAAGTTCAGAAAATGTTGGCAGCCCAATAAAGGCCTTAAATGCCTCTTAGGCCTACAAAAATGTAGAAAACTTTAGAGGCCCAAAAAAGGGGTTTACAGGCATCGTAGACCCCCTAAAGTGTAGAAAATGTTGGTGCCCAAAAACGGTGTCAGAGAGCTCTGAAAGTCCCAAAAACATTTGCAACCTGAAAAGGGCATTAACCCGCATCCTAGACCCCTTAAATTCCCAAAAACATTTTTGGCTCGAAAAATGCATCCTACACCCCTGAAAGTTCAGAAAATGTTGACAGCCCAAAATATGCCTTAAAATGCATCTTATTCCTGCAATAAACTTGGAAACTTTTGAGGCCCAAAAAAGGGGTTTTACAGGCATGCTAGACCCCCTAAAGTCCAGAAAATGTTGGTGGCCCAAAAAGTGTGTCAGAGAGCTCTGAATTTCCCAAAACCATTTGCAGTCTGAAAAGGGCATTAACCCGCATGCTAGACCCCTGAAATTCCCCAAAATATTTTGGGCACGAAAAATGCATCCTACACCCCTGAAAGTTCAGAAAATATTGGCAGCCCAAAAAAGGCTTTAAATGCCTCTTAGGCCTACAAAAATGTAGAAAACTTTAGAGGCACAAAAAAGGGGTTTACAGGCATCGTAGACCCCCTAAAGTCCAGAAAATTTTGGTGCCCAAAAACGGTGTCAGAGAGCTCTGAATGTCCCAAAAACATTTGCAACCTGAAAAGGGCATTAACCCGCATACTAGACCCCTTAAATTCCCAAAAACATTTTTGGCTAGAAACATCCATCCTACACCCCTGAAAGTTCAGAAAATGTTGGCAGCCCAAAATATGCCTTAAAATGCATCTTATTCCTGCAATAAACTTGAAAACTTTTGAGGCCCAAAAAAGGGGTTTTACAGGCATGCTAGACCCCCTAAAGTCCAGAAAATGTTGGTGGCCCAAGAACTGTGTCAGAGAGCTCTGAATTTCGCAAAACCATTTGGAGTTTGAAAAGGGCATTAACCCGCATGCTAGACCCCTGAAATTCCCCAAAATATTTTGGGCACGAAAAATGCATCCTCCACCCCTGAAAGTTCAGAAAATGTTGGCAGCCCAATAAAGGCCTTAAATGCCTCTTAGGCCTACAAAAATGTAGAAAACTTTAGAGGCCCAAAAAAGGGGTTTACAGGCATCGTAGACCCCCTAAAGTCCAGAAAATTTTGGTGCCCAAAAACGGTGTCAGAGAGCTCTGAATGTCCCAAAAACATTTGCAGCCTGAAAAGGGCTTTAACCCGCATCCTAGACCCCTTAAATTCCCAAAAATAATTTTGGCCCGAAAAATGCATCCTACACCCCTGAAAGTTCAGAACATGTTGGCAGCCCAATAAAGGCCTTAAATGCCTCTTAGGCCTACAAAAATGTAGAAAACTTTAGAGGCCCAAAAAAGGGGTTTACAGGCATCGTAGACCCCCTAAAGTCGAGAAAATGTTGGTGCCCAAAAACGGTGTCAGAGAGCTCTGAATGTCCCAAAAACATTTGCAACCTGAAAAGGGCATTAACCCGCATCCTAGACCCCTTAAATTCCCAAAAACATTTTTGGCTCGAAAAATGCATCCTAAACCCCTGAAAGGTCAGAAAATGTTGGCAGCCCAAAATATGCCTTAAAATGCATCTTATTCCTGCAATAAACTTGAAAACTTTTGAGGCCCAAAAAAGGGGTTTTACAGGCATGCTAGACCACCTAAAGTCCAGAAAATGTTTGTGGCCCAAAAACTGTGTCAGAGAGCTCTGAATTTCCCAAAACCATTTGCAGTCTGAAAAGTGCGTTAACCCGCATGCTAGACCCCTGAAATTCCCCAAAATATTTTGGACACGAAAAATGCATCCTACACCCCTGAAAGTTCAGAAAATATTGGCAGCCCAAAAAAGGCTTTAAATGCCTCTTAGGCCTACAAAAATGTAGAAAACTTTAGAGGCCCAAAAAAGGGGTTTGCAGGCATTGTAGACCCCCTAAAGTCCAGAAAATGTTGGTGCCCAAAAACGGTGTCAGAGAGCTCTGAATGTCCCAAAAACATTTGCAACCTGAAAAGGGCATTAACCTGCATCCTAGACCCCTTAAATTCCCAAAAACATTTTTGGCTCGAAAAATGCATCCTACACCCCTGAAAGTTCAGAAAATATTGGCAGCCCAAAAAAGGCTTTAAATGCCTCTCAGGCCTACAAAAATGTAGAAAACTTTAGAGGCACAAAAAAAGGGTTTACAGGCATCGTAGACCCCTTAAAGTCCAGAAAACTTTGGTGCCCAAAAACGGTGTCAGAGAGCTCTGAATGTCCCAAAAACATTTGCAGCCTGAAAAGGGCTTTAGCCCGCATACTAGACCCCTGAAATTCCCCAAAATATTGTGGGCACGTAAAATACATCCTACACCCCTGAAAGTTCAGAAAATGTTGGCAGCCCAATAAAGGCCTTAAATGCCTCTTAGGCCTACAAAAATGTAGAAAACTTTAGAGGCCCAAAAAAGGGGTTTACAGGCATCGTAGACCCCCTAAAGTCCAGAAAATGTTGGTGCCCAAAAACGGTGTCAGAGAGCTCTGAATGTCCCAAAAACATTTGCATACTGAAAGGGGCTTTAACCCGCATCCTAGACCCCTTAAATTCCCAAAAATATTTTTGGCCTGAAAAATGCATCCTACACCCCTGAAAGTTCAGAAAATGTTGGCAGCCCAATAAAGGCCTTAAATGCCTCTTAGGCCTACAAAAATGTAGAAAACTTTATAGGCACAGAAAAAGGGTTTACAGGCATCATAGACCCACTAAAGTCCAGAAAATGTTGGTGCCCAAAAACGGTGTCAGAGAGCTCTGAATGTCCCAAAAACATTTGCATCCTGAAAAGGGCATTAACCCGCATCCTAGACCCCTGAAATTCCCAAAAACATTTTTGGCCCGAAAAATGCATCCTACACCCCTGAAAGTACAAAAAATTATGGCAGCCCAAAAAAAAGGCCTTAAAATGCATCTTATTCCTGCAATAAACTTGAAAACTTTGGAGGCCCAAAAAAGGGGTTTACAGGCATCCTAGACTCCCTAAAATCCAGAAAATGTTGGTGGCCCAAAAACTGTGTGAGAGAGCTCTGAATTTCCCAAAACCATTTGCCGTCTGAAAAGGGCATTAACCCGCATGCTAGACCCCTGAAATTTCCCAAAATATTTTGTGCACGAAAAATGCATCCTACCACCCGTGAAAGTTCAGAAAATGTTGGCAGCCCAAAAAAGGCCTTAAATGCCTCTTAGGCCTACAAAAATGTAGAAAACCTTAGAGGCCCAAAAAAGGGGTTTACAGGCATCGTAGACCCCCTAAAGTCCAGAAAATGTTGGTGCCCAAAAACGGTGTCAGAGAGCTCTGAATGTCCCAAAAACATTTGCATACTGAAAGGGGCTTTAACCCGCATCCTAGACCCCTTAAATTCCCAAAAATATTTTTGGCCTGAAAAATGCATCCTACACCCCTGAAAGTTCAGAAAATGTTGGCACCCCAAAATATGCCTTAAAATGCATCTTAATCCTGCAATAAACTTGAAAACATTTGAGGCCCAAAAAAGGGGTTTTACAGGCATGCTAGACCCCCTAAAGTCCAGAAAATGTTGGTGGCCCAAAAACTGTGTCAGAGAGCTCTAATATTCCCAAAACCATTTGCAGTCTGAAAAGGGCATTAACCCGCATGCTAGACCCCTGAAATTCCCCAAAATATTTTGGGCACGAAAAATGCATCCCACACCCCTGAAAGTTCAGAAAATATTGGCAGCCCAAAAAAGGCTTTAAATGCCTCTTAGGCCTACAAAAATGTAGAAAACTTTAGAGGCACAAAAAAGGGGTTTACAGGCATCGTAGACCCCCTAAAGTCCAGAAAATTTTGGTGCCCAAAAACGGTGTCAGAGAGCTCTGAATGTCCCAAAAACATTTGCAGCCTGAAAAGGGCTTTAACCCGCATCCTAGACCCCTTAAATTCCCAAAAATAATTTTGGCCCGAAAAATGCATCCTACACCCCTGAAAGTTCAGAACATGTTGGCAGCCCAATAAAGGCCTTAAATGCCTCTTAGGCCTACAAAAATGTAGAAAACTTTAGAGGCCCAAAAAAGGGGTTTACAGGCATCGTAGACCCCCTAAAGTCGAGAAAATGTTGGTGCCCAAAAACGGTGTCAGAGAGCTCTGAATGTCCCAAAAACATTTGCAACCTGAAAAGGGCATTAACCCGCATCCTAGACCCCTTAAATTCCCAAAAACATTTTTGGCTCGAAAAATGCATCCTAAACCCCTGAAAGGTCAGAAAATGTTGGCAACCCAAAATATGCCTTAAAATGCATCTTATTCCTGCAATAAACTTGAAAACTTTTGAGGCCCAAAAAAGGGGTTTTACAGGCATGCTAGACCACCTAAAGTCCAGAAAATGTTGGTGGCCCAAAAACTGTGTCAGAGAGCTCTGAATTTCCCAAAACCATTTGCAGTCTGAAAAGGGCGTTAACCCGCATGCTAGACCCCTGAAATTCCCCAAAATATTTTGGACACGAAAAATGCATCCTACACCCCTGAAAGTTCAGAAAATATTGGCAGCCCAAAAAAGGCTTTAAATGCCTCTTAGGCCTACAAAAATGTAGAAAACTTTAGAGGCCCAAAAAAGGGGTTTGCAGGCATTGTAGACCCCCTAAAGTCCAGAAAATGTTGGTGCCCAAAAACGGTGTCAGAGAGCTCTGAATGTCCCAAAAACATTTGCAACCTGAAAAGGGCATTAACCTGCATCCTAGACCCCTTAAATTCCCAAAAACATTTTTGGCTCGAAAAATGCATCCTACACCCCTGAAAGTTCAGAAAATATTGGCAGCCCAAAAAAGGCTTTAAATGCCTCTCAGGCCTACAAAAATGTAGAAAACTTTAGAGGCACAAAAAAGGGGTTTACAGGCATCGTAGACCCCCTAAAGTCCAGAAAACTTTGGTGCCCAAAAACGGTGTCAGAGAGCTCTGAATGTCCCAAAAACATTTGCAGCCTGAAAAGGGCTTTAGCCCGCATACTAGACCCCTGAAATTCCCCAAAATATTGTGGGCACGTAAAATACATCCTACACCCCTGAAAGTTCAGAAAATGTTGGCAGCCCAATAAAGGCCTTAAATGCCTCTTAGGCCTACAAAAATGTAGAAAACTTTAGAGGCCCAAAAAAGGGGTTTACAGGCATCGTAGACCCCCTAAAGTCCAGAAAATGTTGGTGCCCAAAAACGGTGTCAGAGAGCTCTGAATGTCCCAAAAACATTTGCATACTGAAAGGGGCTTTAACCCGCATCCTAGACCCCTTAAATTCCCAAAAATATTTTTGGCCTGAAAAATGCATCCTACACCCCTGAAAGTTCAGAAAATGTTGGAAGCCCAATAAAGGCCTTAAATGCCTCTTAGGCCTACAAAAATGTAGAAAACTTTAGAGGCACAGAAAAAGGGTTTACAGGCATCATAGACCCACTAAAGTCCAGAAAATGTTGGTGCCCAAAAACGGTGTCAGAGAGCTCTGAATGTCCCAAAAACATTTGCATCCTGAAAAGGGCATTAAGCCGCATCCTAGACCCCTGAAATTCCCAAAAACATTTTTGGCCCGAAAAATGCATCCTACACCCCTGAAAGTACAAAAAATGATGGCAGCCCAAAAAAAAGGCCTTAAAATGCATCTTATTCCTGCAATAAACTTGAAAACTTTGGAGGCCCAAAAAAGGGGTTTACAGGCATCCTAGACTCCCTAAAATCCAGAAAATGTTGGTGGCCCAAAAACTGTGTCAGAGAGCTCTGAATTTCCCAAAACCATTTGCAGTCTGAAAAGGGCATTAACCTGCATGCTAGACCCCTGGCATTCCCCAAAATATTTTGGGCACGAAAAATGCATCCTACACCCCTGAAAGTTCAGAAAATGTTGGCAGCCCAATAAAGGCCTTAAATGCCTCTTAGGCCTACAAAAATGTAGAAAACTTTAGAGGCCCAAAAAAGGGGTTTACAGGCATCGTAGACCCCCTAAAGTGTAGAAAATGTTGGTGCCCAAAAACGGTGTCAGAGAGCTCTGAAAGTCCCAAAAACATTTGCAACCTGAAAAGGGCATTAACCCGCATCCTAGACCCCTTAAATTCCCAAAAACATTTTTGGCTCGAAAAATGCATCCTACACCCCTGAAAGTTCAGAAAATGTTGACAGCCCAAAATATGCCTTAAAATGCATCTTATTCCTGCAATAAACTTGGAAACTTTTGAGGCCCAAAAAAGGGGTTTTACAGGCATGCTAGACCCCCTAAAGTCCAGAAAATGTTGGTGGCCCAAAAAGTGTGTCAGAGAGCTCTGAATTTCCCAAAACCATTTGCAGTCTGAAAAGGGCATTAACCCGCATGCTAGACCCCTGAAATTCCCCAAAATATTTTGGGCACGAAAAATGCATCCTACACCCCTGAAAGTTCAGAAAATATTGGCAGCCCAAAAAAGGCTTTAAATGCCTCTTAGGCCTACAAAAATGTAGAAAACTTTAGAGGCACAAAAAAGGGGTTTACAGGCATCGTAGACCCCCTAAAGTCCAGAAAATTTTGGTGCCCAAAAACGGTGTCAGAGAGCTCTGAATGTCCCAAAAACATTTGCAACCTGAAAAGGGCATTAACCCGCATACTAGACCCCTTAAATTCCCAAAAACATTTTTGGCTAGAAACATCCATCCTACACCCCTGAAAGTTCAGAAAATGTTGGCAGCCCAATAAAGGCCTTAAATGCCTCTTAGGCCTACAAAAATGTAGAAAACTTTAGAGGCCCAAAAAAGGGGTTTACAGGCATCGTAGACCCCCTAAAGTCGAGAAAATGTTGGTGCCCAAAAACGGTGTCAGAGAGCTCTGAATGTCCCAAAAACATTTGCAACCTGAAAAGGGCATTAACCCGCATCCTAGACCCCTTAAATTCCCAAAAACATTTTTGGCTCGAAAAATGCATCCTAAACCCCTGAAAGGTCAGAAAATGTTGGCAACCCAAAATATGCCTTAAAATGCATCTTATTCCTGCAATAAACTTGAAAACTTTTGAGGCCCAAAAAAGGGGTTTTACAGGCATGCTAGACCACCTAAAGTCCAGAAAATGTTGGTGGCCCAAAAACTGTGTCAGAGAGCTCTGAATTTCCCAAAACCATTTGCAGTCTGAAAAGGGCGTTAACCCGCATGCTAGACCCCTGAAATTCCCCAAAATATTTTGGACACGAAAAATGCATCCTACACCCCTGAAAGTTCAGAAAATATTGGCAGCCCAAAAAAGGCTTTAAATGCCTCTTAGGCCTACAAAAATGTAGAAAACTTTAGAGGCCCAAAAAAGGGGTTTGCAGGCATTGTAGACCCCCTAAAGTCCAGAAAATGTTGGTGCCCAAAAACGGTGTCAGAGAGCTCTGAATGTCCCAAAAACATTTGCAACCTGAAAAGGGCATTAACCTGCATCCTAGACCCCTTAAATTCCCAAAAACATTTTTGGCTCGAAAAATGCATCCTACACCCCTGAAAGTTCAGAAAATATTGGCAGCCCAAAAAAGGCTTTAAATGCCTCTCAGGCCTACAAAAATGTAGAAAACTTTAGAGGCACAAAAAAGGGGTTTACAGGCATCGTAGACCCCCTAAAGTCCAGAAAACTTTGGTGCCCAAAAACGGTGTCAGAGAGCTCTGAATGTCCCAAAAACATTTGCAGCCTGAAAAGGGCTTTAGCCCGCATACTAGACCCCTGAAATTCCCCAAAATATTGTGGGCACGTAAAATACATCCTACACCCCTGAAAGTTCAGAAAATGTTGGCAGCCCAATAAAGGCCTTAAATGCCTCTTAGGCCTACAAAAATGTAGAAAACTTTAGAGGCCCAAAAAAGGGGTTTACAGGCATCGTAGACCCCCTAAAGTCCAGAAAATGTTGGTGCCCAAAAACGGTGTCAGAGAGCTCTGAATGTCCCAAAAACATTTGCATACTGAAAGGGGCTTTAACCCGCATCCTAGACCCCTTAAATTCCCAAAAATATTTTTGGCCTGAAAAATGCATCCTACACCCCTGAAAGTTCAGAAAATGTTGGAAGCCCAATAAAGGCCTTAAATGCCTCTTAGGCCTACAAAAATGTAGAAAACTTTAGAGGCACAGAAAAAGGGTTTACAGGCATCATAGACCCACTAAAGTCCAGAAAATGTTGGTGCCCAAAAACGGTGTCAGAGAGCTCTGAATGTCCCAAAAACATTTGCATCCTGAAAAGGGCATTAAGCCGCATCCTAGACCCCTGAAATTCCCAAAAACATTTTTGGCCCGAAAAATGCATCCTACACCCCTGAAAGTACAAAAAATGATGGCAGCCCAAAAAAAAGGCCTTAAAATGCATCTTATTCCTGCAATAAACTTGAAAACTTTGGAGGCCCAAAAAAGGGGTTTACAGGCATCCTAGACTCCCTAAAATCCAGAAAATGTTGGTGGCCCAAAAACTGTGTCAGAGAGCTCTGAATTTCCCAAAACCATTTGCAGTCTGAAAAGGGCATTAACCTGCATGCTAGACCCCTGGCATTCCCCAAAATATTTTGGGCACGAAAAATGCATCCTACACCCCTGAAAGTTCAGAAAATGTTGGCAGCCCAATAAAGGCCTTAAATGCCTCTTAGGCCTACAAAAATGTAGAAAACTTTAGAGGCCCAAAAAAGGGGTTTACAGGCATCGTAGACCCCCTAAAGTGTAGAAAATGTTGGTGCCCAAAAACGGTGTCAGAGAGCTCTGAAAGTCCCAAAAACATTTGCAACCTGAAAAGGGCATTAACCCGCATCCTAGACCCCTTAAATTCCCAAAAACATTTTTGGCTCGAAAAATGCATCCTACACCCCTGAAAGTTCAGAAAATGTTGACAGCCCAAAATATGCCTTAAAATGCATCTTATTCCTGCAATAAACTTGGAAACTTTTGAGGCCCAAAAAAGGGGTTTTACAGGCATGCTAGACCCCCTAAAGTCCAGAAAATGTTGGTGGCCCAAAAAGTGTGTCAGAGAGCTCTGAATTTCCCAAAACCATTTGCAGTCTGAAAAGGGCATTAACCCGCATGCTAGACCCCTGAAATTCCCCAAAATATTTTGGGCACGAAAAATGCATCCTACACCCCGGAAAGTTCAGAAAATATTGGCAGCCCAAAAAAGGCTTTAAATGCCTCTTAGGCCTACAAAAATGTAGAAAACTTTAGAGGCACAAAAAAGGGGTTTACAGGCATCGTAGACCCCCTAAAGTCCAGAAAATTTTGGTGCCCAAAAACGGTGTCAGAGAGCTCTGAATGTCCCAAAAACATTTGCAACCTGAAAAGGGCATTAACCCGCATACTAGACCCCTTAAATTCCCAAAAACATTTTTGGCTAGAAACATCCATCCTACACCCCTGAAAGTTCAGAAAATGTTGGCAGCCCAAAATATGCCTTAAAATGCATCTTATTCCTGCAATAAACTTGAAAACTTTTGAGGCCCAAAAAAGGGGTTTTACAGGCATGCTAGACCCCCTAAAGTCCAGAAAATGTTGGTGGCCCAAGAACTGTGTCAGAGAGCTCTGAATTTCGCAAAACCATTTGGAGTTTGAAAAGGGCATTAACCCGCATGCTAGACCCCTGAAATTCCCCAAAATATTTTGGGCACGAAAAATGCATCCTCCACCCCTGAAAGTTCAGAAAATGTTGGCAGCCCAATAAAGGCCTTAAATGCCTCTTAGGCCTACAAAAATGTAGAAAACTTTAGAGGCCCAAAAAAGGGGTTTACAGGCATCGTAGACCCCCTAAAGTCCAGAAAATTTTGGTGCCCAAAAACGGTGTCAGAGAGCTCTGAATGTCCCAAAAACATTTGCAGCCTGAAAAGGGCTTTAACCCGCATCCTAGACCCCTTAAATTCCCAAAAATAATTTTGGCCCGAAAAATGCATCCTACACCCCTGAAAGTTCAGAACATGTTGGCAGCCCAATAAAGGCCTTAAATGCCTCTTAGGCCTACAAAAATGTAGAAAACTTTAGAGGCCCAAAAAAGGGGTTTACAGGCATCGTAGACCCCCTAAAGTCGAGAAAATGTTGGTGCCCAAAAACGGTGTCAGAGAGCTCTGAATGTCCCAAAAACATTTGCAACCTGAAAAGGGCATTAACCCGCATCCTAGACCCCTTAAATTCCCAAAAACATTTTTGGCTCGAAAAATGCATCCTAAACCCCTGAAAGGTCAGAAAATGTTGGCAGCCCAAAATATGCCTTAAAATGCATCTTATTCCTGCAATAAACTTGAAAACTTTTGAGGCCCAAAAAAGGGGTTTTACAGGCATGCTAGACCACCTAAAGTCCAGAAAATGTTTGTGGCCCAAAAACTGTGTCAGAGAGCTCTGAATTTCCCAAAACCATTTGCAGTCTGAAAAGTGCGTTAACCCGCATGCTAGACCCCTGAAATTCCCCAAAATATTTTGGACACGAAAAATGCATCCTACACCCCTGAAAGTTCAGAAAATATTGGCAGCCCAAAAAAGGCTTTAAATGCCTCTTAGGCCTACAAAAATGTAGAAAACTTTAGAGGCCCAAAAAAGGGGTTTGCAGGCATTGTAGACCCCCTAAAGTCCAGAAAATGTTGGTGCCCAAAAACGGTGTCAGAGAGCTCTGAATGTCCCAAAAACATTTGCAACCTGAAAAGGGCATTAACCTGCATCCTAGACCCCTTAAATTCCCAAAAACATTTTTGGCTCGAAAAATGCATCCTACACCCCTGAAAGTTCAGAAAATATTGGCAGCCCAAAAAAGGCTTTAAATGCCTCTCAGGCCTACAAAAATGTAGAAAACTTTAGAGGCACAAAAAAAGGGTTTACAGGCATCGTAGACCCCTTAAAGTCCAGAAAACTTTGGTGCCCAAAAACGGTGTCAGAGAGCTCTGAATGTCCCAAAAACATTTGCAGCCTGAAAAGGGCTTTAGCCCGCATACTAGACCCCTGAAATTCCCCAAAATATTGTGGGCACGTAAAATACATCCTACACCCCTGAAAGTTCAGAAAATGTTGGCAGCCCAATAAAGGCCTTAAATGCCTCTTAGGCCTACAAAAATGTAGAAAACTTTAGAGGCCCAAAAAAGGGGTTTACAGGCATCGTAGACCCCCTAAAGTCCAGAAAATGTTGGTGCCCAAAAACGGTGTCAGAGAGCTCTGAATGTCCCAAAAACATTTGCATACTGAAAGGGGCTTTAACCCGCATCCTAGACCCCTTAAATTCCCAAAAATATTTTTGGCCTGAAAAATGCATCCTACACCCCTGAAAGTTCAGAAAATGTTGGCAGCCCAATAAAGGCCTTAAATGCCTCTTAGGCCTACAAAAATGTAGAAAACTTTATAGGCACAGAAAAAGGGTTTACAGGCATCATAGACCCACTAAAGTCCAGAAAATGTTGGTGCCCAAAAACGGTGTCAGAGAGCTCTGAATGTCCCAAAAACATTTGCATCCTGAAAAGGGCATTAACCCGCATCCTAGACCCCTGAAATTCCCAAAAACATTTTTGGCCCGAAAAATGCATCCTACACCCCTGAAAGTACAAAAAATTATGGCAGCCCAAAAAAAAGGCCTTAAAATGCATCTTATTCCTGCAATAAACTTGAAAACTTTGGAGGCCCAAAAAAGGGGTTTACAGGCATCCTAGACTCCCTAAAATCCAGAAAATGTTGGTGGCCCAAAAACTGTGTCAGAGAGCTCTGAATTTCCCAAAACCATTTGCAGTCTGAAAAGGGCATTAACCTGCATGCTAGACCCCTGACATTCCCCAAAATATTTTGGGCACGAAAAATGCATCCTACACCCCTGAAAGTTCAGAAAATGTTGGCAGCCCAATAAAGGCCTTAAATGCCTCTTAGGCCTACAAAAATGTAGAAAACTTTAGAGGCCCAAAAAAGGGGTTTACAGGCATCGTAGACCCCCTAAAGTGTAGAAAATGTTGGTGCCCAAAAACGGTGTCAGAGAGCTCTGAATGTCCCAAAAACATTTGCAACCTGAAAAGGGCATTAACCCGCATCCTAGAGCCCTTAAATTCCCAAAAACATTTTTGCCCTGAAAAATTCATCCTACATCCCTGCAAGTTCAGAAAATGTTGGCAGCACAAAAAAGGCCTTAAAATACATATTAGGCCTGCAAAAATGTAGAAAACTTTATAGGCCCAAGAAAGGGGTTTACAGGCATCGTAGACCCCCTAAAGTCCAGAAAATGTTGGTGCCCAAAAACGGTGTCAGAGAGCACTGAATGTCCCAAAAACATTTGCAACCTGAAAAGGGCATTAACCCGCATACTAGACCCCTTAAATTCCCAAAAACATTTTTGGCTAGAAACATCCATCCTACACCCCTGAAAGTTCAGAAAATGTTGGCAGCCCAAAATATGCCTTAAAATGCATCTTATTCCTGCAATAAACTTGAAAACTTTTGAGGCCCAAAAAAGGGGTTTTACAGGCATGCTAGACCCCCTAAAGTCCAGAAAATGTTGGTGGCCCAAGAACTGTGTCAGAGAGCTCTGAATTTCGCAAAACCATTTGGAGTTTGAAAAGGGCATTAACCCGCATGCTAGACCCCTGAAATTCCCCAAAATATTTTGGGCACGAAAAATGCATCCTCCACCCCTGAAAGTTCAGAAAATGTTGGCAGCCCAATAAAGGCCTTAAATGCCTCTTAGGCCTACAAAAATGTAGAAAACTTTAGAGGCCCAAAAAAGGGGTTTACAGGCATCGTAGACCCCCAAAAGTCCAGAAAATGTTGGTGCCCAAAAACGGTGTCAGAGAGCTCTGAATGTCCCAAAAACATTTGCAGCTTGAAAAGGGCTTTAACCCGCATCCTAGACCCCTTAAATTCCCAAAAATATTTTTGGCCCGAAAAATGCATCCTACACCCCTGAAAGTTCAGAAAATGTTGGCAGCCCAATAAAGGCCTTAAATGCCTCTTAGGCCTACAAAAATGTAGAAAACTTTAGAGGCCCAAAAAAGGGGTTTACGGGCATCGTAGACCCCCTAAAGTCCAGAAAATGTTGGTGCCCAAAAACGGTGTCAGAGAGCTCTGAATGTCCCAAAAACATTTGCAACCTGAAAAGGGCATTAACCCACATCCTAGACCCCTTAAATTCCCAAAAACATTTTTGGCTCGAAAAATGCATCCTATACCCTTGAAAGTTCAGAAAATGTTGGCAGCCCAAAATATGCCTTAAAATGCATCTTATTCCTGCAATAAACTTGAAAACTTTTGAGGCCCAAAAAAGGGGTTTTACAGGCATGCTAGACCCTCTATAGTCCGGAAAATGTTGGTGGCCCAAAAACTGTGTCAGAGAGCTCTGAATTTCCCAAAACCATTTGCAGTCTGAAAAGGGCATTAACCCGCATGCTAGACCCCTGAAATTCCCCAAAATAATTTGAGCACGAAAAATGCATCCTACACCCCTGAAAGTTCAGAAAATATTAGTAGCCTAAAAAAGGCTTTAAATGCCTCTTAGGCCTACAAAAATGTAGAAAACTTTAGAGGCACAAAAAAGGGGTTTACAGGCATCGTAGACCCCCTAAAGTCCAGAAAATTTTGGTGCCCAAAAACGGTGTCAGAGAGCTCTGAATGTACCAAAAACATTTGCAGCCTGAAAAGGGCTTTAACCCGCACCCTAGACCCCTTAAATTCCCAAAATATGCCTTAAAATGCATCTTATTCCTGCAATAAACTTGAAAACTTTTGAGGCCCAAAAAAGGGGTTTTACGGGCATGCTAGACCCCCTAAAGTCCAGAAAATGTTGGTGGCCCAAAAACTGTGTCAGAGAGCTCTGAATGTCCCAAAAACATTTGCAACCTGAAAAGGGCATTAACCCGCATCCTAGACCCCTTAAATTCCCAAAAACATTTTTGGCTAGAAAAGTCCATCCTACACCCCTGAAAGTTCAGAAAATGTTGGCAGCCCAAAATATGCCTTAAAATGCATCTTATTCCTGCAATAAACTTGAAAACTTTTAAGGCCCAAAAAAGGGGTTTTACGGGCATGCTAGACCCCCTAAAGTCCAGAAAATGTTGGTGGCCCAAAAACTGTGTCAGAGAGCTCTGAATTTCGCAAAACCATTTGCAGTTTGAAAAGGGCATTAACCCGCATGCTAGACCCCTGAAATTCCCCAAAATATTTTGGGCACGAAAAATGCATCCTACACCCCTGAAAGTTCAGAAAATGTTGGCAGCCCAATAAAGGCCTTAAATGCCTCTTAGGCCTACAAAAATGTAGAAAACTTTAGAGGCCCAAAAAAGGGGTTTACAGGCATTGTAGACCCCCTAAAGTCCAGAAAATATTGGTGCCCAAAAACGGTGTCAGAGAGCTCTGAATGTCCCAAAAACATTTGCAACCTGAAAAGGGCATTAACCCGCATCCTAGACCCCTTAAATTCCCAAAAACATTTTTGGCTCGAAAAATGCATCCTACACCCCTGAAAGTTCAGAAAATATTGGCAGCCCAAAAAAGGCTTTAAATGCCTCTCAGGCATACAAAAATGTAGAAAACTTTAGAGGCACAAAAAAGGGGTTTACAGGCATCGTAGACCCCCTAAAGTCCAGAAAACTTTGGTGCCCAAAAACGGTGTCAGAGAGCTCTGAATGTCCCAAAAACATTTGCAGCCTGAAAAGGGCTTTAGCCCGCATACTAGACCCCTGAAATTCCCCAAAATATTGTGGGCACGTAAAATACATCCTACACCCCTGAAAGTTCAGAAAATGTTGGCAGCCCAATAAAGGCCTTAAATGCCTCTTAGGCCTACAAAAATGTAGAAAACTTTAGAGGCACAAAAAAGGGGTTTACAGGCATCGTAGACCCCCTAAAGTCCAAAAAATGTTGGTGCCCAAAAACGGTGTCAGAGAGCTCTGAATGTCCCAAAAACATTTGCAGCCTGAAAAGGGCTTTAACCCGCATCCTAGACCCCTTAAATTCCCAAAAATATTTTTGGTCCGAAAAATGCATCCTACACCACTGAAAGTTCAGAAAATGTTGGCAGCCCAATAAAGGCCTTAAATGCCTCTTAGGCCTACAAAAATGTAGAAAACTTTAGAGGCCCAAAAAAGGGGTTTACGGGCATCGTAGACCCCCTAAAGTCCAGAAAATGTTGGTGCCCAAAAACGGTGTCAGAGAGCTCTGAATGTCCCAAAAACATTTGCAACCTGAAAAGGGCATTAACCCACATCCTAGACCCCTTAAATTCCCAAAAACATTTTTGGCTCGAAAAATGCATCCTATACCCTTGAAAGTTCAGAAAATGTTGGCAGCCCAAAATATGCCTTAAAATGCATCTTATTCCTGCAATAAACTTGAAAACTTTTGAGGCCCAAAAAAGGGGTTTTACAGGCATGCTAGACCCTCTATAGTCCGGAAAATGTTGGTGGCCCAAAAACTGTGTCAGAGAGCTCTGAATTTCCCAAAACCATTTGCAGTCTGAAAAGGGCATTAACCCGCATGCTAGACCCCTGAAATTCCCCAAAATAATTTGAGCACGAAAAATGCATCCTACACCCCTGAAAGTTCAGAAAATATTAGTAGCCTAAAAAAGGCTTTAAATGCCTCTTAGGCCTACAAAAATGTAGAAAACTTTAGAGGCACAAAAAAGGGGTTTACAGGCATCGTAGACCCCCTAAAGTCCAGAAAATTTTGGTGCCCAAAAACGGTGTCAGAGAGCTCTGAATGTACCAAAAACATTTGCAGCCTGAAAAGGGCTTTAACCCGCACCCTAGACCCCTTAAATTCCCAAAATATGCCTTAAAATGCATGTTATTCCTGCAATAAACTTGAAAACTTTTGAGGCCCAAAAGAGGGGTATTACAGGCATGCTAGACCCCCTAAAGTCCAGAAAATGTTGGTGGCCCAAAAACTGTGTCAGAGAGCTCGGAATTTCCCAAAACCATTTGCAGTCTGAAAAGGGCATTAACCCGCATGCTAGACCCCTGAAATTCCCAAAAACATTTTTGGCCCGAAAAATGCATCCTACACCCCTGAAAGTACAAAAAATGTTGTTAGCCCAAAAAAAGGCCTTAAAATGCATCTTATTCCTGCAATAAACTTGAAAACTTTGGAGGCCCAAAAAAGGGGTTTACAGGCATCCTAGACTCCCTAAAGTCCAGAAAATGTTGGTGGCCCAAAAACTGTGTGAGAGAGCTCTGAATTTCCCAAAACCATTTGCCGTCTGAAAAGGGCATTAACCCGCATGCTAGACCCCTGAAATTTCCCAAAATATTTTGTGCACGAAAAATGCATCCTACCACCCGTGAAAGTTCAGAAAATGTTGGCAGCCCAAAAAAGGCCTTAAATGCCTCTTAGGCCTACAAAAATGTAGAAAACTTTAGAGGCACAGAAAAGGGGTTTACAGGCATCATAGACCCCCTAAAGTCCAGAAAATGTTGGTGCCCAAAAACGGTGTCAGAGAGCTCTGAATGTCCCAAAAACATTTGCAACCTGAAAAGGGCATTAACCCGCATCCTAGACCCCTTAAATTCCCAAAAACATTTTTGGCTCGAAAAATGCATCCTACGCCCCTGAAAGTTCAGAAAATGTTGGCAGCCCAAATTATGCCTTAAAATGCATCTTATTCCTGCAATAAACTTGAAAACTTTTGAGGCCCAAAAAAGGGGTTTTACAGGCATCCTAGACTCCCTAAAGTCCAGAAAATGTTGGTGGCCCAAAAACTGTGTCAGAGAGCTCTGAATTTCCCAAAACCATTTGCCGTCTGAAAAGGGCATTAACCCGCATGCTAGACCCCTGAAATTTCCCAAAATATTTTGTGCACGAAAAATGCATCCTACCAACCGTGAAAGTTCAGAAAATGTTGGCAGCCCAAAAAAGGCCTTAAATGCCTCTTAGGCCTACAAAAATGTAGAAAACTTTAGAGGCACAGAAAAGGGGTTTACCGGCATCATAGACCCCCTAAAGTCCAGAAAATGTTGGTGCCCAAAAACGGTGCCAGAGAGCTCTGAATGTCCCAAAAACATTTGCAGCCTGAAAAGGGCTTTAACCTGCATCCTAGACCCCTTAAATTCCCAAAAATATTTTTGACCCGAAAAATGCATCCTACACCCCTGAAAGTTCCCAAAATGTTGGCAGCCCAATAAAGTCCTTAAATGCCTCTTAGGCCTACAAAAATGTAGAAAACTTTAGAGGCCCAAAAAAGGGGTTTACAGGCATCGTAGACCCCCAAAAGTCCAGAAAATGTTGGTGCCCAAAAACGGTGTCAGAGAGCTCTGAATGTCCCAAAAACATTTGCAGCTTGAAAAGGGCTTTAACCCGCATCCTAGACCCCTTAAATTCCCAAAAATATTTTTGGCCCGAAAAATGCATCCTACACCCCTGAAAGTTCAGAAAATGTTGGCAGCCCAATAAAGGCCTTAAATGCCTCTTAGGCCTACAAAAATGTAGAAAACCTTAGAGGCCCAAAAAAGGGGTTTACAGGCATCGTAGACCCCCTAAAGTCCAGAAAATGTTGGTGCCCAAAAACGGTGTCAGAGAGCTCTGAATGTCCCAAAAACATTTGCATACTGAAAGGGGCTTTAACCCGCATCCTAGACCCCTTAAATTCCCAAAAATATTTTTGGCCTGAAAAATGCATCCTACACCCCTGAAAGTTCAGAAAATGTTGGCACCCCAAAATATGCCTTAAAATGCATCTTAATCCTGCAATAAACTTGAAAACATTTGAGGCCCAAAAAAGGGGTTTTACAGGCATGCTAGACCCCCTAAAGTCCAGAAAATGTTGGTGGCCCAAAAACTGTGTCAGAGAGCTCTAATATTCCCAAAACCATTTGCAGTCTGAAAAGGGCATTAACCCGCATGCTAGACCCCTGAAATTCCCCAAAATATTTTGGGCACGAAAAATGCATCCCACACCCCTGAAAGTTCAGAAAATATTGGCAGCCCAAAAAAGGCTTTAAATGCCTCTTAGGCCTACAAAAATGTAGAAAACTTTAGAGGCACAAAAAAGGGGTTTACAGGCATCGTAGACCCCCTAAAGTCCAGAAAATTTTGGTGCCCAAAAACGGTGTCAGAGAGCTCTGAATGTCCCAAAAACATTTGCAGCCTGAAAAGGGCTTTAACCCGCATCCTAGACCCCTTAAATTCCCAAAAATAATTTTGGCCCGAAAAATGCATCCTACACCCCTGAAAGTTCAGAACATGTTGGCAGCCCAATAAAGGCCTTAAATGCCTCTTAGGCCTACAAAAATGTAGAAAACTTTAGAGGCCCAAAAAAGGGGTTTACAGGCATCGTAGACCCCCTAAAGTCGAGAAAATGTTGGTGCCCAAAAACGGTGTCAGAGAGCTCTGAATGTCCCAAAAACATTTGCAACCTGAAAAGGGCATTAACCCGCATCCTAGACCCCTTAAATTCCCAAAAACATTTTTGGCTCGAAAAATGCATCCTAAACCCCTGAAAGGTCAGAAAATGTTGGCAACCCAAAATATGCCTTAAAATGCATCTTATTCCTGCAATAAACTTGAAAACTTTTGAGGCCCAAAAAAGGGGTTTTACAGGCATGCTAGACCACCTAAAGTCCAGAAAATGTTGGTGGCCCAAAAACTGTGTCAGAGAGCTCTGAATTTCCCAAAACCATTTGCAGTCTGAAAAGGGCGTTAACCCGCATGCTAGACCCCTGAAATTCCCCAAAATATTTTGGACACGAAAAATGCATCCTACACCCCTGAAAGTTCAGAAAATATTGGCAGCCCAAAAAAGGCTTTAAATGCCTCTTAGGCCTACAAAAATGTAGAAAACTTTAGAGGCCCAAAAAAGGGGTTTGCAGGCATTGTAGACCCCCTAAAGTCCAGAAAATGTTGGTGCCCAAAAACGGTGTCAGAGAGCTCTGAATGTCCCAAAAACATTTGCAACCTGAAAAGGGCATTAACCTGCATCCTAGACCCCTTAAATTCCCAAAAACATTTTTGGCTCGAAAAATGCATCCTACACCCCTGAAAGTTCAGAAAATATTGGCAGCCCAAAAAAGGCTTTAAATGCCTCTCAGGCCTACAAAAATGTAGAAAACTTTAGAGGCACAAAAAAGGGGTTTACAGGCATCGTAGACCCCCTAAAGTCCAGAAAACTTTGGTGCCCAAAAACGGTGTCAGAGAGCTCTGAATGTCCCAAAAACATTTGCAGCCTGAAAAGGGCTTTAGCCCGCATACTAGACCCCTGAAATTCCCCAAAATATTGTGGGCACGTAAAATACATCCTACACCCCTGAAAGTTCAGAAAATGTTGGCAGCCCAATAAAGGCCTTAAATGCCTCTTAGGCCTACAAAAATGTAGAAAACTTTAGAGGCCCAAAAAAGGGGTTTACAGGCATCGTAGACCCCCTAAAGTCCAGAAAATGTTGGTGCCCAAAAACGGTGTCAGAGAGCTCTGAATGTCCCAAAAACATTTGCATACTGAAAGGGGCTTTAACCCGCATCCTAGACCCCTTAAATTCCCAAAAATATTTTTGGCCTGAAAAATGCATCCTACACCCCTGAAAGTTCAGAAAATGTTGGAAGCCCAATAAAGGCCTTAAATGCCTCTTAGGCCTACAAAAATGTAGAAAACTTTAGAGGCACAGAAAAAGGGTTTACAGGCATCATAGACCCACTAAAGTCCAGAAAATGTTGGTGCCCAAAAACGGTGTCAGAGAGCTCTGAATGTCCCAAAAACATTTGCATCCTGAAAAGGGCATTAAGCCGCATCCTAGACCCCTGAAATTCCCAAAAACATTTTTGGCCCGAAAAATGCATCCTACACCCCTGAAAGTACAAAAAATGATGGCAGCCCAAAAAAAAGGCCTTAAAATGCATCTTATTCCTGCAATAAACTTGAAAACTTTGGAGGCCCAAAAAAGGGGTTTACAGGCATCCTAGACTCCCTAAAATCCAGAAAATGTTGGTGGCCCAAAAACTGTGTCAGAGAGCTCTGAATTTCCCAAAACCATTTGCAGTCTGAAAAGGGCATTAACCTGCATGCTAGACCCCTGGCATTCCCCAAAATATTTTGGGCACGAAAAATGCATCCTACACCCCTGAAAGTTCAGAAAATGTTGGCAGCCCAATAAAGGCCTTAAATGCCTCTTAGGCCTACAAAAATGTAGAAAACTTTAGAGGCCCAAAAAAGGGGTTTACAGGCATCGTAGACCCCCTAAAGTGTAGAAAATGTTGGTGCCCAAAAACGGTGTCAGAGAGCTCTGAAAGTCCCAAAAACATTTGCAACCTGAAAAGGGCATTAACCCGCATCCTAGACCCCTTAAATTCCCAAAAACATTTTTGGCTCGAAAAATGCATCCTACACCCCTGAAAGTTCAGAAAATGTTGACAGCCCAAAATATGCCTTAAAATGCATCTTATTCCTGCAATAAACTTGGAAACTTTTGAGGCCCAAAAAAGGGGTTTTACAGGCATGCTAGACCCCCTAAAGTCCAGAAAATGTTGGTGGCCCAAAAAGTGTGTCAGAGAGCTCTGAATTTCCCAAAACCATTTGCAGTCTGAAAAGGGCATTAACCCGCATGCTAGACCCCTGAAATTCCCCAAAATATTTTGGGCACGAAAAATGCATCCTACACCCCTGAAAGTTCAGAAAATATTGGCAGCCCAAAAAAGGCTTTAAATGCCTCTTAGGCCTACAAAAATGTAGAAAACTTTAGAGGCACAAAAAAGGGGTTTACAGGCATCGTAGACCCCCTAAAGTCCAGAAAATTTTGGTGCCCAAAAACGGTGTCAGAGAGCTCTGAATGTCCCAAAAACATTTGCAACCTGAAAAGGGCATTAACTCGCATACTAGACCCCTTAAATTCCCAAAAACATTTTTGGCTAGAAACATCCATCCTACACCCCTGAAAGTTCAGAAAATGTTGGCAGCCCAATAAAGGCCTTAAATGCCTCTTAGGCCTACAAAAATGTAGAAAACTTTAGAGGCCCAAAAAAGGGGTTTACAGGCATCGTAGACCCCCTAAAGTCGAGAAAATGTTGGTGCCCAAAAACGGTGTCAGAGAGCTCTGAATGTCCCAAAAACATTTGCAACCTGAAAAGGGCATTAACCCGCATCCTAGACCCCTTAAATTCCCAAAAACATTTTTGGCTCGAAAAATGCATCCTAAACCCCTGAAAGGTCAGAAAATGTTGGCAACCCAAAATATGCCTTAAAATGCATCTTATTCCTGCAATAAACTTGAAAACTTTTGAGGCCCAAAAAAGGGGTTTTACAGGCATGCTAGACCACCTAAAGTCCAGAAAATGTTGGTGGCCCAAAAACTGTGTCAGAGAGCTCTGAATTTCCCAAAACCATTTGCAGTCTGAAAAGGGCGTTAACCCGCATGCTAGACCCCTGAAATTCCCCAAAATATTTTGGACACGAAAAATGCATCCTACACCCCTGAAAGTTCAGAAAATATTGGCAGCCCAAAAAAGGCTTTAAATGCCTCTTAGGCCTACAAAAATGTAGAAAACTTTAGAGGCCCAAAAAAGGGGTTTGCAGGCATTGTAGACCCCCTAAAGTCCAGAAAATGTTGGTGCCCAAAAACGGTGTCAGAGAGCTCTGAATGTCCCAAAAACATTTGCAACCTGAAAAGGGCATTAACCTGCATCCTAGACCCCTTAAATTCCCAAAAACATTTTTGGCTCGAAAAATGCATCCTACACCCCTGAAAGTTCAGAAAATATTGGCAGCCCAAAAAAGGCTTTAAATGCCTCTCAGGCCTACAAAAATGTAGAAAACTTTAGAGGCACAAAAAAGGGGTTTACAGGCATCGTAGACCCCCTAAAGTCCAGAAAACTTTGGTGCCCAAAAACGGTGTCAGAGAGCTCTGAATGTCCCAAAAACATTTGCAGCCTGAAAAGGGCTTTAGCCCGCATACTAGACCCCTGAAATTCCCCAAAATATTGTGGGCACGTAAAATACATCCTACACCCCTGAAAGTTCAGAAAATGTTGGCAGCCCAATAAAGGCCTTAAATGCCTCTTAGGCCTACAAAAATGTAGAAAACTTTAGAGGCCCAAAAAAGGGGTTTACAGGCATCGTAGACCCCCTAAAGTCCAGAAAATGTTGGTGCCCAAAAACGGTGTCAGAGAGCTCTGAATGTCCCAAAAACATTTGCATACTGAAAGGGGCTTTAACCCGCATCCTAGACCCCTTAAATTCCCAAAAATATTTTTGGCCTGAAAAATGCATCCTACACCCCTGAAAGTTCAGAAAATGTTGGAAGCCCAATAAAGGCCTTAAATGCCTCTTAGGCCTACAAAAATGTAGAAAACTTTAGAGGCACAGAAAAAGGGTTTACAGGCATCATAGACCCACTAAAGTCCAGAAAATGTTGGTGCCCAAAAACGGTGTCAGAGAGCTCTGAATGTCCCAAAAACATTTGCATCCTGAAAAGGGCATTAAGCCGCATCCTAGACCCCTGAAATTCCCAAAAACATTTTTGGCCCGAAAAATGCATCCTACACCCCTGAAAGTACAAAAAATGATGGCAGCCCAAAAAAAAGGCCTTAAAATGCATCTTATTCCTGCAATAAACTTGAAAACTTTGGAGGCCCAAAAAAGGGGTTTACAGGCATCCTAGACTCCCTAAAATCCAGAAAATGTTGGTGGCCCAAAAACTGTGTCAGAGAGCTCTGAATTTCCCAAAACCATTTGCAGTCTGAAAAGGGCATTAACCTGCATGCTAGACCCCTGGCATTCCCCAAAATATTTTGGGCACGAAAAATGCATCCTACACCCCTGAAAGTTCAGAAAATGTTGGCAGCCCAATAAAGGCCTTAAATGCCTCTTAGGCCTACAAAAATGTAGAAAACTTTAGAGGCCCAAAAAAGGGGTTTACAGGCATCGTAGACCCCCTAAAGTGTAGAAAATGTTGGTGCCCAAAAACGGTGTCAGAGAGCTCTGAAAGTCCCAAAAACATTTGCAACCTGAAAAGGGCATTAACCCGCATCCTAGACCCCTTAAATTCCCAAAAACATTTTTGGCTCGAAAAATGCATCCTACACCCCTGAAAGTTCAGAAAATGTTGACAGCCCAAAATATGCCTTAAAATGCATCTTATTCCTGCAATAAACTTGGAAACTTTTGAGGCCCAAAAAAGGGGTTTTACAGGCATGCTAGACCCCCTAAAGTCCAGAAAATGTTGGTGGCCCAAAAAGTGTGTCAGAGAGCTCTGAATTTCCCAAAACCATTTGCAGTCTGAAAAGGGCATTAACCCGCATGCTAGACCCCTGAAATTCCCCAAAATATTTTGGGCACGAAAAATGCATCCTACACCCCTGAAAGTTCAGAAAATATTGGCAGCCCAAAAAAGGCTTTAAATGCCTCTTAGGCCTACAAAAATGTAGAAAACTTTAGAGGCACAAAAAAGGGGTTTACAGGCATCGTAGACCCCCTAAAGTCCAGAAAATTTTGGTGCCCAAAAACGGTGTCAGAGAGCTCTGAATGTCCCAAAAACATTTGCAACCTGAAAAGGGCATTAACCCGCATACTAGACCCCTTAAATTCCCAAAAACATTTTTGGCTAGAAACATCCATCCTACACCCCTGAAAGTTCAGAAAATGTTGGCAGCCCAAAATATGCCTTAAAATGCATCTTATTCCTGCAATAAACTTGAAAACTTTTGAGGCCCAAAAAAGGGGTTTTACAGGCATGCTAGACCCCCTAAAGTCCAGAAAATGTTGGTGGCCCAAGAACTGTGTCAGAGAGCTCTGAATTTCGCAAAACCATTTGGAGTTTGAAAAGGGCATTAACCCGCATGCTAGACCCCTGAAATTCCCCAAAATATTTTGGGCACGAAAAATGCATCCTCCACCCCTGAAAGTTCAGAAAATGTTGGCAGCCCAATAAAGGCCTTAAATGCCTCTTAGGCCTACAAAAATGTAGAAAACTTTAGAGGCCCAAAAAAGGGGTTTACAGGCATCGTAGACCCCCTAAAGTCCAGAAAATTTTGGTGCCCAAAAACGGTGTCAGAGAGCTCTGAATGTCCCAAAAACATTTGCAGCCTGAAAAGGGCTTTAACCCGCATCCTAGACCCCTTAAATTCCCAAAAATAATTTTGGCCCGAAAAATGCATCCTACACCCCTGAAAGTTCAGAACATGTTGGCAGCCCAATAAAGGCCTTAAATGCCTCTTAGGCCTACAAAAATGTAGAAAACTTTAGAGGCCCAAAAAAGGGGTTTACAGGCATCGTAGACCCCCTAAAGTCGAGAAAATGTTGGTGCCCAAAAACGGTGTCAGAGAGCTCTGAATGTCCCAAAAACATTTGCAACCTGAAAAGGGCATTAACCCGCATCCTAGACCCCTTAAATTCCCAAAAACATTTTTGGCTCGAAAAATGCATCCTAAACCCCTGAAAGGTCAGAAAATGTTGGCAGCCCAAAATATGCCTTAAAATGCATCTTATTCCTGCAATAAACTTGAAAACTTTTGAGGCCCAAAAAAGGGGTTTTACAGGCATGCTAGACCACCTAAAGTCCAGAAAATGTTTGTGGCCCAAAAACTGTGTCAGAGAGCTCTGAATTTCCCAAAACCATTTGCAGTCTGAAAAGTGCGTTAACCCGCATGCTAGACCCCTGAAATTCCCCAAAATATTTTGGACACGAAAAATGCATCCTACACCCCTGAAAGTTCAGAAAATATTGGCAGCCCAAAAAAGGCTTTAAATGCCTCTTAGGCCTACAAAAATGTAGAAAACTTTAGAGGCCCAAAAAAGGGGTTTGCAGGCATTGTAGACCCCCTAAAGTCCAGAAAATGTTGGTGCCCAAAAACGGTGTCAGAGAGCTCTGAATGTCCCAAAAACATTTGCAACCTGAAAAGGGCATTAACCTGCATCCTAGACCCCTTAAATTCCCAAAAACATTTTTGGCTCGAAAAATGCATCCTACACCCCTGAAAGTTCAGAAAATATTGGCAGCCCAAAAAAGGCTTTAAATGCCTCTCAGGCCTACAAAAATGTAGAAAACTTTAGAGGCACAAAAAAAGGGTTTACAGGCATCGTAGACCCCTTAAAGTCCAGAAAACTTTGGTGCCCAAAAACGGTGTCAGAGAGCTCTGAATGTCCCAAAAACATTTGCAGCCTGAAAAGGGCTTTAGCCCGCATACTAGACCCCTGAAATTCCCCAAAATATTGTGGGCACGTAAAATACATCCTACACCCCTGAAAGTTCAGAAAATGTTGGCAGCCCAATAAAGGCCTTAAATGCCTCTTAGGCCTACAAAAATGTAGAAAACTTTAGAGGCCCAAAAAAGGGGTTTACAGGCATCGTAGACCCCCTAAAGTCCAGAAAATGTTGGTGCCCAAAAACGGTGTCAGAGAGCTCTGAATGTCCCAAAAACATTTGCATACTGAAAGGGGCTTTAACCCGCATCCTAGACCCCTTAAATTCCCAAAAATATTTTTGGCCTGAAAAATGCATCCTACACCCCTGAAAGTTCAGAAAATGTTGGCAGCCCAATAAAGGCCTTAAATGCCTCTTAGGCCTACAAAAATGTAGAAAACTTTATAGGCACAGAAAAAGGGTTTACAGGCATCATAGACCCACTAAAGTCCAGAAAATGTTGGTGCCCAAAAACGGTGTCAGAGAGCTCTGAATGTCCCAAAAACATTTGCATCCTGAAAAGGGCATTAACCCGCATCCTAGACCCCTGAAATTCCCAAAAACATTTTTGGCCCGAAAAATGCATCCTACACCCCTGAAAGTACAAAAAATTATGGCAGCCCAAAAAAAAGGCCTTAAAATGCATCTTATTCCTGCAATAAACTTGAAAACTTTGGAGGCCCAAAAAAGGGGTTTACAGGCATCCTAGACTCCCTAAAATCCAGAAAATGTTGGTGGCCCAAAAACTGTGTGAGAGAGCTCTGAATTTCCCAAAACCATTTGCCGTCTGAAAAGGGCATTAACCCGCATGCTAGACCCCTGAAATTTCCCAAAATATTTTGTGCACGAAAAATGCATCCTACCACCCGTGAAAGTTCAGAAAATGTTGGCAGCCCAAAAAAGGCCTTAAATGCCTCTTAGGCCTACAAAAATGTAGAAAACCTTAGAGGCCCAAAAAAGGGGTTTACAGGCATCGTAGACCCCCTAAAGTCCAGAAAATGTTGGTGCCCAAAAACGGTGTCAGAGAGCTCTGAATGTCCCAAAAACATTTGCATACTGAAAGGGGCTTTAACCCGCATCCTAGACCCCTTAAATTCCCAAAAATATTTTTGGCCTGAAAAATGCATCCTACACCCCTGAAAGTTCAGAAAATGTTGGCACCCCAAAATATGCCTTAAAATGCATCTTAATCCTGCAATAAACTTGAAAACATTTGAGGCCCAAAAAAGGGGTTTTACAGGCATGCTAGACCCCCTAAAGTCCAGAAAATGTTGGTGGCCCAAAAACTGTGTCAGAGAGCTCTAATATTCCCAAAACCATTTGCAGTCTGAAAAGGGCATTAACCCGCATGCTAGACCCCTGAAATTCCCCAAAATATTTTGGGCACGAAAAATGCATCCCACACCCCTGAAAGTTCAGAAAATATTGGCAGCCCAAAAAAGGCTTTAAATGCCTCTTAGGCCTACAAAAATGTAGAAAACTTTAGAGGCACAAAAAAGGGGTTTACAGGCATCGTAGACCCCCTAAAGTCCAGAAAATTTTGGTGCCCAAAAACGGTGTCAGAGAGCTCTGAATGTCCCAAAAACATTTGCAGCCTGAAAAGGGCTTTAACCCGCATCCTAGACCCCTTAAATTCCCAAAAATAATTTTGGCCCGAAAAATGCATCCTACACCCCTGAAAGTTCAGAACATGTTGGCAGCCCAATAAAGGCCTTAAATGCCTCTTAGGCCTACAAAAATGTAGAAAACTTTAGAGGCCCAAAAAAGGGGTTTACAGGCATCGTAGACCCCCTAAAGTCGAGAAAATGTTGGTGCCCAAAAACGGTGTCAGAGAGCTCTGAATGTCCCAAAAACATTTGCAACCTGAAAAGGGCATTAACCCGCATCCTAGACCCCTTAAATTCCCAAAAACATTTTTGGCTCGAAAAATGCATCCTAAACCCCTGAAAGGTCAGAAAATGTTGGCAACCCAAAATATGCCTTAAAATGCATCTTATTCCTGCAATAAACTTGAAAACTTTTGAGGCCCAAAAAAGGGGTTTTACAGGCATGCTAGACCACCTAAAGTCCAGAAAATGTTGGTGGCCCAAAAACTGTGTCAGAGAGCTCTGAATTTCCCAAAACCATTTGCAGTCTGAAAAGGGCGTTAACCCGCATGCTAGACCCCTGAAATTCCCCAAAATATTTTGGACACGAAAAATGCATCCTACACCCCTGAAAGTTCAGAAAATATTGGCAGCCCAAAAAAGGCTTTAAATGCCTCTTAGGCCTACAAAAATGTAGAAAACTTTAGAGGCCCAAAAAAGGGGTTTGCAGGCATTGTAGACCCCCTAAAGTCCAGAAAATGTTGGTGCCCAAAAACGGTGTCAGAGAGCTCTGAATGTCCCAAAAACATTTGCAACCTGAAAAGGGCATTAACCTGCATCCTAGACCCCTTAAATTCCCAAAAACATTTTTGGCTCGAAAAATGCATCCTACACCCCTGAAAGTTCAGAAAATATTGGCAGCCCAAAAAAGGCTTTAAATGCCTCTCAGGCCTACAAAAATGTAGAAAACTTTAGAGGCACAAAAAAGGGGTTTACAGGCATCGTAGACCCCCTAAAGTCCAGAAAACTTTGGTGCCCAAAAACGGTGTCAGAGAGCTCTGAATGTCCCAAAAACATTTGCAGCCTGAAAAGGGCTTTAGCCCGCATACTAGACCCCTGAAATTCCCCAAAATATTGTGGGCACGTAAAATACATCCTACACCCCTGAAAGTTCAGAAAATGTTGGCAGCCCAATAAAGGCCTTAAATGCCTCTTAGGCCTACAAAAATGTAGAAAACTTTAGAGGCCCAAAAAAGGGGTTTACAGGCATCGTAGACCCCCTAAAGTCCAGAAAATGTTGGTGCCCAAAAACGGTGTCAGAGAGCTCTGAATGTCCCAAAAACATTTGCATACTGAAAGGGGCTTTAACCCGCATCCTAGACCCCTTAAATTCCCAAAAATATTTTTGGCCTGAAAAATGCATCCTACACCCCTGAAAGTTCAGAAAATGTTGGAAGCCCAATAAAGGCCTTAAATGCCTCTTAGGCCTACAAAAATGTAGAAAACTTTAGAGGCACAGAAAAAGGGTTTACAGGCATCATAGACCCACTAAAGTCCAGAAAATGTTGGTGCCCAAAAACGGTGTCAGAGAGCTCTGAATGTCCCAAAAACATTTGCATCCTGAAAAGGGCATTAAGCCGCATCCTAGACCCCTGAAATTCCCAAAAACATTTTTGGCCCGAAAAATGCATCCTACACCCCTGAAAGTACAAAAAATGATGGCAGCCCAAAAAAAAGGCCTTAAAATGCATCTTATTCCTGCAATAAACTTGAAAACTTTGGAGGCCCAAAAAAGGGGTTTACAGGCATCCTAGACTCCCTAAAATCCAGAAAATGTTGGTGGCCCAAAAACTGTGTCAGAGAGCTCTGAATTTCCCAAAACCATTTGCAGTCTGAAAAGGGCATTAACCTGCATGCTAGACCCCTGGCATTCCCCAAAATATTTTGGGCACGAAAAATGCATCCTACACCCCTGAAAGTTCAGAAAATGTTGGCAGCCCAATAAAGGCCTTAAATGCCTCTTAGGCCTACAAAAATGTAGAAAACTTTAGAGGCCCAAAAAAGGGGTTTACAGGCATCGTAGACCCCCTAAAGTGTAGAAAATGTTGGTGCCCAAAAACGGTGTCAGAGAGCTCTGAAAGTCCCAAAAACATTTGCAACCTGAAAAGGGCATTAACCCGCATCCTAGACCCCTTAAATTCCCAAAAACATTTTTGGCTCGAAAAATGCATCCTACACCCCTGAAAGTTCAGAAAATGTTGACAGCCCAAAATATGCCTTAAAATGCATCTTATTCCTGCAATAAACTTGGAAACTTTTGAGGCCCAAAAAAGGGGTTTTACAGGCATGCTAGACCCCCTAAAGTCCAGAAAATGTTGGTGGCCCAAAAAGTGTGTCAGAGAGCTCTGAATTTCCCAAAACCATTTGCAGTCTGAAAAGGGCATTAACCCGCATGCTAGACCCCTGAAATTCCCCAAAATATTTTGGGCACGAAAAATGCATCCTACACCCCTGAAAGTTCAGAAAATATTGGCAGCCCAAAAAAGGCTTTAAATGCCTCTTAGGCCTACAAAAATGTAGAAAACTTTAGAGGCACAAAAAAGGGGTTTACAGGCATCGTAGACCCCCTAAAGTCCAGAAAATTTTGGTGCCCAAAAACGGTGTCAGAGAGCTCTGAATGTCCCAAAAACATTTGCAACCTGAAAAGGGCATTAACCCGCATACTAGACCCCTTAAATTCCCAAAAACATTTTTGGCTAGAAACATCCATCCTACACCCCTGAAAGTTCAGAAAATGTTGGCAGCCCAAAATATGCCTTAAAATGCATCTTATTCCTGCAATAAACTTGAAAACTTTTGAGGCCCAAAAAAGGGGTTTTACAGGCATGCTAGACCCCCTAAAGTCCAGAAAATGTTGGTGGCCCAAGAACTGTGTCAGAGAGCTCTGAATTTCGCAAAACCATTTGGAGTTTGAAAAGGGCATTAACCCGCATGCTAGACCCCTGAAATTCCCCAAAATATTTTTGGCCTGAAAAATGCATCCTACACCCCTGAAAGTTCAGAAAATGTTGGAAGCCCAATAAAGGCCTTAAATGCCTCTTAGGCCTACAAAAATGTAGAAAACTTTAGAGGCACAGAAAAAGGGTTTACAGGCATCATAGACCCACTAAAGTCCAGAAAATGTTGGTGCCCAAAAACGGTGTCAGAGAGCTCTGAATGTCCCAAAAACATTTGCATCCTGAAAAGGGCATTAAGCCGCATCCTAGACCCCTGAAATTCCCAAAAACATTTTTGGCCCGAAAAATGCATCCTACACCCCTGAAAGTACAAAAAATGATGGCAGCCCAAAAAAAAGGCCTTAAAATGCATCTTATTCCTGCAATAAACTTGAAAACTTTGGAGGCCCAAAAAAGGGGTTTACAGGCATCCTAGACTCCCTAAAATCCAGAAAATGTTGGTGGCCCAAAAACTGTGTCAGAGAGCTCTGAATTTCCCAAAACCATTTGCAGTCTGAAAAGGGCATTAACCTGCATGCTAGACCCCTGGCATTCCCCAAAATATTTTGGGCACGAAAAATGCATCCTACACCCCTGAAAGTTCAGAAAATGTTGGCAGCCCAATAAAGGCCTTAAATGCCTCTTAGGCCTACAAAAATGTAGAAAACTTTAGAGGCCCAAAAAAGGGGTTTACAGGCATCGTAGACCCCCTAAAGTGTAGAAAATGTTGGTGCCCAAAAACGGTGTCAGAGAGCTCTGAAAGTCCCAAAAACATTTGCAACCTGAAAAGGGCATTAACCCGCATCCTAGACCCCTTAAATTCCCAAAAACATTTTTGGCTCGAAAAATGCATCCTACACCCCTGAAAGTTCAGAAAATGTTGACAGCCCAAAATATGCCTTAAAATGCATCTTATTCCTGCAATAAACTTGGAAACTTTTGAGGCCCAAAAAAGGGGTTTTACAGGCATGCTAGACCCCCTAAAGTCCAGAAAATGTTGGTGGCCCAAAAAGTGTGTCAGAGAGCTCTGAATTTCCCAAAACCATTTGCAGTCTGAAAAGGGCATTAACCCGCATGCTAGACCCCTGAAATTCCCCAAAATATTTTGGGCACGAAAAATGCATCCTACACCCCTGAAAGTTCAGAAAATATTGGCAGCCCAAAAAAGGCTTTAAATGCCTCTTAGGCCTACAAAAATGTAGAAAACTTTAGAGGCACAAAAAAGGGGTTTACAGGCATCGTAGACCCCCTAAAGTCCAGAAAATTTTGGTGCCCAAAAACGGTGTCAGAGAGCTCTGAATGTCCCAAAAACATTTGCAACCTGAAAAGGGCATTAACCCGCATACTAGACCCCTTAAATTCCCAAAAACATTTTTGGCTAGAAACATCCATCCTACACCCCTGAAAGTTCAGAAAATGTTGGCAGCCCAAAATATGCCTTAAAATGCATCTTATTCCTGCAATAAACTTGAAAACTTTTGAGGCCCAAAAAAGGGGTTTTACAGGCATGCTAGACCCCCTAAAGTCCAGAAAATGTTGGTGGCCCAAGAACTGTGTCAGAGAGCTCTGAATTTCGCAAAACCATTTGGAGTTTGAAAAGGGCATTAACCCGCATGCTAGACCCCTGAAATTCCCCAAAATATTTTTGGCCTGAAAAATGCATCCTACACCCCTGAAAGTTCAGAAAATGTTGGAAGCCCAATAAAGGCCTTAAATGCCTCTTAGGCCTACAAAAATGTAGAAAACTTTAGAGGCACAGAAAAAGGGTTTACAGGCATCATAGACCCACTAAAGTCCAGAAAATGTTGGTGCCCAAAAACGGTGTCAGAGAGCTCTGAATGTCCCAAAAACATTTGCATCCTGAAAAGGGCATTAAGCCGCATCCTAGACCCCTGAAATTCCCAAAAACATTTTTGGCCCGAAAAATGCATCCTACACCCCTGAAAGTACAAAAAATGATGGCAGCCCAAAAAAAAGGCCTTAAAATGCATCTTATTCCTGCAATAAACTTGAAAACTTTGGAGGCCCAAAAAAGGGGTTTACAGGCATCCTAGACTCCCTAAAATCCAGAAAATGTTGGTGGCCCAAAAACTGTGTCAGAGAGCTCTGAATTTCCCAAAACCATTTGCAGTCTGAAAAGGGCATTAACCTGCATGCTAGACCCCTGGCATTCCCCAAAATATTTTGGGCACGAAAAATGCATCCTACACCCCTGAAAGTTCAGAAAATGTTGGCAGCCCAATAAAGGCCTTAAATGCCTCTTAGGCCTACAAAAATGTAGAAAACTTTAGAGGCCCAAAAAAGGGGTTTACAGGCATCGTAGACCCCCTAAAGTGTAGAAAATGTTGGTGCCCAAAAACGGTGTCAGAGAGCTCTGAAAGTCCCAAAAACATTTGCAACCTGAAAAGGGCATTAACCCGCATCCTAGACCCCTTAAATTCCCAAAAACATTTTTGGCTCGAAAAATGCATCCTACACCCCTGAAAGTTCAGAAAATGTTGACAGCCCAAAATATGCCTTAAAATGCATCTTATTCCTGCAATAAACTTGGAAACTTTTGAGGCCCAAAAAAGGGGTTTTACAGGCATGCTAGACCCCCTAAAGTCCAGAAAATGTTGGTGGCCCAAAAAGTGTGTCAGAGAGCTCTGAATTTCCCAAAACCATTTGCAGTCTGAAAAGGGCATTAACCCGCATGCTAGACCCCTGAAATTCCCCAAAATATTTTGGGCACGAAAAATGCATCCTACACCCCTGAAAGTTCAGAAAATATTGGCAGCCCAAAAAAGGCTTTAAATGCCTCTTAGGCCTACAAAAATGTAGAAAACTTTAGAGGCACAAAAAAGGGGTTTACAGGCATCGTAGACCCCCTAAAGTCCAGAAAATTTTGGTGCCCAAAAACGGTGTCAGAGAGCTCTGAATGTCCCAAAAACATTTGCAACCTGAAAAGGGCATTAACCCGCATACTAGACCCCTTAAATTCCCAAAAACATTTTTGGCTAGAAACATCCATCCTACACCCCTGAAAGTTCAGAAAATGTTGGCAGCCCAATAAAGGCCTTAAATGCCTCTTAGGCCTACAAAAATGTAGAAAACTTTAGAGGCCCAAAAAAGGGGTTTACAGGCATCGTAGACCCCCTAAAGTCGAGAAAATGTTGGTGCCCAAAAACGGTGTCAGAGAGCTCTGAATGTCCCAAAAACATTTGCAACCTGAAAAGGGCATTAACCCGCATCCTAGACCCCTTAAATTCCCAAAAACATTTTTGGCTCGAAAAATGCATCCTAAACCCCTGAAAGGTCAGAAAATGTTGGCAACCCAAAATATGCCTTAAAATGCATCTTATTCCTGCAATAAACTTGAAAACTTTTGAGGCCCAAAAAAGGGGTTTTACAGGCATGCTAGACCACCTAAAGTCCAGAAAATGTTGGTGGCCCAAAAACTGTGTCAGAGAGCTCTGAATTTCCCAAAACCATTTGCAGTCTGAAAAGGGCGTTAACCCGCATGCTAGACCCCTGAAATTCCCCAAAATATTTTGGACACGAAAAATGCATCCTACACCCCTGAAAGTTCAGAAAATATTGGCAGCCCAAAAAAGGCTTTAAATGCCTCTTAGGCCTACAAAAATGTAGAAAACTTTAGAGGCCCAAAAAAGGGGTTTGCAGGCATTGTAGACCCCCTAAAGTCCAGAAAATGTTGGTGCCCAAAAACGGTGTCAGAGAGCTCTGAATGTCCCAAAAACATTTGCAACCTGAAAAGGGCATTAACCTGCATCCTAGACCCCTTAAATTCCCAAAAACATTTTTGGCTCGAAAAATGCATCCTACACCCCTGAAAGTTCAGAAAATATTGGCAGCCCAAAAAAGGCTTTAAATGCCTCTCAGGCCTACAAAAATGTAGAAAACTTTAGAGGCACAAAAAAGGGGTTTACAGGCATCGTAGACCCCCTAAAGTCCAGAAAACTTTGGTGCCCAAAAACGGTGTCAGAGAGCTCTGAATGTCCCAAAAACATTTGCAGCCTGAAAAGGGCTTTAGCCCGCATACTAGACCCCTGAAATTCCCCAAAATATTGTGGGCACGTAAAATACATCCTACACCCCTGAAAGTTCAGAAAATGTTGGCAGCCCAATAAAGGCCTTAAATGCCTCTTAGGCCTACAAAAATGTAGAAAACTTTAGAGGCCCAAAAAAGGGGTTTACAGGCATCGTAGACCCCCTAAAGTCCAGAAAATGTTGGTGCCCAAAAACGGTGTCAGAGAGCTCTGAATGTCCCAAAAACATTTGCATACTGAAAGGGGCTTTAACCCGCATCCTAGACCCCTTAAATTCCCAAAAATATTTTTGGCCTGAAAAATGCATCCTACACCCCTGAAAGTTCAGAAAATGTTGGAAGCCCAATAAAGGCCTTAAATGCCTCTTAGGCCTACAAAAATGTAGAAAACTTTAGAGGCACAGAAAAAGGGTTTACAGGCATCATAGACCCACTAAAGTCCAGAAAATGTTGGTGCCCAAAAACGGTGTCAGAGAGCTCTGAATGTCCCAAAAACATTTGCATCCTGAAAAGGGCATTAAGCCGCATCCTAGACCCCTGAAATTCCCAAAAACATTTTTGGCCCGAAAAATGCATCCTACACCCCTGAAAGTACAAAAAATGATGGCAGCCCAAAAAAAAGGCCTTAAAATGCATCTTATTCCTGCAATAAACTTGAAAACTTTGGAGGCCCAAAAAAGGGGTTTACAGGCATCCTAGACTCCCTAAAATCCAGAAAATGTTGGTGGCCCAAAAACTGTGTCAGAGAGCTCTGAATTTCCCAAAACCATTTGCAGTCTGAAAAGGGCATTAACCTGCATGCTAGACCCCTGGCATTCCCCAAAATATTTTGGGCACGAAAAATGCATCCTACACCCCTGAAAGTTCAGAAAATGTTGGCAGCCCAATAAAGGCCTTAAATGCCTCTTAGGCCTACAAAAATGTAGAAAACTTTAGAGGCCCAAAAAAGGGGTTTACAGGCATCGTAGACCCCCTAAAGTGTAGAAAATGTTGGTGCCCAAAAACGGTGTCAGAGAGCTCTGAAAGTCCCAAAAACATTTGCAACCTGAAAAGGGCATTAACCCGCATCCTAGACCCCTTAAATTCCCAAAAACATTTTTGGCTCGAAAAATGCATCCTACACCCCTGAAAGTTCAGAAAATGTTGACAGCCCAAAATATGCCTTAAAATGCATCTTATTCCTGCAATAAACTTGGAAACTTTTGAGGCCCAAAAAAGGGGTTTTACAGGCATGCTAGACCCCCTAAAGTCCAGAAAATGTTGGTGGCCCAAAAAGTGTGTCAGAGAGCTCTGAATTTCCCAAAACCATTTGCAGTCTGAAAAGGGCATTAACCCGCATGCTAGACCCCTGAAATTCCCCAAAATATTTTGGGCACGAAAAATGCATCCTACACCCCTGAAAGTTCAGAAAATATTGGCAGCCCAAAAAAGGCTTTAAATGCCTCTTAGGCCTACAAAAATGTAGAAAACTTTAGAGGCACAAAAAAGGGGTTTACAGGCATCGTAGACCCCCTAAAGTCCAGAAAATTTTGGTGCCCAAAAACGGTGTCAGAGAGCTCTGAATGTCCCAAAAACATTTGCAACCTGAAAAGGGCATTAACCCGCATACTAGACCCCTTAAATTCCCAAAAACATTTTTGGCTAGAAACATCCATCCTACACCCCTGAAAGTTCAGAAAATGTTGGCAGCCCAATAAAGGCCTTAAATGCCTCTTAGGCCTACAAAAATGTAGAAAACTTTAGAGGCCCAAAAAAGGGGTTTACAGGCATCGTAGACCCCCTAAAGTCGAGAAAATGTTGGTGCCCAAAAACGGTGTCAGAGAGCTCTGAATGTCCCAAAAACATTTGCAACCTGAAAAGGGCATTAACCCGCATCCTAGACCCCTTAAATTCCCAAAAACATTTTTGGCTCGAAAAATGCATCCTAAACCCCTGAAAGGTCAGAAAATGTTGGCAACCCAAAATATGCCTTAAAATGCATCTTATTCCTGCAATAAACTTGAAAACTTTTGAGGCCCAAAAAAGGGGTTTTACAGGCATGCTAGACCACCTAAAGTCCAGAAAATGTTGGTGGCCCAAAAACTGTGTCAGAGAGCTCTGAATTTCCCAAAACCATTTGCAGTCTGAAAAGGGCGTTAACCCGCATGCTAGACCCCTGAAATTCCCCAAAATATTTTGGACACGAAAAATGCATCCTACACCCCTGAAAGTTCAGAAAATATTGGCAGCCCAAAAAAGGCTTTAAATGCCTCTTAGGCCTACAAAAATGTAGAAAACTTTAGAGGCCCAAAAAAGGGGTTTGCAGGCATTGTAGACCCCCTAAAGTCCAGAAAATGTTGGTGCCCAAAAACGGTGTCAGAGAGCTCTGAATGTCCCAAAAACATTTGCAACCTGAAAAGGGCATTAACCTGCATCCTAGACCCCTTAAATTCCCAAAAACATTTTTGGCTCGAAAAATGCATCCTACACCCCTGAAAGTTCAGAAAATATTGGCAGCCCAAAAAAGGCTTTAAATGCCTCTCAGGCCTACAAAAATGTAGAAAACTTTAGAGGCACAAAAAAGGGGTTTACAGGCATCGTAGACCCCCTAAAGTCCAGAAAACTTTGGTGCCCAAAAACGGTGTCAGAGAGCTCTGAATGTCCCAAAAACATTTGCAGCCTGAAAAGGGCTTTAGCCCGCATACTAGACCCCTGAAATTCCCCAAAATATTGTGGGCACGTAAAATACATCCTACACCCCTGAAAGTTCAGAAAATGTTGGCAGCCCAATAAAGGCCTTAAATGCCTCTTAGGCCTACAAAAATGTAGAAAACTTTAGAGGCCCAAAAAAGGGGTTTACAGGCATCGTAGACCCCCTAAAGTCCAGAAAATGTTGGTGCCCAAAAACGGTGTCAGAGAGCTCTGAATGTCCCAAAAACATTTGCATACTGAAAGGGGCTTTAACCCGCATCCTAGACCCCTTAAATTCCCAAAAATATTTTTGGCCTGAAAAATGCATCCTACACCCCTGAAAGTTCAGAAAATGTTGGAAGCCCAATAAAGGCCTTAAATGCCTCTTAGGCCTACAAAAATGTAGAAAACTTTAGAGGCACAGAAAAAGGGTTTACAGGCATCATAGACCCACTAAAGTCCAGAAAATGTTGGTGCCCAAAAACGGTGTCAGAGAGCTCTGAATGTCCCAAAAACATTTGCATCCTGAAAAGGGCATTAAGCCGCATCCTAGACCCCTGAAATTCCCAAAAACATTTTTGGCCCGAAAAATGCATCCTACACCCCTGAAAGTACAAAAAATGATGGCAGCCCAAAAAAAAGGCCTTAAAATGCATCTTATTCCTGCAATAAACTTGAAAACTTTGGAGGCCCAAAAAAGGGGTTTACAGGCATCCTAGACTCCCTAAAATCCAGAAAATGTTGGTGGCCCAAAAACTGTGTCAGAGAGCTCTGAATTTCCCAAAACCATTTGCAGTCTGAAAAGGGCATTAACCTGCATGCTAGACCCCTGGCATTCCCCAAAATATTTTGGGCACGAAAAATGCATCCTACACCCCTGAAAGTTCAGAAAATGTTGGCAGCCCAATAAAGGCCTTAAATGCCTCTTAGGCCTACAAAAATGTAGAAAACTTTAGAGGCCCAAAAAAGGGGTTTACAGGCATCGTAGACCCCCTAAAGTGTAGAAAATGTTGGTGCCCAAAAACGGTGTCAGAGAGCTCTGAAAGTCCCAAAAACATTTGCAACCTGAAAAGGGCATTAACCCGCATCCTAGACCCCTTAAATTCCCAAAAACATTTTTGGCTCGAAAAATGCATCCTACACCCCTGAAAGTTCAGAAAATGTTGACAGCCCAAAATATGCCTTAAAATGCATCTTATTCCTGCAATAAACTTGGAAACTTTTGAGGCCCAAAAAAGGGGTTTTACAGGCATGCTAGACCCCCTAAAGTCCAGAAAATGTTGGTGGCCCAAAAAGTGTGTCAGAGAGCTCTGAATTTCCCAAAACCATTTGCAGTCTGAAAAGGGCATTAACCCGCATGCTAGACCCCTGAAATTCCCCAAAATATTTTGGGCACGAAAAATGCATCCTACACCCCTGAAAGTTCAGAAAATATTGGCAGCCCAAAAAAGGCTTTAAATGCCTCTTAGGCCTACAAAAATGTAGAAAACTTTAGAGGCACAAAAAAGGGGTTTACAGGCATCGTAGACCCCCTAAAGTCCAGAAAATTTTGGTGCCCAAAAACGGTGTCAGAGAGCTCTGAATGTCCCAAAAACATTTGCAACCTGAAAAGGGCATTAACCCGCATACTAGACCCCTTAAATTCCCAAAAACATTTTTGGCTAGAAACATCCATCCTACACCCCTGAAAGTTCAGAAAATGTTGGCAGCCCAAAATATGCCTTAAAATGCATCTTATTCCTGCAATAAACTTGAAAACGTTTGAGGCCCAAAAAAGGGGTTTTACAGGCATGCTAGACCCCCTAAAGTCCAGAAAATGTTGGTGGCCCAAGAACTGTGTCAGAGAGCTCTGAATTTCGCAAAACCATTTGGAGTTTGAAAAGGGCATTAACCCGCATGCTAGACCCCTGAAATTCCCCAAAATATTTTTGGCCTGAAAAATGCATCCTACACCCCTGAAAGTTCAGAAAATGTTGGAAGCCCAATAAAGGCCTTAAATGCCTCTTAGGCCTACAAAAATGTAGAAAACTTTAGAGGCACAGAAAAAGGGTTTACAGGCATCATAGACCCACTAAAGTCCAGAAAATGTTGGTGCCCAAAAACGGTGTCAGAGAGCTCTGAATGTCCCAAAAACATTTGCATCCTGAAAAGGGCATTAAGCCGCATCCTAGACCCCTGAAATTCCCAAAAACATTTTTGGCCCGAAAAATGCATCCTACACCCCTGAAAGTACAAAAAATGATGGCAGCCCAAAAAAAAGGCCTTAAAATGCATCTTATTCCTGCAATAAACTTGAAAACTTTGGAGGCCCAAAAAAGGGGTTTACAGGCATCCTAGACTCCCTAAAATCCAGAAAATGTTGGTGGCCCAAAAACTGTGTCAGAGAGCTCTGAATTTCCCAAAACCATTTGCAGTCTGAAAAGGGCATTAACCTGCATGCTAGACCCCTGGCATTCCCCAAAATATTTTGGGCACGAAAAATGCATCCTACACCCCTGAAAGTTCAGAAAATGTTGGCAGCCCAATAAAGGCCTTAAATGCCTCTTAGGCCTACAAAAATGTAGAAAACTTTAGAGGCCCAAAAAAGGGGTTTACAGGCATCGTAGACCCCCTAAAGTGTAGAAAATGTTGGTGCCCAAAAACGGTGTCAGAGAGCTCTGAAAGTCCCAAAAACATTTGCAACCTGAAAAGGGCATTAACCCGCATCCTAGACCCCTTAAATTCCCAAAAACATTTTTGGCTCGAAAAATGCATCCTACACCCCTGAAAGTTCAGAAAATGTTGACAGCCCAAAATATGCCTTAAAATGCATCTTATTCCTGCAATAAACTTGGAAACTTTTGAGGCCCAAAAAAGGGGTTTTACAGGCATGCTAGACCCCCTAAAGTCCAGAAAATGTTGGTGGCCCAAAAAGTGTGTCAGAGAGCTCTGAATTTCCCAAAACCATTTGCAGTCTGAAAAGGGCATTAACCCGCATGCTAGACCCCTGAAATTCCCCAAAATATTTTGGGCACGAAAAATGCATCCTACACCCCTGAAAGTTCAGAAAATATTGGCAGCCCAAAAAAGGCTTTAAATGCCTCTTAGGCCTACAAAAATGTAGAAAACTTTAGAGGCACAAAAAAGGGGTTTACAGGCATCGTAGACCCCCTAAAGTCCAGAAAATTTTGGTGCCCAAAAACGGTGTCAGAGAGCTCTGAATGTCCCAAAAACATTTGCAACCTGAAAAGGGCATTAACCCGCATACTAGACCCCTTAAATTCCCAAAAACATTTTTGGCTAGAAACATCCATCCTACACCCCTGAAAGTTCAGAAAATGTTGGCAGCCCAATAAAGGCCTTAAATGCCTCTTAGGCCTACAAAAATGTAGAAAACTTTAGAGGCCCAAAAAAGGGGTTTACAGGCATCGTAGACCCCCTAAAGTCGAGAAAATGTTGGTGCCCAAAAACGGTGTCAGAGAGCTCTGAATGTCCCAAAAACATTTGCAACCTGAAAAGGGCATTAACCCGCATCCTAGACCCCTTAAATTCCCAAAAACATTTTTGGCTCGAAAAATGCATCCTAAACCCCTGAAAGGTCAGAAAATGTTGGCAACCCAAAATATGCCTTAAAATGCATCTTATTCCTGCAATAAACTTGAAAACTTTTGAGGCCCAAAAAAGGGGTTTTACAGGCATGCTAGACCACCTAAAGTCCAGAAAATGTTGGTGGCCCAAAAACTGTGTCAGAGAGCTCTGAATTTCCCAAAACCATTTGCAGTCTGAAAAGGGCGTTAACCCGCATGCTAGACCCCTGAAATTCCCCAAAATATTTTGGACACGAAAAATGCATCCTACACCCCTGAAAGTTCAGAAAATATTGGCAGCCCAAAAAAGGCTTTAAATGCCTCTTAGGCCTACAAAAATGTAGAAAACTTTAGAGGCCCAAAAAAGGGGTTTGCAGGCATTGTAGACCCCCTAAAGTCCAGAAAATGTTGGTGCCCAAAAACGGTGTCAGAGAGCTCTGAATGTCCCAAAAACATTTGCAACCTGAAAAGGGCATTAACCTGCATCCTAGACCCCTTAAATTCCCAAAAACATTTTTGGCTCGAAAAATGCATCCTACACCCCTGAAAGTTCAGAAAATATTGGCAGCCCAAAAAAGGCTTTAAATGCCTCTCAGGCCTACAAAAATGTAGAAAACTTTAGAGGCACAAAAAAGGGGTTTACAGGCATCGTAGACCCCCTAAAGTCCAGAAAACTTTGGTGCCCAAAAACGGTGTCAGAGAGCTCTGAATGTCCCAAAAACATTTGCAGCCTGAAAAGGGCTTTAGCCCGCATACTAGACCCCTGAAATTCCCCAAAATATTGTGGGCACGTAAAATACATCCTACACCCCTGAAAGTTCAGAAAATGTTGGCAGCCCAATAAAGGCCTTAAATGCCTCTTAGGCCTACAAAAATGTAGAAAACTTTAGAGGCCCAAAAAAGGGGTTTACAGGCATCGTAGACCCCCTAAAGTCCAGAAAATGTTGGTGCCCAAAAACGGTGTCAGAGAGCTCTGAATGTCCCAAAAACATTTGCATACTGAAAGGGGCTTTAACCCGCATCCTAGACCCCTTAAATTCCCAAAAATATTTTTGGCCTGAAAAATGCATCCTACACCCCTGAAAGTTCAGAAAATGTTGGAAGCCCAATAAAGGCCTTAAATGCCTCTTAGGCCTACAAAAATGTAGAAAACTTTAGAGGCACAGAAAAAGGGTTTACAGGCATCATAGACCCACTAAAGTCCAGAAAATGTTGGTGCCCAAAAACGGTGTCAGAGAGCTCTGAATGTCCCAAAAACATTTGCATCCTGAAAAGGGCATTAAGCCGCATCCTAGACCCCTGAAATTCCCAAAAACATTTTTGGCCCGAAAAATGCATCCTACACCCCTGAAAGTACAAAAAATGATGGCAGCCCAAAAAAAAGGCCTTAAAATGCATCTTATTCCTGCAATAAACTTGAAAACTTTGGAGGCCCAAAAAAGGGGTTTACAGGCATCCTAGACTCCCTAAAATCCAGAAAATGTTGGTGGCCCAAAAACTGTGTCAGAGAGCTCTGAATTTCCCAAAACCATTTGCAGTCTGAAAAGGGCATTAACCTGCATGCTAGACCCCTGGCATTCCCCAAAATATTTTGGGCACGAAAAATGCATCCTACACCCCTGAAAGTTCAGAAAATGTTGGCAGCCCAATAAAGGCCTTAAATGCCTCTTAGGCCTACAAAAATGTAGAAAACTTTAGAGGCCCAAAAAAGGGGTTTACAGGCATCGTAGACCCCCTAAAGTGTAGAAAATGTTGGTGCCCAAAAACGGTGTCAGAGAGCTCTGAAAGTCCCAAAAACATTTGCAACCTGAAAAGGGCATTAACCCGCATCCTAGACCCCTTAAATTCCCAAAAACATTTTTGGCTCGAAAAATGCATCCTACACCCCTGAAAGTTCAGAAAATGTTGACAGCCCAAAATATGCCTTAAAATGCATCTTATTCCTGCAATAAACTTGGAAACTTTTGAGGCCCAAAAAAGGGGTTTTACAGGCATGCTAGACCCCCTAAAGTCCAGAAAATGTTGGTGGCCCAAAAAGTGTGTCAGAGAGCTCTGAATTTCCCAAAACCATTTGCAGTCTGAAAAGGGCATTAACCCGCATGCTAGACCCCTGAAATTCCCCAAAATATTTTGGGCACGAAAAATGCATCCTACACCCCTGAAAGTTCAGAAAATATTGGCAGCCCAAAAAAGGCTTTAAATGCCTCTTAGGCCTACAAAAATGTAGAAAACTTTAGAGGCACAAAAAAGGGGTTTACAGGCATCGTAGACCCCCTAAAGTCCAGAAAATTTTGGTGCCCAAAAACGGTGTCAGAGAGCTCTGAATGTCCCAAAAACATTTGCAACCTGAAAAGGGCATTAACCCGCATACTAGACCCCTTAAATTCCCAAAAACATTTTTGGCTAGAAACATCCATCCTACACCCCTGAAAGTTCAGAAAATGTTGGCAGCCCAAAATATGCCTTAAAATGCATCTTATTCCTGCAATAAACTTGAAAACTTTTGAGGCCCAAAAAAGGGGTTTTACAGGCATGCTAGACCCCCTAAAGTCCAGAAAATGTTGGTGGCCCAAGAACTGTGTCAGAGAGCTCTGAATTTCGCAAAACCATTTGGAGTTTGAAAAGGGCATTAACCCGCATGCTAGACCCCTGAAATTCCCCAAAATATTTTTGGCCTGAAAAATGCATCCTACACCCCTGAAAGTTCAGAAAATGTTGGAAGCCCAATAAAGGCCTTAAATGCCTCTTAGGCCTACAAAAATGTAGAAAACTTTAGAGGCACAGAAAAAGGGTTTACAGGCATCATAGACCCACTAAAGTCCAGAAAATGTTGGTGCCCAAAAACGGTGTCAGAGAGCTCTGAATGTCCCAAAAACATTTGCATCCTGAAAAGGGCATTAAGCCGCATCCTAGACCCCTGAAATTCCCAAAAACATTTTTGGCCCGAAAAATGCATCCTACACCCCTGAAAGTACAAAAAATGATGGCAGCCCAAAAAAAAGGCCTTAAAATGCATCTTATTCCTGCAATAAACTTGAAAACTTTGGAGGCCCAAAAAAGGGGTTTACAGGCATCCTAGACTCCCTAAAATCCAGAAAATGTTGGTGGCCCAAAAACTGTGTCAGAGAGCTCTGAATTTCCCAAAACCATTTGCAGTCTGAAAAGGGCATTAACCTGCATGCTAGACCCCTGGCATTCCCCAAAATATTTTGGGCACGAAAAATGCATCCTACACCCCTGAAAGTTCAGAAAATGTTGGCAGCCCAATAAAGGCCTTAAATGCCTCTTAGGCCTACAAAAATGTAGAAAACTTTAGAGGCCCAAAAAAGGGGTTTACAGGCATCGTAGACCCCCTAAAGTGTAGAAAATGTTGGTGCCCAAAAACGGTGTCAGAGAGCTCTGAAAGTCCCAAAAACATTTGCAACCTGAAAAGGGCATTAACCCGCATCCTAGACCCCTTAAATTCCCAAAAACATTTTTGGCTCGAAAAATGCATCCTACACCCCTGAAAGTTCAGAAAATGTTGACAGCCCAAAATATGCCTTAAAATGCATCTTATTCCTGCAATAAACTTGGAAACTTTTGAGGCCCAAAAAAGGGGTTTTACAGGCATGCTAGACCCCCTAAAGTCCAGAAAATGTTGGTGGCCCAAAAAGTGTGTCAGAGAGCTCTGAATTTCCCAAAACCATTTGCAGTCTGAAAAGGGCATTAACCCGCATGCTAGACCCCTGAAATTCCCCAAAATATTTTGGGCACGAAAAATGCATCCTACACCCCTGAAAGTTCAGAAAATATTGGCAGCCCAAAAAAGGCTTTAAATGCCTCTTAGGCCTACAAAAATGTAGAAAACTTTAGAGGCACAAAAAAGGGGTTTACAGGCATCGTAGACCCCCTAAAGTCCAGAAAATTTTGGTGCCCAAAAACGGTGTCAGAGAGCTCTGAATGTCCCAAAAACATTTGCAACCTGAAAAGGGCATTAACCCGCATACTAGACCCCTTAAATTCCCAAAAACATTTTTGGCTAGAAACATCCATCCTACACCCCTGAAAGTTCAGAAAATGTTGGCAGCCCAATAAAGGCCTTAAATGCCTCTTAGGCCTACAAAAATGTAGAAAACTTTAGAGGCCCAAAAAAGGGGTTTACAGGCATCGTAGACCCCCTAAAGTCGAGAAAATGTTGGTGCCCAAAAACGGTGTCAGAGAGCTCTGAATGTCCCAAAAACATTTGCAACCTGAAAAGGGCATTAACCCGCATCCTAGAGCCCTTAAATTCCCAAAAACATTTTTGCCCTGAAAAATTCATCCTACATCCCTGCAAGTTCAGAAAATGTTGGCAGCACAAAAAAGGCCTTAAAATACATATTAGGCCTGCAAAAATGTAGAAAACTTTATAGGCCCAAGAAAGGGGTTTACAGGCATCGTAGACCCCCTAAAGTCCAGAAAATGTTGGTGCCCAAAAACGGTGTCAGAGAGCACTGAATGTCCCAAAAACATTTGCAACCTGAAAAGGGCATTAACCCGCATCCTAGACCCCTTAAATTCCCAAAAACTTTTTGGGCCGAAAAATGCATCCTACACCCATGAAAGTTCTGAAAATGTTGGCAGCCCAAAAAAGGGCTTAAATGCCTCTTAGGCCTACAAAAATGTAGAAAACTTTAGAGGCCCAAAAAAGGGGTTTACAGGCATCGTAGACCCCCTGAAGTCCAGAAAATGTTGGTGCCCAAAAACGGTGTCAGAGAGCTCTGAATGTCCCAAAAACATTTGCAACCTGAAAAGGGCATTAACCTGCATCCTAGACCCCTTAAATTCCCAAAAACATTTTTGGCTCGAAAAATGCATCCTACACCCCTGAAAGTTCAGAAAATATTGGCAGCCCAAAAAAGGCTTTAAATGCCTCTCAGGCCTACAAAAATGTAGAAAACTTTAGAGACACAAAAAAGGGGTTTACAGGCATCGTAGTCCCCCTAAAGTCCAGAAAACTTTGGTGCCCAAAAACGGTGTCAGAGAGCTCTGAATGTCCCAAAAACATTTGCAGCCTGAAAAGGGCTTTAGCCCGCATACTAGACCCCTGAAATTCCCCAAAATATTGTGGGCACGTAAAATACATCCTACACCCCTGAAAGTTCAGAAAATGTTGGCAGCCCAATAAAGGCCTTAAATGCCTCTTAGGCCTACAAAAATGTAGAAAACTTTAGAGGCCCAAAAAAGGGGTTTACAGGCATCGTAGACCCCCTAAAGTGTAGAAAATGTTGGTGCCCAAAAACGGTGTCAGAGAGCTCTGAATGTCCCAAAAACATTTGCAACCTGAAAAGGGCTTTAACCCGCATCCTAGACCCCTTAAATTCCCAAAAACATTTTTGGCTAGAAAAATCCATCCTACACCCCTGAAAGTTCAGAAAATGTTGGCAGCCCAAAATATGCCTTAAAATGCATCTTATTCCTGCAATAAACTTGAAAACTTTTGAGGCCCAAAAAAGGGGTTTTACGGGCATGCTAGACCCCCTAAAGTCCAGAAAATGTTGGTGGCCCAAAAACTGTGTCAGAGAGCTCTGAATGTCCCAAAAACATTTGCAACCTGAAAAGGGCATTAACCCGCATCCTAGACCCCTTAAATTCCCAAAAACATTTTTGGCTAGAAAAGTCCATCCTACACCCCTGAAAGTTCAGAAAATGTTGGCAGCCCAAAATATGCCTTAAAATGCATCTTATTCCTGCAATAAACTTGAAAACTTTTGAGGCCCAAAAAAGGGGTTTTACAGGCATGCTAGACCCCCTATAGTCCGGAAAATGTTGGTGGCCCAAAAACTGTGTCAGAGAGCTCTGAATTTCCCAAAACCATTTGCAGTCTGAAAAGGGCATTAACCCGCATGCTAGACCCCTGAAATTCCCCAAAATAATTTGAGCACGAAAAATGCATCCTACACCCCTGAAAGTTCAGAAAATATTAGTAGCCTAAAAAAGGCTTTAAATGCCTCTTAGGCCTACAAAAATGTAGAAAACTTTAGAGGCACAAAAAAGGGGTTTACAGGCATCGTAGACCCCCTAAAGTCCAGAAAATTTTGGTGCCCAAAAACGGTGTCAGAGAGCTCTGAATGTACCAAAAACATTTGCAGCCTGAAAAGGGCTTTAACCCGCATCCTAGACCCCTTAAATTCCCAAAATATGCCTTAAAATGCATGTTATTCCTGCAATAAACTTGAAAACTTTTGAGGCCCAAAAGAGGGGTATTACAGGCATGCTAGACCCCCTAAAGTCCAGAAAATGTTGGTGGCCCAAAAACTGTGTCAGAGAGCTCGGAATTTCCCAAAACCATTTGCAGTCTGAAAAGGGCATTAACCCGCATGCTAGACCCCTGAAATTCCCAAAAACATTTTTGGCCCGAAAAATGCATCCTACACCCCTGAAAGTACAAAAAATGTTGTTAGCCCAAAAAAAGGCCTTAAAATGCATCTTATTCCTGCAATAAACTTGAAAACTTTGGAGGCCCAAAAAAGGGGTTTACAGGCATCCTAGACTCCCTAAAGTCCAGAAAATGTTGGTGGCCCAAAAACTGTGTGAGAGAGCTCTGAATTTCCCAAAACCATTTGCCGTCTGAAAAGGGCATTAACCCGCATGCTAGACCCCTGAAATTTCCCAAAATATTTTGTGCACGAAAAATGCATCCTACCACCCGTGAAAGTTCAGAAAATGTTGGCAGCCCAAAAAAGGCCTTAAATGCCTCTTAGGCCTACAAAAATGTAGAAAACTTTAGAGGCACAGAAAAGGGGTTTACAGGCATCATAGACCCCCTAAATTCCAGAAAATGTTGGTGCCCAAAAACGGTGTCAGAGAGCTCTGAATGTCCCAAAAACATTTGCAACCTGAAAAGGGCATTAACCCGCATCCTAGACCCCTTAAATTCCCAAAAACATTTTTGGCTCGAAAAATGCATCCTACGCCCCTGAAAGTTCAGAAAATGTTGGCAGCCCAAATTATGCCTTAAAATGCATCTTATTCCTGCAATAAACTTGAAAACTTTTGAGGCCCAAAAAAGGGGTTTTACAGGCATCCTAGACTGCCTAAAGTCCAGAAAATGTTGGTGGCCCAAAAACTGTGTCAGAGAGCTCTGAATTTCCCAAAACCATTTGCCGTCTGAAAAGGGCATTAACCCGCATGCTAGACCCCTGAAATTTCCCAAAATATTTTGTGCACGAAAAATGCATCCTACCAACCGTGAAAGTTCAGAAAATGTTGGCAGCCCAAAAAAGGCCTTAAATGCCTCTTAGGCCTACAAAAATGTAGAAAACTTTAGAGGCACAGAAAAGGGGTTTACCGGCATCATAGACCCCCTAAAGTCCAGAAAATGTTGGTGCCCAAAAACGGTGCCAGAGAGCTCTGAATGTCCCAAAAACATTTGCAGCCTGAAAAGGGCTTTAACCTGCATCCTAGACCCCTTAAATTCCCAAAAATATTTTTGACCCGAAAAATGCATCCTACACCCCTGAAAGTTCCCAAAATGTTGGCAGCCCAATAAAGTCCTTAAATGCCTCTTAGGCCTACAAAATTGTAGAAAACTTTAGAGGCCCAAAAAAGGGGTTTACAGGCATCGTAGACCCCCAAAAGTCCAGAAAATGTTGGTGCCCAAAAACGGTGTCAGAGAGCTCTGAATGTCCCAAAAACATTTGCAACTTGAAAAGGGCTTTAACCCGCATCCTAGACCCCTTAAATTCCCAAAAATATTTTTGGCCCGAAAAATGCATCCTACACCCCTGAAAGTTCAGAAAATGTTGGCAGCCCAATAAAGGCCTTAAATGCCTCTTAGGCCTACAAAAATGTAGAAAACCTTAGAGGCCCAAAAAAGGGGTTTACAGGCATCGTAGACCCCATAAAGTCCAGAAAATGTTGGTGGCCCAAAAACTGTGTCAGAGAGCTCTGAATTTCCCAAAACCATTTGCAGTCTGAAATGGGCATTAACCTGCATGCTAGACCCCTGAAATTCCCCCAAATATTTTGGGCACGAAAAATGCACCCTACACCCCTGAAAGTTTTGTTGAAAATATTGGCAGCCCAAAAAAGGCTTTAAATGCCTCTTAGGCCTATAAAAATGTAGAAAACTTTGGAGGCCCAAAAAGGAGTTTACAGGCATCCTAGACTCCCTAAAGTCCAGAAAATGTTGGTGGCCCAAAAACTGTGTCAGAGAGCTCTGAATTTCCCAAAACCATTTGCCGTCTGAAAAGGGCATTAACCTGCATGCTAGACCCCTGAAATTTCCCAAAATATTTTGTGCACGAAAAATGCATCCTACCACCCGTGAAAGTTCAGAAAATGTTGGCAGCCCAAAAAAGGCCTTAAATGCCTCTTAGGCCTACAAAAATGTAGAAAACTTTTGAGGCCCAAAAAAGGGGTTTTACAGGCATGCTAGACCCCCTAAAGTCCAGAAAATGTTGGTGGCTCAAAAAGTGTGTCAGAGAGCTCTGAATTTCCCAAAACCATTTGCAGTCTGAAAAGGGCATTAACCCGCATGCTAGACTCCTGAAATTCCACAAAATATTTTGGGCACGAAAAATGCATCCTACACCCCTGAAAGTTTAGAAAATATTGGCAGCCAAAAAAGGCTTTAAATGCCTCTTAGGCCTACAAAAATGTAGAAAACTTTAGAGGCCCAAAAAAGTGGTTTACAGGCATTGTAGACCTCCTAAAGTCCAGAAAATGTTGGTGCCCAAAAACGGTGTCAGAGAGCTTTGAATGTCCCAAAAACATTTGCAGCCTGAAAAGGGCATTAACCCGCATCCTAGACCCGTTAAATTCCCAAAAACATTTTTGCCCTGAAAAATTCATCCTACATCCCTGCAAGTTCAGAAAATGTTGGCAGCACAAAAAAGGCCTTAAAATCCATATTAGTCCTGCAAAAATGTAGAAAACTTTATAGGCCCAAGAAAGTGGTTTAAAGGCATCGTAGACCCCCTAAAGTCCAGAAAATGTTGGTGCCCAAAAACGGTGTCAGAGAGCTCTGAATGTCCCAAAAACATTTGCAACCTGAAAAGGGCATTAACCCGCATCCTAGACCCCTTAAATTCCCAAAAACATTTTTGCCCTGAAAAATTCATCCTACATCCCTGCAAGTTCAGAAAATGTTGGCAGCACACAAAAAAGGCCTTAAAATACATATTAGGCCTACAAAAATGTAGAAAACCTTATAGGCCCAAGAAAGGGGTTTACAGGCATCGTAGACCCCCTAAAGTCCAGAAAATGTTGGTGCCCAAAAACGGTGTCAGAGAGCACTGAATGTCCCAAAAACATTTGCAACCTGAAAAGGGCATTAACCCGCATCCTAGACCCCTTAAATTCCCAAAAACTTTTTAGGCCGAAAAATGCATCCTACACCCATGAAAGTTCTGAAAATGTTGGCAGCCCAAAAAAGGGCTTAAATGCCTCTTAGGCCTACAAAAATGTAGAAAACTTTAGAGGCCCAAAAAAGGGGTTTACAGGCATCGTAGATCCCCTAAAGTCCAGAAAATGTTGGTGCCCAAAACAGTGTCAAAGAGCTCTGAATGTCCCAAAAACATTTGCAGCCTGAAAAGGGCATTAACCTGCATCCTAGACCCCTTAAATTCCCAAAACCATTTTTGGCTCGAAAAATGCATCCTACACGCCTGAAAGTTCAGAAAATGTTGGCAGCCCAAAATATGTCTTAAAATGCATCTTATTCCTGCAATAAACTTGAAAACTTTTGAGGCCCAAAAGAGGAGTTTTACAGGCATGCTAGACCCCCTAAAGTCCAGAAAATGTTGGTGCCCAAAAACGGTGTCAGAGAGCTCTGAATGCCCCAAAAACATTTGCATCCTGAAAAGGGCTTTAATCCGCATCCTAGACCCCTTAATTTCCCAAAAATATTTTTGGCCCGAAAAATGCATCCTACACCCCTGAAAGTTCAGAAAATGTTGGCAGCCCAATAAAGGCCTTAAATGCCTCTTAGGCCTACAAAAATGTAGAAAAGTTTAGAGGCCCAAAAAATGGGTTTACAGGCATTGTAGACCCCCTAAAGTCCAGAAAATGTTGGTGCCCAAAAACGGTGTCAGAGAGCTCTGAAAGTCCCAAAAACATTTGCAACCTGAAAAGGGCATTAACCCGCATCCTAGACCCCTTAAATTCCCAAAAACATTTTTGGCTCGAAAAATGCATCCTACACCCCTGAAAGTACAAAAAATGATGGCAGCCCAAAAAAGGCTTTAAATGCCTCTTAGGCCTACAAAAATGTAGAAAACTTTAGAGGCACAAAAAAGGGGTTTACAGGCATCGTAGACCCCCTAAAGTCCAGAAAATTTTGGTGCCCAAAAACGGTGTCAGAGAGCTCTGAATGTCCCAAAAACATTTGCAACCTGAAAAGGGCATTAACCCGCATACTAGACCCCTTAAATTCCCAAAAACATTTTTGGCTAGAAACATCCATCCTACACCCCTGAAAGTTCAGAAAATGTTGGCAGCCCAAAATATGCCTTAAAATGCATCTTATTCCTGCAATAAACTTGAAAACTTTTGAGGCCCAAAAAAGGGTTTTTACAGGCATGCTAGACCCCCTAAAGTCCAGAAAATGTTGGTGGCCCAAGAACTGTGTCAGAGAGCTCTGAATTTCGCAAAACCATTTGGAGTTTGAAAAGGGCATTAACCCGCATGCTAGACCCCTGAAATTCCCCAAAATATTTTGGGCACGAAAAATGCATCCTCCACCCCTGAAAGTTCAGAAAATGTTGGCAGCCCAATAAAGGCCTTAAATGCCTCTTAGGCCTACAAAAATGTAGAAAACTTTAGAGGCCCAAAAAAGGGGTTTACAGGCATCGTAGACCCCCTAAAGTCCAGAAAATTTTGGTGCCCAAAAACGGTGTCAGAGAGCTCTGAATGTCCCAAAAACATTTGCAACCTGAAAAGGGCATTAACCCGCATCCTAGACCCCTTAAATTCCCAAAAACATTTTTGGCTCGAAAAATGCATCCTACACCCCTGAAAGTTCAGAAAATGTTGGCAGCCCAATAAAGGCCTTAAATGCCTCTTAGGCCTACAAAAATGTAGAAAACTTTAGAGGCCCAAAAAAGGGGTTTACAGGCATCCTAGACCCCATAAAGTCCAGAAAATTTTGGTGCCCAAAAACGGTGTCAGAGAGCTCTGAATGTCCCAAAAACATTTGCAGCCTGAAAAGGGCATTAACCCGCATCCTAGACCCCTTAAATTCCCAAAAACATTTTTGGCTCGAAAAATGCATCCTACACCCATGAAAGTTCAGAAAATGTTGGCAGCCCAAAATATGTCTTAAAATGATTCTTATTCCTGCAATAAACTTGAAAAATTTTGAGGCCTAAAAAAGGGGTTTTACAGGCATGCTAGACCCCCTAAAGTCCAGAAAATGTTGGTACCCAAAAACAGTGTCAGAGAGCTCTGAATTTCCCAAAACCATTTGCAGTCTGAAAAGGGCATTACCCGCATGCTAGACCCCTGAAATTCCCCAAAATATTTTGTGCCTGAAAAAGGCATCCTACCACCCGTGAAAGTTCAGAAAATGTTGGCAGCCCAAAAAAGGCCTTACATGCCTCTTAGGCCTAAAAAAATGTCGAAAACTTTAGAGGCAAAAAAAGGGGTTTACAGGCATTGTAGACCCCCTAAAGTCCAGAAAATGTTGGTGCCCAAAAACGGTGTCAGAGAGCTCTGAATGTCCCAAAAACATTTGCAGCCTGAAAAGGGCATTAACCCGCATCCTAGACCCGTTAAATTCCCAAAAACATTTGTGCCCTGAAAAATTCATCCTACATCCCTGCAAGTTCAGAAAATGTTGGCAGCACAAAAAAGGCCTTAAAATACATATTAGGCCTGCAAAAATGTAGAAAACTTTATAGGCCCAAGAAAGGGGTTTACAGGCATCGTAGACCCCCTAAAGTCCAGAAAATGTTGGTGCCCAAAAACGGTGTCAGAGAGCTCTGAATGTCCCAAAAACATTTGCAACCTGAAAAGGGCATTAACCCGCATCCTAGACCCCTTAAATTCCCAAAAACATTTTTGCCCTGAAAAATTCATCCTACATCCCTGCAAGTTCAGAAAATGTTGGCAGCACAAAAAAGGCCTTAAAATACATATTAGGCCTGCAAAAATGTAGAAAACTTTATAGGCCCAAGAAAGGGGTTTACAGGCATCGTAGACCCCCTAAAGTCCAGAAAATGTTGGTGCCCAAAAACGGTGTCAGAGAGCACTGAATGTCCCAAAACCATTTGCAGTCTGAAAAGGGCATTAACCCGCATCCTAGACCCCTTAAATTCCCAAAAACATTTTTGGCTCGAAAAATGCATCCTACACCCATGAAAGTTCAGAAAATGTTGGCAGCCCAAAATATGTCTTAAAATGATTCTTATTCCTGCAATAAACTTGAAAAATTTTGAGGCCTAAAAAAGGGGTTTTACAGGCATGCTAGACCCCCTAAAGTCCAGAAAATGTTGGTACCCAAAAACAGTGTCAGAGAGCTCTGAATTTCCCAAAACCATTTGCAGTCTGAAAAGGGCATTAACCCGCATGCTAGACCCCTGAAATTCCCCCAAAATATTTTGTGCCTGAAAAAGGCATCCTACCACCCGTGAAAGTTCAGAAAATGTTGGCAGCCCAAAAAAGGCCTTACATGCCTCTTAGGCCTAAAAAAATGTCGAAAACTTTAGAGGCAAAAAAAGGGGTTTACAGGCATTGTAGACCCCCTAAAGTCCAGAAAATGTTGGTGCCCAAAAACGGTGTCAGAGAGCTCTGAATGTCCCAAAAACATTTGCAGCCTGAAAAGGGCATTAACCCGCATCCTAGACCCGTTAAATTCCCAAAAACATTTGTGCCCTGAAAAATTCATCCTACATCCCTGCAAGTTCAGAAAATGTTGGCAGCACAAAAAAGGCCTTAAAATACATATTAGGCCTGCAAAAATGTAGAAAACATTATAGGCCGAAGAAAGGGGTTTACAGGCATCGTAGACCCCCTAAAGTCCAGAAAATGTTGGAGCCCAAAAACGGTGTCAGAGAGCACTGAATGTCCCAAAAACATTTGCAACCTGAAAAGGGCATTAACCCGCATCCTAGACCCCTTAAATTCCCAAAAACTTTTTGGGCCGAAAAATGCATCCTACACCCATGAAAGTTCTGAAAATGTTGGCAGCCCAAAAAAGGGCTTAAATGCCTCTTAGGCCTACAAAAATGTAGAAAACTTTAGAGGCCCAAAAAAGGAGTTTACAGGCATCGTAGACCCCCTAAAGTCCAGAAAATGTTGGTGCCCAAAAACAGTGTCAAAGAGCTCTGAATGTCCCAAAAACATTTGCAGCCTGAAAAGGGCATTAACCCGCATCCTAGACCCCTTAAATTCCCAAAACCATTTTTGGCTCGAAAAATGCATCCTACACGCCTGAAAGTTCAGAAAATGTTGGCAGCCCAAAATATGTCTTAAAATGCATCTTATTCCTGCAATAAACTTGAAAACTTTTGAGGCCCAAAAGAGGAGTTTTGCAGGCATGCTAGACCCCCTAAAGTCCAGAAAATGTTGGTGGCCCAAAAACTGTGTCAGAGAGCTCGGAATTTCCCAAAACATTTGCAGTCTGAAAAGGGCATTAACCCGCATACTAGACCCCTGAAATTCCCCAAAATATTGTGGGCACGAAAAATACATCCTGCACCCCTGAAAGTTCAGAAAATGTTGGCAGCCCAATCAAGGCCTTAAATGCCTCTTAGGCCTACAAAAATGTAGAAAACTTTAGAGGCCCAAAAAAGGGGTTTACAGGCATCGTAGACCCCCTAAAGTCCAGAAAATGTTGGTGCCCAAAAACGGTGTCAGAGAGCTCTGAATGTCCCAAAAACATTTGCATCCTGAAAAGGGCTTTAACCTGCATCCTAGACCCCTTAAATTCCCAAAAATATTTTTGGCCCGAAAAATGCATCCTACACCCCTGAAAGTTCAGAAAATGTTGGCAGCCCAATAAAGGCCTTAAATGCCTCTTAGGCCTACAAAAATGTAGAAAAGTTTAGAGGCCCAAAAAAGGGCTTTACAGGCATCGTAGACCCCCTAAAGTCCAGAAAATGTTGGTGCCCAAAAACGGTGTCAGAGAGCTCTGAAAGTCCCAAAAACATTTGCAACCTGAAAAGGGCATTAACCCGCATCCTAGACCCCTTAAATTCCCAAAAACATTTTTGGCTCGAAAAATGCATCCTACACCCCTGAAAGTTCAGAAAATGTTGACAGCCCAAAATATGCCTTAAAATGCATCTTATTCCTGCAATAAACTTGGAAACTTTTGAGGCCCAAAAAAGGGGTTTTACAGGCATGCTAGACCCCCTAAAGTCCAGAAAATGTTGGTGGCCCAAAAAGTGTGTCAGAGAGCTCTGAATTTCCCAAAACCATTTGCAGTCTGAAAAGGGCATTAACCCGCATGCTAGACCCCTGAAATTCCCCAAAATATTTTGGGCACGAAAAATGCATCCTACACCCCTGAAAGTTCAGAAAATATTGGCAGCCCAAAAAAGGCTTTAAATGCCTCTTAGGCCTACAAAAATGTAGAAAACTTTAGAGGCACAAAAAAGGGGTTTACAGGCATCGTAGACCCCCTAAAGTCCAGAAAATGTTGGTGCCCAAAAACGGTGTCAGAGAGCTCTGAATGTCCCAAAAACATTTGCAACCTGAAAAGGGCATTAACCCGCATACTAGACCCCTTAAATTCCCAAAAACATTTTTGGCTAGAAACATCCATCCTACACCCCTGAAAGTTCAGAAATGTTGGCAGCCCAAAATATGCCTTAAAATGCATCTTATTCCTGCAATAAACTTGAAAACTTTTGAGGCCCAAAAAAGGGGTTTTACAGGCATGCTAGACCCCCTAAAGTCCAGAAAATGTTGGTGGCCCAAGAACTGTGTCAGAGAGCTCTGAATTTCGCAAAACCATTTGCAGTTTGAAAAGGGCATTAACCCGCATGCTAGACCCCTGAAATTCCCCAAAATATTTTGGGCACGAAAAATGCATCCTCCACCCCTGAAAGTTCAGAAAATGTTGGCAGCCCAATAAAGGCCTTAAATGCCTCTTAGGCCTACAAAAATGTAGAAAACTTTAGAGGCACAAAAAAGGGGTTTACAGGCATCCTAGACCCCATAAAGTCCAGAAAATTTTGGTGCCCAAAAACGGTGTCAGAGAGCTCTGAATGTCCCAAAAACATTTGCAGCCTGAAAAGGGCATTAACCCGCATCCTAGACCCCTTAAATTCCCAAAAACATTTTTGGCTCGAAAAATGCATCCTACACCCATGAAAGTTCAGAAAATGTTGGCAGCCCAAAATATGTCTTAAAATGATTCTTATTCCTGCAATAAACTTGAAAAATTTTGAGGCCTAAAAAAGGGGTTTTACAGGCATGCTAGACCCCCTAAAGTCCAGAAAATGTTGGTACCCAAAAACAGTGTCAGAGAGCTCTGAATTTCCCAAAACCATTTGCAGTCTGAAAAGGGCATTAACCCGCATCCTAGACCCCTGAAATTCCCCAAAATATTTTGTGCCTGAAAAAGGCATCCTACCACCCGTGAAAGTTCAGAAAATGTTGGCAGCCCAAAAAAGGCCTTACATGCCTCTTAGGCCTAAAAAAATGTCGAAAACTTTAGAGGCAAAAAAAGGGGTTTACAGGCATTGTAGACCCCCTAAAGTCCAGAAAATGTTGGTGCCCAAAAACGGTGTCAGAGAGCTCTGAATGTCCCAAAAACATTTGCAGCCTGAAAAGGGCATTAACCCGCATCCTAGACCCGTTAAATTCCCAAAAACATTTTTGCCCTGAAAAATTCATCCTACATCCCTGCAAGTTCAGAAAATGTTGGCAGCACAAAAACGGCCTTAAAATACATATTAGGCCTGCAAAAATGTAGAAAACTTTATAGGCCCAAGAAAGGGGTTTACAGGCATCGTAGACCCCCTAAAGTCCAGAAAATGTTGGTGCCCAAAAACGGTGTCAGAGAGCTCTGAATGTCCCAAAAACATTTGCAACCTGAAAAGGGCATTAACCCGCATCCTAGACTCCTTAAATTCCCAAAAACATTTTTGCCCTGAAAAATTCATCCTACATCCCTGCAAGTTCAGAAAATGTTGGCAGCACAAAAAAGGCCTTAAAATACATATTAGGCCTGCAAAAATGTAGAAAACTTTATAGGCCCAAGAAAGGGGTTTACAGGCATTGTAGACCCCCTAAAGTGCAGAAAATGTTGGTGCCCAAAAACGGTGTCAGAGAGCACTGAATGTCCCAAAAACATGTGCAACCTGAAAAGGGCATTAACCCGCATCCTAGACCCCTTAAATTCCCAAAAACTTTTTGGGCCGAAAAATGCATCCTACACCCATGAAAGTTCTGAAAATGTTGGCAGCCCAAAAAAGGGCTTAAATGCCTCTTAGGCCTACAAAAATGTAGAAAACTTTAGAGGCCCAAAAAAGGGGTTTACAGGCATCGTAGACCCCCTAAAGTCCAGAAAATGTTGGTGCCCAAAAACAGTGTCAAAGAGCTCTGAATGTCCCAAAAACATTTGCAGCCTGAAAAGGGCATTAACCCGCATCCTAGACCCCTTAAATTCCCAAAACCATTTTTGGCTCGAAAAATGCATCCTACACGCCTGAAAGTTCAGAAAATGTTGGCAGCCCAAAATATGTCTTAAAATGCATCTTATTCCTGCAATAAACTTGAAAACTTTTGAGGCCCAAAAGAGGAGTTTTACAGGCATGCTAGACCCCCTAAAGTCCAGAAAATGTTGGTGGCCCACAAACTGTGTCAGAGAGCTCGGAATTTCCCAAAACATTTGCAGTCTGAAAAGGGCATTAACCCGCATACTAGACCCCTGAAATTCCCCAAAATATTGTGGGCACGAAAAATACATCCTACACCCCTGAAAGTTCAGAAAATGTTGGCAGCCCAATAAAGGCCTTAAATGCCTCTTAGGCCTACAAAAATGTAGAAAAGTTTAGAGGCCCAAAAAAGTGGTTTACAGGCATCGTAGACCCCCTAAAGTCCAGAAAATGTTGGTGCCCAAAAACGGTGTCAGAGAGCTCTGAAAGTCCCAAAAACATTTGCAACCTGAAAAGGGCATTAACCCGCATCCTAGACCCCCTAAATTCCCAAAAACATTTTTGGCTCGAAAAATGCATCCTACACCCCTGAAAGTTCAGAAAATGTTGACAGCCCAAAATATGCCTTAAAATGCATCTTATTCCTGCAATAAACTTGGAAACTTTTGAGGCCCAAAAAAGGGGTTTTACAGGCATGCTAGACCCCCTAAAGTCCAAAAAACGTTGGTGGCCCAAAAAGTGTGTCAGAGAGCTCTGAATTTCCCAAAACCATTTGCAGTCTGAAAAGGGCATTAACCCGCATGCTAGACCCCTGAAATTCCCCAAAATATTTTGGGCACGAAAAATGCATCCTACACCCCTGAAAGTTCAGAAAATATTGGCAGCCCAAAAAAGGCTTTAAATGCCTCTTAGGCCTACAAAAATGTAGAAAACTTTAGAGGCACAAAAAAGGGGTTTACAGGCATCGTAGACCCCCTAAAGTCCAGAAAATTTTGGTGCCCAAAAACGGTGTCAGAGAGCTCTGAATGTCCCAAAAACATTTGCAACCTGAAAAGGGCATTAACCCGCATACTAGACCCCTTAAATTCCCAAAAACATTTTTGGCTAGAAACATCCATCCTACACCCCTGAAAGTTCAGAAAATGTTGGCAGCCCAAAATATGCCTTAAAATGCATCTTATTCCTGCAATAAACTTGAAAACTTTTGAGGCCCAAAAAAGGGGTTTTACAGGTATGCTAGACCCCCTAAAGTCCAGAAAATGTTGGTGGCCCAAGAACTGTGTCAGAGAGCTCTGAATTTCGCAAAACCATTTGCAGTTTGAAAAGGGCATTAACCCGCATGCTAGACCCCTGAAATTCCCCAAAATATTTTGGGCACGAAAAATGCATCCTCCACCCCTGAAAGTTCAGAAAATGTTGGCAGCCCAATAAAGGCCTTAAATGCCTCTTAGGCCTACAAAAATGTAGAAAACTTTAGAGGCCCAAAAAAGGGGTTTACAGGCATCGTAGACCCCCTAAAGTCCAGAAAATGTTGGTGCCCAAAAACGGTGTCAGAGAGCTCTGAATGTCCCAAAAACATTTGCAACCTGAAAAGGGCATTAACCCGCATCCTAGACCCCTTAAATTCCCAAAAACATTTTTGGCTCGAAAAATGCATCCTACACCCCTGAAAGTTCAGAAAATGTTGGCAGCCCAATAAAGGCCTTAAATGCCTCTTAGGCCTACAAAAATGTAGAAAACTTTAGAGGCCCAAAAAAGGGGTTTACAGGCATCCTAGACCCCATAAAGTCCAGAAAATTTTGGTGCCCAAAAACGGTGTCAGAGAGCTCTGAATGTCCCAAAAACATTTGCAGCCTGAAAAGGGCATTAACCCGCATCCTAGACCCCTTAAATTCCCAAAAACATTTTTGGCTCGAAAAATGCATCCTACACCCATGAAAGTTCAGAAAATGTTGGCAGCCCAAAATATGTCTTAAAATGATTCTTATTCCTGCAATAAACTTGAAAAATTTTGAGGCCTAAAAAAGGGGTTTTACAGGCATGCTAGACCCCCTAAAGTCCAGAAAATGTTGGTACCCAAAAACAGTGTCCGAGAGCTCTGAATTTCCCAAAACCATTTGCAGTCTGAAAAGGGCATTAACCCGCATGCTAGACCCCTGAAATTCCCCAAAATATTTTGTGCCTGAAAAAGGCATCCTACCACCCGTGAAAGTTCAGAAAATGTTGGCAGCCCAAAAAAGGCCTTACATGCCTCTTAGGCCTAAAAAAATGTCGAAAACTTTAGAGGCAAAAAAAGGGCTTTACAGGCATTGTAGACCCCCTAAAGTCCAGAAAATGTTGGTGCCCAAAAACGGTGTCAGAGAGCTCTGAATGTCCCAAAAACATTTGCAGCCTGAAAAGGGCATTAACCCGCATCCTAGACCCGTTAAATTCCCAAAAACATTTTTGCCCTGAAAAATTCATCCTACATCCCTGCAAGTTCAGAAAATGTTGGCAGCACAAAAAAGGCCTTAAAATACATATTAGGCCTGCAAAAATGTAGAAAACTTTATAGGCCCAACAAAGGGGTTTACAGGCATCGTAGACCCCCTAAAGTCCAGAAAATGTTGGTGCCCAAAAACGGTGTCAGAGAGCTCTGAATGTCCCAAAAACATTTGCAACCTGAAAAGGGCATTAACCCGCATCCTAGACCCCTTAAATTCCCAAAAACATTTTTGCCCTGAAAAATTCATCCTACATCCCTGCAAGTTCAGAAAATGTTGGCAGCACAAAAAAGGCCTTAAAATACATATTAGGCCTGCAAAAATGTAGAAAACTTTATAGGCCCAAGAAAGGGGTTTACAGGCATCGTAGACCCCCTAAAGTCCAGAAAATGTTGGTGCCCAAAAACGGTGTCAGAGAGCTCTGAATGTCCCAAAAACATTTGCATCCTGAAAAGGGCTTTAACCCGCATCCTAGACCCCTTAAATTCCCAAAAACGTTTTGGGCCGAAAAATGCATCCTACACCCATGAAAGTTCTGAAAATGTTGGCAGCCCAAAAAAGGGCTTAAATGCCTCTTAGGCCTACAAAAATGTAGAAAACTTTAGAGGCCCAAAAAAGGGGTTTACAGGCATCGTAGACCCCCTGAAGTCCAGAAAATGTTGGTGCCCAAAAACAGTGTCAAAGAGCTCTGAATGTCCCAAAAACATTTGCAGCCTGAAAAGGGCATTAACCCGCATCCTAGACCCCTTAAATTCCCAAAACCATTTTTGGCTCGAAAAATGCATCCTACACGCCTGAAAGTTCAGAAAATGTTGGCAGCCCAAAATATGTCTTAAAATGCATCTTATTCCTGCAATAAACTTGAAAACTTTTGAGGCCCAAAAGAGGAGTTTTACAGGCATGCTAGACCCCCTAAAGTCCAGAAAATGTTGGTGGCCCAAAAACTGTGTCAGAGAGCTCGGAATTTCCCAAAACATTTGCAGTCTGAAAAGGGCATTAACCCGCATACTAGACCCCTGAAATTCCCCAAAATATTGTGGGCACGAAAAATACATCCTACACCCCTGAAAGTTCAGAAAATGTTGGCAGCCCAATAAAGGCCTTAAATGCCTCTTAGGCCTACAAAAATGTAGAAAACTTTAGAGGCCCAAAAAAGGGGTTTACAGGCATCGTAGACCCCCTAAAGTCCAGAAAATGTTGGTGCCCAAAAACGGTGTCAGAGAGCTCTGAATGTCCCAAAAACATTTGCATCCTGAAAAGGGCTTTAACCCGCATCCTAGACCCCTTAAATTCCCAAAAATATTTTTGGCCCGAAAAATGCATCCTACACCCCTGAAAGTTCAGAAAATGTTGGCAGCCCAATAAAGGCCTTAAATGCCTCTTAGGCCTACAAAAATGTAGAAAAGTTTAGAGGCCCAAAAAAGGGGTTTACAGGCATCGTAGACCCCCTAAAGTCCAGAAAATGTTGGTGCCCAAAAACGGTGTCAGAGAGCTCTGAAAGTCCCAAAAACATTTGCAACCTGAAAAGGGCATTAACCCGCATCCTAGACCCCTTAAATTCCCAAAAACATTTTTGGCTCGAAAAATGCATCCTACACCCCTGAAAGTTCAGAAAATGTTGACAGCCCAAAATATGCCTTAAAATGCATCTTATTCCTGCAATAAACTTGGAAACTTTTGAGGCGCAAAAAGGGGTTTTATAGGCATGCTAGACCCCCTAAAGTCCAGAAAATGTTGGTGGCCCAAAAAGTGTGTCAGAGAGCTCTGAATTTCCCAAAACCATTTGCAGTCTGAAAAGGGCATTAACCCGCATGCTAGACCCCTGAAATTCCCCAAAATATTTTGGGCACGAAAAATGCATCCTACACCCTCGAAAATTCAGAAAATATTGGCAGCCCAAAAAAGGCTTTAAATGCCTCTTAGGCCTACAAAAATGTAGAAAACTTTAGAGGCACAAAAAAGGGGTTTACAGGCATCGTAGACCCCTTAAAGTCCAGAAAATGTTGGTGCCCAAAAACGGTGTCAGAGAGCTCTGAAAGTCCCAAAAACATTTGCAACCTGAAAAGGGCATTAACCCGCATCCTAGACCCCCTAAATTCCCAAAAACATTTTTGGCTCGAAAAATGCATCCTACACCCCTGAAAGTTCAGAAAATGTTGACAGCCCAAAATATGCCTTAAAATGCATCTTATTCCTGCAATAAACTTGGAAACTTTTGAGGCCCAAAAAAGGGGTTTTACAGGCATGCTAGACCCCCTAAAGTCCAAAAAACGTTGGTGGCCCAAAAAGTGTGTCAGAGAGCTCTGAATTTCCCAAAACCATTTGCAGTCTGAAAAGGGCATTAACCCGCATGCTAGACCCCTGAAATTCCCCAAAATATTTTGGGCACGAAAAATGCATCCTACACCCCTGAAAGTTCAGAAAATATTGGCAGCCCAAAAAAGGCTTTAAATGCCTCTTAGGCCTACAAAAATGTAGAAAACTTTAGAGGCACAAAAAAGGGGTTTACAGGCATCGTAGACCCCCTAAAGTCCAGAAAATTTTGGTGCCCAAAAACGGTGTCAGAGAGCTCTGAATGTCCCAAAAACATTTGCAACCTGAAAAGGGCATTAACCCGCATACTAGACCCCTTAAATTCCCAAAAACATTTTTGGCTAGAAACATCCATCCTACACCCCTGAAAGTTCAGAAAATGTTGGCAGCCCAAAATATGCCTTAAAATGCATCTTATTCCTGCAATAAACTTGAAAACTTTTGAGGCCCAAAAAAGGGGTTTTACAGGTATGCTAGACCCCCTAAAGTCCAGAAAATGTTGGTGGCCCAAGAACTGTGTCAGAGAGCTCTGAATTTCGCAAAACCATTTGCAGTTTGAAAAGGGCATTAACCCGCATGCTAGACCCCTGAAATTCCCCAAAATATTTTGGGCACGAAAAATGCATCCTCCACCCCTGAAAGTTCAGAAAATGTTGGCAGCCCAATAAAGGCCTTAAATGCCTCTTAGGCCTACAAAAATGTAGAAAACTTTAGAGGCCCAAAAAAGGGGTTTACAGGCATCGTAGACCCCCTAAAGTCCAGAAAATGTTGGTGCCCAAAAACGGTGTCAGAGAGCTCTGAATGTCCCAAAAACATTTGCAACCTGAAAAGGGCATTAACCCGCATCCTAGACCCCTTAAATTCCCAAAAACATTTTTGGCTCGAAAAATGCATCCTACACCCCTGAAAGTTCAGAAAATGTTGGCAGCCCAATAAAGGCCTTAAATGCCTCTTAGGCCTACAAAAATGTAGAAAACTTTAGAGGCCCAAAAAAGGGGTTTACAGGCATCCTAGACCCCATAAAGTCCAGAAAATTTTGGTGCCCAAAAACGGTGTCAGAGAGCTCTGAATGTCCCAAAAACATTTGCAGCCTGAAAAGGGCATTAACCCGCATCCTAGACCCCTTAAATTCCCAAAAACATTTTTGGCTCGAAAAATGCATCCTACACCCATGAAAGTTCAGAAAATGTTGGCAGCCCAAAATATGTCTTAAAATGATTCTTATTCCTGCAATAAACTTGAAAAATTTTGAGGCCTAAAAAAGGGGTTTTACAGGCATGCTAGACCCCCTAAAGTCCAGAAAATGTTGGTACCCAAAAACAGTGTCCGAGAGCTCTGAATTTCCCAAAACCATTTGCAGTCTGAAAAGGGCATTAACCCGCATGCTAGACCCCTGAAATTCCCCAAAATATTTTGTGCCTGAAAAAGGCATCCTACCACCCGTGAAAGTTCAGAAAATGTTGGCAGCCCAAAAAAGGCCTTACATGCCTCTTAGGCCTAAAAAAATGTCGAAAACTTTAGAGGCAAAAAAAGGGCTTTACAGGCATTGTAGACCCCCTAAAGTCCAGAAAATGTTGGTGCCCAAAAACGGTGTCAGAGAGCTCTGAATGTCCCAAAAACATTTGCAGCCTGAAAAGGGCATTAACCCGCATCCTAGACCCGTTAAATTCCCAAAAACATTTTTGCCCTGAAAAATTCATCCTACATCCCTGCAAGTTCAGAAAATGTTGGCAGCACAAAAAAGGCCTTAAAATACATATTAGGCCTGCAAAAATGTAGAAAACTTTATAGGCCCAACAAAGGGGTTTACAGGCATCGTAGACCCCCTAAAGTCCAGAAAATGTTGGTGCCCAAAAACGGTGTCAGAGAGCTCTGATTGTCCCAAAAACATTTGCAACCTGAAAAGGGCATTAACCCGCATCCTAGACCCCTTAAATTCCCAAAAACATTTTTGCCCTGAAAAATTCATCCTACATCCCTGCAAGTTCAGAAAATGTTGGCAGCACAAAAAAGGCCTTAAAATACATATTAGGCCTGCAAAAATGTAGAAAACTTTATAGGCCCAAGAAAGGGGTTTACAGGCATCGTAGACCCCCTAAAGTCCAGAAAATGTTGGTGCCCAAAAACGGTGTCAGAGAGCACTGAATGTCCCAAAAACATTTGCAACCTGAAAACGGCATTAACCCGCATCCTAGACCCCTTAAATTCCCAAAAACTTTTTGGGCCGAAAAATGCATCCTACACCCATGAAAGTTCTGAAAATGTTGGCAGCCCAAAAAAGGGCTTAAATGCCTCTTAGGCCTACAAAAATGTAGAAAACTTTAGAGGCCCAAAAAAGGGGTTTACAGGCATCGTAGACCCCCTGAAGTCCAGAAAATGTTGGTGCCCAAAAACAGTGTCAAAGAGCTCTGAATGTCCCAAAAACATTTGCAGCCTGAAAAGGGCATTAACCCGCATCCTAGACCCCTTAAATTCCCAAAACCATTTTTGGCTCGAAAAATGCATCCTACACGCCTGAAAGTTCAGAAAATGTTGGCAGCCCAAAATATGTCTTAAAATGCATCTTATTCCTGCAATAAACTTGAAAACTTTTGAGGCCCAAAAGAGGAGTTTTGCAGGCATGCTAGACCCCCTAAAGTCCAGAAAATGTTGGTGGCCCAAAAACTGTGTCAGAGAGCTCGGAATTTCCCAAAACATTTGCAGTCTGAAAAGGGCATTAACCCGCATACTAGACCCCTGAAATTCCCCAAAATATTGTGGGCACGAAAAATACATCCTGCACCCCTGAAAGTTCAGAAAATGTTGGCAGCCCAATCAAGGCCTTAAATGCCTCTTAGGCCTACAAAAATGTAGAAAACTTTAGAGGCCCAAAAAAGGGGTTTACAGGCATCGTAGACCCCCTAAAGTCCAGAAAATGTTGGTGCCCAAAAACGGTGTCAGAGAGCTCTGAATGTCCCAAAAACATTTGCATCCTGAAAAGGGCTTTAACCTGCATCCTAGACCCCTTAAATTCCCAAAAATATTTTTGGCCCGAAAAATGCATCCTACACCCCTGAAAGTTCAGAAAATGTTGGCAGCCCAATAAAGGCCTTAAATGCCTCTTAGGCCTACAAAAATGTAGAAAAGTTTAGAGGCCCAAAAAAGGGCTTTACAGGCATCGTAGACCCCCTAAAGTCCAGAAAATGTTGGTGCCCAAAAACGGTGTCAGAGAGCTCTGAAAGTCCCAAAAACATTTGCAACCTGAAAAGGGCATTAACCCGCATCCTAGACCCCTTAAATTCCCAAAAACATTTTTGGCTCGAAAAATGCATCCTACACCCCTGAAAGTTCAGAAAATGTTGACAGCCCAAAATATGCCTTAAAATGCATCTTATTCCTGCAATAAACTTGGAAACTTTTGAGGCCCAAAAAAGGGGTTTTACAGGCATGCTAGACCCCCTAAAGTCCAGAAAATGTTGGTGGCCCAAAAAGTGTGTCAGAGAGCTCTGAATTTCCCAAAACCATTTGCAGTCTGAAAAGGGCATTAACCCGCATGCTAGACCCCTGAAATTCCCCAAAATATTTTGGGCACGAAAAATGCATCCTACACCCCTGAAAGTTCAGAAAATATTGGCAGCCCAAAAAAGGCTTTAAATGCCTCTTAGGCCTACAAAAATGTAGAAAACTTTAGAGGCACAAAAAAGGGGTTTACAGGCATCGTAGACCCCCTAAAGTCCAGAAAATGTTGGTGCCCAAAAACGGTGTCAGAGAGCTCTGAATGTCCCAAAAACATTTGCAACCTGAAAAGGGCATTAACCCGCATACTAGACCCCTTAAATTCCCAAAAACATTTTTGGCTAGAAACATCCATCCTACACCCCTGAAAGTTCAGAAATGTTGGCAGCCCAAAATATGCCTTAAAATGCATCTTATTCCTGCAATAAACTTGAAAACTTTTGAGGCCCAAAAAAGGGGTTTTACAGGCATGCTAGACCCCCTAAAGTCCAGAAAATGTTGGTGGCCCAAGAACTGTGTCAGAGAGCTCTGAATTTCGCAAAACCATTTGCAGTTTGAAAAGGGCATTAACCCGCATGCTAGACCCCTGAAATTCCCCAAAATATTTTGGGCACGAAAAATGCATCCTCCACCCCTGAAAGTTCAGAAAATGTTGGCAGCCCAATAAAGGCCTTAAATGCCTCTTAGGCCTACAAAAATGTAGAAAACTTTAGAGGCACAAAAAAGGGGTTTACAGGCATCCTAGACCCCATAAAGTCCAGAAAATTTTGGTGCCCAAAAACGGTGTCAGAGAGCTCTGAATGTCCCAAAAACATTTGCAGCCTGAAAAGGGCATTAACCCGCATCCTAGACCCCTTAAATTCCCAAAAACATTTTTGGCTCGAAAAATGCATCCTACACCCATGAAAGTTCAGAAAATGTTGGCAGCCCAAAATATGTCTTAAAATGATTCTTATTCCTGCAATAAACTTGAAAAATTTTGAGGCCTAAAAAAGGGGTTTTACAGGCATGCTAGACCCCCTAAAGTCCAGAAAATGTTGGTACCCAAAAACAGTGTCAGAGAGCTCTGAATTTCCCAAAACCATTTGCAGTCTGAAAAGGGCATTAACCCGCATCCTAGACCCCTGAAATTCCCCAAAATATTTTGTGCCTGAAAAAGGCATCCTACCACCCGTGAAAGTTCAGAAAATGTTGGCAGCCCAAAAAAGGCCTTACATGCCTCTTAGGCCTAAAAAAATGTCGAAAACTTTAGAGGCAAAAAAAGGGGTTTACAGGCATTGTAGACCCCCTAAAGTCCAGAAAATGTTGGTGCCCAAAAACGGTGTCAGAGAGCTCTGAATGTCCCAAAAACATTTGCAGCCTGAAAAGGGCATTAACCCGCATCCTAGACCCGTTAAATTCCCAAAAACATTTTTGCCCTGAAAAATTCATCCTACATCCCTGCAAGTTCAGAAAATGTTGGCAGCACAAAAACGGCCTTAAAATACATATTAGGCCTGCAAAAATGTAGAAAACTTTATAGGCCCAAGAAAGGGGTTTACAGGCATCGTAGACCCCCTAAAGTCCAGAAAATGTTGGTGCCCAAAAACGGTGTCAGAGAGCTCTGAATGTCCCAAAAACATTTGCAACCTGAAAAGGGCATTAACCCGCATCCTAGACTCCTTAAATTCCCAAAAACATTTTTGCCCTGAAAAATTCATCCTACATCCCTGCAAGTTCAGAAAATGTTGGCAGCACAAAAAAGGCCTTAAAATACATATTAGGCCTGCAAAAATGTAGAAAACTTTATAGGCCCAAGAAAGGGGTTTACAGGCATTGTAGACCCCCTAAAGTGCAGAAAATGTTGGTGCCCAAAAACGGTGTCAGAGAGCACTGAATGTCCCAAAAACATGTGCAACCTGAAAAGGGCATTAACCCGCATCCTAGACCCCTTAAATTCCCAAAAACTTTTTGGGCCGAAAAATGCATCCTACACCCATGAAAGTTCTGAAAATGTTGGCAGCCCAAAAAAGGGCTTAAATGCCTCTTAGGCCTACAAAAATGTAGAAAACTTTAGAGGCCCAAAAAAGGGGTTTACAGGCATCGTAGACCCCCTAAAGTCCAGAAAATGTTGGTGCCCAAAAACAGTGTCAAAGAGCTCTGAATGTCCCAAAAACATTTGCAGCCTGAAAAGGGCATTAACCCGCATCCTAGACCCCTTAAATTCCCAAAACCATTTTTGGCTCGAAAAATGCATCCTACACGCCTGAAAGTTCAGAAAATGTTGGCAGCCCAAAATATGTCTTAAAATGCATCTTATTCCTGCAATAAACTTGAAAACTTTTGAGGCCCAAAAGAGGAGTTTTACAGGCATGCTAGACCCCCTAAAGTCCAGAAAATGTTGGTGGCCCACAAACTGTGTCAGAGAGCTCGGAATTTCCCAAAACATTTGCAGTCTGAAAAGGGCATTAACCCGCATACTAGACCCCTGAAATTCCCCAAAATATTGTGGGCACGAAAAATACATCCTACACCCCTGAAAGTTCAGAAAATGTTGGCAGCCCAATAAAGGCCTTAAATGCCTCTTAGGCCTACAAAAATGTAGAAAAGTTTAGAGGCCCAAAAAAGTGGTTTACAGGCATCGTAGACCCCCTAAAGTCCAGAAAATGTTGGTGCCCAAAAATGGTGTCAGAGAGCTCTGAAAGTCCCAAAAACATTTGCAACCTGAAAAGGGCATTAACCCGCATCCTAGACCCCCTAAATTCCCAAAAACATTTTTGGCTCGAAAAATGCATCCTACACCCCTGAAAGTTCAGAAAATGTTGACAGCCCAAAATATGCCTTAAAATGCATCTTATTCCTGCAATAAACTTGGAAACTTTTGAGGCCCAAAAAAGGGGTTTTACAGGCATGCTAGACCCCCTAAAGTCCAAAAAACGTTGGTGGCCCAAAAAGTGTGTCAGAGAGCTCTGAATTTCCCAAAACCATTTGCAGTCTGAAAAGGGCATTAACCCGCATGCTAGACCCCTGAAATTCCCCAAAATATTTTGGGCACGAAAAATGCATCCTACACCCCTGAAAGTTCAGAAAATATTGGCAGCCCAAAAAAGGCTTTAAATGCCTCTTAGGCCTACAAAAATGTAGAAAACTTTAGAGGCACAAAAAAGGGGTTTACAGGCATCGTAGACCCCCTAAAGTCCAGAAAATTTTGGTGCCCAAAAACGGTGTCAGAGAGCTCTGAATGTCCCAAAAACATTTGCAACCTGAAAAGGGCATTAACCCGCATACTAGACCCCTTAAATTCCCAAAAACATTTTTGGCTAGAAACATCCATCCTACACCCCTGAAAGTTCAGAAAATGTTGGCAGCCCAAAATATGCCTTAAAATGCATCTTATTCCTGCAATAAACTTGAAAACTTTTGAGGCCCAAAAAAGGGGTTTTACAGGTATGCTAGACCCCCTAAAGTCCAGAAAATGTTGGTGGCCCAAGAACTGTGTCAGAGAGCTCTGAATTTCGCAAAACCATTTGCAGTTTGAAAAGGGCATTAACCCGCATGCTAGACCCCTGAAATTCCCCAAAATATTTTGGGCACGAAAAATGCATCCTCCACCCCTGAAAGTTCAGAAAATGTTGGCAGCCCAATAAAGGCCTTAAATGCCTCTTAGGCCTACAAAAATGTAGAAAACTTTAGAGGCCCAAAAAAGGGGTTTACAGGCATCGTAGACCCCCTAAAGTCCAGAAAATGTTGGTGCCCAAAAACGGTGTCAGAGAGCTCTGAATGTCCCAAAAACATTTGCAACCTGAAAAGGGCATTAACCCGCATCCTAGACCCCTTAAATTCCCAAAAACATTTTTGGCTCGAAAAATGCATCCTACACCCCTGAAAGTTCAGAAAATGTTGGCAGCCCAATAAAGGCCTTAAATGCCTCTTAGGCCTACAAAAATGTAGAAAACTTTAGAGGCCCAAAAAAGGGGTTTACAGGCATCGTAGACCCCCTAAAGTCCAGAAAATTTTGGTGCCCAAAAACGGTGTCAGAGAGCTCTGAATGTCCCAAAAACATTTGCAGCCTGAAAAGGGCATTAACCCGCATCCTAGACCCCTTAAATTCCCAAAAACATTTTTGGCTCGAAAAATGCATCCTACACCCATGAAAGTTCAGAAAATGTTGGCAGCCCAAAATATGTCTTAAAATGATTCTTATTCCTGCAATAAACTTGAAAAATTTTGAGGCCTAAAAAAGGGGTTTTACAGGCATGCTAGACCCCCTAAAGTCCAGAAAATGTTGGTACCCAAAAACAGTGTCCGAGAGCTCTGAATTTCCCAAAACCATTTGCAGTCTGAAAAGGGCATTAACCCGCATGCTAGACCCCTGAAATTCCCCAAAATATTTTGTGCCTGAAAAAGGCATCCTACCACCCGTGAAAGTTCAGAAAATGTTGGCAGCCCAAAAAAGGCCTTACATGCCTCTTAGGCCTAAAAAAATGTCGAAAACTTTAGAGGCAAAAAAAGGGCTTTACAGGCATTGTAGACCCCCTAAAGTCCAGAAAATGTTGGTGCCCAAAAACGGTGTCAGAGAGCTCTGAATGTCCCAAAAACATTTGCAGCCTGAAAAGGGCATTAACCCGCATCCTAGACCCGTTAAATTCCCAAAAACATTTTTGCCCTGAAAAATTCATCCTACATCCCTGCAAGTTCAGAAAATGTTGGCAGCACAAAAAAGGCCTTAAAATACATATTAGGCCTGCAAAAATGTAGAAAACTTTATAGGCCCAACAAAGGGGTTTACAGGCATCGTAGACCCCCTAAAGTCCAGAAAATGTTGGTGCCCAAAAACGGTGTCAGAGAGCTCTGAATGTCCCAAAAACATTTGCAACCTGAAAAGGGCATTAACCCGCATCCTAGACCCCTTAAATTCCCAAAAACATTTTTGCCCTGAAAAATTCATCCTACATCCCTGCAAGTTCAGAAAATGTTGGCAGCACAAAAAAGGCCTTAAAATACATATTAGGCCTGCAAAAATGTAGAAAACTTTATAGGCCCAAGAAAGGGGTTTACAGGCATCGTAGACCCCCTAAAGTCCAGAAAATGTTGGTGCCCAAAAACGGTGTCAGAGAGCTCTGAATGTCCCAAAAACATTTGCATCCTGAAAAGGGCTTTAACCCGCATCCTAGACCCCTTAAATTCCCAAAAACGTTTTGGGCCGAAAAATGCATCCTACACCCATGAAAGTTCTGAAAATGTTGGCAGCCCAAAAAAGGGCTTAAATGCCTCTTAGGCCTACAAAAATGTAGAAAACTTTAGAGGCCCAAAAAAGGGGTTTACAGGCATCGTAGACCCCCTGAAGTCCAGAAAATGTTGGTGCCCAAAAACAGTGTCAAAGAGCTCTGAATGTCCCAAAAACATTTGCAGCCTGAAAAGGGCATTAACCCGCATCCTAGACCCCTTAAATTCCCAAAACCATTTTTGGCTCGAAAAATGCATCCTACACGCCTGAAAGTTCAGAAAATGTTGGCAGCCCAAAATATGTCTTAAAATGCATCTTATTCCTGCAATAAACTTGAAAACTTTTGAGGCCCAAAAGAGGAGTTTTACAGGCATGCTAGACCCCCTAAAGTCCAGAAAATGTTGGTGGCCCAAAAACTGTGTCAGAGAGCTCGGAATTTCCCAAAACATTTGCAGTCTGAAAAGGGCATTAACCCGCATACTAGACCCCTGAAATTCCCCAAAATATTGTGGGCACGAAAAATACATCCTACACCCCTGAAAGTTCAGAAAATGTTGGCAGCCCAATAAAGGCCTTAAATGCCTCTTAGGCCTACAAAAATGTAGAAAACTTTAGAGGCCCAAAAAAGGGGTTTACAGGCATCGTAGACCCCCTAAAGTCCAGAAAATGTTGGTGCCCAAAAACGGTGTCAGAGAGCTCTGAATGTCCCAAAAACATTTGCATCCTGAAAAGGGCTTTAACCCGCATCCTAGACCCCTTAAATTCCCAAAAATATTTTTGGCCCGAAAAATGCATCCTACACCCCTGAAAGTTCAGAAAATGTTGGCAGCCCAATAAAGGCCTTAAATGCCTCTTAGGCCTACAAAAATGTAGAAAAGTTTAGAGGCCCAAAAAAGGGGTTTACAGGCATCGTAGACCCCCTAAAGTCCAGAAAATGTTGGTGCCCAAAAACGGTGTCAGAGAGCTCTGAAAGTCCCAAAAACATTTGCAACCTGAAAAGGGCATTAACCCGCATCCTAGACCCCTTAAATTCCCAAAAACATTTTTGGCTCGAAAAATGCATCCTACACCCCTGAAAGTTCAGAAAATGTTGACAGCCCAAAATATGCCTTAAAATGCATCTTATTCCTGCAATAAACTTGGAAACTTTTGAGGCGCAAAAAGGGGTTTTATAGGCATGCTAGACCCCCTAAAGTCCAGAAAATGTTGGTGGCCCAAAAAGTGTGTCAGAGAGCTCTGAATTTCCCAAAACCATTTGCAGTCTGAAAAGGGCATTAACCCGCATGCTAGACCCCTGAAATTCCCCAAAATATTTTGGGCACGAAAAATGCATCCTACACCCTCGAAAATTCAGAAAATATTGGCAGCCCAAAAAAGGCTTTAAATGCCTCTTAGGCCTACAAAAATGTAGAAAACTTTAGAGGCACAAAAAAGGGGTTTACAGGCATCGTAGACCCCCTAAAGTCCAGAAAATGTTGGTGCCCAAAAACGGTGTCAGAGAGCTCTGAAAGTCCCAAAAACATTTGCAACCTGAAAAGGGCATTAACCCGCATCCTAGACCCCCTAAATTCCCAAAAACATTTTTGGCTCGAAAAATGCATCCTACACCCCTGAAAGTTCAGAAAATGTTGACAGCCCAAAATATGCCTTAAAATGCATCTTATTCCTGCAATAAACTTGGAAACTTTTGAGGCCCAAAAAAGGGGTTTTACAGGCATGCTAGACCCCCTAAAGTCCAAAAAACGTTGGTGGCCCAAAAAGTGTGTCAGAGAGCTCTGAATTTCCCAAAACCATTTGCAGTCTGAAAAGGGCATTAACCCGCATGCTAGACCCCTGAAATTCCCCAAAATATTTTGGGCACGAAAAATGCATCCTACACCCCTGAAAGTTCAGAAAATATTGGCAGCCCAAAAAAGGCTTTAAATGCCTCTTAGGCCTACAAAAATGTAGAAAACTTTAGAGGCACAAAAAAGGGGTTTACAGGCATCGTAGACCCCCTAAAGTCCAGAAAATTTTGGTGCCCAAAAACGGTGTCAGAGAGCTCTGAATGTCCCAAAAACATTTGCAACCTGAAAAGGGCATTAACCCGCATACTAGACCCCTTAAATTCCCAAAAACATTTTTGGCTAGAAACATCCATCCTACACCCCTGAAAGTTCAGAAAATGTTGGCAGCCCAAAATATGCCTTAAAATGCATCTTATTCCTGCAATAAACTTGAAAACTTTTGAGGCCCAAAAAAGGGGTTTTACAGGTATGCTAGACCCCCTAAAGTCCAGAAAATGTTGGTGGCCCAAGAACTGTGTCAGAGAGCTCTGAATTTCGCAAAACCATTTGCAGTTTGAAAAGGGCATTAACCCGCATGCTAGACCCCTGAAATTCCCCAAAATATTTTGGGCACGAAAAATGCATCCTCCACCCCTGAAAGTTCAGAAAATGTTGGCAGCCCAATAAAGGCCTTAAATGCCTCTTAGGCCTACAAAAATGTAGAAAACTTTAGAGGCCCAAAAAAGGGGTTTACAGGCATCGTAGACCCCCTAAAGTCCAGAAAATGTTGGTGCCCAAAAACGGTGTCAGAGAGCTCTGAATGTCCCAAAAACATTTGCAACCTGAAAAGGGCATTAACCCGCATCCTAGACCCCTTAAATTCCCAAAAACATTTTTGGCTCGAAAAATGCATCCTACACCCCTGAAAGTTCAGAAAATGTTGGCAGCCCAATAAAGGCCTTAAATGCCTCTTAGGCCTACAAAAATGTAGAAAACTTTAGAGGCCCAAAAAAGGGGTTTACAGGCATCCTAGACCCCATAAAGTCCAGAAAATTTTGGTGCCCAAAAACGGTGTCAGAGAGCTCTGAATGTCCCAAAAACATTTGCAGCCTGAAAAGGGCATTAACCCGCATCCTAGACCCCTTAAATTCCCAAAAACATTTTTGGCTCGAAAAATGCATCCTACACCCATGAAAGTTCAGAAAATGTTGGCAGCCCAAAATATGTCTTAAAATGATTCTTATTCCTGCAATAAACTTGAAAAATTTTGAGGCCTAAAAAAGGGGTTTTACAGGCATGCTAGACCCCCTAAAGTCCAGAAAATGTTGGTACCCAAAAACAGTGTCCGAGAGCTCTGAATTTCCCAAAACCATTTGCAGTCTGAAAAGGGCATTAACCCGCATGCTAGACCCCTGAAATTCCCCAAAATATTTTGTGCCTGAAAAAGGCATCCTACCACCCGTGAAAGTTCAGAAAATGTTGGCAGCCCAAAAAAGGCCTTACATGCCTCTTAGGCCTAAAAAAATGTCGAAAACTTTAGAGGCAAAAAAAGGGCTTTACAGGCATTGTAGACCCCCTAAAGTCCAGAAAATGTTGGTGCCCAAAAACGGTGTCAGAGAGCTCTGAATGTCCCAAAAACATTTGCAGCCTGAAAAGGGCATTAACCCGCATCCTAGACCCGTTAAATTCCCAAAAACATTTTTGCCCTGAAAAATTCATCCTACATCCCTGCAAGTTCAGAAAATGTTGGCAGCACAAAAAAGGCCTTAAAATACATATTAGGCCTGCAAAAATGTAGAAAACTTTATAGGCCCAACAAAGGGGTTTACAGGCATCGTAGACCCCCTAAAGTCCAGAAAATGTTGGTGCCCAAAAACGGTGTCAGAGAGCTCTGATTGTCCCAAAAACATTTGCAACCTGAAAAGGGCATTAACCCGCATCCTAGACCCCTTAAATTCCCAAAAACATTTTTGCCCTGAAAAATTCATCCTACATCCCTGCAAGTTCAGAAAATGTTGGCAGCACAAAAAAGGCCTTAAAATACATATTAGGCCTGCAAAAATGTAGAAAACTTTATAGGCCCAAGAAAGGGGTTTACAGGCATCGTAGACCCCCTAAAGTCCAGAAAATGTTGGTGCCCAAAAACGGTGTCAGAGAGCACTGAATGTCCCAAAAACATTTGCAACCTGAAAACGGCATTAACCCGCATCCTAGACCCCTTAAATTCCCAAAAACTTTTTGGGCCGAAAAATGCATCCTACACCCATGAAAGTTCTGAAAATGTTGGCAGCCCAAAAAAGGGCTTAAATGCCTCTTAGGCCTACAAAAATGTAGAAAACTTTAGAGGCCCAAAAAAGGGGTTTACAGGCATCGTAGACCCCCTGAAGTCCAGAAAATGTTGGTGCCCAAAAACAGTGTCAAAGAGCTCTGAATGTCCCAAAAACATTTGCAGCCTGAAAAGGGCATTAACCCGCATCCTAGACCCCTTAAATTCCCAAAACCATTTTTGGCTCGAAAAATGCATCCTACACGCCTGAAAGTTCAGAAAATGTTGGCAGCCCAAAATATGTCTTAAAATGCATCTTATTCCTGCAATAAACTTGAAAACTTTTGAGGCCCAAAAGAGGAGTTTTACAGGCATGCTAGACCCCCTAAAGTCCAGAAAATGTTGGTGGCCCAAAAACTGTGTCAGAGAGCTCGGAATTTCCCAAAACATTTGCAGTCTGAAAAGGGCATTAACCCGCATACTAGACCCCTGAAATTCCCCAAAATATTGTGGGCACGAAAAATACATCCTACACCCCTGAAAGTTCAGAAAATGTTGGCAGCCCAATAAAGGCCTTAAATGCCTCTTAGGCCTACAAAAATGTAGAAAACTTTAGAGGCCCAAAAAAGGGGTTTACAGGCATCGTAGACCCCCTAAAGTCCAGAAAATGTTGGTGCCCAAAAACGGTGTCAGAGAGCTCTGAATGTCCCAAAAACATTTGCATCCTGAAAAGGGCTTTAACCCGCATCCTAGACCCCTTAAATTCCCAAAAATATTTTTGGCCCGAAAAATGCATCCTACACCCCTGAAAGTTCAGAAAATGTTGGCAGCCCAATAAAGGCCTTAAATGCCTCTTAGGCCTACAAAAATGTAGAAAAGTTTAGAGGCCCAAAAAAGGGGTTTACAGGCATCGTAGACCCCCTAAAGTCCAGAAAATGTTGGTGCCCAAAAACGGTGTCAGAGAGCTCTGAAAGTCCCAAAAACATTTGCAACCTGAAAAGGGCATTAACCCGCATCCTAGACCCCTTAAATTCCCAAAAACATTTTTGGCTCGAAAAATGCATCCTACACCCCTGAAAGTTCAGAAAATGTTGACAGCCCAAAATATGCCTTAAAATGCATCTTATTCCTGCAATAAACTTGGAAACTTTTGAGGCCCAAAAAAGGGGTTTTATAGGCATGCTAGACCCCCTAAAGTCCAGAAAATGTTGGTGGCCCAAAAAGTGTGTCAGAGAGCTCTGAATTTCCCAAAACCATTTGCAGTCTGAAAAGGGCATTAACCCGCATGCTAGACCCCTGAAATTCCCCAAAATATTTTGGGCACGAAAAATGCATCCTACACCCTCGAAAATTCAGAAAATATTGGCAGCCCAAAAAAGGCTTTAAATGCCTCTTAGGCCTACAAAAATGTAGAAAACTTTAGAGGCACAAAAAAGGGGTTTACAGGCATCGTAGACCCCCTAAAGTCCAGAAAATTTTGGTGCCCAAAAACGGTGTCAGAGAGCTCTGAATGTCCCAAAAACATTTGCAAACTGAAAAGGGCATTAACCCGCATACTAGACCCCTTAAATTCCCAAAAACATTTCTGGCTAGAAACATCCATCCTACACCCCTGAAAGTTCAGAAAATGTTGGCAGCCCAAAATATGCCTTAAAATGCATCTTATTCCTGCAATGAACTTGAAAACTTTTGAGGCCCAAAAAAGGGGTTTTACAGGCATGCTAGACCCCCTAAAGTCCAGAAAATGTTGGTGGCCCAAGAACTGTGTCAGAGAGCTCTGAATTTTGCAAAACCATTTGCAGTTTGAAAAGGGCATTAACCCGCATGCTAGACCCCTGAAATTCCCCAAAATATTTTGGGCACGAAAAATGCATCCTCCACCCCTGAAAGTTCCGAAAATGTTGGCAGCCCAATAAAGGCCTTAAATGCCTCTTAGGCCTACAAAAATGTAGAAAACTTTAGAGGCCCAAAAAAGGGGTTTACAGGCATCGTAGACCCCCTAAAGTCCAGAAAATGTTGGTGCCCAAAAACGGTGTCAGAGAGCTCTGAATGTCCCAAAAACATTTGCAACCTGAAAAGGGCATTAACCCGCATCCTAGACCCCTTAAATTCCCAAAAACATTTTTGGCTCGAAAAATGCATCCTACACCCCTGAAAGTTCAGAAAATGTTGGCAGCCCAATAAAGGCCTTAAATGCCTCTTAGGCCTACAAAAATGTAGAAAACTTTAGAGGCCCAAAAAAGGGGTTTACAGGCATCCTAGACCCCATAAAGTCCAGAAAATTTTGGTGCCCAAAAACGGTGTCAGAGAGCTCTGAATGTCCCAAAAACATTTGCAGCCTGAAAAGGGCATTAACCCGCATCCTAGACCCCTTAAATTCCCAAAAACATTTTTGGCTCGACAAATGCATCCTACACCCCTGAAAGTTCAGAAAATGTTGACAGCCCAAAATATGCCTTAAAATGCATCTTATTCCTGCAATAAACTTGGAAACTTTTGATTCCCAAAAAAGGGGTTTTACAGGCATGCTAGACCCCCTAAAGTCCAGAAAACGTTGGTGGCCCAAAAAGTGTGTCAGAGAGCTCTGAATTTCCCAAAACCATTTGCAGTCTGAAAAGGGCATTAACCCGCATGCTAGACCCCTGAAATTCCCCAAAATATTTTGGGCACGAAAAATGCATCCTATACCCCTGAAAGTTCAGAAAATATTGGCAGCCCAAAAAAGGCTTTAAATGCCTCTTAGGCCTACAAAAATGTAGAAAACTTTAGAGGCACAAAAAAGGGGTTTACAGGCATCGTAGACCCCCTAAAGTCCAGAAAATTTTGGTGCCCAAAAACGGTGTCAGAGAGCTCTGAATGTCCCAAAAACATTTGCAACCTGAAAAGGGCATTAACCCGCATACTAGACCCCTTAAATTCCCAAAAACATTTTTGGCTAGAAACATCCATCCTACACCCCTGAAAGTTCAGAAAATGTTGGCAGCCCAAAATATGCCTTAAAATGCATCTTATTCCTGCAATAAACTTGAAAACTTTTGAGGCCCAAAAAAGGGGTTTTACAGGCATGCTAGACCCCCTAAAGTCCAGAACATGTTGGTGGCCCAAGAACTGTGTCAGAGAGCTCTGAATTTCGCAAAACCATTTGCAGTTTGAAAAGGGCATTAACCCGCATGCTAGACCCCTGAAATTCCCCAAAATATTTTGGGCACGAAAAATGCATCCTCCACCCCTGAAAGTTCAGAAAATGTTGGCAGCCCAATAAAGGCCTTAAATGCCTCTTAGGCCTACAAAAATGTAGAAAACTTTAGAGGCCCAAAAAAGGGGTTTACAGGCATCGTAGACCCCCTAAAGTCCAGAAAATGTTGGTGCCCAAAAACGGTGTCAGAGAGCTCTGAATGTCCCAAAAACATTTGCAACCTGAAAAGGGCATTAACCCGCATCCTAGACCCCTTAAATTCCCAAAAACATTTTTGGCTCGAAAAATGCATCCTACACCCCTGAAAGTTCAGAAAATGTTGGCAGCCCAATAAAGGCCTTAAATGCCTCTTAGGCCTACAAAAATGTAGAAAAATTTTGGGGCCCAAAAAAGGGGTTTACAGGCATCCTAGACCCCATAAAGTCCAGAAAATTTTGGTGCCCAAAAACAGTGTCAGAGAGCTCTGAATGTCCCAAAAACATTTGCAGCCTGAAAAGGGCATTAACCCGCATCCTAGACCCCTTAAATTCCCAAAAACATTTTTGGCTCGAAAAATGCATCCTACACCCATGAAAGTTCAGAAAATGTTGGCAGCCCAAAATATGTCTTAAAATGATTCTTATTCCTGCAATAAACTTGAAAAATTTTGAGGCCTAAAAAAGGGGTTTTACAGGCATGCTAGACCCCCTAAAGTCCAGAAAATGTTGGTACCCAAAAACAGTGTCAGAGAGCTCTGAATTTCCCAAAACCATTTGCAGTCTGAAAAGGGCATTAACCCGCATGCTAGACCCCTGAAATTCCCCAAAATATTTTGTGCCTGAAAAAGGCATCCTACCACCCGTGAAAGTTCAGAAAATGTTGGCAGCCCAAAAAAGGCCTTACATGCCTCTTAGGCCTAAAAAAATGTCGAAAACTTTAGAGGCAAAAAAAGGGCTTTACAGGCATTGTAGACCCCCAAAAGTCCAGAAAATGTTGGTGCCCAAAAACGGTGTCAGAGAGCTCTGAATGTCCCAAAAACATTTGCAGCCTGAAAAGGGCATTAACCCGCATCCTAGACCCGTTAAATTCCCAAAAACATTTTTGCCCTGAAAAATTCATCCTACATCCCTGCAAGTTCAGAAAATGTTGGCAGCACAAAAAAGGCCTTAAAATACATATTAGGCCTGCAAAAATGTAGAAAACTTTATAGGCCCAAGAAAGGGGTTTACAGGCATCGTAGACCCCCTAAAGTCCAGAAAATGTTGGTGCCCAAAAACGGTGTCAGAGAGCTCTGAATGTCCCAAAAACATTTGCAACCTGAAAAGGGCATTAACCCGCATCCTAGACCCCTTAAATTCCCAAAAACATTTTTGCCCTGAAAAATTCATCCTACATCCCTGCAAGTTCAGAAAATGTTGGCAGCACAAAAAAGGCCTTAAAATACATATTAGGCCTGCAAAAATGTAGAAAACTTTATAGGCCCAAGAAAGGGGTTTACAGGCATCGTAGACCCCCTAAAGTCCAGAAAATGTTGGTGCCCAAAAACGGTGTCAGAGAGCACTCAATGTCCCAAAAACATTTGCAACCTGAAAAGGGCATTAACCCGCATCCTAGACCCCTTAAATTCCCAAAAACTTTTTGGGCCGAAAAATGCATCCTACACCCATGAAAGTTCTGAAAATGTTGGCAGCCCAAAAAAGGGCTTAAATGCCTCTTAGGCCTACAAAAATGTAGAAAACTTTAGAGGCCCAAAAAAGGGGTTTACAGGCATCGTAGACCCCCTGAAGTCCAGAAAATGTTGGTGCCCAAAAACAGTGTCAAAGAGCTCTGAATGTCCCAAAAACATTTGCAGCCTGAAAAGGGCATTAACCCGCATCCTAGACCCCTTAAATTCCCAAAACCATTTTTGGCTCGAAAAATGCATCCTACACGCCTGAAAGTTCAGAAAATGTTGGCAGCCCAAAATATGTCTTAAAATGCATCTTATTCCTGCAATAAACTTGAAAACTTTTGAGGCCCAAAAGAGGAGTTTTACAGGCATGCTAGAACCCCTAAAGTCCAGAAAATGTTGGTGGCCCAAAAACTGTGTCAGAGAGCTCGGAATTTCCCAAAACATTTGCAGTCTGAAAAGGGCATTAACCCGCATACTAGACCCCTGAAATTCCCCAAAATATTGTGGGCACGAAAAATACATCCTACACCCCTGAAAGTTCAGAAAATGTTGGCAGCCCAATAAAGGCCTTAAATGCCTCTTAGGCCTACAAAAATGTAGAAAACTTTAGAGGCCCAAAAAAGGGGTTTACAGGCATCGTAGACCCCCTAAAGTCCAGAAAATGTTGGTGCCCAAAAACGGTGTCAGAGAGCTCTGAATGTCCCAAAAACATTTGCATCCTGAAAAGGGCTTTAACCCGCATCCTAGACCCCTTAAATTCCCAAAAATATTTTTGGCCCGAAAAATGCATCCTACACCCCTGAAAGTTCAGAAAATGTTGGCAGCCCAATAAAGGCCTTAAATGCCTCTTAGGCCTACAAAAATGTAGAAAAGTTTAGAGGCCCAAAAAAGGGGTTTACAGGCATCGTAGACCCCCTAAAGTCCAGAAAATGTTGGTGCCCAAAAACGGTGTCAGAGAGCTCTGAAAGTCCCAAAAACATTTGCAACCTGAAAAGGGCATTAACCCGCATCCTAGACCCCTTAAATTCCCAAAAACATTTTTGGCTCGAAAAATGCATCCTACACCCCTGAAAGTTCAGAAAATGTTGACAGCCCAAAATATGCCTTAAAATGCGTCTTATTCCTGCAATAAACTTGGAAACTTTTGAGGCCCAAAAAAGGGATTTTACAGGCATGCTAGACCCCCTAAAGTCCAGAAAATGTTGGTGGCCCAAAAAGTGTGTCAGAGAGCTCTGAATTTCCCAAAACCATTTGCAGTCTGAAAAGGGCATTAACCCGCATGCTAGACCCCTGAAATTCCCCAAAATATTTTGGGCACGAAAAATGCATCCTACACCCCTGAAAGTTCAGAAAATATTGGCAGCCCAAAAAAGGCTTTAAATGCCTCTTAGGCCTACAAAAATGTAGAAAACTTTAGAGGCACAAAAAAGGGGTTTACAGGCATCGTAGACCCCCTAAAGTCCAGAAAATTTTGGTGCCCAAAAACCTGGTCAGTGAGCTCTGAATGTCCCAAAAACATTTGCAACCTGAAAAGGGCATTAACCCGCATACTAGACCCCGTAAATTCCCAAAAACATTTTTGGCTAGAAACATCCATCCTACACCCCTGAAAGTTCAGAAAATGTTGGCAGCCCAAAATATGCCTTAAAATGCATCTTATTCCTGCAATAAACTTGAAAACTTTTGAGGCCCAAAAAAGGGGTTTTACAGGCATGCTAGACCCCCTAAAGTCCAGAAAATGTTGGTGGCCCAAGAACTGTGTCAGAGAGCTCTGAATTTCGCAAAACCATTTGCAGTTTGAAAAGGGCATTAACCCGCATGCTAGACCCCTGAAATTCCCCAAAATATTTTGGGCACGAAAAATGCATCCTCCACCCCTGAAAGTTCAGAAAATGTTGGCAGCCCAATAAAGGCCTTAAATGCCTCTTAGGCCTACAAAAATGTAGAAAACTTTAGAGGCCCAAAAAAGGGGTTTACAGGCATCGTAGACCCCCTAAAGTCCAGAAAATGTTTGTGCCCAAAAACGGTGTCAGAGAGCTCTGAATGTCCCAAAAACATTTGCAACCTGAAAAGGGCATTAACCCGCATCCTAGACCCCTTAAATTCCCAAAAACATTTTTGGCTCGAAAAATGCATCCTACACCCCTGAAAGTTCAGAAAATGTTGGCAGCCCAATAAAGGCCTTAAATGCCTCTTAGGCCTACAAAAATGTAGAAAACTTTAGAGGCCCAAAAAAGGGGTTTACAGGCATCCTAGACCCCATAAAGTCCAGAAAATTTTGGTGCCCAAAAACGGTGTCAGAGAGCTCTGAATGTCCCAAAAACATTTGCAGCCTGAAAAGGGCATTAACCCGCATCCTAGACCCCTTAAATTCCCAAAAACATTTTTGGCTCGAAAAATGCATCCTACACCCATGAAAGTTCAGAAAATGTTGGCAGCCCAAAATATGTCTTAAAATGATTCTTATTCCTGCAATAAACTTGAAAAATTTTGAGGCCTAAAAAAAAGGCGTTTTACAGGCATGCTAGACCCCCTAAAGTCCAGAAAATGTTGGTACCCAAAAACAGTGTCAGAGAGCTCTGAATTTCCCAAAACCATTTGCAGTCTGAAAAGGGCATTAACCCGCATGCTAGACCCCTGAAATTCCCCAAAATATTTTGTGCCTGAAAAAGGCATCCTACCACCCGTGAAAGTTCAGAAAATGTTGGCAGCCCAAAAAAGGCCTTACATGCCTCTTAGGCCTAAAAAAATGTCGAAAACTTTAGAGGCAAAAAAAGGGGTTTACAGGCATTGTAGACCCCCTAAAGTCCAGAAAATGTTGGTGCCCAAAAACGGTGTCAGAGAGCTCTGAATGTCCCAAAAACATTTGCAGCCTGAAAAGGGCATTAACCCGCATCCTAGACCCGTTAAATTCCCAAAAACATTTTTGCCCTGAAAAATTCATCCTACATCCCTGCAAGTTCAGAAAATGTTGGCAGCACAAAAAAGGCCTTAAAATACATATTAGGCCTGCAAAAATGTAGAAAACTTTATAGGCCCAAGAAAGGGGTTTACAGGCATCGTAGACCCCCTAAAGTCCAGAAAATGTTGGTGCCCAAAAACGGTGTCAGAGAGCTCTGAATGTCCCAAAAACATTTGCAACCTGAAAAGGGCATTAACCCGCATCCTAGACCCCTTAAATTCCCAAAAACATTTTTGCCCTGAAAAATTCATCCTACATCCCTGCAAGTTCAGAAAATGTTGCAGCACAAAAAAGGCCTTAAAATACATATTAGGCCTGCAAAAATGTAGAAAACTTTATAGGCCCAAGAAAGGGGTTTACAGGCATCGTAGACCCCCTAAAGTCCAGAAAATGTTGGTGCCCAAAAACGGTGTCAGAGAGCACTGAATGTCCCAAAAACATTTGCAACCTGAAAAGGGCATTAACCCGCATCCTAGACCCCTTAAATTCCCAAAAACTTTTTGGGCCGAAAAATGCATCCTACACCCATGAAAGTTCTGAAAATGTTGGCAGCCCAAAAAAGGGCTTAAATGCCTCTTAGGCCTACAAAAATGTAGAAAACTTTAGAGGCCCAAAAAACGGGTTTACAGGCATCGTAGACCCCCTAAAGTCCAGAAAATGTTGGTGCCCAAAAACAGTGTCAAAGAGCTCTGAATGTCCCAAAAACATTTGCAGCCTGAAAAGGGCATTAACCCGCATCCTAGACCCCTTAAATTCCCAAAACCATTTTTGGCTTGAAAAATGCATCCTACACGCCTGAAAGTTCAGAAAATGTTGGCAGCCCAAAATATGTCTTAAAATGCATCTTATTCCTGCAATAAACTTGAAAACTTTTGAGGCCCAAAAGAGGAGTTTTACAGGCATGCTAGACCCCCTAAAGTCCAGAAAATGTTGGTGGCCCAAAAACTGTGTCAGAGAGCTCGGAATTTCCCAAAACATTTGCAGTCTGAAAAGGGCATTAACCCGCATACTAGACCCCTGAAATTCCCCAAAATATTGTGGGCACGAAAAATACTTCCTACACCCCTGAAAGTTCAGAAAATGTTGGCAGCCCAATAAAGGCCTTAATTGCCTCTTAGGCCTACAAAAATGTAGAAAACTTTAGAGGCCCAAAAAAGGGGTTTACAGGCATCGTAGACCCCCTAAAGTCCAGAAAATGTTGGTGCCCAAAAACGGTGTCAGAGAGCTCTGAATGTCCCAAAAACATTTGCATCCTGAAAAGGGCTTTAACCCGCATCCTAGACCCCTTAAATTCCCAAAAATATTTTTGGCCCGAAAAATGCATCCTACACCCCTGAAAGTTCAGAAAATGTTGGCAGCCCAATAAAGGCCTTAAATGCCTCTTAGGCCTACAAAAATGTAGAAAAGTTTAGAGGCCCAAAAAAGGGCTTTACAGGCATCGTAGACCCCCTAAAGTCCAGAAAATGTTGGTGCCCAAAAACGGTGTCAGAGAGCTCTGAAAGTCCCAAAAACATTTGCAACCTGAAAAGGGCATTAACCCGCATCCTAGACCCCTTAAATTCCCAAAAACATTTTTGGCTCGAAAAATGCATCCTACACCCCTGAAAGTTCAGAAAATGTTGACAGCCCAAAATATGCCTTAAAATGCATCTTATTCCTGCAATAAACTTGGAAACTTTTGAGGCCCAAAAAAGGGGTTTTACAGGCATGCTAGACCCCCTAAAGTCCAGAAAATGTTGGTGGCCCAAAAAGTGTGTCAGAGAGCTCTGAATTTCCCAAAACCATTTGCAGTCTGAAAAGGGCATTAACCCGCATGCTAGACCCCTGAAATTCCCCAAAATATTTTGGGCACGAAAAATGCATCCTACACCCCTGAAAGTTCAGAAAATATTGGCAGCCCAAAAAAGGCTTTAAATGCCTCTTAGGCCTACAAAAATGTAGAAAACTTTAGAGGCACAAAAAAGGGGTTTACAGGCATCGTAGACCCCCTAAAGTCCAGAAGATTTTGGTACCCAAAAACGGTGTCAGAGAGCTCTGAATGTCCCAAAAACATTTGCAACCTGAAAAGGGCATTAACCCGCATACTAGACCCCTTAAATTCCCAAAAACATTTTTGGCTAGAAACATCCATCCTACACCCCTGAAAGTTCAGAAAATGTTGGCAGCCCAAAATATGCCTTAAAATGCATCTTATTCCTGCAATAAACTTGAAAACTTTTGAGGCCCAAAAAAGGGGTTTTACAGGCATGCTAGACCCCCTAAAGTCCAGAAAATGTTGGTGGCCCAAGAACTGTGTCAGAGAGCTCTGAATTTCGCAAAACCATTTGCAGTTTGAAAAGGGCATTAACCCGCATGCTAGACCCCTGAAATTCCCCAAAATATTTTGGGCGCGAAAAATGCATCCTCCACCCCTGAAAGTTCAGAAAATGTTGGCAGCCCAATAAAGGCCTTAAATGCCTCTTAGGCCTACAAAAATGTAGAAAACTTTAGAGGCCCAAAAAAGGGGTTTACAGGCATCGTAGACCCCCTAAAGTCCAGAAAATGTTGGTGCCCAAAAACGGTGTCAGAGAGCTCTGAATGTCCCAAAAACATTTGCAACCTGAAAAGGGCATTAACCCGCATCCTAGACCCCTTAAATTCCCAAAAACATTTTTGGCTCGAAAAATGCATCCTACACCCCTGAAAGTTCAGAAAATGTTGGCAGCCCAATAAAGGCCTTAAATGCCTCTTAGGACTACAAAAATGTAGAAAACTTTAGAGGCCCAAAAAAGGGGTTTACAGGCATCCTAGACCCCATAAAGTCCAGAAAATTTTGGTGCCCAAAAACGGTGTCAGAGAGCTCTGAATGTCCCAAAAACATTTGCAGCCTGAAAAGGGCATTAGCCCGCATCCTAGACCCCTTAAATTCCCAAAAACATTTTTGGCTCGAAAAATGCATCCTACACCCATGAAAGTTCAGAAAATGTTGGCAGCCCAAAATATGTCTTAAAATGATTCTTATTCCTGCAATAAACTTGAAAAATTTTGAGGCCTAAAAAAGGGGTTTTACAGGCATGCTAGACCCCCTAAAGTCCAGAAAATGTTGGTACCCAAAAACAGTGTCAGAGAGCTCTGAATTTCCCAAAACCATTTGCAGTCTGAAAAGGGCATTAACCCGCATGCTAGACCCCTGAAATTCCCCAAAATATTTTGTGCCTGAAAAAGGCATCCTACCACCCGTGAAAGTTCAGAAAATGTTGGCAGCCCAAAAAAGGCCTTACATGCCTCTTAGGCCTAAAAAAAAGTCAAAAACTTTAGAGGCAAAAAAAGGGGTTTACAGGCATTGTAGACCCCCTAAAGTCCAGAAAATGTTGGTGCCCAAAAACGGTGTCAGAGAGCTCTGAATGTCCCAAAAACATTTGCAGCCTGAAAAGGGCATTAACCCGCATCCTAGACCCGTTAAATTCCCAAAAACATTTTTGCCCTGAAAAATTCATCCTACATCCCTGCAAGTTCAGAAAATGTTGGCAGCACAAAAAAGGCCTTAAAATACATATTAGGCCTGCAAAAATGTAGAAAACTTTATAGGCCCAAGAAAGGGGTTTACAGGCATCGTAGACCCCCTAAAGTCCAGAAAATGTTGGTGCCCAAAAACGGTGTCAGAGAGCTCTGAATGTCCCAAAAACATTTGCAACCTGAAAAGGGCATTAACCCGCATCCTAGACCCCTTAAATTCCCAAAAACATTTTTGCCCTGAAAAATTCATCCTACATCCCTGCAAGTTAAGAAAATGTTGGCAGCACAAAAAAGGCCTTAAAATACATATTCGGCCTGCAAAAATGTAGAAAACTTTATAGGCCCAAGAAAGGGGTTTACAGGCATCGTAGACCCCCTAAAGTCCAGAAAATGTTGGTGCCCAAAAACGGTGTCAGAGAGCACTGAATGTCCCAAAAACATTTGCAACCTGAAAAGGGCATTAACCCGCATCCTAGACCCCTTAAATTCCCAAAAACTTTTTGGGCCGAAAAATGCATCCTACACCCATGAAAGTTCTGAAAATGTTGGCAGCCCAAAAAAGGGCTTAAATGCCTCTTAGGCCTACAAAAATGTAGAAAACTTTAGAGGCCCAAAAAAGGGGTTTACAGGCATCGTAGACCCCCTAAAGTCCAGAAAATGTTGGTGCCCAAAAACAGTGTCAAAGAGCTCTGAATGTCCCAAAAACATTTGCAGCCTGAAAAGGGCATTAACCCGCATCCTAGACCCCTTAAATTCCCAAAACCATTTTTGGCTTGAAAAATGCATCCTAGACGCCTGAAAGTTCAGAAAATGTTGGCAGCCCAAAATATGTCTTAAAATGCATCTTATTCCTGCAATAAACTTGAAAACTTTTGAGGCCCAAAAGAGGAGTTTTACAGGCATGCTAGACCCCCTAAAGTCCAGAAAATGTTGGTGGCCCAAAAACTGTGTCAGAGAGCTCGGAATTTCCCAAAACATTTGCAGTCTGAAAAGGGCATTAACCCGCATACTAGACCCCTGAAATTCCCCAAAATATTGTGGGCACGAAAAATACATCCTACACCCCTGAAAGTTCAGAAAATGTTGGCAGCCCAATAAAGGCCTTAAATGCCTCTTAGGCCTACAAAAATGTAGAAAACTTTAGAGGCCCAAAAAAGGGGTTTACAGGCATCCTAGACCCCATAAAGTCCAGAAAATTTTGGTGCCCAAAAACGGTGTCAGAGAGCTCTGAATGTCCCAAAAACATTTGCAGCCTGAAAAGGGCATTAACCCGCATCCTAGACCCCTTAAATTCCCAAAAACATTTTTGGCTCGAAAAATGCATCCTACACCCATGAAAGTTCAGAAAATGTTGGCAGCCCAAAATATGTCTTAAAATGATTCTTATTCCTGCAATAAACTTGAAAAATTTTGAGGCCTAAAAAAGGGGTTTTACAGGCATGCTAGACCCCCTAAAGTCCAGAAAATGTTGGTACCCAAAAACAGTGTCAGAGAGCTCTGAATTTCCCAAAACCATTTGCAGTCTGAAAAAGGCATTAACCCGCATACTAGACCCCTGAAATTCCCCAAAATATTGTGGGCACGAAAAATACATCCTACACCCCTGAAAGTTCAGCAAATGTTGGCAGCCCAATAAAGGCCTTAAATGCCTCTTAGGCCTACAAAAATGTAGAAAACTTTAGAGGCCCAAAAAAGGGGTTTACAGGCATCGTAGACCCCCTAAAGTCCAGAAAATGTTGGTGCCCAAAAACGGTGTCAGAGAGCTCTGAATGTCCCAAAAACATTTGCATCCTGAAAAGGGCTTTAACCCGCATCCTAGACCCCTTAAATTCCCAAAAATATTTTTGGCCCGAAAAATGCATCCTACACCCCTGAAAGTTCAGAAAATGTTGGCAGCCCAATAAAGGCCTTAAATGCCTCTTAGGCCTACAAAAATGTAGAAAAGTTTAGAGGCCCAAAAAAGGGCTTTACAGGCATCGTAGACCCCCTAAAGTCCAGAAAATGTTGGTGCCCAAAAACGGTGTCAGAGAGCTCTGAAAGTCCCAAAAACATTTGCAACCTGAAAAGGGCATTAACCCGCATCCTAGACCCCTTAAATTCCCAAAAACATTTTTGGCTCGAAAAATGCATCCTACACCCCTGAAAGTTCAGAAAATGTTGACAGCCCAAAATATGCCTTAAAATGCATCTTATTCCTGCAATAAACTTGGAAACTTTTGAGGCCCAAAAAAGGGGTTTTACAGGCATGCTAGACCCCCTAAAGTCCAGAAAATGTTGGTGGCCCAAAAAGTGTGTCAGAGAGCTCTGAATTTCCCAAAACCATTTGCAGTCTGAAAAGGGCATTAACCCGCATGCTAGACCCCTGAAATTCCCCAAAATATTTTGGGCACGAAAAATGCATCCTACACCCCTGAAAGTTCAGAAAATGTTGGCAGCCCAATAAAGGCCTTAAATGCCTCTTAGGCCTACAAAAATGTAGAAAACTTTAGAGGCCCAAAAAAGGGGTTTACAGGCATCGTAGACCCCCTAAAGTCCAGAAAATGTTGGTGCCCAAAAACGGTGTCAGAGAGCTCTGAATGTCCCAAAAACATTTGCAACCTGAAAAGGGCATTAACCCGCATCCTAGACCCCTTAAATTCCCAAAAACATTTTTGGCTCGAAAAATGCATCCTACACCCCTGAAAGTTCAGAAAATGTTGACAGCCCAAAATATGCCTTAAAATGCATCTTATTCCTGCAATAAACTTGGAAACTTTTGAGGCCCAAAAAAGGGGTTTTACAGGCATGCTAGACCCCTAAAGTCCAGAAAATGTTGGTGGCCCAAAAAGTGTGTCAGAGAGCTCTGAATTTCCCAAAACCATTTGCAGTCTGAAAAGGGCATTAACCCGCATGCTAGACCCCTGAAATTCCCCAAAATATTTTGGGCACGAAAAATGCATCCTACACACCTGAAAGTTCAGAAAATATTGGCAGCCCAAAAAAGGCTTTAAATGCCTCTTAGGCCTACAAAAATGTAGAAAACTTTAGAGGCACAAAAAAGGGGTTTACAGGCATCGTAGACCCCCTAAAGTCCAGAAGATTTTGGTACCCAAAAACGGTGTCAGAGAGCTCTGAATGTCCCAAAAACATTTGCAACCTGAAAAGGGCATTAACCCGCATACTAGACCCCTTAAATTCCCAAAAACATTTTTGGCTAGAAACATCCATCCTACACCCCTGAAAGTTCAGAAAATGTTGGCAGCCCAAAATATGCCTTAAAATGCATCTTATTCCTGCAATAAACTTGAAAACTTCTGAGGCCCAAAAAAGGGGTTTTACAGGCATGCTAGACCCCCTAAAGTCCAGAAAATGTTGGTGGCCCAAGAACTGTGTCAGAGAGCTCTGAATTTCGCAAAACCATTTGCAGTTTGAAAAGGGCATTAACCCGTATGCTAGACCCCTGAAATTCCCCAAAATATTTTGGGCACGAAAAATGCATCCTCCACCCCTGAAAGTTCAGAAAATGTTGGCAGCCCAATAAAGGCCTTAAATGCCTCTTAGGCCTACAAAAATGTAGAAAACTTTAGAGGCCCAAAAAAGGGGTTTACAGGCATCGTAGACCCCCTAAAGTCCAGAAAATGTTGGTGCCCAAAAACGGTGTCAGAGAGCTCTGAATGTCCCAAAAACATTTGCAACCTGAAAAGGGCATTAACCCGCATCCTAGACCCCTTAAATTCCCAAAAACATTTTTGGCTCGAAAAATGCATCCTACACCCCTGAAAGTTCAGAAAATGTTGGCAGCCCAATAAAGGCCTTAAATGCCTCTTAGGACTACAAAAATGTAGAAAACGTTAGAGGCCCAAAAAAGGGGTTTACAGGCATCCTAGACCCCATAAAGTCCAGAAAATTTTGGTGCCCAAAAACGGTGTCAGAGAGCTCTGAATGTCCCAAAAACATTTGCAGCCTGAAAAGGGCATTAACCCGCATCCTAGACCCCTTAAATTCCCAAAAACATTTTTGGCTCGAAAAATGCATCCTACACCCATGAAAGTTCAGAAAATGTTGGCAGCCCAAAATATGTCTTAAAATGATTCTTATTCCTGCAATAAACTTGAAAAATTTTGAGGCCTAAAAAAGGGGTTTTACAGGCATGCTAGACCCCCTAAAGTCCAGAAAATGTTGGTACCCAAAAACAGTGTCAGAGAGCTCTGAATTTCCCAAAACCATTTGCAGTCTGAAAAGGGCATTAACCCGCATGCTAGACCCCTGAAATTCCCCAAAATATTTTGTGCCTGAAAAAGGCATCCTACCACCCGTGAAAGTTCAGAAAATGTTGGCAGCCCAAAAAAGGCCTTACATGCCTCTTAGGCCTAAAAAAAAGTCGAAAACTTTAGAGGCAAAAAAAGGGGTTTACAGGCATTGTAGACCCCCTAAAGTCCAGAAAATGTTGGTGCCCAAAAACGGTGTCAGAGAGCTCTGAATGTCCCAAAAACATTTGCAGCCTGAAAAGGGCATTAACCCGCATCCTAGACCCGTTAAATTCCCAAAAACATTTTTGCCCTGAAAAATTCATCCTACATCCCTGCAAGTTCAGAAAATGTTGGCAGCACAAAAAAGGCCTTAAAATACATATTAGGCCTGCAAAAATGTAGAAAACTTTATAGGCCCAAGAAAGGGGTTTACAGGCATCGTAGACCCCCTAAAGTCCAGAAAATGTTGGTGCCCAAAAACGGTGTCAGAGAGCTCTGAATGTCCCAAAAACATTTGCAACCTGAAAAGGGCATTAACCCGCATCCTAGACCCCTTAAATTCCCAAAAACATTTTTGCCCTGAAAAATTCATCCTACATCCCTGCAAGTTAAGAAAATGTTGGCAGCACAAAAAAGGCCTTAAAATACATATTAGGCCTGCAAAAATGTAGAAAACTTTATAGGCCCAAGAAAGGGGTTTACAGGCATCGTAGACCCCCTAAAGTCCAGAAAATGTTGGTGCCCAAAAACGGTGTCAGAGAGCACTGAATGTCCCAAAAACATTTGCAACCTGAAAAGGGCATTAACCCGCATCCTAGACCCCTTAAATTCCCAAAAACTTTTTGGGCCGAAAAATGCATCCTACACCCATGAAAGTTCTGAAAATGTTGGCAGCCCAAAAAAGGGCTTAAATGCCTCTTAGGCCTACAAAAATGTAGAAAACTTTAGAGGCCCAAAAAAGGGGTTTACAGGCATCGTAGACCCCCTAAAGTCCAGAAAATGTTGGTGCCCAAAAACAGTGTCAAAGAGCTCTGAATGTCCCAAAAACATTTGCAGCCTGAAAAGGGCATTAACCCGCATCCTAGACCCCTTAAATTCCCAAAACCATTTTTGGCTCTAAAAAAATCCTACACGCCTGAAAGTTCAGAAAATGTTGGCAGCCCAAAATATGTCTTAAAATGCATCTTATTCCTGCAATAAACTTGAAAACTTTTGAGGCCCAAAAGAGGAGTTTTACAGGCATGCTAGACCCCCTAAAGTCCAGAAAATGTTGGTGGCCCAAAAACTGTGTCAGAGAGCTCGGAATTTCCCAAAACATTTGCAGTCTGAAAAGGGCATTAACCCGCATACTAGACCCCTGAAATTCCCCAAAATATTGTGGGCACGAAAAATACATCCTACACCCCTGAAAGTTCAGAAAATGTTGGCAGCCCAATAAAGGCCTTAAATGCCTCTTAGGCCTACAAAAATGTAGAAAACTTTAGAGGCCCAAAAAAGGGGTTTACAGGCATCCTAGACCCCATAAAGTCCAGAAAATTTTGGTGCCCAAAAACGGTGTCAGAGAGCTCTGAATGTCCCAAAAACATTTGCAGCCTGAAAAGGGCATTAACCCGCATCCTAGACCCCTTAAATTCCCAAAAACATTTTTGGCTCGAAAAATGCATCCTACACCCATGAAAGTTCAGAAAATGTTGGCAGCCCAAAATATGTCTTAAAATGATTCTTATTCCTGCAATAAACTTGAAAAATTTTGAGGCCTAAAAAAGGGGTTTTACAGGCATGCTAGACCCCCTAAAGTCCAGAAAATGTTGGTGCCCAAAAACGGTGTCAGAGAGCTCTGAATGTCCCAAAAACATTTGCAGCCTGAAAAGGGCATTAACCCGCATCCTAGACCCGTTAAATTCCCAAAAACATTTTTGCCCTGAAAAATTCATCCTACATCCCTGCAAGTTCAGAAAATGTTGGCAGCACAAAAAAGGCCTTAAAATACATATTAGGCCTGCAAAAATGTAGAAAACTTTATAGGCCCAAGAAAGGGGTTTACAGACATCGTAGACCCCCTAAAGTCCAGAAAATGTTGGTGCCCAAAAACGGTGTCAGAGAGCTCTGAATCTCCCAAAAACATTTGCGACCTGAAAAGGGCATTAACCCGCATCCTAGACCCCTTAAATTCCCAAAAACATTTTTGCCCTGAAAAATTCATCCTACATCCCTGCAAGTTAAGAAAATGTTGGCAGCACAAAAAAGGCCTTAAAATACATATTAGGCCTGCAAAAATGTAGAAAACTTTATAGGCCCAAGAAAGGGGTTTACAGGCATCGTAGACCCCCTAAAGTCCAGAAAATGTTGGTGCCCAAAAACGGTGTCAGAGAGCACTGAATGTCCCAAAAACATTTGCAACCTGAAAAGGGCATTAAGCCGCATCCTAGACCCCTTAAATTCCCAAAAACTTTTTGGGCCGAAAAATGCATCCTACACCCATGAAAGTTCTGAAAATGTTGGCAGCCCAAAAAAGGGCTTAAATGCCTCTTAGGCCTACAAAAATGTAGAAAACTTTAGAGGCCCAAAAAAGGGGTTTACAGGCATCGTAGACCCCCTAAAGTCCAGAAAATGTTGGTGCCCAAAAACAGTGTCAAAGAGCTCTGAATGTCCCAAAAACATTTGCAACCTGAAAAGGGCATTAACCCGCATCCTAGACCCCTTAAATTCCCAAAAACTTTTTGGGCCGAAAAATGCATCCTACACCCATGAAAGTTCTGAAAATGTTGGCAGCCCAAAAAAGGGCTTAAATGCCTCTTAGGCCTACAAAAATGTAGAAAACTTTAGAGGCCCAAAAAAGGGGTTTACAGGCATCGTAGACCCCCTAAAGTCCAGAAAATGTTGGTGCCCAAAAACAGTGTCAAAGAGCTCTGAATGTCCCAAAAACATTTGCAGCCTGAAAAGGGCATTAACCCGCATCCTAGACCCCTTAAATTCCCAAAACCATTTTTGGCTCGAAAAATGCATCCTACACGCCTGAAAGTTCAGAAAATGTTGGCAGCCCAAAATATGTCTTAAAATGCATCTTATTCCTGCAATAAACTTGAAAACTTTTGAGGCCCAAAAGAGGAGTTTTACAGGCATGCTAGACCCCCTAAAGTCCAGAAAATGTTGGTGGCCCAAAAACTGTGTCAGAGAGCTCGGAATTTCCCAAAACATTTGCAGTCTGAAAAGGGCATTAACCCGCATACTAGACCCCTGAAATTCCCCAAAATATTGTGGGCACGAAAAATACATCCTACACCCCTGAAAGTTCAGAAAATGTTGGCAGCCCAATAAAGGCCTTAAATGCCTCTTAGGCCTACAAAAATGTAGAAAACTTTAGAGGCCCAAAAAAGGGGTTTACAGGCATCGTAGACCCCCTAAAGTCCAGAAAATGTTGGTGCCCAAAAACGGTGTCAGAGAGCTCTGAATGTCCCAAAAACATTTGCATCCTGAAAAGGGCTTTAACCCGCATCCTAGACCCCTTAAATTCCCAAAAATATTTTTAGCCCGAAAAATGCATCCTACACCCCTGAAAGTTCAGAACATGTTGGCAGCCCAATAAAGGCCTTAAATGCCTCTTAGGCCTACAAAAATGTAGAAAAGTTTAGAGGCCCAAAAAAGGGGTTTACAGGCATCGTAGACCCCCTAAAGTCCAGAAAATGTTGGTGCCCAAAAACGGTGTCAGAGAGCTCTGAAAGTCCCAAAAACATTTGCAACCTGAAAAGGGCATTAACCCGCATCCTAGACCCCTTAAATTCCCAAAAACATTTTTGGCTCGAAAAATGCATCCTACACCCCTGAAAGTTCAGAAAATGTTGACAGCCCAAAATATGCCTTAAAATGCATCTTATTCCTGCAATAAACTTGGAAACTTTTGAGGCCCAAAAAAGGGGTTTTACAGGCATGCTAGACCCCCTAAAGTCCAGAAAATGTTTGTGGCCCAAAAAGTGTGTCAGAGAGCTCTGAATTTCCCAAAACCATTTGCAGTCTGAAAAGGGCATTAACCCACATGCTAGACCCCTGAAATTCCCCAAAATATTTTGGGCACGAAAAATGCATCCTACACCCCTGAAAGTTCAGAAAATATTGGCAGCCCAAAAAAGGCTTTAAATGCCTCTTAGGCCTACAAAAATGTAGAAAACTTTAGAGGCCCAAAAAAGGGGTTTACAGGCATCGTAGACCCCCTAAAGTCCAGAAAATTTTGGTGCCCAAAAACGGTGTCAGAGAGCTCTGAATGTCCCAAAAACATTTGCAGCCTGAAAAGGGCATTAACCCGCATCCTAGACCCCTTAAATTCCCAAAAACATTTTTGGCTCGAAAAATGCATCCTACACCCATGAAAGTTCAGAAAATGTTGGCAGCCCAAAATATGTCTTAAAATGATTCTTATTCCTGCAATAAACTTGAAAAATTTTGAGGCCTAAAAAAGGGGTTTTACAGGCATGCTAGACCCCCTAAAGTCCAGAAAATGTTGGTACCCAAAAACAGTGTCAGAGAGCTCTGAATTTCCCAAAACCATTTGCAGTCTGAAAAAGGCATTAACCCGCATACTAGACCCCTGAAATTCCCCAAAATATTGTGGGCACGAAAAATACATCCTACACCCCTGAAAGTTCAGCAAATGTTGGCAGCCCAATAAAGGCCTTAAATGCCTCTTAGGCCTACAAAAATGTAGAAAACTTTAGAGGCCCAAAAAAGGGGTTTACAGGCATCGTAGACCCCCTAAAGTCCAGAAAATGTTGGTGCCCAAAAACGGTGTCAGAGAGCTCTGAATGTCCCAAAAACATTTGCATCCTGAAAAGGGCTTTAACCCGCATCCTAGACCCCTTAAATTCCCAAAAATATTTTTGGCCCGAAAAATGCATCCTACACCCCTGAAAGTTCAGAAAATGTTGGCAGCCCAATAAAGGCCTTAAATGCCTCTTAGGCCTACAAAAATGTAGAAAAGTTTAGAGGCCCAAAAAAGGGCTTTACAGGCATCGTAGACCCCCTAAAGTCCAGAAAATGTTGGTGCCCAAAAACGGTGTCAGAGAGCTCTGAAAGTCCCAAAAACATTTGCAACCTGAAAAGGGCATTAACCCGCATCCTAGACCCCTTAAATTCCCAAAAACATTTTTGGCTCGAAAAATGCATCCTACACCCCTGAAAGTTCAGAAAATGTTGACAGCCCAAAATATGCCTTAAAATGCATCTTATTCCTGCAATAAACTTGGAAACTTTTGAGGCCCAAAAAAGGGGTTTTACAGGCATGCTAGACCCCCTAAAGTCCAGAAAATGTTGGTGGCCCAAAAAGTGTGTCAGAGAGCTCTGAATTTCCCAAAACCATTTGCAGTCTGAAAAGGGCATTAACCCGCATGCTAGACCCCTGAAATTCCCCAAAATATTTTGGGCACGAAAAATGCATCCTACACCCCTGAAAGTTCAGAAAATGTTGGCAGCCCAATAAAGGCCTTAAATGCCTCTTAGGCCTACAAAAATGTAGAAAACTTTAGAGGCCCAAAAAAGGGGTTTACAGGCATCGTAGACCCCCTAAAGTCCAGAAAATGTTGGTGCCCAAAAACGGTGTCAGAGAGCTCTGAATGTCCCAAAAACATTTGCAACCTGAAAAGGGCATTAACCCGCATCCTAGACCCCTTAAATTCCCAAAAACATTTTTGGCTCGAAAAATGCATCCTACACCCCTGAAAGTTCAGAAAATGTTGACAGCCCAAAATATGCCTTAAAATGCATCTTATTCCTGCAATAAACTTGGAAACTTTTGAGGCCCAAAAAAGGGGTTTTACAGGCATGCTAGACCCCTAAAGTCCAGAAAATGTTGGTGGCCCAAAAAGTGTGTCAGAGAGCTCTGAATTTCCCAAAACCATTTGCAGTCTGAAAAGGGCATTAACCCGCATGCTAGACCCCTGAAATTCCCCAAAATATTTTGGGCACGAAAAATGCATCCTACACACCTGAAAGTTCAGAAAATATTGGCAGCCCAAAAAAGGCTTTAAATGCCTCTTAGGCCTACAAAAATGTAGAAAACTTTAGAGGCACAAAAAAGGGGTTTACAGGCATCGTAGACCCCCTAAAGTCCAGAAGATTTTGGTACCCAAAAACGGTGTCAGAGAGCTCTGAATGTCCCAAAAACATTTGCAACCTGAAAAGGGCATTAACCCGCATACTAGACCCCTTAAATTCCCAAAAACATTTTTGGCTAGAAACATCCATCCTACACCCCTGAAAGTTCAGAAAATGTTGGCAGCCCAAAATATGCCTTAAAATGCATCTTATTCCTGCAATAAACTTGAAAACTTCTGAGGCCCAAAAAAGGGGTTTTACAGGCATGCTAGACCCCCTAAAGTCCAGAAAATGTTGGTGGCCCAAGAACTGTGTCAGAGAGCTCTGAATTTCGCAAAACCATTTGCAGTTTGAAAAGGGCATTAACCCGTATGCTAGACCCCTGAAATTCCCCAAAATATTTTGGGCACGAAAAATGCATCCTCCACCCCTGAAAGTTCAGAAAATGTTGGCAGCCCAATAAAGGCCTTAAATGCCTCTTAGGCCTACAAAAATGTAGAAAACTTTAGAGGCCCAAAAAAGGGGTTTACAGGCATCGTAGACCCCCTAAAGTCCAGAAAATGTTGGTGCCCAAAAACGGTGTCAGAGAGCTCTGAATGTCCCAAAAACATTTGCAACCTGAAAAGGGCATTAACCCGCATCCTAGACCCCTTAAATTCCCAAAAACATTTTTGGCTCGAAAAATGCATCCTACACCCCTGAAAGTTCAGAAAATGTTGGCAGCCCAATAAAGGCCTTAAATGCCTCTTAGGACTACAAAAATGTAGAAAACGTTAGAGGCCCAAAAAAGGGGTTTACAGGCATCCTAGACCCCATAAAGTCCAGAAAATTTTGGTGCCCAAAAACGGTGTCAGAGAGCTCTGAATGTCCCAAAAACATTTGCAGCCTGAAAAGGGCATTAACCCGCATCCTAGACCCCTTAAATTCCCAAAAACATTTTTGGCTCGAAAAATGCATCCTACACCCATGAAAGTTCAGAAAATGTTGGCAGCCCAAAATATGTCTTAAAATGATTCTTATTCCTGCAATAAACTTGAAAAATTTTGAGGCCTAAAAAAGGGGTTTTACAGGCATGCTAGACCCCCTAAAGTCCAGAAAATGTTGGTACCCAAAAACAGTATCAGAGAGCTCTGAATTTCCCAAAACCATTTGCAGTCTGAAAAGGGCATTAACCCGCATGCTAGACCCCTGAAATTCCCCAAAATATTTTGTGCCTGAAAAAGGCATCCTACCACCCGTGAAAGTTCAGAAAATGTTGGCAGCCCAAAAAAGGCCTTACATGCCTCTTAGGCCTAAAAAAAAGTCGAAAACTTTAGAGACAAAAAAAGGGGTTTACAGGCATTGTAGACCCCCTAAAGTCCAGAAAATGTTGGTGCCCAAAAACGGTGTCAGAGAGCTCTGAATGTCCCAAAAACATTTGCAGCCTGAAAAGGGCATTAACCCGCATCCTAGACCCGTTAAATTCCCAAAAACATTTTTGCCCTGAAAAATTCATCCTACATCCCTGCAAGTTCAGAAAATGTTGGCAGCACAAAAAAGGCCTTAAAATACATATTAGGCCTGCAAAAATGTAGAAAACTTTATAGGCCCAAGAAAGGGGTTTACAGGCATCGTAGACCCCCTAAAGTCCAGAAAATGTTGGTGCCCAAAAACGGTGTCAGAGAGCTCTGAATGTCCCAAAAACATTTGCAACCTGAAAAGGGCATTAACCCGCATCCTAGACCCCTTAAATTCCCAAAAACATTTTTGCCCTGAAAAATTCATCCTACATCCCTGCAAGTTAAGAAAATGTTGGCAGCACAAAAAAGGCCTTAAAATACATATTAGGCCTGCAAAAATGTAGAAAACTTTATAGGCCCAAGAAAGGGGTTTACAGGCATCGTAGACCCCCTAAAGTCCAGAAAATGTTGGTGCCCAAAAACGGTGTCAGAGAGCACTGAATGTCCCAAAAACATTTGCAACCTGAAAAGGGCATTAACCCGCATCCTAGACCCCTTAAATTCCCAAAAACTTTTTGGGCCGAAAAATGCATCCTACACCCATGAAAGTTCTGAAAATGTTGGCAGCCCAAAAAAGGGCATAAATGCCTCTTAGGCCTACAAAAATGTAGAAAACTTTAGAGGCCCAAAAAAGGGGTTTACAGGCATCGTAGACCCCCTAAAGTCCAGAAAATGTTGGTGCCCAAAAACAGTGTCAAAGAGCTCTGAATGTCCCAAAAACATTTGCAGCCTGAAAAGGGCATTAACCCGCATCCTAGACCCCTTAAATTCCCAAAACCATTTTTGGCTCTAAAAAAATCCTACACGCCTGAAAGTTCAGAAAATGTTGGCAGCCCAAAATATGTCTTAAAATGCATCTTATTCCTGCAATAAACTTGAAAACTTTTGAGGCCCAAAAGAGGAGTTTTACAGGCATGCTAGACCCCCTAAAGTCCAGAAAATGTTGGTGGCCCAAAAACTGTGTCAGAGAGCTCGGAATTTCCCAAAACATTTGCAGTCTGAAAAGGGCATTAACCCGCATACTAGACCCCTGAAATTCCCCAAAATATTGTGGGCACGAAAAATACATCCTACACCCCTGAAAGTTCAGAAAATGTTGGCAGCCCAATAAAGGCCTTAAATGCCTCTTAGGCCTACAAAAATGTAGAAAACTTTAGAGGCCCAAAAAAGGGGTTTACAGGCATCCTAGACCCCATAAAGTCCAGAAAATTTTGGTGCCCAAAAACGGTGTCAGAGAGCTCTGAATGTCCCAAAAACATTTGCAGCCTGAAAAGGGCATTAACCCGCATCCTAGACCCCTTAAATTCCCAAAAACATTTTTGGCTCGAAAAATGCATCCTACACCCATGAAAGTTCAGAAAATGTTGGCAGCCCAAAATATGTCTTAAAATGATTCTTATTCCTGCAATAAACTTGAAAAATTTTGAGGCCTAAAAAAGGGGTTTTACAGGCATGCTAGACCCCCTAAAGTCCAGAAAATGTTGGTGCCCAAAAACGGTGTCAGAGAGCTCTGAATGTCCCAAAAACATTTGCAGCCTGAAAAGGGCATTAACCCGCATCCTAGACCCGTTAAATTCCCAAAAACATTTTTGCCCTGAAAAATTCATCCTACATCCCTGCAAGTTCAGAAAATGTTGGCAGCACAAAAAAGGCCTTAAAATACATATTAGGCCTGCAAAAATGTAGAAAACTTTATAGGCCCAAGAAAGGGGTTTACAGACATCGTAGACCCCCTAAAGTCCAGAAAATGTTGGTGCCCAAAAACGGTGTCAGAGAGCTCTGAATCTCCCAAAAACATTTGCGACCTGAAAAGGGCATTAACCCGCATCCTAGACCCCTTAAATTCCCAAAAACATTTTTGCCCTGAAAAATTCATCCTACATCCCTGCAAGTTAAGAAAATGTTGGCAGCACAAAAAAGGCCTTAAAATACATATTAGGCCTGCAAAAATGTAGAAAACTTTATAGGCCCAAGAAAGGGGTTTACAGGCATCGTAGACCCCCTAAAGTCCAGAAAATGTTGGTGCCCAAAAACGGTGTCAGAGAGCACTGAATGTCCCAAAAACATTTGCAACCTGAAAAGGGCATTAAGCCGCATCCTAGACCCCTTAAATTCCCAAAAACTTTTTGGGCCGAAAAATGCATCCTACACCCATGAAAGTTCTGAAAATGTTGGCAGCCCAAAAAAGGGCTTAAATGCCTCTTAGGCCTACAAAAATGTAGAAAACTTTAGAGGCCCAAAAAAGGGGTTTACAGGCATCGTAGACCCCCTAAAGTCCAGAAAATGTTGGTGCCCAAAAACAGTGTCAAAGAGCTCTGAATGTCCCAAAAACATTTGCAACCTGAAAAGGGCATTAACCCGCATCCTAGACCCCTTAAATTCCCAAAAACTTTTTGGGCCGAAAAATGCATCCTACACCCATGAAAGTTCTGAAAATGTTGGCAGCCCAAAAAAGGGCTTAAATGCCTCTTAGGCCTACAAAAATGTAGAAAACTTTAGAGGCCCAAAAAAGGGGTTTACAGGCATCGTAGACCCCCTAAAGTCCAGAAAATGTTGGTGCCCAAAAACAGTGTCAAAGAGCTCTGAATGTCCCAAAAACATTTGCAGCCTGAAAAGGGCATTAACCCGCATCCTAGACCCCTTAAATTCCCAAAACCATTTTTGGCTCGAAAAATGCATCCTACACGCCTGAAAGTTCAGAAAATGTTGGCAGCCCAAAATATGTCTTAAAATGCATCTTATTCCTGCAATAAACTTGAAAACTTTTGAGGCCCAAAAGAGGAGTTTTACAGGCATGCTAGACCCCCTAAAGTCCAGAAAATGTTGGTGGCCCAAAAACTGTGTCAGAGAGCTCGGAATTTCCCAAAACATTTGCAGTCTGAAAAGGGCATTAACCCGCATACTAGACCCCTGAAATTCCCCAAAATATTGTGGGCACGAAAAATACATCCTACACCCCTGAAAGTTCAGAAAATGTTGGCAGCCCAATAAAGGCCTTAAATGCCTCTTAGGCCTACAAAAATGTAGAAAACTTTAGAGGCCCAAAAAAGGGGTTTACAGGCATCGTAGACCCCCTAAAGTCCAGAAAATGTTGGTGCCCAAAAACGGTGTCAGAGAGCTCTGAATGTCCCAAAAACATTTGCATCCTGAAAAGGGCTTTAACCCGCATCCTAGACCCCTTAAATTCCCAAAAATATTTTTAGCCCGAAAAATGCATCCTACACCCCTGAAAGTTCAGAACATGTTGGCAGCCCAATAAAGGCCTTAAATGCCTCTTAGGCCTACAAAAATGTAGAAAAGTTTAGAGGCCCAAAAAAGGGGTTTACAGGCATCGTAGACCCCCTAAAGTCCAGAAAATGTTGGTGCCCAAAAACGGTGTCAGAGAGCTCTGAAAGTCCCAAAAACATTTGCAACCTGAAAAGGGCATTAACCCGCATCCTAGACCCCTTAAATTCCCAAAAACATTTTTGGCTCGAAAAATGCATCCTACACCCCTGAAAGTTCAGAAAATGTTGACAGCCCAAAATATGCCTTAAAATGCATCTTATTCCTGCAATAAACTTGGAAACTTTTGAGGCCCAAAAAAGGGGTTTTACAGGCATGCTAGACCCCCTAAAGTCCAGAAAATGTTTGTGGCCCAAAAAGTGTGTCAGAGAGCTCTGAATTTCCCAAAACCATTTGCAGTCTGAAAAGGGCATTAACCCGCATGCTAGACCCCTGAAATTCCCCAAAATATTTTGGGCACGAAAAATGCATCCTACACCCCTGAAAGTTCAGAAAATATTGGCAGCCCAAAAAAGGCTTTAAATGCCTCTTAGGCCTACAAAAATGTAGAAAACTTTAGAGGCCCAAAAAAGGGGTTTACAGGCATCGTAGACCCCCTAAAGTCCAGAAAATTTTGGTGCCCAAAAACGGTGTCAGAGAGCTCTGAATGTCCCAAAAACATTTGCAACCTGAAAAGGGCATTAACCCGCATACTAGACCCCTTAAATTCCCAAAAACATTTTTGGCTAGAAACATCCATCCTACACCCCTGAAAGTTCAGAAAATGTTGGCAGCCCAAAATATGCCTTAAAATGCATCTTATTCCTGCAATAAACTTGAAAACTTTTGAGGCCCAAAAAAGGGGTTTTACAGGCATGCTAGACCCCCTAAAGTCCAGAAAATGTTGGTGGCCCAAGAACTGTGTCAGAGAGCTCTGAATTTCGCGAAACCATTTGCAGTTTGAAAAGGGCATTAACCCGCATGCTAGACCCCTGAAATTCCCCAAAATATTTTGGGCACGAAAAATGCATCCTCCACCCCTGAAAGTTCAGAAAATGTTGGCAGCCCAATAAAGGCCTTAAATGCCTCTTAGGCCTACAAAAATGTAGAAAACTTTAGAGGCCCAAAAAAGGGGTTTACAGGCATCGTAGACCCCCTAAAGTCCAGAAAATGTTGGTGCCCAAAAACGGTGTCAGAGAGCTCTGAATGTCCCAAAAACATTTGCAACCTGAAAAGGGCATTAACCCGCATCCTAGACCCCTTAAATTCCCAAAAACATTTTTGGCTCGAAAAATGCATCCTACACCCCTGAAAGTTCAGAAAATGTTGGCAGCCCAATAAAGGCCTTAAATGCCTCTTAGGACTACAAAAATGTAGAAAACTTTAGAGGCCCAAAAAAGGGGTTTACAGGCATCCTAGACCCCATAAAGTCCAGAAAATTTTGGTGCCCAAAAACGGTGTCAGAGAGCTCTGAATGTCCCAAAAACATTTGCAGCCTGAAAAGGGCATTAGCCCGCATCCTAGACCCCTTAAATTCCCAAAAACATTTTTGGCTCGAAAAATGCATCCTACACCCATGAAAGTTCAGAAAATGTTGGCAGCCCAAAATATGTCTTAAAATGATTCTTATTCCTGCAATAAACTTGAAAAATTTTGAGGCCTAAAAAAGGGGTTTTACAGGCATGCTAGACCCCCTAAAGTCCAGAAAATGTTGGTACCCAAAAACAGTGTCAGAGAGCTCTGAATTTCCCAAAACCATTTGCAGTCTGAAAAGGGCATTAACCCGCATGCTAGACCCCTGAAATTCCCCAAAATATTTTGTGCCTGAAAAAGGCATCCTACCACCCGTGAAAGTTCAGAAAATGTTGGCAGCCCAAAAAAGGCCTTACATGCCTCTTAGGCCTAAAAAAAAGTCAAAAACTTTAGAGGCAAAAAAAGGGGTTTACAGGCATTGTAGACCCCCTAAAGTCCAGAAAATGTTGGTGCCCAAAAACGGTGTCAGAGAGCTCTGAATGTCCCAAAAACATTTGCAGCCTGAAAAGGGCATTAACCCGCATCCTAGACCCGTTAAATTCCCAAAAACATTTTTGCCCTGAAAAATTCATCCTACATCCCTGCAAGTTCAGAAAATGTTGGCAACACAAAAAAGGCCTTAAAATACATATTAGGCCTGCAAAAATGTAGAAAACTTTATAGGCCCAAGAAAGGGGTTTACAGGCATCGTAGACCCCCTAAAGTCCAGAAAATGTTGGTGCCCAAAAACGGTGTCAGAGAGCTCTGAATGTCCCAAAAACATTTGCAACCTGAAAAGGGCATTAACCCGCATCCTAGACCCCTTAAATTCCCAAAAACATTTTTGCCCTGAAAAATTCATCCTACATCCCTGCAAGTTAAGAAAATGTTGGCAGCACAAAAAAGGCCTTAAAATACATATTCGGCCTGCAAAAATGTAGAAAACTTTATAGGCCCAAGAAAGGGGTTTACAGGCATCGTAGACCCCCTAAAGTCCAGAAAATGTTGGTGCCCAAAAACGGTGTCAGAGAGCACTGAATGTCCCAAAAACATTTGCAACCTGAAAAGGGCATTAACCCGCATCCTAGACCCCTTAAATTCCCAAAAACTTTTTGGGCCGAAAAATGCATCCTACACCCATGAAAGTTCTGAAAATGTTGGCAGCCCAAAAAAGGGCTTAAATGCCTCTTAGGCCTACAAAAATGTAGAAAACTTTAGAGGCCCAAAAAAGGGGTTTACAGGCATCGTAGACCCCCTAAAGTCCAGAAAATGTTGGTGCCCAAAAACAGTGTCAAAGAGCTCTGAATGTCCCAAAAACATTTGCAGCCTGAAAAGGGCATTAACCCGCATCCTAGACCCCTTAAATTCCCAAAACCATTTTTGGCTTGAAAAATGCATCCTAGACGCCTGAAAGTTCAGAAAATGTTGGCAGCCCAAAATATGTCTTAAAATGCATCTTATTCCTGCAATAAACTTGAAAACTTTTGAGGCCCAAAAGAGGAGTTTTACAGGCATGCTAGACCCCCTAAAGTCCAGAAAATGTTGGTGGCCCAAAAACTGTGTCAGAGAGCTCGGAATTTCCCAAAACATTTGCAGTCTGAAAAGGGCATTAACCCGCATACTAGACCCCTGAAATTCCCCAAAATATTGTGGGCACGAAAAATACATCCTACACCCCTGAAAGTTCAGAAAATGTTGGCAGCCCAATAAAGGCCTTAAATGCCTCTTAGGCCTACAAAAATGTAGAAAACTTTAGAGGCCCAAAAAAGGGGTTTACAGGCATCCTAGACCCCATAAAGTCCAGAAAATTTTGGTGCCCAAAAACGGTGTCAGAGAGCTCTGAATGTCCCAAAAACATTTGCAGCCTGAAAAGGGCATTAACCCGCATCCTAGACCCCTTAAATTCCCAAAAACATTTTTGGCTCGAAAAATGCATCCTACACCCATGAAAGTTCAGAAAATGTTGGCAGCCCAAAATATGTCTTAAAATGATTCTTATTCCTGCAATAAACTTGAAAAATTTTGAGGCCTAAAAAAGGGGTTTTACAGGCATGCTAGACCCCCTAAAGTCCAGAAAATGTTGGTACCCAAAAACAGTGTCAGAGAGCTCTGAATTTCCCAAAACCATTTGCAGTCTGAAAAAGGCATTAACCCGCATACTAGACCCCTGAAATTCCCCAAAATATTGTGGGCACGAAAAATACATCCTACACCCCTGAAAGTTCAGCAAATGTTGGCAGCCCAATAAAGGCCTTAAATGCCTCTTAGGCCTACAAAAATGTAGAAAACTTTAGAGGCCCAAAAAAGGGGTTTACAGGCATCGTAGACCCCCTAAAGTCCAGAAAATGTTGGTGCCCAAAAACGGTGTCAGAGAGCTCTGAATGTCCCAAAAACATTTGCATCCTGAAAAGGGCTTTAACCCGCATCCTAGACCCCTTAAATTCCCAAAAATATTTTTGGCCCGAAAAATGCATCCTACACCCCTGAAAGTTCAGAAAATGTTGGCAGCCCAATAAAGGCCTTAAATGCCTCTTAGGCCTACAAAAATGTAGAAAAGTTTAGAGGCCCAAAAAAGGGCTTTACAGGCATCGTAGACCCCCTAAAGTCCAGAAAATGTTGGTGCCCAAAAACGGTGTCAGAGAGCTCTGAAAGTCCCAAAAACATTTGCAACCTGAAAAGGGCATTAACCCGCATCCTAGACCCCTTAAATTCCCAAAAACATTTTTGGCTCGAAAAATGCATCCTACACCCCTGAAAGTTCAGAAAATGTTGACAGCCCAAAATATGCCTTAAAATGCATCTTATTCCTGCAATAAACTTGGAAACTTTTGAGGCCCAAAAAAGGGGTTTTACAGGCATGCTAGACCCCCTAAAGTCCAGAAAATGTTGGTGGCCCAAAAAGTGTGTCAGAGAGCTCTGAATTTCCCAAAACCATTTGCAGTCTGAAAAGGGCATTAACCCGCATGCTAGACCCCTGAAATTCCCCAAAATATTTTGGGCACGAAAAATGCATCCTACACCCCTGAAAGTTCAGAAAATGTTGGCAGCCCAATAAAGGCCTTAAATGCCTCTTAGGCCTACAAAAATGTAGAAAACTTTAGAGGCCCAAAAAAGGGGTTTACAGGCATCGTAGACCCCCTAAAGTCCAGAAAATGTTGGTGCCCAAAAACGGTGTCAGAGAGCTCTGAATGTCCCAAAAACATTTGCAACCTGAAAAGGGCATTAACCCGCATCCTAGACCCCTTAAATTCCCAAAAACATTTTTGGCTCGAAAAATGCATCCTACACCCCTGAAAGTTCAGAAAATGTTGACAGCCCAAAATATGCCTTAAAATGCATCTTATTCCTGCAATAAACTTGGAAACTTTTGAGGCCCAAAAAAGGGGTTTTACAGGCATGCTAGACCCCTAAAGTCCAGAAAATGTTGGTGGCCCAAAAAGTGTGTCAGAGAGCTCTGAATTTCCCAAAACCATTTGCAGTCTGAAAAGGGCATTAACCCGCATGCTAGACCCCTGAAATTCCCCAAAATATTTTGGGCACGAAAAATGCATCCTACACACCTGAAAGTTCAGAAAATATTGGCAGCCCAAAAAAGGCTTTAAATGCCTCTTAGGCCTACAAAAATGTAGAAAACTTTAGAGGCACAAAAAAGGGGTTTACAGGCATCGTAGACCCCCTAAAGTCCAGAAGATTTTGGTACCCAAAAACGGTGTCAGAGAGCTCTGAATGTCCCAAAAACATTTGCAACCTGAAAAGGGCATTAACCCGCATACTAGACCCCTTAAATTCCCAAAAACATTTTTGGCTAGAAACATCCATCCTACACCCCTGAAAGTTCAGAAAATGTTGGCAGCCCAAAATATGCCTTAAAATGCATCTTATTCCTGCAATAAACTTGAAAACTTCTGAGGCCCAAAAAAGGGGTTTTACAGGCATGCTAGACCCCCTAAAGTCCAGAAAATGTTGGTGGCCCAAGAACTGTGTCAGAGAGCTCTGAATTTCGCAAAACCATTTGCAGTTTGAAAAGGGCATTAACCCGCATGCTAGACCCCTGAAATTCCCCAAAATATTTTGGGCACGAAAAATGCATCCTCCACCCCTGAAAGTTCAGAAAATGTTGGCAGCCCAATAAAGGCCTTAAATGCCTCTTAGGCCTACAAAAATGTAGAAAACTTTAGAGGCCCAAAAAAGGGGTTTACAGGCATCGTAGACCCCCTAAAGTCCAGAAAATGTTGGTGCCCAAAAACGGTGTCAGAGAGCTCTGAATGTCCCAAAAACATTTGCAACCTGAAAAGGGCATTAACCCGCATCCTAGACCCCTTAAATTCCCAAAAACATTTTTGGCTCGAAAAATGCATCCTACACCCCTGAAAGTTCAGAAAATGTTGGCAGCCCAATAAAGGCCTTAAATGCCTCTTAGGACTACAAAAATGTAGAAAACGTTAGAGGCCCAAAAAAGGGGTTTACAGGCATCCTAGACCCCATAAAGTCCAGAAAATTTTGGTGCCCAAAAACAGTGTCAGAGAGCTCTGAATGTCCCAAAAACATTTGCAGCCTGAAAAGGGCATTAACCCGCATCCTAGACCCCTTAAATTCCCAAAAACATTTTTGGCTCGAAAAATGCATCCTACACCCATGAAAGTTCAGAAAATGTTGGCAGCCCAAAATATGTCTTAAAATGATTCTTATTCCTGCAATAAACTTGAAAAATTTTGAGGCCTAAAAAAGGGGTTTTACAGGCATGCTAGACCCCCTAAAGTCCAGAAAATGTTGGTACCCAAAAACAGTGTCAGAGAGCTCTGAATTTCCCAAAACCATTTGCAGTCTGAAAAGGGCATTAACCCGCATGCTAGACCCCTGAAATTCCCCAAAATATTTTGTGCCTGAAAAAGGCATCCTACCACCCGTGAAAGTTCAGAAAATGTTGGCAGCCCAAAAAAGGCCTTACATGCCTCTTAGGCCTAAAAAAAAGTCGAAAACTTTAGAGGCAAAAAAAGGGGTTTACAGGCATTGTAGACCCCCTAAAGTCCAGAAAATGTTGGTGCCCAAAAACGGTGTCAGAGAGCTCTGAATGTCCCAAAAACATTTGCAGCCTGAAAAGGGCATTAACCCGCATCCTAGACCCGTTAAATTCCCAAAAACATTTTTGCCCTGAAAAATTCATCCTACATCCCTGCAAGTTCAGAAAATGTTGGCAGCACAAAAAAGGCCTTAAAATACATATTAGGCCTGCAAAAATGTAGAAAACTTTATAGGCCCAAGAAAGGGGTTTACAGGCATCGTAGACCCCCTAAAGTCCAGAAAATGTTGGTGCCCAAAAACGGTGTCAGAGAGCTCTGAATGTCCCAAAAACATTTGCAACCTGAAAAGGGCATTAACCCGCATCCTAGACCCCTTAAATTCCCAAAAACATTTTTGCCCTGAAAAATTCATCCTACATCCCTGCAAGTTAAGAAAATGTTGGCAGCACAAAAAAGGCCTTAAAATACATATTAGGCCTGCAAAAATGTAGAAAACTTTATAGGCCCAAGAAAGGGGTTTACAGGCATCGTAGACCCCCTAAAGTCCAGAAAATGTTGGTGCCCAAAAACGGTGTCAGAGAGCACTGAATGTCCCAAAAACATTTGCAACCTGAAAAGGGCATTAACCCGCATCCTAGACCCCTTAAATTCCCAAAAACTTTTTGGGCCGAAAAATGCATCCTACACCCATGAAAGTTCTGAAAATGTTGGCAGCCCAAAAAAGGGCTTAAATGCCTCTTAGGCCTACAAAAATGTAGAAAACTTTAGAGGCCCAAAAAAGGGGTTTACAGGCATCGTAGACCCCCTAAAGTCCAGAAAATGTTGGTGCCCAAAAACAGTGTCAAAGAGCTCTGAATGTCCCAAAAACATTTGCAGCCTGAAAAGGGCATTAACCCGCATCCTAGACCCCTTAAATTCCCAAAACCATTTTTGGCTCTAAAAAAATCCTACACGCCTGAAAGTTCAGAAAATGTTGGCAGCCCAAAATATGTCTTAAAATGCATCTTATTCCTGCAATAAACTTGAAAACTTTTGAGGCCCAAAAGAGGAGTTTTACAGGCATGCTAGACCCCCTAAAGTCCAGAAAATGTTGGTGGCCCAAAAACTGTGTCAGAGAGCTCGGAATTTCCCAAAACATTTGCAGTCTGAAAAGGGCATTAACCCGCATACTAGACCCCTGAAATTCCCCAAAATATTGTGGGCACGAAAAATACATCCTACACCCCTGAAAGTTCAGAAAATGTTGGCAGCCCAATAAAGGCCTTAAATGCCTCTTAGGCCTACAAAAATGTAGAAAACTTTAGAGGCCCAAAAAAGGGGTTTACAGGCATCCTAGACCCCATAAAGTCCAGAAAATTTTGGTGCCCAAAAACGGTGTCAGAGAGCTCTGAATGTCCCAAAAACATTTGCAGCCTGAAAAGGGCATTAACCCGCATCCTAGACCCCTTAAATTCCCAAAAACATTTTTGGCTCGAAAAATGCATCCTACACCCATGAAAGTTCAGAAAATGTTGGCAGCCCAAAATATGTCTTAAAATGATTCTTATTCCTGCAATAAACTTGAAAAATTTTGAGGCCTAAAAAAGGGGTTTTACAGGCATGCTAGACCCCCTAAAGTCCAGAAAATGTTGGTACCCAAAAACAGTGTCAGAGAGCTCTGAATTTCCCAAAACCATTTGCAGTCTGAAAAGGGCATTAACCCGCATGCTAGACCCCTGAAATTCCCCAAAATATTTTGTGCCTGAAAAAGGCATCCTACCACCCGTGAAAGTTCAGAAAATGTTGGCAGCCCAAAAAAGGCCTTACATGCCTCTTAGGCCTAAAAAAATGTCGAAAACTTTAGAGGCAAAAAAAGGGCTTTACAGGCATTGTAGACCCCCTAAAGTCCAGAAAATGTTGGTGCCCAAAAACGGTGTCAGAGAGCTCTGAATGTCCCAAAAACATTTGCAGCCTGAAAAGGGCATTAACCCGCATCCTAGACCCGTTAAATTCCCAAAAACATTTTTGCCCTGAAAAATTCATCCTACATCCCTGCAAGTTCAGAAAATGTTGGCAGCACAAAAAAGGCCTTAAAATACATATTAGGCCTGCAAAAATGTAGAAAACTTTATAGGCCCAAGAAAGGGGTTTACAGACATCGTAGACCCCCTAAAGTCCAGAAAATGTTGGTGCCCAAAAACGGTGTCAGAGAGCTCTGAATCTCCCAAAAACATTTGCGACCTGAAAAGGGCATTAACCCGCATCCTAGACCCCTTAAATTCCCAAAAACATTTTTGCCCTGAAAAATTCATCCTACATCCCTGCAAGTTAAGAAAATGTTGGCAGCACAAAAAAGGCCTTAAAATACATATTAGGCCTGCAAAAATGTAGAAAACTTTATAGGCCCAAGAAAGGGGTTTACAGGCATCGTAGACCCCCTAAAGTCCAGAAAATGTTGGTGCCCAAAAACGGTGTCAGAGAGCACTGAATGTCCCAAAAACATTTGCAACCTGAAAAGGGCATTAAGCCGCATCCTAGACCCCTTAAATTCCCAAAAACTTTTTGGGCCGAAAAATGCATCCTACACCCATGAAAGTTCTGAAAATGTTGGCAGCCCAAAAAAGGGCTTAAATGCCTCTTAGGCCTACAAAAATGTAGAAAACTTTAGAGGCCCAAAAAAGGGGTTTACAGGCATCGTAGACCCCCTAAAGTCCAGAAAATGTTGGTGCCCAAAAACAGTGTCAAAGAGCTCTGAATGTCCCAAAAACATTTGCAACCTGAAAAGGGCATTAACCCGCATCCTAGACCCCTTAAATTCCCAAAAACTTTTTGGGCCGAAAAATGCATCCTACACCCATGAAAGTTCTGAAAATGTTGGCAGCCCAAAAAAGGGCTTAAATGCCTCTTAGGCCTACAAAAATGTAGAAAACTTTAGAGGCCCAAAAAAGGGGTTTACAGGCATCGTAGACCCCCTAAAGTCCAGAAAATGTTGGTGCCCAAAAACAGTGTCAAAGAGCTCTGAATGTCCCAAAAACATTTGCAGCCTGAAAAGGGCATTAACCCGCATCCTAGACCCCTTAAATTCCCAAAACCATTTTTGGCTCGAAAAATGCATCCTACACGCCTGAAAGTTCAGAAAATGTTGGCAGCCCAAAATATGTCTTAAAATGCATCTTATTCCTGCAATAAACTTGAAAACTTTTGAGGCCCAAAAGAGGAGTTTTACAGGCATGCTAGACCCCCTAAAGTCCAGAAAATGTTGGTGGCCCAAAAACTGTGTCAGAGAGCTCGGAATTTCCCAAAACATTTGCAGTCTGAAAAGGGCATTAACCCGCATACTAGACCCCTGAAATTCCCCAAAATATTGTGGGCACGAAAAATACATCCTACACCCCTGAAAGTTCAGAAAATGTTGGCAGCCCAATAAAGGCCTTAAATGCCTCTTAGGCCTACAAAAATGTAGAAAACTTTAGAGGCCCAAAAAAGGGGTTTACAGGCATCGTAGACCCCCTAAAGTCCAGAAAATGTTGGTGCCCAAAAACGGTGTCAGAGAGCTCTGAATGTCCCAAAAACATTTGCATCCTGAAAAGGGCTTTAACCCGCATCCTAGACCCCTTAAATTCCCAAAAATATTTTTAGCCCGAAAAATGCATCCTACACCCCTGAAAGTTCAGAACATGTTGGCAGCCCAATAAAGGCCTTAAATGCCTCTTAGGCCTACAAAAATGTAGAAAAGTTTAGAGGCCCAAAAAAGGGGTTTACAGGCATCGTAGACCCCCTAAAGTCCAGAAAATGTTGGTGCCCAAAAACGGTGTCAGAGAGCTCTGAAAGTCCCAAAAACATTTGCAACCTGAAAAGGGCATTAACCCGCATCCTAGACCCCTTAAATTCCCAAAAACATTTTTGGCTCGAAAAATGCATCCTACACCCCTGAAAGTTCAGAAAATGTTGACAGCCCAAAATATGCCTTAAAATGCATCTTATTCCTGCAATAAACTTGGAAACTTTTGAGGCCCAAAAAAGGGGTTTTACAGGCATGCTAGACCCCCTAAAGTCCAGAAAATGTTTGTGGCCCAAAAAGTGTGTCAGAGAGCTCTGAATTTCCCAAAACCATTTGCAGTCTGAAAAGGGCATTAACCCGCATGCTAGACCCCTGAAATTCCCCAAAATATTTTGGGCACGAAAAATGCATCCTACACCCCTGAAAGTTCAGAAAATATTGGCAGCCCAAAAAAGGCTTTAAATGCCTCTTAGGCCTACAAAAATGTAGAAAACTTTAGAGGCCCAAAAAAGGGGTTTACAGGCACCGTAGACCCCCTAAAGTCCAGAAAATTTTGGTGCCCAAAAACGGTGTCAGAGAGCTCTGAATGTCCCAAAAACATTTGCAACCTGAAAAGGGCATTAACCCGCATACTAGACCCCTTAAATTCCCAAAAACATTTTTGGCTAGAAACATCCATCCTACACCCCTGAAAGTTCAGAAAATGTTGGCAGCCCAAAATATGCCTTAAAATGCATCTTATTCCTGCAATAAACTTGAAAACTTTTGAGGCCCAAAAAAGGGGTTTTACAGGCATGCTAGACCCCCTAAAGTCCAGAAAATGTTGGTGGCCCAAGAACTGTGTCAGAGAGCTCTGAATTTCGCGAAACCATTTGCAGTTTGAAAAGGGCATTAACCCGCATGCTAGACCCCTGAAATTCCCCAAAATATTTTGGGCACAAAAAATGCATCCTCCACCCCTGAAAGTTCAGAAAATGTTGGCAGCCCAATAAAGGCCTTAAATGCCTCTTAGGCCTACAAAAATGTAGAAAACTTTAGAGGCCCAAAAAAGGGGTTTACAGGCATCGTAGACCCCCTAAAGTCCAGAAAATGTTGGTGCCCAAAAACGGTGTCAGAGAGCTCTGAATGTCCCAAAAACATTTGCAACCTGAAAAGGGCATTAACCCGCATCCTAGACCCCTTAAATTCCCAAAAACATTTTTGGCTCGAAAAATGCATCCTACACCCCTGAAAGTTCAGAAAATGTTGGCAGCCCAATAAAGGCCTTAAATGCCTCTTAGGCCTACAAAAATGTAGAAAACTTTAGAGGCCCAAAAAAGGGGTTTACAGGCATCCTAGACCCCATAAAGTCCAGAAAATTTTGGTGCCCAAAAACGGTGTCAGAGAGCTCTGAATGTCCCAAAAACATTTGCAGCCTGAAAAGGGCATTAACCCGCATCCTAGACCCCTTAAATTCCCAAAAACATTTTTGGCTCGAAAAATGCATCCTACACCCATGAAAGTTCAGAAAATGTTGGCAGCCCAAAATATGTCTTAAAATGATTCTTATTCCTGCAATAAACTTGAAAAATTTTGAGGCCTAAAAAAGGGGTTTTACAGGCATGCTAGACCCCCTAAAGTCCAGAAAATGTTGGTACCCAAAAACAGTGTCAGAGATCTCTGAATTTCCCAAAACCATTTGCAGTCTGAAAGGGGCATTAACCCGCATGCTAGACCCCTGAAATTCCCCAAAATATTTTGTGCCTGAAAAAGGCATCCTACCACCCGTGAAAGTTCAGAAAATGTTGGCAGCCCAAAAAAGGCCTTACATGCCTCTTAGGCCTAAAAAAATGTCGAAAACTTTAGAGGCAAAAAAAGGGGTATACAGGCATTGTAGACCCCCTAAAGTCCAGAAAATGTTGGTGCCCAAAAACGGTGTCAGAGAGCTCTGAATGTCCCAAAAACATTTGCAGCCTGAAAAGGGCATTAACCCGCATCCTAGACCCGTTAAATTCCCAAAAACATTTTTGCCCTGAAAAATTCATCCTACATCCCTGCAAGTTCAGAAAATGTTGGCAGCACAAAAAAGGCCTTAAAATACATATTAGGCCTGCAAAAATGTAGAAAACTTTATAGGCCCAAGAAAGGGGTTTACAGGCATCGTAGACCCCCTAAAGTCCAGAAAATGTTGGTGCCCAAAAACGGTGTCAGAGAGCACTGAATGTCCCAAAAACATTTGCATCCTGAAAAGGGCTTTAACCCGCATACTAGACCCCTTAAATTCCCCAAAATATTGTGGGCACGAAAAATACATCCTACACCCCTGAAAGTTCAGAAAATGTTGGCAGCCCAATAAAGGCCTTAAATGCCTCTTAGGCCTACAAAAATGTAGAAAACTTTAGAGGCCCAAAAAAGGGGTTTACAGGCATCGTAGACCCCCTAAAGTCCAGAAAATGTTGGTGCCCAAAAACGGTGTCAGAGAGCTCTGAATGTCCCAAAAACATTTGCATCCTGAAAAGGGCTTTAACCCGCATCCTAGACCCCTTAAATTCCCAAAAATATTTTTGGCCCGAAAAATGCATCCTACACCCCTGAAAGTTCAGAAAATGTTGGCAGCCCAATAAAGGCCTTAAATGCCTCTTAGGCCTACAAAAATGTAGAAAACTTTAGAGGAACAAAAAAGGGGTTTACAGGCATCGTAGACCCCCTAAAGTCCAGAAAATGTTGGTGCCCAAAAACGGTGTCAGAGAGCTCTGAAAGTCCCAAAAACATTTGCAACCTGAAAAGGGCATTAACCCGCATCCTAGACCCCTTAAATTCCCAAAAACATTTTTGGCTCGAAAAATGCATCCTACACCCCTGAAAGTTCAGAAAATGTTGGCAGCACAAAAAGGCCTTAAAATACATATTAGGCCGGCAAAAATGTAGAAAACTTTAGAGGCCCAAAAAAGGGGTTTACAGGCATCGTAGACCCCCTAAAGTCCAGAAAATGTTGGTGCCCAAAAACGGTGGCAGAGAGCTCTGAATGTCCCAAAAACATTTGCAACCTGAAAAGGGCATTAACCCGCATCCTAGACCCCTTAAATTCCCAAAAACATTTTTGGCTCGAAAAATGCATCCTACACCCCTGAAAGTTCAGAAAATGTTGGCAGCCCAATAAAGGCCTTAAATGCCTCTTAGGCCTACAAAAATGTAGAAAACTTTAGAGGCCCAAAAAAGGGGTTTACAGGCATCCTAGACCCCATAAAGTCCAGAAAATTTTGGTGCCCAAAAACGGTGTCAGAGAGCTCTGAATGTCCCAAAAACATTTGCAGCCTGAAAAGGACATTAACCCGCATCCTAGACCCCTTAAATTCCCAAAAACATTTTTGGCTCGAAAAATGCATCCTACACCCATGAAAGTTCAGAAAATGTTGGCAGCCCAAAATATGTCTTAAAATGATTCTTATTCCTGCAATAAACTTGAAAAATTTTGAGGCCTAAAAAAGGGGTTTTACAGGCATGCTAGACCCCCTAAAGTCCAGAAAATGTTGGTACCCAAAAACAGTGTCAGAGAGCTCTGAATTTCCCAAAACCATTTGCAGTCTGAAAAGGGCATTAACCCGCATGCTAGACCCCTGAAATTCCCCAAAATATTTTGTGCCTGAAAAAGGCATCCTACCACCCGTGAAAGTTCAGAAAATGTTGGCAGCCCAAAAAAGGCCTTACATGCCTCTTAGGCCTAAAAAAATGTCGAAAACTTTAGAGGCAAAAAAAGGGCTTTACAGGCATTGTAGACCCCCTAAAGTCCAGAAAATGTTGGTGCCCAAAAACGGTGTCAGAGAGCTCTGAATGTCCCAAAAACATTTGCAGCCTGAAAAGGGCATTAACCCGCATCCTAGACCCGTTAAATTCCCAAAAACATTTTTGCCCTGAAAAATTCATCCTACATCCCTGCAAGTTCAGAAAATGTTGGCAGCACAAAAAAGGCCTTAAAATACATATTAGGCCTGCAAAAATGTAGAAAACTTTATAGGCCCAAGAAAGGGGTTTACAGGCATCGTAGACCCCCTAAAGTCCAGAAAATGTTGGTGCCCAAAAACGGTGTCAGAGAGCTCTGAATGTCCCAAAAACATTTGCAACCTGAAAAGGGCATTAACCCGCATCCTAGACCCCTTAAATTCCCAAAAACATTTTTGCCCTGAAAAATTCATCCTACATCCCTGCAAGTTCAGAAAATGTTGGCAGCACAAAAAAGGCCTTAAAATACATATTAGGCCTGCAAAAATGTAGAAAACTTTATAGGCCCAAGAAAGGGGTTTACAGGCATCGTAGACCCCCTAAAGTCCAGAAAATGTTGGTGCCCAAAAACGGTGTCAGAGAGCACTGAATGTCCCAAAAACATTTGCAACCTGAAAAGGGCATTAACCCGCATCCTAGACCCCTTAAATTCTCAAAAAATTTTTGGGCCGAAAAATGCATCCTACACCCATGAAAGTTCTGAAAATGTTGGCAGCCCAAAAAAGGGCTTAAATGCCTCTTAGGCCTACAAAAATGTAGAAAACTTTAGAGGCCCAAAAAACGGGTTTACAGGCATCGTAGACCCCCTAAAGTCCAGAAAATGTTGGTGCCCAAAAACAGTGTCAAAGAGCTCTGAATGTCCCAAAAACATTTGCAGCCTGAAAAGGGCATTAACCCGCATCCTAGACCCCTTAAATTCCCAAAACCATTTTTGGCTCGAAAAATGCATCCTACACGCCTGAAAGTTCAGAAAATGTTGGCAGCCCAAAATATGTCTTAAAATGCATCTTATTCCTGCAATAAACTTGAAAACTTTTGAGGCCCAAAAGAGGAGTTTTACAGGCATGCTAGACCCCCTAAAGTCCAGAAAATGTTGGTGGCCCAAAAACGGTGTCAGAGAGCTCGGAATTTCCCAAAACATTTGCAGTCTGAAAAGGGCATTAACCCGCATACTAGACCCCTGAAATTCCCCAAAATATTGTGGGCACGAAAAATACATCCTACATCCCTGAAAGTTCAGAAAATGTTGGCAGCCCAATAAAGGCCTTAAACGCCTCTTAGGCCTACAAAAATGTAGAAAACCTTAGAGGCCCAAAAAAGGGGTTTACAGGACTCGTAGACCCCCTAAAGTCCAGAAAATGTTGGTGCCCAAAAACGGTGTTAGAGAGCTCCTAATGTCCCAAAAACATTTGCATCCTGAAAAGGGCTTTAACCCGCTTCCCAGACCCCTTAAATTCCCAAAAATATTTTTGGCCCGAAAAATGCATCCTACACCCCTGAAAGTTCAGAAAATGTTGGCAGCCCAATAAAGGCCTTAAATGCCTCTTAGGCCTACAAAAATGTAGAAAAGTTTAGAGGCCCAAAAAAGGGGTTTACAGGCATCGTAGACCCCCTAAAGTCCAGAAAATGTTGGTGCCCAAAAACGGTGTCAGAGAGCTCTGAAAGTCCCAAAAACATTTGCAACCTGAAAAGGGCATTAACCCGCATCCTAGACCCCTTAAATTCCCAAAAACATTTTTGGCTCGAAAAATGCATCCTACACCCCTGAAAGTTCAGAAAATGTTGACAGCCCAAAATATGCCTTAAAATGCATCTTATTCCTGCAATAAACTTGGAAACTTTTGAGGCCCAAAAAAGGGGTTTTACAGGCATGCTAGACCCCCTAAAGTCCAGAAAATGTTGGTGGCCCAAAAAGTGTGTCAGAGAGCTCTGAATTTCCCAAAACCATTTGCAGTCTGAAAAGGGCATTACCCCGCATGCTAGACTCCTGAAATTCCCCAAAATATTTTGGGCACGAAAAATGCATCCTACACCCCTGAAAGTTCAGAAAATATTGGCAGCCCAATAAAGGCCTTAAATGCCTCTTAGGCCTACAAAAATGTAGAAAACTTTAGAGGCACAAAAAAGGGGTTTACAGGCATCGTAGACCCCCTAAAGTCCTGAAAATTTTGGTGCCCAAAAACGGTGTCAGAGAGCTCTGAATGTCCCAAAAACATTTGCAACCTGAAAAGGGCATTAACCCGCATACTAGACCCCTTAAATTCCCAAAAACATTTTTGGCTAGAAACATCCATCCTACACCCCTGAAAGTTCAGAAAATGTTGGCAGCCCAAAATATGCCTTAAAATGCATCTTATTCCTGCAATAAACTTGAAAACTTTTGAGGCCCAAAAAAGGGGTTTTACAGGCATGCTAGACCCCCTAAAGTCCAGAAAATGTTGGTGGCCCAAGAACTGTGTCAGAGAGCTCTGAATTTCGCAAAACCATTTGCAGTTTGAAAAGGGCATTAACCCGCATGCTAGACCCCTGAAATTCCCCAAAATATTTTGGGCACGAAAAATGCATCCTCCACCCCTGAAAGTTCAGAAAATGTTGGCAGCCCAATAAAGGCCTTAAATGCCTTTTAGGCCTACAAAAATGTAGAAAACTTTAGAGGCCCAAAGAAGGGGTTTACAGGCATCGTAGACCCCCTAAAGTCCAGAAAATGTTGGTGCCCAAAAACGGTGTCAGAGAGCTCTGAATGTCCCAAAACATTTGCAACCTGAAAAGGGCATTAACCCGCATCCTAGACCCCTTAAATTCCCAAAAACATTTTTGGCTCGAAAAATGCATCCTACACCCCTGAAAGTTCAGAAAATGTTGGCAGCCCAATAAAGGCCTTAAATGCCTCTTAGGCCTACAAAAATGTAGAAAACTTTAGAGGCCCAAAAAAGGGGTTTACAGGCATCCTAGACCCCATAAAGTCCAGAAAATTTTGGTGCCCAAAAACGGTGTCAGAGAGCTCTGAATGTCCCAAAAACATTTGCAGCCTGAAAAGGGCATTAACCCGCATCCTAGACCCCTTAAATTCCCAAAAACATTTTTGGCTCGAAAAATGCATCCTACACCCATGAAAGTTCAGAAAATGTTGGCAGCCCAAAATATGTCTTAAAATGATTCTTATTCCTGCAATAAACTTGAAAAATTTTGAGGCCTAAAAAAGGGGTTTTACAGGCATGCTAGACCCCCTAAAGTCCAGAAAATGTTGGTACCCAAAAACAGTGTCAGAGAGCTCTGAATTTCCCAAAACCATTTGCAGTCTGAAAAGGGCATTAACCCGCATGCTAGACCCCTGAAATTCCCCAAAATATTTTGTGCCTGAAAAAGGCATCCTACCACCCGTGAAAGTTCAGAAAATGTTGGCAGCCCAAAAAAGGCCTTACATGCCTCTTAGGCCTAAAAAAATGTCGAAAACTTTAGAGGCAAAAAAAGGGGTTTACAGGCATTGTAGACCCCCTAAAGTCCAGAAAATGTTGGTGCCCAAAAACGGTGTCAGAGAGCTCTGAATGTCCCAAAAACATTTGCAGCCTGAAAAGGGCATTAACCCGCATCCTAGACCCGTTAAATTCCCAAAAACATTTTTGCCCTGAAAAATTCATCCTACATCCCTGCAAGTTCAGAAAATGTTGGCAGCACAAAAAAGGCCTTAAAATACATATTAGGCCTGCAAAAATGTAGAAAACTTTATAGGCCCAAGAAAGGGGTTTACAGGCATTGTAGACCCCCTAAAGTCCAGAAAATGTTGGTGCCCAAAAACGGTGTCAGAGAGCTCTGAATGTCCCAAAAACATTTGCAACCTGAAAAGGGCATTAACCCGCATCCTAGACCCCTTAAATTCCCAAAAACATTTTTGCCCTGAAAAATTCATCCTACATCCCTGCAAGTTCAGAAAATGTTGGCAGCACAAAAAAGGCCTTAAAATACATATTAGGCCTGCAAAAATGTAGAAAACTTTATAGGCCCAAGAAAGGGGTTTACAGGCATCGTAGACCCCCTAAAGTCCAGAAAATGTTGGTGCCCAAAAACGGTGTCAGAGAGCACTGAATGTCCCAAAAACATTTGCAACCTGAAAAGGGCATTAACCCGCATCCTAGACCCCTTAAATTCCCAAAAACTTTTTGGGCCGAAAAATGCATCCTACACCCATGAAAGTTCTGAAAATGTTGGCAGCCCAAAAAAGGGCTTAAATGCCTCTTAGGCCTACAAAAATGTAGAAAACTTTAGAGGCCCAAAAAAGGGGTTTACAGGCATCGTAGACCCCCTAAAGTCCAGAAAATGTTGGTGCCCAAAAACAGTGTCAAAGAGCTCTGAATGTCCCAAAAACATTTGCAGCCTGAAAAGGGCATTAACCCGCATCCTAGACCCCTTAAATTCCCAAAACCATTTTTGGCTCGAAAAATGCATCCTACACGCCTGAAAGTTCAGAAAATGTTGGCAGCCCAAAATATGTCTTAAAATGCATCTTATTCCTGCAATAAACTTGGAAACTTTTGAGGCCCAAAAAAGGGGTTTTACAGGCATGCTAGACCCCCTAGAGTCCAGAAAATGTTGGTGGCCCAAAAGGTGTGTCAGAGAGCTCTGAATTTCCCAAAACCATTTGCAGTCTGAAAAGGGCATTAACCCGCATGCTAGACCCCTGAAATTCCCCAAAATATTTTGGGCACGAAAAATGCATCCTACACCCCTGAAAGTTCAGAAAATATTGGCAGCCCAAAAAAGGCTTTAAATGCCTCTTAGGCCTACAAAAATGTAGAAAACTTTAGAGGCACAAAAAAGGGGTTTACAGGCATCGTAGACCCCCTAAAGTCCAGAAAATTTTGGTGCCCAAAAACGGTGTCAGAGAGCTCTGAATGTCCCAAAAACATTTGCAACCTGAAAAGGGCATTAACCCGCATACTAGACCCCTTAAATTCCCAAAAACAGTTTTGGCTAGAAACATCCATCCTACACCCCTGAAAGTTCAGAAAATGTTGGCAGCCCAAAATATGCCTTAAAATGCATCTTATTCCTGCAATAAACTTGAAAACTTTTGAGGCCCAAAAAAGGGGTTTTACAGGCATGCTAGACCCCATAAAGTCCAGAAAATGTTGGTGGCCCAAGAACTGTGTCAGAGAGCTCTGAATTTCGCAAAACCATTTGCAGTTTGAAAAGGGCATTAACCCGCATGCTAGACCCCTGAAATTGCCCAAAATATTTTGGGCACGAAAAATGCATCCTCCACCCCTGAAAGTTCAGAAAATGTTGGCAGCCCAATAAAGGCCTTAAATGCCTCTTAGGCCTACAAAAATGTAGAAAACTTTAGAGGCCCAAAAAAGGGGTTTACAGGCATCGTAGACCCCCTAAAGTCCAGAAAATGTTGGTGCCCAAAAATGGTGTCAGAGAGCTCTGAATGTCCCAAAAACATTTGCAACCTGAAAAGGGCATTAACCCGCATCCTAGACCCCTTAAATTCCCAAAAACATTTTTGGCTCGAAAAATGCATCCTACACCCCTGAAAGTTCAGAAAATGTTGGCAGCCCAATAAAGGCCTTAAATGCCTCTTAGGCCTACAAAAATGTAGAAAACTTTAGAGGCCCAAAAAAGGGGTTTACAGGCATCCTAGACCCCATAAAGTCCAGAAAATTTTGGTGCCCAAAAACGGTGTCAGAGAGCTCTGAATGTCCCAAAAACATTTGCAGCCTGAAAAGGGCATTAACCCGCATCCTAGACCCCTTAAATTCCCAAAAACATTTTTGGCTCGAAAAATGCATCCTACACCCATGAAAGTTCAGAAAATGTTGGCAGCCCAAAATATGTCTTAAAATGATTCTTATTCCTGCAATAAACTTGAAAAATTTTGAGGCCTAAAAAAGGGGTTTTACAGGCATGCTAGACCCCCTAAAGTCCCGAAAATGTTGGTACCCAAAAACAGTGTCAGAGAGCTCTGAATTTCCCAAAACCATTTGCAGTCTGAAAAGGGCATTAACCCGCATGCTAGACCCCTGAAATTCCCCAAAATATTTTGTGCCTGAAAAAGGCATCCTACCACCCGTGAAAGTTCAGAAAATGTTGGCAGCCCAAAAAAGGCCTTACATGCCTCTTAGGCCTAAAAAAATGTCAAAAACTTTAGAGGCAAAAAAAGGGGTTTACAGGCATTGTAGACCCCCTAAAGTCCAGAAAATGTTGGTGCCCAAAAACGGTGTCAGAGAGCTCTGAATGTCCCAAAAACATTTGCAGCCTGAAAAGGGCATTAACCCGCATCCTAGACCCGTTAAATTCCCAAAAACATTTTTGCCCTGAAAAATTCATCCTACATCCCTGCAAGTTCAGAAAATGTTGGCAGCACAAAAAAGGCCTTAAAATACGTATTAGGCCTGCAAAAATGTAGAAAACTTTATAGGCCCAAGAAAGGGGTTTACAGGCATCGTAGACCCCCTAAAGTCCAGAAAATGTTGGTGCCCAAAAACGGTGTCAGAGAGCTCTGAATGTCCCAAAAACATTTGCAACCTGAAAAGGGCATTAACCCGCATCCTAGACCCCTTAAATTCCCAAAAACATTTTTGCCCTGAAAAATTCATCCTACATCCCTGCAAGTTCAGAAAATGTTGGCAGCACAAAAAAGGCCTTAAAATACATATTAGGCCTGCAAAAATGTAGAAAACTTTATAGGCCCAAGAAAGGGGTTTACAGGCATCGTAGACCCCCTAAAGTCCAGAAAATGTTGGTGCCCAAAAACGGTGTCAGAGAGCACTGAATGTCCCAAAAACATTTGCAACCTGAAAAGGGCATTAACCCGCATCCTAGACCCCTTAAATTCCCAAAAACTTTTTGGGCAGAAAAATGCATCCTACACCCATGAAAGTTCTGAAAATGTTGGCAGCCCAAAAAAGGGCTTAAATGCCTCTTAGGCCTACAAAAATGTAGAAAACTTTAGAGGCCCAAAAAAGGGGTTTACAGGCATCGTAGACCCCCTAAAGTCCAGAAAATGTTGGTGCCCAAAAACAGTGTCAAAGAGCTCTGAATGTCCCAAAAACATTTGCAGCCTGAAAAGGGCATTAACCCACATCCTAGACCCCTTAAATTCCCAAAACCATTTTTGGCTCGAAAAATGCATCCTACACGCCTGAAAGTTCAGAAAATGTTGGCAGCCCAAAATATGTCTTAAAATGCATCTTATTCCTGCAATAAACTTGAAAACTTTTGAGGCCCAAAAGAGGAGTTTTACAGGCATGCTAGACCCCCTAAAGTCCAGAAAATGTTGGTGGCCCAAAAACTGTGTCAGAGAGCTCGGAATTTCCCAAAACATTTGCAGTCTGAAAAGGGCATTAACCCGCATACTAGACCCCTGAAATTCCCCAAAATATTGTGGGCACGAAAAATACATCCTACACCCCTGAAAGTTCAGAAAATGTTGGCAGCCCAATAAAGGCCTTAAATGCCTCTTAGGCCTACAAAAATGTAGAAAACTTTAGAGGCCCAATAAAGGGGTTTACAGGCATCGTAGACCCCCTAAAGTCCAGAAAATGTTGGTGCCCAAAAACGGTGTCAGAGAGCTCTGAATGTCCCAAAAACATTTGCATCCTGAAAAGGGCTTTAACCCGCATCCTAGACCCCTTAAATTCCTAAAAATATTTTTGGCCCGAAAAATGCATCCTACACCCCTGAAAGTTCAGAAAATGTTGGCAGCCCAATAAAGGCCTTAAATGCCTCTTAGGCCTACAAAAATGTACAAAAGTTTAGAGGCCCAAAAAAGGGGTTTACAGGCATCGTAGACCCCCTAAAGTCCAGAAAATGTTGGTGCCCAAAAACGGTGTCAGAGAGCTCTGAATGTCCCAAAAACATTTGCAGCCTGAAAAGGGCATTAACCCGCATCCTAGACCCGTTAAATTCCCAAAAACATTTTTGCCCTGAAAAATTCATCCTACATCCCTGCAAGTTCAGAAAATGTTGGCAGCACAAAAAAGGCCTTAAAATACGTATTAGGCCTGCAAAAATGTAGAAAACTTTATAGGCCCAAGAAAGGGGTTTACAGGCATCGTAGACCCCCTAAAGTCCAGAAAATGTTGGTGCCCAAAAACGGTGTCAGAGAGCTCTGAATGTCCCAAAAACATTTGCAACCTGAAAAGGGCATTAACCCGCATCCTAGACCCCTTAAATTCCCAAAAACATTTTTGCCCTGAAAAATTCATCCTACATCCCTGCAAGTTCAGAAAATGTTGGCAGCACAAAAAAGGCCTTAAAATACATATTAGGCCTGCAAAAATGTAGAAAACTTTATAGGCCCAAGAAAGGGGTTTACAGGCATCGTAGACCCCCTAAAGTCCAGAAAATGTTGGTGCCCAAAAACGGTGTCAGAGAGCACTGAATGTCCCAAAAACATTTGCAACCTGAAAAGGGCATTAACCCGCATCCTAGACCCCTTAAATTCCCAAAAACTTTTTTGCCCTGAAAAATTCATCCTACATCCCTGCAAGTTAAGAAAATGTTGGCAGCACAAAAAAGGCCTTAAAATACATATTAGGCCTGCAAAAATGTAGAAAACTTTATAGGCCCAAGAAAGGGGTTTACAGGCATCGTAGACCCCCTAAAGTCCAGAAAATGTTGGTGCCCAAAAACGGTGTCAGAGAGCACTGAATGTCCCAAAAACATTTGCAACCTGAAAAGGGCATTAACCCGCATGCTAGACCCCTGAAATTCCCCAAAATATTTTGTGCCTGAAAAAGGCATCCTACCACCCGTGAAAGTTCAGAAAATGTTGGCAGCCCAAAAAAGGCCTTACATGCCTCTTAGGCCTAAAAAAAAGTCGAAAACTTTAGAGGCAAAAAAAGGGGTTTACAGGCATTGTAGACCCCCTAAAGTCCAGAAAATGTTGGTGCCCAAAAACGGTGTCAGAGAGCTCTGAATGTCCCAAAACCATTTGCAGCCTGAAAAGGGCATTAACCCGCATCCTAGACCCGTTAAATTCCCAAAAACATTTTTGCCCTGAAAAATTCATCCTACATCCCTGCAAGTTCAGAAAATGTTGGCAGCACAAAAAAGGCCTTAAAATACATATTAGGCCTGCAAAAATGTAGAAAACTTTATAGGCCCAAGAAAGGGGTTTACAGGCATCGTAGACCCCCTAAAGTCCAGAAAATGTTGGTGCCCAAAAACGGTGTCAGAGAGCTCTGAATGTCCCAAAAACATTTGCAACCTGAAAAGGGCATTAACCCGCATCCTAGACCCCTTAAATTCCCAAAAACATTTTTGCCCTGAAAAATTCATCCTACATCCCTGCAAGTTAAGAAAATGTTGGCAGCACAAAAAAGGCCTTAAAATACATATTAGGCCTGCAAAAATGTAGAAAACTTTATAGGCCCAAGAAAGGGGTTTACAGGCATCGTAGACCCCCTAAAGTCCAGAAAATGTTGGTGCCCAAAAACGGTGTCAGAGAGCACTGAATGTCCCAAAAACATTTGCAACCTGAAAAGGGCATTAACCCGCATCCTAGACCCCTTAAATTCCCAAAAACTTTTTGGGCCGAAAAATGCATCCTACACCCATGAAAGTTCTGAAAATGTTGGCAGCCCAAAAAAGGGCTTAAATGCCTCTTAGGCCTACAAAAATGTAGAAAACTTTAGAGGCCCAAAAAAGGGGTTTACAGGCATCGTAGACCCCCTAAAGTCCAGAAAATGTTGGTGGCCCAAAAACTGTGTCAGAGAGCTCGGAATTTCCCAAAACATTTGCAGTCTGAAAAGGGCATTAACCCGCATACTAGACCCCTGAAATTCCCCAAAATATTTTGGGCACGAAAAATGCATCCTACACCCCTGAAAGTTCAGAAAATATTGGCAGCCCAAAAAAGGCTTTAAATGCCTCTTAGGCCTACAAAAATGTAGAAAACTTTAGAGGCACAAAAAAGGGGTTTACAGGCATCGTAGACCCCCTAAAGTCCAGAAAATTTTGGTGCCCAAAAACGGTGTCAGAGAGCTCTGAATGTCCCAAAAACATTTGCAACCTGAAAAGGGCATTAACCCGCATACTAGACCCCTTAAATTCCCAAAAACAGTTTTGGCTAGAAACATCCATCCTACACCCCTGAAAGTTCAGAAAATGTTGGCAGCCCAAAATATGCCTTAAAATGCATCTTATTCCTGCAATAAACTTGAAAACTTTTGAGGCCCAAAAAAGGGGTTTTACAGGCATGCTAGACCCCCTAAAGTCCAGAAAATGTTGGTGGCCCAAGAACTGTGTCAGAGAGCTCTGAATTTCGCAAAACCATTTGCAGTTTGAAAAGGGCATTAACCCGCATGCTAGACCCCTGAAATTGCCCAAAATATTTTGGGCACGAAAAATGCATCCTCCACCCCTGAAAGTTCAGAAAATGTTGGCAGCCCAATAAAGGCCTTAAATGCCTCTTAGGCCTACAAAAATGTAGAAAACTTTAGAGGCCCAAAAAAGGGGTTTACAGGCATCGTAGACCCCCTAAAGTCCAGAAAATGTTGGTGCCCAAAAATGGTGTCAGAGAGCTCTGAATGTCCCAAAAACATTTGCAACCTGAAAAGGGCATTAACCCGCATCCTAGACCCCTTAAATTCCCAAAAACATTTTTGGCTCGAAAAATGCATCCTACACCCCTGAAAGTTCAGAAAATGTTGGCAGCCCAATAAAGGCCTTAAATGCCTCTTAGGCCTACAAAAATGTAGAAAACTTTAGAGGCCCAAAAAAGGGGTTTACAGGCATCGTAGACCCCCTAAAGTCCAGAAAATGTTGGTGCCCAAAAACGGTGTCAGAGAGCTCTGAATGTCCCAAAAACATTTGAATCCTGAAAAGGGCTTTAACCCGCATCCTAGACCCCTTAAATTCCTAAAAATATTTTTGGCCCGAAAAATGCATCCTACACCCCTGAAAGTTCAGAAAATGTTGGCAGCCCAATAAAGGCCTTAAATGCCTCTTAGGCCTACAAAAATGTACAAAAGTTTAGAGGCCCAAAAAAGGGGTTTACAGGCATTGTAGACCCCCTAAAGTCCAGAAAATGTTGGTGCCCAAAAACGGTGTCAGAGAGCTCTGAAAGTCCCAAAAACATTTGCAACCTGAAAAGGGCATTAACCCGCATCCTAGACCCCTTAAATAGCCAAAAACATTTTTGGCTCGAAAAATGCATCCTACACCCCTGAAAGTTCAGAAAATGTTGACAGCCCAAAATATGCCTTAAAATGCATCTTATTCCTGCAATAAACTTGGAAACTTTTGAGGCCCAAAAAAGGGGTTTTACAGGCATGCTAGACCCCCTAAAGTCCAGAAAATGTTGGTGGCCCAAAAAGTGTGTCAGAGAGCTCTGAATTTCCCAAAACCATTTGCAGTCTGAAAAGGGCATTAACCCGCATGCTAGACCCCTGAAATTCCCCAAAATATTTTGGGCACGAAAAATGCATCCTACACCCGTGAAAGTTCAGAAAATGTTGGCAGCCCAAAAAAGGCCTTACATGCCTCTTAGGCCTAAAAAAATGTCGAAAACTTTAGAGGCAAAAAAAGGGGTTTACAGGCATTGTAGACCCCCTAAAGTCCAGAAAATGTTGGTGCCCAAAAACGGTGTCAGAGAGCTCTGAATGTCCCAAAAACATTTGCAGCCTGAAAAGGGCATTAACCCGCATCCTAGACCCGTTAAATTCCCAAAAACATTTTTGCCCTGAAAAATTCATCCTACATCCCTGCAAGTTCAGAAAATGTTGGCAGCACAAAAAAGGCCTTAAAATACGTATTAGGCCTGCAAAAATGTAGAAAACTTTATAGGCCCAAGAAAGGGGTTTACAGGCATCGTAGACCCCCTAAAGTCCAGAAAATGTTGGTGCCCAAAAACGGTGTCAGAGAGCTCTGAATGTCCCAAAAACATTTGCAACCTGAAAAGGGCATTAACCCGCATCCTAGACCCCTTAAATTCCCAAAAACATTTTTGCCCTGAAAAATTCATCCTACATCCCTGCAAGTTCAGAAAATGTTGGCAGCACAAAAAAGGCCTTAAAATACATATTAGGCCTGCAAAAATGTGGAAAACTTTATAGGCCCAAGAAAGGGGTTTACAGGCATCGTAGACCCCCTAAAGTCCAGAAAATGTTGGTGCCCAAAAACGGTGTCAGAGAGCACTGAATGTCCCAAAAACATTTGCAACCTGAAAAGGGCATTAACCCGCATCCTAGACCCCTTAAATTCCCAAAAACTTTTTTGCCCTGAAAAATTCATCCTACATCCCTGCAAGTTAAGAAAATGTTGGCAGCACAAAAAAGGCCTTAAAATACATATTAGGCCTGCAAAAATGTAGAAAACTTTATAGGCCCAAGAAAGGGGTTTACAGGCATCGTAGACCCCCTAAAGTCCAGAAAATGTTGGTGCCCAAAAACGGTGTCAGAGAGCACTGAATGTCCCAAAAACATTTGCAACCTGAAAAGGGCATTAACCCGCATGCTAGACCCCTGAAATTCCCCAAAATATTTTGTGCCTGAAAAAGGCATCCTACCACCCGTGAAAGTTCAGAAAATGTTGGCAGCCCAAAAAAGGCCTTACATGCCTCTTAGGCCTAAAAAAAAGTCGAAAACTTTAGAGGCAAAAAAAGGGGTTTACAGGCATTGTAGACCCCCTAAAGTCCAGAAAATGTTGGTGCCCAAAAACGGTGTCAGAGAGCTCTGAATGTCCCAAAACCATTTGCAGCCTGAAAAGGGCATTAACCCGCATCCTAGACCCGTTAAATTCCCAAAAACATTTTTGCCCTGAAAAATTCATCCTACATCCCTGCAAGTTCAGAAAATGTTGGCAGCACAAAAAAGGCCTTAAAATACATATTAGGCCTGCAAAAATGTAGAAAACTTTATAGGCCCAAGAAAGGGGTTTACAGGCATCGTAGACCCCCTAAAGTCCAGAAAATGTTGGTGCCCAAAAACGGTGTCAGAGAGCTCTGAATGTCCCAAAAACATTTGCAACCTGAAAAGGGCATTAACCCGCATCCTAGACCCCTTAAATTCCCAAAAACATTTTTGCCCTGAAAAATTCATCCTACATCCCTGCAAGTTAAGAAAATGTTGGCAGCACAAAAAAGGCCTTAAAATACATATTAGGCCTGCAAAAATGTAGAAAACTTTATAGGCCCAAGAAAGGGGTTTACAGGCATCGTAGACCCCCTAAAGTCCAGAAAATGTTGGTGCCCAAAAACGGTGTCAGAGAGCACTGAATGTCCCAAAAACATTTGCAACCTGAAAAGGGCATTAACCCGCATCCTAGACCCCTTAAATTCCCAAAAACTTTTTGGGCCGAAAAATGCATCCTACACCCATGAAAGTTCTGAAAATGTTGGCAGCCCAAAAAAGGGCTTAAATGCCTCTTAGGCCTACAAAAATGTAGAAAACTTTAGAGGCCCAAAAAAGGGGTTTACAGGCATCGTAGACCCCCTAAAGTCCAGAAAATGTTGGTGGCCCAAAAACTGTGTCAGAGAGCTCGGAATTTCCCAAAATATTTGCAGTCTGAAAAGGGCATTAACCCGCATACTAGACCCCTGAAATTCCCCAAAATATTTTGGGCACGAAAAATGCATCCTACACCCCTGAAAGTTCAGAAAATATTGGCAGCCCAAAAAAGGCTTTAAATGCCTCTTAGGCCTACAAAAATGTAGAAAACTTTAGAGGCACAAAAAAGGGGTTTACAGGCATCGTAGACCCCCTAAAGTCCAGAAAATTTTGGTGCCCAAAAACGGTGTCAGAGAGCTCTGAATGTCCCAAAAACATTTGCAACCTGAAAAGGGCATTAACCCGCATACTAGACCCCTTAAATTCCCAAAAACAGTTTTGGCTAGAAACATCCATCCTACACCCCTGAAAGTTCAGAAAATGTTGGCAGCCCAAAATATGCCTTAAAATGCATCTTATTCCTGCAATAAACTTGAAAACTTTTGAGGCCCAAAAAAGGGGTTTTACAGGCATGCTAGACCCCCTAAAGTCCAGAAAATGTTGGTGGCCCAAGAACTGTGTCAGAGAGCTCTGAATTTCGCAAAACCATTTGCAGTTTGAAAAGGGCATTAACCCGCATGCTAGACCCCTGAAATTGCCCAAAATATTTTGGGCACGAAAAATGCATCCTCCACCCCTGAAAGTTCAGAAAATGTTGGCAGCCCAATAAAGGCCTTAAATGCCTCTTAGGCCTACAAAAATGTAGAAAACTTTAGAGGCCCAAAAAAGGGGTTTACAGGCATCGTAGACCCCCTAAAGTCCAGAAAATGTTGGTGCCCAAAAATGGTGTCAGAGAGCTCTGAATGTCCCAAAAACATTTGCAACCTGAAAAGGGCATTAACCCGCATCCTAGACCCCTTAAATTCCCAAAAACATTTTTGCCCTGAAAAATTCATCCTACATCCCTGCAAGTTAAGAAAATGTTGGCAGCACAAAAAAGGCCTTAAAATACATATTAGGCCTGCAAAAATGTAGAAAACTTTAGAGGCCCAAAAAAGGGGTTTACAGGCATCGTAGACCCCCTAAAGTCCAGAAAATGTTGGTGCCCAAAAATGGTGTCAGAGAGCTCTGAATGTCCCAAAAACATTTGCAACCTGAAAAGGGCATTAACCCGCATCCTAGACCCCTTAAATTCCCAAAAACATTTTTGGCTCGAAAAATGCATCCTACACCCCTGAAAGTTCAGAAAATGTTGGCAGCCCAATAAAGGCCTTAAATGCCTCTTAGGCCTACAAAAATGTAGAAAACTTTAGAGGCCCAAAAAAGGGGTTTACAGGCATCGTAGACCCCCTAAAGTCCAGAAAATGTTGGTGCCCAAAAACAGTGTCAAAGAGCTCTGAATGTCCCAAAAACATTTGAATCCTGAAAAGGGCTTTAACCCGCATCCTAGACCCCTTAAATTCCTAAAAATATTTTTGGCCCGAAAAATGCATCCTACACCCCTGAAAGTTCAGAAAATGTTGGCAGCCCAATAAAGGCCTTAAATGCCTCTTAGGCCTACAAAAATGTACAAAAGTTTAGAGGCCCAAAAAAGGGGTTTACAGGCATTGTAGACCCCCTAAAGTCCAGAAAATGTTGGTGCCCAAAAACGGTGTCAGAGAGCTCTGAAAGTCCCAAAAACATTTGCAACCTGAAAAGGGCATTAACCCGCATCCTAGACCCCTTAAATAGCCAAAAACATTTTTGGCTCGAAAAATGCATCCTACACCCCTGAAAGTTCAGAAAATGTTGACAGCCCAAAATATGCCTTAAAATGCATCTTATTCCTGCAATAAACTTGGAAACTTTTGAGGCCCAAAAAAGGGGTTTTACAGGCATGCTAGACCCCCTAAAGTCCAGAAAATGTTGGTGGCCCAAAAAGTGTGTCAGAGAGCTCTGAATTTCCCAAAACCATTTGCAGTCTGAAAAGGGCATTAACCCGCATCCTAGACCCCTTAAATTCCCAAAAACATTTTTGGACTCGAAAAATGCATCCTACACCCCTGAAAGTTCAGAAAATGTTGGCAGCCCAAAATATGCCTTAAAAAGCATCTTATTCCTGCAATAAACTTGAAAACTTTTGAGGCCCAAAAAAGGGGTTTTACCGGCATGCTAGACCCCCTAACGTCCAGAAAATGTTGGTGGCCCAAAAACTGTGCCAGAGAGCTCTGAATTTCCCAAAACCATTTGCAGTCTGAAAAGGGCATTAACCCGCATGCTAGACCCCTGAAATTCCCCAAAATATTTTGGGCACGAAAAATGCATCCTACACCCCTGAAAGTTCAGAAAATATTGGCAGCCAAAAAAGGCTTTAAATTCCTCTTAGGCCTACAAAAATGTAGAAAACGTTAGAGGCACAAAAAAGGGGTTTACAGGCATCGTAGACCCCCTAAAGTCCAGAAAATTTTGGTGCCCAAAAACGGTGTCAGAGAGCTCTGAATGTCCCAAAAACATTTGCAGCCTGAAAAGGGCTTTAACCCGCATCCTAGACCCCTTAAATTCCCAAAAATATTTTTGACCCGAAAAATAGATCCTACACCCCTGAAAGTTCAGAAAATGTTGGCAGCCCAATAAAGGCCTTAAATGCCTCTTAGGCCTACAAAAATGTAGAAAACTTTAGAGGAACAAAAAAGGGGTTTACAGGCATCGTAGACCCCCTAAAGTCCAGAAAATGTTGGTGCCCAAAAACGGTGTCAGAGAGCTCTGAATGTCCCAAAAAACATTTGCAACCTGAAAAGGGCATTAACACGCATCCTAGACCCCTTAAATTCCCAAAAACATTTTTGGCTCGAAAAATGCATCCTACACCCCTGAAAGTTCAGAAAATGTTGGCAGCCCAAAATTTGCCTTAAAATGCATCTTATTCCTGCAATAAACTTGAACATTTTTGAGGCCCAAAAAAGGGGTTTTACAGGCATGCTAGACCCCCTAAGGTCCAGAAAATGTTGGTGGCCCAAAAAGTGTGTCAGAGAGCTCTGAATTTCCCAAAACCATTTGCAGTCTGAAAAGGGCATTCACCCGCATGCTAGACCCCTGAAATTCCCCAAAATATTTTGGGCACGAAAAATGCATCCTACCACCCGTGAAAGTTCAGAAAATGTTGGCAGCCCAAAAAAGGCCTTAAATGCCTCCTAGGCCTACAAAAATATAGAAAACTTTAGAGGCACAGAAAAGGGGTTTACAGGCATCATAGACCCCCTAAAGTCCTGAAAAGGTTGGTGCCCAAAAACAGTGCCAGAGAGCTCTGAATGTCCCAAAAACATTTGCAGCCTGAAAAGGGCTTTAACCCGCATCCTAGACCCCTTAAATTCGACAAAATATTTTGTGCACGAAAAATGCATATTACCACCCGTGAAAGTTCAGAAAATGTTGGCAGCCCAAAAAAGGCCTTAAGTGCCTCTTAGGCCTACAAAAATGTAGAAAACTTTAGAGGAACAAAAAAGGCGTTTACAGGCATCGTAGACCCCCTAAAGTCCAGAAAATGTTGGTGCCCAAAAACGGTGTCAGAGAGCTCTGAATGTCCCAAAAACATCTGCTACCTTAAAAGGGCATTAACCCGCATCCTAGACCCCTTAAATTCCCAAAAACATTTTTGGCTCGAAAAATGCATCCTACACCCCTGAAAGTTCAGAAAATGTTGGCAGCCCAAAATATGCCTTAAAATGCATCTTATTCCTGCAATAAACTTGAAAACTTTTGAGGCCCAAAAAAGGGGTTTTACAGGCATGCTAGACCCCCTAAAGTCCAGAAAATGTTGGTGCCCAAAAACGGTGTCAGAGAGCTCTGAATGTCCCAAAAACATTTGCAGTCTGAAAAGGGCTTTAACCCGCATCCTAGACCCCTTAAATTCCCAAAAATATTTTTGGCCCGAAAAATGCATCCTTCACCCCTGAAAGTTCAGAAAATGTTGGCAGCCCAATAAAGGCTTTAAATGCCTCTTAGGCCTACAAAAATGTAGAAAACTTTAGAGGCACAAAAAAGGGGTTTACCGGCATCGTAGACCCCCTAAAGTCCAGAAAATTTTGGTGCCCAAAAACGGTGTCAGAGAGCTCTGAATGTCCCAAAAACATTTGCAGCCTGAAAAGGGCTTTAACCCGCATCCTAGACCCCTTAAATTCCCAAAAATATTTTTGGCCCGAAAAATGCATCCTACACCCCTGAAAGTTCAGAAAATGTTGGCAGCCCAATAAGGGCCTTAAATGCCTCTTAGGCCTACAAAAATGTAGAAAACTTTAGAGGCCCAAAAAAGGGGTTTACAGGCATCCTAGACCCCATAAAGTCCAGAAAATTTTGGTGCCCAAAAACGATGTCAGAGAGCTCTGAATGTCCCAAAAACATTTGCAGCCTGAAAAGGGCATTAACCCGCATCCTAGACCCCTTAAATTCCCAAAAACATTTTTGGCTCGAAAAATGCATCCTACACCCATGAAAGTTCAGAAAATGTTGGCAGCCCAAAATATGTCTTAAAATGATTCTTATTCCTGCAATAAACTTGAAAAATTTTGAGGCCTAAAAAAGGGGTTTTACAGGCATGCTAGACCCCCTAAAGTCCAGAAAATGTTGGTACCCAAAAACAGTGTCAGAGAGCTCTGAATTTCCCAAAACCATTTGCAGTCTGAAAGGGGCATTAACCCGCATGCTAGACCCCTGAAATTCCCCAAAATATTTTGTGCCTGAAAAAGGCATCCTACCACCCGTGAAAGTTCAGAAAATGTTGGCAGCCCAAAAAAGGCCTTACATGCCTCTTAGGCCTAAAAAAATGTCGAAAACTTTAGAGGCAAAAAAAGGGGTATACAGGCATTGTAGACCCCCTAAAGTCCAGAAAATGTTGGTGCCCAAAAACGGTGTCAGAGAGCTCTGAATGTCCCAAAAACATTTGCAGCCTGAAAAGGGCATTAACCCGCATCCTAGACCCGTTAAATTCCCAAAAACATTTTTGCCCTGAAAAATTCATCCTACATCCCTGCAAGTTCAGAAAATGTTGGCAGCACAAAAAAGGCCTTAAAATACATATTAGGCCTGCAAAAATGTAGAAAACTTTAGAGGCCCAAGAAAGGGGTTTACAGGCATCGTAGACCCCCTAAAGTCCAGAAAATGTTGGAGCCCAAAAACGGTGTCAGAGAGCACTGAATGTCCCAAAAACATTTGCAACCTGAAAAGGGCATTAACCCGCATCCTAGACCCCTTAAATTCCCAAAAACTTTTTGGGCCGAAAAATGCATCCTACACCCATGAAAGTTCTGAAAATGTTGGCAGCCCAAAAAAGGGCTTAAATGCCTCTTAGGCCTACAAAAATGTAGAAAACTTTAGAGGCCAAAAAAAGGGGTTTACAGGCATGCTAGACCCCCTAAAGTCCAGAAAATGTTGGTGGCCCAAAAACTGTGTCAGAGAGCTCGGAATTTCCCAAAACATTTGCAGTCTGAAAAGGGCATTAACCCGCATACTAGACCCCTGAAATTCCCCAAAATATTGTGGGCACGAAAAATACATCCTACACCCCTGAAAGTTCAGAAAATGTTGGCAGCCCAATAAAGGCCTTAAATGCCTCTTAGGCCTACAAAAATGTAGAAAACTTTAGAGGCCCAAAAAAGGGGTTTACAGGCATCGTAGACCCCCTAAAGTCCAGAAAATGTTGGTGCCCAAAAACGGTGTCAGAGAGCTCTGAATGTCCCAAAAACATTTGCATCCTGAAAAGGGCTTTAACCCGCATCCTAGACCCCTTAAATTCCCAAAAATATTTTTGGCCCGAAAAATGCATCCTACACCCCTGAAAGTTCAGAAAATGTTGGCAGCCCAATAAAGGCCTTAAATGCCTCTTAGGCCTACAAAAATGTAGAAAACTTTAGAGGAACAAAAAAGGGGTTTACAGGCATCGTATACCCCCTAAAGTCCAGAAAATGTTGGTGCCCAAAAATGGTGTCAGAGAGCTCTGAAAGTCCCAAAAACATTTGCAACCTGAAAAGGGCATTAACCCGCATCCTAGACCCCTTAAATTCCCAAAAACATTTTTGGCTCGAAAAATGCATCCTACACCCCTGAAAGTTCAGAAAATGTTGGCAGCACAAAAAGGCCTTAAAATACATATTAGGCCGGCAAAAATGTAGAAAACTTTAGAGGCCCAAAAAAGGGGTTTACAGGCATCGTAGACCCCCTAAAGTCCAGAAAATGTTGGTGCCCAAAAACGGTGGCAGAGAGCTCTGAATGTCCCAAAAACATTTGCAACCTGAAAAGGGCATTAACCCGCATCCTAGACCCCTTAAATTCCCAAAAACATTTTTGGCTCGAAAAATGCATCCTACACCCCTGAAAGTTCAGAAAATGTTGGCAGCCCAATAAAGGCCTTAAATGCCTCTTAGGCCTACAAAAATGTAGAAAACTTTAGAGGCCCAAAAAAGGGGTTTACAGGCATCCTAGACCCCATAAAGTCCAGAAAATTTTGGTGCCCAAAAACGGTGTCAGAGAGCTCTGAATGTCCCAAAAACATTTGCAGCCTGAAAAGGACATTAACCCGCATCCTAGACCCCTTAAATTCCCAAAAACATTTTTGGCTCGAAAAATGCATCCTACACCCATGAAAGTTCAGAAAATGTTGGCAGCCCAAAATATGTCTTAACATGATTCTTATTCCTGCAATAAACTTGAAAAATTTTGAGGCCTAAAAAAGGGGTTTTACAGGCATGCTAGACCCCCTAAAGTCCAGAAAATGTTGGTACCCAAAAACAGTGTCAGAGAGCTCTGAATTTCCCAAAACCATTTGCAGTCTGAAAAGGGCATTAACCCGCATGCTAGACCCCTGAAATTCCCCAAAATATTTTGTGCCTGAAAAAGGCATCCTACCACCCGTGAAAGTTCAGAAAATGTTGGCAGCCCAAAAAAGGCCTTACATGCCTCTTAGGCCTAAAAAAATGTCGAAAACTTTAGAGGCAAAAAAAGGGCTTTACAGGCATTGTAGACCCCCTAAAGTCCAGAAAATGTTGGTGCCCAAAAACGGTGTCAGAGAGCTCTGAATGTCCCAAAAACATTTGCAGCCTGAAAAGGGCATTAACCCGCATCCTAGACCCGTTAAATTCCCAAAAACATTTTTGCCCTGAAAAATTCATCCTACATCCCTGCAAGTTCAGAAAATGTTGGCAGCACAAAAAAGGCCTTAAAATACATATTAGGCCTGCAAAAATGTAGAAAACTTTATAGGCCCAAGAAAGGGGTTTACAGGCATCGTAGACCCCCTAAAGTCCAGAAAATATTGGTGCCCAAAAACGGTGTCAGAGAGCTCTGAATGTCCCAAAAACATTTGCAACCTGAAAAGGGCATTAACCCGCATCCTAGACCCCTTAAATTCCCAAAAACATTTTTGCCCTGAAAAATTCATCCTACATCCCTGCAAGTTCAGAAAATGTTGGCAGCACAAAAAAGGCCTTAAAATACATATTAGGCCTGCAAAAATGTAGAAAACTTTATAGGCCCAAGAAAGGGGTTTACAGGCATCGTAGACCCCCTAAAGTCCAGAAAATGTTGGTGCCCAAAAACGGTGTCAGAGAGCACTGAATGTCCCAAAAACATTTGCAACCTGAAAAGGGCATTAACCCGCATCCTAGACCCCTTAAATTCCCAAAAAATTTTTGGGCCGAAAAATGCATCCTACACCCATGAAAGTTCTGAAAATGTTGGCAGCCCAAAAAAGGGCTTAAATGCCTCTTAGGCCTACAAAAATGTAGAAAACTTTAGAGGCCCAAAAAACGGGTTTACAGGCATCGTAGACCCCCTAAAGTCCAGAAAATGTTGGTGCCCAAAAACAGTGTCAAAGAGCTCTGAATGTCCCAAAAACATTTGCAGCCTGAAAAGGGCATTAACCCGCATCCTAGACCCCTTAAATTCCCAAAACCATTTTTGGCTCGAAAAATGCATCCTACACGCCTGAAAGTTCAGAAAATGTTGGCAGCCCAAAATATGTCTTAAAATGCATCTTATTCCTGCAATAAACTTGAAAACTTTTGAGGCCCAAAAGAGGAGTTTTACAGGCATGCTAGACCCCCTAAAGTCCAGAAAATGTTGGTGGCCCAAAAACGGTGTCAGAGAGCTCGGAATTTCCCAAAACATTTGCAGTCTGAAAAGGGCATTAACCCGCATACTAGACCCCTGAAATTCCCCAAAATATTGTGGGCACGAAAAATACATCCTACATCCCTGAAAGTTCAGAAAATGTTGGCAGCCCAATAAAGGCCTTAAACGCCTCTTAGGCCTACAAAAATGTAGAAAACCTTAGAGGCCCAAAAAAGGGGTTTACAGGACTCGTAGACCCCCTAAAGTCCAGAAAATGTTGGTGCCCAAAAACGGTGTTAGAGAGCTCCTAATGTCCCAAAAACATTTGCATCCTGAAAAGGGCTTTAACCCGCTTCCCAGACCCCTTAAATTCCCAAAAATATTTTTGGCCCGAAAAATGCATCCTACACCCCTGAAAGTTCAGAAAATGTTGGCAGCCCAATAAAGGCCTTAAATGCCTCTTAGGCCTACAAAAATGTAGAAAAGTTTAGAGGCCCAAAAAAGGGGTTTACAGGCATCGTAGACCCCCTAAAGTCCAGAAAATGTTGGTGCCCAAAAACGGTGTCAGAGAGCTCTGAAAGTCCCAAAAACATTTGCAACCTGAAAAGGGCATTAACCCGCATCCTAGACCCCTTAAATTCCCAAAAACATTTTTGGCTCGAAAAATGCATCCTACACCCCTGAAAGTTCAGAAAATGTTGACAGCCCAAAATATGCCTTAAAATGCATCTTATTCCTGCAATAAACTTGGAAACTTTTGAGGCCCAAAAAAGGGGTTTTACAGGCATGCTAGACCCCCTAAAGTCCAGAAAATGTTGGTGGCCCAAAAAGTGTGTCAGAGAGCTCTGAATTTCCCAAAACCATTTGCAGTCTGAAAAGGGCATTACCCCGCATGCTAGACTCCTGAAATTCCCCAAAATATTTTGGGCACGAAAAATGCATCCTACACCCCTGAAAGTTCAGAAAATATTGGCAGCCCAATAAAGGCCTTAAATGCCTCTTAGGCCTACAAAAATGTAGAAAACTTTAGAGGCACAAAAAAGGGGTTTACAGGCATCGTAGACCCCCTAAAGTCCTGAAAATTTTGGTGCCCAAAAACGGTGTCAGAGAGCTCTGAATGTCCCAAAAACATTTGCAACCTGAAAAGGGCATTAACCCGCATACTAGACCCCTTAAATTCCCAAAAACATTTTTGGCTAGAAACATCCATCCTACACCCCTGAAAGTTCAGAAAATGTTGGCAGCCCAAAATATGCCTTAAAATGCATCTTATTCCTGCAATAAACTTGAAAACTTTTGAGGCCCAAAAAAGGGGTTTTACAGGCATGCTAGACCCCCTAAAGTCCAGAAAATGTTGGTGGCCCAAGAACTGTGTCAGAGAGCTCTGAATTTCGCAAAACCATTTGCAGTTTGAAAAGGGCATTAACCCGCATGCTAGACCCCTGAAATTCCCCAAAATATTTTGGGCACGAAAAATGCATCCTCCACCCCTGAAAGTTCAGAAAATGTTGGCAGCCCAATAAAGGCCTTAAATGCCTTTTAGGCCTACAAAAATGTAGAAAACTTTAGAGGCCCAAAAAAGGGGTTTACAGGCATCGTAGACCCCCTAAAGTCCAGAAAATGTTGGTGCCCAAAAACGGTGTCAGAGAGCTCTGAATGTCCCAAAACATTTGCAACCTGAAAAGGGCATTAACCCGCATCCTAGACCCCTTAAATTCCCAAAAACATTTTTGGCTCGAAAAATGCATCCTACACCCCTGAAAGTTCAGAAAATGTTGGCAGCCCAATAAAGGCCTTAAATGCCTCTTAGGCCTACAAAAATGTAGAAAACTTTAGAGGCCCAAAAAAGGGGTTTACAGGCATCCTAGACCCCATAAAGTCCAGAAAATTTTGGTGCCCAAAAACGGTGTCAGAGAGCTCTGAATGTCCCAAAAACATTTGCAGCCTGAAAAGGGCATTAACCCGCATCCTAGACCCCTTAAATTCCCAAAAACATTTTTGGCTCGAAAAATGCATCCTACACCCATGAAAGTTCAGAAAATGTTGGCAGCCCAAAATATGTCTTAAAATGATTCTTATTCCTGCAATAAACTTGAAAAATTTTGAGGCCTAAAAAAGGGGTTTTACAGGCATGCTAGACCCCCTAAAGTCCAGAAAATGTTGGTACCCAAAAACAGTGTCAGAGAGCTCTGAATTTCCCAAAACCATTTGCAGTCTGAAAAGGGCATTAACCCGCATGCTAGACCCCTGAAATTCCCCAAAATATTTTGTGCCTGAAAAAGGCATCCTACCACCCGTGAAAGTTCAGAAAATGTTGGCAGCCCAAAAAAGGCCTTACATGCCTCTTAGGCCTAAAAAAATGTCGAAAACTTTAGAGGCAAAAAAAGGGGTTTACAGGCATTGTAGACCCCCTAAAGTCCAGAAAATGTTGGTGCCCAAAAACGGTGTCAGAGAGCTCTGAATGTCCCAAAAACATTTGCAGCCTGAAAAGGGCATTAACCCGCATCCTAGACCCGTTAAATTCCCAAAAACATTTTTGCCCTGAAAAATTCATCCTACATCCCTGCAAGTTCAGAAAATGTTGGCAGCACAAAAAAGGCCTTAAAATACATATTAGGCCTGCAAAAATGTAGAAAACTTTATAGGCCCAAGAAAGGGGTTTACAGGCATTGTAGACCCCCTAAAGTCCAGAAAATGTTGGTGCCCAAAAACGGTGTCAGAGAGCTCTGAATGTCCCAAAAACATTTGCAACCTGAAAAGGGCATTAACCCGCATCCTAGACCCCTTAAATTCCCAAAAACATTTTTGCCCTGAAAAATTCATCCTACATCCCTGCAAGTTCAGAAAATGTTGGCAGCACAAAAAAGGCCTTAAAATACATATTAGGCCTGCAAAAATGTAGAAAACTTTATAGGCCCAAGAAAGGGGTTTACAGGCATCGTAGACCCCCTAAAGTCCAGAAAATGTTGGTGCCCAAAAACGGTGTCAGAGAGCACTGAATGTCCCAAAAACATTTGCAACCTGAAAAGGGCATTAACCCGCATCCTAGACCCCTTAAATTCCCAAAAACTTTTTGGGCCGAAAAATGCATCCTACACCCATGAAAGTTCTGAAAATGTTGGCAGCCCAAAAAAGGGCTTAAATGCCTCTTAGGCCTACAAAAATGTAGAAAACTTTAGAGGCCCAAAAAAGGGGTTTACAGGCATCGTAGACCCCCTAAAGTCCAGAAAATGTTGGTGCCCAAAAACAGTGTCAAAGAGCTCTGAATGTCCCAAAAACATTTGCAGCCTGAAAAGGGCATTAACCCGCATCCTAGACCCCTTAAATTCCCAAAACCATTTTTGGCTCGGAAAATGCATCCTACACGCCTGAAAGTTCAGAAAATGTTGGCAGCCCAAAATATGTCTTAAAATGCATCTTATTCCTGCAATAAACTTGGAAACTTTTGAGGCCCAAAAAAGGGGTTTTACAGGCATGCTAGACCCCCTAGAGTCCAGAAAATGTTGGTGGCCCAAAAGGTGTGTCAGAGAGCTCTGAATTTCCCAAAACCATTTGCAGTCTGAAAAGGGCATTAACCCGCATGCTAGACCCCTGAAATTCCCCAAAATATTTTGGGCACGAAAAATGCATCCTACACCCCTGAAAGTTCAGAAAATATTGGCAGCCCAAAAAAGGCTTTAAATGCCTCTTAGGCCTACAAAAATGTAGAAAACTTTAGAGGCACAAAAAAGGGGTTTACAGGCATCGTAGACCCCCTAAAGTCCAGAAAATTTTGGTGCCCAAAAACGGTGTCAGAGAGCTCTGAATGTCCCAAAAACATTTGCAACCTGAAAAGGGCATTAACCCGCATACTAGACCCCTTAAATTCCCAAAAACAGTTTTGGCTAGAAACATCCATCCTACACCCCTGAAAGTTCAGAAAATGTTGGCAGCCCAAAATATGCCTTAAAATGCATCTTATTCCTGCAATAAACTTGAAAACTTTTGAGGCCCAAAAAAGGGGTTTTACAGGCATGCTAGACCCCCTAAAGTCCAGAAAATGTTGGTGGCCCAAGAACTGTGTCAGAGAGCTCTGAATTTCGCAAAACCATTTGCAGTTTGAAAAGGGCATTAACCCGCATGCTAGACCCCTGAAATTGCCCAAAATATTTTGGGCACGAAAAATGCATCCTCCACCCCTGAAAGTTCAGAAAATGTTGGCAGCCCAATAAAGGCCTTAAATGCCTCTTAGGCCTACAAAAATGTAGAAAACTTTAGAGGCCCAAAAAAGGGGTTTACAGGCATCGTAGACCCCCTAAAGTCCAGAAAATGTTGGTGCCCAAAAATGGTGTCAGAGAGCTCTGAATGTCCCAAAAACATTTGCAACCTGAAAAGGGCATTAACCCGCATCCTAGACCCCTTAAATTCCCAAAAACATTTTTGGCTCGAAAAATGCATCCTACACCCCTGAAAGTTCAGAAAATGTTGGCAGCCCAATAAAGGCCTTAAATGCCTCTTAGGCCTACAAAAATGTAGAAAACTTTAGAGGCCCAAAAAAGGGGTTTACAGGCATCCTAGACCCCATAAAGTCCAGAAAATTTTGGTGCCCAAAAACGGTGTCAGAGAGCTCTGAATGTCCCAAAAACATTTGCAGCCTGAAAAGGGCATTAACCCGCATCCTAGACCCCTTAAATTCCCAAAAACTTTTTGGGCCGAAAAATGCATCCTACACCCATGAAAGTTCTGAAAATGTTGGCAGCCCAAAAAAGGGCTTAAATGCCTCTTAGGCCTACAAAAATGTAGAAAACTTTAGAGGCCCAAAAAAGGGGTTTACAGGCATCGTAGACCCCCTAAAGTCCAGAAAATGTTGGTGCCCAAAAACAGTGTCAAAGAGCTCTGAATGTCCCAAAAACATTTGCAGCCTGAAAAGGGCATTAACCCACATCCTAGACCCCTTAAATTCCCAAAACCATTTTTGGCTCGAAAAATGCATCCTACACGCCTGAAAGTTCAGAAAATGTTGGCAGCCCAAAATATGTCTTAAAATGCATCTTATTCCTGCAATAAACTTGAAAACTTTTGAGGCCCAAAAGAGGAGTTTTACAGGCATGCTAGACCCCCTAAAGTCCAGAAAATGTTGGTGGCCCAAAAACTGTGTCAGAGAGCTCGGAATTTCCCAAAACATTTGCAGTCTGAAAAGGGCATTAACCCGCATACTAGACCCCTGAAATTCCCCAAAATATTGTGGGCACGAAAAATACATCCTACACCCCTGAAAGTTCAGAAAATGTTGGCAGCCCAATAAAGGCCTTAAATGCCTCTTAGGCCTACAAAAATGTAGAAAACTTTAGAGGCCCAATAAAGGGGTTTACAGGCATCGTAGACCCCCCTAAAGTCCAGAAAATGTTGGTGCCCAAAAACGGTGTCAGAGAGCTCTGAATGTCCCAAAAACATTTGCATCCTGAAAAGGGCTTTAACCCGCATCCTAGACCCCTTAAATTCCTAAAAATATTTTTGGCCCGAAAAATGCATCCTACACCCCTGAAAGTTCAGAAAATGTTGGCAGCCCAATAAAGGCCTTAAATGCCTCTTAGGCCTACAAAAATGTACAAAAGTTTAGAGGCCCAAAAAAGGGGTTTACAGGCATCGTAGACCCCCTAAAGTCCAGAAAATGTTGGTGCCCAAAAACGGTGTCAGAGAGCTCTGAAAGTCCCAAAAACATTTGCAACCTGAAAAGGGCATTAATCCGCATCCTAGACCCCTTAAATTGCCAAAAACATTTTTGGCTCGAAAAATGCATCCTACACCCCTGAAAGTTCAGAAAATGTTGACAGCCCAAAATATGCCTTAAAATGCATCTTATTCCTGCAATAAACTTGGAAACTTTTGAGGCCCAAAAAAGGGGTTTTACAGGCATGCTAGACCCCCTAAAGTCCAGAAAATGTTGGTGGCCCAAAAAGTGTGTCAGAGAGCTCTGAATTTCCCAAAACCATTTGCAGTCTGAAAAGGGCATTAACCCGCATGCTAGACCCCTGAAATTCCCCAAAATATTTTGGGCACGAAAAATGCATCCTACACCCGTGAAAGTTCAGAAAATGTTGGCAGCCCAAAAAAGGCCTTACATGCCTCTTAGGCCTAAAAAAATGTCGAAAACTTTAGAGGCAAAAAAAGGGGTTTACAGGCATTGTAGACCCCCTAAAGTCCAGAAAATGTTGGTGCCCAAAAACGGTGTCAGAGAGCTCTGAATGTCCCAAAAACATTTGCAGCCTGAAAAGGGCATTAACCCGCATCCTAGACCCGTTAAATTCCCAAAAACATTTTTGCCCTGAAAAATTCATCCTACATCCCTGCAAGTTCAGAAAATGTTGGCAGCACAAAAAAGGCCTTAAAATACGTATTAGGCCTGCAAAAATGTAGAAAACTTTATAGGCCCAAGAAAGGGGTTTACAGGCATCGTAGACCCCCTAAAGTCCAGAAAATGTTGGTGCCCAAAAACGGTGTCAGAGAGCTCTGAATGTCCCAAAAACATTTGCAACCTGAAAAGGGCATTAACCCGCATCCTAGACCCCTTAAATTCCCAAAAACATTTTTGCCCTGAAAAATTCATCCTACATCCCTGCAAGTTCAGAAAATGTTGGCAGCACAAAAAAGGCCTTAAAATACATATTAGGCCTGCAAAAATGTAGAAAACTTTATAGGCCCAAGAAAGGGGTTTACAGGCATCGTAGACCCCCTAAAGTCCAGAAAATGTTGGTGCCCAAAAACGGTGTCAGAGAGCACTGAATGTCCCAAAAACATTTGCAACCTGAAAAGGGCATTAACCCGCATCCTAGACCCCTTAAATTCCCAAAAACTTTTTGGGCCGAAAAATGCATCCTACACCCATGAAAGTTCTGAAAATGTTGGCAGCCCAAAAAAGGGCTTAAATGCCTCTTAGGCCTACAAAAATGTAGAAAACTTTAGAGGCCCAAAAAAGGGGTTTACAGGCATCGTAGACCCCCTAAAGTCCAGAAAATGTTGGTGCCCAAAAACAGTGTCAAAGAGCTCTGAATGTCCCAAAAACATTTGCAGCCTGAAAAGGGCATTAACCCACATCCTAGACCCCTTAAATTCCCAAAACCATTTTTGGCTCGAAAAATGCATCCTACACGCCTGAAAGTTCAGAAAATGTTGGCAGCCCAAAATATGTCTTAAAATGCATCTTATTCCTGCAATAAACTTGAAAACTTTTGAGGCCCAAAAGAGGAGTTTTACAGGCATGCTAGACCCCCTAAAGTCCAGAAAATGTTGGTGGCCCAAAAACTGTGTCAGAGAGCTCGGAATTTCCCAAAACATTTGCAGTCTGAAAAGGGCATTAACCCGCATACTAGACCCCTGAAATTCCCCAAAATATTGTGGGCACGAAAAATACATCCTACACCCCTGAAAGTTCAGAAAATGTTGGCAGCCCAATAAAGGCCTTAAATGCCTCTTAGGCCTACAAAAATGTAGAAAACTTTAGAGGCCCAATAAAGGGGTTTACAGGCATCGTAGACCCCCTAAAGTCCAGAAAATGTTGGTGCCCAAAAACGGTGTCAGAGAGCTCTGAATGTCCCAAAAACATTTGCATCCTGAAAAGGGCTTTAACCCGCATCCTAGACCCCTTAAATTCCTAAAAATATTTTTGGCCCGAAAAATGCATCCTACACCCCTGAAAGTTCAGAAAATGTTGGCAGCCCAATAAAGGCCTTAAATGCCTCTTAGGCCTACAAAAATGTACAAAAGTTTAGAGGCCCAAAAAAGGGGTTTACAGGCATCGTAGACCCCCTAAAGTCCAGAAAATGTTGGTGCCCAAAAACGGTGTCAGAGAGCTCTGAAAGTCCCAAAAACATTTGCAACCTGAAAAGGGCATTAATCCGCATCCTAGACCCCTTAAATTGCCAAAAACATTTTTGGCTCGAAAAATGCATCCTACACCCCTGAAAGTTCAGAAAATGTTGACATCCCAAAATATGCCTTAAAATGCATCTTATTCCTGCAATAAACTTGGAAACTTTTGAGGCCCAAAAAAGGGGTTTTACAGGCATGCTAGACCCCCTAAAGTCCAGAAAATGTTGGTGGCCCAAAAAGTGTGTCAGAGAGCTCTGAATTTCCCAAAACCATTTGCAGTCTGAAAAGGGCATTAACCCGCATGCTAGACCCCTGAAATTCCCCAAAATATTTTGGGCACGAAAAATGCATCCTACACCCGTGAAAGTTCAGAAAATGTTGGCAGCCCAAAAAAGGCCTTACATGCCTCTTAGGCCTAAAAAAATGTCGAAAACTTTAGAGGCAAAAAAAGGGGTTTACAGGCATTGTAGACCCCCTAAAGTCCAGAAAATGTTGGTGCCCAAAAACGGTGTCAGAGAGCTCTGAATGTCCCAAAAACATTTGCAGCCTGAAAAGGGCATTAACCCGCATCCTAGACCCCTTAAATTCCCAAAAACATTTTTGCCCTGAAAAATTCATCCTACATCCCTGCAAGTTCAGAAAATGTTGGCAGCACAAAAAAGGCCTTAAAATACGTATTAGGCCTGCAAAAATGTAGAAAACTTTATAGGCCCAAGAAAGGGGTTTACAGGCATCGTAGACCCCCTAAAGTCCAGAAAATGTTGGTGCCCAAAAACGGTGTCAGAGAGCTCTGAATGTCCCAAAAACATTTGCAACCTGAAAAGGGCATTAACCCGCATCCTAGACCCCTTAAATTCCCAAAAACATTTTTGCCCTGAAAAATTCATCCTACATCCCTGCAAGTTCAGAAAATGTTGGCAGCACAAAAAAGGCCTTAAAATACATATTAGGCCTGCAAAAATGTAGAAAACTTTATAGGCCCAAGAAAGGGGTTTACAGGCATCGTAGACCCCCTAAAGTCCAGAAAATGTTGGTGCCCAAAAACGGTGTCAGAGAGCACTGAATGTCCCAAAAACATTTGCAACCTGAAAAGGGCATTAACCCGCATCCTAGACCCCTTAAATTCCCAAAAACTTTTTGGGCCGAAAAATGCATCCTACACCCATGAAAGTTCTGAAAATGTTGGCAGCCCAAAAAAGGGCTTAAATGCCTCTTAGGCCTACAAAAATGTAGAAAACTTTAGAGGCCCAAAAAAGGGGTTTACAGGCATCGTAGACCCCCTAAAGTCCAGAAAATGTTGGTGCCCAAAAACAGTGTCAAAGAGCTCTGAATGTCCCAAAAACATTTGCAGCCTGAAAAGGGCATTAACCCGCATCCTAGACCCCTTAAATTCCCAAAACCATTTTTGGCTCGAAAAATGCATCCTACACGCCTGAAAGTTCAGAAAATGTTGGCAGCCCAAAATATGTCTTAAAATGCATCTTATTCCTGCAATAAACTTGAAAACATTTGAGGCCCAAAAGAGGAGTTTTACAGGCATGCTAGACCCCCTAAAGTCCAGAAAATGTTGGTGGCCCAAAAACTGTGTCAGAGAGCTCGGAATTTCCCAAAACATTTGCAGTCTGAAAAGGGCATTAACCCGCATACTAGACCCCTGAAATTCCCCAAAATATTTTGGGCACGAAAAATGCATCCTACACCCCTGAAAGTTCAGAAAATATTGGCAGCCCAAAAAAGGCTTTAAATGCCTCTTAGGCCTACAAAAATGTAGAAAACTTTAGAGGCACAAAAAAGGGGTTTACAGGCATCGTAGACCCCCTAAAGTCCAGAAAATTTTGGTGCCCAAAAACGGTGTCAGAGAGCTCTGAATGTCCCAAAAACATTTGCAACCTGAAAAGGGCATTAACCCGCATACTAGACCCCTTAAATTCCCAAAAACAGTTTTGGCTAGAAACATCCATCCTACACCCCTGAAAGTTCAGAAAATGTTGACAGCCCAAAATATGCCTTAAAATGCATCTTATTCCTGCAATAAACTTGAAAACTTTTGAGGCCCAAAAAAGGGGTTTTACAGGCATGCTAGACCCCCTAAAGTCCAGAAAATGTTGGTGGCCCAAGAACTGTGTCAGAGAGCTCTGAATTTCGCAAAACCATTTGCAGTTTGAAAAGGGCATTAACCCGCATGCTAGACCCCTGAAATTGCCCAAAATATTTTGGGCACGAAAAATGCATCCTCCACCCCTGAAAGTTCAGAAAATGTTGGCAGCCCAATAAAGGCCTTAAATGCCTCTTAGGCCTACAAAAATGTAGAAAACTTTAGAGGCCCAAAAAAGGGGTTTACAGGCATCGTAGACCCCCTAAAGTCCAGAAAATGTTGGTGCCCAAAAATGGTGTCAGAGAGCTCTGAATGTCCCAAAAACATTTGCAACCTGAAAAGGGCATTAACCCGCATCCTAGACCCCTTAAATTCCCAAAAACATTTTTGGCTCGAAAAATGCATCCTACACCCCTGAAAGTTCAGAAAATGTTGGCAGCCCAATAAAGGCCTTAAATGCCTCTTAGGCCTACAAAAATGTAGAAAACTTTAGAGGCCCAAAAAAGGGGTTTACAGGCATCGTAGACCCCCTAAAGTCCAGAAAATGTTGGTGCCCAAAAACGGTGTCAGAGAGCTCTGAATGTCCCAAAAACATTTGAATCCTGAAAAGGGCTTTAACCCGCATCCTAGACCCCTTAAATTCCTAAAAATATTTTTGGCCCGAAAAATGCATCCTACACCCCTGAAAGTTCAGAAAATGTTGGCAGCCCAATAAAGGCCTTAAATGCCTCTTAGGCCTACAAAAATGTACAAAAGTTTAGAGGCCCAAAAAAGGGGTTTACAGGCATTGTAGACCCCCTAAAGTCCAGAAAATGTTGGTGCCCAAAAACGGTGTCAGAGAGCTCTGAAAGTCCCAAAAACATTTGCAACCTGAAAAGGGCATTAACCCGCATCCTAGACCCCTTAAATAGCCAAAAACATTTTTGGCTCGAAAAATGCATCCTACACCCCTGAAAGTTCAGAAAATGTTGACAGCCCAAAATATGCCTTAAAATGCATCTTATTCCTGCAATAAACTTGGAAACTTTTGAGGCCCAAAAAAGGGGTTTTACAGGCATGCTAGACCCCCTAAAGTCCAGAAAATGTTGGTGGCCCAAAAAGTGTGTCAGAGAGCTCTGAATTTCCCAAAACCATTTGCAGTCTGAAAAGGGCATTAACCCGCATCCTAGACCCCTTAAATTCCCAAAAACATTTTTGGACTCGAAAAATGCATCCTACACCCCTGAAAGTTCAGAAAATGTTGGCAGCCCAAAATATGCCTTAAAAAGCATCTTATTCCTGCAATAAACTTGAAAACTTTTGAGGCCCAAAAAAGGGGTTTTACCGGCATGCTAGACCCCCTAAAGTCCAGAAAATGTTGGTGGCCCAAAAACTGTGCCAGAGAGCTCTGAATTTCCCAAAACCATTTGCAGTCTGAAAAGGGCATTAACCCGCATGCTAGACCCCTGAAATTCCCCAAAATATTTTGGGCACGAAAAATGCATCCTACACCCCTGAAAGTTCAGAAAATATTGGCAGCCAAAAAAGGCTTTAAATTCCTCTTAGGCCTACAAAAATGTAGAAAACGTTAGAGGCACAAAAAAGGGGTTTACAGGCATCGTAGACCCCCTAAAGTCCAGAAAATTTTGGTGCCCAAAAACGGTGTCAGAGAGCTCTGAATGTCCCAAAAACATTTGCAGCCTGAAAAGGGCTTTAACCCGCATCCTAGACCCCTTAAATTCCCAAAAATATTTTTGGCCCGAAAAATAGATCCTACACCCCTGAAAGTTCAGAAAATGTTGGCAGCCCAATAAAGGCCTTAAGTGCCTCTTAGGCCTACAAAAATGTAGAAAACTTTAGAGGAACAAAAAAGGCGTTTACAGGCATCGTAGACCCCCTAAAGTCCAGAAAATGTTGGTGCCCAAAAACGGTGTCAGAGAGCTCTGAATGTCCCAAAAACATCTGCAACCTTAAAAGGGCATTAACCCGCATCCTAGACCCCTTAAATTCCCAAAAACATTTTTGGCTCGAAAAATGCATCCTACACCCCTGAAAGTTCAGAAAATGTTGGCAGCCCAAAATATGCCTTAAAATGCATCTTATTCCTGCAATAAACTTGAAAACTTTTGAGGCCCAAAAAAGGGGTTTTACAGGCATGCTAGACCCCCTAAAGTCCAGAAAATGTTGGTGCCCAAAAACGGTGTCAGAGAGCTCTGAATGTCCCAAAAACATTTGCAGTCTGAAAAGGGCTTTAACCCGCATCCTAGACCCCTTAAATTCCCAAAAATATTTTTGGCCCGAAAAATGCATCCTTCACCCCTGAAAGTTCAGAAAATGTTGGCAGCCCAATAAAGGCTTTAAATGCCTCTTAGGCCTACAAAAATGTAGAAAACTTTAGAGGCACAAAAAAGGGGTTTACAGGCATCGTAGACCCCCTAAAGTCCAGAAAATTTTGGTGCCCAAAAACGGTGTCAGAGAGCTCTGAATGTCCCAAAAACATTTGCAGCCTGAAAAGGGCTTTAACCCGCATCCTAGACCCCTAAAATTCCCAAAAATATTTTTGGCCCGAAAAATGCATCCTACACCCCTGAAAGTTCAGAAAATGTTGGCAGCCCAATAAAGGCCTTAAATGCCTCTTAGGCCTACAAAAATGTAGAAAACTTTAGAGGCCCAAAAAAGGGGTTTACAGGCATCGTAGACCCCCTAAAGTCCAGAAAATGTTGGTGCCCAAAAACGGTGTCAGAGAGCTCTGAATGTCCCAAAAACATTTGCAACCTGAAAAGGGCATTAACCCGCATCCTAGACCTCTTCAATTCCCAAAAATATTTTTTGGCTCGAAAAATGCATCCTACACCCCTGAAAGTTCAGAAAATGTTGGCAGCCCAAAATATGCCTTAAAATGCATCTTATTCCTGCAATAAACTTGAAAACTTTTGAGGCCCAAAAAAGGGGTTTTACAGGCATGCTAGACCCCCTAAAGTCCAGAAAATGTTGGTGGCCCAAAAACTGTGTCAGAGAGCTCTGAATTTCCCAAAACCATTTGCAGTCTGAAAAGGGCATTAACCCGCATGCTAGACCCCTGAAATTCCCCAAAATATTTTGGGCACGAAAAATGCATCCTACCACCCGTGAAAGTTCAGAAAATGTTGGCAGCCCAAAAACGGCCTTAAGTGCCTCTTAGGCCTACAAAAATGTAGAAAACTTTAGAAGAACAAAAAAGGGGTTTACAGGCATCCTAGACCCCTTAAAGTCCAGAAAATGATGGTACCCAAAAACAGTGTCAGGGAGCTCTGAATGTCCCAAAAACATTTGCAGCCTGAAAAGGGCATTAACCCGAATCCTAGACCCCTGAAATTCCCAAAAACATCTTTGGCCCGAAAAATGCATCCTACACTCCTGAAAGTACAAAAAATGTTGGCAGCCCAAAAAAAGGCCTTAAAATGCATCTTATTCCTGCAATAAACTTGAAAACTTTGGAGGCCCAAAAAAGGGGTTTACAGGCATCCTAGACCCCCTAAAGTCCAGAAAATGTTGGTGGCCCAAAAACTTTGTCATAGAGCTCTGAATTTCCCAAAACCATTTGCAGTCTGAAAAGGGCATTAACCCACATGCTAGACCCCTGAAATTCCCCAAAATATTTTGTGCCTGAAAAATGCATCCTACCACCCGTGAAAGTTCAGAAAATGTTGGCAGCCCAAAAAAGGCCTTACATGCCTCTTAGGCCTACAAAAATGTAGAAAACTTTAGAGGCACAAAAAAGGGGTTTACAGGCATCCTATACCCCCTAAAGTCCAGAAAATGTTGGTACCCAAAAACAGTGTCAGAGAGCTCTGAATGTCCCAAAAACATTTGCAGCCTGAAAAGGGCATTAATCCGCATCCTAGACCCCTGAAATTCCCAAAAACATTTTTGGCCCGAAAAATGCATCCTACACCCCTGAAAGTACAAAAAATGTTGGCAGCCCAAAAAAAGGCCTTAAAATGCATCTTATTCCTGCAATAAACTTGAAAACTTTGGAGGCCCAAAAAAGGGGTTTACAGGCATCATAGACTCCCTAAAGTCCAGAAAATGTTGGTGGCCCAAAAACTGTGTCAGAGAGCTCTGAATTTCCCAAAACCATTTGCCGTCTGAAAAAGGCATTAACCCGCATGCTAGACCCCTGAAAATTCCCAAAATATTTTGTGCACGAAAAAATGCATCCTACCACCCGTGAAAGTTCAGAAAATGTTGGCAGCCCAAAAAAGGCCTTAAATGCCTCTTAGGCCTACAAAAATGTAGAAAACTTTAGAGGCACAGAAAAGGGGTTTACAGGCATCATAGACCCCCTAAAGTCCAGAAAATGTTGGTGCCCAAAACGGTGCCAGAGAGCTCTGAATGTCCCAAAAACATTTGCAGCCTGAAAAGGGCTTTAACCCGCATCCTAGACCCCTTAAATTTCCAAAAATATTTTTGACCCGAAAAATGCATCTTATTCCTGCAATAAACTTGAAAACTTTTGAGGCCCAAAAAAGGGGTTTTACAGGCATGCTAGACCCCCTAAAGTCCAGAAAATGTTGGTGGCCCACAAACTGTGTCAGAGAGCTCTGAATTTCCCAAACCATTTGCAGTCTGAAAAGGGCATTAACCTGCATGCTAGACCCCTGTAATTCCCCAAAATATTTTGGGCACGAAAAATGCATCCTACACCCCTGAAAGTTTTGAAAATATTGGCAGCCCAAAAAAGTCTTTAAATGCCTCTTAGGCCTATGAAAATGTAGAAAACTTTAGAGGCACAAAAAAGGGGTTTGCAGGCATCGTAGACCCCCTAAAGTCCAGAAAATGTTGGTGGCCCACAAACTGTGTCAGAGAGCTCTGAATTTCCCAAACCATTTGCAGTCTGAAAAGGGCATTAACCTGCATGCTAGACCCCTGAAATTCCCCAAAATATTTTGGGCACGAAAAATGCATCCTACACCCCTGAAAGTTTTGAAAATATTGGCAGCCCAAAAAGTCTTTAAATGCCTCTTAGGCCTATGAAAATGTAGAAAACTTTAGAGGCACAAAAAAGGGGTTTGCAGGCATCGTAGACCCCCTAAAGTCCAGAAAATGTTGGTGGCCCACAAACTGTGTCAGAGAGCTCTGAATTTCCCAAACCATTTGCAGTCTGAAAAGGGCATTAACCTGCATGCTAGACCCCTGAAATTCCCCAAAATATTTTGGCCCAAAAAATGCATCCTACACCCCTGAAAGTTCAGAAAATGTTGGCATCCCAAAAAAGGCCTTAAGTGCCTCTTAGGCCTACAAAAATGTAGAAGACTTTAGAGGAACAAAAAAGGGGTTTACAGGCATTGTAGAAACCGTAAAGTCCAGAAAATGTTGGTGCCCAAAAACGGTGTCAGAGAGCTCTGAATGTCTCAAAAACATTTGCAACCTGAAAAGGGCATTAACCCGCATCCTAGACCCCTTAAATTCCCCAAAACATTTTTGGACTCGAAAAATGCATCCTACATCCCTGAAAGTTCAGAAAATGTTGGCAGCCCAAAATATGCCTTAAAATGCATCTTGTTCCTGCAATAAACTTGAAAACTTTTGAGGCCCAAAACAGGGGTTTTACCGGCATGCTAGACCCCCTAAAGTCCAGAAAATGTTGGTGGCCCAAAAACTGTGCCAGAGAGCTCTGAATTTCCCAAAACCATTTGCAGTCTGAAAAGGGCATTAACCCGCATGCTAGACCCCTGAAATTCCCCAAAATATTTTGGGCACGAAAAATGCATCCTACACCCCTGAAAGTTCAGAAAATATTGGCAGCCAAAAAAGGCTTTAAATTCCTCTTAGGCCTACAAAAATGTAGAAAACGTTAGAGGCACAAAAAAGGGGTTTACAGGCATCGTAGACCCCCTAAAGTCCAGAAAATTTTGGTGCCCAAATACGGTGTCAGAGAGCTCTGAATGTCCCAAAAACATTTGCAGCCTGAAAAGGGCTTTAACCCGCATCCTAGACCCCTTAAATTCCCAAAAATATTTTTGGCCCGAAAAATAGATCCTACACCCCTGAAAGTTCAGAAAATGTTGGCAGCCCAATAAAGGCCTTAAATGCCTCTTAGGCCTACAAAAATGTAGAAAACTTTAGAGGAACAAAAAAGGAGTTTACAGGCATCGTAGACCCCCTAAAGTCCAGAAAATGTTGGTGCCCAAAAACGGTGTCAGAGAGCTCTGAATGTCCCAAAAAACATTTGCAGTCTGAAAAGGGCATTCACCCGCATGCTAGACCCCTGAAATTCCCCAAAATATTTTGGGCACGAAAAATGCATCCTACCACCCGTGAAAGTTCGGAAAATGTTGGCAGCCCAAAAAAGGCCTTAAATGCCTCCTAGGCCTACAAAAATGTAGAAAACTTTAGAGGCACAGAAAAGGGGTTTACAGGCATCAAAGACCCCCTAAAGTCCAGAAAATGTTGGTGCCCAAAAACAGTGCCAGAGAGCTCTGAATGTCCCAAAAACATTTGCAGCCTGAAAAGGACATTAACCCGCATCCTAGACCCCTTAAATTCCCAAAAACATTTTTGGCTCGAAAAATGCATCCTACACCCCTGAAAGTTCAGAAAATGTTGGCAGCCCAAAATATGCCTTAAAATGCATCTTATTCCTGCAATAAACTTGAAAACTTTTGAGGCCCAAAAAAGGGGTTTTACAGGCATGCCCCCTAAATGCATCCTATACCCCCTAAAGTCCAGAAAATGTTGGTGCCCAAAAACGGTGTCAGAGAGCTCTGAATGTCCCAAAAACATTTGCAGCCTGAAAAGGGCTTTAACCCGCATCCTAGACCCATTAAATTCCCAAAAATATTTTTGACCCGAAAAATCCATCCTACACCCCTGAAAGTTCAGAAAATGTTGGCAGCCCAATAAAGGCCTTAAATGCCTCTTAGGCATACAAAAATGTAGAACACTTTAGAGGCCCAAAAAAGGGGTTTACAGGCATCGTAGACCCCCTAAAGTCCAGAAAATGTTGGTGCCCAAAAACGGTGTCAGAGAGCTCTGAATGTCCCAAAAACATTTGCAGCCTGAAAAGGGCTTTAACCCGCATCCTAGACCCCTTAAATTCCCAAAAATATTTTTGGCCCGAAAAATGCATCCTACACCCCTGAAAGTTCAGAAAATGTTGGCAGCCCAATAAATGCCTTAAATGCCTCTTAGGCCTACAAAAATCTAGAAAACTTTAGAGGCCCAAAAAGGGGTTTTACAGGCATTCTAGACCCCCTAAAGTCCAGAAAATGTTGGTGGCCCAAAACCTGTGTCAGAGAGCTCTGAATTTCCCAAAACCATTTGCAGTCTGAAAAGGGCATTAACCCGCATGCTAGACCCCTGAAATTCCCCAAAATATTTTGGGCACGAAAAATGCATCCTACACCCCTGAAAGTTCAGAAAATATTAGCAGCCCAAAAAAGGCTTTAAATGCCTCTTAGGCCTACAAAAATGTAGAAAATTTTAGAGGCACAATAAAGGGGTTTACAGGCATCATAGACCCCCTAAAGTCCAGAAATTGTTCTTGCCCAAAAACGGTGTCAGAGAGCTCTGAATGTCCCAAAAACATTTGCAGCCTGAAAATGGCATTAACCCGCATCCTAGACCCGTAAAATTTCCAAAAACATTTTTGGCCCAAAAAATGCATCCTACACCCCTGAAAGTTCAGAAAATGTTGGCAGCCCGAAAAAGGCCTTAAGTGCCTCTTAGGCCTACAAAAATGTAGAAAACTTTAGAGGAACAAAAAAGGGGTTTACAGGCATCGTAGACCCCGTAAAGTCCCGAAAATGTTGGTGCCCAAAAACGGTGTCAGAGAGCTCTGAATGTCCCAAAAACATTTGTAACCTGAAAAGGGCATTAACCCGCATCCTAGACCCCTTAAATTCCCAAAAACATTTTTGGCTCGAAAAATGCATCCTACACCCCTGAAAGTTCAGAAAATGTTGGCAGCCCAAAATATGCCTTAAAATGCATCTTATTCCTGCAATAAACTTGAAAACTTTTGAGGCCCAAAAAAGGGGTTTTACAGGCATGCTAGACCCCCTAAAGTCCAGAAAATGTTGGTGCCCAAAAACGGTGTCAGAGAGCTCTGAATGTCCCAAAAACATTTGCAGTCTGAAAAGGGCTTTAACCCGCATCCTAGACCCCTTAAATTCCCAAAAATATTTTTGGCCCGAAAAATGCATCCTTCACCCCTGAAAGTTCAGAAAATGTTGGCAGCCCAATAAAGGCTTTAAATGCCTCTTAGGCCTACAAAAATGTAGAAAACTTTAGAGGCACAAAAAAGGGGTTTACAGGCATCGTAGACCCCCTAAAGTCCAGAAAATTTTGGTGCCCAAAAACGGTGTCAGAGAGCTCTGAATGTCCCAAAAACATTTGCAGCCTGAAAAGGGCTTTAACCCGCATCCTAGACCCCTAAAATTCCCAAAAATATTTTTGGCCCGAAAAATGCATCCTACACCCCTGAAAGTTCAGAAAATGTTGGCAGCCCAATAAAGGCCTTAAATGCCTCTTAGGCCTACAAAAATGTAGAAAACTTTAGAGGCCCAAAAAAGGGGTTTACAGGCATCGTAGACCCCCTAAAGTCCAGAAAATGTTGGTGCCCAAAAACGGTGTCAGAGAGCTCTGAATGTCCCAAAAACATTTGCAACCTGAAAAGGGCATTAACCCGCATCCTAGACCTCTTCAATTCCCAAAAATATTTTTTGGCTCGAAAAATGCATCCTACACCCCTGAAAGTTCAGAAAATGTTGGCAGCCCAAAATATGCCTTAAAATGCATCTTATTCCTGCAATAAACTTGAAAACTTTTGAGGCCCAAAAAAGGGGTTTTACAGGCATGCTAGACCCCCTAAAGTCCAGAAAATGTTGGTGGCCCAAAAACTGTGTCAGAGAGCTCTGAATTTCCCAAAACCATTTGCAGTCTGAAAAGGGCATTAACCCGCATGCTAGACCCCTGAAATTCCCCAAAATATTTTGGGCACGAAAAATGCATCCTACCACCCGTGAAAGTTCAGAAAATGTTGGCAGCCCAAAAACGGCCTTAAGTGCCTCTTAGGCCTACAAAAATGTAGAAAACTTTAGAAGAACAAAAAAGGGGTTTACAGGCATCCTAGACCCCTTAAAGTCCAGAAAATGATGGTACCCAAAAACAGTGTCAGAGAGCTCTGAATGTCCCAAAAACATTTGCAGCCTGAAAAGGGCATTAACCCGAATCCTAGACCCCTGAAATTCCCAAAAACATCTTTGGCCCGAAAAATGCATCCTACACTCCTGAAAGTACAAAAAATGTTGGCAGCCCAAAAAAAGGCCTTAAAATGCATCTTATTCCTGCAATAAACTTGAAAACTTTGGAGGCCCAAAAAAGGGGTTTACAGGCATCCTAGACCCCCTAAAGTCCAGAAAATGTTGGTGGCCCAAAAACTTTGTCATAGAGCTCTGAATTTCCCAAAACCATTTGCAGTCTGAAAAGGGCATTAACCCACATGCTAGACCCCTGAAATTCCCCAAAATATTTTGTGCCTGAAAAATGCATCCTACCACCCGTGAAAGTTCAGAAAATGTTGGCAGCCCAAAAAAGGCCTTACATGCCTCTTAGGCCTACAAAAATGTAGAAAACTTTAGAGGCACAAAAAAGGGGTTTACAGGCATCCTATACCCCCTAAAGTCCAGAAAATGTTGGTACCCAAAAACAGTGTCAGAGAGCTCTGAATGTCCCAAAAACATTTGCAGCCTGAAAAGGGCATTAATCCGCATCCTAGACCCCTGAAATTCCCAAAAACATTTTTGGCCCGAAAAATGCATCCTACACCCCTGAAAGTACAAAAAATGTTGGCAGCCCAAAAAAAGGCCTTAAAATGCATCTTATTCCTGCAATAAACTTGAAAACTTTGGAGGCCCAAAAAAGGGGTTTACAGGCATCATAGACTCCCTAAAGTCCAGAAAATGTTGGTGGCCCAAAAACTGTGTCAGAGAGCTCTGAATTTCCCAAAACCATTTGCCGTCTGAAAAAGGCATTAACCCGCATGCTAGACCCCTGAAAATTCCCAAAATATTTTGTGCACGAAAAAATGCATCCTACCACCCGTGAAAGTTCAGAAAATGTTGGCAGCCCAAAAAAGGCCTTAAATGCCTCTTAGGCCTACAAAAATGTAGAAAACTTTAGAGGCACAGAAAAGGGGTTTACAGGCATCATAGACCCCCTAAAGTCCAGAAAATGTTGGTGCCCAAAACGGTGCCAGAGAGCTCTGAATGTCCCAAAAACATTTGCAGCCTGAAAAGGGCTTTAACCCGCATCCTAGACCCCTTAAATTTCCAAAAATATTTTTGACCCGAAAAATGCATCTTATTCCTGCAATAAACTTGAAAACTTTTGAGGCCCAAAAAAGGGGTTTTACAGGCATGCTAGACCCCCTAAAGTCCAGAAAATGTTGGTGGCCCACAAACTGTGTCAGAGAGCTCTGAATTTCCCAAACCATTTGCAGTCTGAAAAGGGCATTAACCTGCATGCTAGACCCCTGTAATTCCCCAAAATATTTTGGGCACGAAAAATGCATCCTACACCCCTGAAAGTTTTGAAAATATTGGCAGCCCAAAAAAGTCTTTAAATGCCTCTTAGGCCTATGAAAATGTAGAAAACTTTAGAGGCACAAAAAAGGGGTTTGCAGGCATCGTAGACCCCCTAAAGTCCAGAAAATGTTGGTGGCCCACAAACTGTGTCAGAGAGCTCTGAATTTCCCAAACCATTTGCAGTCTGAAAAGGGCATTAACCTGCATGCTAGACCCCTGAAATTCCCCAAAATATTTTGGGCACGAAAAATGCATCCTACACCCCTGAAAGTTTTGAAAATATTGGCAGCCCAAAAAGTCTTTAAATGCCTCTTAGGCCTATGAAAATGTAGAAAACTTTAGAGGCACAAAAAAGGGGTTTGCAGGCATCGTAGACCCCCTAAAGTCCAGAAAATGTTGGTGGCCCACAAACTGTGTCAGAGAGCTCTGAATTTCCCAAACCATTTGCAGTCTGAAAAGGGCATTAACCTGCATGCTAGACCCCTGAAATTCCCCAAAATATTTTGGCCCAAAAAATGCATCCTACACCCCTGAAAGTTCAGAAAATGTTGGCATCCCAAAAAAGGCCTTAAGTGCCTCTTAGGCCTACAAAAATGTAGAAAACTTTAGAGGAACAAAAAAGGGGTTTACAGGCATTGTAGAAACCGTAAAGTCCAGAAAATGTTGGTGCCCAAAAACGGTGTCAGAGAGCTCTGAATGTCTCAAAAACATTTGCAACCTGAAAAGGGCATTAACCCGCATCCTAGACCCCTTAAATTCCCCAAAACATTTTTGGACTCGAAAAATGCATCCTACATCCCTGAAAGTTCAGAAAATGTTGGCAGCCCAAAATATGCCTTAAAATGCATCTTGTTCCTGCAATAAACTTGAAAACTTTTGAGGCCCAAAACAGGGGTTTTACCGGCATGCTAGACCCCCTAAAGTCCAGAAAATGTTGGTGGCCCAAAAACTGTGCCAGAGAGCTCTGAATTTCCCAAAACCATTTGCAGTCTGAAAAGGGCATTAACCCGCATGCTAGACCCCTGAAATTCCCCAAAATATTTTGGGCACGAAAAATGCATCCTACACCCCTGAAAGTTCAGAAAATATTGGCAGCCAAAAAAGGCTTTAAATTCCTCTTAGGCCTACAAAAATGTAGAAAACGTTAGAGACACAAAAAAGGGGTTTACAGGCATCGTAGACCCCCTAAAGTCCAGAAAATTTTGGTGCCCAAATACGGTGTCAGAGAGCTCTGAATGTCCCAAAAACATTTGCAGCCTGAAAAGGGCTTTAACCCGCATCCTAGACCCCTTAAATTCCCAAAAATATTTTTGGCCCGAAAAATAGATCCTACACCCCTGAAAGTTCAGAAAATGTTGGCAGCCCAATAAAGGCCTTAAATGCCTCTTAGGCCTACAAAAATGTAGAAAACTTTAGAGGAACAAAAAAGGAGTTTACAGGCATCGTAGACCCCCTAAAGTCCAGAAAATGTTGGTGCCCAAAAACGGTGTCAGAGAGCTCTGAATGTCCCAAAAAACATTTGCAGTCTGAAAAGGGCATTCACCCGCATGCTAGACCCCTGAAATTCCCCAAAATATTTTGGGCACGAAAAATGCATCCTACCACCCGTGAAAGTTCGGAAAATGTTGGCAGCCCAAAAAAGGCCTTAAATGCCTCCTAGGCCTACAAAAATGTAGAAAACTTTAGAGGCACAGAAAAGGGGTTTACAGGCATCAAAGACCCCCTAAAGTCCAGAAAATGTTGGTGCCCAAAAACAGTGCCAGAGAGCTCTGAATGTCCCAAAAACATTTGCAGCCTGAAAAGGACATTAACCCGCATCCTAGACCCCTTAAATTCCCAAAAACATTTTTGGCTCGAAAAATGCATCCTACACCCCTGAAAGTTCAGAAAATGTTGGCAGCCCAAAATATGCCTTAAAATGCATCTTATTCCTGCAATAAACTTGAAAACTTTTGAGGCCCAAAAAAGGGGTTTTACAGGCATGCCCCCTAAATGCATCCTATACCCCCTAAAGTCCAGAAAATGTTGGTGCCCAAAAACGGTGTCAGAGAGCTCTGAATGTCCCAAAAACATTTGCAGCCTGAAAAGGGCTTTAACCCGCATCCTAGACCCATTAAATTCCCAAAAATATTTTTGACCCGAAAAATCCATCCTACACCCCTGAAAGTTCAGAAAATGTTGGCAGCCCAATAAAGGCCTTAAATGCCTCTTAGGCATACAAAAATGTAGAACACTTTAGAGGCCCAAAAAAGGGGTTTACAGGCATCGTAGACCCCCTAAAGTCCAGAAAATGTTGGTGCCCAAAAACGGTGTCAGAGAGCTCTGAATGTCCCAAAAACATTTGCAGCCTGAAAAGGGCTTTAACCCGCATCCTAGACCCCTTAAATTCCCAAAAATATTTTTGGCCCGAAAAATGCATCCTACACCCCTGAAAGTTCAGAAAATGTTGGCAGCCCAATAAATGCCTTAAATGCCTCTTAGGCCTACAAAAATCTAGAAAACTTTAGAGGCCCAAAAAGGGGTTTTACAGGCATTCTAGACCCCCTAAAGTCCAGAAAATGTTGGTGGCCCAAAACCTGTGTCAGAGAGCTCTGAATTTCCCAAAACCATTTGCAGTCTGAAAAGGGCATTAACCCGCATGCTAGACCCCTGAAATTCCCCAAAATATTTTGGGCACGAAAAATGCATCCTACACCCCTGAAAGTTCAGAAAATATTAGCAGCCCAAAAAAGGCTTTAAATGCCTCTTAGGCCTACAAAAATGTAGAAAATTTTAGAGGCACAATAAAGGGGTTTACAGGCATCATAGACCCCCTAAAGTCCAGAAATTGTTCTTGCCCAAAAACGGTGTCAGAGAGCTCTGAATGTCCCAAAAACATTTGCAGCCTGAAAATGGCATTAACCCGCATCCTAGACCCGTAAAATTTCCAAAAACATTTTTGGCCCAAAAAATGCATCCTACACCCCTGAAAGTTCAGAAAATGTTGGCAGCCCGAAAAAGGCCTTAAGTGCCTCTTAGGCCTACAAAAATGTAGAAAACTTTAGAGGAACAAAAAAGGGGTTTACAGGCATCGTAGACCCCGTAAAGTCCCGAAAATGTTGGTGCCCAAAAACGGTGTCAGAGAGCTCTGAATGTCCCAAAAACATTTGTAACCTGAAAAGGGCATTAACCCGCATCCTAGACCCCTTAAATTCCCAAAAACATTTTTGGCTCGAAAAATGCATCCTACACCCCTGAAAGTTCAGAAAATGTTGGCAGCCCAAAATATGCCTTAAAATGCATCTTATTCCTGCAATAAACTTGAAAACTTTTGAGGCCCAAAAAAGGGGTTTTACAGGCATGCTCGACCCCCTAAAGTCCAGAAAATGTTGGTGGCCCAAAAACTGTGCCAGAGAGCTCTGAATTTCCCAAAACCATTTGCAGTCTGAAAAGGGCATTAAGCCGCATGCTAGACCCCTGAAATTCCCCAAAATATTTTGGGCACGAAAAATGCATCCTACACCCCTGAAAGTTCAGAAAATATTGGCAGCCCAAAAAAGGCTTTAAATTCCTCTTAGGCCTACAAAAATGTAGAAAACTTTAGAGGCACAAAAAAGGGGTTTACAGGCATCGTAGACCCCCTAAAGTCCAGAAAATGTTGGTGCCCAAAAATGGTGTCAGAGAGCTCTGAATGTCCCAAAAACATTTGCCGCCTGAAAAGGGCTTTAACCCGCATCCTAGACCCCTTAAATTCCCAAAAATATTTTTGGCCCGAAAAATACATCCTACACCCCTGAAAGTTCAGAAAATGTTGGCAGCCCAATAAAGGCCTTAAATGCCTCTTAGGCCTACAAAAATGTAGAAAACTTTAGAGGAACAAAAAAGGGGTTTACAGGCATCGTAGACCCCCTAAAGTCCAGAAAATGTTGGTGCCCAAAAATGGTGTCAGAGAGCTCTGAATGTCCCAAAAACATTTACAACCTGAAAAGGGCATTAACCCGCATCCTAGACCCCTTAAATTCCCAAAAACATTTTTGGCTCGAAAAATGCATCCTACACCCCTGAAAGTTCAGAAAATGTTGGCAGCCCAAAATATGCCTTAAAATGCATCTTATTCCTGCAATAAACTTGAAAACTTTTGAGGCCCAAAAAAGGGGATTTACAGGCATGCTAGACCCCCTAAGGTCCAGAAAATGCTGGTGGCCCAAAAACTGTGTCAGAGAGCTCTGAATTTCCCAAAACCATTTGCAGTCTGAAAAGGGCATTAACCCGCATGCTAGACCCCTGAAATTCCCCAAAATATTTTGGGCACGAAAAATGCATCCTACCACCCGTGAAAGTTCAGAAAATGTTGGCAGCCCAAAAAAGGCCTTAAATGCCTCCTAGGCCTACAAAAATGTAGAAAACTTTAGAGGCACAGAAAAGGGGTTTACAGGCATCATAGACCCCCTAAAGTCCAGAAAATGTTGGTGCCCAAAAACAGTGCGAGAGAGCTCTGAATGTCCCAAAAACATTTCCAGCCTGAAAAGGGCTTTAACCCGCATCCTAGACCCCTTAAATTCGACAAAATATTTTGTGCACGAAAAATGCATCCTACCACTCGTGAAAGTTCAGAAAATGTTGGCAGCCCAAAAAAGGCCTTAAGTGCCTCTTAGGCCTACAAAAATGTAGAAAACTTTAGAGGAACAAAAAAGGTGTTTACAGGCATCGTAGACCCCCTAAAGTCCAGAAAATGTTGGTGCCCAAAAACGGTGTCAGAGAGCTCTGAATGTCCCAAAAACATCTGCAACCTTAAAAGGGCATTAACCCGCATCCTAGACCCCTTAAATTCCCAAAAACATTTTTGGCTCGAAAAATGCATCCTACACCCCTGAAAGTTCAGAAAATGTTGGCAGCCCAAAATATGCCTTAAAATGCATCTTATTCCTGCAATAAACTTGAAAACTTTTGAGGCCCAAAAAAGGGGTTTTACAGGCATGCTAGACCCCCTAAAGTCCAGAAAATGTTGGTGGCCCAAAAACTGTGTCAGAGAGCTCTGAATTTCCCAAAACCATTTGCAGTCTGAAAAGGGCATTAACCCGCATGCTAGACCCCTGAAATTCCCCAAAATATTTTGGGCACGAAAATGCATCCTACACCCCTGAAAGTTCAGAAAATATTAGCAGCCCAAAGAAGGCTTTAAATGCCTCTTAGGCCTACAAACTGTAGAAAACTTTAGAGGCACAAAAAAGGGGTTTACAGGCATCCTAGACCCCCTAAAGTCCAGAAAATGTTGGTGCCCAAAAACGGTGTCAGAGAGCTCTGAATGTCCCAAAAACATTTGCCGACTGAAAATGGCATTAACCCGCAACCTAGACCCGTTAAATTTCCAAAAACATTTTTGGCCCGAAAAATGCATCCTACACCCCTGAAAGTTCAGAAAATGTTGGCAGCCCACAAAATGCCTTAAAATGCATCTTATTGCTGAAATAATCTTGAAAATTTTGGAGGCCCAAAAAAGGGGTTTACAGGCATCCTAGACCCCCTAAAGTCCAGAAAATGTTGGTGGCCCAAAAACTGTGTCAGAGAGCTCTGAATTTCCCAAAAACATTTGCAGTCTGAAAAGGGCATTAACCCGCATGCTAGACCCCTGAAATTCCACAAAATATTTTGTGCACGAAAAATGCATCCTACCACCCGTGAAAGTTCAGAAAATGTTGGCAGCCCAAAAAAGGCCTTAAATGCCTCTTAGGCTTACAAAAATGTAGAAAGCTTTAGAGGCACAGAAAAGGGGTTTACAGGCATCATAGACTCCCTAAAGTCCAGAAAATGTTGGTGCCCAAAAACGGTGCCAGAGAGCTCTGAATGTCCCAAAAACATTTGCAGCCTGAAAAGGGCTTTAACCCGCATCCTAGACCTCTTAAAATCCCAAAAATATTTTTGACCCGAAAAATGCATCTTATTCCTGCAATAAACTTGAAAACTTTTGAGGCCCAAAAAAGGGGTTTTACAGGCATGCTAGACCCCCTAAAGTCCAGAAAATGTTGGTGGCCCACAAACTGTGTCAGAGAGCTCTGAATTTCCCAAACCATTTGCAGTCTGAAAAGGGCATTAACCTGCATGCTAGACCCCTGAAATTCCCCAAAATATTTTGGGCACGAAAAATGCATCCTACACCCCTGAAAGTTTTGAAAATATTGGCAGCCCAAAAAAGTCTTTAAATGCCTCTTAGGCCTATGAAAATGTAGAAAACTTTAGAGGCACAAAAAAGGGGTTTGGAGGCATCGTAGACCCCCTAAAGTCCAGAAAATGTTGGTGGCCCACAAACTGTGTCAGAGAGCTCTGAATTTCCCAAACCATTTGCAGTCTGAAAAGGGCATTAACCTGCATGCTAGACCCCTGAAATTCCCCAAAATATTTTGGGCACGAAAAATGCATCCTACACCCCTGAAAGTTTTGAAAATATTGGCAGCCCAAAAAAGTCTTTAAATGCCTCTTAGGCCTATGAAAATGTAGAAAACTTTAGAGGCACAAAAAAGGGGTTTGCAGGCATCGTAGACCCCCTAAAGTCCAGAAAATGTTGGTGGCCCAAAAACTGTGTCAGAGAGCTCTGAATTTCCCAAAACCATTTGCCGTCTAAAAAGGGCATTAACCCGCATGCTAGACCCCTGAAATTTCCCAAAATATTTTGTGCACGAAAAATGCATCCTACCACCCGTGAAAGTTCAGAAAATGTTGGCAGCCCAAAAAAGGCCTTAAATGCCTCTTAGGCCTACAAAAATGTAGAAAACTTTAGAGGCACAGAAAAGGGGTTTACAGGCATCATAGACCCCCTAAAGTCCAGAAAATGTTGGTGCCCAAAAACAGTGCCAGAGAGCTCTGAATGTCCCAAAAACATGTGCAGCCTGAAAAGGGCTTTAACCCGCATCCTAGACCCATTAAATTCCTAAAAATATTTTTGACCCGAAAAATGCATCCTACACCCCTGAAAGTTCAGAAAATGTTGGCAGCCCAATAAAGGCCTTAAATGCCTCTTAGGCCTACAAAAATGTAGAACACTTTAGAGGCCCAAAAAAGGGGTTTACAGGCATCGTAGACCCCCTAAAGTCCAGAAAATGTTGGTGCCCAAAAACGGTGTCAGAGAGCTCTGAATGTCCCAAAAACATTTGCCGACTGAAAATGGCATTAACCCGCAACCTAGACCCGTTAAATTTCCAAAAACATTTTTGGCCCGAAAAATGCATCCTACACCCCTGAAAGTTCAGAAAATGTTGGCAGCCCACAAAATGCCTTAAAATGCATCTTATTGCTGAAATAATCTTGAAAATTTTGGAGGCCCAAAAAAGGGGTTTACAGGCATCCTAGACCCCCTAAAGTCCAGAAAATGTTGGTGGCCCAAAAACTGTGTCAGAGAGCTCTGAATTTCCCAAAACCATTTGCCGTCTGAAAAAGGCATTAACCCGCATGCTAGACCCCTGAAATTTCCCAAAATATTTTGTGCACGAAAAAATGCATCCTACCACCCGTGAAAGTTCAGAAAATGTTGGCAGCCCAAAAAAGGCCTTAAATGCCTCTTAGGCCTACAAAAATGTAGAAAACTTTAGAGGCACAGAAAAGGGGTTTACAGGCATCATAGACCCCCTAAAGTCCAGAAAATGTTGGTGCCCAAAACGGTGCCAGAGAGCTCTGAATGTCCCAAAAACATTTGCAGCCTGAAAAGGGCTTTAACCCGCATCCTAGACCCCTTAAATTTCCAAAAATATTTTTGACCCGAAAAATGCATCTTATTCCTGCAATAAACTTGAAAACTTTTGAGGCCCAAAAAAGGGGTTTTACAGGCATGCTAGACCCCCTAAAGTCCAGAAAATGTTGGTGGCCCACAAACTGTGTCAGAGAGCTCTGAATTTCCCAAACCATTTGCAGTCTGAAAAGGGCATTAACCTGCATGCTAGACCCCTGTAATTCCCCAAAATATTTTGGGCACGAAAAATGCATCCTACACCCCTGAAAGTTTTGAAAATATTGGCAGCCCAAAAAAGTCTTTAAATGCCTCTTAGGCCTATGAAAATGTAGAAAACTTTAGAGGCACAAAAAAGGGGTTTGCAGGCATCGTAGACCCCCTAAAGTCCAGAAAATGTTGGTGGCCCACAAACTGTGTCAGAGAGCTCTGAATTTCCCAAACCATTTGCAGTCTGAAAAGGGCATTAACCTGCATGCTAGACCCCTGAAATTCCCCAAAATATTTTGGGCACGAAAAATGCATCCTACACCCCTGAAAGTTTTGAAAATATTGGCAGCCCAAAAAGTCTTTAAATGCCTCTTAGGCCTATGAAAATGTAGAAAACTTTAGAGGCACAAAAAAGGGGTTTGCAGGCATCGTAGACCCCCTAAAGTCCAGAAAATGTTGGTGGCCCACAAACTGTGTCAGAGAGCTCTGAATTTCCCAAACCATTTGCAGTCTGAAAAGGGCATTAACCTGCATGCTAGACCCCTGAAATTCCCCAAAATATTTTGGCCCAAATAATGCATCCTACACCCCTGAAAGTTCAGAAAATGTTGGCATCCCAAAAAAGGCCTTAAGTGCCTCTTAGGCCTACAAAAATGTAGAAAACTTTAGAGGAACAAAAAAGGGGTTTACAGGCATTTTAGACCCCGTAAAGTCCAGAAAATGTTGGTGCCCAAAAACGGTGTCAGAGAGCTCTGAATGTCTCAAAAACATTTGCAACCTGAAAAGGGCATTAACCCGCATCCTAGACCCCTTAAATTCCCCAAAACATTTTTGGACTCGAAAAATGCATCCTACATCCCTGAAAGTTCAGAAAATGTTGGCAGCCCAAAATATGCCTTAAAATGCATCTTATTCCTGCAATAAACTTGAAAACTTTTGAGGCCCAAAACAGGGGTTTTACCGGCATGCTAGACCCCCTAAAGTCCAGAAAATGTTGGTGGCCCAAAAACTGTGCCAGAGAGCTCTGAATTTCCCAAAACCATTTGCAGTCTGAAAAGGGCATTAACCCGCATGCTAGACCCCTGAAATTCCCCAAAATATTTTGGGCACGAAAAATGCATCCTGCACCCCTGAAAGTTCAGAAAATATTGGCAGCCAAAAAAGGCTTTAAATTCCTCTTAGGCCTACAAAAATGTAGAAAACGTTAGAGGCACAAAAAAGGGGTTTACAGGCATCGTAGACCCCCTAAAGTCCAGAAAATTTTGGTGCCCAAATACGGTGTCAGAGAGCTCTGAATGTCCCAAAAACATTTGCAGCCTGAAAAGGGCTTTAACCCGCATCCTAGACCCCTTAAATTCCCAAAAATATTTTTGGCCCGAAAAATGCATCCTACACCCCTGAAAGTTCAGAAAATGTTGGCAGCCCAATAAAGGCCTTAAATGCCTCTTAGGCCTACAAAAATGTAGAACACTTTAGAGGCCCAAAAAAGGGGTTTACAGGCATCGTAGACCCCCTAAAGTCCAGAAAATGTTGGTGCCCAAAAACGGTGTCAGAGAGCTCTGAATGTCCCAAAAACATTTGCCGACTGAAAATGGCATTAACCCGCAACCTAGACCCGTTAAATTTCCAAAAACATTTTTGGCCCGAAAAATGCATCCTACACCCCTGAAAGTTCAGAAAATGTTGGCAGCCCACAAAATGCCTTAAAATGCATCTTATTGCTGAAATAATCTTGAAAATTTTGGAGGCCCAAAAAAGGGGTTTACAGGCATCCTAGACCCCCTAAAGTCCAGAAAATGTTGGTGGCCCAAAAACTGTGTCAGAGAGCTCTGAATTTCCCAAAACCATTTGCCGTCTGAAAAAGGCATTAACCCGCATGCTAGACCCCTGAAATTTCCCAAAATATTTTGTGCACGAAAAAATGCATCCTACCACCCGTGAAAGTTCAGAAAATGTTGGCAGCCCAAAAAAGGCCTTAAATGCCTCTTAGGCCTACAAAAATGTAGAAAACTTTAGAGGCACAGAAAAGGGGTTTACAGGCATCATAGACCCCCTAAAGTCCAGAAAATGTTGGTGCCCAAAACGGTGCCAGAGAGCTCTGAATGTCCCAAAAACATTTGCAGCCTGAAAAGGGCTTTAACCCGCATCCTAGACCCCTTAAATTTCCAAAAATATTTTTGACCCGAAAAATGCATCTTATTCCTGCAATAAACTTGAAAACTTTTGAGGCCCAAAAAAGGGGTTTTACAGGCATGCTAGACCCCCTAAAGTCCAGAAAATGTTGGTGGCCCACAAACTGTGTCAGAGAGCTCTGAATTTCCCAAACCATTTGCAGTCTGAAAAGGGCATTAACCTGCATGCTAGACCCCTGTAATTCCCCAAAATATTTTGGGCACGAAAAATGCATCCTACACCCCTGAAAGTTTTGAAAATATTGGCAGCCCAAAAAAGTCTTTAAATGCCTCTTAGGCCTATGAAAATGTAGAAAACTTAAGAGGCACAAAAAAGGGGTTTGCAGGCATCGTAGACCCCCTAAAGTCCAGAAAATGTTGGTGGCCCACAAACTGTGTCAGAGAGCTCTGAATTTCCCAAACCATTTGCAGTCTGAAAAGGGCATTAACCTGCATGCTAGACCCCTGAAATTCCCCAAAATATTTTGGGCACGAAAAATGCATCCTACACCCCTGAAAGTTTTGAAAATATTGGCAGCCCAAAAAGTCTTTAAATGCCTCTTAGGCCTATGAAAATGTAGAAAACTTTAGAGGCACAAAAAAGGGGTTTGCAGGCATCGTAGACCCCCTAAAGTCCAGAAAATGTTGGTGGCCCACAAACTGTGTCAGAGAGCTCTGAATTTCCCAAACCATTTGCAGTCTGAAAAGGGCATTAACCTGCATGCTAGACCCCTGTAATTCCCCAAAATATTTTGGCCCAAAAAATGCATCCTACACCCCTGAAAGTTCAGAAAATGTTGGCATCCCAAAAAAGGCCTTAAGTGCCTCTTAGGCCTACAAAAATGTAGAAAACTTTAGAGGAACAAAAAAGGGGTTTACAGGCATTTTAGACCCCGTAAAGTCCAGAAAATGTTGGTGCCCAAAAACGGTGTCAGAGAGCTCTGAATGTCTCAAAAACATTTGCAACCTGAAAAGGGCATTAACCCGCATCCTAGACCCCTTAAATTCCCCAAAACATTTTTGGACTCGAAAAATACATCCTACATCCCTGAAAGTTCAGAAAATGTTGGCAGCCCAAAATATGCCTTAAAATGCATCTTATTCCTGCAATAAACTTGAAAACTTTTGAGGCCCAAAAAAGGGGTTTTACAGGCATGCTAGACCCCCTAAAGTCCAGAAAATGTTGGTGGCCCACAAACTGTGTCAGAGAGCTCTGAATTTCCCAAACCATTTGCAGTCTGAAAAGGGCATTAACCTGCATGCTAGACCCCTGAAATTCCCCAAAATATTTTGGGCACGAAAAATGCATCCTACACCCCTGAAAGTTTTGAAAATATTGGCAGCCCAAAAAAGTCTTTAAATGCCTCTTAGGCCTATGAAAATGTAGAAAACTTTAGAGGCACAAAAAAGGGGTTTGCAGGCATCGTAGACCCCCTAAAGTCCAGAAAATGTTGGTGGCCCACAAACTGTGTCAGAGAGCTCTGAATTTCCCAAACCATTTGCAGTCTGAAAAGGGCATTAACCTGCATGCTAGACCCCTGAAATTCCCCAAAATATTTTGGGCACGAAAAATGCATCCTACACCCCTGAAAGTTTTGAAAATATTGGCAGCCCAAAAAAGTCTTTAAATGCCTCTTAGGCCTATGAAAATGTAGAAAACTTTAGAGGCACAAAAAAGGGGTTTGCAGGCATCGTAGACCCCCTAAAGTCCAGAAAATGTTGGTGGCCCAAAAACTGTGTCAGAGAGCTCTGAATTTCCCAAAACCATTTGCCGTCTAAAAAGGGCATTAACCCGCATGCTAGACCCCTGAAATTTCCCAAAATATTTTGTGCACGAAAAATGCATCCTACCACCCGTGAAAGTTCAGAAAATGTTGGCAGCCCAAAAAAGGCCTTAAATGCCTCTTAGGCCTACAAAAATGTAGAAAACTTTAGAGGCACAGAAAAGGGGTTTACAGGCATCATAGACCCCCTAAAGTCCAGAAAATGTTGGTGCCCAAAAACAGTGCCAGAGAGCTCTGAATGTCCCAAAAACATGTGCAGCCTGAAAAGGGCTTTAACCCGCATCCTAGACCCATTAAATTCCTAAAAATATTTTTGACCCGAAAAATGCATCCTACACCCCTGAAAGTTCAGAAAATGTTGGCAGCCCAATAAAGGCCTTAAATGCCTCTTAGGCCTACAAAAATGTAGAACACTTTAGAGGCCCAAAAAAGGGGTTTACAGGCATCATAGACCCCCTAAAGTCCAGAAAATGTTGGTGCCCAAAAACGGTGTCAGAGAGCTCTGAATGTCCCAAAAACATTTGCAGCCTGAAAAGGGCTTTAACCCGCATCCTAGACCCCTTAAATTCCCAAAAATATTTTTGGCCCGAAAAATGCATCCTAAACCCCTGAAAGTTCAGAAAATGTTGGCAGCCCAATAAATGCCTTAAATGCCTCTTAGGCCTACAAAAATGTAGAAAACTTTAGAGGCCCAAAAAGGGGTTTACAGGCATCGTAGACCCCCTAAAGTCCAGAAAATGTTGGTGCCCAAAAACGGTGTCAGAGAGCTCTGAATGTCCCAAAAACATTTGCAACCTGAAAAAGACATTAACCCGCATCCTAGACCCCTTAAATTCCCAAAAACCTTTTTGGCTCGAAAAATGCATCCTACACCCCTGAAAGTTCAGAAAATGTTGGCAGCCCAAAATATGCCTTAAAATGCATCTTATTCCTGCAATAAACTTGAAAACGTTTGAGGCCCAAAAAAGGGGTTTTACAGGCATTCTAGACCCCCTAAAGTCCAGAAAATGTTGGTGGCCCAAAACCTGTGTCAGAGAGCTCTGAATTTCCCAAAACCATTTGCAGTCTGAAAAGGGCATTAACCCGCATGCTAGACCCCTGAAATTCCCCAAAATATTTTGGGCACGAAAAATGCATCCTACACCCCTGAAAGTTCAGAAAATATTAGCAGCCCAAAAAAGGCTTTAAATGCCTCTTAGGCCTACAAAAATGTAGAAAATTTTAGAGGCACAATAAAGGGGTTTACAGGCATCATAGACCCCCTAAAGTCCAGAAAATTTTGGTGCCCAAAAACGGTGTCAGAGAGCTCTGAATGTCCCAAAAAAATTTGCAGCCTGAAAAGGGCATTCCCCCGCATCCTAGACCCGTAAAATTTCCAAAAACATTTTTGGCCCAAAAAATGCATCCTACACCCCTGAAAGTTCTGAAAATGTTGGCAGCCCGAAAAAGGCCTTAAGTGCCTCTTAGGCCTACAAAAATGTAGAAAACTTTAGAGGAACAAAAAAGGGGTTTACAGGCATCGTAGACCCCGTAAAGTCCCGAAAATGTTGGTGCCCAAAAACGGTGTCAGAGAGCTCTGAATTTCCCAAAAACATTTGTAACCTGAAAAGGGCATTAACCCGCATCCTAGACCCCTTAAATTCCCAAAAACATTTTTGGCTCGAAAAATGCAACCTACACCCCTGAAAGTTCAGAAAATGTTGGCAGCCCAAAATATGCCTTAAAATGCATCTTATTCCTGCAATAAACTTGAAAACTTTTGAGGCCCAAAAAAGGGGTTTTACAGGCATGCTAGACCCCCTAAAGTCCAGAAAATGTTGGTGGCCCAAAAACTGTGCCAGAGAGCTCTGAATTTCCCAAAACCATTTGCAGTCTGAAAAGGGCATTAACCCGCATGCTAGACCCCTGAAATTCCCCAAAATATTTTGGGCACGAAAAATGCATCCTACACCCCTGAAAGTTCAGAAAATATTGGCAGCCCAAAAAAGGCTTTAAATTCCTCTTAGGCCTACAAAAATGTAGAAAACTTTATAGGCACAAAAAAGGGGTTTACAGGCATCGTAGACCCCCTAAAGTCCAGAAAATTTTGGTGCCCAAAAACGGTGTCAGAGAGCTCTGAATGTCCCAAAAACATTTGCAGCCTGAAAAGGGCTTTAACCCGCATCCTAGACCCCTTAAATTCCCAAAAATATTTTTGGCCCGAAAAATACATCCTACACCCCTGAAAGTTCAGAAAATGTTGGCAGCCCAATAAAGGCCTTAAATGCCTCCTAGGCCTACAAAAATGTAGAAAACTTTAGAGGCACAGAAAAGGGGTTTACAGGCATCATAGACCCCCTAAAGTCCAGAAAATGTTGGTGCCCAAAAACAGTGCGAGAGAGCTCTGAATGTCCCAAAAACATTTGCAGCCTGAAAAGGGCTTTAACCCGCATCCTAGACCCCTTAAATTCGACAAAATATTTTGTGCACGAAAAATGCATCCTACCACTCGTGAAAGTTCAGAAAATGTTGGCAGCCCAAAAAAGGCCTTAAGTGCCTCTTAGGCCTACAAAAAAGTAGAAAACTTTAGAGGAACAAAAAAGGTGTTTACAGGCATCGTAGACCCCCTAAAGTCCAGAAAATGTTGGTGCCCAAAAACGGTGTCAGAGAGCTCTGAATGTCCCAAAAACATCTGCAACCTTAAAAGGGCATTAACCCGCATCCTAGACCCCTTAAATTCCCAAAAACATTTTTGGCTCGAAAAATGCATCCTACACCCCTGAAAGTTCAGAAAATGTTGGCAGCCCAAAATATGCCTTAAAATGCATCTTATTCCTGCAATAAACTTGAAAACTTTTGAGGCCCAAAAAAGGGGATTTACAGGCATGCTAGACCCCCTAAGGTCCAGAAAATGTTGGTGGCCCAAAAACTGTGTCAGAGAGCTCTGAATTTCCCAAAACCATTTGCAGTCTGAAAAGGGCATTAACCCGCATGCTAGACCCCTGAAATTCGCCAAAATATTTTGGGCACGAAAAATGCATCCTACCACCCGTGAAAGTTCAGAAAATGTTGGCAGCCCAAAAAAGGCCTTAAATGCCTCCTAGGCCTACAAAAATGTAGAAAACTTTAGAGGCACAGAAAAGGGGTTTACAGGCATCATAGACCCCCTAAAGTCCAGAAAATGTTGGTGCCCAAAAACAGTGCGAGAGAGCTCTGAATGTCCCAAAAACATTTGCAGCCTGAAAAGGGCTTTAACTCGCATCCTAGACCCCTTAAATTCGACAAAATATTTTGTGCACGAAAAATGCATCCTACCACTCGTGAAAGTTCAGAAAATGTTGGCAGCCCAAAAAAGGCCTTAAGTGCCTCTTAGGCCTACAAAAATGTAGAAAACTTTAGAGGAACAAAAAAGGTGTTTACAGGCATCGTAGACCCCCTAAAGTCCAGAAAATGTTGGTGCCCAAAAACGGTGTCAGAGAGCTCTGAATGTCCCAAAAACATTTGCAACCTGAAAAGGGCATTAACCCGCATCCTAGACCCCTTAAATTCCCAAAAACATTTTTGGCTCGAAAAATGCATCCTACACCCCTGAAAGTTCAGAAAATGTTGGCAGCCCAAAATATGCCTTAAAATGCATCTTATTCCTGCAATAAACTTGAAAACTTTTGAGGCCCAAAAAAGGGGTTTTACAGGCATGCTAGACCCCCTAAAGTCCAGAAAATGTTGGTGCCCAAAAACGGTGTCTGAGAGCTCTGAATGTCCCAAAAACATTTGCAGCCTGAAAAGGGCATTAACCCGCATCCTAGACCCCTTAAATTCCCAAAAACATTTTTTGGCTCGAAAAATGCATCCTACACCCCTGAAAGTTCAGAAAATGTTGGCAGCCCAATAAAGGCCTTAAATGTCTCTTAGGCCTACAAAAATGTAGAAAACTTTAGAGGCCCAAAAAAGGGGTTTACAGGCATCGTAGACCCCCTAAAGTCCAGAAAATGTTGGTGCCCAAAAACGGTGTCAGAGAGCTCTGAATGTCCCAAAAACATTTGCAACCTGAAAAGGGCATTAACCCGCATCCTAGACCCCTTAAATTCCCAAAAACATTTTTTGGCTCGAAAAATGCATCCTACACCCATGAAAGTTCAGAAAATGTTGGCAGCCCAAAATATGCCTTAAAATGCATCTTATTCCTGCAATAAACTTGAAAACTTTTGAGGCCCAAAAAAGGGGTTTTACAGGCATGCTAGACCCCCTAAAGTCCAGAAAATGTTGGTGGCCCAAAAACTGTGTCAGAGAGCTCTGAATTTCCCAAAACCATTTGCAGTCTGAAAAGGGCATTAACCCGCATGCTAGACCCCTGAAATTCCACGAAATATTTTGTGCACGAAAAATGCATCCTACACCCCTGAAAGTTCAGAAAATATTAGCAGCCCAAAAAAGGCTTTAAATGCCTCTTAGGCCTACAAACTGTAGAAATCTTTAGAGGCACAAAAAAGGGGTTTACAGGCATCCTAGACCCCCTAAAGTCCAGAAAATGTTGGTGCCCAAAAACGGTGTCAGAGAGCTCTGAATTTCCCAAAACCATTTGCAGTTTGAAAAGGGCATTAACCCGCATGCTAGACCCCTGAAATTCCCCAAAATATTTTGGGCCCGAAAAATGCATCCTACACTTCTGAAAGTACAAAAAATGTTGGCAGCCCAAAAAAAGGCCTTAAAATGCATCTAATTCCTGCAATAAACTTGAAAACTTTGGAGGCCCAAAAAAGGGGTTTACAGGCATCCTAGACTCCCTAAAGTCCAGAAAATGTTGGTGCCCAAAAGCAGTGCCAGAGAGCTCTGAATGTCCCAAAAACATTTGCAGCCTGAAAAGGGCTTTAAACCGCATCCTAGACCCCTTAAATTCCCAAAAATATTTTTGGCCCGAAAAATGCATCCTACAGCCCTGAAAGTTCAGAAAATGTCGGCAGCCCAATAAAGGCCTTAAATGCCTCTTAGGCCTACAAAAATGTAGAAAACTTTAGAGACCCAAAAAAGGGGTTTACAGGCATCGTAGACCCCCTAAAGTCCAGAAAATGTTGGTGCCCAAAAACGGTGTCAGAGAGCTCTGAATGTCCCAAAAACATTTGCAACCTGAAAAGGGCATTAACCCACATCCTAGACCACTTAAATTCCCAAAAACATTTTTGGCTCGAAAAATGCATCCTACACCCCTGAAAGTTCAGAAAATGTTGGCAGCCCAAAATATACCTTAAAATGTATCTTATTCCTGCAATAAACATGAAAACTTTAGAGGCCCAAAAAAGGGGTTTACAGGCATCGTAGACCCCCTAAAGTCCAGAAAATGTTGGTGGCCCAAAAACTGTGTCAGAGAGCTCTGAATTTCCCAAAACCATTTGCAGTTTGAAAAGGGCATTAACCCGCATGCTAGACCCCTGAAATTCCCCAAAATATTTTGGGCACGAAAAATGCATCCTACACCCCTGAAAGTTCAGAAAATGTTGGCAGCCCAAAAAAGACTTTAAATGCCTCTTAGGCCTACAAAAATGTAGAAAACTTTAGAGGCCCAAAAAAGGGGTTTACAGGCATCATAGACCCCCTAAAGTCCAGAAAATGTTGGTGCCCAAAAACGGTGCCAGAGAGCTCTGAATGTCCCAAAAACATTTGCGGCCTGAAAAGGGCTTTAACCCGCATCCTAGACCCCTTAAATTCCCAAAAATATTTTTGGCCCGAAAAATGCATCCTAAACCCCTGAAAGTTCAGAAAATGTTGGCAGCCCAATAAAGGCCTTAAATGCCTCTTAGGCCTACAAAAATGTAGAAAACTTTAGAGGCCCGAAAAAGGGGTTTACAGGCATCGTAGACCCCCTAAAGTCCAGAACATTTTGGTGCCCAAAAACGGTGTCAGAGAGCTCTGAATGTACCAAAAACATTTGCAGCCTGAAAAAGGCTTTAACCCGCATCCTAGACCCCTTAAATTCCCAAAAATATTTTTGGCCCGAAAAATGCATCCTACACCCCTGAAAGTTCAGAAAATGTTGGCAGCCCAATTAAGGCCTTAAATGCCTCTTAGGCATAAAAAAATGTAGAAAACTTTAGAGGCCCAAAAAAGGGGTTTACAGGCATTGTAGACCCCCTAAAGTCCAGAAAATGTTGGTGCCCAAAAACGGTGTCAGAGAGCTCTGAATGTCCCAAAAACATTTGCAGCCTGAAAAGGGCATTAACCCGCAGCCTTGAACCCTTAAATTCCCAAAAACATTTTTGGCTCGAAAAATGCATCCTACACCCCTGAAAGATCAGAAAATGTTGGCAGCCCAAAATATTCCTTAAAATGCATCTTATTCCTGCAATAAACCTGAAAACTTTTGAGGCCCAAAAAAGGGGTTTTACAGGCATGCTAGACCCCCTAAAGTCCAGAAAATGTTGGTGGCCCAAAAACTGTGTCAGAGAGCTCTGAATTTCCCAAAACCATTTGCAGTCTGAAAAGGGCATTAACCCGCATGCTAGACCCCTGAAATTCCCCAAAATATTTTGGGCACGAAAAATGCATCCTACACCCCTGAAAGTTCAGAAAATATTAGCAGCCCAAAAAAGGCTTTAAATGCTTCTTAGGCCTACAAAAATGTAGAAAACTTTAGAGGCACAAAAAAGGGGTTTACAGGCATCATAGACCTCCTAAAGTCCAGAAAATTTTGGTGCCCAAAAACGGTGTCAGAGAGCTCTGAATGTCCCAAAAACATTTGCAGCCTGAAAAGGGCTTTAACCCGCATCCTAGACCCCTTAAATTCGAAAAATATTTTTCGCCCGAAAAATGCATCCTACACCCCTGAAAGTTCAGAAAATGTTGGCAGCCAAATAAAAGCCTTAAATGCCTCTTAAGCCTACAAAAATGTAGAAAACGTTAGAGGCCCAAAAAAGGGGTTTACAGGCATCCTAGACCCCATAAAGTCCAGAAAATGTTGGTGCCCAAAAACGGTGTCAGAGAGCTCTGAATGTCCCAAAAACAGTTGCAGCCTGAAAATGGCATTAACCCGCATCCTAGACCCGTTAAATTTCCAAAAACATTTTTGGCCCAAAAAATGCATCCTACACCCCTGAAAGTTCAGAAAATGTTGGCAGCCCACAAAATGCCTTAAAATGCATCTTATTCCTGCAATAATCTTGAAAATTTTGGAGGCCCAAAAAAGGGGGTTACAGGCATCCTAGACCCCCTAAAGTCCAGAAAATGTTGGTGGCCCAAAAACTGTGTCGGAGAGCTCTGAATTTCCCAAAAACATTTTGAAAAGGGCATTAACCCGCATGCTAGACCCCTGAAATTCCACAAAATATTTTGTGCACGGAAAATGCATCCTACCACCCGTGAAAGTTCAGAAAATGTTGGCAGCCCAAAAAAGGTCTTAAGTGCCTCTTAGCCATACAAAAATGTAGAAAACTTTAGAGGAACAAAAAAGGGGTTTACAGGCATCCTAGACCTCTTAAGGTCCAGAAAATGTTGGTACCCAAAAACAGTGTCAGAGAGCTCTGAATGTCCCAAAAACATTTGCAGCCTGAAAAGGGCATTAACCCGCATCCTAGACCCCTGAAATTCCCAAAAACATTGTTGGCCCGAAAAATGCATCCTACACTCCTGAAAGAAAAAAAAATGTTGGCAGCCCAAAAAAAGGCCTTAAAATGAATCTTATTCCTGCAATAAACTTGAAAACTTTGGAGGCCCAAAAAAGGGGTTTACAGGCATCCTAGACCCCCTAAAGTCCAGAAAATGTTGGTGGCCCAAAAACTGTGTCAGAGAGCTCTGAATTTCCCAAAACCATTTGCAGTCTGAAAAGGGCATTAACTCGCCTGCTCGACCCCTGAAATTCCCCAAAATATTTTGGGCACGAAAAATGCATCCTACACCCCTGAAAGTTCAGAAAATGTTGGAAGTCCAAAAAAAGGCCTTAAATGCCTCTTAGGCCTACAAAAATGTAGAAAACTTTAGAGGCACGAAAAAGGGGTTTACAGGCATTGTAGACCCCCTAAAGTCCAGAAAATGTTGGTGCCCAAAAACGGTGTCAGAGAGCTCTGAATGTCCCAAAAACATTTGCAGCCTGAGAAGGGCATTAACCCGCATCCTAGACCTGTTAAATTCCAAAAACATTTTTGCCCCGAAAACTGCATCCTACATCCCTGCAAGTTCAGAAAATGTTGGCAGCACAAAAAAGGCCTTAAAATACATATTAGGCCTGCAAAAATGTAGAAAACTTTAGAGGCCCAAAAAAGGGGTTTACAGACATCCTAGACCCCCTAAAGTCCAGAAAATGTTGGTGCCCAAAAACTGTGTCAGAGAGCTCTGAATGTCCCAAAAACATTTGCAACCTGAAAAGGGCATTAACCCGCATACTAGACCCCTTAAATTCCCAAAAACTTTTTGGGCCGAAAAATGCATCCTACAACCATGAAAGTTCTGAAAATATTGGCAGCCCAAAAAAGGGCTTAAATGCCTCTTAGGCCTACAAAAATGTAGAAAACTTTAGAGGCCCAAAAAAGGGGTTTACAGGCATCGTAGACCCCCTAAAGTCCAGAAAATGTTGGTGCCCAAAAACGGTGTCAAAGAGCTCTGAATGTCCCAAAAACATTTGCAGCCTGAAAAGGGCATTAACCCACATCCTAGACCCCTTAAATTCCCAAAAACATTTTTGGCTCGAAAAATGCATCCTACACCCCTGAAAGTTCAGAAAATGTTGGCAGCCCAATAAAGGCCTTAAATGCCTCTTAGGCCTACAAAAATGTAGAAAACATTAGAGGCAAAAAAAGGGGTTTTACAGGCATGCTAGACCCCCTAAAGTCCAGAAAATGTTGGTGCCCAAAAACGGTGTCAGAGAGCTCTGAATGTCCCAAAAACATTTGCAGCCTGAAAATGGCATTAACCCGCATCCTAAACCCGTTAAATTTCCAAAAACATTTTTGGCCCGAAAAATGCATCCTACACCCCTGAAAGTTCAGAAAATGTTGGCAGCCCAAAAAAAGGCCTTAAATGCCTCTTAGGCCTACAAAAATGTAGAAAACTTTAGAGGCACAAAAAAGGGGTTTACAGGCATTGTAGACCCCCTAAAGTCCAGCAAATGTTGGTGCCCAAAAACGGTGTCAGAGAGCTCTGAATGTCCCAAAAACATTTGCAGCCTGAAAAGGGCATTAACCCGCATCCTAGACCCGTTAAATTCCCAAAAACATTTTTGCCCTGAAAAATGCATCCTACATCCCTGCAAGTTCAGAAAATGTTGGCAGCACACAAAAGGCCTTCAAATATATATTAGGTCTGCAAAAATGTAGAAAACTTTAGAGGCCCAAAAAAGGGGTTTACAGACATCCTAGACCCCCTAAAGTACAGAAAATGTTGGTGCCCAAAAACTGTGTCAGAGAGCTCTGAAAGTCCCAAAAACATTTTCAGCCTGAAAAGGGCATTAACCCGCATCCTAGACCCCTGAAATCCCCAAAAACTTTTTTGGCCGAAAAATGCATCCTACACCCATGAAAGTTCAGAAAATGTTGGCAGCTCAAAAAAGGCCTTAAATGCCTCTTAGGCCTACAAAAATGTAGAAAACTTTATAGGCACAGAAAAGGGGTTTACAGGCATCATAGACCCCTAAAGTCCAGAAAATGTTGGTGCCCAAAAACGGTGTCAGAGAGCTCTGAATGTCCCAAAAACATTTGCAGCCTGAAAAGGGCTTTAACCCGCATCCTAGACCCCTTAAATTCCCAAAAATATTTTTGGCCCCAAAAATGCATCCTACACCCCTGAAAGTTCAGAAAATGTTGGCAGCCCAATAAAGGCCTTAAATGCCTCTTAGGCCTACAAAAATGTAGAAAACTTTAGAGGCCCAAAAAAGGGGTTTACAGGCATCGTAGACCCCCTAAAGTCCAGAAAATGTTGGCGCCCAAAAACGGTGTCAGAGAGCTCTGAATGTCCCAAAAACATTTGCAACCTGAAAAGGGCATTAACCCGCATCCTGGACTCCTTAAATTCCCAAAAACATTTTTGGCTCGAAAAATGCATCCTACACCCCTGAAAGTTCAGAAAATGTTGGCAGCCCAAAATATGCCTTAAAATGCATATTATTCCTGCAATAAACTTGAAAACTTTTGAGGCCCAATAAAGGGGTTTACAGGCATGCTAGACCCCCTAAAGTCCAGAAAATGTTGGTACCCAAAAACAGTGTCAGAGAGTTCTGAATGTCCCAAAAACATTTGCAGCCTGAAAAGGGCATTAACCCGCATCCTGGACTCCTTAAATTCCCAAAAACATTTTTGGCTCGAAAAATGCATCCTACACCCCTGAAAGTTCAGAAAATGTTGGCAGCCCAAAAAAGGCCTTAAAATGCATCTTATTCCTGCAATAAACTTGCAAACTTTGGAGGCCCAAAAAAGGGGTTTACAGGCATCCTAGACTCCCTAAAGTCCAGAAAATGTTGGTGGCCCAAAAACTGTGTCAGAGAGCTCTGAATTTCCCAAAACCATTTGCAGTCTGAAAAGGGCATTAACCCGCATGCTAGACCCCTGAAATTTCCCAAAATATTTTGTGCACGAAAAATACATCCTACCACCCGTGAAAGTTCAGAAAATGTTGGCAGCCCAAAAAAGGCCTTAAATGCCTCTTAGGCATACAAAAATGTAGAAAACTTTAGAGGCACAGAAAAGGGGTTTACAGGCATCATAGACTCCCTAAAGTCCAGAAAATGTTGGTGCCCAAAAACGGTGCCAGAGAGCTCCTAATGTCCCAAAAACATTTGCAGCCTGAAAAGGGCTTTAACCCACATCCTAGACCCCTTAAATTCCCAAAAACATTTTTGGCCAGAAAAATGCATCCTACATCCCTGAAAGTTCAGAAAATGTTGGCAGCCCAAAAAAAGGCCTTAAATGCCTCTTAGGCCTACAAAAATGTAGATAACTTTAGAGGCACAAAAAAGAGGTTTACAGGCATTGTAGAGCCCCTAAAGTCCAGAAAATGTTGGTGCCCAAAAACGGTGTCAGAGAGCTCTAAATGTCCCAAAAACATTTGCAGCCTGAAAAGGGCATTAACCCGCATCCTAGACCCGTTAAATTCCCAAAAACATTTTTGCTTGAAAAATGCATCCTACACCCCTGAAAGTTCAGAAAATGTTGGCAGCACAAAAAAGGCCTTAAAATACATATTAGCCCTGCAAAAATGTAGAAAACTTTAGAGGCCCAAAAAAGGGGTTTACAGACATCCTAGACCCCCTAAAGTCCAGAAAATGTTAGTGGCCCAAAAAACTGTGTCAAAGATCTCTGAATTCCCCAAAACTATTTGCAGCCTGAAAAGGGCATTGACCTGCATGCTAGACCCCTAAAAATCCCCAAAATATTTTGGGCCTGAAAAATGCATTCTACACCCCTGAAAGTTCAGAAAATGTTGGCAGCCCAAAAAATGCCTTACAATGCATCTTATTCCTGCAATAATCTTGAAAACTTTGGAGGCCCCAAAAAAGGGGTTTACAGGCATCCTAGACCCCCTAAAGTCCAGAAAATGTTGGTGGCACAAAAACTGTGTCAGAGAGCTCTGAATGTCCCAAAACCCTTTTTGCAGTCTGAAAGGGGCATTAACCCGCATCCTAGACCCCTGAAATTCCTAAGAACATTTATGGCCCGAAAAATGCATCCTAAACCCCTGAAAGTTCAGAAAATGTTGGCAGCCCAAAAAAAGGCCTTAAAATGCATCTTATTCCTCTAAAAAAATCTTGATAACTTTGGAGGCCCAAAAAACGGGTTTACAGGCATCCTATACCCCCTAAAGTCCAGAAAATGTTGGTGGCCCAAAAACTGTGTCAGAGAGCTCTGAATGTCCCAAAACCCTTTTTGCAGTCTGAAAAGGGCATTAACCCACATGCTAGACCCCTGAAATTCCCCAAAATGTTTTTGGCCCGAAAAATGCATCCTACACCCCTGAAAGTTCAGAAAATGTTGGCAGCCCAAAAAAGGCCTTAAATGCCTCTTAGGCCTACAAAAATATAGAAAACCTTAGAGGCCCAAAAAAGGGGTTTAGAGATATCCTAGACCCCATAAAGTCCAGAAAATGTTGGTGGCCCAAAAACTGGGTCAGAGAGTTCTGAATGTCCCAAACACATTTGCAGCCTGAAAAGGGCATTAACCCGCATCCTAGACCCGTTAGATTTCCAAAACCAATTTTGGCCCAAAAAATGCATCATACACCCCTGAAATTTCAGAAAATGTTGGCAGCCCAAAAAATGCCTTAAAATGCATCTTATTCCGGCAATAAACTTGAAAACTTTGGTGGCCCAAAAAAGGGATTTACAGGCATGCTAGACCCCCTAAAGTCCAGAAAATGTTGGTGGCCCAAAAACTGTGTCAGAGAGCTCTGAATTTCCCAAAACCATTTGCAGTCTGAAAAGGGCATTAACCCGCATGCTAGACCCCTGAAATTCTACAAAATATTTTGTGCACGAAAAATGCATCCTACACCCCTGAAAGTTCAGAAAATGTTGGCAGCCCAAATAAGGCCTTAAGTGCCTCTTAGGCCTACAAAAATGTAGAAAACTTTTGAGGCCCAAAAAGGGGGTTTTACAGGCATGCTAGACCCCCTAAAGTCCAGAAAAGGTTGGTGGCCCAAAAACTGTGTCAGAGAGCTCTGAATGTCCCAAAGACATTTGCAGCCTGAAAAGGGCATTAACCCGCATCCTAGACCCCTGAAATTCCCAAAAACATTGTTGGCCCGAAAAATGCATCCTACACTCCTGAAAGTACAAAAAATGTTGGCAGCCCAAAAAAAGGCCTTAAAATGAATCTTATTCCTGCAATAAACTTGAAAACTTTGGAGGCCCAAAAAAGGGGTTTACAGGCATCCTAGACCCCCTAAAGTCCAGAAAATGTTGGTGGCCCAAAAACTGTGTCAGAGAGCTCTGAATTTCCCAAAACCATTTGCAGTCTGAAAAGGGCATTAACTCGCCTGCTAGACCCCTGAAATTCCCCAAAATATTTTGGGCACGAAAAATGCATCCTACACCCCTGAAAGTTCAGAAAATGTTGGAAGTCCAAAAAAAGGCCTTAAATGCCTCTTAGGCCTACAAAAATGTAGAAAACTTTAGAGGCACGAAAAAGGGGTTTACAGGCATTGTAGACCCCCTAAAGTCCAGAAAATGTTGGTGCCCAAAAACGGTGTCAGAGAGCTCTGAATGTCCCAAAAACATTTGCAGCCTGAGAAGGGCATTAACCCGCATCCTAGACCTGTTAAATTCCAAAAACATTTTTGCCCCGAAAACTGCATCCTACATCCCTGCAAGTTCAGAAAATGTTGGCAGCACAAAAAAGGCCTTAAAATACATATTAGGCCTGCAAAAATGTAGAAAACTTTAGAGGCCCAAAAAAGGGGTTTACAGACATCCTAGACCCCCTAAAGTCCAGAAAATGTTGGTGCCCAAAAACTGTGTCAGAGAGCTCTGAATGTCCCAAAAACATTTGCAACCTGAAAAGGGCATTAACCCGCATCCTAGACCCCTTAAATTCCCAAAAACTTTTTGGGCCGAAAAATGCATCCTACAACCATGAAAGTTCTGAAAATATTGGCAGCCCAAAAAAGGGCTTAAATGCCTCTTAGGCCTACAAAAATGTAGAAAACTTTAGAGGCCCAAAAAAGGGGTTTACAGGCATCGTAGACCCCCTAAAGTCCAGAAAATGTTGGTGCCCAAAAACGGTGTCAAAGAGCTCTGAATGTCCCAAAAACATTTGCAGCCTGAAAAGGGCATTAACCCACATCCTAGACCCCTTAAATTCCCAAAAACATTTTTGGCTCGAAAAATGCATCCTACACCCCTGAAAGTTCAGAAAATGTTGGCAGCCCAATAAAGGCCTTAAATGCCTCTTAGGCCTACAAAAATGTAGAAAACATTAGAGGCAAAAAAAGGGGTTTTACAGGCATGCTAGACCCCCTAAAGTCCAGAAAATGTTGGTGCCCAAAAACGGTGTCAGAGAGCTCTGAATGTCCCAAAAACATTTGCAGCCTGAAAATGGCATTAACCCGCATCCTAAACCCGTTAAATTTCCAAAAACATTTTTGGCCCGAAAAATGCATCCTACACCCCTGAAAGTTCAGAAAATGTTGGCAGCCCAAAAAAAGGCCTTAAATGCCTCTTAGGCCTACAAAAATGTAGAAAACTTTAGAGGCACAAAAAAGGGGTTTACAGGCATTGTAGACCCCCTAAAGTCCAGCAAATGTTGGTGCCCAAAAACGGTGTCAGAGAGCTCTGAATGTCCCAAAAACATTTGCAGCCTGAAAAGGGCATTAACCCGCATCCTAGACCCGTTAAATTCCCAAAAACATTTTTGCCCTGAAAAATGCATCCTACATCCCTGCAAGTTCAGAAAATGTTGGCAGCACACAAAAGGCCTTCAAATATATATTAGGTCTGGAAAAATGTAGAAAACTTTAGAGGCCCAAAAAAGGGGTTTACAGACATCCTAGACCCCCTAAAGTACAGAAAATGTTGGTGCCCAAAAACTGTGTCAGAGAGCTCTGAAAGTCCCAAAAACATTTTCAGCCTGAAAAGGGCATTAACCCGCATCCTAGACCCCTGAAATCCCCAAAAACTTTTTTGGCCGAAAAATGCATCCTACACCCATGAAAGTTCAGAAAATGTTGGCAGCTCAAAAAAGGCCTTAAATGCCTCTTAGGCCTACAAAAATGTAGAAAACTTTATAGGCACAGAAAAGGGGTTTACAGGCATCATAGACCCCTAAAGTCCAGAAAATGTTGGTGCCCAAAAACGGTGTCAGAGAGCTCTGAATGTCCCAAAAACATTTGCAGCCTGAAAAGGGCTTTAACCCGCATCCTAGACCCCTTAAATTCCCAAAAATATTTTTGGCCCGAAAAATGCATCCTACACCCCTGAAAGTTCAGAAAATGTTGGCAGCCCAATAAAGGCCTTAAATGCCTCTTAGGCCTACAAAAATGTAGAAAACTTTAGAGGCCCAAAAAAGGGGTTTACAGGCATCGTAGACCCCCTAAAGTCCAGAAAATGTTGGCGCCCAAAAACGGTGTCAGAGAGCTCTGAATGTCCCAAAAACATTTGCAGTCTGAAAGGGGCATTAACCCGCATCCTAGACCCCTGAAATTCCTAAGAACATTTATGGCCCGAAAAATGCATCCTAAACCCCTGAAAGTTCAGAAAATGTTGGCAGCCCAAAAAAAGGCCTTAAAATGCATCTTATTCCTCTAAAAAAATCTTGATAACTTTGGAGGCCCAAAAAACGGGTTTACAGGCATCCTATACCCCCTAAAGTCCAGAAAATGTTGGTGGCCCAAAAACTGTGTCAGAGAGCTCTGAATGTCCCAAAACCCTTTTTGCAGTCTGAAAAGGGCATTAACCCACATGCTAGACCCCTGAAATTCCCCAAAATATTTTTGGCCCGAAAAATGCATCCTACACCCCTGAAAGTTCAGAAAATGTTGGCAGCCCAAAAAAGGCCTTAAATGCCTCTTAGGCCTACAAAAATATAGAAAACCTTAGAGGCCCAAAAAAGGGGTTTAGAGATATCCTAGACCCCATAAAGTCCAGAAAATGTTGGTGGCCCAAAAACTGGGTCAGAAAGTTCTGAATGTCCCAAACACATTTGCAGCCTGAAAAGGGCATTAACCCGCATCCTAGACCCGTTAGATTTCCAAAACCAATTTTGGCCCAAAAAATGCATCATACACCCCTGAAATTTCAGAAAATGTTGGCAGCCCAAAAAATGCCTTAAAATGCATCTTATTCCGGCAATAAACTTGAAAACTTTGGTGGCCCAAAAAAGGGATTTACAGGCATGCTAGACCCCCTAAAGTCCAGAAAATGTTGGTGGCCCAAAAACTGTGTCAGAGAGCTCTGAATTTCCCAAAACCATTTGCAGTCTGAAAAGGGCATTAACCCGCATGCTAGACCCCTGAAATTCTACAAAATATTTTGTGCACGAAAAATGCATCCTACACCCCTGAAAGTTCAGAAAATGTTGGCAGCCCAAATAAGGCCTTAAGTGCCTCTTAGGCCTACAAAAATGTAGAAAACTTTTGAGGCCCAAAAAGGGGGTTTTACAGGCATGCTAGACCCCCTAAAGTCCAGAAAAGGTTGGTGGCCCAAAAACTGTGTCAGAGAGCTCTGAATGTCCCAAAGACATTTGCAGCCTGAAAAGGGCATTAACCCGCATCCTAGACCCCTGAAATTCCCAAAAACATTGTTGGCCCGAAAAATGCATCCTACACTCCTGAAAGTACAAAAAATGTTGGCAGCCCAAAAAAAGGCCTTAAAATGAATCTTATTCCTGCAATAAACTTGAAAACTTTGGAGGCCCAAAAAAGGGGTTTACAGGCATCCTAGACCCCCTAAAGTCCAGAAAATGTTGGTGGCCCAAAAACTGTGTCAGAGAGCTCTGAATTTCCCAAAACCATTTGCAGTCTGAAAAGGGCATTAACTCGCCTGCTAGACCCCTGAAATTCCCCAAAATATTTTGGGCACGAAAAATGCATCCTACACCCCTGAAAGTTCAGAAAATGTTGGAAGTCCAAAAAAAGGCCTTAAATGCCTCTTAGGCCTACAAAAATGTAGAAAACTTTAGAGGCACGAAAAAGGGGTTTACAGGCATTGTAGACCCCCTAAAGTCCAGAAAATGTTGGTGCCCAAAAACGGTGTCAGAGAGCTCTGAATGTCCCAAAAACATTTGCAGCCTGAGAAGGGCATTAACCCGCATCCTAGACCTGTTAAATTCCAAAAACATTTTTGCCCCGAAAACTGCATCCTACATCCCTGCAAGTTCAGAAAATGTTGGCAGCACAAAAAAGGCCTTAAAATACATATTAGGCCTGCAAAAATGTAGAAAACTTTAGAGGCCCAAAAAAGGGGTTTACAGACATCCTAGACCCCCTAAAGTCCAGAAAATGTTGGTGCCCAAAAACTGTGTCAGAGAGCTCTGAATGTCCCAAAAACATTTGCAACCTGAAAAGGGCATTAACCCGCATCCTAGACCCCTTAAATTCCCAAAAACTTTTTGGGCCGAAAAATGCATCCTACAACCATGAAAGTTCTGAAAATATTGGCAGCCCAAAAAAGGGCTTAAATGCCTCTTAGGCCTACAAAAATGTAGAAAACTTTAGAGGCCCAAAAAAGGGGTTTACAGGCATCGTAGACCCCCTAAAGTCCAGAAAATGTTGGTGCCCAAAAACGGTGTCAAAGAGCTCTGAATGTCCCAAAAACATTTGCAGCCTGAAAAGGGCATTAACCCACATCCTAGACCCCTTAAATTCCCAAAAACATTTTTGGCTCGAAAAATGCATCCTACACCCCTGAAAGTTCAGAAAATGTTGGCAGCCCAATAAAGGCCTTAAATGCCTCTTAGGCCTACAAAAATGTAGAAAACATTAGAGGCAAAAAAAGGGGTTTTACAGGCATGCTAGACCCCCTAAAGTCCAGAAAATGTTGGTGCCCAAAAACGGTGTCAGAGAGCTCTGAATGTCCCAAAAACATTTGCAGCCTGAAAATGGCATTAACCCGCATCCTAAACCCGTTAAATTTCCAAAAACATTTTTGGCCCGAAAAATGCATCCTACACCCCTGAAAGTTCAGAAAATGTTGGCAGCCCAAAAAAAGGCCTTAAATGCCTCTTAGGCCTACAAAAATGTAGAAAACTTTAGAGGCACAAAAAAGGGGTTTACAGGCATTGTAGACCCCCTAAAGTCCAGCAAATGTTGGTGCCCAAAAACGGTGTCAGAGAGCTCTGAATGTCCCAAAAACATTTGCAGCCTGAAAAGGGCATTAACCCGCATCCTAGACCCGTTAAATTCCCAAAAACATTTTTGCCCTGAAAAATGCATCCTACATCCCTGCAAGTTCAGAAAATGTTGGCAGCACACAAAAGGCCTTCAAATATATATTAGGTCTGCAAAAATGTAGAAAACTTTAGAGGCCCAAAAAAGGGGTTTACAGACATCCTAGACCCCCTAAAGTACAGAAAATGTTGGTGCCCAAAAACTGTGTCAGAGAGCTCTGAAAGTCCCAAAAACATTTTCAGCCTGAAAAGGGCATTAACCCGCATCCTAGACCCCTGAAATCCCCAAAAACTTTTTTGGCCGAAAAATGCATCCTACACCCATGAAAGTTCAGAAAATGTTGGCAGCTCAAAAAAGGCCTTAAATGCCTCTTAGGCCTACAAAAATGTAGAAAACTTTATAGGCACAGAAAAGGGGTTTACAGGCATCATAGACCCCTAAAGTCCAGAAAATGTTGGTGCCCAAAAACGGTGTCAGAGAGCTCTGAATGTCCCAAAAACATTTGCAGCCTGAAAAGGGCTTTAACCCGCATCCTAGACCTGTTAAATTCCAAAAACATTTTTGCCCCGAAAACTGCATCCTACATCCCTGCAAGTTCAGAAAATGTTGGCAGCACAAAAAAGGCCTTAAAATACATATTAGGCCTGCAAAAATGTAGAAAACTTTAGAGGCCCAAAAAAGGGGTTTACAGACATCCTAGACCCCCTAAAGTCCAGAAAATGTTGGTGCCCAAAAACTGTGTCAGAGAGCTCTGAATGTCCCAAAAACATTTGCAACCTGAAAAGGGCATTAACCCGCATCCTAGACCCCTTAAATTCCCAAAAACTTTTTGGGCCGAAAAATGCATCCTACAACCATGAAAGTTCTGAAAATATTGGCAGCCCAAAAAAGGGCTTAAATGCCTCTTAGGCCTACAAAAATGTAGAAAACTTTAGAGGCCCAAAAAAGGGGTTTACAGGCATCGTAGACCCCCTAAAGTCCAGAAAATGTTGGTGCCCAAAAACGGTGTCAAAGAGCTCTGAATGTCCCAAAAACATTTGCAGCCTGAAAAGGGCATTAACCCACATCCTAGACCCCTTAAATTCCCAAAAACATTTTTGGCTCGAAAAATGCATCCTACACCCCTGAAAGTTCAGAAAATGTTGGCAGCCCAATAAAGGCCTTAAATGCCTCTTAGGCCTACAAAAATGTAGAAAACATTAGAGGCAAAAAAAGGGGTTTTACAGGCATGCTAGACCCCCTAAAGTCCAGAAAATGTTGGTGCCCAAAAACGGTGTCAGAGAGCTCTGAATGTCCCAAAAACATTTGCAGCCTGAAAATGGCATTAACCCGCATCCTAAACCCGTTAAATTTCCAAAAACATTTTTGGCCCGAAAAATGCATCCTACACCCCTGAAAGTTCAGAAAATGTTGGCAGCCCAAAAAAAGGCCTTAAATGCCTCTTAGGCCTACAAAAATGTAGAAAACTTTAGAGGCACAAAAAAGGGGTTTACAGGCATTGTAGACCCCCTAAAGTCCAGCAAATGTTGGTGCCCAAAAACGGTGTCAGAGAGCTCTGAATGTCCCAAAAACATTTGCAGCCTGAAAAGGGCATTAACCCGCATCCTAGACCCGTTAAATTCCCAAAAACATTTTTGCCCTGAAAAATGCATCCTACATCCCTGCAAGTTCAGAAAATGTTGGCAGCACACAAAAGGCCTTCAAATATATATTAGGTCTGCAAAAATGTAGAAAACTTTAGAGGCCCAAAAAAGGGGTTTACAGACATCCTAGACCCCCTAAAGTACAGAAAATGTTGGTGCCCAAAAACTGTGTCAGAGAGCTCTGAAAGTCCCAAAAACATTTTCAGCCTGAAAAGGGCATTAACCCGCATCCTAGACCCCTGAAATCCCCAAAAACTTTTTTGGCCGAAAAATGCATCCTACACCCATGAAAGTTCAGAAAATGTTGGCAGCTCAAAAAAGGCCTTAAATGCCTCTTAGGCCTACAAAAATGTAGAAAACTTTATAGGCACAGAAAAGGGGTTTACAGGCATCATAGACCCCTAAAGTCCAGAAAATGTTGGTGCCCAAAAACGGTGTCAGAGAGCTCTGAATGTCCCAAAAACATTTGCAGCCTGAAAAGGGCTTTAACCCGCATCCTAGACCCCTTAAATTCCCAAAAATATTTTTGGCCCGAAAAATGCATCCTACACCCCTGAAAGTTCAGAAAATGTTGGCAGCCCAATAAAGGCCTTAAATGCCTCTTAGGCCTACAAAAATGTAGAAAACTTTAGAGGCCCAAAAAAGGGGTTTACAGGCATCGTAGACCCCCTAAAGTCCAGAAAATGTTGGCGCCCAAAAACGGTGTCAGAGAGCTCTGAATGTCCCAAAAACATTTGCAACCTGAAAAGGGCATTAACCCGCATCCTGGACTCCTTAAATTCCCAAAAACATTTTTGGCTCGAAAAATGCATCCTACACCCCTGAAAGTTCAGAAAATGTTGGCAGCCCAAAATATGCCTTAAAATGCATATTATTCCTGCAATAAACTTGAAAACTTTTGAGGCCCAATAAAGGGGTTTACAGGCATGCTAGACCCCCTAAAGTCCAGAAAATGTTGGTACCCAAAAACAGTGTCAGAGAGTTCTGAATGTCCCAAAAACATTTGCAGCCTGAAAAGGGCATTAACCCGCATCCTGGACTCCTTAAATTCCCAAAAACATTTTTGGCTCGAAAAATGCATCCTACACCCCTGAAAGTTCAGAAAATATTGGCAGCCCAAAAAAGGCCTTAAAATGCATCTTATTCCTGCAATAAACTTGCAAACTTTGGAGGCCCAAAAAAGGGGTTTACAGGCATCCTAGACTCCCTAAAGTCCAGAAAATGTTGGTGGCCCAAAAACTGTGTCAGAGAGCTCTGAATTTCCCAAAACCATTTGCAGTCTGAAAAGGGCATTAACCCGCATGCTAGACCCCTGAAATTTCCCAAAATATTTTGTGCACGAAAAATACATCCTACCACCCGTGAAAGTTCAGAAAATGTTGGCAGCCCAAAAAAGGCCTTAAATGCCTCTTAGGCATACAAAAATGTAGAAAACTTTAGAGGCACAGAAAAGGGGTTTACAGGCATCATAGACTCCCTAAAGTCCAGAAAATGTTGGTGCCCAAAAACGGTGCCAGAGAGCTCCTAATGTCCCAAAAACATTTGCAGCCTGAAAAGGGCTTTAACCCACATCCTAGACCCCTTAAATTCCCAAAAACATTTTTGGCCAGAAAAATGCATCCTACATCCCTGAAAGTTCAGAAAATGTTGGCAGCCCAAAAAAAGGCCTTAAATGCCTCTTAGGCCTACAAAAATGTAGATAACTTTAGAGGCACAAAAAAGAGGTTTACAGGCATTGTAGAGCCCCTAAAGTCCAGAAAATGTTGGTGCCCAAAAACGGTGTCAGAGAGCTCTAAATGTCCCAAAAACATTTGCAGCCTGAAAAGGGCATTAACCCGCATCCTAGACCCGTTAAATTCCCAAAAACATTTTTGCTTGAAAAATGCATCCTACACCCCTGAAAGTTCAGAAAATGTTGGCAGCACAAAAAAGGCCTTAAAATACATATTAGGCCTGCAAAAATGTAGAAAACTTTAGAGGCCCAAAAAAGGGGTTTACAGACATCCTAGACCCCCTAAAGTCCAGAAAATGTTAGTGGCCCAAAAAACTGTGTCAAAGATCTCTGAATTCCCCAAAACTATTTGCAGCCTGAAAAGGGCATTGACCTGCATGCTAGACCCCTAAAAATCCCCAAAATATTTTGGGCCTGAAAAATGCATTCTACACCCCTGAAAGTTCAGAAAATGTTGGCAGCCCAAAAAATGCCTTACAATGCATCTTATTCCTGCAATAATATTGAAAACTTTGGAGGCCCCAAAAAAGGGGTTTACAGGCATCCTAGACCCCCTAAAGTCCAGAAAATGTTGGTGGCACAAAAACTGTGTCAGAGAGCTCTGAATGTCCCAAAACCCTTTTTGCAGTCTGAAAGGGGCATTAACCCGCATCCTAGACCCCTGAAATTCCTAAGAACATTTATGGCCCGAAAAATGCATCCTAAACCCCTGAAAGTTCAGAAAATGTTGGCAGCCCAAAAAAAGGCCTTAAAATGCATCTTATTCCTCTAAAAAAATCTTGATAACTTTGGAGGCCCAAAAAACGGGTTTACAGGCATCCTATACCCCCTAAAGTCCAGAAAATGTTGGTGGCCCAAAAACTGTGTCAGAGAGCTCTGAATGTCCCAAAACCCTTTTTGCAGTCTGAAAAGGGCATTAACCCACATGCTAGACCCCTGAAATTCCCCAAAATATTTTTGGCCCGAAAAATGCATCCTACACCCCTGAAAGTTCAGAAAATGTTGGCAGCCCAAAAAAGGCCTTAAATGCCTCTTAGGCCTACAAAAATATAGAAAACCTTAGAGGCCCAAAAAAGGGGTTTAGAGATATCCTAGACCCCATAAAGTCCAGAAAATGTTGGTGGCCCAAAAACTGGGTCAGAGAGTTCTGAATGTCCCAAACACATTTGCAGCCTGAAAAGGGCATTAACCCGCATCCTAGACCCGTTAGATTTCCAAAACCAATTTTGGCCCAAAAAATGCATCATACACCCCTGAAATTTCAGAAAATGTTGGCAGCCCAAAAAATGCCTTAAAATGCATCTTATTCCGGCAATAAACTTGAAAACTTTGGTGGCCCAAAAAAGGGATTTACAGGCATGCTAGACCCCCTAAAGTCCAGAAAATGTTGGTGGCCCAAAAACTGTGTCAGAGAGCTCTGAATTTCCCAAAACCATTTGCAGTCTGAAAAGGGCATTAACCCGCATGCTAGACCCCTGAAATTCTACAAAATATTTTGTGCACGAAAAATGCATCCTACACCCCTGAAAGTTCAGAAAATGTTGGCAGCCCAAATAAGGCCTTAAGTGCCTCTTAGGCCTACAAAAATGTAGAAAACTTTTGAGGCCCAAAAAGGGGGTTTTACAGGCATGCTAGACCCCCTAAAGTCCAGAAAAGGTTGGTGGCCCAAAAACTGTGTCAGAGAGCTCTGAATGTCCCAAAGACATTTGCAGCCTGAAAAGGGCATTAACCCGCATCCTAGACCCCTTAAATTCCCAAAAACATTTTTGGCCAGAAAAATGCATCCTACACCCCTGAAAGTTCAGAAAATGTTGGCAGCCCAAAAAAAGACCTTAAATGCCTCTTAGGCCTACACAAATGTAGATAACTTTAGAGGCACAAAAAAGAGGTTTACAGGCATTGTAGAGCCCCTAAAGTCCAGAAAATGTTGGTGCCCAAAAACGGTGTCAGAGAGCTCTAAATGTCCCAAAAACATTTGCAGCCTGAAAAGGGCATTAACCCGCATCCTAGACCCGTTAAATTCCCAAAAACATTTTTGCTTGAAAAATGCATCCTACACCCCTGAAAGTTCAGAAAATGTTGGCAGCACAAAAAAGGCCTTAAAATACATATTAGGCCTGCAAAAATGTAGAAAACTTTAGAGGCCCAAAAAAGGGGTTTACAGACATCCTAGACCCACTAAAGTCCAGAAAATGTTAGTGGCCCAAAAAACTGTGTCAAAGATCTCTGAAATCCCCAAAACTATTTGCAGCCTGAAAAGGGCATTGACCTGCATGCTAGACCCCTAAAAATTCCCAAAATATTTTGGGCCGAAAAATGCATTCTACACCCCTGAAAGTTCAGAAAATGTTGGCAGCCCAAAAAATGCCTTAAAATGCATCTTATTCCTGCAATAATCTTGAAAACTTTGGAGGCCCCAAAAAAGGGGTTTACAGGCATCCTAGACCCCCTAAAGTCCAGAACATGTTGGTGGCCCAAAAACTGTGTCAGAGAGCTCTGAATGTCCCAAAACCCTTTTTGCAGTCTGAAAGGGGCATTAACCCGCATCCTAGACCCCTGAAATTCCTAAAAACATTTATGGCCCGAAAAATGCATCCTACACCCCTGAAAGTTCAGAAAATGTTGGCAGCCCGAAAAAAGGCCTTAAAATGCATCTTATTCCTCTAAAAATCTTGATAACTTTGGAGGCCCAAAAAACGGGTTTACAGGCATCCTATACCCCCTAAAGTCCAGAAAATGTTGGTGGCCCAAAAACTGTGTCAGAGAGCTCTGAATGTCCCAAAACCCTTTTTGCAGTCTGAAAAGGGCATTAACCCGCATGCTAGACCCCTGAAATGCCCCTAAATATTTTTGGCCCGAAAAAAGCATCCTACACCCCTGAAAGTTCAGAAAATGTTGGCAGCCCAAAAAAGGCCTTAAATGCCTCTTAGGCCTACAAAAATATAGAAAACCTTAGAGGCCCAAAAAAGGGGTTTAGAGATATCCTAGACCCCATAAAGTCCAGAAAATGTTGGTGGCCCAAAAACTGTGTCAGAGAGCTCTGAATGTCCCAAACACATTTGCAGCCTGAAAAGGGCATTAACCCGCATCCTAGACCCCTGAAATTCCCAAAAACATTTTTGGCCCGAAAAATGCATCCTACACCCCTGAAAGTACAAAAAATGTTGGCAGTCGAAAAAAAAGGCCTTAAAATGCATCTTATTCCTGCAATAAACTTGAAAACTTCGGAGGCCCAAAAAAGGGGTTTACAGGCATCCTAGACCCCCTAAAGTTCAGAAAATGTTGGTGGCCAAAAACCGTGTCAGAGAGCTCTGACTGTCCCAAAAACATTTGCAGCCTTAAAAGGGCATTAACCCTCATCCTAGACCCGTTAGATTTCCAAAACCAATTTTGGCCCAAAAAATGCATCATACACCCCTGAAATTTCAGAAAATGTTGGCAGCCCAAAAAATGCCTTAAAATGCATCTTATTCCTGCAATAAACTTGAAAACTTTGGTGGCCCAAAAAAGGGATTTACAGGCTCTGTGTCAGAGAGCTCTGAATTTCCCAAAACCATTTGCAGTCTGAAAAGGACATTAACACGCATGCTAGACCCCTGAAATTCTACAAAATATTTTGTGCACGAAAAATGCATCCTACACCCCTGAAAGTTCAGAAAATGTTGGCAGCCCACTTAGGCCTACAAAAATGTAGAAAACTTTAGAGGAACAAAAAAGGGGTTTACAGGCATCGTAGACCCCCTAAAGTCCAAAAAATCTTGGTGCCCAAAAACGGTGACAGAGAGCTCTGAATGTCGCAAAAACATTTGCAGCCTGAAAAGGGCTTTAACCCGCATCCTAGACCCCTTAAATTCCCAAAAATATTTTTGGCCCGAAAAATACATCCTACACCCCTGAAAGTTCAGAAAATGTTGGCAGCCTTAAATGCCTCCTAGGCCTTACAAAAATGTAGAAAACTTTAGAGGCACAGAAAAGGGGTTTACAGGCATCATAGACCCCCTAAAGTCCAGAAAATGTTGGTGCCCAAAAACAGTGCCAGAGAGCTCTGAATGTCCCAAAAACATTTGCAGTCTGCAAAGGGCATTAACCCGCATGCTACACCCCTGAAATTCCCCAAAATATTTTGGGCACGAAAAATGCATCCTACACCCCTGAAAGTTCAGAAAATATTAGCAGCCCAAAAAGGCTTTAAATTCCTCTTAGGCCTACAAAAATGTAGAAAACTTTAGAGTCACAAAAAAGGGGTTTACAGGCATCATAGACCCCGTAAAGTCCAGAAAATTTTGGTGCCCAAAAACGGTGTCATAGAGCTCTGAATGTCCCAAAAACATATGCAGCCTGAAAATGGCATTAACCCGCATCCTAGACCCGTAAAATTTCCAAAAACATTTTTGGCCCAAAAAATGCATCCTACACCCCTGAACGTTCAGAAAATGTTGGCAGCCCAAAAAAGGCCTTAAGTGCCTCTTAGGCCTACAAAAATGTAGAAAACTTTAGAGGAACAAAAAAGGGGTTTACAGGCATCGTAGACCCCGTAAAGTCCAGAAAATGTTGGTGCCCAAAAACGGTGTCAGAGAGCTCTGAATGTCCCAAAACATTTGCAACCTGAAAAGGGCATTAACCCGCATCCTAGACCCCTTAAATTCCCAAAAACATTTTTGGCTCGAAAAATGCATCCTACACCCCTGAAAGTTCAGAAAATGTTGGCAGCCCAAAATATGCCTTAAAATGCATCTTATTCCTGCAATAAACTTGAAAACTTTTGAGGCCCAAAAAAGGGGTTTTACAAGCATGCTAGACCCCCTAAAGTCCAGAAAATGTTGGTGGCCCAAAAACTGTGCCAGAGAGCTCTGAATTTCCCAAAACCATTTGCAGTCTGAAAAGGGCATTAACCCGCATGCTAGACCCCTGAAATTCCCCAAAATATTTTGGGCACGAAAAATGCATCCTACACTCCTGAAAGTACAAAAAATGTTGGCAGCCCAAAAAAAGGCCTTAAAATGCATCTTATTCCTGCAATAAACTTGAAAACTTTGGAGGCCCAAAAAAGGGGTTTACAGGCATCATAGACCCCCTAAAGTCCAGAAAATGTTGGTGGCCCAAAAACTGTGTCATAGAGCTCTGAATTTCCCAAAACCATTTGCAGTCTGAAAAGGGCATTAACCCACATCCTAGACCCCTTAAATTCCCAAAAACATTTTTGGCTCGAAAAATGCATCCTACACCCCTGAAAGTTCAGAAAATGTTGGCAGCCCAAAATATGCCTTAAAATGCATCTTATTCCTGCAATAAACTTGAAAACTTTTGAGGCCCAAAAAAGGGGTTTTACAGGCATGCTAGACCCCCTAAAGTCCAAAAAATGTTGGTGGCCCAAAAACTGTGTCAGAGAGCTCTGAATTTCCCAAAACCATTTGCAGTCTGAAAAGGGCATTAACCCGCATGCTACACCCCTGAAATTCCCCAAAATATTTTGGGCACGAAAAATGCATCCTACACCCCTGAAAGTTCAGAAAATATTAGCAGCCCAAAAAGGCTTTAAATTCCTCTTAGGCCTACAAAAATGTAGAAAACTTTAGAGGCACAAAAAAGGGGTTTACAGGCATCATAGACCCCCTAAAGTCCAGAAAATTTTGGTGCCCAAAAACGGTGTCAGAGAACTCTGAATGTCCCAAAAACATATGCAGCCTGAAAATGGCATTAACCCGCATCCTAGACCCGTAAAATTTCCAAAAACATTTTTGGCCCAAAAAATGCATCCTACACCCCTGAACGTTCAGAAAATGTTGGCAGCCCAAAAAAGGCCTTAAGTGCCTCTTAGGCCTACAAAAATGTAGAAAACTTTAGAGGAACAAAAAAGGGGTTTACAGGCATCGTAGACCCCGTAAAGTCCAGAAAATGTTGGTGCCCAAAAACGGTGTCAGAGAGCTCTGAATGTCCCAAAAACATTTGCAACCTGAAAAGGGCATTAACCCGCATCCTAGACCCCTTAAATTCCCAAAAACATTTTTGGCTCGAAAAATGCATCCTACACCCCTGAAAGTTCAGAAAATGTTGGCAGCCCAAAATATGCCTTAAAATGCATCTTATTCCTGCAATAAACTTGAAAACTTTTGAGGCCCAAAAAAGGGGTTTTACAGGCATGCTAGACCCCCTACAGTCCAGAAAATGTTGGTGGCCCAAAGACTGTGCCAGAGAGCTCTGAATTTCCCAAAACCATTTGCAGTCTGAAAAGGGCATTAACCCGCATGCTAGACCCCTGAAATTCCCCAAAATATTTTGGGCACGAAAAATGCATCCTACACCCCTGAAAGTTCAGAAAATATTGGCAGCCCAAAAAAGGCTTTAAATTCCTCTTATTCCTACAAAAATGTAGAAAACTTTAGAGGCACAAAAAAGGGGTTTACAGGCATCGTAGACCCCCTAAAGTCCAGAAAATTTTGGTGCCCAAAAACGGTGACAGAGAGCTCTGAATGTCGCAAAAACATTTGCAGCCTGAAAAGGGCTTTAACCCGCATCCTAGACCCCTTAAATACCCAAAAATATTTTTGGCCCGAAAAATACATCCTACACCCCTGAAAGTTCAGAAAATGTTGGCAGCCCAATAAAGGCCTTAAATGCCTCTTAGGCCGACAAAAATGTAGAAAACTTTAGAGGAACAGAAAAGGGGTTTACAGGCATCGTAGACCCCCTAAAGTCCAGAAAATGTTGGTGAATGTCCCAAAAACATTTGCAACCTGAAAAGGGCATTAACCCGCATCCTAGACCCCTTAAATTCCCAAAAACATTTTTGGCTCGAAAAATGCATCCTACACCCCTGAAAGTTCAGAAAATGTTGGCAGCCCAAAATATGCCTTAAAATGCATCTTATTCCTGCAATAAACTTGAAAACTTTTGAGGCCCAAAAAAGGGGTTTTACAGGCATGCTAGACCCCCTAAGGTCAAGAAAATGTTGGTGGCCCAAAAACTGTGTCAGAGAGCTCTGAATTTCCCAAAACCATTTGCAGTCTGAAAAGGGCATTAACCCGCATGCTAGATTCCTGAAATTCCCCAAAATATTTTGGGCACGAAAAATGCATCCTACCACCCGTGAAAGTTCAGAAAATGTTGGCAGTCCAAAAAAGGCCTTAAGTGCCTCTTAGGCCTACAAAAATGTAGAAAACTTTAGAGGAACAAAAAAGGGGTTTACAGGCATCGTAGACCCCGTAAAGTCCAGAAAATGTTGGTGCCCAAAAACGGTGTCAGAGAGCTCTGAATGTCCCAAAAACATTTGCAACCTGAAAAGGGCATTAACCCGCATCCTAGACCCCTTAAATTCCCAAAAACATTTTTGGCTCGAAAAATGCATCCTACACCCCTGAAAGTTCAGAAAATGTTGGCAGCCCAAAATATGCCTTAAAATGCATCTTATTCCTGCAATAAACTTGAAAACTTTTGAGGCCCAAAAAAGGGGTTTTACAGGCATGCTAGACCCCCTAAAGTCCAGAAAATGTTGGTGGCCCAAAAACTGTGCCAGAGAGCTCTGAATTTCCCAAAACCATTTGCAGTCTGAAAAGGGCATTAACCCGCATGCTAGACCCCTGAAATTCCCCAAAATATTTTGGGCACGAAAAATGCATCCTACACCCCTGAAAGTTCAGAAAATATTGGCAGCCCAAAAAAGGCTTTAAATTCCTCTTATTCCTACAAAAATGTAGAAAACTTTAGAGGCACAAAAAAGGGGTTTACAGGCATCGTAGACCCCCTAAAGTCCAGAAAATTTTGGTGCCCAAAAACGGTGACAGAGAGCTCTGAATGTCGCAAAAACATTTGCAGCCTGAAAAGGGCTTTAACCCGCATCCTAGACCCCTTAAATACCCAAAAATATTTTTGGCCCGAAAAATACATCCTACACCCTGAAAGTTCAGAAAATGTTGGCAGCCCAATAAAGGCCTTAAATGCCTCTTAGGCCTACAAAAATGTAGAAAACTTTAGAGGAACAGAAAAGGGGTTTACAGGCATCGTAGACCCCCTAAAGTCCAGAAAATGTTGGTGAATGTCCCAAAAACATTTGCAACCTGAAAAGGGCATTAACCCGCATCCTAGACCCCTTAAATTCCCAAAAACATTTTTGGCTCGAAAAATGCATCCTACACCCCTGAAAGTTCAGAAAATGTTGGCAGCCCAAAATATGCCTTAAAATGCATATTATTCCTGCAATAAACTTGAAAACTTTTGAGGCCCAAAAAAGGGGTTTTACAGGCATGCTAGACCCCCTAAGGTCAAGAAAATGTTGGTGGCCCAAAAACTGTGTCAGAGAGCTCTGAATTTCCCAAAACCATTTGCAGTCTGAAAAGGGCATTAACCCACATGCTAGATTCCTGAAATTCCCCAAAATATTTTGGGCACGAAAAATGCATCCTACCACCCGTGAAAGTTCAGAAAATGTTGTCAGCCCAAAAAAGGCCTTAAATGCCTCCGAGGCCTACAAAAATGTAGAAAACTTTAGAGGCACAGAAAAGGGGTTTACAGGCATCTTAGACCCCCTAAAGTCCAGAAAATTTTGGTGCCCAAAAACAGTGCCAGAGAGCTCTGAATGTCCCAAAAACATTTGCAGCCTGAAAAGGGCTTTAACCCGCATCCTAGACCCCTTAAATTCGACAAAATATTTTGTGCACGAAAAATGCATACTACCACCCGTGAAAGTTCAGAAAATGTTGGCAGCCCAAAAAAAGGCCTTAAGTGCCTCTTAGGCCTACAAAAATGTAGAAAACTTTAGAGGAACAAAAAAGGAGTTTACAGGCATCGTAGACCCCCTAAAGTCCAGAAAATGTTGGTGCCCAAAAACGGTGTCAGAGAGCTCTGAATGTCCCAAAAACATCTGCAACCTTGAAAGGGCATTAACCCGCATCCTAGACCCCTTAAATTCCCAAAAACATTTTTGGCTCGAAAAATGCATCCTACACCCCTGAAAGTTCAGAAAATGTTGGCAGCCCAAAATATGCCTTAAAATGCATCTTATTCCTGCAATAAACTTGAAAACTTTTGAGGCCCAAAAAAGGGGTTTTACAGGCATGCTAGACCCCCTAAAGTCCAGAAAATGTTGGTGCCCAAAAACGGTGTCAGAGAGCTCTAAATGTCCCAAAAACATTTGCAGCCTGAAAAGGGCTTTAACCCGCATCCTAGACCCCTTAAATTCCCAAAAATATTTTTGGCCCGAAAAATGCATCCTACACCCCTGAAAGTTCAGAAAATGTTGGCAGCCCAATAAAGGCCTTAAATGCCTCTTAGGCCTACAAAAATGTAGAAAACTTTAGGGGCACAAAAAAGGGGTTTACAGGCATCCTAGACCCCCTAAAGTCCAGAAAATGTTAGTGCCCAAAAATGTTGTCAGAGAGCTCTGAATGTCCCGAAAACATTTGCAGCCTGAAAATGGCATTAACCCGCAACCTAGACCCGTTAAATTTCCAAAAACATTTTTGGCCCAAAAAATGCATCCTACACCCCTGAAAGTTCAGAAAATGTTGGCAGCCCACAAAATGCCTTAAAATGCATCTTATTGCTGAAATAATCTTGAAAATTTTGGAGGCCCAAATAAGGGGTTTACAGGCATCCTAGACCCCCTAAAGTCCAGAAAATGTTGGTGGCCCAAAAACTGTGTCAGAGAGCTCTGAATTTCCCAAAAACATTTGCAGTCTGAAAAGGGCATTAACCCGCATGCTAGATCCCTGAAATTCCACAAAATATTTTGTGCACGAAAAATGCATCCTACCACCCGTGAAAGTTCAGAAAATGTTGGCAGCCCAAAAAAGGCCTTAAGTGCCTCTTAGGCCTAAAAAAAAGTAGAAAACTTTAGAGGAACAAAAAAGGGTTTACAGGCATCCTAGACCCCTTAAAGTCCAGAAAATGTTGGTACCCAAAAACAGTGTCAGAGAGCTCTGAATGTCCCAAAAACATTTGCAGCATGAAAAGGGCATTAACCCGCACTCTAGACCCCTGAAATTCCCAAAAACATCTTTGGCCCGAAAAAAATGCATCCTACACTCCTGAAAGTACAAAAAATGTTGGCAGCCCAAAAAAAGGCCTTAAAATGCATCTTATTCCTGCAATAAACTTGAAAACTTTGGAGGCCCAAAAAAGGGGTTTACAGGCATCCTAGACCCCCTAAAGTCCAGAAAATGTTGGTGGCCCAAAAACTGTGTCATAGAGCTCTGAATTTCCCAAAACCATTTGCAGTCTGAAAAGGGCATTAACCCACATGCTAGACCCCTGAAATCCCCCAAAATATTTTGTGCCTGAAAAATGCATCCTACACCTCTGAAAGTTCAGAAAATGTTGGCAGCCCAATAAAGGCCTTAAATGCCTCTTAGGCCTACAAAAATGTAGAAAACTTTAGAGGCACAAAAAAGGGGTTTATAGGCATGCTAGACCCCCTAAAGTCCAGAAAATGTTGGTGGCCCAAAAACTGTGTCAGAGAGCTCTGAATGTCCCAAAAACATTTGCAGCCTGAAAAGGGCTTTAACCCGCATCCTAGACCCCTTAAATTCCCAAAAATATTTTTGGCCCGAAAAATGCATCCTGCACCCCTGAAAGTTCAGAAAATGTTGGCAGCCCAATAAAGGCCTTAAATGCCTCTTAGGCCTACAAAAATGTAGAAAACTTTAGAGGCCCAAAAAAGGGGTTTACAGGCATCGTAGACCCCCTAAAGTCGAGAAAATGTTGGTGCCCAAAAACGGTGTCAGAGAGCTCTGAATGTCCCAAAAACATTTGCAACCTGAAAAGGGCATTAACCCGCATCCTAGACCCCTTAAATTCCCAAAAACATTTTTGGCTCGAAAAATGCATCCTACACCCCTGAAAGTTCAGAAAATGTTGGCAGCCCAAAATATGCCTTAAAATGTATCTTATTCCTGCAATAAACATGAAAACTTTAGAGGCCCAAAAAAGGGGTTTACAGGCATCAGAGACCCCCTAAAGTCCAGAAAATGTTGGTGGCCCAAAAACTGTGTCAGAGAGCTCTGAATTTCCCAAAACCATTTGCAGTCTGAAAAGGGCATAAACTCGCATGCTAGACCCCTGAAATTCCCCAAAATATTTTGGGCACGAAAAATGCATCCTACACCCCTGAAAGTTCAGAAAATGTTGGCAGCCCAAAAAAGGCTTTAAATGCCTCTTAGGCCTACAAAAATGTAGAAAACTTTAGAGGCCCAAAAAAAGGGGTTTACAGGCATCATAGACCCCCTAAAGTCCAGAAAATGTTGGTGCCCAAAAACAGTGTCAGAGAGCTCTGAATGTCCCAAAAACATTTGCGGCCTGAAAAGGGCTTTAACCCGCATCCTAGACCCCTTAAATTCTCAAAAATATTTTTGGCCCGAAAAATGCATCCTACACCCCTGAAAGTTCAGAAAATGTTGGCAGCCCAATAAAGGCCTTAAATGCCTCTTAGGCCTACAAAAATGTAGACAACTTTAGAGGCCCGAAAAAGGGTTTTACAGGCATCGTAGACCCCCTAAAGTCCAGAACATTTTGGTGCCCAAAAACGGTGTCAGAGAGCTCTGAATGTACCAAATACATTTGCAGCCTGAAAAAGGCTTTAACCCGCATCCTAGACCCCTTAAATTCCCAAAAATATTTTTGGCCCGAAAAATGCATCGTACACCCCTGAAAGTTCAGAAAATGTTGGCAGCCCACAAAATGCCTTAAAATGCATCTTATTGCTGAAATAATCTTGAAAATTTTGGAGGCCCAAAAAAGGGGTTTACAGGCATCCTAGACCCCCTAAAGTCCAGAAAATATTGGTGGCCCAAAAACTGTGTCAGAGAGCTCTGAATTTCCCAAAAACATTTGCAGTCTGAAAAGGGCATTAACCCGCATGCTAGATCCCTGAAATTCCACAAAATATTTTGTGCACGAAAAATGCATCCTACCACCCGTGAAAGTTCAGAAAATGTTGGCAGCCCAAAAAAGGCCTTAAGTGCCTCTTAGGCCTAAAAAAAAGTAGAAAACTTTAGAGGAACAAAAAAGGGTTTACAGGCATCCTAGACCCCTTAAAGTCCAGAAAATGTTGGTACCCAAAAACAGTGTCAGAGAGCTCTGAATGTCCCAAAAACATTTGCAGCATGAAAAGGGCATTAACCCGCACCCTAGACCCCTGAAATTCCCAAAAACATCTTTTGCCCGAAAAAAATGCATCCTACACTCCTGAAAGTACAAAAAATGTTGGCAGCCCAATAAAGGCCTTAAATGCCTCTTAGGCCTACAAAAATGTAGAAAACTTTAGAGGCACAAAAAAGGGGTTTACAGGCATGCTAGACCCCCTAAAGTCCAGAAAATGTTGGTGGCCCAAAAACTGTGTCAGAGAGCTCTGAATGTCCCAAAAACATTTGCAGCCTGAAAAGGGCTTTAACCCGCATCCTAGACCCCTTAAATTCCCAAAAATATTTTTGGCCCGAAAAATGCATCCTGCACCCCTGAAAGTTCAGAAAATGTTGGCAGCCCAATAAAGGCCTTAAATGCCTCTTAGGCCTACAAAAATGTAGAAAACTTTAGAGGCCCAAAAAAGGGGTTTACAGGCATCGTAGACCCCCTAAAGTCCAGAAAATGTTGGTGCCCAAAAACGGTGTCAGAGAGCTCTGAATGTCCCAAAAACATTTGCAACCTGAAAAGGGCATTAACCCGCATCCTAGACCCCTTAAATTCCCAAAAACATTTTTGGCTCGAAAAATGCATCCTACACCCCTGAAAGATCAGAAAATGTTGGCAGCCCACAAAATGCCTTAAAATGCATCTTATTACTGCAATAATCTTGAAAATTTTGGAGGCCCAAAAAAGGGGTTTACAGACATCCTAGACCCCCTAAAATCCAGAAAATGTTGGTGGCCCAAAAACTGTCAGAGAGCTCTGAATTTCCCAAAAACATTTTGAAAAGGGCATTAACCCGCATGCTAGACCCCTGAAATTCCACAAAATATTTTGTGCACGAAAAATGCATCCTACCACCCGTGAAAGTTCAGAAAATGTTGGCAGCCCAAAAAAGGTCTTAAGTGCCTCCTAGGCATACAAAAATGTAGAAAACTTTAGAGAAACAAAAAAGGGGTTTACAGGCATCCTAGACCCTTTAAAGTCCAGAAGATGTTGGCACCCAAAAACAGTGTCAGAGAGCTCTGAATGTCCCAAAAACATTCGCAGCCTGAAAAGGGCATTAACCCGCATCCTAGACCCCTGAAATTCCCAAAAACATCTTTGGCCCGAAAAATGCATCCTACACTCCTGAAAGTACAAAAAATGTTGGCAGCCCAAAAAAAGGCCTTAAAATGAATCTTATTCCTGCAATAAACTTGAAAACTTTGGAGGCCCAAAAAAGGGGTTTACAAGCATTCTAGACCCCCTAAAGTCCAGAAAATGTTGGTGGCCCAAAAACTGTGTCAGAGAGCTCTGAATTTCCCAAAACCATTTGCAGTCTGAAAAGGGCATTAACTCGCCTGCTAGACCCCTGAAATTCCCCAAAATATTTTGGGCACGAAAAATGCATCCTACACCCCTGAAAGTTCAGAAAATGTTGGCAGTCCAAAAAAAGGCCTTAAATGCCTCTTAGGCCTACAAAAATGTAGAAAACTTTAGAGGCACGAAAAAGGGGTTTACAGGCATTGTAGACCCCCTAAAGTCCAGAAAATGTTGGTGCCCAAAAACGGTGTCAGAAAGCTCTGAATGTCCCAAAAACATTTGCAGCCTGAGAAGGGCATTAACCCGCATCCTAGACCCGTTAAATTCCAAAAACATTTTTGCCCCGAAAACTGCATCCTACATCCCTGCAAGTTCAGAAAATGTTGGCAGCACAAAAAAGGCCTTAAAATACATATTAGGCCTGCAAAAATGTAGAAAACTTTAGAGGCCCAAAAAAGGGGTTTACAGACATCCTAGACCCCCTAAAGTCTAGAAAATGTTGGTGCCCAAAAACGGTGTCAGAGAACTCTGAATGTCCCAAAAACATTTGCAATCTGAAAAGGGCATTAACCCGCATCCTAGACCCCTTAAATTCCCAAATACTTTTTGGCCCGAAAAATGCATCCTACACTCCTGAAAGTACAAAAAATGTTGGCAGCCCAAAAAAAGGCCTTAAAATGCATCTTATTCCTGGAATAATCCTGAAAATTTTGAATGCCCAAAAAAGGGGTTTACAGGCATCCTAGACCCCCGAAAGTCCAGAAAATGTTGGTGGCCCAAAAACTGTCAGAGAGCTCTGAATTTCCCAAAACCATTTGCAGCCTGAAAAGGGCATTAACCCGATTGCTAGACCCCTGAAATTCCCCAAAATATTTTGGGCACGAAAAATGCATCCTACACCCCTGAAAGTTCAGAAAATATTAGCAGCCCAAAAAGGCTTTAAATTCCTCTTAGGCCTACAAAAATGTAGAAAACTTTAGAGGCACAAAAAAGGGGTTTACAGGCATCATAGACCCCCTAAAGTCCAGAAAATTTTGGTGCCCAAAAACGGTGTCAGAGAGCTCTGAATGTCCCAAAAACATATGCAGCCTGAAAATGGCATTAACCCGCATCCTAGACCCGTAAAATTTCCAAAAACATTTTTGGCCCAAAAAATGCATCCTACACCCCTGAACGTTCAGAAAATGTTGGCAGCCCAAAAAAGGCCTTAAGTGCCTCTTAGGCCTACAAAAATGTAGAAAACTTTAGAGGAACAAAAAAGGGGTTTACAGGCATCGTAGACCCCGTAAAGTCCAGAAAATGTTGGTGCCCAAAAACGGTGTCAGAGAGCTCTGAATGTCCCAAAAACATTTGCAACCTGAAAAGGGCATTAACCCGCATCCTAGACCCCTTAAATTCCCAAAAACATTTTTGGCTCGAAAAATACATCCTAAACCCCTGAAAGTTCAGAAAATGTTGGCAGCCCAAAATATGCCGTAAAATGCATCTTATTCCTGCAATAAACTTGAAAACTTTTGAGGCCCAAAAAAGGGGTTTTACAGGCATGCTAGACCCCCTAAAGTCCAGAAAATGTTGGTGGCCCAAAAACTGTGTCAGAGAGAGCTCTGAATTTCCCAAAACCATTTGCAGTCTGAAAAGGGCATTAACCCGCATACTAGACCCCTGAAATTCCCCAAAATATTTTGGGCACGAAAAATGCATCCTACACCCCTGAAAGTTCAGAAAATATTGGCAGCCCAAAAAAGGCTTTAAATTCCTCTTATTCCTACAAAAATGTAGAAAACTTTAGAGGCACAAAAAAGGGGTTTACAGGCATCGTAGACCCCCTAAAGTCCAGAAAATGTTGGTGCCCAAAAACGGTGACAGAGAGCTCTGAATGTCGCAAAAACATTTGCAGCCTGAAAAGGGCTTTAACCCGCATCCTAGACCCCTTAAATACCCAAAAATATTTTTGGCCCGAAAAATACATCCTACACCCCTGAAAGTTCAGAAAATGTTGGCAGCCCAATAAAGGCCTTAAATGCCTCTTAGGCCTACAAAAATGTAGAAAACTTTAGAGGAACAGAAAAGGGGTTTACAGGCATCGTAGACCCCCTAAAGTCCAGAAAATGTTGGTGAATGTCCCAAAAACATTTGCAACCTGAAAAGGGCATTAACCCGCATCCTAGACCCCTTAAATTCCCAAAAACATTTTTGGCTCGAAAAATGCATCCTACACCCCTGAAAGTTCAGAAAATGTTGGCAGCCAAAAATATGCCTTAAAATGCATCTTATTCCTGCAATAAACTTGAAAACTTTTGAGGCCCAAAAAAGGGGTTTTACAGGCATGCTAGACCCCCTAAGGTCAAGAAAATGTTGGTGGCCCAAAAACTGTGTCAGAGAGCTCTGAATTTCCCAAAACCATTTGCAGTCTGAAAAGGGCATTAACCCGCATGCTAGACTCCTGAAATTCCCCAAAATATTTTGGGCACGAAAAATGCATCCTACCACCCGTGAAAGTTCAGAAAATGTTGTCAGCCCAAAAAAGGCCTTAAATGCCTCCTAGGCCTACAAAAATGTAGAAAACTTTAGAGGCACAGAAAAGGGGTTTACAGGCATCATAGACCCCCTAAAGTCCAGAAAATGTTGGTGCCCAAAAACAGTGCCAGAGAGCTCTGAATGTCCCAAAAACATTTGCAGCCTGAAAAGGGCTTTCACCCGCATCCTAGACCCCTTAAATTCGACAAAATATTTTGTGCACGAAAAATGCATACTACCACCCGTGAAAGTTCAGAAAATGTTGGCAGCCCAAAACAAGGCCTTAAGTGCCTCTTAGGCCTACAAAAATGTAGAAAACTTTAGAGGAACAAAAAAGGCGTTTACAGGCATCGTAGACCCCCTAAAGTCCAGAAAATGTTGGTGCCCAAAAACGGTGTCAGAGAGCTCTGAATGTCCCAAAAACATCTGCAACCTTAAAAGGGCATTAACCCGCATCCTAGACCCCTTAAATTCCCAAAAACATTTTTGGCTCGAAAAATGCATCCTACACCCCTGAAAGTTCAGAAAATGTTGGCAGCCCAAAATATGCCTTAAAATGCATCTTATTCCTGCAATAAACTTGAAAACTTTTGAGGCCCAAAGAAGGGGTTTTACAGGCATGCTAGACCCCCTAAAGTCCAGAAAATGTTGGTGCCCAAAAACGGTGTCAGAGAGCTCTAAATGTCCCAAAAACATTTGCAGTCTGAAAAGGGCATTAACCCGCATGCTAGACCCCTGAAATTCCCCAAAATATTTTGGGCACGAAAAATGCATCCTACACCCCTGAAAGTTCAGAAAATATTAGCAGCCCAAAAAAGGCTTTAAATGCCTCTTAGGCCTACAAAAATGTAGAAAACTTTAGGGGCACAAAAAAGGGGTTTACAGGCATCCTAGACCCCCTAAAGTCCAGAAAATGTTGGTGCCCAAAAACGGTGTCAGAGAGCTCTGAATGTCCCAAAAACATTTGCAGCCTGAAAATGGCATTAACCCGCAACCTAGACCCGTTAAATTTCCAAAAACATTTTTGGCCCAAAAAATGCATCCTACACCCCTGAAAGTTCAGAAAATGTTGGCAGCCCACAAAATGCCTTAAAATGCATCTTATTGCTGAAATAATCTTGAAAATTTTGGAGGCCCAAAAAAGGGGTTTACAGGCATCCTAGACCCCCTAAAGTCCAGAAAATGTTGGTGGCCCAAAAACTGTGTCAGAGAGCTCTGAATTTCCCAAAAACATTTGCAGTCTGAAAAGGGCATTAACCCGCATGCTAGACCCCTGAAATTCCACAAAATATTTTGTGCACGAAAAATGCATCCTACCACCCGTGAAAGTTCAGAAAATGTTGGCAGCCCAAAAAAGGCCTTAAGTGCCTCTTAGGCCTAAAAAAAAGTAGAAAACTTTAGAGGAACAAAAAAGGGTTTACAGGCATCCTAGACCCCTTAAAGTCCAGAAAATGTTGGTACCCAAAAACAGTGTCAGAGAGCTCTGAATGTCCCAAAAACATTTGCAGCCTGAAAAGGGCATTAACCCGCATCCTAGACCCCTGAAATTCCCCAAAATATTTTGTGCCTGAAAAATGCATCCTACACCCCTGAAAGTTCAGAAAATGTTGGCAGCCCAATAAAGGCCTTAAATGCCTCTTAGGCCTACAAAAATGTAGAAAACTTTAGAGGCACAAAAAAGGGGTTTACAGGCATGCTAGACCCCCTAAAGTCCAGAAAATGTTGGTGGCCCAAAAACTGTGTCAGAGAGCTCTGAATGTCCCAAAAACATTTGCAGCCTGAAAAGGGCTTTAACCCGCATCCTAGACCCCTTAAATTCCCAAAAATATTTTTGGCCCGAAAAATGCATCCTACACTCCTGAAAGTACAAAAAATGTTGGCAGCCCAAAAAAAGGCCTTAAAATGCATCTTATTCCTGCAATAAACTTGAAAACTTTGGAGGCCCAAAAAAGGGGTTTACAGGCATCCTAGACCCCCTAAAGTCCAGAAAATGTTGGTGGCCCAAAAACTGTGTCATAGAGCTCTGAATTTCCCAAAACCATTTGCAGTCTGAAAAGGGCATTAACCCACATGCTAGACCCCTGAAATTCCCCAAAATATTTTGTGCCTGAAAAATGCATCCTACACCCCTGAAAGTTCAGAAAATGTTGGCAGCCCAATAAAGGCCTTAAATGCCTCTTAGGCCTACAAAAATGTAGAAAACTTTAGAGGCACAAAAAAGGGGTTTACAGGCATGCTAGACCCCCTAAAGTCCAGAAAATGTTGGTGGCCCAAAAACTGTGTCAGAGAGCTCTGAATGTCCCAAAAACATTTGCAGCCTGAAAAGGGCTTTAACCCGCATCCTAGACCCCTTAAATTCCCAAAAATATTTTTGGCCCGAAAAATGCATCCTGCACCCCTGAAAGTTCAGAAAATGTTGGCAGCCCAATAAAGGCCTTAAATGCCTCTTAGGCCTACAAAAATGTAGAAAACTTTAGAGGCCCAAAAAAGGGGTTTACAGGCATCGTAGACCCCCTAAAGTCCAGAAAATGTTGGTGCCCAAAAACGGTGTCAGAGAGCTCTGAATGTCCCAAAAACATTTGCAACCTGAAAAGGGCATTAACCCGCATCCTAGACCCCTTAAATTCCCAAAAACATTTTTGGCTCGAAAAATGCATCCTACACCCCTGAAAGTTCAGAAAATGTTGGCAGCCCAAAATATGCCTTAAAATGTATCTTATTCCTGCAATAAACATGAAAACTTTAGAGGCCCAACAAAGGGGTTTACAGGCATCGTAGACCCCCTAAAGTCCAGAAAATGTTGGTGGCCCAAAAAGTGTGTCAGAGAGCTCTGAATTTCCCAAAACCATTTGCAGTCTGAAAAGGGCATAAACCCGCATGCTAGACCCCTGAAATTCCCCAAAATATTTTGGGCGCGAAAAATGCATCCTACACCCCTGAAAGTTCAGAAAATGTTGGCAGCCCAAAAAAGGCTTTAAATGCCTCTTAGGCCTACAAAAATGTAGAAAACTTTAGAGGCCCAAAAAAGGGGTTTACAGGCATCATAGACCCCCTAAAGTCCAGAAAATGTTGGTGCCCAAAAACAGTGTCAGAGAGCTCTGAATGTCCCAAAAACATTTGCGGCCTGAAAAGGGCTTTAACCCGCATCCTAGACCCGTTAAATTTCCAAAAACATTTTTGGCCCAAAAAATGCATCCTACACCCCTGAAAGTTCAGAAAATGTTGGCAGCCCACAAAATGCCTTAAAATGCATCTTATTGCTGAAATAATCTTGAAAATTTTGGAGGCCCAAAAAAGGGGTTTACAGGCATCCTAGACCCCCTAAAGTCCAGAAAATGTTGGTGGCCCAAAAACTGTGTCAGAGAGCTCTGAATTTCCCAAAAACATTTGCAGTCTGAAAAGGGCATTAACCCGCATGCTAGACCCCTGAAATTCCCCAAAATATTTTGTGCCTGAAAAATGCATCCTACACCCCTGAAAGTTCAGAAAATGTTGGCAGCCCAATAAAGGCCTTAAATGCCTCTTAGGCCTACAAAAATGTAGAAAACTTTAGAGGCACAAAAAAGGGGTTTACAGGCATGCTAGACCCCCTAAAGTCCAGAAAATGTTGGTGGCCCAAAAACTGTGTCAGAGAGCTCTGAATGTCCCAAAAACATTTGCAGCCTGAAAAGGGCTTTAACCCGCATCCTAGACCCCTTAAATTCCCAAAAATATTTTTGGCCCGAAAAATGCATCCTGCACCACTGAAAGTTCAGAAAATGTTGGCAGCCCAATAAAGGCCTTAAATGCCTCTTAGGCCTACAAAAATGTAGAAAACTTTAGAGGCCCAAAAAAGGGGTTTACAGGCATCGTAGACCCCCTAAAGTCCAGAAAATGTTGGTGCCCAAAAACGGTGTCAGAGAGCTCTGAATGTCCCAAAAACATTTGCAACCTGAAAAGGGCATTAACCCGCATCCTAGACCCCTTAAATTCCCAAAAACATTTTTGGCTCGAAAAATGCATCCTACACCCCTGAAAGTTCAGAAAATGTTGGCAGCCCAAAATATGCCTTAAAATGTATCTTATTCCTGCAATAAACATGAAAACTTTAGAGGCCCAAAAAAGGGGTTTACAGGCATCGTAGACCCCCTAAAGTCCAGAAAATGTTGGTGGCCCAAAAACTGTGTCAGAGAGCTCTGAATTTCCCAAAACCATTTGCAGTCTGAAAAGGGCATAAACCCGCATGCTAGACCCCTGAAATTCCCCAAAATATTTTGGGCGCGAAAAATGCATCCTACACCCCTGAAAGTTCAGAAAATGTTGGCAGCCCAAAGAAAGGCCTTAAATGCCTCTTAGGCCTACAAAAATTTAGAAAACTTTAGAGGCACAAAAAAGGGGTTTACAGGCATTGTAGACCCCCTAAAGTCCAGCAAATGTTGGTGCCCAAAAACGGTGTCAGAGAGCTCTGAATGTCCCAAAAACATTTGCAGCCTGAAAAGGGCATTAACCCGCATCCTAGACCCGTTAAATTCCCAAAAACATTTTTGCCCTGAAAAATGCATCCTACATCCCTGCAAGTTCAGAAAATGCTGGCAGCACACAAAAGGCCTTAAAATACATATTAGGTCTGCAAAAATGTAGAAAACTTTAGAGGCCCAAAAAAGGGGTTTACAGACATCCTAGACCCCCTAAAGTCCAGAAAATGTTGGTGCCCAAAAACTGTGTCAGAGAGCTCTGAAAGTCCCAAAAACATTTTCAGCCTGAAAAGGGCATTAACCCGCATCCTAGACCCCTGAAATCCCCAAAAACTTTTTTGGCCGAAAAATGCATCCTACACCCATGAAAGTTCAGAAAATGTTGGCAGCTCAAAAAAGGCCTTAAATGCCTCTTAGGCCTACAAAAATGTAGAAAACTTTATAGGCACAGAAGAGGGGTTTACAGGCATCATAGACCCCCTAAAGTCCATAAAATGTTGGTGCCCAAAAATGGTGTCAGAGAGCTCTGAATGTCCCAAAAACATTTGCAGCCTGAAAAGGGCTTTAACCCGCATCCTAGACCCCTTAAATTCCCAAAAATATTTTTGGCCCGAAAAATGCATCCTACACCCCTGAAAGTTCAGAAAATATTGGCAGCCCAAAAAAGGCTTTAAATTCCTCTTATTCCTACAAAAATGTAGAAAACTTTAGAGGCACAAAAAAGGGGTTTACAGGCATCGTAGACCCCCTAAAGTCCAGAAAATGTTGGTGCCCAAAAACGGTGACAGAGAGCTCTGAATGTCGCAAAAACATTTGCAGCCTGAAAAGGGCTTTAACCCGCATCCTAGACCCCTTAAATACCCAAAAATATTTTTGGCCCGAAAAATACATCCTACACCCCTGAAAGTTCAGAAAATGTTGGCAGCCCAATAAAGGCCTTAAATGCCTCTTAGGCCTACAAAAATGTAGAAAACTTTAGAGGAACAGAAAAGGGGTTTACAGGCATCGTAGACCCCCTAAAGTCCAGAAAATGTTGGTGAATGTCCCAAAAACATTTGCAACCTGAAAAGGGCATTAACCCGCATCCTAGACCCCTTAAATTCCCAAAAACATTTTTGGCTCGAAAAATGCATCCTACACCCCTGAAAGTTCAGAAAATGTTGGCAGCCAAAAATATGCCTTAAAATGCATCTTATTCCTGCAATAAACTTGAAAACTTTTGAGGCCCAAAAAAGGGGTTTTACAGGCATGCTAGACCCCCTAAGGTCAAGAAAATGTTGGTGGCCCAAAAACTGTGTCAGAGAGCTCTGAATTTCCCAAAACCATTTGCAGTCTGAAAAGGGCATTAACCCGCATGCTAGACTCCTGAAATTCCCCAAAATATTTTGGGCACGAAAAATGCATCCTACCACCCGTGAAAGTTCAGAAAATGTTGTCAGCCCAAAAAAGGCCTTAAATGCCTCCTAGGCCTACAAAAATGTAGAAAACTTTAGAGGCACAGAAAAGGGGTTTACAGGCATCATAGACCCCCTAAAGTCCAGAAAATGTTGGTGCCCAAAAACAGTGCCAGAGAGCTCTGAATGTCCCAAAAACATTTGCAGCCTGAAAAGGGCTTTCACCCGCATCCTAGACCCCTTAAATTCGACAAAATATTTTGTGCACGAAAAATGCATACTACCACCCGTGAAAGTTCAGAAAATGTTGGCAGCCCAAAACAAGGCCTTAAGTGCCTCTTAGGCCTACAAAAATGTAGAAAACTTTAGAGGAACAAAAAAGGCGTTTACAGGCATCGTAGACCCCCTAAAGTCCAGAAAATGTTGGTGCCCAAAAACGGTGTCAGAGAGCGCTGAATGTCCCAAAAACATCTGCAACCTTAAAAGGGCATTAACCCGCATCCTAGACCCCTTAAATTCCCAAAAACATTTTTGGCTCGAAAAATGCATCCTACACCCCTGAAAGTTCAGAAAATGTTGGCAGCCCAAAATATGCCTTAAAATGCATCTTATTCCTGCAATAAACTTGAAAACTTTTGAGGCCCAAAGAAGGGGTTTTACAGGCATGCTAGACACCCTAAAGTCCAGAAAATGTTGGTGCCCAAAAACGGTGTCAGAGAGCTTTAAATGTCCCAAAAACATTTGCAGTCTGAAAAGGGCATTAACCCGCATGCTAGACCCCTGAAATTCCCCAAAATATTTTGGGCACGAAAAATGCATCCTACACCCCTGAAAGTTCAGAAAATATTAGCAGCCCAAAAAAGGCTTTAAATGCCTCTTAGGCCTACAAAAATGTAGAAAACTTTAGGGGCACAAAAAAGGGGTTTACAGGCATCCTAGACCCCCTAAAGTCCAGAAAATGTTGGTGCCCAAAAACGGTGTCAGAGAGCTCTGAATGTCCCAAAAACATTTGCAGCCTGAAAATGGCATTAACCCGCAACCTAGACCCGTTAAATTTCCAAAAACATTTTTGGCCCAAAAAATGCATCCTACACCCCTGAAAGTTCAGAAAATGTTGGCAGCCCACAAAATGCCTTAAAATGCATCTTATTGCTGAAATAATCTTGAAAATTTTGGAGGCCCAAAAAAGGGGTTTACAGGCATCCTAGACCCCCTAAAGTCCAGAAAATGTTGGTGGCCCAAAAACTGTGTCAGAGAGCTCTGAATTTCCCAAAAACATTTGCAGTCTGAAAAGGGCATTAACCCGCATGCTAGACCCCTGAAATTCCACAAAATATTTTGTGCACGAAAAATGCATCCTACCACCCGTGAAAGTTCAGAAAATGTTGGCAGCCCAAAAAAGGCCTTAAGTGCCTCTTAGGCCTAAAAAAAAGTAGAAAACTTTAGAGGAACAAAAAAGGGTTTACAGGCATCCTAGACCCCTTAAAGTCCAGAAAATGTTGGTACCCAAAAACAGTGTCAGAGAGCTCTGAATGTCCCAAAAACATTTGCAGCCTGAAAAGGGCATTAACCCGCATCCTAGACCCCTTAAATTCCCAAAAATATTTTTGGCCCGAAAAATGCATCCTACACTCCTGAAAGTACAAAAAATGTTGGCAGCCCAAAAAAAGGCCTTAAAATGCATCTTATTCCTGCAATAAACTTGAAAACTTTGGAGGCCCAAAAAAGGGGTTTACAGGCATCCTAGACCCCCTAAAGTCCAGAAAATGTTGGTGGCCCAAAAACTGTGTCATAGAGCTCTGAATTTCCCAAAACCATTTGCAGTCTGAAAAGGGCATTAACCCACATGCTAGACCCCTGAAATTCCCCAAAATATTTTGTGCCTGAAAAATGCATCCTACACCCCTGAAAGTTCAGAAAATGTTGGCAGCCCAATAAAGGCCTTAAATGCCTCTTAGGCCTACAAAAATGTAGAAAACTTTAGAGGCACAAAAAAGGGGTTTACAGGCATGCTAGACCCCCTAAAGTCCAGAAAATGTTGGTGGCCCAAAAACTGTGTCAGAGAGCTCTGAATGTCCCAAAAACATTTGCAGCCTGAAAAGGGCTTTAACCCGCATCCTAGACCCCTTAAATTCCCAAAAATATTTTTGGCCCGAAAAATGCATCCTGCACCCCTGAAAGTTCAGAAAATGTTGGCAGCCCAATAAAGGCCTTAAATGCCTCTTAGGCCTACAAAAATGTAGAAAACTTTAGAGGCCCAAAAAAGGGGTTTACAGGCATCGTAGACCCCCTAAAGTCCAGAAAATGTTGGTGCCCAAAAACGGTGTCAGAGAGCTCTGAATGTCCCAAAAACATTTGCAACCTGAAAAGGGCATTAACCCGCATCCTAGACCCCTTAAATTCCCAAAAACATTTTTGGCTCGAAAAATGCATCCTACACCCCTGAAAGTTCAGAAAATGTTGGCAGCCCAAAATATGCCTTAAAATGTATCTTATTCCTGCAATAAACATGAAAACTTTAGAGGCCCAACAAAGGGGTTTACAGGCATCGTAGACCCCCTAAAGTCCAGAAAATGTTGGTGGCCCAAAAAGTGTGTCAGAGAGCTCTGAATTTCCCAAAACCATTTGCAGTCTGAAAAGGGCATAAACCCGCATGCTAGACCCCTGAAATTCCCCAAAATATTTTGGGCGCTAAAAATGCATCCTACACCCCTGAAAGTTCAGAAAATGTTGGCAGCCCAAAAAAGGCTTTAAATGCCTCTTAGGCCTACAAAAATGTAGAAAACTTTAGAGGCCCAAAAAAGGGGTTTACAGGCATCATAGACCCCCTAAAGTCCAGAAAATGTTGGTGCCCAAAAACAGTGTCAGAGAGCTCTGAATGTCCCAAAAACATTTGCGGCCTGAAAAGGGCTTTAACCCGCATCCTAGACCCGTTAAATTTCCAAAAACATTTTTGGCCCAAAAAATGCATCCTACACCCCTGAAAGTTCAGAAAATGTTGGCAGCCCACAAAATGCCTTAAAATGCATCTTATTGCTGAAATAATCTTGAAAATTTTGGAGGCCCAAAAAAGGGGTTTACAGGCATCCTAGACCCCCTAAAGTCCAGAAAATGTTGGTGGCCCAAAAACTGTGTCAGAGAGCTCTGAATTTCCCAAAAACATTTGCAGTCTGAAAAGGGCATTAACCCGCATGCTAGACCCCTGAAATTCCCCAAAATATTTTGTGCCTGAAAAATGCATCCTACACCCCTGAAAGTTCAGAAAATGTTGGCAGCCCAATAAAGGCCTTAAATGCCTCTTAGGCCTACAAAAATGTAGAAAACTTTAGAGGCACAAAAAAGGGGTTTACAGGCATGCTAGACCCCCTAAAGTCCAGAAAATGTTGGTGGCCCAAAAACTGTGTCAGAGAGCTCTGAATGTCCCAAAAACATTTGCAGCCTGAAAAGGGCTTTAACCCGCATCCTAGACCCCTTAAATTCCCAAAAATATTTTTGGCCCGAAAAATGCATCCTGCACCACTGAAAGTTCAGAAAATGTTGGCAGCCCAATAAAGGCCTTAAATGCCTCTTAGGCCTACAAAAATGTAGAAAACTTTAGAGGCCCAAAAAAGGGGTTTACAGGCATCGTAGACCCCCTAAAGTCCAGAAAATGTTGGTGCCCAAAAACGGTGTCAGAGAGCTCTGAATGTCCCAAAAACATTTGCAACCTGAAAAGGGCATTAACCCGCATCCTAGACCCCTTAAATTCCCAAAAACATTTTTGGCTCGAAAAATGCATCCTACACCCCTGAAAGTTCAGAAAATGTTGGCAGCCCAAAATATGCCTTAAAATGTATCTTATTCCTGCAATAAACATGAAAACTTTAGAGGCCCAAAAAAGGGGTTTACAGGCATCGTAGACCCCCTAAAGTCCAGAAAATGTTGGTGGCCCAAAAACTGTGTCAGAGAGCTCTGAATTTCCCAAAACCATTTGCAGTCTGAAAAGGGCATAAACCCGCATGCTAGACCCCTGAAATTCCCCAAAATATTTTGGGCGCGAAAAATGCATCCTACACCCCTGAAAGTTCAGAAAATGTTGGCAGCCCAAAGAAAGGCCTTAAATGCCTCTTAGGCCTACAAAAATTTAGAAAACTTTAGAGGCACAAAAAAGGGGTTTACAGGCATTGTAGACCCCCTAAAGTCCAGCAAATGTTGGTGCCCAAAAACGGTGTCAGAGAGCTCTGAATGTCCCAAAAACATTTGCAGCCTGAAAAGGGCATTAACCCGCATCCTAGACCCGTTAAATTCCCAAAAACATTTTTGCCCTGAAAAATGCATCCTACATCCCTGCAAGTTCAGAAAATGCTGGCAGCACACAAAAGGCCTTAAAATACATATTAGGTCTGCAAAAATGTAGAAAACTTTAGAGGCCCAAAAAAGGGGTTTACAGACATCCTAGACCCCCTAAAGTCCAGAAAATGTTGGTGCCCAAAAACTGTGTCAGAGAGCTCTGAAAGTCCCAAAAACATTTTCAGCCTGAAAAGGGCATTAACCCGCATCCTAGACCCCTGAAATCCCCAAAAACTTTTTTGGCCGAAAAATGCATCCTACACCCATGAAAGTTCAGAAAATGTTGGCAGCTCAAAAAAGGCCTTAAATGCCTCTTAGGCCTACAAAAATGTAGAAAACTTTATAGGCACAGAAGAGGGGTTTACAGGCATCATAGACCCCCTAAAGTCCATAAAATGTTGGTGCCCAAAAATGGTGTCAGAGAGCTCTGAATGTCCCAAAAACATTTGCAGCCTGAAAAGGGCTTTAACCCGCATCCTAGACCCCTTAAATTCCCAAAAATATTTTTGGCCCGAAAAATGCATCCTACACCCCTGAAAGTTCAGAAAATGTTGGCAGCCCAATAAAGGCCTTAAATGCCTCTTAGGCCTACAAAAATGTAGAAAACTTTAGAGGCCCAAAAAAGGGGTTTACAGGCATCGTAGACCCCCTAAAGTCCAGAAAATGTTGGTGCCCAAAAATGGTGTCAGAGAGCTCTGAATGTCCCAAAAACATTTGCAACCTGAAAAGGGCATTAACCCGCATCCTAGATTCCTTAAATTCCCAAAAACATTTTTGGCTCGAAAAATGCATCCTACACCCCTGAAAGTTCAGAAAATGTTGGCAGCCCAAAATATGCCTTAAAATGCATATTATTCCTGCAATAAACTTGAAAACTTTTGAGGCCCAAAAAAGGGGTTTTACAGGCATGCTAGACCCCCTAAAGTCCAGAAAATGTTGGTGCCCAAAAACGGTGTCAGAGAGCTCTGAATGTCCCAAAAACATTTGCAGCCTGAAAAGGGCATTAACACGCATCCTAGAACCCTTAAATTCCCAAAAACATTTTTGGCTCGAAAAATGCATCCTACACCCCTGAAAGATCAGAAAATGTTGGCAGCCCACAAAATGCCTTAAAATGCATCTTATTCCTGCAATAATCTTGAAAATTTTGGAGGCCCAAAAAAGGGGTTTACAGGCATCCTAGACCCCCTAAAGTCCAGAAAATGTTGGCAGCCCAAAAAAGGCCTTAAGTGCCTCTTAGGCCTACAAAAATGTAGAAAACTTTAGAGGAACAAAAAAGGGGTTTACAGGCATCCTAGACCCCTTAAAGTCCAGAAAATGTTGGTACCCAAAAACAGTGTCAGAGAGCTCTGAATGTCCCAAAAACATTTGCAGCCTGAAAAGGGCATTAACCCGCATCCTAGACCCCTGAAATTCCCAAAAACATCTTTGGCCTGAAAAATGCATCCTACATTCCTGAAAGTACAAAAAATGTTGGCAGCCCAAAAAAAGGCCTTAAAATGCATCTTATTCCTGCAATAAACTTGAAAACTTTGGAGGCCCAAAAAAGGGGTTTACAGGCATCCTAGTCCCCCTAAAGTCCAGAAAATGTTGGTGGCCCAAAAACTGTGTCATAGAACTCTGAATTTCCCAAAACCATTTGCAGTCTGAAAAGGGCATTATCCAACATGCTAGACCCCTGAAATTCCCCAAAATATTTTGTGCCTGAAAAATGCATCCTACCACCCGTGAAAGTTCAGAAAATGTTGGCAGCCCAAAAAAGGCCTTTCATGCCTCTTAGGCCTACAAAAATGTAGGAAACTTTAGAGGCACAAAAAAGGGGTTTACAGGCATCCTATACCCCCTAAAGTCCAGAAAATGTTGGTACCCAAAAACAGTGTCAGAGAGCTCTGAATGTCCCAAAAACATTTGCAGCCTGAAAAGGGCATTAACCTGCATCCTAAACCCCTGAAATTCCCAAAAACATTTTTGGCCCGAAAAATGCATCCTACACCCCTGAAAGTACAAAAAATGTTGGCAGCCCAAAAAAAGGCCTTAAAATGCATCTTATTCCTGCAATAAACTTGAAAACTTTGGAGGCCCAAAAAAGGGGTTTTCAGGCATCCTAGACTCCCTAAAGTCCAGAAAATGTTGGTTCCCAAAAACAGTGCCAGAGAGCTCTGAATATCCCAAAAACATTTGCAGCCTGAAAAGGGCTTTAACCCGCATCCTAGCCCTCTGAAATTCCCAAAAACTTATTTGGCCGAAAAATGCATCCTACACCCATGAAAGTTCAGAAAATGTTGGCAGCCCAAAAAAGGCCTTAAATGCCTCTTAGGTCTACAAAAATGTAGAATACTTTGTAGGCTCAAGAAAGGGGTTTACAGGCATCGTAGACCCCCTAAAGTCCAGAAAATGTTGGTGCCCAAAAACGGTGTCAGAGAGCTCTGAATGTCCCAAAAACATTTGCAATCTGAAAAGGGCATTAACCCGCATCCTAGACCCCTTAAATTCCCAAAAACTTTTTGGGCCGAAAAATGCATCCTACACCCATGAAAGTTCTGAAAATATTGGCAGCCCAAAAAAGGGCTTAAATGCCTCTTAGGCCTGCAAAAATGTAGAAAACTTTAGAGGCCCAAAAAAGGGGTTTACAGACATCCTAGACCCCCTAAAGTCTAGAAAATGTTGGTGCCCAAACACTGTGTCAGAGAGCTCTGGAAGTCCCAAAAACATTTGCAGCCTGAAAAGGGCATTAACCCGCATCCTAGCCCTCTGAAATTCCCAAAAACTTATTTGGCCGAAAAATGCATCCTATACCCATGAAAGTTCAGAAAATGTTGGCAGCCCAAAAAAGGCCTTAAATGCCTCTTAGGTCTACAAAAATGTAGAATACTTTGTAGGCTCAAGAAAGGGGTTTACAGGCATCGTAGACCCCCTAAAGTCCAGAAAATGTTGGTGCCCAAAAACGGTGTCAGAGAGCTCTGAATGTCCCAAAAACATTTGCAATCTGAAAAGGGCATTAACCCGCATCCTAGACCCCTTAAATTCCCAAAAACTTTTTGGGCCGAAAAATGCATCCTACACCCATGAAAGTTCTGAAAATATTGGCAGCCCAAAAAAGGGCTTAAATGCCTCTTAGGCCTACAAAAATGTAGAAAACTTTAGAGGCCCAAAAAAAGGGTTTACAGGCATCGTAGACCCCCTAAAGTCCAGAAAATGTTGGTGCCCAAAAACGGTGTCAAAGAGCTCTGAATGTCCCAAAAACATTTGCAGCCTGAAAAGGGCATTAACCCGCATCCTAGACCCCTTAAATTCCCAAAAACATTTTTGGCTCGAAAAATGCACCCTACACCCCTGAAAGTTCAGAAAATGTTGGCAGCCCAAAATATGCCTTAAAATGCATCTTATTCCTGCAATAAACTTGAAAACTTTTGAGGCCCAAAAGAGGGGCTTTACAGGCATGCTAGACCCCCTAAAGTCCAGAAAATTTTGGTGGCCCAAAAACTGTGTCAGAGAGCTCGGAATTTCCCAAAACCATTTGCAGTCTGAAAAGGGAATTAACCTGCATGCTAGACCCCTGAAATTCCCCAAAATATTGTGGGCACGAAAAATGCATCCTACACCCCTGAAAGTTCAGAAAATGTTGGCAGCCCAATAAAGGCCTTAAATGCCTCTTAGGCCTACAAAAATGTAGAAAACTTTAGAGGCCCGAAAAAGGGGTTTACAGGCATCGTAGACCCCCTAAAGTCCAGAACATTTTGGTGCCCAAAAACGGTGTCAGAGAGCTCTGAATGTACCAAAAACATTTGCAGCCTGAAAAAGGCTTTAACCCGCATCCTAGACCCCTTAAATTCCCAAAAATATTTTTGGCCCGAAAAATGCATCCTACACCCCTGAAAGTTCAGAAAATGTTTGCAGCCCAATAAAGGCCTTAAATGCCTCTTAGGCCTACAAAAATGTAGAAAACTTTAGAGGCCCGAAAAAGGGGTTTACAGGCATCGTAGACCCCCTAAAGTCCAGAAAATGTTGGTGCCCAAAAACGGTGTCAGAGAGCTCTGAATGTCCCAAAAACATTTGCAGCCTGAAAAGGGCATTAACACGCATCCTAGAACCCTTAAATTCCCAAAAACATTTTTGGCTCGAAAAATGCATCCTACACCCCTGAAAGATCAGAAAATGTTGGCAGCCCACAAAATGCCTTAAAATGCATCTTATTCCTGCAATAATCTTGAAAATTTTGGAGGCCCCAAAAAAGGGGTTTACAGGCATCCTAGACCCCCTAAAGTCCAGAAAATGTTGGTGGCCCAAAAACTGTCAGAGAGCTCTGAATTTCCCAAAAACATTTTGAAAAGGGCATTAACCCGCATGCTAGACCCCTGAAATTCCACAAAATATTTTGTGCACGAAAAATGCATCCTACCACCCGTGAAAGTTCAGAAAATGTTGGCAGCCCAAAAAAGGCCTTAAGTGCCTCTTAGGCCTACAAAAATGTAGAAAACTTTAGAGGAACAAAAAAGGGGTTTACAGGCATCCTAGACCCCTTAAAGTCCAGAAAATGTTGGTACCCAAAAACAGTGTCAGAGAGCTCTGAATGTCCCAAAAACATTTGCAGCCTGAAAAGGGCATTAACCCGCATCCTAGACCCCTGAAATTCCCAAAAACATCTTTGGCCTGAAAAATGCATCCTACACTCCTGAAAGTACAAAAAATGTTGGCAGCCCAAAAAAAGGCCTTAAAATGCATCTTATTCCTGCAATAAACTTGAAAACTTTGGAGGCCCAAAAAAGGGGTTTACAGGCATCCTAGTCCCCCTAAAGTCCAGAAAATGTTGGTGGCCCAAAAACTGTGTCATAGAACTCTGAATTTCCCAAAACCATTTGCAGTCTGAAAAGGGCATTATCCAACATGCTAGACCCCTGAAATTCCCCAAAATATTTTGTGCCTGAAAAATGCATCCTACCACCCGTGAAAGTTCAGAAAATGTTGGCAGCCCAAAAAAGGCCTTTCATGCCTCTTAGGCCTACAAAAATGTAGAAAACTTTAGAGGCACAAAAAAGGGGTTTACAGACATCCTATACCCCCTAAAGTCCAGAAAATGTTGGTACCCAAAAACAGTGTCAGAGAGCTCTGAATGTCCCAAAAACATTTGCAGCCTGAAAAGGGCATTAACCCGCATCCTAGACCCCTGAAATTCCCAAAAACATTTTTGGCCCGAAAAATGCATCCTACACCCCTGAAAGTACAAAAAATGTTGGCAGCCCAATAAAGGCCTTAAATGCCTCTTAGGCCTACAAAAATGTAGAAAACTTTTGAGGCCCAAAAAAGGGGTTTTACAGGCATGCTAGACCCCCTAAAGTCCAGAAAATGTTGGTGGCCCAAAAACTGTGTCAGAGAGCTCTGAATGTCCCAAAAACATTTGCAGCCTGAAAAGGGCTTTAACCCGCATCCTAGACCCCTTAAATTCCCAAAAATATTTTTGGCCCGAAAAATGCATCCTACACCCCTGAAAGTTCAGAAAATGTTGGCAGCCCAATAAAGGCCTTAAATGCCTCTTAGGCCTACAAAAATGTAGAAAACTTTAGAGGCCCAAAAAAGGGGTTTACAGGCATCGTAGACCCCCTAAAGTCCAGAAAATGTTGGTGCCCAAAAATGGTGTCAGAGAGCTCTGAATGTCCCAAAAACATTTGCAACCTGAAAAGGGCATTAACCCGCATCCTAGATTCCTTAAATTCCCAAAAACATTTTTGGCTCGAAAAATGCATCCTACACCCCTGAAAGTTCAGAAAATGTTGGCAGCCCAAAATATGCCTTAAAATGCATATTATTCCTGCAATAAACTTGAAAACTTTTGAGGCCCAAAAAAGGGGTTTTACAGGCATGCTAGACCCCCTAAAGTCCAGAAAATGTTGGTACCCAAAAACAGTGTCAGAGAGCTCTGAATGTCCCAAAAACATTTGCAGCCTGAAAAGGGCATTAACCCGCATCCTAGACCCCTGAAATTCCCAAAATCATTTTTGGCCCGAAAAATGCATTCTACACCCCTGAAAGTACAAAAAATGTTGGCAGCCCAAAAAAGGCCTTAAAATGCATCTTATTCCTGCAATAAACTTGCAAACTTTGGAGGCCCAAAAATGGGGTTTTACAGGCATGCTAGACCCCCTAAAGTCCAGAAAATGTTGGTACCCAAAAACAGTGTCAGAGAGCTCTGAATGTCCCAAAAACATTTGCAGCCTGAAAAGGGCTTTAACCCGCATCCTAGACACCTTAAATTCCCAAAAATATGTTTCGCCCGAAAAATGTATCCTACACCCCTGAAAGTTCAGAAAATGTTGGCAGCCCAATAAAGGCCTTAAATGCCTCTTAGGCCTACAAAAATGTAGAAAACTTTAGAGGCCCAAAAAAGGGGTTTACAGGCATCGTAGACCCCCAAAAGTCCAGAAAATGTTGGTGCCCAAAAACGGTGTCAGAGAGCTCTGAATGTCCCAAAAACATTTGCAACCTGAAAAGGGCATTAACCCGCATCCTAGACCCCTTAAATTCCCAAACACATTTTTGGCTCGAAAAATGCATCCTACACCCCTGAAAGTTCAGAAAATGTTGGCAGCCCAATAAAGGCCTTAAATGCCTCTTAGGCATAAAAAAATGTAGAAAACTTTAGAGGCCCAAAAAAGGGGTTTACAGGCATTGTAGACCCCCTAAAGTCCAGAAAATGTTGGTGCCCAAAAACGGTGTCAGAGAGCTCTGAATGTCCCAAAAACATTTGCAGCCTGAAAAGGGCATTAACCCGCATCTTAGAACCCTTAAATTCCCAAAACCATTTTTGGCTCGAAAAATGCATCCTACACCCCTGAAAGTTCAGAAAATGTTGGCAGCCCAATAAAGGCCTTAAATGCCTCTTAGGCATAAAAAAATGTAGAAAACTTTAGAGGCCCGAAAAAGGGGTTTACAGGCATCGTAGACCCCCTAAAGTCCAGAAAATGTTGGTGCCCAAAAACGGTGTCAGAGAGCTCTGAATGTCCCAAAAACATTTGCAGCCTGAAAAGGGCATTAACACGCATCCTAGAACCCTTAAATTCCCAAAAACATTTTTGGCTCGAAAAATGCATCCTACACCCCTGAAAGATCAGAAAATGTTGGCAGCCCACAAAATGCCTTAAAATGCATCTTATTCCTGCAATAATCTTGAAAATTTTGGAGGCCCAAAAAAGGGGTTTACAGGCATCCTAGACCCCCTAAAGTCCAGAAAATGTTGGCAGCCCAAAAAAGGCCTTAAGTGCCTCTTAGGCCTACAAAAATGTAGAAAACTTTAGAGGAACAAAAAAGGGGTTTACAGGCATCCTAGACCCCTTAAAGTCCAGAAAATGTTGGTACCCAAAAACAGTGTCAGAGAGCTCTGAATGTCCCAAAAACATTTGCAGCCTGAAAAGGGCATTAACCCGCATCCTAGACCCCTGAAATTCCCAAAAACATCTTTGGCCTGAAAAATGCATCCTACATTCCTGAAAGTACAAAAAATGTTGGCAGCCCAAAAAAAGGCCTTAAAATGCATCTTATTCCTGCAATAAACTTGAAAACTTTGGAGGCCCAAAAAAGGGGTTTACAGGCATCCTAGTCCCCCTAAAGTCCAGAAAATGTTGGTGGCCCAAAAACTGTGTCATAGAACTCTGAATTTCCCAAAACCATTTGCAGTCTGAAAAGGGCATTATCCAACATGCTAGACCCCTGAAATTCCCCAAAATATTTTGTGCCTGAAAAATGCATCCTACCACCCGTGAAAGTTCAGAAAATGTTGGCAGCCCAAAAAAGGCCTTTCATGCCTCTTAGGCCTACAAAAATGTAGGAAACTTTAGAGGCACAAAAAAGGGGTTTACAGGCATCCTATACCCCCTAAAGTCCAGAAAATGTTGGTACCCAAAAACAGTGTCAGAGAGCTCTGAATGTCCCAAAAACATTTGCAGCCTGAAAAGGGCATTAACCTGCATCCTAGACCCCTGAAATTCCCAAAAACATTTTTGGCCCGAAAAATGCATCCTACACCCCTGAAAGTACAAAAAATGTTGGCAGCCCAAAAAAAGGCCTTAAAATGCATCTTATTCCTGCAATAAACTTGAAAACTTTGGAGGCCCAAAAAAGGGGTTTTCAGGCATCCTAGACTCCCTAAAGTCCAGAAAATGTTGGTTCCCAAAAACAGTGCCAGAGAGCTCTGAATATCCCAAAAACATTTGCAGCCTGAAAAGGGCTTTAACCCGCATCCTAGCCCTCTGAAATTCCCAAAAACTTATTTGGCCGAAAAATGCATCCTACACCCATGAAAGTTCAGAAAATGTTGGCAGCCCAAAAAAGGCCTTAAATGCCTCTTAGGTCTACAAAAATGTAGAATACTTTGTAGGCTCAAGAAAGGGGTTTACAGGCATCGTAGACCCCCTAAAGTCCAGAAAATGTTGGTGCCCAAAAACGGTGTCAGAGAGCTCTGAATGTCCCAAAAACATTTGCAATCTGAAAAGGGCATTAACCCGCATCCTAGACCCCTTAAATTCCCAAAAACTTTTTGGGCCGAAAAATGCATCCTACACCCATGAAAGTTCTGAAAATATTGGCAGCCCAAAAAAGGGCTTAAATGCCTCTTAGGCCTGCAAAAATGTAGAAAACTTTAGAGGCCCAAAAAAGGGGTTTACAGACATCCTAGACCCCCTAAAGTCTAGAAAATGTTGGTGCCCAAACACTGTGTCAGAGAGCTCTGGAAGTCCCAAAAACATTTGCAGCCTGAAAAGGGCATTAACCCGCATCCTAGCCCTCTGAAATTCCCAAAAACTTATTTGGCCGAAAAATGCATCCTATACCCATGAAAGTTCAGAAAATGTTGGCAGCCCAAAAAAGGCCTTAAATGCCTCTTAGGTCTACAAAAATGTAGAATACTTTGTAGGCTCAAGAAAGGGGTTTACAGGCATCGTAGACCCCCTAAAGTCCAGAAAATGTTGGTGCCCAAAAACGGTGTCAGAGAGCTCTGAATGTCCCAAAAACATTTGCAATCTGAAAAGGGCATTAACCCGCATCCTAGACCCCTTAAATTCCCAAAAACTTTTTGGGCCGAAAAATGCATCCTACACCCATGAAAGTTCTGAAAATATTGGCAGCCCAAAAAAGGGCTTAAATGCCTCTTAGGCCTACAAAAATGTAGAAAACTTTAGAGGCCCAAAAAAAGGGTTTACAGGCATCGTAGACCCCCTAAAGTCCAGAAAATGTTGGTGCCCAAAAACGGTGTCAAAGAGCTCTGAATGTCCCAAAAACATTTGCAGCCTGAAAAGGGCATTAACCCGCATCCTAGACCCCTTAAATTCCCAAAAACATTTTTGGCTCGAAAAATGCACCCTACACCCCTGAAAGTTCAGAAAATGTTGGCAGCCCAAAATATGCCTTAAAATGCATCTTATTCCTGCAATAAACTTGAAAACTTTTGAGGCCCAAAAGAGGGGCTTTACAGGCATGCTAGACCCCCTAAAGTCCAGAAAATTTTGGTGGCCCAAAAACTGTGTCAGAGAGCTCGGAATTTCCCAAAACCATTTGCAGTCTGAAAAGGGAATTAACCTGCATGCTAGACCCCTGAAATTCCCCAAAATATTGTGGGCACGAAAAATGCATCCTACACCCCTGAAAGTTCAGAAAATGTTGGCAGCCCAATAAAGGCCTTAAATGCCTCTTAGGCCTACAAAAATGTAGAAAACTTTAGAGGCCCGAAAAAGGGGTTTACAGGCATCGTAGACCCCCTAAAGTCCAGAACATTTTGGTGCCCAAAAACGGTGTCAGAGAGCTCTGAATGTACCAAAAACATTTGCAGCCTGAAAAAGGCTTTAACCCGCATCCTAGACCCCTTAAATTCCCAAAAATATTTTTGGCCCGAAAAATGCATCCTACACCCCTGAAAGTTCAGAAAATGTTGGCAGCCCAATAAAGGCCTTAAATGCCTCTTAGGCCTACAAAAATGTAGAAAACTTTAGAGGCCCAAAAAAGGGGTTTTACAGGCATGCTAGACCCCCTAAAGTCCAGAAAATGTTGGTGGCCCAAAAACTGTGTCAGAGAGCTCTGAATGTCCCAAAAACATTTGCAGCCTGAAAAGGGCTTTAACCCGCATCCTAGACCCCTTAAATTCCCAAAAATATTTTTGGCCCGAAAAATGCATCCTACACCCCTGAAAGTTCAGAAAATGTTGGCAGCCCAATGAAGGCCTTAAATGCCTCTTAAGCCTACAAAAATGTAGAAAACTTTAGAGGCCCAAAAAAGGGGTTTACAGGCATCGTAGACCCCCTAAAAACCAGAAAATGTTGGTGCCCAAAAACGGTGTCAGAGAGCTCTGAATGTCCCAAAAACATTTGCAACCTGAAAAGGGCATTAACCCCCATCCTAGACCCCTTAAATTCCCAAAAACATTTTTGGCTCGAAAAATGCATCCTACACCCCTGAAAGTTCAGAAAATGTTGGCAGCCCAATATATGCCTTAAAATGTATCTTATTCCTGCAATAAACATGAAAACTTTAGAGGCCCAAAAAAGGGGTTTACAGGCATCGTAGACTCCCTAAAGTCCATAAAATGTTGGTGGCCCAAAAACTGTGTCAGAGAGCTCTGAATTTCCCAAAACCATTTGCAGTCTGAAAAGGGCATTAACCCGCATGCTAGACCCCTGAAATTCCCCAAAATATTTTGGGCACGAAAAATGCATCCTACACCCCTGAAAGTTCAGAAAATGTTGGCAGCCCAAAAAAGGCTTTAAATGCCTCTTAGGCCTACAAAAATGTAGAAAACTTTGGAGGCCCAAAAAAGGGGTTTACAGGCATCATAGACCCCCTAAAGTCCAGAAAGTTTTGGTGCCCAAAAACAGTGTCAGAGAGCTCTGAATGTCCCAAAAACATTTGCGGCCTGAAAAGGGCTTTAACCCGCATCCTAGACCCCTTCAATTCTCAAAAATATTTTTGGCCCGAAAAATGCATCCGACACCCCTGAAAGTTCAGAAAATGTTGGCAGCCCAATAAAGGCCTTAAATGCCTCTTAGGCATACAAAAATGTAGAAAACTTTAGAGGCCCGAAAAAGGGGTTTACAGGCATCATAGACCCCCTAAAGTCCAGAAAATGTTGGTGCCCAAAAACGGTGTCAGAGAGCTCTGAATGTCCCAAAAACATTTGCAACCTGAAAAGGGCATTAACCCGCATCCTAGATTCCTTAAATTCCCAAAAACATTTTTGGCTCGAAAAATGCATCCTACACCCCTGAAAGTTCAGAAAATGTTGGCAGCCCAAAATATGCCTTAAAATGCATATTATTCCTGCAATAAACTTGAAAACTTTTGAGGCCCAAAAAAGGGGTTTTACAGGCATGCTAGACCCCCTAAAGTCCAGAAAATGTTGGTACCCAAAAACAGTGTCAGAGAGCTCTGAATGTCCCAAAAACATTTGCAGCCTGAAAAGGGCATTAACCCGCATCCTAGACCCCTAAAATTCCCAAAATCATTTTTGGCCCAAAAAATGCATTCTACACCCATGAAAGTACAAAAAATGTTGGCAGCCCAAAAAAGGCCTTAAAATGCATCTTATTCCTGCAATAAACTTGCAAACTTTGGAGGCCCAAAAATGGGGTTTTACAGGCATGCTAGACCCCCTAAAGTCCAGAAAATGTTGGTACCCAAAAACAGTGTCAGAGAGCTCTGAATGTCCCAAAAACATTTGCAGCCTGAAAAGGGCTTTAACCCGCATCCTAGACACCTTAAATTCCCAAAAATATGTTTCGCCCGAAAAATGTATCCTACACCCCTGAAAGTTCAGAAAATGTTGGCAGCCCAATAAAGGCCTTAAATGCCTCTTAGGCCTACAAAAATGTAGAAAACTTTAGAGGCCCAAAAAAGGGGTTTACAGGCATCGTAGACCCCCTAAAGTCCAGAAAATGTTGGTGCCCAAAAACGGTGTCAGAGAGCTCTGAATGTCCCAAAAACATTTGCAACCTGAAAAGGGCATTAACCCGCATCCTAGACCCCTTAAATTCCCAAACACATTTTTGGCTCGAAAAATGCATCCTACACCCCTGAAAGTTCAGAAAATGTTGGCAGCCCAATAAAGGCCTTAAATGCCTCTTAGGCATAAAAAAATGTAGAAAACTTTAGAGGCCCAAAAAAGGGGTTTACAGGCATTGTAGACCCCCTAAAGTCCAGAAAATGTTGGTGCCCAAAAACGGTGTCAGAGAGCTCTGAATGTCCCAAAAACATTTGCAGCCTGAAAAGGGCATTAACCCGCATCTTAGAACCCTTAAATTCCCAAAACCATTTTTGGCTCGAAAAATGCATCCTACACCCCTGAAAGTTCAGAAAATGTTGGCAGCCCAATAAAGGCCTTAAATGCCTCTTAGGCATAAAAAAATGTAGAAAACTTTAGAGGCCCGAAAAAGGGGTTTACAGGCATCGTAGACCCCCTAAAGTCCAGAAAATGTTGGTGCCCAAAAACGGTGTCAGAGAGCTCTGAATGTCCCAAAAACATTTGCAGCCTGAAAAGGGCATTAACACGCATCCTAGAACCCTTAAATTCCCAAAAACATTTTTGGCTCGAAAAATGCATCCTACACCCCTGAAAGATCAGAAAATGTTGGCAGCCCACAAAATGCCTTAAAATGCATCTTATTCCTGCAATAATCTTGAAAATTTTGGAGGCCCAAAAAAGGGGTTTACAGGCATCCTAGACCCCCTAAAGTCCAGAAAATGTTGGCAGCCCAAAAAAGGCCTTAAGTGCCTCTTAGGCCTACAAAAATGTAGAAAACTTTAGAGGAACAAAAAAGGGGTTTACAGGCATCCTAGACCCCTTAAAGTCCAGAAAATGTTGGTACCCAAAAACAGTGTCAGAGAGCTCTGAATGTCCCAAAAACATTTGCAGCCTGAAAAGGGCATTAACCCGCATCCTAGACCCCTGAAATTCCCAAAAACATCTTTGGCCTGAAAAATGCATCCTACATTCCTGAAAGTACAAAAAATGTTGGCAGCCCAAAAAAAGGCCTTAAAATGCATCTTATTCCTGCAATAAACTTGAAAACTTTGGAGGCCCAAAAAAGGGGTTTACAGGCATCCTAGTCCCCCTAAAGTCCAGAAAATGTTGGTGGCCCAAAAACTGTGTCATAGAACTCTGAATTTCCCAAAACCATTTGCAGTCTGAAAAGGGCATTATCCAACATGCTAGACCCCTGAAATTCCCCGAAATATTTTGTGCCTGAAAAATGCATCCTACCACCCGTGAAAGTTCAGAAAATGTTGGCAGCCCAAAAAAGGCCTTTCATGCCTCTTAGGCCTACAAAAATGTAGGAAACTTTAGAGGCACAAAAAAGGGGTTTACAGGCATCCTATACCCCCTAAAGTCCAGAAAATGTTGGTACCCAAAAACAGTGTCAGAGAGCTCTGAATGTCCCAAAAACATTTGCAGCCTGAAAAGGGCATTAACCTGCATCCTAGACCCCTGAAATTCCCAAAAACATTTTTGGCCCGAAAAATGCATCCTACACCCCTGAAAGTACAAAAAATGTTGGCAGCCCAAAAAAAGGCCTTAAAATGCATCTTATTCCTGCAATAAACTTGAAAACTTTGGAGGCCCAAAAAAGGGGTTTTCAGGCATCCTAGACTCCCTAAAGTCCAGAAAATGTTGGTTCCCAAAAACAGTGCCAGAGAGCTCTGAATATCCCAAAAACATTTGCAGCCTGAAAAGGGCTTTAACCCGCATCCTAGCCCTCTGAAATTCCCAAAAACTTATTTGGCCGAAAAATGCATCCTACACCCATGAAAGTTCAGAAAATGTTGGCAGCCCAAAAAAGGCCTTAAATGCCTCTTAGGTCTACAAAAATGTAGAATACTTTGTAGGCTCAAGAAAGGGGTTTACAGGCATCGTAGACCCCCTAAAGTCCAGAAAATGTTGGTGCCCAAAAACGGTGTCAGAGAGCTCTGAATGTCCCAAAAACATTTGCAATCTGAAAAGGGCATTAACCCGCATCCTAGACCCCTTAAATTCCCAAAAACTTTTTGGGCCGAAAAATGCATCCTACACCCATGAAAGTTCTGAAAATATTGGCAGCCCAAAAAAGGGCTTAAATGCCTCTTAGGCCTGCAAAAATGTAGAAAACTTTAGAGGCCCAAAAAAGGGGTTTACAGACATCCTAGACCCCCTAAAGTCTAGAAAATGTTGGTGCCCAAACACTGTGTCAGAGAGCTCTGGAAGTCCCAAAAACATTTGCAGCCTGAAAAGGGCATTAACCCGCATCCTAGCCCTCTGAAATTCCCAAAAACTTATTTGGCCGAAAAATGCATCCTATACCCATGAAAGTTCAGAAAATGTTGGCAGCCCAAAAAAGGCCTTAAATGCCTCTTAGGTCTACAAAAATGTAGAATACTTTGTAGGCTCAAGAAAGGGGTTTACAGGCATCGTAGACCCCCTAAAGTCCAGAAAATGTTGGTGCCCAAAAACGGTGTCAGAGAGCTCTGAATGTCCCAAAAACATTTGCAATCTGAAAAGGGCATTAACCCGCATCCTAGACCCCTTAAATTCCCAAAAACTTTTTGGGCCGAAAAATGCATCCTACACCCATGAAAGTTCTGAAAATATTGGCAGCCCAAAAAAGGGCTTAAATGCCTCTTAGGCCTACAAAAATGTAGAAAACTTTAGAGGCCCAAAAAAAGGGTTTACAGGCATCGTAGACCCCCTAAAGTCCAGAAAATGTTGGTGCCCAAAAACGGTGTCAAAGAGCTCTGAATGTCCCAAAAACATTTGCAGCCTGAAAAGGGCATTAACCCGCATCCTAGACCCCTTAAATTCCCAAAAACATTTTTGGCTCGAAAAATGCACCCTACACCCCTGAAAGTTCAGAAAATGTTGGCAGCCCAAAATATGCCTTAAAATGCATCTTATTCCTGCAATAAACTTGAAAACTTTTGAGGCCCAAAAGAGGGGCTTTACAGGCATGCTAGACCCCCTAAAGTCCAGAAAATTTTGGTGGCCCAAAAACTGTGTCAGAGAGCTCGGAATTTCCCAAAACCATTTGCAGTCTGAAAAGGGAATTAACCTGCATGCTAGACCCCTGAAATTCCCCAAAATATTGTGGGCACGAAAAATGCATCCTACACCCCTGAAAGTTCAGAAAATGTTGGCAGCCCAATAAAGGCCTTAAATGCCTCTTAGGCCTACAAAAATGTAGAAAACTTTAGAGGCCCGAAAAAGGGGTTTACAGGCATCGTAGACCCCCTAAAGTCCAGAACATTTTGGTGCCCAAAAACGGTGTCAGAGAGCTCTGAATGTACCAAAAACATTTGCAGCCTGAAAAAGGCTTTAACCCGCATCCTAGACCCCTTAAATTCCCAAAAATATTTTTGGCCCGAAAAATGCATCCTACACCCCTGAAAGTTCAGAAAATGTTGGCAGCCCAATAAAGGCCTTAAATGCCTCTTAGGCCTACAAAAATGTAGAAAACTTTAGAGGCCCGAAAAAGGGGTTTACAGGCATCGTAGACCCCCTAAAGTCCAGAAAATGTTGGTGCCCAAAAACGGTGTCAGAGAGCTCTGAATGTCCCAAAAACATTTGCAGCCTGAAAAGGGCATTAACACGCATCCTAGAACCCTTAAATTCCCAAAAACATTTTTGGCTCGAAAAATGCATCCTACACCCCTGAAAGATCAGAAAATGTTGGCAGCCCACAAAATGCCTTAAAATGCATCTTATTCCTGCAATAATCTTGAAAATTTTGGAGGCCCCAAAAAAGGGGTTTACAGGCATCCTAGACCCCCTAAAGTCCAGAAAATGTTGGTGGCCCAAAAACTGTCAGAGAGCTCTGAATTTCCCAAAAACATTTTGAAAAGGGCATTAACCCGCATGCTAGACCCCTGAAATTCCACAAAATATTTTGTGCACGAAAAATGCATCCTACCACCCGTGAAAGTTCAGAAAATGTTGGCAGCCCAAAAAAGGCCTTAAGTGCCTCTTAGGCCTACAAAAATGTAGAAAACTTTAGAGGAACAAAAAAGGGGTTTACAGGCATCCTAGACCCCTTAAAGTCCAGAAAATGTTGGTACCCAAAAACAGTGTCAGAGAGCTCTGAATGTCCCAAAAACATTTGCAGCCTGAAAAGGGCATTAACCCGCATCCTAGACCCCTGAAATTCCCAAAAACATCTTTGGCCTGAAAAATGCATCCTACACTCCTGAAAGTACAAAAAATGTTGGCAGCCCAAAAAAAGGCCTTAAAATGCATCTTATTCCTGCAATAAACTTGAAAACTTTGGAGGCCCAAAAAAGGGGTTTACAGGCATCCTAGTCCCCCTAAAGTCCAGAAAATGTTGGTGGCCCAAAAACTGTGTCATAGAACTCTGAATTTCCCAAAACCATTTGCAGTCTGAAAAGGGCATTATCCAACATGCTAGACCCCTGAAATTCCCCAAAATATTTTGTGCCTGAAAAATGCATCCTACCACCCGTGAAAGTTCAGAAAATGTTGGCAGCCCAAAAAAGGCCTTTCATGCCTCTTAGGCCTACAAAAATGTAGAAAACTTTAGAGGCACAAAAAAGGGGTTTACAGACATCCTATACCCCCTAAAGTCCAGAAAATGTTGGTACCCAAAAACAGTGTCAGAGAGCTCTGAATGTCCCAAAAACATTTGCAGCCTGAAAAGGGCATTAACCCGCATCCTAGACCCCTGAAATTCCCAAAAACATTTTTGGCCCGAAAAATGCATCCTACACCCCTGAAAGTACAAGAAATGTTGGCAGCCCAATAAAGGCCTTAAATGCCTCTTAGGCCTACAAAAATGTAGAAAACTTTTGAGGCCCAAAAAAGGGGTTTTACAGGCATGCTAGACCCCCTAAAGTCCAGAAAATGTTGGTGGCCCAAAAACTGTGTCAGAGAGCTCTGAATGTCCCAAAAACATTTGCAGCCTGAAAAGGGCTTTAACCCGCATCCTAGACCCCTTAAATTCCCAAAAATATTTTTGGCCCGAAAAATGCATCCTACACCCCTGAAAGTTCAGAAAATGTTGGCAGCCCAATGAAGGCCTTAAATGCCTCTTAAGCCTACAAAAATGTAGAAAACTTTAGAGGCCCAAAAAAGGGGTTTACAGGCATCGTAGACCCCCTAAAAACCAGAAAATGTTGGTGCCCAAAAACGGTGTCAGAGAGCTCTGAATGTCCCAAAAACATTTGCAACCTGAAAAGGGCATTAACCCCCATCCTAGACCCCTTAAATTCCCAAAAATATTTTTGGCTCGAAAAATGCATCCTACACCCCTGAAAGTTCAGAAAATGTTGGCAGCCCAATATATGCCTTAAAATGTATCTTATTCCTGCAATAAACATGAAAACTTTAGAGGCCCAAAAAAGGGGTTTACAGGCATCGTAGACTCCCTAAAGTCCATAAAATGTTGGTGGCCCAAAAACTGTGTCAGAGAGCTCTGAATTTCCCAAAACCATTTGCAGTCTGAAAAGGGCATTAACCCGCATGCTAGACCCCTGAAATTCCCCAAAATATTTTGGGCACGAAAAATGCATCCTACACCCCTGAAAGTTCAGAAAATGTTGGCAGCCCAAAAAAGGCTTTAAATGCCTCTTAGGCCTACAAAAATGTAGAAAACTTTGGAGGCCCAAAAAAGGGGTTTACAGGCATCATAGACCCCCTAAAGTCCAGAAAGTTTTGGTGCCCAAAAACAGTGTCAGAGAGCTCTGAATGTCCCAAAAACATTTGCGGCCTGAAAAGGGCTTTAACCCGCATCCTAGACCCCTTCAATTCTCAAAAATATTTTTGGCCCGAAAAATGCATCCGACACCCCTGAAAGTTCAGAAAATGTTGGCAGCCCAATAAAGGCCTTAAATGCCTCTTAGGCATACAAAAATGTAGAAAACTTTAGAGGCCCGAAAAAGGGGTTTACAGGCATCATAGACCCCCTAAAGTCCAGAAAATGTTGGTGCCCAAAAACGGTGTCAGAGAGCTCTGAATGTCCCAAAAACATTTGCAACCTGAAAAGGGCATTAACCCGCATCCTAGAACCCTTAAATTCCCAAAAACATTTTTGGCTCGAAAAATGCATCCTACACCCCTGAAAGTTCAGAAAATGTTGGCAGCACAAAATATGCCTTAAAATGTATCTTATTCCAGCAATAAACATGAAAACTTTAGAGGCCCAAAAAAAGGGGTTTACAGGCATCGTAGACCCCCTAAAGTCCAGAACATTTTGGTGCCCAAAAACGGTGTCAGAGAGCTCTGAATGTCCCAAAAACATTTGCAACCTGAAAAGGGCATTAACCCGCATCCTAGAACCCTTAAATTCCCAAAAACATTTTTGGCTCGAAAAATGCATCCTACACCCCTGAAAGTTCAGAAAATGTTGGCAGCACAAAATATGCCTTAAAATGTATCTTATTCCAGCAATAAACATGAAAACTTTAGAGGCCCAAAAAAAGGGGTTTACAGGCATCGTAGACCCCCTAAAGTCCAGAACATTTTGGTGCCCAAAAACGGTGTCAGAGAGCTCTGAATTTCCCAAAAACATTTGCAGCCTGAAAAAGGCTTTAACCCGCATCCTAGACCCCTTAAATTCCCAAAAATATTTTTGGCCCGAAAAATGCATCCTACACCCCTGAAAGTTCAGAAAATGTTGGCAGCCCAATAAAGGCCTTAAATGCCTCTTAGGCATAAAAAAATGTAGAAAACTTTAGAGGCCCAAAAAAGGGGTTTACAGGCATTGTAGACCCCCTAAAGTCCAGAAAATGTTGGTGCCCAAAAACGGTGTCAGAGAGCTCTGAATGTCCCAAAAACATTTGCAGCCTGAAAAGGGCATTAACCCGCATCCTAGAACCCTTAAATTCCCAAAAACATTTTTGGCTCGAAAAATGCATCCTACACCCCTGAAAGATCAGAAAATGTTGGCAGCCCACAAAATGCCTTAAAATGCATCTTATTCCTGCAATAATCTTGAAAATTTTGGAGGCCCAAAAAAGGGGTTTACAGGCATCCTAGACCCCCTAAAGTCCAGAAAATGTTGGTGGCCCAAAAACTGTCAGAGAGCTCTGAATTTCCCAAAAACATTTTGAAAAGGGCATTAACCCGCATGCTAGACCCCTGAAATTCCACAAAATATTTTGTGCACGAAAAATGCATCCTACCACCCGTGAAAGTTCAGAAAATGTTGGCAGCCCAAAAAAGGTCTTAAGTGCCTCTTAGGCCTACAAAAATGTAGAAAACTTTAGAGAAACAAAAAAGGGGTTTACAGGCATCCTAGACCCTTTAAAGTCCAAAAGATGTTGGTACCCAAAAACAGTGTCAGAGAGCTCTGAATGTCCCAAAAACATTTGCAGCCTGAAAAGGGCATTAACCCGCATCCGAGACCCCTGAAATTCCCAAAAACATCTTTGGCCCGAAAAATGCATCCTACACTCCTGAAAGTACAAAAAATGTTGGCAGCCCAAAAAAAGGCCTTAAAATGAATCTTATTCCTGCAATAAACTTGAAAACTTTGGAGGCCCAAAAAAGGGGTTAACAGGCATCCTAGACCCCCTAAAGTCCAGAAAATGTTGGTGGCCCAAAAACTGTGTCAGAGAGCTCTAAATTTCCCAAAACCATTTGCAGTCTGAAAAGGGCATTAACTCGCCTGCTAGACCCCTGAAATTCCCCAAAATATTTTTGGCCCGAAAACTGCATCCTACATCCCTGCAAGTTCAGAAAATGGTGGCAGCACAAAAAAGGCCTTAAAATACATATTAGGCCTGCAAAAATGTAGAAAACTTTAGAGGCCCAAAAAAGGGGTTTACAGACATCCTAGACCCCCTAAAGTCTAGAAAATGTTGGTGCCCAAACACTGTGTCAGAGAGCTCTGGAAGTCCCAAAAACATTTGCAGCCTGAAAAGGGCATTAACCCGCATCCTAGACCCCTGAAATTCCCAAAAACTTATTTGGCCGAAAAATGCATCCTACACCCATGAAAGTTCAGAAAATATTGGCAGCCCAAAAAAGGCTTTAAATGCCTCTTAGGTCTACAAAAATGTAGAATACTTTGTAGGCTCAAGAAAGGGGTTTACAGGCATCGTAGACCCCCTAAAGTCCAGAAAATGTTGGTGCCCAAAAACGGTGTCAGAGAGCTCTGAATGTCCCAAAAACATTTGCAATCTGAAAAGGGCATTAACCCGCATCCTAGACCCCTTAAATTCCCAAAAACTTTTTGGGCCGAAAAATGCATCCTACACCCATGAAAGTTCTGAAAATATTGGCAGCCCAAAAAAGGGCTTAAATGCCTCTTAGGCCTAAAAAAAAGTAGAAAACTTTAGAGGCCCAAAAAAAAGGGGTTTACAGGCATCGTAGACCCCCTAAAGTCCAGAAAATGTTGGTGCCCAAAAACGGTGTCAAAGAGCTCTGAATGTCCCAAAAACATTTGCAGCCTGAAAAGGGCATTAACCCGCATCCTAGACCCCTTAAATTCCCAAAAACATTTTTGGCTCGAAAAATGCACCCTACACCCCTGAAAGTTCAGAAAATGTTGGCAGCCCAAAATATGCCTTAAAATGCATCTTATTCCTGCAATAAACTTGAAAACTTTTGAGGCCCAAAAGAGGGGCTTTACAGGCATGCTAGACCCCCTAAAGTCCAGAAAATGTTGGTGGCCCAAAAACTGTGTCAGAGAGCTCGGAATTTCCCAAAACCATTTGCAGTCTGAAAAGGGAATTAACCTGCATGCTAGACCCCTGAAATTCCCCAAAATATTGTGGGCACGAAAAATGCATCCTACACCCCTGAAAGTTCTGAAAATGTTGGCAGCCCAAAAAAGGCTTTAAATGCCTCTTAGGCCTACAAAAATGTAGAAAACTTTAGAGGCACAGAAAAGGGGTTTACAGGCATCATAGACCCCCTAAAGTCCAGAAAATGTTGGTGCCCAAAAACGGTGTCAGAGAGCTCTGAATGTCCCAAAAACATTGGGAGCCTGAAAAGGGCTTTTACCGCATCCTAGACCCCTTAAATGCCCAAAAATATTTTTGGCCTGAAAAATGCATCCTACACCCCTGAAAGTTCAGAAAATGTTGGCAGCCCAATAAAGGCCTTAAATGCCTCTTAGGCCTACAAAAATGTAGAAAACTTTAGAGGCCCAAAAAAGGGGTTTTACAGGCATGCTAGACCCCCTAAAGTCCAGAAAATGTTGGTGCCCAAAAACGGTGTCAGAGAGCTCTGAATGTCCCAAAAACATTTGCAGCCTGAAAATGGCATTAACCCGCATCCTAGACCCGTTAAATTTCCAAAAACATTTTTGGCCCAAAAAATGCATCCTACACCCCTGAAAGTTCAGAAAATGTTGGCAGCCCAAAAAAAGGCCTTAAAATGCATCTTATTCCTGGAATAATCCTGAAAATTTTGGATGCCCAAAAAAGGGGTTTACAGGCATCCTAGACCCCCGAAAGTCCAGAAAATGTTGGTGGCCCAAAAACTGTCAGAGAGCTCTGAATTTCCCAAAACCATTTGCAGCCTGAAAAGGGCATTAACCCGCATGCTAGACCCATGAAATTCCCCAAAATATTTTGGGCACGAAAAATGCATCCTACACCCCTGAAAGTTCAGAAAATGTTGGCAGCTCAAAGAAAGGCCTTAAATGCCTCTTAGGCCTACAAAAATGTAGAAAACTTTAGAGGCACAAAAAAGGGGTTTACAGGCATTTTAGACCCCCTAAAGTCCAGCAAATGTTGGTGCCCAAAAACGGTGTCAGAGAGCTCTGAATGTCCCAAAAACATTTGCAGCCTGGAAAGGGCATTAACCCGCATCCTAGACCCGTTAAATTCCCAAAAACATTTTTGCCCTGAAAAATGCATCCTACATCCCTGCAAGTTCAGAAAATGCTGGCAGCACACAAAAGGGCTTAAAATACATATTAGGTCTGCAAAAATGTAGAAAACTTTAGAGGCCCAAAAAAGGGGTTTACAGACATCCTAGACCCCCTAAAGTCCAGAAAATGTTGGTGCCCAAAAACTGTGTCAGAGAGCTCTGAATGTCCCAAAAACATTTTCAGCCTGAAAAGGGCATTAACCCGCATCCTAGACCCCCGAAATCCCCAAAAACCTTTTTGGCCGAAAAATGCATCCTACACTCCTGAAAGTACAAAAAATGTTGGCAGCCCAAAAAAAGGCCTTAAAATGAATCTTATTCCTGCAATAAACTTGAAAACTTTGGAGGCCCAAAAAAGGGGTTAACAGGCATCCTAGATCCCCTAAAGTCCAGAAAATGTTGGTGGCCCAAAAACTGTGTCAGAGAGCTCTAAATTTCCCAAAACCATTTGCAGTCTGAAAAGGGCATTAACTCGCCTGCTAGACCCCTGAAATTCCCCAAAATATTTTTGGCCCGAAAACTGCATCCTACATCCCTGCAAGTTCAGAAAATGTTGGCAGCACAAAAAAGGCCTTAAAATACATATTAGGCCTGCAAAAATGTAGAAAACTTTAGAGGCCCAAAAAAGGGGTTTACAGACATCCTAGACCCCCTAAAGTCTAGAAAATGTTGGTGCCCAAACACTGTGTCAGAGAGCTCTGGAAGTCCCAAAAACATTTGCAGCCTGAAAAGGGCATTAACCCGCATCCTAGACCCCTGAAATTCCCAAAAACTTATTTGGCCGAAAAATGCATCCTACACCCATGAAAGTTCAGAAAATGTTGGCAGCCCAAAAAAGGCTTTAAATGCCTCTTAGGTCTACAAAAATGTAGAATACTTTGTAGGCTCAAGAAAGGGGTTTACAGGCATCGTAGACCCCCTAAAGTCCAGAAAATGTTGGTGCCCAAAAACGGTGTCAGAGAGCTCTGAATGTCCCAAAAACATTTGCAATCTGAAAAGGGCATTAACCCGCATCCTAGACCCCTTAAATTCCCAAAAACTTTTTGGGCCGAAAAATGCATCCTACACCCATGAAAGTTCTGAAAATATTGGCAGCCCAAAAAAGGGCTTAAATGCATCTTAGGCCTACAAAAATGTAGAAAACTTTAGAGGCCCAAAAAAGGGGTTTACAGGCATCGTAGACCCCCTAAAGTCCAGAAAATGTTGGTGCCCAAAAACGGTGTCAAAGAGCTCTGAATGTCCCAAAAACATTTGCAGCCTGAAAAGGGCATTAACCCGCATCCTAGACCCCTTAAATTCCCAAAAACATTTTTGGCTCGAAAAATGCACCCTACACCCCTGAAAGTTCAGAAAATGTTGGCAGCCCAAAATATGCCTTAAAATGCATCTTATTCCTGCAATAAATTTGAAAACTTTTGAGGCCCAAAAGAGGGGCTTTACAGGCATGCTAGACCCCCTAAAGTCCAGAAAATGTTGGTGGCCCAAAAACTGTGTCAGAGAGCTCGGAATTTCCCAAAACCATTTGCAGTCTGAAAAGGGAATTAACCTGCATGCTAGACCCCTGAAATTCCCCAAAATATTGTGGGCACGAAAAATGCATCCTACACCCCTGAAAGTTCAGAAAATGTTGGCAGCCCAAAAAAGGCTTTAAATGCCTCTTAGGCCTACAAAAATGTAGATAACTTTAGAGGCACAGAAAAGGGGTTTACAGGCATCATAGACCCCCTAAAGTCCAGAAAATGTTGGTGCCCAAAAACGGTGTCAGAGAGCTCTGAATGTCCCAAAAACATTGGGAGCCTGAAAAGGGCTTTTACCCGCATCCTAGACCCCTTAAATTCCCAAAAATATTTTTGGCCCGAAAAATGCATCCTACACCCCTGAAAGTTCAGAAAATGTTGGCAGCCCAATAAAGGCCTTAAATGCCTCTTAGGCCTACAAAAATGTAGAAAACTTTAGAGGCCCAAAAAAGGGGTTTTACAGGCATGCTAGACCCCCTAAAGTCCAGAAAATGTTGGTGCCCAAAAACGGTGTCAGAGAGCTCTGAATGTCCCAAAAACATTTGCAGCCTGAAAATGGCATTAACCCGCATCCTAGACCCGTTAAATTTCCAAAAACATTTTTGGCCCAAAAAATGCATCCTACACCCCTGAAAGTTCAGAAAATGTTGGCAGCCCAAAAAAAGGCCTTAAAATGCATCTTATTCCTGGAATAATCCTGAAAATTTTGGATGCCCAAAAAAGGGGTTTACAGGCATCCTAGACCCCCGAAAGTCCAGAAAATGTTGGTGGCCCAAAAACTGTCAGAGAGCTCTGAATTTCCCAAAACCATTTGCAGCCTGAAAAGGGCATTAACCCGCATGCTAGACCCATGAAATTCCCCAAAATATTTTGGGCACGAAAAATGCATCCTACACCCCTGAAAGTTCAGAAAATGTTGGCAGCTCAAAGAAAGGCCTTAAATGCCTCTTAGGCCTACAAAAATGTAGAAAACTTTAGAGGCACAAAAAAGGGGTTTACAGGCATTTTAGACCCCCTAAAGTCCAGCAAATGTTGGTGCCCAAAAACGGCGTCAGAGAGCTCTGAATGTCCCAAAAACATTTGCAGCCTGAAAAGGGCATTAACCCGCATCCTAGACCCGTTAAATTCCCAAAAACATTTTTGCCCTGAAAAATGCATCCTACATCCCTGCAAGTTCAGAAAATGCTGGCAGCACACAAAAGGGCTTAAAATACATATTAGGTCTGCAAAAATGTAGAAAACTTTAGAGGCCCAAAAAAGGGGTTTACAGACATCCTAGACCCCCTAAAGTCCAGAAAATGTTGGTGCCCAAAAACTGTGTCAGAGAGCTCTGAATGTCCCAAAAACATTTTCAGCCTGAAAAGGGCATTAACCCGCATCCTAGACCCCTGAAATCCCCAAAAACCTTTTTGGCCGAAAAATGCATCCTACACCCATGAAAGTTCAGAAAATGTTGGCAGCTCAAAAAAGGCCTTAAATGCCTCTTCGGCCTACAAAAATGTAGAAAACTTTATAGTCACAGAAAAGGGGTTTACAGGCATCATAGACCCCCTAAAGTCCAGAAAATGTTGGTGCCCAAAAATGGTGTCAGAGAGCTCTGAATGTCCCAAAAACATTTGCAGCCTGAAAAGGGCATTAACCCGCATCCTAGACCCCTTAAATTCCCAAAAATATTTTTGGCCCGAAAAATGCATCCTACACCCCTGAAAGTTCAGAAAATGTTGGCAGCCCAATAAAGGCCTTAAATGCCTCTTAGGCCTACAAAAATGTAGAAAACTTTAGAGGCCCAAAAAAGGGGTTTACAGGCATCGTAGACCCCCTAAAGTCCAGAAAATGTTGGTGCCCAAAAACGGTGTCAGAGAGCTCTGAATGTCCCAAAAACATTTGCAACCTGAAAAGGGCATTAACCCGCATCCTAGACTCCTTAAATTCCCAAAAACATTTTTGGCTCGAAAAATGCATCCTACACCCCTGAAAGTTCAGAAAATGTTGGCAGCCCAAAATATGCCTTAAAATGCATATTATTCCTGCAATAAACTTGAAAACTTTTGAGGCCCAAAAAAGGGGTTTTACAGGCATGCTAGACCCCCTAAAGTCCAGAAAATGTTGGTACCCAAAAACAGTGTCAGAAAGCTCTGAATGTCCCAAAAACATTTGCAGCCTGAAAACGGCATTAACCCGCATCCTAGACCCCTGAAATTCCCAAAAACATTTTTGGCCCGAAAAATGCATTCTACACCCCTGAAAGTACAAAAAATGTTGGCAGCCCAAAAAAGGCCTTAAAATGCATCTTATTCCTGCAATAAACTTGCAAACTTTGGAGGCCCAAAAAAGGGGTTTTACAGGCAAGCTAGACCACCTAAAGTCCAGAAAATGTTGGTACCCAAAAACAGTGTCAGAGAGCTCTGAATGTCCCAAAAACATTTGCAGCCTGAAAAGGGCTTTAACCCGCATCCTAGACACCTTAAATTCCCAAAAATATTTTTCGCCCGAAAAATGCATCCTACACCCCTGAAAGTTCAGAAAATGTTGGCAGCCCAATAAAGGCCTTAAATGCCTCTTAGGCCTACAAAAATGTAGAAAACTTTAGAGGCCCAAAAAAGGGGTTTACAGGCATCGTAGACCCCCTAAAGTCCAGAAAATGTTGGTGCCCAAAAACGGTGTCAGAGAGCTCTGAATGTCCCAAAAACATTTGCAGCCTGAAAAGGGCTTTAACCCGCATCCTAGACCCCTTAAATTCCCAAAAATATTTTTGGCCCGAAAAATGCATCCTACACCCCTGAAAGTTCAGAAAATGTTGGCAGCCCAATAAAGGCCTTAAATGCCTCTTAGGCCTACAAAAATGTAGAAAACTTTAGAGGCCCAAAAAAGGGGTTTACAGGCATCGTAGACCCCCTAAAGTCCAGAAAATGTTGGTGCCCAAAAACGGTGTCAGAGAGCTCTGAATGTCCCAAAAACATTTGCAACCTGAAAAGGGCATTAACCCGCATCCTAGACTCCTTAAATTCCCAAAAACATTTTTGGCTCGAAAAATGCATCCTACACCCCTGAAAGTTCAGAAAATGTTGGCAGCCCAAAATATGCCTTAAAATGCATATTATTCCTGCAATAAACTTGAAAACTTTTGAGGCCCAAAAAAGGGGTTTTACAGGCATGCTAGACCCCCTAAAGTCCAGAAAATGTTGGTACCCAAAAACAGTGTCAGAAAGCTCTGAATGTCCCAAAAACATTTGCAGCCTGAAAACGGCATTAACCCGCATCCTAGACCCCTGAAATTCCCAAAAACATTTTTGGCCCGAAAAATGCATTCTACACACCTGAAAGTACAAAAAATGTTGGCAGCCCAAAAAAGGCCTTAAAATGCATCTTATTCCTGCAATAAACTTGCAAACTTTGGAGGCCCAAAAAAGGGGTTTTACAGGCATGCTAGACCCTCTAAAGTCCAGAAAATGTTGGTACCCAAAAACAGTGTCAGAGAGCTCTGAATGTCCCAAAAACATTTGCAGCCTGAAAAGGGCTTTAACCCGCATCCTAGACACCTTAAATTCCCAAAAATATTTTTCGCCCGAAAAATGCATCCTACACCCCTGAAAGTTCAGAAAATGTTGGCAGCCCAATAAAGGCCTTAAATGCCTCTTAGGCCTACAAAAATGTAGAAAACTTTAGAGGCCCAAAAAAGGGGTTTACAGGCATCGTAGACCCCCTAAAGTCCAGAAAATGTTGGTGCCCAAAAACGGTGTCAGAGAGCTCTGAATGTCCCAAAAACATTTGCAGCCTGAAAAGGGCTTTAACCCGCATCCTAGACCCCTTAAATTCCCAAAAATATTTTTGGCCCGAAAAATGCATCCTACACCTCTGAAAGTTCAGAAAATGTTGGCAGCCCAATAAAGGCCTTAAATGCCTCTTAGGCCTACAAAAATGTAGAAAACTTTAGAGGCCCAAAAAGGGGTTTACAGGCATCGTAGACCCCCTAAAGTCCAGAAAATGTTGGTGCCCAAAAACGGTGTCAGAGAGCTCTAAATGTCCCAAAAACATTTGCAACCTGAAAAGGGCATTAACCCGCGTCCTAGATCCCTTAAATTCCCAAAAACATTTTTGGCTCGAAAAATGCATCCTACACCCCTGAAAGTTCAGAAAATGTTGGCAGCCCAAAATATGCCTTAAAATACCTATTAGGCATGCAAAAATGTAGAAAACTTTAGAGGCCCAAAAAAGGGGTTTTACAGGCATGCTAGACCCCCTAAAGTCCAGAAAATGTTGGTGGCCCAAAAACTGTGTCAGAGAGCTCTTAATTTCCCAAAACCATTTGCAGTCTGAAAAGGGCATTAACCCGCATGCTAGACCCCTGAAATTCCCCAAAATATTTTGGGCACGAAAAATGCATCCTACACCCCTGAAAGTTCAGAAAATATTGGCAGCCCAAAAAAGGCTTTAAATGCCTCTTAGGCCTACAAAAATGTAGAAAACTTTAGAGGCACAAAAAAGGGGTTTACAGGCATCATAGACCCCCTAAAGTCCAGAAAATTTTGGTGCCCAAAAACGGTGTCAGAGAGCTCTGAATGTCCCAAAAACATTTGCGGCCTGAAAAGGGCTTTAACCCGCATCCTAGACCCGTTAAATTCTCAAAAATATTTTTGGCCCGAAAAATGCATCCTACACCCCTTAAAGTTCAGAAAATGTTGGCAGCCCAATAAAGGCCTTAAATACCTCTTAGGCCTACAAAAATGTAGAAAACTTTAGAGGCCCAAAAAAGGGGTTTACAGGCATCGTAGACCCCCTAAAGTCCAGAACATTTTGGTGCCCAAAAACGGTGTCAGAGAGCTCTGAATGTCCCAAAAACATTCGCAGCCTGAAAAGGGCATTAACCCGCATCCTAGACCCCTTAAATTCCCAAAAACATCTTTGGCCCGAAAAATGCATCCTACACTCCTGAAAGTACAAAAAATGTTGGCAGCCCAAAAAAAGGCCTTAAAATGAATCTTATTCCTGCAATAAACTTGAAAACTTTGGAGGCCCAAAAAAGGGGTTTATAGGCATCCTAGACCCCCTAAAGTCCAGAAAATGTTGGTGGCCCAAAAACTGTGTCAGAGAGCTCTGAATTTCCCAAAACCATTTGCAGTCTGAAAAGGGCATTAACTCGCCTGCTAGACCCCTGAAATTCCCCAAAATATTTTTGCCCCAAAAACTGCATCCTAGATCCCTGCAAGTTCAGAAAATGTTGGCAGCACAAAAAAGGCCTTAAAATACATATTAGGCCTGCAAAAATGTAGAAAACTTTAGAGGCCCAAAAAAGGGGTTTACAGACATCTTAGACCCCCTAAAGTCTAGAAAATGTTGGTGCCCAAACACTGTGTCAGAGAGCTCTGGAAGTCCCAAAAACATTTGCAGCCTGAAAAGGGCATAAACCCTTCATCCTAGACCTCTGAAATTCCCAAAAACTTATTTGGCCGAAAAATGCATCCTACACCCATGAAAGTTCAGAAAATGTTGGCAGCCCAAAAAAGGCCTTAAATGCCTCTTAGGTCTACAAAAATGTAGAATACTTTGTAGGCTCAAGAAAGGGGTTTACAGGCATCGTAGACCCCCTAAAGTCCAGAAAATGTTGGTGCCCAAAAACGGTGTCAGAGAGCTCTGAATGTCCCAAAAACATTTGCAATCTGAAAAGGGCATTAACCCGCATCCTAGACCCCTTAAATTCCCAAAAACTTTTTGGGCCGAAAAATGCATCCTACACCCATGAAAGTTCTGAAAATATTGGCAGCCCAAAAAAGGGCTTAAATGCCTCTTAGGCCTACAAAAATGTAGAAAACTTTAGAGGCCCAAAAAAAGGGTTTACAGGCATCGTAGACCCCCTAAAGTCCAGAAAATGTTGGTGCCCAAAAACGGTGTCAAAGAGCTCTGAATGTCCCAAAAACATTTGCAGCCTGAAAAGGGCATTAACCCGCATCCTAGACCCCTTAAATTCCCAAAAACATTTTTGGCTCGAAAAATGCACCCTACACCCCTGAAAGTTCAGAAAATGTTGGCAGCCCAAAATATGCCTTAAAATGCATCTTATTCCTGCAATAAACTTGAAAACTTTTGAGGCCCAAAAGAGGGGCTTTACAGGCATGCTAGACCCCCTAAAGTCCAGAAAATGTTGGTGGCCCAAAAACTGTCAGAGCGCTCTGAATTTCCCAAAAACATTTTGAAAAGGGCATTAACCCGCATGCTAGACCCCTGAAATTCCACAAAATATTTTGTGCACGAAAAATGCATCCTACCACCCGTGAAAGTTCAGAAAATGTTGGCAGCCCAAAAAAGGCCTTAAGTGCCTCTTAGGCCTACAAAAATGTAGAAAACTTTAGAGGAACAAAAAAGGGGTTTACAGGCATCCTAGTCCCCCTAAAGTCCAGAAAATGTTGGTGGCCCAAAAACTGTGTCATAGAACTCTGAATTTCCCAAAACCATTTGCAGTCTGAAAAGGGCATTATCCAACATGCTAGACCCCTGAAATTCCCCAAAATATTTTGTGCCTGAAAAATGCATCCTACCACCCGTGAAAGTTCAGAAAATGTTGGCAGCCCAAAAAAGGCCTTTCATGCCTCTTAGGCCTACAAAAATGTAGAAAACTTTAGAGGCACAAAAAAGGGGTTTACAGGCATCCTATACCCCCCAAAGTCCAGAAAATGTTGGTACCCAAAAACAGTGTCAGAGAGCTCTGAATGTCCCAAAAACATTTGCAGCCTGAAAAGGGCATTAACCTGCATCCTAGACCCCTGAAATTCCCAAAAACATGTTTGGCCCGAAAAATGCATCCTACACACCTGAAAGTACAAAAAATGTTGGCAGCCCAAAAAAAGGCCTTAAAATGCATCTTATTCCTGCAATAAACTTGAAAACTTTGGAGGCCCAAAAAAGGGGTTTTCAGGCATCCTAGACTCCCTAAAGTCCAGAAAATGTTGGTTCCCAAAAACAGTGCCAGAGAGCTCTGAATATCCCTAAAACATTTGCAGCCTGAAAAGGGCTTTAACCTGCATCCTAGACCCCTTAAATTCCCAAAAATATTTTTGGCCCGAAAAATGCATCCTACACCCCTGAAAGTTCAGAAAATGTTGGCAGCCCAATAAAGGCCTTAAATGCCTCTTAGGCCTACAAAAATGTAGAAAACTTTTGAAGCCCAAAAAAGGGGTTTTACAGGCATGCTAGACCCCCTAAAGTCCAGAAAATGTTGGTGGCACAAAAACTGTGTCAGAGAGCTCTGAATGTCCCAAAAACATTTGCAGCCTGAAAAGGGCTTTAACCCCCATCCTAGACCCCTTAAATTCCCAAAAATATTTTTGGCCCGAAAAATGCATCCTACACCCCTGAAAGTTCAGAAAATGTTGGCAGCCCAATAAAGGCCTTAAATGCCTCTTAAGCCTACAAAAATGTAGAAAACTTTAGAGGCCCAAAAAAGGGGTTTACAGGCATCGTAGACCCCCTAAAAACCAGAAAATGTTGGTGCCCAAAAACGGTGTCAGAGAGCTCTGAATGTCCCAAAAACATTTGCAACCTGAAAAGGGCATTAACCCGCATCCTAGACCCCTTAAATTCCCAAAAACATTTTTGGCTCGAAAAATGCATCCTACACCCCTGAAAGTTCAGAAAATGTTGGCAGCCCAAAATATGCCTTAAAATGTATCTTATTCCTGCAATAAATATGAAAACTTTAGAGGCCCAAAAAAGTGATTTACAGGCATCGTAGACCCCCTAAAGTCCAGAAAATGTTGGTAGCCCAAAAACTGTGTCAGAGAGCTCTGAATTTCCCAAAACCATTTGCAGTCTGAAAAGGGCATTAACCCGCATGCTAGACCCCTGAAATTCCCCAAAATATTTTGGGCACGAAAAATGCATCCTACACCCCTGAAAGTTCAGAAAATGTTGGCAGCCCAAAAAAGGCTTTAAATGCCTCTTAGGCCTACAAAAATGTAGAAAACTTTAGAGGCCCAAAAAAGGGGTTTACAGGCATCATAGACCCCCTAAAGTCCAGAAAGTTTTGGTGCCCAAAAACAGTGTCAGAGAGCTCTGAATGTCCCAAAAACATTTGCGGCCTGAAAAGGGCTTTAACCCGCATCCTAGACCCCTTAAATTCTCAAAAATATTTTTGGCCCGAAAAATGCATCCTACACCCCTGAAAGTCCAGAAAATGTTGGTGCCCAAAAACGGTGTCAGAGAGCTCTGAATGTCCCAAAAACATTTGCAACCTGAAAAGGGCATTAACCCGCATCCTAGAACCCTTAAATTCCCAAAAACATTTTTGGCTCGAAAAATGCATCCTACACCCCTGAAAGTTCAGAAAATGTTGGCAGCACAAAATATGCCTTAAAATGTATCTTATTCCTGCAATAAACATGAAAACTTTAGAGGCCCAAAAAAAGGGTTTACAGGCATCGTAGACCCCCTAAAGTCCAGAACATTTTGGTGCCCAAAAACGGTGTCAGAGAGCTCTGAATTTCCCAAAAACATTTGCAGCCTGAAAAAGGCTTTAACCCGCATCCTAGACCCCTTAAATTCCCAAAAATATTTTTGGCCCGAAAAATGCATCCTACACCCCTGAAAGTTCAGAAAATGTTGGCAGCCCAATAAAGGCCTTAAATGCCTCTTAGGCATACAAAAATGTAGAAAACTTTAGAGGCCCGAAAAAGGGTTTTACAGGCATCGTAGACCCCCTAAAGTCCAGAACATTTTGGTGCCCAAAAACGGTGTCAGAGAGCTCTGAATGTACCAAAAACATTTGCAGCCTGAAAAAGGTTTTAACCCGCATCCTAGACCCCTTAAATTCCCAAAAATATTTTTGGCCCGAAAAATGCATCCTACACCCCTGAAAGTTCAGAAAATGTTGGCAGCCCAATAAAGGCCTTAAATGCCTCTTAGGCATAAAAAAATGTAGAAAACTTCAGAGGCCCAAAAAAGGGGTTTACAGGCATTGTAGACCCCCTAAAGTCCAGAAAATGTTGGTGCCCAAAAACGGTGTCAGAGAGCTCTGAATGTCCCAAAAACATTTGCAGCCTGAAAAGGGCATTAACCTGCATCCTAGAACCTTTAAATTCTCAAAAACATTTTTGGCTCGAAAAATGCATCCTACACCCCTGAAAGATCAGAAAATGTTGGCAGCCCACAAAATGCCTTAAAATGCATCTTATTCCTGCAATAATCTTGAAAATTTTGGAGGCCCAAAAAAGGGGTTTACAGGCATCGTAGACCCCCTAAAGTCCAGAAAATGTTGGTGCCCAAAAACGGTGTCAGAGAGCTCTGAATGTCCCAAAAACATTTGCAACCTGAAAAGGGCATTAACCCGCATCCTAGAACCCTTAAATTCCCAAAAACATTTTTGGCTCGAAAAATGCATCCTACACCCCTGAAAGTTCAGAAAATGTTGGCAGCACAAAATATGCCTTAAAATGTATCTTATTCCTGCAATAAACATGAAAACTTTAGAGGCCCAAAAAAAGGGTTTACAGGCATCGTAGACCCCCTAAAGTCCAGAACATTTTGGTGCCCAAAAACGGTGTCAGAGAGCTCTGAATTTCCCAAAAACATTTGCAGCCTGAAAAAGGCTTTAACCCGCATCCTAGACCCCTTAAATTCCCAAAAATATTTTTGGCCCGAAAAATACATCCTACACCCCTGAAAGTTCAGAAAATGTTGGCAGCCCAATAAAGGCCTTAAATGCCTCTTAGGCATAAAAAAATGTAGAAAACTTTAGAGGCCCAAAAAAGGGGTTTACAGGCATTGTAGACCCCCTAAAGTCCAGAAAATGTTGGTGCCCAAAAACGGTGTCAGAGAGCTCTGAATGTCCCAAAAACATTTGCAGCCTGAAAAGGGCATTAACCCGCATCCTAGAACCCTTAAATTCCCAAAAACATTTTTGGCTCGAAAAATGCATCCTACACCCCTGAAAGATCAGAAAATGTTGGCAGCCCACAAAATGCCTTAAAATGCATCTTATTCCTGCAATAATCTTGAAAATTTTGGAGGCCCAAAAAAGGGGTTTACAGGCATCCTAGACCCCCTAAAGTCCAGAAAATGTTGGTGGCCCAAAAACTGTCAGAGAGCTCTGAATTTCCCAAAAACATTTTGAAAAGGGCATTAACCCGCATGCTAGACCCCTGAAATTCCACAAAATATTTTGTGCACGAAAAATGCATCCTACCACCCGTGAAAGTTCAGAAAATGTTGGCAGCCCAAAAAAGGTCTTAAGTGCCTCTTAGGCCTACAAAAATGTAGAAAACTTTAGAGAAACAAAAAAGGGGTTTACAGGCATCCTAGACCCTTTAAAGTCCAGAAGATGTTGGTACCCAAAAACAGTGTCAGAGAGCTCTGAATGTCCCAAAAACATTTGCAGCCTGAAAAGGGCATTAACCCGCATCCTAGACCCCTGAAATTCCCAAAAACATCTTTGGCCCGAAAAATGCATCCTACACTCCTGAAAGTACAAAAAATGTTGGCAGCCCAAAAAAAGGCCTTAAAATGAATCTTATTCCTGCAATAAACTTGAAAACTTTGGAGGCCCAAAAAAGGGGTTAACAGGCATCCTAGACCCCCTAAAGTCCAGAAAATGTTGGTGGCCCAAAAACTGTGTCAGAGAGCTCTAAATTTCCCAAAACCATTTGCAGTCTGAAAAGGGCATTAACTCGCCTGCTAGACCCCTGAAATTCCCCAAAATATTTTTGGCCCGAAAACTGCATCCTACATCCCTGCAAGTTCAGAAAATGTTGGCAGCACAAAAAAGGCCTTAAAATACATATTAGGCCTGCAAAAATGTAGAAAACTTTAGAGGCCCAAAAAAGGGGTTTACAGACATCCTAGACCCCCTAAAGTCTAGAAAATGTTGGTGCCCAAACACTGTGTCAGAGAGCTCTGGAAGTCCCAAAACATTTGCAGCCTGAAAAGGGCATTAACCCGCATCCTAGACCCCTGAAATTCCCAAAAACTTATTTGGCCGAAAAATGCATCCTACACCCATGAAAGTTCAGAAAATGTTGGCAGCCAAAAAAAGGGCTTAAATGCCTCTTAGGCCTACAAAAATGTAGAAAACTTTAGAGGCCCAAAAAAGGGGTTTACAGGCATCGTAGACCCCCTAAAGTCCAGAAAATGTTGGTGCCCAAAAACGGTGTCAAAGAGCTCTGAATGTCCCAAAAACATTTGCAGCCTGAAAAGGGCATTAACCCGCATCCTAGACCCCTTAAATTCCCAAAAACATTTTTGGCTCGAAAAATGCACCCTACACCCCTGAAAGTTCAGAAAATGTTGGCAGCCCAAAATATGCCTTAAAATGCATCTTATTCCTGCAATAAACTTGAAAACTTTTGAGGCCCAAAAGAGGGGCTTTACAGGCATGCTAGACCCCCTAAAGTCCAGAAAATGTTGGTGGCCCAAAAACTGTGTCAGAGAGCTCAGAATTTCCCAAAACCATTTGCAGTCTGAAAAGGGAATTAACCTGCATGCTAGACCCCTGAAATTCCCCAAAATATTGTGGGCACGAAAAATGCATCCTACACCCCTGAAAGTTCAGAAAATGTTGGCAGCCCAAAAAAGGCTTTAAATGCCTCTTAGGCCTACAAAAATGTAGAAAACTTTAGAGGCACAGAAAAGGGGTTTACAGGCATCATAGACCCCCTAAAGTCCAGAAAATGTTGGTGCCCAAAAACGGTGTCAGAGAGCTCTGAATGTCCCAAAAACATTGGGAGCCTGAAAAGGGCTTTTACCCGCATCCTAGACCCCTTAAATTCCCAAAAATATTTTTGGCCCGAAAAATGCATCCTACACCCCTGAAAGTTCAGAAAATGTTGGCAGCCCAATAAAGGCCTTAAATGCCTCTTAGGCCTACAAAAATGTAGAAAACTTTAGAGGCCCAAAAAAGGGGTTTTACAGGCATCATAGACCCCCTAAAGTCCAGAAAATGTTGGTGCCCAAAAACGGTGTCAGAGAGCTCTGAATGTCCCAAAAACATTTGCAGCCTGAAAATGGCATTAACCCGCATCCTAGACCCGTTAAATTTCCAAAAACATTTTTGGCCCAAAAAATGCATCCTACACCCCTGAAAGTTCAGAAAATGTTGGCAGCCCAAAAAAAGGCCTTAAAATGCATCTTATTCCTGGAATAATCCTGAAAATTTTGGATGCCCAAAAAAGGGGTTTACAGGCATCCTAGACCCCCGAAAGTCCAGAAAATGTTGGTGGCCCAAAAACTGTCAGAGAGCTCTGAATTTCCCAAAACCATTTGCAGCCTGAAAAGGGCATTAACCCGCATGCTAGACCCATGAAATTCCCCAAAATATTTTGGGCACGAAAAATGCATCCTACACCCCTGAAAGTTCAGAAAATGTTGGCAGCTCAAAGAAAGGCCTTAAATGCCTCTTAGGCCTACAAAAATGTAGAAAACTTTAGAGGCACAAAAAAGGGGTTTACAGGCATTTTAGACCCCCTAAAGTCCAGCAAATGTTGGTGCCCAAAAACGGTGTCAGAGAGCTCTGAATGTCCCAAAAACATTTGCAGCCTGAAAAGGGCATTAACCCGCATCCTAGACCCGTTAAATTCCCAAAAACATTTTTGCCCTGAAAAATGCATCCTACATCCCTGCAAGTTCAGAAAATGCTGGCAGCACACAAAAGGGCTTAAAATACATATTAGGTCTGCAAAAATGTAGAAAACTTTAGAGGCCCAAAAAAGGGGTTTACAGACATCCTAGACCCCCTAAAGTCCAGAAAATGTTGGTGCCCAAAAACTGTGTCAGAGAGCTCTGAAAGTCCCAAAAACATTTTCAGCCTGAAAAGGGCATTAACCCGCATCCTAGACCCCTGAAATCCCCAAAAACCTTTTTGGCCGAAAAATGCATCCTACACCCATGAAAGTTCAGAAAATGTTGGCAGCTCAAAAAAGGCCTTAAATGCCTCTTCGGCCTACAAAAATGTAGAAAACTTTATAGTCACAGAAAAGGGGTTTACAGGCATCATAGACCCCCTAAAGTCCAGAAAATGTTGGTGCCCAAAAATGGTGTCAGAGAGCTCTGAATGTCCCAAAAACATTTGCAGCCTGAAAAGGGCTTTAACCCGCATCCTAGACCCCTTAAATTCCCAAAAATATTTTTGGCCCGAAAAATGCATCCTACACCCCTGAAAGTTCAGAAAATGTTGGCAGCCCAATAAAGGCCTTAAATGCCTCTTAGGCCTACAAAAATGTAGAAAACTTTAGAGGCCCAAAAAAGGGGTTTACAGGCATCGTAGACCCCCTAAAGTCCAGAAAATGTTGGTGCCCAAAAACGGTGTCAGAGAGCTCTGAATGTCCCAAAAACATTTGCAACCTGAAAAGGGCATTAACCCGCATCCTAGACTCCTTAAATTCCCAAAAACATTTTTGGCTCGAAAAATGCATCCTACACCCCTGAAAGTTCAGAAAATGTTGGCAGCCCAAAATATGCCTTAAAATGCATATTATTCCTGCAATAAACTTGCAAACTTTGGAGGCCCAAAAAAGGGGTTTTACAGGCATGCTAGACCCCCTAAAGTCCAGAAAATGTTGGTACCCAAAAACAGTGTCAGAGAGCTCTGAATGTCCCAAAAACATTTGCAGCCTGAAAAGGGCTTTAACCCGCATCCTAGACACCTTAAATTCCCAAAAATATTTTTCGCCCGAAAAATGCATCCTACACCCCTGAAAGTTCAGAAAATGTTGGCAGCCCAATAAAGGCCTTAAATGCCTCTTAGGCCTACAAAAATGTAGAAAACTTTAGAGGCCCAAAAAAGGGGTTTACAGGCATCGTAGACCCCCTAAAGTCCAGAAAATGTTGGTGCCCAAAAACGGTGTCAGAGAGCTCTGAATGTCCCAAAAACATTTGCAGCCTGAAAAGGGCTTTAACCCGCATCCTAGACCCCTTAAATTCCCAAAAATATTTTTGGCCCGAAAAATGCATCCTACACCCCTGAAAGTTCAGAAAATGTTGGCAGCCCAATAAAGGCCTTAAATGCCTCTTAGGCCTACAAAAATGTAGAAAACTTTAGAGGCCCAAAAAGGGGTTTACAGGCATCGTAGACCCCCTAAAGTCCAGAAAATGTTGGTGCCCAAAAACGGTGTCAGAGAGCTCTAAATGTCCCAAAAACATTTGCAACCTGAAAAGGGCATTAACCCGCGTCCTAGACACCTTAAATTCCCAAAAACATTTTTGGCTCGAAAAATGCATCCTACACCCCTGAAAGTTCAGAAAATGTTGGCAGCCCAAAATATGCCTTAAAATACATATTAGGCCTGCAAAAATGTAGAAAACTTTAGAGGCCCAAAAAAGGGGTTTTACAGGCATGCTAGACCCCCTAAAGTCCAGAAAATGTTGGTGGCCCAAAAACTGTGTCAGAGAGCTCTGAATTTCCCAAAACCATTTGCAGTCTGAAAAGGGCATTAACCCGCATGCTAGACCTCTGAAATTCCCCAAAATATTTTGGGCACGAAAAATGCATCCTATACCCCTGAAAGTTCAGAAAATGTTGGCAGCCCAAAAAAGGCTTTAAATGCCTCTTAGGCCTACAAAAATGTAGAAAACTTTAGAGGCACAAAAAAGGGGTTTACAGGCATCATAGACCCCCTAAAGTCCAGAAAATTTTGGTGCCCAAAAACGGTGTCAGAGAGCTCTGAATGTCCCAAAAACATTTGCGGCCTGAAAAGGGCTTTAACCCGCATCCTAGACCCGTTAAATTCTCAAAAATATTTTTGGCCCGAAAAATGCATCCTACACCCCTGAAAGTTCAGAAAATGTTGGCAGCCCAATAAAGGCCTTAAATACCTCTTAGGCCTACAAAAATGTAGAAAACTTTAGAGGCCCAAAAAAGGGGTTTACAGGCATCGTAGACCCCCTAAAGTCCAGAAAATGTTGGTGCCCAAAAACGGTGTCAGAGAGCTCTGAATGTCCCAAAAACATTTGCAACCTGAAAAGGGCATTAACCCGCATCCTAGACTCCTTAAATTCCCAAAAACATTTTTGGCTCGAAAAATGCATCCTACACCCCTGAAAGTTCAGAAAATGTTGGCAGCCCAAAATATGCCTTAAAATGCATATTATTCCTGCAATAAACTTGAAAACTTTTGAGGCCCAAAAAAGGGGTTTTACAGGCATGCTAAACCCCCTAAAGTCCAGAAAATGTTGGTACCCAAAAACAGTGTCAGAAAGCTCTGAATGTCCCAAAAACATTTGCAGCCTGAAAACGGCATTAACCCGCATCCTAGACCCCTGAAATTCCCAAAAACATTTTTGGCCCGAAAAATGCATTCTACACCCCTGAAAGTACAAAAAATGTTGGCAGCCCAAAAAAGGCCTTAAAATGCATCTTATTCCTGCAATAAACTTGCAAACTTTGGAGGCCCAAAAAAGGGGTTTTACAGGCATGCTAGACCCCCTAAAGTCCAGAAAATGTTGGTACCCAAAAACAGTGTCAGAGAGCTCTGAATGTCCCAAAAACATTTGCAGCCTGAAAAGGGCTTTAACCCGCATCCTAGACACCTTAAATTCCCAAAAATATTTTTCGCCCGAAAAATGCATCCTACACCCCTGAAAGTTCAGAAAATGTTGGCAGCCCAATAAAGGCCTTAAATGCCTCTTAGGCCTACAAAAATGTAGAAAACTTTAGAGGCCCAAAAAAGGGGTTTACAGGCATCGTAGACCCCCTAAAGTCCAGAAAATGTTGGTGCCCAAAAACGGTGTCAGAGAGCTCTGAATGTCCCAAAAACATTTGCAGCCTGAAAAGGGCTTTAACCCGCATCCTAGACCCCTTAAATTCCCAAAAATATTTTTGGCCCGAAAAATGCATCCTACACCCCTGAAAGTTCAGAAAATGTTGGCAGCCCAAAATATGCCTTAAAATACATATTAGGCCTGCAAAAATGTAGAAAACTTTAGAGGCCCAAAAAAGGGGTTTTACAGGCATGCTAGACCCCCTAAAGTCCAGAAAATGTTGGTGGCCCAAAAACTGTGTCAGAGAGCTCTGAATTTCCCAAAACCATTTGCAGTCTGAAAAGGGCATTAACCCGCATGCTAGACCCCTGAAATTCCCCAAAATATTTTGGGCACGAAAAATGCATCCTACACCCCTGAAAGTTCAGAAAATATTGGCAGCCCAAAAAAGGCTTTAAATGCCTCTTAGGCCTACAAAAATGTAGAAAACTTTAGAGGCACAAAAAAGGGGTTTACAGGCATCATAGACCCCCTAAAGTCCAGAAAATTTTGGTGCCCAAAAACGGTGTCAGAGAGCTCTGAATGTCCCAAAAACATTTGCGGCCTGAAAAGGGCTTTAACCCGCATCCTAGACCCGTTAAATTCTCAAAAATATTTTAGGCCCGAAAAATGCATCCTAGACCCCTTAAAGTTCAGAAAATGTTGGCAGCCCAATAAAGGCCTTAAATACCTCTTAGGCCTACAAAAATGTAGAAAACTTTAGAGGCCCAAAAAAGGGGTTTACAGGCATCGTAGACCCCCTAAAGTCCAGAAAATGTTGGTGCCCAAAAACGGTGTCAGAGAGCTCTGAATGTCCCAAAAACATTTGCAACCTGAAAAGGGCATTAACCCGCATCCTAGACCCCTTAAATTCCCAAAAACATTTTTGGCTCGAAAAATGCATCCTACACCTCTGAAAGTTTAGAAAATGTTGGCAGCCCAAAATATGCCTTAAAATGCACCTTATTCCTGCAATAAACTTGAAAACCTTTGAGGCCCAAAAAAGGGGTTTTGCAGGCATGCTAGACCCCCTAAAGTCCAGAAAATGTTGGTGGCCCAAAAACTGTGTCAGAGAGCTCTGAATTTCCCAAAACCATTTGCAGTCTGAAAAGGGCATTAACCCGCATGCTAGACCCCTGAAATTTCCCAAAATATTTTGTGCACGAAAAATGCATCCTACCACCCGTGAAAGTTCAGAAAATGTTGGCAGCCCAATAAAGGCCTTAAATGCCTCTTAGGCCTACAAAAATGTAGAAAACTTTAGAGGCCCAAAAAAGGGGTTTACAGGCATCGTAGACCCCCTAAAGTCCAGAAAATGTTGGTGCCCAAAAACGGTGTCAGAGAGCTCTGAATGTCCCAAAAACATTTGCAACCTGAAAAGGGCATTAACCCGCATCCTAGACTCCTTAAATTCCCAAAAACATTTTTGGCTCGAAAAATGCATCCTACACCCCTGAAAGTTCAGAAAATGTTGGCAGCCCAAAATATGCCTTAAAATGCATATTATTCCTGCAATAAACTTGAAAACTTTTGAGGCCCAAAAAAGGGGTTTTACAGGCATGCTAAACCCCCTAAAGTCCAGAAAATGTTGGTACCCAAAAACAGTGTCAGAGAGCTCTGAATGTCCCAAAAACATTTGCAGCCTGAAAAGGGCATTAACCCGCATCCTAGACCCCTGAAATTCCCAAAAACATTTTTGGCCCGAAAAATGCATTCTACACCCCTGAAAGTACAAAAAATGTTGGCAGCCCAAAAAAGGCCTTAAAATGCATCTTATTCCTGCAATAAACTTGCAAACTTTGGAGGCCCAAAAAAGGGGTTTTACAGGCATGCTAGACCCCCTAAAGTCCAGAAAATGTTGGTGCCCAAAAATGGTGTCAGAGAGCTCTGAATGTCCCAAAAACATTTGCAGCCTGAAAAGGGCTTTAACCCGCATCCTAGACACCTTAAATTCCCACAAATATTTTTGGCCCGAAAAATGCATCCTACACCCCTTAAAGTTCAGAAAATGTTGGCAGCCCAATAAAGGCCTTAAATACCTCTTAGGCCTACAAAAATGTAGAAAACTTTAGAGGCCCAAAAAAGGGGTTTACAGGCATCGTAGACCCCCTAAAGTCCAGAAAATGTTGGTGCCCAAAAACGGTGTCAGAGAGCTCTGAATGTCCCAAAAACATTTGCAACCTGAAAAGGACATTAACCCGCATCCTGGACCCCTTAAATTCCCAAAAACATTTTTGGCTCGAAAAATGCATCCTACACCTCTGAAAGTTCAGAAAATGTTGGCAGCCCAAAATAATGCCTTAAAATGCTCCTTATTCCTGCAATAAACTTCAAAACTTTTGAGGCCCAAAAAAGGGGTTTTACAGGCATGCTAGACCCCCTAAAGTCCAGAAAATGTTGGTGGCCCAAAAACTGTGTCAGAGAGCTCTGAATTTCCCAAAACCATTTGCAGTCTGAAAAGGGCATTAACCCGCATGCTAGACCCCTGAAATTTCCCAAAATATTTTGTGCACGAAAAATGCATCCTACCACCCGTGAAAGTTCAGAAAATGTTGGCAGCCCAAAAAAGGCCTTAAATGCCTCTTAGGCCTACAAAAATGTAGAAAACTTTAGAGGCCCAAAAAAGGGGTTTACAGGCATCGTAGACCCCCTAAAGTCCAGAACATTTTGGTGCCCAAAAACGGTGTCAGAGAGCTCTGAATGTACCAAAAACATTTGCAGCCTGAAAAGGGCTTTAACCCGCATCCTAGACCCCTTAAATTCCCAAAAACATTTTTGCTTGAAAAATGCATCCTACACCCCTGAAAGTTCAGAAAATGTTGGCAGCACAAAAAACGCCTTAAAATACATATTTGGCCTGTAAAAATGTAGAAAACTTTAGAGGCCCAAAAAAGGGGTTTACAGACATCCTAGACCCCCTAAAGTCCAGAAAATGTTAGTGGCCCAAAAAACTGTGTCAAAGATCTCTGAATTCCCCACAACTATTTGCAGCTTGAAAAGGGCATTGACCTGCATGCTAGACCCCTGAAATTCCCCAAAATATTTTTGGCCCGAAAAATGCATCCGACACCCCTGAAAGTTCAGAAAATGTTGGCAGCCCAAAAAAGGCCTTAAATGCCTCTTAGGCCTACAAAAATATAGAAAACCTTAGAGGCCCAAAAAAGGGGTTTAGAGACATCCTAGACCCCATAAAGTCCAGAAAATGTTGGTGGCCCAAAAACTGTGTCAGAGAGCTCTGAATGTCCCAAACATATTTGCAGCCTGAAAAGGGCATTAACCCGCATCCTAGACCCCTGAAATTCCCAAAAACATTTTTGGCCCGAAAAATGCATCCTACACCCCTGAAAGTACGAAAAATGTTGGCAGTCGAAAAAAAAGGCCTTAAAATGCATCTTATTCCTGCAATAAACTTGAAAACTTTGGAGGCCCAAAAAAGGGGTTTACAGGCATCCTAGACGCCCTAAAGTTCAGAAAATGTTGGGGGCCAAAAACCGTGTCAGAGAGCTCTGACTGTCCCAAAAACATTTGCAGCCTGAAAAGGGCATTAACCCTCATCCTAGACCCGTTAGATTTCCAAAACCAATTTTGGCCCAAACAATGCATCATACACCCCTGAAATTTCAGAAATTGTTGGCAGACCAAAAAATGCCTTAAAATGCATCTTATTCCTGCAATAAACTTGAAAACTTTGGTGGCCCAAAAAAGGGATTTACAGGCATACTAGAACCCCTAAAGTCCAGAAAATGTTGGTGGCCCAAAAACTGTGTCAGAGAGCTCTGAATTTCCCAAAACCATTTGCAGTCTGAAAAGGGCATTAACCCGCATGCTAGACCCCTGAAATTCTACAAAATATTTTGTGCACGAAAAATGCATCCTACACCCCTGAAAGTTCAGAAAATGTTGGCAGCCCAAAAAAGGCCTTAAAATACATATTAGGCCTGCAAAAATGTAGAAAACTTTAGAGGCCCAAAAAAGGGGTTTACAGACATCCTAGACCCCCTAAAGTCCAGAAAATGTTAGTGGCCCAAAAAACTGTGTCAAAGATCTCTGAATTCCCCAAAACTATTGCAGCCTGAAAAGGGCATTGACCTGCATGCTAGACCCCTAAAAATCCCCAAAATATTTTGGGCCCGAAAAATGCATTCTAAACCCCTGAAAGTTCAGAAAATGTTGGCAGCCCAAAAAATGCCTTAAAATGCATCTTATTCCTGCAAAAATCGTGAAAACTTTGGAGGTCCCAAAAAAGAGGTTTACAGGCATCCGAGACCCCCTAAAGTCCAGAAAATGTTGGTGGCCCAAAAACTGTGTCAGAGAGCTCTGAATGTCCCAAAAACATTTGCAGCCTGAAAAGGGCTTTAACCCGCATCCTAGACCCCTTAAATTCCCAAAAATATTTTTGGCCCGAAAAATACATCCTACACCCCTGAAAGTTCAGAAAATGTTGGCAGCCCAATAAAGGCCTTAAATGCCTCTTAGGCCTACAAAAATGTAGAAAACTTTAGAGGCCCAAAAAGGGGTTTACAGGCATCGTAGACCCCCTAAAGTCCAGAAAATGTTGGTGCCCAAAAACGGTGTCAGAGAGCTCTGAATGTCCCAAAAACATTTGCAACCTGAAAAGGGCATTAACCCGCATCCTAGAGCCCTTAAATTCCCAAAAACATTTTTGGCTCGAAAAATGCATCCTACACCCCTGAAAGTTCAGAAAATGTTGGCAGCCCAAAATATGCCTTAAAATGCATCTTATTCCTGCAATAAACCTGAAAACTTTTGAGGCCCAAAAAAGGGGTTTTACAGGCATGCTAGACTCCCTAACGTCCAGAAAATGTTGGTGGCCCAAATACTGTGTCAGAGAGCTCTGAATTTCCCAAAACCATTTGCAGTCTGAAAAGGGCATTAACCCGCATGCTAGACCCCTGAAATTCCCCAAAATATTTTGGGCACAAAAAATGCATCCTACACCCCTGAAAGTTCAGAAAATATTGGCAGCCCAAAAAAGGCTTTAAATGCCTCTTAGGCCTACAAAAGTGTAGAAAACTTTAGAGGCACAAAAAATGGGTTTACAGGCATCATAGACCCCCTAAAGTCCAGAAAATGTTGGTGCCCAAAAACGGTGTCAGAGAGCTCTGAATGTCCCAAAAACATTTGCGGCCTGAAAAGGGCTTTAACCCGCATCCTAGACCCCTTAAATTCTCAAAAATATTTTTGGCCCGAAAAATGCATCCTACACCCCTGAAAGTTCAGAAAATGTTGTCAGCCCAAAAAAGGCATTAAATGCCTCCTAGGCCTACAAAAATGTAGAAAACTTTAGAGGCACAAAAAAGGGGTTTACAGGCATCGTAGACCCCCTAAAGTCCAGAAAATGTTGGTGCCCAAAAACGGTGTCAGAGAGCCCTGAATGTCCCAAAAACATTTGAAGCCTGAAAAGGGCATTAACCAGCATCCTAGACCCCTTAAATTCCCAAAAATATTTTTGGCCCAAAAAATGCATCCTACATCCCTGTTAGTTCAGAAAATGTTGGCAGCACAAAAAAGGCCTTAAAATACATATTAGGCCTGCAAAAATGTAGAAAACTTTAGAGGCCCAAAAAAGGGGTTTACAGACATCTTAGACCCCCTAAAGACCAGAAAATGTTGGTGCCCAAAAACGGTGTCAGAGAGCTCTGACTGTTCCAAAAACATTTGCAGCCTGAAAAGGGCATTAACCCTCATCCTAGACCCGTTAGATTTCCAAAACCAATTTTGGCCCAAGAAATGCATCATACACCCCTGAAATTTCAGAAAATGTTGGCAGCCTAAAAAATGCCTTAAAATGCATCTTATTCCTGCAATAAACTTGAAAACTTTGGTGGCCCAAAAAAAGGGTTTACAGGCATCCTAGACCCCCTAAAGTCCAGAAAATGTTGGTGCCCAAAAACAGTGTCAGAGAGCTCTGACTGTTCCAAAAACATTTGCAGCCTGAAAAGGGCATTAACCCTCATCCTAGACCCGTTAGATTTCCAAAACCAATTTTGGCCCAAGAAATGCATCATACACCCCTGAAAGTTTAGAAAATGTTGGCAGCCCAAAAAAGGACTTAAATGCCTCTTAGGCCTACAAAAATGTAGAAAACTTTAGAGGCCCAAAAAAGGGGTTTACAGACATCCTAGACCCCCTAAAGTCCAGAAAATGTTGGTGCCCAAAAACGGTGTCAGAGAGCTCTGACTGTCCCAAAAACATTTACAAGCCTGAAAAGGGCATTAACCCGCATCCTAGACCCGTTAAATTCACCAAAAAATATTTGGCCCGAAAAATGCATCCTACACCCCTGAAAGTTCGGAAAATGTTGGCAGCCCACAAAATGCCTTGAAATACATCTTATTCCTGCAATAATCTTGAAAACTTTGGAGGCCCAAAAAAGGGGTTTACAGGCATCCTAGACCCTCTAAAGTCCAGAAAAAGTTGGTGGCCCAAAAACTGTGTCAGAGAGCTCTGAATTTCTCAAAACCATTTGCAGTCTGAAAAGGGCATTAACCCGCATGCTAGACCCCTGAAATTCCACAAAATATTTTGTGCACGAAAAATGCATCCTACCACCCGTGAAAGTTCAGAAAATGTTGGCAGCCCAAAAAAGGCCTTAAGTGCCTCTTAGGCCTACAAAAATGTAGAAAACTTTAGATGCACAAAAAAGGGGTTTACAGGCATCCTAGACCCCCTAAAGTCCAGAAAATGTTGGTGCCCAAAAACGGTGTCAGAGAGCTCTGAATGTCCCAAAAACATTTGCAGCCTGAAAAGGGCATTAACCCGCATCCTAGACCCCTTAAATTCCCAAAAATATTTTTGGCCCGAAAAATGCATCCTACATCCCTGCAAGTTCAGAAAATGTTGGCAGCACAAAAAAGGCCTTAAAATACATATTAGGCCTGCAAAAATGTAGAAAACTTTAGAGGCCCAAAAAAGGGGTTTACAGACATCCTAGCCCCCCTAAAGTCCAGAAAATGTTGGTGCCCAAAAACGGTGTCAGAGAGCTCTGACTGTCCCAAAAACATTTGCAGCCTGAAAAGGGCATTAACCCTCATCCTAGACCCGTTAGATTTCCAAAACCAATTTTGGCCCAAAAAATGCATCATATACCCCTGAAATTTCAGAAAATGTTGGCAGCCTAAAAAATGCCTTAAAATGCATCTTATTCCTGCAATAAACTTGAAAACCTTGGTGGCCCAAAAAAGGGGTTTACAGGCATCCTAGACCCCCTAAATGCCAGAAAATGTTGGTGCCCAAAAACGGTGTCAGAGAGCTCTGAATGTCCCAAAAACATCTGCAGTGAAATGGCCATTAACCCTCATCCTAGACCCATGAAATTCGCCAAAATATTTTGTGCTAAAAAAATGCATCCTACCCCCCTGAAAGATCAGAAAATGTTGGCAGCCCAAAAAAGGCCTTTAATGCCTCTTAGGCCTACAAAAATGTAGAAAACTTTAGAGGCCCAAAAAAGGGGTTTACAGGCATCCTAGACCCCATAAAGTCCAGAAAATGTTGGTGCCCAAAAACGGTGTCAGAGAGCTCTGAATGTCCCAAAAACATTTGCAGCCTGAAAAGGGCATTAACCCGCATCCTACACCCGTTAAATTTCCAAAACCACATTTGGCCCGAAAAATGCATCCTACACCCCTGAAAGTTCAGAAAATGTTGGCAGCCCAAAAAAAGGCCTTAAATGCCTCTTAGGCCTACAAAAATGTAGAAAACTTTAGAGGCACAAAAAGGGGTTTACAGGCTTGTAGACCCCCTAAAGTCCAGAAAATGTTGGTGCCCAAAAACGGTGTCAGAGAGCTCTGAATGTCCCAAAAACATTTGCAGCCTGAAAAGGGCATTAACCAGCATCCTAGACCCCTTAAATTCCCAAAAATATTTTTGGCCCGAAAAATGCACCCTACATCCCTGCAAGTTCAGAAAATGTTGGCAGCACAAAAAAGGCCTTAAAATACATATTAGGCCTGCAAAAATGTATAAAACTTTAGAGGCCCAAAAAAGGGGTTTACAGAAATCGTAGACCCCCTAAAGTCCAGAAAATGTTGGTGCCCAAAAACGGTGTCAGAGAGCTCTGACTGTCCCAAAAACATTTGCAGCCTGAAAAGGGCATTAACCCGCATCCTAGACCCGTTAAATTCCCCAAAAAATGTTTGGCCCGAAAAATGCATCCTACACCCCTGAAAGTTCAGAAAATGTTGGCAGCCCACAAAATGCTTTAAAATACATCTTATTCCTGCAATAATCTTGAGAATTTTGGAGGCCCAAAAAAGGGGTTTACAGGCATCCTAGACCCTCTAAAGTCCAGAAAAAGTTGGTGGCCCAAAAACTGTGTCAGAGAGCTCTGAATTTCTCAAAACCATTTGCAGTCTGAAAAGGGCATTAACCCGCATGCTAGACCCCTGAAATTCCACAAAATATTTTGTGCACGAAAAATGCATCCTACCACCCGTGAAAGTTCAGAAAATGTTGGCAGCCCAAAAAAGGCCTTAAGTGCCTCTTAGGCCTACAAAAATGTAGAAAACTTTTAAGGCCCAAAAAGAGGTTTTACAGGCATGCTAGACCCCCTAAAGTCCAGAAAATGTTGGTGGCCCAAAAACTGTGTCAGAGATCTCTGAATTACCCCAAAACCATTTGCAGTCTGAAAAGGGCATTGACCTGCATGCTAGACCCCTAAAAATCCCCAAAATATTTTGGGCCCGAAAAATGCATTCTACACCCCTGAAAGTTCAGAAAATGTTGGCAGCCCAAAAAATGCCTTAAAATGCATCTTAATCCTGCAATGATCTTGAAAACTTTGGAGGCCCAAAAAAGGGGTTTACAGGCATGCTAGACCTCCTAAAGTCCAGAAAATGTTGGTGGCCCAAAAACTGCATCAGAGAGCTCTGAATTTCCCAAAACCATTTGCAATCTGAAAAGGGCAGTAACCGGCATGCTAGAACCCTGAAATTTCCCAAAATATTTTGGGCACGAAAAATGCATCCCACACCCTTGAAAGTTCAGAAAATGTTGGCAGCCCAAAAAAGGGTTTAAATGCCTCCTAGGCCTACAAAAATGTAGAAAACTTTAGAGGCACAAAAAAGGGGTTTACAGGCATCGTAGACCCCCTAAAGTCCAGAAAATGTTGGTGCCCAAAAACGGTGTCAGAGAGCTCTGAATGTCCCAAAAACATTTGCAGCCTGAAAAGGGCATTAACCAGCATCCTAGACCCCTTAAATTCCCAAAAATATTTTTGGCCCGAAAAATGCATCCTACATCCCTGCAAGTTCAGAAAATGTTGGCAGCACAATAAAGGCCTTAAAATACATATTAGCCCTGCAAAAATGTAGAAAACTTTAGAGGCCCAAAAAAGGGGTTTACAGACATCCTAGACCCCCTAAAGTCCAGAAAATGTTGGTGCCCAAAAAAGGTGTCAGAGAGCTCTGACTGTCCCAAAAACATTTGCAGCCTGAAAAGGGTATTAACCCGCATCCTAGACACGTTAAATTCCCCAAAAAATGTTTGGCCCGAAAAATGCCTCCTAACCCCTGAAAGTTCAGAAAATGTTGGCAGCCCACAAAATGCCTTAAAATACATCTTATTCCTGCAATAATCTTGAGAACTTTGGATGCCCAAAAAAGGGGTTTACAGGCATCCTAGACCCCCTAAAGTCCAGAAAATGTTGGTGGCCCAAAAAACTGTATCAAAGATCTCTGAATTACCCCAAAACCATTTGCAGTCTGAAAAGGGCATTGACCTGCATGCTAGACCCCTAAAAATCCCCAAAATATTTTGGGCCCGAAAAATGCATTCTACACCCCTGAAAGTTCAGAAAATGTTGGCAGCCCAAAAAATGCCTTAAAATGCATCTTAATCCTGCAATAAACTTGAAAAATTTGGAGGCCCAAAAAAGGGGTTTACAGGCCTCCTAGACCCCCTAAAGTCCAGAAAATGTTGGTGGCCCAAAAACTGTGTCAGAGAGCTCTGAATTTCCCAAAACCATTTATAGTCTGAAAAAGGCATTAACCCGCATCCTAGACCCCTTAAATTCCCAAAAATATTTTGGGCACGAAAAATGCATCCTACACGCCTGAAAGTTCAGAAAATGTTGGCAGCCCAAAAAAAGGCCTTAAATGCCTCTTAGGCCTACAAAAATGTAGAAAACTTTAGAGGCACAAAAAAGGGGTTTACAGGCATTGTAGACCCCCGAAAGTCCAGAAAATGTTGGTGCCCAAAAAAGGTGTCAGAGAGCTCTGAATGTCCCAAAAACATTTGCAGCCTGAAAAGGGCATTAACCCGCATCTTAGACCCATTAAATTCCCAAAAACATTTTTGCCCTGAAAAATGCATCCTACATCCCTGCAAATTCAGAAAATGTTGGCAGCACAAAAAAGACCTTAAAATACATCTTATTCCTGCAATAATCCTGAAAACTTTGGAGGCCCCAAAAAAGGGGTTTACTGGCATCCAAGACCCCCTAAAGTCCAGAAAATGTTGGTGATCCAAAAACTGTGTCAGAGAGCTCTGAATGTCCCAAAAACATCTGCAGTGAAAAGGCCATTAACCCACATCCTAGACCAATGAAATTCCCCAAAATATTTTGTGCTAAAAAAATGCATCGTACCCCCCTGAAAGTTCAGAAAATGTTGGCAGCCCAAAAAAGGCCTTAAATGCCTCTTAGGCCTACAAAAATGTAGAAAACCTTAGAGGCCCAAATAAGGGGTTTACAGACATCCTAGACCCCCTAAAGTCCAGAAAATGGTGGTGCCCAAAAACGGTGTCAGAGAGCTCTGACTGTCCCAAAAACATTTGCAGCCTGAAAAGGGCATTAACCCGCATCCTAGACCCGTTAAATTCCCTCCCAAAAACTTTTTGGCCCGAAAAATGCATCCTACACCCCTGAAAGTTCAGAAAATGTTGGCAGCCCACAAAATGCCTTAAAATACATCTTATTCCTGCAATAATCTTGAAAACTTTGGAGGACCAAAAAAGGGGTTTACTGGCATCCTAGACCCCCTAAAGTCCAGAAAATGTTGGTGGCCCAAAAACTGTGTCAGAGAGCTCTGAATGTTCCAAAAACATCTGCAGTGAAAAGGCCATTAACCCACATCCTAGACCCATGAAATTCCCCAAAATATTTTGTGCTAAAAAAATGCATCGTACCCCCCTGAAAGTTCAGAAAATGTTGGCAGCCCAAAAAGGCCTTAAATGCCTCTTAGGCCTACAAAAATGTAGAAAACCTTAGAGGCCCAAATAAGGGGTTTACAGACATCCTAGACCCCCTAAAGTCCAGAAAATGTTGGTGCCCAAAAACAGTGTCAGAGAGCTCTGACTGTCCCAAAAACATTTGCAGCCTGAAAAGGGCATTAACCCGCATCCTAGACCCGTTAAATTCCCCACCAAAATATTTTTGGCCTGAAAAATGCATCCTACACCCCTGAAAGTTCAGAAAATGTTGGCAGCCCAAAAAAGGCTTTAAATGCCTCCTAGGCCTACAAAAATGTAGAAAACTTTAGAGGCACAAAAAAGGGGTTTACAGGCATCGTAGACCCCTTAAAGTCCATAAAATGTTGGTGCCCAAAAACGGTGTCAGAGAGCTCTGAATGTCCCAAAAACATTTGCAGCCTGAAAAGGGCATTAACCAGCATCCTAGACCCCTTAAATTCCCAAAAATATTTTTGGCCTGAAAAATGCATCCTACATCCCTGCAAGTTCAGAAAATGTTGGCAGCACAAAAAAGGCCTTAAAATACATATTAGGCCTGCAAAAATGTAGAAAACTTTAGAGGCCCAAAAAAGGGGTTTACAGACATCGTAGACCCCCTAAAGTCCAGAAAATGTTGGTGCCCAAAAACGGTGTCAGAGAGCTCTGAATGTCCCAAAAACATTTGCAGCCTGAAAAGGGCATTAACCCGCATCTTAGACCCATTAAATTCCCAAAAACATTTTTGCCCTGAAAAATGCATCCTACATCCCTGCAAGTTCAGAAAATGTTGGCAGCACAAAAAAGACCTTAAAATACATCTTATTCCTGCAATAATCTTGAGAACTTTGGAGGCCCAAAAAAGGGGTTTACAGGCATCCTAGACCCACTAAAGTCCAAAAAATGTTGGTGGCCCAAAAACTGTGTCAGAGAGCTCTGAATTTCCCCAAACCATTTGCAGTCTGAAAATGGTATTAACCCGCATGCTAGACCCCTGAAATTCCACAAAATATTTTGTGCACGAAAAATGCATCCTACCACCCGTGAAAGTTCAGAAAATGTTGGCAGCCCAAAAAAGGCCTTAAGTGCCTCTTAGGCCTACAAAAATGTAGAAAACTTTGGAGGCCCAAAAAAGGGGTTTACAGGCATCCCAGACCCCCTAAAGTCCAGAAAATGTTGGTACCAAAAACAGTGTCAGAGAGCTCTGAATGTCCCAAAAACATTTGCAGCCTGAAAAGGGCATTAACCCGCATCCTAGACCCCTGAAATTCCCAAAAACATTTTTGGCCCGAAAAATGCATCCTACACCCCTGAAAGTACAAAAAATGTTGGCAGCCCAAAAAAGGCCTTAAAATGCATCTTATTCCTGCAATAATGTTGAAAAATTTGGAGGCACAAAAAAGGGGTTTACAGGCATACTAGACCCCCTAAAGTCCAGAAAATGTTGGTGCCCCAAAAACTATGTCAGAGAGCTCTGAATGTCCCAAAAATGTTTGCAGCCTGAAAAGGGCATTAACCGGCATCCTAGACCCCTGAAATTCCCAAAAACATTTTTGGCCCGAAAAATGCATCCTACACCCCTGAAAGTGCAGAAAATGTTGGCAGCCCAAAAAATGCCTTAAAATGCATCTTATTCCTGCAATAATCCTGAAAACTTTGGAGGCCCCAAAAAAGGGGTTTAATGGCATCCTAGAACCCCTAAAGTCCAGAAAATGTTGGTGACCCAAAAACTGTGTCAGAGAGCTCTGAATGTCCCAAAAACATCTGCAGTGAAAAGGCCATTAACCCACATCCTAGACCAATGAAATTCCCCAAAATATTTTGTGCTAAAAAAATGCATCGTACCCCCCTGAAAGTTCAGAAAATGTTAGCAGCCCAAAAAAGGCCTTAAATGCCTCTTAGGCCTACAAAAATGTAGAAAACCTTAGAGGCCCAAATAAGGGGTTTACAGACATCCTAGACCCCCTAAAGTCCAGAAAATGTTGGTGCCCAAAAACAGTGTCAGAGAGCTCTGACTGTCCCAAAAACATTTGCAGCCTGAAAAGGGCATTAACCCGCATCCTAGACCCGTTAAATTCCCCCCCAAAACGTTTTGGCCCGAAAAATGCATCCTACACCCCTGAAAGTTCAGAAAATGTTGGCAGCCCACAAAATGCCTTAAAATACATCTTATTCCTGCAATAATCTTGAAAACTTTGGAGGCCCAAAAAAGGGGTTTACTGGCATCCTAGACCCCCTAAAGTCCAGAAAATGTTGGTGGCCCAAAAATTGTGTCAGAGAGCTCTGAATGTTCCAAAAACATCTGCAGTGAAAAGGCCATTAACCGACATCCTAGACCCATGAAATCCCCAAAATATTTTGTGCTAAAAAAATGCATCGTACCCCCCTGAAAGTTCAGAAAATGTTGGCAGCCCAAAAAAGGCCTTAAATGCCTCTTAGGCCTACAAAAATGTAGAAAACCTTAGAGGCCCAAATAAGGGGTTTACAGACATCCTAGACCCCCTAAAGTCCAGAAAATGTTGGTGCCCAAAAACAGTGTCAGAGAGCTCTGACTGTCCCAAAAACATGTGCAGCCTGAAAAGGGCATTAACCCGCATCCTAGACCCGTTAAATTCCCCCCCAAAATATTTTTGGCCCGAAAAATGCATCCTACACCCCTGAAAGTTCAGAAAATGTTGGCAGCCCAAAAAAGGCTTTAAATGCCTCCTAGGCCTACAAAAATGTAGAAAACCTTAGAGGCACAAAAAAGGGGTTTACAGGCATCGTAGACCCCCTAAAGTCCAGAAAATGTTGGTGCTCAAAAACGGTGTCAGAGAGCTCTGAATGTCCCAAAAACATTTGCAGCCTGAAAAGGGCATTAACCAGCATCCTAGACCCCTTAAATTCCCAAAAATATTTTTGGCCCGAAAAATGCATCCTACATCCCTGCAAGTTCAGAAAATGTTGACAGCACAAAAAAGGCCTTAAAATACATATTAGGCCTGCAAAAATGTAGAAAACTTTAGAGGACCAAAAAAGGGGTTTACAGACATCGTAGACCCCCTATAGTCCAGAAAATGTTGGTGCCCAAAAACGGTGTCAGAGAGCTCTGACTGTCCCAAAAACATTTGCAGCCTGAAAAGGGCATTAACCCGCATCCTAGACCCGTTAAATTCCCCAAAAAATGTTTGGCCCGAAAAATGCATCCTACACCCCTGAAAGTTCAGAAAATGTTGGCAGCCCACAAAATGCCTTAAAATAGATCTTATTCCTGCAATAATCTTGAGAACTTTGGAGGCCCAAAAAAGGGATTTACAGGCATCCTAGACCCCCTAAAGTCCAGAAAATGTTGGTGGCCCAAAAAACTGTATCAAAGATCTCTGAATTCCCCAAAAGCATTTGCAGTCTGAAAAGGGCATTGACCTGCATGCTAGATCCCTAAAAATCGCCAAAATATTTTGGGCCCGAAAAATGCATTCTACACCCCTGAAAGTTCAGAAAATGTTGGCAGCCCAAAAAATGCCTCAAAATGCATCTTAATCCTGCAATGATCTTGAAAACTTTGGAGGCCCAAAAAAGGGGTTTACAGGCATCCTAGACCCACTAAAGTCCAGAAAAAAGCATCCTAGACCCCTTAAATTCCCAAAAATATTTTTGTCCCGAAAAATGCATCCTACACCCCTGAAAGTACAAAAAATGTTGGCAGCCCAAAAAAAGGCCTTAAAATGCATCTTATTCCTGCAATAAACTTGAAAAATTTGGAGGCCCAAAAAAGGGGTTTTACAAGCATGCTAGACCCCCTACAGTCCAGAAAATGTTGGTGGCCCAAAAACTGCGTCAGAGAGCTCTGAATTTCCCAAAACCATTTGCAATCTGAAAAGGGCAGTAACCGGCATGCTAGAATCCTGAAATTTCCCAAAATATTTTGGGCACGAAAAATGCATCCTACACCCCTGAAAGTTCAGAAAATGTTGGCAGCCCAAAAAAGGCTTTAAATGCCTCCTAGGCCTACAAAAATGTAGAAAACTTTAGAGGCACAAAAAAGGGGTTTACAGGCATCGTAGACCCCCTAAAGTCCAGAAAATGTTGGTGCCCAAAAACGGTGTCAGAGAGCTCTGAATGTCCCAAAAACATTTGCAGCCTGAAAAGGGCATTAACCAGCATCCTAGACCCCTTAAATTCCCAAAAATATTTTTGGCCCGAAAAATGCATCCTACATCCCTGCAAGTTCAGAAAATGTTGGCAGCACAAAAAAGGCCTTAAAATACATATTAGGCCTGCAAAAATGTAGAAAACTTTAGAGACCCAAAAAAGGGGTTTACAGACATCCTAGACCCCCTAAAGTCCAGAAAATGTTGGTGCCCAAAAACGGTGTCAGAGAGCTCTGACTGTCCCAAAAACATTTGCAGCCTGAAAAGGGCATTAACCCGCATCCTAGACACGTTAAATTCCCCAAAAAATGTTTGGCCCGAAAAATGCATCCTAACCCCTGAAAGTTCAGAAAATGTTGGCAGCCCACAAAATGCCTTAAAATACATCTTATTCCTGCAATAATCTTGAGAACTTTGGAGGCCCAAAAAAGGGGTTTACAGGCATCCTAGACCCCCGAAAGTCCAGAAAATGTTGGTGGCCCAAAAAACTGTATCAAAGATCTCTGAATTCCCCAAAACCATTTGCAGTCTGAAAAGGGCATTGACCTGCATGCTAGACCCCTAAAAATCGCCAAAAATATTTTGGGCACGAAAAATGCATCCTACACCCCTGAAAGTTCAGAAAATGTTGGCAGCCCAAAAAAGGCTTTAAATGCCTCCTAGGCCTACAAAAATGTAGAAAACCTTACAGGCACAAAAAAGGGGTTTACAGGCATCGTAGACCCCCTAAAGTCCAGAAAATGTTGGTGCTCAAAAACGGTGTCAGAGAGCTCTGAATGTCCCAAAAACATTTGCAGCCTGAAAAGGGCATTAACCAGCATCCTAGACCCCTTAAATTCCCAAAAATATTTTTGGCCCGAAAAATGCATCCTGCACCCCTAAAAGTACAAAAAATGTTGGCAGCCCAAAAAAAGACCTTAAAATGCATCTTATTCCTGCAATAAACTTGAAAGATTTGGAGGCCCAAAAAAGGGGTTTACAGGCCTCCTAGACCCCCTAAAGTCCAGAAAATGTTGGTGGCCCAAAAACTGTGTCAGAGAGCTCTGAATTTCCCAAAACCATTTACAGTCTGAAAAAGGCATTAACCCGCATCCTAGACACCTTAAATTCCCAAAAATATTTTGGGCACGAAAAATGCATCCTACACCCCTGAAAGTTCAGAAAATGTTGGCAGCCAAAAAAAAGGCCTTAAATGCCTCTTAGGCCTACAAAAATGTAGAAAACTTTAGAGGCACAAAAAAGGGGTTTACAGGCATTGTAGACCCCCGAAAGTCCAGAAAATGTTGGTGCCCAAAAAAGGTGTCAGAGAGCTCTGAATGTCCCAAAAACATTTGCAGCCTGAAAAGGGCATTAACCCGCATCTTAGACCCATTAAATTCCCAAAAACATTTTTGCCCTGAAAAATGCATCCTACATCCCTGCAAGTTCAGAAAATGCTGGCAGCACAAAAAAGACCTTAGAATACATCTTATTCCTGCAATAATCTTGAGAACTTTGGAGGCCCAAAAAAGGGGTTTACAGGCATCCTAGACCCACTAAAGTCCAAAAAATGTTGGTGGCCCAAAAACTGTGTCAGAGAGCTCTGAATTTCCCAAAACCATTTGCAGTCTGAAAATGGCGTTAACCCGCATGCTAGACCCCTGAAATTCCACAAAATATTTTGTGCACGAAAAAAATGCATCCTACCACCCGTGAAAGTTCAGAAAATGTTGGCAGCCCAAAAAAGGCCTTAAGTGCCTCTTAGGCCTACAAAAATGTAGAAAACTTTGGAGGCCCAAAAAAGGGGTTTACAGGCATCCTAGACCCCCTAAAGTCCAGAAAATGTTGGTACCAAAAACAGTGTCAGAGAGCTCTGAATGTCCCAAAAACATTTGCAGCCTGAAAAGGGCATTAACCCGCATCCTAGACCCCTGAAATTCCCAAAAACATTTTTGGCCCGAAAAATGCATCCTACACCCCTGAAAGTACAAAAAATGTTGGCAGCCCAAAAAAGGCCTTAAAATGCATCTTATTCCTGCAATAATCCTGAAAACTTTGGAGGCCCCAGAAAAGGGGTTTACTGGCATCCTAGACCCCCTAAAGTCCAGAAAATGTTGGTGCCCAAAAACGGTGTCAGAGAGCTCTGACTGTCCCAAAAACATTTGTAGCCTGAAAAGGGCATTAACCCGCATCCTAGACCCGTTAAATTCCCCCCCAAAAACTTTTTGGCCCGAAAAATGCATCCTACACCCCTGAAAGTTCAGAAAATGTTGGCAGCCCAAAAAATGCCTTAAAATACATCTTATTCCTGCAATAATCTTGAAAACTTTGGAGGCCCAAAAAAGGGGTTTACTGGCATCCTAGACCCCCTAGAGTCCAGAAAATGTTGGTGGCCCAAAAACTGTGTCAGAGAGCTCTGAATGTTCCAAAAACATCTGCAGTGAAATGGCCATTAACCCACATCCTAGACCCATGAAATTCCCCAAAATATTTTGTGCTAAAAAAATGCATCGTACCCCACCGGAAAGTTCAGAAAATGTTGGCAGCCCAAAAAAGGCCTTAAATGCCTCTTAGGCCTACAAAAATGTAGAAAACCTTAGAGGCCCAAATAAGGGGTTTACAGACATCCTGGACCCCCTAAAGTCCATAAAATGTTGGTGCCCAAAAACAGTGTCAGAGAGCTCTGACTGTCCCAAAAACATTTGCAGCCTGAAAAGGGCATTAACCCGCATCCTAGACCCGTTAAATTCCCCCCCAAAATATTTTTGGCCCGAAAAATGCATCCTACACCCCTGAAAGTTCAGAAAATGTTGGCAGCCCAGAAAATGCCTTAAAATACATCTTATTCCTGCACTAATCTTGAAAACTTTGGAGGCCCAAAAAAGGGGTTTACAGGCATCCTAGAACCCCTAAAGTCCAGAAAATGTTGGTGGCCCAAAAACTGTGTCAGAGAGCTCTGAATTTCCCAAAACCATTTGCAGTCTGAAAAGGGCATTAACCCGCATGCTAGACCCCTGAAATTCCACAAAATATTTTGTGCACGAAAAATGCATCCTACCACCCGTGAAAGTTCAGAAAATGTTGGCAGCCCAAAAAAGGCCTTAAGTGCCTCTTAGGCCTACAAAAATGTAGAAAACTGTTGAGGCCCAAAAAGGGGGGTTTTACAGGCATGCTAGACCCCCTAAAGTCCAGAAAATGTTGGTGGCCCAAAAACTGTGTCAGATAGCTCTGAATGTCCCAAAAACATCTGCAGTGAAATGGCCATTAACCCACATCCTAGACCCATGAAATTCCCCAAAATATTGTGTGCTAAAAAAATGCATCCTACACCCCTGAAAGTTCAGAAAATGTTGGCAGCCCAAAATATGCCTTAAAATGCATCTTATTCCTGCAATAAACTTGAAAACTTTTGAGGCCCAAAAAAGGGGTTTACAGAAATCGTAGACCCCCTAAAGTCCAGAAAATGTTGGTGCCCAAAAACGGTGTCAGAGAGCTCTGACTGTCCCAAAAACATTTGCAGCCTGAAAAGGGCATTAACCCGCATCCTAGACCCGTTAAATTCCCCAAAAAATGTTTGGCCCGAAAAATGCATCCTACACCCCTGAAAGTTCAGAAAATGTTGGCAGCCCACAAAATGCCTTAAAATACATCTTATTCCTGCAATAATCTTGAGAATTTTGGAGGCCCAAAAAAGGGGTTTACAGGCATCCTAGACCCCCTAAAGTCCAGAAAATGTGGGTGGCCCAAAAAACTGTATCAAAGATCTCTGAATTACCCCAAAACCATTTGCAGTCTGAAAAGGGCATTGACCTGCATGCTAGACCCCTAAAAATCCCCAAAATATTTTGGGCCCGCAAAATGCATTCTACACCCCTGAAAGTTCAGAAAATGTTGGCAGCCCAAAAAATGCCTTAAAATGCATCTTAATCCTGCAATGATCTTGAAAACTTTGGAGGCCCAAAAAAGGGGTTTACAGGCATGCTAGACCTCCTAAAGTCCAGAAAATGTTGGTGGCCCAAAAACTGCGTCAGAGAGCTCTGAATTTCCCAAAACCATTTGCAATCTGAAAAGGGCAGTAACCGGCATGCTAGAACCCTGAAATTTCCCAAAATATTTTGGGCACGAAAAATGCATCCCACACCCCTGAAAGTTCAGAAAATGTTGGCAGCCCAAAAAAGGGTTTAAATGCCTCTTAGGCCTACAAAAATGTAGAAAACTTTAGAGGCACAAAAAAGGGGTTTACAGGCATCGTAGACCCCCTAAAGTCCAGAAAATGTTGGTGCCCAAAAACGGTGTCAGAGAGCTCTGAATGTCCCAAAAACATTTGCAGCCTGAAAAGGGTATTAACCCGCATCCTAGACACGTTAAATTCCCCAAAAAATGTTTGGCCCGAAAAATGCCTCCTAACCCCTGAAAGTTCAGAAAATGTTGGCAGCCCACAAAATGCCTTAAAATACATCTTATTCCTGCAATAATCTTGAGAACTTTGGAGGCCCAAAAAAGGGGTTTACAGGCATCCTAGACCCCCTAAAGTCCAGAAAATGTTGGTGGCCCAAAAAACTGTATCAAAGATCTCTGAATTACCCCAAAACCATTTGCAGTCTGAAAAGGGCATTGACCTGCATGCTAGACCCCTAAAAATCCCCAAAATATTTTGGGCCCGAAAAATGCATTCTACACCCCTGAAAGTTCAGAAAATGTTGGCAGCCCAAAAAATGCCTTAAAATGCATCTTAATCCTGCAATAAACTTGAAACATTTGGAGGCCCAAAAAAGGGGTTTACAGGCCTCCTAGACCCCCTAAAGTCCAGAAAATGTTGGTGGCCCAAAAACTGTGTCAGAGAGCTCTGAATTTCCCAAAACCATTTACAGTCTGAAAAAGGCATTAACCCGCATCCTAGACCCCTTAAATTCCCAAAAATATTTTGGGCACGAAAAATGCATCCTACACGCCTGAAAGTTCAGAAAATGTTGGCAGCCCAAAAAAAGGCCTTAAATGCCTCTTAGGCCTACAAAAATGTAGAAAACTTTAGAGGCACAAAAAAGGGGTTTACAGGCATTGTAGACCCCCGAAAGTCCAGAAAATGTTGGTGCCCAAAAAAGGTGTCAGAGAGCTCTGAATGTCCCAAAAACATTTGCAGCCTGAAAAGGGCATTAACCCGCATCTTAGACCCCTTAAATTCCCAAAAACATTTTTGCCCTGAAAAATGCATCCTACATCCCTGCAAGTTCAGAAAATGTTGGCAGCACAAAAAAGACCTTAAAATACATCTTATTCCTGCAATAATCCTGAAAACTTTGGAGGCCCCAAAAAAGGGGTTTACTGGCATCCAAGACCCCCTAAAGTCCAGAAAATGTTGGTGACCCAAAAACTGTGTCAGAGAGCTCTGAATGTCCCAAAAACATCTGCAGTGAAAAGGCCATTAACCCACATCCTAGACCAATGAAATTCCCCAAAATATTTTGTGCTAAAAAAATGCATCGTACCCCCCTGAAAGTTCAGAAAATGTTGGCAGCCCAAAAAAGGCCTTAAATGCCTCTTAGGCCTACAAAAATGTAGAAAACCTTAGAGGCCCAAATAAGGGGTTTACAGACATCCTAGACCCCCTAAAGTCCAGAAAATGTTGGTGCCCAAAAACGGTGTCAGAGAGCTCTGACTGTCCCAAAAACATTTGCAGCCTGAAAAGGGCATTAACCCGCATCCTAGACCCGTTAAATTCCCTCCCAAAAACTTTTTGGCCCGAAAAATGCATCCTACACCCCTGAAAGTTCAGAAAATGTTGGCAGCCCACAAAATGCCTTAAAATACATCTTATTCCTGCAATAATCTTGAAAACTTTGGAGGACCAAAAAAGGGGTTTACTGGCATCCTAGACCCCCTAAAGTCCAGAAAATGTTGGTGGCCCAAAAACTGTGTCAGAGAGCTCTGAATGTTCCAAAAACATCTGCAGTGAAAAGGCCATTAACCCACATCCTAGACCCATGAAATTCCCCAAAATATATTGTGCTAAAAAAATGCATCGTACCCCCCTGTAAGTTCAGAAAATGTTGGCAGCCCAAAAAGGCCTTAAATGCCTCTTAGGCCTACAAAAATGTAGAAAACCTTAGAGGCCCAAATAAGGGGTTTACAGACATCCTAGACCCCCTAAAGTCCAGAAAATGTTGGTGCCCAAAAACAGTGTCAGAGAGCTCTGAATTTCCCAAAACCATTTGCACTCTGAAAAGGGCATTAACCCGCATGCTAGACCCCTGAAATTCCACAAAATATTTTGTGCACGAAAAATGCATCCTACCACCCGTGAAAGTTCAGAAAATGTTGGCAGCCCAAAAAAGGCCTTAAGTGCCTCTTAGGCCTACAAAAATGTAGAAAACTTTTGAGGCCCAAAAAGGGGGGTTTTACAGGCATGCTAGACCCCCTAAAGTCCAGAAAATGTTGGTGGCCCAAAAACTGTGTCAGAGAGCTCTGAATGTCCCAAAAACATCTGCAGTGAAATGGCCATTAACCCACATCCTAGACCCATGAAATTCCCCAAAATATTGTGTGCTAAAAAAATGCATCCTACACCCCTGAAAGTTCAGAAAATGTTGGCAGCCCAAAATATGCCTTAAAATGCATCTTATTCCTGCAATAAACTTGAAAACTTTTGAGGCCCAAAAAAGGGGTTTACAGACATCCTAGACCCCCTAATGTCCAGAAAATGTTGGTGCCCAAAAACGGTGTCAGAGAGCTCTGACTGTCCCAAAAACATTTGCAGCCTGAAAAGGGCATTAACCCGCATCCTAGACCCGTTAAATTCCCCAAAAAATGTTTGGCCCGAAAGATGCATCCTACACCCCTGAAAGTTCAGAAAATGTTGGCAGCCCACAAAATGCCTTAAAATACATCTTATTCCTGCAATAATCTTGAGAACTTTGGAGGCCCAAAAAGGGGTTTACAGGCATCCTAGACCCCCTAAAGTCCAGAAAATGTTGGTGGCCCAAAAAAAAAGGCCTTAAAATGCATCTTATTCCTGCAATAAACTTGTAAACTTTGGAGGCCCAATGAAGGGGTTTACAGGCATCCTAGACCCCCTAAAGTTCAGAAAATGTTGGTTGCCAAAAACCGTGTCAGAGAGCTCTGACTGTCCCAAAAACATTTGCAGCCTGAAAAGGGCATTAACCCTCATCCTAGACCCGTTAGATTTCCAAAACCAATTTTGGCCCAAAAAATGCATCATACACCCCTGAAATTTCAGAAAATGTTGGCAGCCCAAAAAATGCCTTAAAATGCATCTTATTCCTGCAATAAACTTGAAAACTTTGGTGGCCCAAAAAAGGGGTTTACAGGCATCCTAGACCCCCTAACGTCCAGAGAATGTTGGTGGCCCAAAAACTGTGTCAGAGAACTCTGAATTTCCCAAAACCATTTGCAGTCTGAAAAGGGCATTAACCCGCATGCTAGACCCCTGAAATTCCCAAAAATATTTTTGGCCCGAAAAATGCATCCTACACCCCTGACAGTTCTGAAAATGTTGGCAGCCCAAAAAATGCCTTAAAATGCATCTTATTCCTGCAATAATCTTGAAAACTTTGGAGGCCCCAAAAAAGGGGTTTACTGGCATCCTAGACCCCCTAAAGTTCAGAAAACGTTGGTGGCCCAAAAACTGTGTCAGAGAGCTCTGAATGTCCCAAAAACATCTGCAGTGAAATGGCCATTAACCCACATCCTAGACCCATGAAATTCCCCAAAATATTGTGTGCTAAAAAAATGCATCCTACACCCCTGAAAGTTCAGAAAATGTTGGCAGCCCAAAATATGCCTTAAAATGCATCTTATTCCTGCAATAAACTTGAAAACTTTTGAGGCCCAAAAAAGGGGTTTACAGACATCCTAGACCCCCTAATGTCCAGAAAATGTTGGTGCCCAAAAACTGTGTCAGAGAGCTCTGACTGTCCCAAAAACATTTGCAGCCTGAAAAGGGCATTAACCCGCATCCTAGACCCGTTAAATTCCCCAAAAAATGTTTGGCCCGAAAAATGCATCCTACACCCCTGAAAGTTCAGAAAATGTTGGCAGCCCACAAAATGCCTTAAAATACATCTTATTCCTGCAATAATCTTGAGAACTTTGGAGGCCCAAAAAGGGGTTTACAGGCATCCTAGACCCCCTAAAGTCCAGAAAATGTTGGTGGCCCAAAAAACTGTGTCAAAGATCTCTGAATTCCCCAAAACCATTTGCAGTCTGAAAAGGGCATTGACCTGCATGCTAGACCCCTAAAAATCCCAAAAATATTTTGGGCCCGAAAAATGCATTCTACACCCCTGAAAGTTCAGAAAATGTTGGCAGCCCAAAAAAGGCCTTAAGTGCCTCTTAGGCCTACAAAAATGTAGAAAACTTTGGAGGTCCATAAAAGGGGTTTACAGGCATCCTAGACCCCCTAAAGTCCAGAAAATGTTGGTACCCAAAAACAGTGTCAGAGAGCTCTGAATGTCCCAAAACCATTTCCAGTCTGAAAAGGGCATTAACCCGCATGCTAGACCCCTGAAATTCCACAAAATATTTTGTGCACGAAAAATGCATCCTACCACCCGTGAAAGTTCAGAAAATGTTGGCAGCCCAAAAAAGGCCTTAAGTGCCTCTTAGGCCTACAAAAATGTAGAAAACTTTTAAGGCCCAAAAAGGGGGTTTTACAGGTATGCTAGACCCCCTAAAGTCCAGAAAATGTTGGTGGCCAAAAAACTGTGTCAGAGAGCTCTGAATGTCCCAAAAACATTTGCAGCCTGAAAAGGGCATTAACCCGCATCCTAGACCCCTGAAATTCCCAAAAACATTTTTGGCCCGAAAAAAGCATCCTACACCCCTGAAAGTACAAAAAATGTTGGCAGCCCAAAAAAAAGGCCTTAAAATGCATCTTATTCCTGCAATAAACTTGAAAACTTTGGAGGCCCAAAAAAGGGGTTTACAGGCATCCTAGACCCCCTAAAGTCCAGAAAATGTTGGTGCCCAAAAACCGTGTCAGAGAGCTCTGACTGTCCCAAAAACATTTGCAGCCTGAAAAGGGCATTAACCCTCATCCTAGACCCGTTAGATTTCCAAAACCAATTTTGGCCCAAACAATGCATCATACACCCCTGAAATTTCAGAAAATGTTGGCAGCCCAAAAAATGCCTTAAAATGCATCTTATTCCTGCAATAAACTTGAAAACTTTGGTGGCCCAAAAAAGGGGTTTACAGGCATCCTAGACCCCCTAAAGTCCAGAAAATGTTGGTGGCCCAAAAACTGTGTCAGAGAGCTCTGAATTTCCCAAAACCATTTGCAGTCTGAAAAGGGCATTAACCCGCATGCTAGACCCCTGAAATTCCCCAAAATATTTTTGGCCCGAAAAATGCATTCTACACCCCTGAAAGTTCAGAAAATGTTGGCAGCCCAAAAAAGGCCTTAAATGCCTCTTAGGCCTACAAAAATGTAGAAAACTTTAGAGGCCCAAAAAAGGGGTTTACAGGCATCCTAGACCCCATAAAGTCCAGAAAATGTTGGTGCCCAAAAACGGTGTCAGAGAGCTCTGAATGTCCCAAAAACATTTGCAGCCTGAAAAGGGCATTAACCCGCATCCTAGACCCGTTAAATTCCCCAAAAAATGTTTGGCCCGAAAAATGCATCCTACACCCCTGAAAGTTCAGGAAATGTTGGCAGCCCACAAAATGCCTTAAAATACATATTAGGCCTGCAAAAATGTAGAAAAGTTTAGAGGCCCAAAAAAGGGGTTTACAGGCATCCTAGACCCCCTAAAGTCCAGAAAATGTTGGTGGCCCAAAAAACTGTATCAAAGATCTCTGAATTCCCCAAAACCATTTGCAGTCTGAAAAGGGCATTGACCTGCATGCTAGACCCCTAAAAATCGCCAAAATATTTTGGGCCCGAAAAATGCATTCTACACCCCTGAAAGTTCAGAAAATGTTGGCAGCCCAAAAAATGCCTTAAAATGCATCTTAATCCTGCAATGATCTTGAAAACTTTGGAGGCCCAAAAAAGGGGTTTACAGGCATCCTAGACCCCCTAAAGTCCAGAAAAAAGCATCCTAGACCCCTTAAATTCCCAAAAATATTTTTGTCCCGAAAAATGCATCCTACACCCCTGAAAGTACAAAAAATGTTGGCAGCCCAAAAAAAGGCCTTAAAATGCATCTTATTCCTGCAATAAAACTTGAAAAATTTGGAGGCCCAAAAAAGGGGTTTTACAAGCATGCTAGACCCCCTAAAGTCCAGAAAATGTTGGTGGCCCAAAAACTGCGTCAGAGAGCTCTGAATTTCCCAAAACCATTTGCAATCTGAAAAGGGCAGTAACCGGCATGCTAGAACCCTGAAATTTCCCAAAATATTTTGGGCACGAAAAATGCATCCTACACCCCTGAAAGTTCAGAAAATGTTGGCAGCCCAAAAAAGGCTTTAAATGCCTCCTAGGCCTACAAAAATGTAGAAAACTTTAGAGGCACAAAAAAGGGGTTTACAGGCATCGTAGACCCCCTAAAGTCCAGAAAATGTTGGTGCCCAAAAACGGTGTGAGAGAGCTCTGAATGTCCCAAAAACATTTGCAGCCTGAAAAGGGCATTAACCAGCATCCTAGACCCCTTAAATTCCCAAAAATATTTTTGGCCCGAAAAATGCATCCTACATCCCTGCAAGTTCAGAAAATGTTGGCAGCACAAAAAAGGCCTTAAAATACATATTGGGCCTGCAAAAATGTAGAAAACTTAAGAGGCCCAAAAAAGGGGTTTACAGACATCCTAGACCCCCTAAAGTCCAGAAAATGTTTGTGCCCAAAAACGGTGTCAGAGAGCTCTGACTGTCCCAAAAACATTTACAGCCTGAAAAGGGCATTAACCCGCATCCTAGACAAGTTAAATTCCCCAAAAAATGTTTGGCCCGAAAAATGCATCCTAACCCCTGAAAGTTCAGAAAATGTTGGCAGCCCACAAAATGCCTTAAAATACATCTTATTCCTGCAATAATCTTGAGAACTTTGGAGGCCCAAAAAAGGGGTTTAGAGGCATCCTAGACCCCCTAAAGTCCAGAAAATGTTGGTGGCCCACAAAACTGTATCAAAGATCTCTGAATTCCCGAAAACCATTTGCAGTCTGAAAAGGGCATTGACCTGCATGCTAGACCCCTAAAATCCCCAAAATATTTTGGGCCCGAAAAATGCATTCTACACCCCTGAAAGTTCAGAAAATGTTGGCAGCCCAAAAAATGCCTTAAAATGCATCTTAATCCTGCAATGATCTTGAAAACTTTGGAGGCCCAAAAAAGGGGTTTACAGGCATCCTAGACCCCCTAAAGTCTAGAAAAAAGCATCCTAGACCCCTTAAATTCCCAAAAATATTTTTGGCCCGAAAAATGCATCCTACACCCCTGCAAGTTCAGAAAATGTTGGCAGCACAAAAAAGACCTTAAAATACATCTTATTCCTGCAATAATCTTGAGAACTTTGGAGGCCCAAAAAAGGGGTTTACAGGCATCCTAGACCCACTAAAGTCCAAAAAATGTTGGTGGCCCAAAAACTGTGTCAGAGAGCTCTGAATTTCCCAAAACCATTTGCAGTCTGAAAATGGCATTAACCCGCATGCTAGACCCCTGAAATTCCACAAAATATTTTGTGCACGAAAAATGCATCCTACCACCCGTGAAAGTTCAGAAAATGTTGGCAGCCCAAAAAAGGCCTTAAGTGCCTCTTAGGCCTACACAAATGTAGAAAACTTTGGAGGTCCAAAAAAGGGGTTTACAGGCATCCTAGACCCCCTAAAGTCCAGAAATTGTTGGTACCAAAAACAGTGTCAGAGAGCTCTGAATGTCCCAAAAACATTTGCAGCCTGAAAAGGGCATTAACCCGCATCCTATACCCCTGAAATTCTAAAAAACATTTTTGGCCCGAAAAATGCATCCTACACCCCTGAAAGTACAAAAAATGTTGGCAGCCCAAAAAAGGCCTTAAAATGCATCTTATTCCTGCAATAATGTTGAAAAATTTGGAGGCCCCAGAAAAGGGGTTTACTGGCATCCTAGACCCCCTAAAGTCCAGAAAATGTTGGTGACCCAAAAACTGTGTCAGAGAGCTCTGAATGTCCGAAAAACATCTGCAGTGAAAAGGCCATTAACCCACATCCTAGACCAATGAAATTCCCCAAAATATTTTGTGCTAAAAAAATGCATCGTACCCCCCTGAAAGTTCAGAAAATGTTGGCAGCCCAAAAAAGGCCTTAAATGCCTCTTAGGCCTACAAAAATGTAGAAAACCTTAGAGGCCCAAATAAGGGGTTTACAGACATCCTAGACCCCCTAAAGTCCAGAAAATGTTGGTGCCCAAAAACGGTGTCAGAGAGCTCTGACTGTCCCAAAAACATTTGCAGCCTGAAAAGGGCATTAACCCGCATCCTAGACCCGTTAAATTCCCCCCCCAAAACTTTTTGGCCCGAAAAATGCATCCTACACCCCTGAAAGTTCAGAAAATGTTGGCAGCCCACAAAATGCCTTAAAATACATCTTATTCCTGCAATAATCTTGAAAACTTTGGAGGCCCAAAAAAGGGGTTTACTGGCATCCTAGACCCTCTAAAGTCCAGAAAATGTTGGTGGCAGAAAAACTGTGTCAGAGAGCTCTGAATGTTCCAAAATCATCTGCAGTGAAAAGGCCATTAACCCACATCCTAGACCCATGAAATTCCCCAAAATATTTTGTGCTAAAAAAATGCATCGTACCCCCCTGAAAGTTCAGAAAATGTTGGCAGCCCAAAAAAGGCCTTAAATGCCTCTTAGGCCTGCAAAAATGTAGAAAACTTAAGAGGCCCAAAAAAGGGGTTTACAGACATCCTAGACCCCCTAAAGTCCAGAAAATGTTGGTGCCCAAAAACGGTGTCAGAGAGCTCTGACTGTCCCAAAAACATTTGCAGCCTGAAAAGGGCATTAACCCGCATCCTAGACCCGTTAAATTCCCCCCCAAAACTTTTTGGCCCGAAAAATGCATCCTACACCCCTGAAAGTTCAGAAAATGTTGGCAGCCCACAAAATGCCTTAAAATACATCTTATTCCTGCAATAATCTTGAAAACTTTGGAGGCCCAAAAAAGGGGTTTACTGGCATCCTAGACCCACTAGAGTCCAAAAAATGTTGGTGGCCCAAAAACTGTGTCAGAGAGCTCTGAATTTCCCAAAACCATTTGCAGTCTGAAAATGGCATTAACCCGCATGCTAGACCCCTGAAATTCCCCAAAATATTTTGTGCACGAAAAATGCATCGTACCCCCCTGAAAGTTCAGAAAATGTTGGCAGCCCAAAAAAGGCCTTAAATGCCTCTTAGGCCTACAAAAATGTAGAAAACCTTAGAGGCCCAAATAAGGGGTTTACAGACATCCTAGACCCCCTAAAGTCCAGAAAATGTTGGTGCCCAAAAACAGTGTCAGAGAGCCCTGACTGTCCCAAAAACATTTGCAGCCTGAAAAGGGCATTAACCCGCATCCTAGACCCGTTAAATTCCCCCCCAAAATATTTTTGGCCCGAAAAATGCATCCTACACCCCTGAAAGTTCAGAAAATGTTGGCAGCCCACAAAATGCCTTAAAATACATCCTATTCCTGCAATAATCTTGAAAACTTTGGAGGCCCAAAAAAGGGGTTTACAGGCATCCTAGAACCCCTAAAGTCCAGAAAATGTTGGTGGCCCAAAAACTGTGTCAGAGAGCTCTGAATTTCCCAAAACCATTTGCAGTCTGAAAAGGGCATTAACCCGCATGCTAGACGCCTGAAATTCCACAAAATATTTTGTGCACGAAAAATGCATCCTACCACCCGTGAAAGTTCAGAAAATGTTGGCAGCCCAAAAACTGTGTCAGAGAGCTCTGAATGTCCCAAAAACTTTTGCAGCCTGAAAAGGGCATTAACCCGCATCCTAGACGCCTGAAATTCACAAAAAAATTTTTGGCCCGAAAAATGCATCCTACCCCCCTGAAAGTTCAGAAAATGTTGGCAGCCCAAAAAAGGCCTTAAATGCCTCTTAGGCCTACAAAAATGTAGAAAACCTTAGAGGCCCAAATAAGGGGTTTACAGACATCCTAGACCCCCTAAAGTTCAGAAAATGTTGGTTGCCAAAAACCGTGTCAGAGAGCTCTGACTGTCCCAAAAACATTTGCAGCCTGAAAAGGGCATTAACCCTCATCCTAGACCCGTTAGATTTCCAAAACCAATTTTGGCCCAAAAATTGCATCATACACCCCTGAAATTTCAGAAAATGTTGGCAGCCCACAAAATGCCTTAAAATACATCTTATTCCTGCAATAATCTTGAAAACTTTGGAGGCCCAAAAAAGGGGTTTACTGGCATCCTAGACCCTCTAAAGTCCAGAAAATGTTGGTGGCAGAAAAACTGTGTCAGAGAGCTCTGAATGTTCCAAAATCATCTGCAGTGAAAAGGCCATTAACCCACATCCTAGACCCATGAAATTCCCCAAAATATTTTGTGCTAAAAAAATGCATCGTACCCCCCTGAAAGTTCAGAAAATGTTGGCAGCCCAAAAAAGGCCTTAAATGCCTCTTAGGCCTGCAAAAATGTAGAAAACTTAAGAGGCCCAAAAAAGGGGTTTACAGACATCCTAGACCCCCTAAAGTCCAGAAAATGTTGGTGCCCAAAAACGGTGTCAGAGAGCTCTGACTGTCCCAAAAACATTTGCAGCCTGAAAAGGGCATTAACCCGCATCCTAGACCCGTTAAATTCCCCCCCAAAACTTTTTGGCCCGAAAAATGCATCCTACACCCCTGAAAGTTCAGAAAATGTTGGCAGCCCACAAAATGCCTTAAAATACATCTTATTCCTGCAATAATCTTGAAAACTTTGGAGGCCCAAAAAAGGGGTTTACTGGCATCCTAGACCCACTAGAGTCCAAAAAATGTTGGTGGCCCAAAAACTGTGTCAGAGAGCTCTGAATTTCCCAAAACCATTTGCAGTCTGAAAATGGCATTAACCCGCATGCTAGACCCCTGAAATTCCCCAAAATATTTTGTGCACGAAAAATGCATCGTACCCCCCTGAAAGTTCAGAAAATGTTGGCAGCCCAAAAAAGGCCTTAAATGCCTCTTAGGCCTACAAAAATGTAGAAAACCTTAGAGGCCCAAATAAGGGGTTTACAGACATCCTAGACCCCCTAAAGTCCAGAAAATGTTGGTGCCCAAAAACAGTGTCAGAGAGCCCTGACTGTCCCAAAAACATTTGCAGCCTGAAAAGGGCATTAACCCGCATCCTAGACCCGTTAAATTCCCCCCCAAAATATTTTTGGCCCGAAAAATGCATCCTACACCCCTGAAAGTTCAGAAAATGTTGGCAGCCCACAAAATGCCTTAAAATACATCCTATTCCTGCAATAATCTTGAAAACTTTGGAGGCCCAAAAAAGGGGTTTACAGGCATCCTAGAACCCCTAAAGTCCAGAAAATGTTGGTGGCCCAAAAACTGTGTCAGAGAGCTCTGAATTTCCCAAAACCATTTGCAGTCTGAAAAGGGCATTAACCCGCATGCTAGACGCCTGAAATTCCACAAAATATTTTGTGCACGAAAAATGCATCCTACCACCCGTGAAAGTTCAGAAAATGTTGGCAGCCCAAAAACTGTGTCAGAGAGCTCTGAATGTCCCAAAAACTTTTGCAGCCTGAAAAGGGCATTAACCCGCATCCTAGACGCCTGAAATTCACAAAAAAATTTTTGGCCCGAAAAATGCATCCTACCCCCCTGAAAGTTCAGAAAATGTTGGCAGCCCAAAAAAGGCCTTAAATGCCTCTTAGGCCTACAAAAATGTAGAAAACCTTAGAGGCCCAAATAAGGGGTTTACAGACATCCTAGACCCCCTAAAGTTCAGAAAATGTTGGTTGCCAAAAACCGTGTCAGAGAGCTCTGACTGTCCCAAAAACATTTGCAGCCTGAAAAGGGCATTAACCCTCATCCTAGACCCGTTAGATTTCCAAAACCAATTTTGGCCCAAAAATTGCATCATACACCCCTGAAATTTCAGAAAATGTTGGCAGCCCAAAAAATGCCTTAAAATGCATCTTATTCCTGCAATAAACTTGAAAACTTTGGTGGCCCAAAAAAGGGGTTTACAGGCATCCTAGACCCCCTAACGTCCAGAAAATGTTGGTGGCCCAAAAACTGTGTCAGAGAGCTCTGAATTTCCCAAAACCATTTGCAGTCTGAAAAGGGCATTAACCCGCATGCTAGACCCCTGAAATTCCCAAAAATATTTTTGGCCCGAAAAATGCATCCTACACCCCTGACAGTTCAGAAAATGTTGGCAGCACAAAAAAGGCCTTAAAATACATATTAGGCCTGCAAAAATGTAGAAAACTTTAGAGGCCCAAAAAAGGGGTTTACAGGCATCCTACACCCCCTAAAGCCCAGAAAATGTTGGTGCCCAAAAATGGTAACAGAGAGCTCTGAATGTCGCAAAAACATTTGCAGCCTGAAAAGGGCATTAACCCGCATCCTAGACCCCTTAAATTCCCAAAAATATTTTTGGCCCGAAAAATGCATCCTACACCCCTGAAAGTTCAGAAAATGTTGGCAGCCCAAAAAATGCCTTAAAATGCATCTTATTCCTGCAATAATCTTGAAAACTTTGGAGGCCCAAAAAAGGGGTTTACAGGCATCCTAGACCCCCTAAAGTCCAGAAAATGTTGGTGGCCCAAAAACTGTGTCAGAGAGCTCTGACTGTCCCAAAACCATTTGCAGTCTGAAAAGGGCATTAACCCGCATGCTAGACCCCTGAAATTCCCCAAAATGTTTTGTGCACGGAAAATGCATCCTACCACCCATGAAAGTTCAGAAATTGTTGGCAGCCCAAAAAAGGCCTTAAATGCCTCTTAGGCCTACAAAAATGTAGAAAACTTTAGAGGCACAAAAAAGGGGTTTACAGGCATCGTAGACCCCCTAAAGTCCAGAAAATGTTGGTACCCAAAAACAGCGTCAGAGAGCTCTGAATGTCCCAAAAACATTTGCAGCCTGAAAAGGGCATTAACCCACATCCTAAACCCCTGAAATTCCCAAAAACATTTTTGGGCCCGAAAAATGCATTCTACACCCCTGAAAGTTCAGAAAATGTTGGCAGCCCAAAAAATGCCTTAAAATGCATCTTATTCCTGCAATAATCTTGAAAACTTTGGAGGCCCCAAAAAAAGGGGTTTACAGGCATCCTAGACCCCCTAAAGTCCGGAAAATGTTGGTGGCCCAAAAACTGTGTCAGAGAGCTCTGAATGTCCCAAAACCCTTTTTGCAGTCTGAAAGGGGCATTAACCCGTATCCTAGACCCCTGAAATTCTTAAAAACATTTATGGCCCAAAAAATGCATCCTACACCCCTGAAAGTTCAGAAAATGTTGTCAGCCCAAAAAAAGGCCTTAAAATGCATCTTATTCCTGCGAAAATCTTGATAACTTTAGAGGAACAAAAAAGGGGTTTACAGGCATTGTAGACCCCCTAAGGTCCAGAAAATGTTGGTGCCCAAAAACGGTGTCAGAGCTCTGAATGTCGCAAAAACCTTTGCAGCCTGAAAAGGGCATTAACCCGCATCCTAGACCCCTGAAATTCCCAAAAACAATTATGGCCCGAAAAATGCATCCTACACCCCCTGAAAGTTCTGAAAATGTTGGCAACCCAAAATATGCCTTAAAATGCATCTTATTCCTGCAATAAACTTGAAAACTTTTGAGGCCCAAAAAGGGGGTTTTACAGGCATGCTAGACCCCCTAAAGTCCAGAAAATGTTGGTGCCCAAAAACAGTGTCAGGGAGCTCTGAAAGTCCCAAAAATATTTGCAGCCTGAAAAGGGCATTAACCCGCATCCTAGACCTCTTCAATTCCCAAAAACATTTTTGGCTCAAAAAATGCATCCTACACTCCTGAAAGTTCAGAAAATGTTGGCAGCCCAAAATATGCCTTAAAATGCATCTTATTCCTGCAATAAACTTGAAAACTTTTGAGGGCCAAAAAGGGGGGTTTACAGGCATGCTACACCCCCTAAAGTCCAGAAAAGGTTTGTGGCCCAAAAACTGTGTCAGAGAGCTCTGAATTTCCCAAAACCATTTGCAGCCTGAAAAGGGCATTAACCCGCATGCTAGACCCCTGAAATGCCCAAAAACATTTTTGGCCTGAAAAATGCATCCTACACCCTTGAAAGTTCAGAAAATGTTGGCAGCCCAAAAAAAGGCCTTAAATGCCTCTTAGGCCTACAAAAATGTAGAAAACTTTAGAGGCAGAAAAAAGGGGTTTACAGGCATTGTAGACCCCCTAAAGTCCAGAAAATGTTGGTGCCCAAAAACAGTGTCAGAGAGCTCTGAATTTCCCAAAACCATTTACAGTCTGAAAAGGGCATTGAGCATTAACCTGCATGCTAGACCCCTGAAATTCCCCAAAATATTTTTGGCCCAACAAATGCATCCTACACCCCTGAAAGTCCAGAAAATGTTGGCAGCCCAAAAAAGGCCTTAAATGCCTCTTAGGCCTACAAAAATGTAGAAAACTTTAGCGCCCCAAAAAAGAGGTTTACAGGCATCCTAGACCCCATAAAGTCCAGAAAATGTTGGTGCCCAAAAAAGGTGTCAGAGAGCTCTGAATGTCCCAAAAACATTTGCAGCCTGAAAAGGGCATTAACCCGCATCCTAGACCTGTTAAATTCCCAAAAACATTTTTGACCCGAAAAATGCATCCTACATCCCTGCAAGTTCAGAAAATGTTGGCAGCACAAAAAAGGCCTTAAAATACATATTAGGCCTGCAAAAATGTAGAAAACTTTAGAGGCCCAAAAAAGGGGTTTACAGGCATCCTACACCCCCTAAAGCCCAGAAAATGTTGGTGCCCAAAAATGGTAACAGAGAGCTCTGAATGTCGCAAAAACATTTGCAGCCTGAAAAGGGCATTAACCCGCATCCTAGACCCCTTAAATTCCCAAAAATATTTTTGGCCCGAAAAATGCATCCTACAACCCTGAAAGTTCAGAAAATGTTGGCATCCCAAAAAAGGCCTTAAATGCCTCTTAGGCCTACAAAAATGTAGAAAACTTTAGAGGCCCCAAAAAGGGGTTTACAGGCATCGTAGACCCCCTAAAGTCCCGAAAATGTTGGTGCCCAAAAACGGTGTCAGAGAGCTCTGACTGTCCCAAAAACATTTGCAGCCTGAAAAGGGCATTAACCGGCATCCTAGACCCGTTAAATTTCCAAAACCACATTTGGCCCGAAAAATGCATCCTACACCCCTGAAAGTTCAGAAAATGTTGGCAGCCCTAAAATTGCCTTAAAATGCATCTTATTCCTGCAATAAACTTGAAAACATTTGAGGCCCAAAAAAGGGGTTTTACAGGCATGCTAGCCACCTAAAGTCCAGAAAATGTTGGTGGCCCAAAAACTGTGTCAGAGAGCTCTGAATTTCCCAAAATCATTTGCAGTCTGAAAAGGGCATTAACCCGCATGTTAGACCCCTAAAAATCCCCAAAATATTTTGGGCCCGAAAAATCCATCCTACACCCCTGAAAGTTCAGAAAATGTTGGCAGCCCAAAAAATGCCTTAAAATGCATCTTATTCCTGCAATAATCTTGAAAACTTTGGAGGCCCAAAAAAGGGGTTTACAGGCATCCTAGACCCCCTAAAGTCCAGAAAATGTTGGTGGCCCAAAAACTGTGTCAGAGAGCTCTGACTGTCCCAAAACCATTTGCAGTCTGAAAAGGGCATTAACCCGCATGCTAGACCCCTGAAATTCCCCAAAATGTTTTGTGCACGGAAAATGCATCCTACCACCCATGAAAGTTCAGAAATTGTTGGCAGCCCAAAAAAGGCCTTAAATGCCTCTTAGGCCTACAAAAATGTAGAAAACTTTAGAGGCACAAAAAAGGGGTTTACAGGCATCGTAGACCCCCTAAAGTCCAGAAAATGTTGGTACCCAAAAACAGCGTCAGAGAGCTCTGAATGTCCCAAAAACATTTGCAGCCTGAAAAGGGCATTAACCCACATCCTAAACCCCTGAAATTCCCAAAAACATTTTTGGGCCCGAAAAATGCATTCTACACCCCTGAAAGTTCAGAAAATGTTGGCAGCCCAAAAAATGCCTTAAAATGCATCTTATTCCTGCAATAATCTTGAAAACTTTGGAGGCCCCAAAAAAAGGGGTTTACAGGCATCCTAGACCCCCTAAAGTCCGGAAAATGTTGGTGGCCCAAAAACTGTGTCAGAGAGCTCTGAATGTCCCAAAACCCTTTTTGCAGTCTGAAAGGGGCATTAACCCGTATCCTAGACCCCTGAAATTCTTAAAAACATTTATGGCCCAAAAAATGCATCCTACACCCCTGAAAGTTCAGAAAATGTTGTCAGCCCAAAAAAAGGCCTTAAAATGCATCTTATTCCTGCAAAAATCTTGATAACTTTAGAGGAACAAAAAAGGGGTTTACAGGCATTGTAGACCCCTAAGGTCCAGAAAATGTTGGTGCCCAAAAACGGTGTCAGAGCTCTGAATGTCGCAAAAACCTTTGCAGCCTGAAAAGGGCATTAACCCGCATCCTAGACCCCTGAAATTCCCAAAAATAATTATGGCCCGAAAAATGCATCCTACACCCCCTGAAAGTTCTGAAAATGTTGGCAACCCAAAATATGCCTTAAAATGCATCTTATTCCTGCAATAAACTTGAAAACTTTTGAGGCCCAAAAAGGGGGTTTTACAGGCATGCTAGACCCCCTAAAGTCCAAAAAATGTTGGTGCCCAAAAACAGTGTCAGGGAGCTCTGAAAGTCCCAAAAATATTTGCAGCCTTAAAAGGGCATTAACCCGCATCCTAGACCTCTTAAATTCCCAAAAACATTTTTGGCTCGAAAAATGCATCCTACACTCCTGAAAGTTCAGAAAATGTTGGCAGCCCAAAATATGCCTTAAAATGCATCTTATTCCTGCAATAAACTTGAAAACTTTTGAGGCCCAAAAAGGGGGTTTTACAGGCATGCTAGACCCCCTAAAGTCCAGAAAATGTTTGTGGACCAAAAACTGTGTCAGAGAGCTCTGAATTTCCCAAAACCATTTGCAGCCTGAAAATGGCATTAACCCGCATCCTAGACCCGTTAAATTCCCAAAAACATTTTTGCCCCGAAAAATGCATCCTACATCCCTGCAAGTTCAGAAAATGTTGGTAGCACAAAAAAGGCCTTAAAATACATATTAGGCCTGCAAAAATGTTGAAAACTTTAGAGGCCCAAAAAAGGGGTTTACAGACATCCTAGACCCCCTAAAGTCCAGAAAATGTTGGTGCCCAAAAACGGTGTCAGAGAGCTCTGAATGTCCCAAAAATATTTGCAGCCTGAAAAGGGCATTAACCCACATCCTAAACCCGTTAAATTCCCAAAAACATTTTTGCCCCGAAAAATGCATCCTACGTCCCTGCAAGTTCAGAAAATGTTGGCAGCACAAAAAAGGCCTTAAAATACATATTAGGCCTGCAAAAATGTAAAAAACTTTAGAGGCCCAGAAAAGGGGTTTACAGGCATCCTAGACCCCCTAAAGTCCAGAAAATGTTGGTGGCCCAAAAACTGTGTCAAATATCTCTGAATTCCCCAAAACCATTTGCAGTCCGAAAACAGCATTAACACGCATGCTAGACCCCTGAAATTCCCCAAAATATTTTGTGCACGAAAAATGCATCACACCACCCGTGAAAGTTCAGAAAATGTTGGCAGCCCAAAAAAGGCCTTAATGCCTCTTAAGCCTACAAAAATGTAGAAAACTTTAGAGGCACAAAAAAGGGGTTTACAGGCATCGTAGACCCCCTAAAGTCCAGAAAATGTTGGTACCCAAAAACAGTGTCAGAGAGCTCTGAATGTCCCAAAAACATTTGCAGCCTGAAAAGGGCATTACCCCACATCCTAAACCCCTGAAATTCCCAAAAACATTTTTGGGCCTGAAAAATGCATTCTACACCCCTGAAAGTTCAGAAAATGTTGGCAGCCCAGAAAATGCCTTAAAATGCATCTTATTCCTGCAATAATCTTGAAAACTTTGGAGGCCCCAAAAAAGGGGTTTACAGGCATCCTAGACCCCCTAAAGTTCGGAAAATGTTGGTGGCCCAAAAACTGTGTCAGAGACCTCTGAATGTCCCAAAACCCTTTTTGCAGTCTGAAAGGGGCATTAACCCATATCCTAGACCCCTGAAATTCTTAAAAACATTTATGGCCCAAAAAATGCATCCTACACCCCTGAAAGTTCAGAAAATGTTGTCAGCCCAAAAAATGGCCTTAAAATGCATCTTATTCCTGCAAAAATCTTGATAACTTTAGAGGAACAAAAAAGGGGTTTACAGGCATCGTACACCACCTAAAGTCCAGAAAATGTTGGTGCCCAAAAACGGTGTCAGAGCTCTGAATGTCGCAAAAACCTTTGCAGTCTGAAAAGGGCATTAACCCGCATGCTAGACCCCTGAAATTCCCCAAAATGTTTTGTGCACGGAAAATGCATCCTACCACCCATGAAAGTTCAGAAATTGTTGGCAGCCCAAAAAAGGCCTTAAATGCCTCTTAGGCCTACAAAAATGTAGAAAACTTTAGAGGCACAAAAAAGGGGTTTACAGGCATCGTAGACCCCCTAAAGTCCAGAAAATGTTGGTACCCAAAAACAGCGTCAGAGAGCTCTGAATGTCCCAAAAACATTTGCAGCCTGAAAAGGGCATTAACCCACATCCTAAACCCCTGAAATTCCCAAAAACATTTTTGGGCCCGAAAAATGCATTCTACACCCCTGAAAGTTCAGAAAATGTTGGCAGCCCAAAAAATGCCTTAAAATGCATCTTATTCCTGCAATAATCTTGAAAACTTTGGAGGCCCCAAAAAAAGGGGTTTACAGGCATCCCAGACCCCCTAAAGTCCGGAAAATGTTGGTGGCCCAAAAACTGTGTCAGAGAGCTCTGAATGTCCCAAAACCCTTTTTGCAGTCTGAAAGGGGCATTAACCCGTATCCTAGACCCCTGAAATTCTTAAAAACATTTATGGCCCAAAAAATGCATCCTACACCCCTGAAAGTTCAGAAAATGTTGTCAGCCCAAAAAAAGGCCTTAAAATGCATCTTATTCCTGCAAAAATCTTGATAACTTTAGAGGAACAAAAAAGGGGTTTACAGGCATTGTAGACCCCTAAGGTCCAGAAAATGTTGGTGCCCAAAAACGGTGTCAGAGCTCTGAATGTCGCAAAAACCTTTGCAGCCTGAAAAGGGCATTAACCCGCATCCTAGACCCCTGAAATTCCCAAAAATAATTATGGCCCGAAAAATGCATCCTACACCCCCTGAAAGTTCTGAAAATGTTGGCAACCCAAAATATGCCTTAAAATGCATCTTATTCCTGCAATAAACTTGAAAACTTTTGAGGCCCAAAAAGGGGGTTTTACAGGCATGCTAGACCCCCTAAAGTCCAGAAAATGTTGGTGCCCAAAAACAGTGTCAGGGAGCTCTGAAAGTCCCAAAAATATTTGCAGCCTGAAAAGGGCATTAACCCGCATCCTAGACCTCTTAAATTCCCAAAAACATTTTTGGCTCGAAAAATGCATCCTACACTCCTGAAAGTTCAGAAAATGTTGGCAGCCCAAAATATGCCTTAAAATGCATCTTATTCCTGCAATAAACTTGAAAACTTTTGAGGCCCAAAAAGGGGGTTTTACAGGCATGCTAGACCCCCTAAAGTCCAGAAAATGTTTGTGGACCAAAAACTGTGTCAGAGAGCTCTGAATTTCCCAAAACCATTTGCAGCCTGAAAATGGCATTAACCCGCATCCTAGACCCGTTAAATTCCCAAAAACATTTTTGCCCCGAAAAATGCATCCTACATCCCTGCAAGTTCAGAAAATGTTGGTAGCACAAAAAAGGCCTTAAAATACATATTAGGCCTGCAAAAATGTTGAAAACTTTAGAGGCCCAAAAAAGGGGTTTACAGACATCCTAGACCCCCTAAAGTCCAGAAAATGTTGGTGCCCAAAAACGGTGTCAGAGAGCTCTGAATGTCCCAAAAATATTTGCAGCCTGAAAAGGGCATTAACCCACATCCTAAACCCGTTAAATTCCCAAAAACATTTTTGCCCCGAAAAATGCATCCTACGTCCCTGCAAGTTCAGAAAATGTTGGCAGCACAAAAAAGGCCTTAAAATACATATTAGGCCTACAAAAATGTAAAAAACTTTAGAGGCCCAGAAAAGGGGTTTACAGGCATCCTAGACCCCCTAAAGTCCAGAAAATGTTGGTGGCCCAAAAACTGTGTCAAATATCTCTGAATTCCCCAAAACCATTTGCAGTCCGAAAACAGCATTAACACGCATGCTAGACCCCTGAAATTCCCCAAAATATTTTGTGCATGAAAAATGCATCACACCACCCGTGAAAGTTCAGAAAATGTTGGCAGCCCAAAAAAGGCCTTAGTGCCTCTTAAGCCTACAAAAATGTAGAAAACTTTAGAGGCACAAAAAAGGGGTTTACAGGCATCGTAGACCCCCTAAAGTCCAGAAAATGTTGGTACCCAAAAACAGTGTCAGAGAGCTCTGAATGTCCCAAAAACATTTGCAGCCTGAAAAGGGCATTAACCCACATCCTAAACCCCTGAAATTCCCAAAAACATTTTTGGGCCTGAAAAATGCATTCTACACCCCTGAAAGTTCAGAAAATGTTGGCAGCCCAGAAAATGCCTTAAAATGCATCTTATTCCTGCAATAATCTTGAAAACTTTGGAGGCCCCAAAAAAGGGGTTTACAGGCATCCTAGACCCCCTAAAGTTCGTAAAATGTTGGTGGCCCAAAAACTGTGTCAGAGACCTCTGAATGTCCCAAAACCCTTTTTGCAGTCTGAAAGGGGCATTAACCCATATCCTAGACCCCTGAAATTCTTAAAAACATTTATGGCCCAAAAAATGCATCCTACACCCCTGAAAGTTCAGAAAATGTTGTCAGCCCAAGAAAAGGCCTTAAAATGCATCTTATTCCTGCAAAAATCTTGATAACTTTAGAGGAACAAAAAAGGGGTTTACAGGCATCGTACACCACCTAAAGTCCAGAAAATGTTGGTGCCCAAAAACGGTGTCAGAGCTCTGAATGTCGCAAAAACCTTTGCAGCCTGAAAAGGGCATTAACCCGCATCCTAGACCCCTGAAATTCCCAAAAATAATTATGGCCCGAAAAATGCATCCTACACCCCCTGAAAGTTCTGAAAATGTTGGCAACCCAAAATATGCCTTAAAATGCATCTTATTCCTGCAATAAACTTGAAAACTTTTGAGGCCCAAAAAGGGGGTTTTACAGGCATGCTAGACCCCCTAAAGTCCAGAAAATGTTGGTGCCCAAAAACAGTGTCAGGGAGCTCTGAATGTCCCAAAAATATTTGCAGCCTGAAAAGGGCATTAACCCGCATCCTAGACCTCTTAAATTCCCAAAAACATTTTTGGCTCGAAAAATGCATCCTACACCCCTGAAAGTTCAGAAAATGTTGGCAGCCCAAAATATGCCTTAAAATGCATCCTATTCCTGCAATAAACTTGAAAACCTTTGAGGGCCAAAAAGGGGGTTTTACAGGCATGCTACACCCCCTAAAGTCCAGAAAATGTTCGTGGCCCAAAAACTGTGTCAGAGAGCTCTGAATTTCCCAAAACCATTTGCAGCCTGAAAAGGGCATTAACCCGCATGCTAGACCCCTGAAATTCCCAAAAACATTTTTGGCCTGAAAAATGCATCCTACACCCTTGAAAGTTCAGAAAATGTTGGCAGCCCAAAAAAAGGCCTTAAATGCCTCTTAGGCCCACAAAAATGTAGAAAACTTTAGAGGCACAAAAAAGGGGTTTACAGGCATTGTAGACCCCCTAAAGTCCAGAAAATGTTGGTGCCCAAAAACAGTGTCAGAGAGCTCTGAATTTCCCAAAACCATTTACAGTCTGAAAAGGGCATTAACCTGCATGCTAGACCCCTGAAATTCCCCAAAATATTTTTGGCCCAACAAATGCATCCTACACCCCTGAAAGTCCAGAAAATGTTGGCAGCCCAAAAAAGGCCTTAAATGCCTCTTAGGCCTACAAAAATGTAGAAAACTTTAGCGCCCCAAAAAAGGGGTTTACAGGCATCCTAGACCCCATAAAGTCCAGAAAATGTTGGTGCCCAAAAAAGGTGTCAGAGAGCTCTGAATGTCCCAAAAACATTTGCAGCCTGAAAAGGGCATTAACCCGCATCCTAGACCTGTTAAATTCCCAAAAACATTTTTGACCCGAAAAATGCATCCTACATCCCTACAAGTTCAGAAAATGTTGGCAGCACAAAAAAGGCCTTAAAATACATATTAGGCCTGCAAAAATGTAGAAAACTTTAGAGGCCCAAAAAAGGGGTTTACAGGCATCCTACACCCCCTAAAGCCCAGAAAATGTTGGTGCCCAAAAATGGTAACAGAGAGCTCTGAATATCGCAAAAACATTTGCAGCCTGAAAAGGGCATTAACCCGCATCCTAGACCCCTTAAATTCCCAAAAATATTTTTGGCCCGAAAAATGCATCCTACACCCCTGAAAGTTCAGAAAATGTTGGCATCCCAAAAAAGGCCTTAAATGCCTCTTAGGCCTACAAAAATGTAGAAAACTTTAGAGGCCCCAAAAAGGGGTTTACAGGCATCGTAGACCCCCTAAAGTCCCGAAAATGTTGGTGCCCAAAAACGGTGTGAGAGAGCTCTGACTGTCCCAAAAACATTTGCAGCCTGAAAAGGGCATTAACCGGCATCCTAGACCCGTTAAATTTCCAAAACCACATTTGGCCCGAAAAATGCATCCTACACCCCTGAAAGTTCAGAAAATGTTGGCAGCCCTAAAATTGCCTTAAAATGCATCTTATTCCTGCAATAAACTTGAAAACATTTGAGGCCCAAAAAAGGGGTTTTACAGGCATGCTAGCCACCTAAAGTCCAGAAAATGTTGGTGGCCCAAAAACTGTGTCAGAGAGCTCTGAATTTCCCAAAATCATTTGCAGTCTGAAAAGGGCATTAACCCGCATGTTAGACCCCTAAAAATCCCCAAAATATTTTGGGCCCGAAAAATCCATCCTACACCCCTGAAAGTTCTGAAAATGTTGGCAACCCAAAATATGCCTTAAAATGCATCTTATTCCTGCAATAAACTTGAAAACTTTTGAGGCCCAAAAAGGGGGTTTTACAGGCATGCTAGACCCCCTAAAGTCCAGAAAATGTTGGTGCCCAAAAACAGCGTCAGGGAGCTCTGAAAGTCCCAAAAATATTTGCAGCCTGAAAAGGGCATTAACCCGCATCCTAGACCTCTTAAATTCCCAAAAACATTTTTGGCTCGAAAAATGCATCCTACACTCCTGAAAGTTCAGAAAATGTTGGCAGCCCAAAATATGCCTTAAAATGCATCTTATTCCTGCAATAAACTTGAAAACTTTTGAGGCCCAAAAAGGGGGTTTTACAGGCATGCTAGACCCCCTAAAGTCCAGAAAATGTTTGTGGTTCAAAAACTGTGTCAGAGAGCTCTGAATTTCCCAAAACCATTTGCAGCCTGAAAATGGCATTGACCCGCATCCTAGACCCGTTAAATTCCCAAAAACATTTTTGCCCCGAAAAATGCATCCTACATCCCTGCAAGTTCAGAAAATGTTGGCAGCACAAAAAAGGCCTTAAAATACATATTAGGCCTGCAAAAATGTTGAAAACTTTAGAGGCCCAAAAAAGGGGTTTACAGACATCCTAGACCCCCTAAAGTCCAGAAAATGTTGGTGCCCAAAAACGGTGTCAGAGAGCTCTGAATGTCCCAAAAACATTTGCAGCCTGAAAAGGGCATTAACCCACATCCTAAACCCGTTAAATTCCCAAAAACATTTTTGCCCCGAAAAATGCATCCTACATCCCTGCAAGTTCAGAAAATGTTGGCAGCACAAAAAAGGCCTTAAAATACATATTAGGCCTGCAAAAATGTAAAAAACTTTAGAGGCCCAGAAAAGGGGTTTACAGGCATCCTAGACCCCCTAAAGTCCAGAAAATGTTGGTGGCCCAAAAAACTGTGTCAAATATCTCTGAATTCCCCAAAACCATTTGCAGTCCGAAAACAGCATTAACATGCATGCTAGACCCCTGAAATTCCCCAAAATATTTTATGCACGAAAAATGCATCCCACCACCCGTGAAAGTTCAGAAAATGTTGGCAGCCCAAAAAAAGCCTTAATGCCTCTTAAGCCTACAAAAATGTAGAAAACTTTAGAGGCACAAAAAAGGGGTTTACAGGCATCGTAGACCCCCTAAAGTCCGGAAAATGTTGGTACCCAAAAACAGTGTCAGAGAGCTCTGAATGTCTCAAAAACATTTGCAGCCTGAAAAGGGCATTAACCCACATCCTAAACCCCTGAAATTCCCAAAAACATTTTTGGGCCTGAAAAATGCATTCTACACCCCTGAAAGTTCAGAAAATGTTGCCAGCCCAGAAAATGCCTTAAAATGCATCTAATTCCTGCAATAATCTTGAAAACTTTGGAGGCCCCAAAAAAGGGGTTTACAGGCATCCTAGACCCCCTAAAGTTCGGAAAATGTTGGTAGCCCAAAAACTGTGTCAGAGAGCTCTGAATGTCCCAAAACCCTTTTTGCAGTCTGAAAGGGGCATTAACCCATATCCTAGACCCCTGAAATTCTTAAAAACATTTATGGCCCAAAAAATGCATCCTACACCCCTGAAAGTTCAGAAAATGTTGGCAGCCCAAAATATGCCTTAAAATGCATCTTATTCCTGCAATAAACTTGAAAACTTTTGAGGGCCAAAAAGGGGGTTTTACAGGCATGCTACACCCCCTAAAGTCCAGAAAATGTTCGTGGCCCAAAAACTGTGTCAGAGAGCTCTGAATTTCCCAAAACCATTTGCAGCCTGAAAAGGGCATTAACCCGCATGCTAGACCCCTGAAATTCCCAAAAACATTTTTGGCCTGAAAAATGCATCCTACACCCTTGAAAGTTCAGAAAATGTTGGCAGCCCAAAAAAAGGCCTTAAATGCCTCTTAGGCCTACAAAAATGTAGAAAACTTTAGAGGCACAAAAAAGGGGTTTACAGGCATTGTAGACCCCCTAAAGTCCAGAAAATGTTGGTGCCCAAAAACAGTGTCAGAGAGCTCTGAATTTCCCAAAACCATTTACAGTCTGAAAAGGGCATTAACCTGCATGCTAGACCCTTGAAATTCCCCAAAATATTTTTGGCCCAACAAATGCATCCTACACCCCTGAAAGTCCAGAAAATGTTGGCAGCCCAAAAAAGGCCTTAAATGCCTCTTAGGCCTACAAAAATGTAGAAAACTTTAGCGCCCCAAAAAAGGGGTTTACAGGCATCCTAGACCCCATAAAGTCCAGAAAATGTTGGTGCCCAAAAAAGGTGTCAGAGAGCTCTGAATGTCCCAAAAACATTTGCAGCCTGAAAAGGGCATTAACCCGCATCCTAGACCTGTTAAATTCCCAAAAACATTTTTGACCCGAAAAATGCATCCTACATCCCTGCAAGTTCAGAAAATGTTGGCAGCACAAAAAAGGCCTTAAAATACATATTAGGCCTGCAAAAATGTAGAAAACTTTAGAGGCCCAAAAAAGGGGTTTACAGGCATCCTACACCCCCTAAAGCCCAGAAAATGTTGGTGCCCAAAAATGGTAACAGAGAGCTCCGAATGTCGCAAAAACATTTGCAGCCTGAAAAGGGCATTAACCCGCATCCTAGACCCCTTAAATTCCCGAAAATATTTTTGGCCCGAAAAATGCATCCTACACCCCTGAAAGTTCAGAAAATGTTGGCATCCCAAAAAAGGCCTTAAATGCCTCTTAGGCCTACAAAAATGTAGAAAACTTTAGAGGCCCCAAAAAGGGGTTTACAGGCATCGTAGACCCCCTAAAGTCCCGTAAATGTTGGTGCCTATAAACGGTGTCAGAGAGCTCTGACTGTCCCAAAAACATTTGCAGCCTGAAAAGGGCATTAACCGGCATCCTAGACCCGTTAAATTTCCAAAACCACATTTGGCCCGAAAAATGCATCCTACACCCCTGAAAGTTCAGAAAATGTTGGCAGCCCTAAAATTGCCTTAAAATGCATCTTATTCTTGCAATAAACTTGAAAACATTTGAGGCCCAAAAAAGGGGTTTTACAGGCATGCTAGCCACCTAAAGTCCAGAAAATGTTGGTGGCCCAAAAACTGTGTCAGAGAGCTCTGAATTTCCCAAAATCATTTGCAGTCTGAAAAGGGCATTAACCTGCATGTTAGACCCCTAAAAATCCCCAAAATATTTTGGGCCCGAAAAATCCATCCTACACCCCTGAAAGTTCAGAAAATGTTGGCAGCCCAAAAAATGCCTTAAAATGCATCTTATTCCTGCAATAATCTTGAAAACTTTGGAGGCCCAAAAAAGGGGTTTACAGGCATCCTAGACCCCCTAAAGTCCAGAAAATGTTGGTGGCCCAAAAACTGTGTCAGAGAGCTCTGACTGTCCCAAAACCATTTGCAGTCTGAAAAGGGCATTAACCCGCATGCTAGACCCCTGAAATTCCCCAAAATGTTTTGTGCACGGAAAATTCATCCTACCACCCATGAAAGTTCAGAAATTGTTGGCAGCCCAAAAAAGGCCTTAAATGCCTCTTAGGCCTACAAAAATGTAGAAAACTTTAGAGGCACAAAAAAGGGGTTTACAGGCATCGTAGACCCCCTAAAGTCCAGAAAATGTTGGTACCCAAAAACAGCGTCAGAGAGCTCTGAATGTCCCAAAAACATTTGCAGCCTGAAAAGGGCATTAACCCACATCCTAAACCCCTGAAATTCCCAAAAACATTTTTGGGCCCGAAAAATGCATTCTACACCCCTGAAAGTTCAGAAAATGTTGGCAGCCCAAAAAATGCCTTAAAATGCATCTTATTCCTGCAATAATCTTGAAAACTTTGGAGGCCCCAAAAAAAGGGGTTTACAGGCATCCTAGACCCCCTAAAGTCCGGAAAATGTTGGTGGCCCAAAAACTGTGTCAGAGAGCTCTGAATGTCCCAAAACCCTTTTTGCAGTCTGAAAGGGGCATTAACCCGTATCCTAGACCCCTGAAATTCTTAAAAACATTTATGGCCCAAAAAATGCATCCTACACCCCTGAAAGTTCAGAAAATGTTGTCAGCCCAAAAAAAGGCCTTAAAATGCATCTTATTCCTGCAAAAATCTTGATAACTTTAGAGGAACAAAAAAGGGGTTTACAGGCATTGTAGACCCCCTAAGGTCCAGAAAATGTTGGTGCCCAAAAACGGTGTCAGAGCTCTGAATGTCGCAAAAACCTTTGCAGCCTGAAAAGGGCATTAACCCGCATCCTAGACCCCTGAAATTCCCAAAAATAATTATGGCCTGAAAAATGCATCCTACACCCCCTGAAAGTTCTGAAAATGTTGGCAACCCAAAATATGCCTTAAAATGCATCTTATTCCTGCAATAAACTTGAAAACTTTTGAGGCCCAAAAAGGGGGTTTTACAGGCATGCTAGACCCCCTAAAGTCCAGAAAATGTTGGTGCCCAAAAACAGTGTCAGGGAGCTCTGAAAGTCCCAAAAATATTTGCAGCCTGAAAAGGGCATTAACCCGCATCCTAGACCTCTTAAATTCCCAAAAACATTTTTGGCTCGAAAAATGCATCCTACACTCCTGAAAGTTCAGAAAATGTTGGCAGCCCAAAATATGCCTTAAAATGCATCTTATTCCTGCAATAAACTTGAAAACTTTTGAGGCCCAAAAAGGGGGTTTTACAGGCATGCTAGACCCCCTAAAGTCCAGAAAATGTTTGTGGACCAAAAACTGTGTCAGAGAGCTCTGAATTTCCCAAAACCATTTGCAGCCTGAAAATGGCATTAACCCGCATCCTAGACCCGTTAAATTCCCAAAAACATTTTTGCCCCGAAAAATGCATCCTACATCCCTGCAAGTTCAGAAAATGTTGGCAGCACAAAAAAGGCCTTAAAATACATATTAGGCCTGCAAAAATGTTGAAAACTTTAGAGGCCCAAAAAAGGGGTTTACAGACATCCTAGACCCCCTAAAGTCCAGAAAATGTTGGTGCCCAAAAACGGTGTCAGAGAGCTCTGAATGTCCCAAAAACATTTGCAGCCTGAAAAGGGCATTAACCCACATCCTAAACCCGTTAAATTCCCAAAAACATTTTTGCCCCGAAAAATGCATCCTACGTCCCTGCAAGTTCAGAAAATGTTGGCAGCACACAAAAGGCCTTAAAATACATATTAGGCCTGCAAAAATGTAAAAAACTTTAGAGGCCCAGAAAAGGGGTTTACAGGCATCCTAGACCCCCTAAAGTCCAGAAAATGTTGGTGGCCCAAAAACTGTGTCAAATATCTCTGAATTCCCCAAAACCATTTGCAGTCCGAAAACAGCATTAACACGCATGCTAGACCCCTGAAATTCCCCAAAATATTTTGTGCACGAAAAATGCATCACACCACCCGTGAAAGTTCAGAAAATGTTGGCAGCCCAAAAAAGGCCTTAATGCCTCTTAAGCCTACAAAAATGTAGAAAACTTTAGAGGCACAAAAAAGGGGTTTACAGGCATCGTAGACCCCCTAAAGTCCAGAAAATGTTGGTATCCAAAAACAGTGTCAGAGAGCTCTGAATGTCCCAAAAACATTTGCAGCCTGAAAAGGGCATTAACCCACATCCTAAACCCCTGAAATTCCCAAAAACATTTTTGGGCCTGAAAAATGCATTCTACACCCCTGAAAGTTCAGAAAATGTTGGCAGCCCAAAAAATGCCTTAAAATGCATCTTATTCCTGCAATAATCTTGAAAACTTTGGAGGCCCCAAAAAAGGGGTTTACAGGCATCCTAGACCCCCTAAAGTTCGGAAAATGTTGGTGGCCCAAAAACTGTGTCAGAGACCTCTGAATGTCCCAAAACCCTTTTTGCAGTCTGAAAGGGGCATTAACCCATATCCTAGACCCCTGAAATTCTTAAAAACATTTATGGCCCAAAAAATGCATCCTACACCCCTGAAAGTTCAGAAAATGTTGTCAGCCCAAAAAAAGGCCTTAAAATGCATCTTATTCCTGCAAAAATCTTGATAACTTTAGAGGAACAAAAAAGGGGTTTACAGGCATCGTACACCACCTAAAGTCCAGAAAATGTTGGTGCCCAAAAAGGGTGTCAGAGCTCTGAATGTCGCAAAAACCTTTGCAGCCTGAAAAGGGCATTAACCCGCATCCTAGACCCCTGAAATTCCCAAAAATAATTATGGCCCGAAAAATGCATCCTACACCCCCTGAAAGTTCTGAAAATGTTGGCAACCCAAAATATGCCTTAAAATGCATCTTATTCCTGCAATAAACTTGAAAACTTTTGAGGCCCAAAAAGGGGGTTTTACAGGCATGCTAGACCCCCTAAAGTCCAGAAAATGTTGGTGCCCAAAAACAGTGTCAGGGAGCTCTGAATGTCCCAAAAATATTTGCAGCCTGAAAAGGGCATTAACCCGCATCCTAGACCTCTTAAATTCCCAAAAACATTTTTGGCTCGAAAAATGCATCCTACACCCCTGAAAGTTCAGAAAATGTTGGCAGCCCAAAATATGCCTTAAAATGCATCCTATTCCTGCAATAAACTTGAAAACTTTTGAGGGCCAAAAAGGGGGTTTTACAGGCATGCTACACCCCCTAAAGTCCAGAAAATGTTCGTGGCCCAAAAACTGTGTCAGAGAGCTCTGAATTTCCCAAAACCATTTGCAGCCTGAAAAGGGCATTAACCCGCATGCTAGACCCCTGAAATTCCCAAAAACATTTTTGGCCTGAAAAATGCATCCTACACCCTTGAAAGTTCAGAAAATGTTGGCAGCCCAAAAAAAGGCCTTAAATGCCTCTTAGGCCCACAAAAATGTAGAAAACTTTAGAGGCACAAAAAAGGGGTTTACAGGCATTGTAGACCCCCTAAAGTCCAGAAAATGTTGGTGCCCAAAAACAGTGTCAGAGAGCTCTGAATTTCCCAAAACCATTTACAGTCTGAAAAGGGCATTAACCTGCATGCTAGACCCCTGAAATTCCCCAAAATATTTTTGGCCCAACAAATGCATCCTACACCCCTGAAAGTCCAGAAAATGTTGGCAGCCCAAAAAAGGCCTTAAATGCCTCTTAGGCCTACAAAAATGTAGAAAACTTTAGCGCCCCAAAAAAGGGGTTTACAGGCATCCTAGACCCCATAAAGTCCAGAAAATGTTGGTGCCCAAAAAAGGTGTCAGAGAGCTCTGAATGTCCCAAAAACATTTGCAGCCTGAAAAGGGCATTAACCCGCATCCTAGACCTGTTAAATTCCCAAAAACATTTTTGACCCGAAAAATGCATCCTACATCCCTGCAAGTTCAGAAAATGTTGGCAGCACAAAAAAGGCCTTAAAATACATATTAGGCCTGCAAAAATGTAGAAAACTTTAGAGGCCCAAAAAAGGGGTTTACAGGCATCCTACACCCCCTAAAGCCCAGAAAATGTTGGTGCACAAAAATGGTAACAGAGAGCTCTGAATGTCGCAAAAACATTTGCAGCCTGAAAAGGGCATTAACCCGCATCCTAGACCCCTTAAATTCCCAAAAATATTTTTGGCCCGAAAAATGCATCCTACACCCCTGAAAGTTCAGAAAATGTTGGCATCCCAAAAAAGGCCTTAAATGCCTCTTAGGCCTACAAAAATGTAGAAAACTTTAGAGGCCCCAAAAAGGGGTTTACAGGCATCGTAGACCCCCTAAAGTCCCGAAAATGTTGGTGCCCAAAAACGGTGTCAGAGAGCTCTGACTGTCCCAAAAACATTTGCAGCCTGAAAAGGGCATTAACCGGCATCCTAGACCCGTTAAATTTCCAAAACCACATTTGGCCCGAAAAATGCATCCTACACCCCTGAAAGTTCAGAAAATGTTGGCAGCCCTAAAATTGCCTTAAAATGCATCTTATTCCTGCAATAAACTTGAAAACATTTGAGGCCCAAAAAAGGGGTTTTACAGGCAAGCTAGCCACCTAAAGTCCAGAAAATGTTGGTGGCCCAAAAACTGTGTCAGAGAGCTCTGAATTTCCCAAAATCATTTGCAGTCTGAAAAGGGCATTAACCCGCATGTTAGACCCCTAAAAATCCCCAAAATATTTTGGGCCCGAAAAATCCATCCTACACCCCTGAAAGTTCAGAAAATGTTGGCAGCCCAAAAAATGCCTTAAAATGCATCTTATTCCTGCAATAATCTTGAAAACTTTGGAGGCCCAAAAAAGGGGTTTACAGGCATCCTAGACCCCCTAAAGTCCAGAAAATGTTGGTGGCCCAAAAACTGTGTCAGAGAGCTCTGACTGTCCCAAAACCATTTGCAGTCTGAAAAGGGCATTAACCCGCATGCTAGACCCCTGAAATTCCCCAAAATGTTTTGTGCACGGAAAATGCATCCTACCACCCATGAAAGTTCAGAAATTGTTGGCAGCCCAAAAAAGGCCTTAAATGCCTCTTAGGCCTACAAAAATGTAGAAAACTTTAGAGGCAGAAAAAAGGGGTTTACAGGCATCGTAGACCCCCTAAAGTCCAGAAAATGTTGGTACCCAAAAACAGCGTCAGAGAGCTCTGAATGTCCCAAAAACATTTGCAGCCTGAAAAGGGCATTAACCCACATCCTAAACCCCTGAAATTCCCAAAAACATTTTTGGGCCCGAAAAATGCATTCTACACCCCTGAAAGTTCAGAAAATGTTGGCAGCCCAAAAAATGCCTTAAAATGCATCTTATTCCTGCAATAATCTTGAAAACTTTGGAGGCCCCAAAAAAAGGGGTTTACAGGCATCCTAGACCCCCTAAAGTCCGGAAAATGTTGGTGGCCCAAAAACTGTGTCAGAGAGCTCTGAATGTCCCAAAACCCTTTTTGCAGTCTGAAAGGGGCATTAACCCGTATCCTAGACCCCTGAAATTCTTAAAAACATTTATGGCCCAAAAAATGCATCCTACACCCCTGAAAGTTCAGAAAATGTTGTCAGCCCAAAAAAAGGCCTTAAAATGCATCTTATTCCTGCAAAAATCTTGATAACTTTAGAGGAACAAAAAAGGGGTTTACAGGCATTGTAGACCCCCTAAGGTCCAGAAAATGTTGGTGCCCAAAAACGGTGTCAGAGCTCTGAATGTCGCAAAAACCTTTGCAGCCTGAAAAGGGCATTAACCCGCATCCTAGACCCCTGAAATTCCCAAAAATAATTATGGCCCGAAAAATGCATCCTACACCCCCTGAAAGTTCTGAAAATGTTGGCAACCCAAAATATGCCTTAAAATGCATCTTATTCCTGCAATAAACTTGAAAACTTTTGAGGCCCAAAAAGGGGGTTTTACAGGCATGCTAGACCCCCTAAAGTCCAGAAAATGTTGGTGCCCAAAAACAGCGTCAGGGAGCTCTGAAAGTCCCAAAAATATTTGCAGCCTGAAAAGGGCATTAACCCGCATCCTAGACCTCTTAAATTCCCAAAAACATTTTTGGCTCGAAAAATGCATCCTACACTCCTGAAAGTTCAGAAAATGTTGGCAGCCCAAAATATGCCTTAAAATGCATCTTATTCCTGCAATAAACTTGAAAACTTTTGAGGCCCAAAAAGGGGGTTTTACAGGCATGCTAGACCCCCTAAAGTCCAGAAAATGTTTGTGGACCAAAAACTGTGTCAGAGAGCTCTGAATTTCCCAAAACCATTTGCAGCCTGAAAATGGCATTGACCCGCATCCTAGACCCGTTAAATTCTCAAAAACATTTTTGCCCCGAAAAATGCATCCTACATCCCTGCAAGTTCAGAAAATGTTGGCAGCACAAAAAAGGCCTTAAAATACATATTAGGCCTGCAAAAATGTTGAAAACTTTAGAGGCCCAAAAAAGGGGTTTACAGACATCCTAGACCCCCTAAAGTCCAGAAAATGTTGGTGCCCAAAAACGGTGTCAGAGAGCTCTGAATGTCCCAAAAACATTTGCAGCCTGAAAAGGGTATTAACCCACATCCTAAACCCGTTAAATTCCCAAAAACATTTTTGCCCCGAAAAATGCATCCTACATCCCTGCAAGTTCAGAAAATGTTGGCAGCACAAAAAAGGCCTTAAAATACATATTAGGCCTGCAAAAATGTAAAAAACTTTAGAGGCCCAGAAAAGGGGTTTACAGGCATCCTAGACCCCCTAAAGTCCAGAAAATGTTGGTGGCCCAAAAAACTGTGTCAAATATCTCTGAATTCCCCAAAACCATTTGCAGTCCGAAAACAGCATTAACATGCATGCTAGACCCCTGAAATTCCCCAAAATATTTTATGCACGAAAAATGCATCCCACCACCCGTGAAAGTTCAGAAAATGTTGGCAGCCCAAAAAAGGCCTTAATGCCTCTTAAGCCTACAAAAATGTAGAAAACTTTAGAGGCACAAAAAAGGGGTTTACAGGCATCGTAGACCCCCTAAAGTCCGGAAAATGTTGGTACCCAAAAACAGTGTCAGAGAGCTCTGAATGTCTCAAAAACATTTGCAGCCTGAAAAGGGCATTAACCCACATCTTAAACCCCTGAAATTCCCAAAAACATTTTTGGGCCTGAAAAATGCATTCTACACCCCTGAAAGTTCAGAAAATGTTGCCAGCCCAGAAAATGCCTTAAAATGCATCTTATTCCTGCAATAATCTTGAAAACTTTGGAGGCCCCAAAAAAGGGGTTTACAGGCATCCTAGACCCCCTAAAGTTCGGAAAATGTTGGTAGCCCAAAAACTGTGTCAGAGAGCTCTGAATGTCCCAAAACCCTTTTTGCAGTCTGAAAGGGGCATTAACCCATATCCTAGACCCCTGAAATTCTTGAAAACATTTATGGCCCAAAAAATGCATCCTACACCCCTGAAAGTTCAGAAAATGTTGGCAGCCCAAAATATGCCTTAAAATGCATCTTATTCCTGCAATAAACTTGAAAACTTTTGAGGGCCAAAAAGGGGGTTTTACAGGCATGCTACACCCCCTAAAGTCCAGAAAATGTTCGTGGCCCAAAAACTGTGTCAGAGAGCTCTGAATTTCCCAAAACCATTTGCAGCCTGAAAAGGGCATTAACCCGCATGCTAGACCCCTGAAATTCCCAAAAACATTTTTGGCCTGAAAAATGCATCCTACACCCTTGAAAGTTCAGAAAATGTTGGCAGCCCAAAAAAAGGCCTTAAATGCCTCTTAGGCCTACAAAAATGTAGAAAACTTTAGAGGCACAAAAAAGGGGTTTACAGGCATTGTAGACCCCCTAAAGTCCAGAAAATGTTGGTGCCCAAAAACAGTGTCAGAGAGCTCTGAATTTCCCAAAACCATTTACAGTCTGAAAAGGGCATTAACCTGCATGCTAGACCCTTGAAATTCCCCAAAATATTTTTGGCCCAACAAATGCATCCTACACCCCTGAAAGTCCAGAAAATGTTGGCAGCCCAAAAAAGGCCTTAAATGCCTCTTAGGCCTACAAAAATGTAGAAAACTTTAGCGCCCCAAAAAAGGGGTTTACAGGCATCCTAGACCCCATAAAGTCCAGAAAATGTTGGTGCCCAAAAAAGGTGTCAGAGAGCTCTGAATGTCCCAAAAACATTTGCAGCCTGAAAAGGGCATTAACCCGCATCCTAGACCTGTTAAATTCCCAAAAACATTTTTGACCCGAAAAATGCATCCTACATCCCTGCAAGTTCAGAAAATGTTGGCAGCACAAAAAAGGCCTTAAAATACATATTAGGCCTGCAAAAATGTAGAAAACTTTAGAGGCCCAAAAAAGGGGTTTACAGGCATCCTACACCCCCTAAAGCCCAGAAAATGTTGGTGCCCAAAAATGGTAACAGAGAGCTCCGAATGTCGCAAAAACATTTGCAGCCTGAAAAGGGCATTAACCCGCATCCTAGACCCCTTAAATTCCCGAAAATATTTTTGGCCCGAAAAATGCATCCTACACCCCTGAAAGTTCAGAAAATGTTAGCATCCCAAAAAAGGCCTTAAATGCCTCTTAGGCCTACACAAATTTAGAAAACTTTAGAGGCCCCAAAAAGGGGTTTACAGGCATCGTAGACCCCCTAAAGTCCCGTAAATGTTGGTGCCTATAAACGGTGTCAGAGAGCTCTGACTGTCCCAAAAACATTTGCAGCCTGAAAAGGGCATTAACCGGCATCCTAGACCCGTTAAATTTCCAAAACCACATTTGGCCCGAAAAATGCATCCTACACCCCTGAAAGTTCAGAAAATGTTGGCAGCCCTAAAATTGCCTTAAAATGCATCTTATTCTTGCAATAAACTTGAAAACATTTGAGGCCCAAAAAAGGGGTTTTACAGGCATGCTAGCCACCTAAAGTCCAGAAAATGTTGGTGGCCCAAAAACTGTGTCAGAGAGCTCTGAATTTCCCAAAATCATTTGCAGTCTGAAAAGGGCATTAACCTGCATGTTAGACCCCTAAAAATCCCCAAAATATTTTGGGCCCGAAAAATCCATCCTACACCCCTGAAAGTTCAGAAAATGTTGGCAGCCCAAAAAATGCCTTAAAATGCATCTTATTCCTGCAATAATCTTGAAAACTTTGGAGGCCCAAAAAAGGGGTTTACAGGCATCCTAGACCCCCTAAAGTCCAGAAAATGTTGGTGGCCCAAAAACTGTGTCAGAGAGCTCTGACTGTCCCAAAACCATTTGCAGTCTGAAAAGGGCATTAACCCGCATGCTAGACCCCTGAAATTCCCCAAAATGTTTTGTGCACGGAAAATTCATCCTACCACCCATGAAAGTTCAGAAAATGTTGGCAGCACAAAAAAGGCCTTAAAATACATATTAGGCCTGCAAAAATGTAAAAAACTTTAGAGGCCCAGAAAAGGGGTTTACAGGCATCCTAGACCCCCTAAAGTCCAGAAAATGTTGGTGGCCCAAAAACTGTGTCAAATATCTCTGAATTCCCCAAAACCATTTGCAGTCCGAAAACAGCATTAACACGCATGCTAGACCCCTGAAATTCCCCAAAATATTTTGTGCACGAAAAATGCATCACACCACCCGTGAAAGTTCAGAAAATGTTGGCAGCCCAAAAAAGGCCTTAATGCCTCTTAAGCCTACAAAAATGTAGAAAACTTTAGAGGCACAAAAAAGGGGTTTACAGGCATCGTAGACCCCCTAAAGTCCAGAAAATGTTGGTATCCAAAAACAGTGTCAGAGAGCTCTGAATGTCCCAAAAACATTTGCAGCCTGAAAAGGGCATTAACCCACATCCTAAACCCCTGAAATTCCCAAAAACATTTTTGGGCCTGAAAAATGCATTCTACACCCCTGAAAGTTCAGAAAATGTTGGCAGCCCAGAAAATGCCTTAAAATGCATCTTATTCCTGCAATAATCTTGAAAACTTTGGAGGCCCCAAAAAAGGGGTTTACAGGCATCCTAGACCCCCTAAAGTTCGGAAAATGTTGGTGGCCCAAAAACTGTGTCAGAGACCTCTGAATGTCCCAAAACCCTTTTTGCAGTCTGAAAGGGGCATTAACCCATATCCTAGACCCCTGAAATTCTTAAAAACATTTATGGCCCAAAAAATGCATCCTACACCCCTGAAAGTTCAGCAAATGTTGTCAGCCCAAAAAAAGGCCTTAAAATGCATCTTATTCCTGCAAAAATCTTGATAACTTTAGAGGAACAAAAAAGGGGTTTACAGGCATCGTACACCACCTAAAGTCCAGAAAATGTTGGTGCCCAAAAACGGTGTCAGAGCTCTGAATGTCGCAAAAACCTTTGCAGCCTGAAAAGGGCATTAACCCGCATCCTAGACCCCTGAAATTCCCAAAAATAATTATGGCCCGAAAAATGCATCCTACACCCCCTGAAAGTTCTGAAAATGTTGGCAACCCAAAATATGCCTTAAAATGCATCTTATTCCTGCAATAAACTTGAAAACTTTTGAGGCCCAAAAAGGGGGTTTTACAGGCATGCTAGACCCCCTAAAGTCCAGAAAATTTTGGTGCCCAAAAACAGTGTCAGGGAGCTCTGAATGTCCCAAAAATATTTGCAGCCTGAAAAGGGCATTAACCCGCATCCTAGACCTCTTAAATTCCCAAAAACATTTTTGGCTCGAAAAATGCATCCTACACCCCTGAAAGTTCAGAAAATGTTGGCAGCCCAAAATATGCCTTAAAATGCATCCTATTCCTGCAATAAACTTGAAAACTTTTGAGGGCCAAAAAGGGGGTTTTACAGGCATGCTACACCCCCTAAAGTCCAGAAAATGTTCGTGGCCCAAAAACTGTGTCAGAGAGCTCTGAATTTCCCAAAACCATTTGCAGCCTGAAAAGGGCATTAACCCGCATGCTAGACCCCTGAAATTCCCAAAAACATTTTTGGCCTGAAAAATGCATCCTACACCCTTGAAAGTTCAGAAAATGTTGGCAGCCCAAAAAAAGGCCTTAAATGCCTCTTAGGCCCACAAAAATGTAGAAAACTTTAGAGGCACAAAAAAGGGGTTTACAGGCATTGTAGACCCCCTAAAGTCCAGAAAATGTTGGTGCCCAAAAACAGTGTCAGAGAGCTCTGAATTTCCCAAAACCATTTACAGTCTGAAAAGGGCATTAACCTGCATGCTAGACCCCTGAAATTCCCCAAAATATTTTTGGCCCAACAAATGCATCCTACACCCCTGAAAGTCCAGAAAATGTTGGCAGCCCAAAAAAGGGCTTAAATGCCTCTTAGGCCTACAAAAATGTAGAAAACTTTAGCGCCCCAAAAAAGGGGTTTACAGGCATCCTAGACCCCATAAAGTCCAGAAAATGTTGGTGCCCAAAAAAGGTGTCAGAGAGCTCTGAATGTCCCAAAAACATTTTTGACCCGAAAAATGCATCCTACATCCCTGCAAGTTCAGAAAATGTTGGCAGCACAAAAAAGGCCTTAAAATACATATTAGGCCTGCAAAAATGTAGAAAACTTTAGAGGCCCAAAAAAGGGGTTTACAGGCATCCTACACCCCCTAAAGCCCAGAAAATGTTGGTGCCCAAAAATGGTAACAGAGAGCTCTGAATGTCGCAAAAACATTTGCAGCCTGAAAAGGGCATTAACCCGCATCCTAGACCCCTTAAATTCCCAAAAATATTTTTGGCCCGAAAAATGCATCCTACACCCCTGAAAGTTCAGAAAATGTTGGCAGCCCAAAAAATGCCTTAAAATGCATCTTATTCCTGCAATAATCTTGAAAACTTTGGAGGCCCAAAAAAGGGGTTTACAGGCATCCTAGACCCCCTAAAGTCCAGAAAATGTTGGTGGCCCAAAAACTGTGTCAGAGAGCTCTGACTGTCCCAAAACCATTTGCAGTCTGAAAAGGGCATTAACCCGCATGCTAGACCCCTGAAATTCCCCAAAATGTTTTGTGCACGGAAAATGCATCCTACCACCCATGAAAGTTCAGAAATTGTTGGCAGCCCAAAAAAGGCCTTAAATGCCTCTTAGGCCTACAAAAATGTAGAAAACTTTAGAGGCACAAAAAAGGGGTTTACAGGCATCGTAGACCCCCTAAAGTCCAGAAAATGTTGGTACCCAAAAACAGCGTCAGAGAGCTCTGAATGTCCCAAAAACATTTGCAGCCTGAAAAGGGCATTAACCCACATCCTAAACCCCTGAAATTCCCAAAAACATTTTTGGGCCCGAAAAATGCATTCTACACCCCTGAAAGTTCAGAAAATATTGGCAGCCCAAAAAATGCCTTAAAATGCATCTTATTCCTGCAATAATCTTGAAAACTTTGGAGGCCCCAAAAAAAGGGGTTTACAGGCATCCTAGACCCCCTAAAGTCCGGAAAATGTTGGTGGCCCAAAAACTGTGTCAGAGAGCTCTGAATGTCCCAAAACCCTTTTTGCAGTCTGAAAGGGGCATTAACCCGTATCCTAGACCCCTGAAATTCTTAAAAACATTTATGGCCCAAAAAATGCATCCTACACCCCTGAAAGTTCAGAAAATGTTGTCAGCCCAAAAAAAGGCCTTAAAATGCATCTTATTCCTGCGAAAATCTTGATAACTTTAGAGGAACAAAAAAGGGGTTTACAGGCATTGTAGACCCCCTAAGGTCCAGAAAATGTTGGTGCCCAAAAACGGTGTCAGAGCTCTGAATGTCGCAAAAACCTTTGCAGCCTGAAAAGGGCATTAACCCGCATCCTAGACCCCTGAAATTCCCAAAAATAATTATGGCCCGAAAAATGCATCCTACACCCCCTGAAAGTTCTGAAAATGTTGGCAACCCAAAATATGCCTTAAAATGCATCTTATTCCTGCAATAAACTTGAAAACTTTTGAGGCCCAAAAAGGGGGTTTTACAGGCATGCTAGACCCCCTAAAGTCCAGAAAATGTTGGTGCCCAAAAACAGTGTCAGGGAGCTCTGAAAGTCCCAAAAATATTTGCAGCCTGAAAAGGGCATTAACCCGCATCCTAGACCTCTTCAATTCCCAAAAACATTTTTGGCTCAAAAAATGCATCCTACACTCCTGAAAGTTCAGAAAATGTTGGCAGCCCAAAATATGCCTTAAAATGCATCTTATTCCTGCAATAAACTTGAAAACTTTTGAGGCCCAAAAAGGGGGTTTTACAGGCATGCTAGACCCCCTAAAGTCCAGAAAATGTTTGTGGACCAAAAACTGTGTCAGAGAGCTCTGAATTTCCCAAAACCATTTGCAGCCTGAAAATGGCATTAACCCGCATCCTAGACCCGTTAAATTCCCAAAAACATTTTTGCCCCGAAAAATGCATCCTACATCCCTGCAAGTTCAGAAAATGCTGGCAGCACAAAAAAGGCCTTAAAATACATATTAGGCCTGCAAAAATGTTGAAAACTTTAGAGGCCCAAAAAAGGGGTTTACAGACATCCTATACCCCCTAAAGTCCAGAAAATGTTGGTGCCCAAAAACGGTGTCAGAGAGCTCTGAATGTCCCAAAAACATTTGCAGCCTGAAAAGGGCATTAACCCACATCCTAAACCCGTTAAATTCCCAAAAACATTTTTGCCCCGAAAAATGCATCCTACATCCCTGCAAGTTCAGAAAATGTTGGCAGCACAAAAAAGGCCTTAAAATACATATTAGGCCTGCAAAAATGTAAAAAACTTTAGAGGCCCAGAAAAGGGGTTTACAGGCATCCTAGACCCCCTAAAGTCCAGAAAATGTTGGTGGCCCAAAAAACTGTGTCAAATATCTCTGAATTCCCCAAAACCATTTGCAGTCCGAAAACAGCATTAACACGCATGCTAGACCCCTGAAATTCCCCAAAATATTTTGTGCACGAAAAATGCATCCCACCACCCGTGAAAGTTCAGAAAATGTTGGAAGCCCAAAAAAGGCCTTAATGCCTCTTAAGCCTTCAAAAATGTAGAAAACTTTAGAGGCACAAAAAAGGGGTTTACAGGCATCGTAGACCCCCTAAAGTCCAGAAAATGTTGGTACCCAAAAACAGTGTCAGAGAGCTCTGAATGTCCCAAAAACATTTGCAGCCTGAAAAGGGCATTAACCCACATCCTAAACCCCTGAAATTCCCAAAAACATTTTTGGGCCTGAAAAATGCATTCTACACCCCTGAAAGTTCAGAAAATGTTGGCAGCCCAGAAAATGCCTTAAAATGCATCTTATTCCTGCAATAATCTTGAAAACTTTGGAGGCCCCAAAAAAGGGGTTTACAGGCATCCTAGACCCCCTAAAGTTCGGAAAATGTTGGTGGCCCAAAAACTGTGTCAGAGAGCTCTGAATGTCCCAAAACCCTTTTTGCAGTCTGAAAGGGGCATTAACCCATATCCTAGACCCCTGAAATTCTTAAAAACATTTATGGCCCAAAAAATGCATCCTACACCCCTGAAAGTTCAGAAAATGTTGTCAGCCCAAAAAAAGGCCTTAAAATGCATCTTATTCCTGCAAAAATCTTGATAACTTTAGAGGAACAAAAAAGGGGTTTACAGGCATCGTAGACCACCTAAAGTCCAGAAAATGTTGGTGCCCAAAAACGGTGTCAGAGCTCTGAATGTCGCAAAAACCTTTGCAGCCTGAAAAGGGCATTAACCCGCATCCTAGACCCCTGAAATTCCCAAAAATAATTATGGCCCGAAAAATGCATCCTACACCCCCTGAAAGTTCTGAAAATGTTGGCAACCCAAAATATGCCTTAAAATGCATCTTATTCCTGCAATAAACTTGAAAACTTTTGAGGGCCAAAAAGGGGGTTTTACAGGCATGCTACACCCCCTAAAGTCCAGAAAATGTTCGTGGCCCAAAAACTGTGTCAGAGAGCTCTGAATTTCCCAAAACCATTTGCTGCCTGAAAAGGGCATTAACCCGCATGCTAGACCCCTGAAATTCCCAAAAACATTTTTGGCCTGAAAAATGCATCCTACACCCTTGAAAGTTCAGAAAATGTTGGCAGCCCAAAAAAAGGCCTTAAATGCCTCTTAGGCCTACAAAAATGTAGAAAACTGTAGAGGCACAAAAAAGGGGTTTACAGGCATTGTAGACCCCCTAAAGTCCAGAAAATTTTGGTGCCCAAAAACAGTGTCAGAGAGCTCTGAATGTCCCAAAAACATTTGCAGCCTGAAAAGGGCATTAACCCGCATCCTAGACCCGTTAAATTCCCAAAAACATTTTTGCCCCGAAAAATGCATCCTACATCCCTGCAAGTTCAGAAAATGTTGGCAGCCCAAAAAAGGCCTTAAATGCCTCTTAGGCCTACAAAAATGTAGAAAACTTTAGCGCCCCAAAAAAGGGGTTTACAGGCATCCTAGACCCCATAAAGTCCAGAAAATGTTGGTGCCCAAAAAAGGTGTCAGAGAGCTCTGAATGTCCCAAAAACATTTGCAGCCTGAAAAGGGCATTAACCCGCATCCTAGACCTGTTAAATTCCCAAAAACATTTTTGACCCGAAAAATGCATCCTACACCCCTGAAAGTTCAGAAAATGTTGGCATCCCGAAAAAGGCCTTAAATGCCTCTTAGGCCTACAAAAATGTAGAAAACTTTAGAGGCCCCAAAAAGGGGTTTACAGGCATCGTAGACCCCCTAAAGTCCAGAAAATGTTGGTGCCCAAAAACGGTGTCAGAGAGCTCTGACTGTCCCAAAAACATTTGCAGCCTGAAAAGGGCATTAACCGGCATCCTAGACCCGTTAAATTTCCAAAACCACATTTGGCCCTAAAAATGCATCCTACACCCCTGAAAGTTCAGAAAATGTTGGCAGCCCTAAAATTGCCTTAAAATGCATCTTATTCCTGCAATAAACTTGAAAACATTTGAGGCCCAAAAAAGGGGTTTTACAGGCATGCTAGCCACCTAAAGTCCAGAAAATGTTGGTGGCCCAAAAACTGTGTCAGAGAGCTCTGAATTTCCCAAAATCATTTGCAGTCTGAAAAGGGCATTAACCCGCATGTTAGACCCCTAAAAATCCCCAAAATATTTTGGGCCCGAAAAATCCATCCTACACCCCTGAAAGTTCAGAAAATGTTGGCAGCCCAAAAAATGCCTTAAAATGCATCTTATTCCTGCAATAATCTTGAAAACTTTGGAGGCCCAAAAAAGGGGTTTACAGGCATCCTAGACCCCCTAAAGTCCAGAAAATGTTGGTGGCCCAAAAACTGTGTCAGAGAGCTCTGACTGTCCCAAAACCATTTGCAGTCTGAAAAGGGCATTAACCCGCATGCTAGACCCCTGAAATTCCCCAAAATGTTTTGTGCACGGAAAATGCATCCTACCACCCATGAAAGTTCAGAAATTGTTGGCAGCCCAAAAAAGGCCTTAAATGCCTCTTAGGCCTACAAAAATGTAGAAAACTTTAGAGGCACAAAAAAGGGGTTTACAGGCATCGTAGACCCCCTAAAGTCCAGAAAATGTTGGTACCCAAAAACAGCGTCAGAGAGCTCTGAATGTCCCAAAAACATTTGCAGCCTGAAAAGGGCATTAACCCACATCCTAAACCCCTGAAATTCCCAAAAACATTTTTGGGCCCGAAAAATGCATTCTACACCCCTGAAAGTTCAGAAAATGTTGGCAGCCCAAAAAATGCCTTAAAATGCATCTTATTCCTGCAATAATTTTGAAAACTTTGGAGGCCCCAAAAAAAGGGGTTTACAGGCATCCTAGACCCCCTAAAGTCCGGAAAATGTTGGTGGCCCAAAAACTGTGTCAGAGAGCTCTGAATGTCCCAAAACCCTTTTTGCAGTCTGAAAGGGGCATTAACCCGTATCCTAGACCCCTGAAATTCTTAAAAACATTTATGGCCCAAAAAATGCATCCTACACCCCTGAAAGTTCAGAAAATGTTGTCAGCCCAAAAAAAGGCCTTAAAATGCATCTTATTCCTGCAAAAATCTTGATAACTTTAGAGGAACAAAAAAGGGGTTTACAGGCATTGTAGAACCCCTAAGGTCCAGAAAATGTTGGTGCCCAAAAACGGTGTCAGAGCTCTGAATGTCGCAAAAACCTTTGCAGCCTGAAAAGGGCATTAACTCGCATCCTAGACCCCTGAAATTCCCAAAAATAATTATGGCCCGAAAAATGCATCCTACACCCCCTGAAAGTTCTGAAAATGTTGGCAGCCCAAAAAAGGCCTTAAATGCCTCTTAGGCCTACAAAAATGTAGAAAACTTTAGAGGCACAAAAAAGGGGTTTACAGGCATCGTAGACCCCCTAAAGTCCAGAAAATGTTGGTACCCAAAAACAGCGTCAGAGAGCTCTGAATGTCCCAAAAACATTTGCAGCCTGAAAAGGGCATTAACCCACATCCTAAACCCCTGAAATTCCCAAAAACATTTTTGGGCCCGAAAAATGCATTCTACACCCCTGAAAGTTCAGAAAATGTTGGCAGCCCAAAAAATGCCTTAAAATGCATCTTATTCCTGCAATAATTTTGAAAACTTTGGAGGCCCCAAAAAAAGGGGTTTACAGGCATCCTAGACCCCCTAAAGTCCGGAAAATGTTGGTGGCCCAAAAACTGTGTCAGAGAGCTCTGAATGTCCCAAAACCCTTTTTGCAGTCTGAAAGGGGCATTAACCCGTATCCTAGACCCCTGAAATTCTTAAAAACATTTATGGCCCAAAAAATGCATCCTACACCCCTGAAAGTTCAGAAAATGTTGTCAGCCCAAAAAAAAGGCCTTAAAATGCATCTTATTCCTGCAAAAATCTTGATAACTTTAGAGGAACAAAAAAGGGGTTTACAGGCATTGTAGAACCCCTAAGGTCCAGAAAATGTTGGTGCCCAAAAACGGTGTCAGAGCTCTGAATGTCGCAAAAACCTTTGCAGCCTGAAAAGGGCATTAACTCGCATCCTAGACCCCTGAAATTCCCAAAAATAATTATGGCCCGAAAAATGCATCCTACACCCCCTGAAAGTTCTGAAAATGTTGGCAACCCAAAATATGCCTTAAAATGCATCTTATTCCTGCAATAAACTTGAAAACTTTTGAGGCCCAAAAAGGGGGTTTTACAGGCATGCTAGACCCCCTAAAGTCCAGAAAATGTTGGTGCCCAAAAACAGTGTCAGGGAGCTCTGAAAGTCCCAAAAATATTTGCAGCCTGAAAAGGGCATTAACCCGCATCCTAGACCTCTTAAATTCCCAAAAACATTTTTGGCTCGAAAAATGCATCCTACACTCCTGAAAGTTCAGAAAATGTTGGCAGCCCAAAATATGCCTTAAAATGCATCTTAATCCTGCAATAAACTTGAAATTTTTTGAGGCCCAAAAAGGGGGTTTTACAGGCATGCTAGACCCCCTAAAGTCCAGAAAATGTTTGTGGACCAAAAACTGTGTCAGAGAGCTCTGAATTTCCCAAAACCATTTGCAGCCTGAAAATGGCATTAACCCGCATCCTAGACCCGTTAAATTCCCAAAAACATTTTTGCCCCGAAAAATGCATCCTACATCCCTGCAAGTTCAGAAAATGTTGGCAGCACAAAAAAGGCCTTAAAATACATATTAGGCCTGCAAAAATGTTGAAAACTTTAGAGGCCCAAAAAAGGGGTTTACAGACATCCTAGACCCCCTAAAGTCCAGAAAATGTTGGTGCCCAAAAACGGTGTCAGAGAGCTCTGAATGTCCCAAAAACATTTGCAGCCTGAAAAGGGCATTAACCCACATCCTAAACCCGTTAAATTCCCAAAAACATTTTTGCCCCGAAAAATGCATCCTACATCCCTGCAAGTTCAGAAAATGTTGGCAGCACAAAAAAGGCCTTAAAGTACATATTAGGCCTGCAAAAATGTAAAAAACTTTAGAGGCCCAGAAAAGGGGTTCACAGGCATCCTAGACCCCCTAAAGTCCAGAAAATGTTGGTGGCCCAAAAAACTGTGTCAAATATCTCTGAATTCCCCAAAACCATTTGCAGTCCGAAAACAGCATTAACACGCATGCTAGACCCCTGAAATTCCCCAAAATATTTTGTGCACGAAAAATGCATCCCACCACCCGTGAAAGTTCAGAAAATGTTGGCAGCCCAGAAAATGCCTTAAAATGCATCTTATTCCTGCAATAATCTTGAAAACTTTGGAGGCCCCAAAAAAGGGGTTTACAGGCATCCTAGACCCCCTAAAGTTCGGAAAATGTTGGTGGCCCAAAAACTGTGTCAGAGAGCTCTGAATGTCCCAAAACCCTTTTTGCAGTCTGAAAGGGGCATTAACCCATATCCTAGACCCCTGAAATTCTTAAAAACATTTATGGCCCAAAAAATGCATCCTACACCCCTGAAAGTTCAGAAAATGTTGTCAGCCCAAAAAAAGGCCTTAAAATGCATCTTATTCCTGCAAAAATCTTGATAACTTTAGAGGAACAAAAAAGGGGTTTACAGGCATCGTAGACCACCTAAAGTCCAGAAAATGTTGGTGCCCAAAAACGGTGTCAGAGCTCTGAATGTCGCAAAAACCTTTGCAGCCTGAAAAGGGCATTAACCCGCATCCTAGACCCCTGAAATTCCCAAAAATAATTATGGCCCGAAAAATGCATCCTACACCCCCTGAAAGTTCTGAAAATGTTGGCAACCCAAAATATGCCTTAAAATGCATCTTATTCCTGCAATAAACTTGAAAACATTTGAGGCCCAAAAAGGGGGTTTTACAGGCATGCTAGACCCCCTAAAGTCCAGAAAATGTTGGTGCCCAAAAACAGTGTCAGGGAGCTCTGAATGTCCCAAAAATATTTGCAGCCTGAAAAGGGCATTAACCCGCATCCTAGACCTCTTAAATTCCCAAAAACATTTTTGGCTCGAAAAATGCATCCTACACCCCTGAAAGTTCAGAAAATGTTGGCAGCCCAAAATATGCCTTAAAATGCATCTTATTCCTGCAATAAACTTGAAAACTTTTGAGGGCCAAAAAGGGGGTTTTACAGGCATGCTACACCCCCTAAAGTCCAGAAAATGTTCGTGGCCCAAAAACTGTGTCAGAGAGCTCTGAATTTCCCAAAACCATTTGCAGCCTGAAAAGGGCATTAACCCGCATGCTAGACCCCTGAAATTCCCAAAAACATTTTTGGCCTGAAAAATGCATCCTACACCCTTGAAAGTTCAGAAAATGTTGGCAGCCCAAAAAAAGGCCTTAAATGCCTCTTAGGCCTACAAAAATGTAGAAAACTTTAGAGGCACAAAAAAGGGGTTTACAGGCATTGTAGACCCCCTAAAGTCCAGAAAATGTTGGTGCCCAAAAACAGTGTCAGAGAGCTCTGAATGTCCCAAAAACATTTGCAGCCTGAAAAGGGCATTAACCCGCATCCTAGACCCGTTAAATTCCCAAAAACATTTTTGCCCCGAAAAATGCATCCTACATCCCTGCAAGTTCAGAAAATGTTGGCAGCCCAAAAAAGGCCTTAAATGCCTCTTAGGCCTACAAAAATGTAGAAAACTTTAGCGCCCCAAAAAAGGGGTTTACAGGCATCCTAGACCCCATAAAGTCCAGAAAATGTTGGTGCCCAAAAAAGGTGTCAGAGAGCTCTGAATGTCCCAAAAACATTTGCAGCCTGAAAAGGGCATTAACCCGCATCCTAGACCTGTTAAATTCCCAAAAACATTTTTGACCCGAAAAATGCATCCTACATCCCTGCAAGTTCAGAAAATGTTGGCAGCACAAAAAAGGCCTTAAAATACATATTAGGCCTGCAAAAATGTAGAAAACTTTAGAGGCCCAAAAAAGGGGTTTACAGGCATCCTACACCCCCTAAGGCCCAGAAAATGTTGGTGCCCAAAAATGGTAACAGAGAGCTCTGAATGTCGCAAACACATTTGCAGCCTGAAAAGGGCATTAACCCGCATCCTAGACCCCTTAAATTCCCAAAAATATTTTTGGCCCGAAAAATGCATCCTACACCCCTGAAAGTTCAGAAAATGTTGGCATCCCAAAAAAGGCCTTAAATGCCTCTTAGGCCTACACAAATTTAGAAAACTTTAGAGGCCCCAAAAAGGGGTTTACAGGCATCGTAGACCCCCTAAAGTCCAGAAAATGTTGGTGCCCAAAAACGGTGTCCGAGAGCTCTGACTGTCCCAAAAACATTTGCAGCCTGAAAAGGGCATTAACCGGCATCCTAGACCCGTTAAATTTCCAAAACCACATTTGGCCCGAAAAATGCATCCTACACCCCTGAAAGTTCAGAAAATGTTGGCAGCCCTAAAATTGCCTTAAAATGCATCTTATTCCTGCAATAAACTTGAAAACATTTGAGGCCCAAAAAAGGGGTTTTACAGGCATGCGTGCCACCTAAAGTCCAGAAAATGTTGGTGGCCCAAAAACTGTGTCAGAGAGCTCTGAATTTCCCAAAATCATTTGCAGTCTGAAAAGGGCATTAACCCGCATGTTAGACCCCTAAAAATCCCCAAAATATTTTGGGCCCGAAAAATCCATCCTACACCCCTTAAAGTTCAGAAAATGTTGGCAGCCCAAAAAATGCCTTAAAATGCATCTTATTCCTGCAATAATCTTGAAAACTTTGGAGGCCCAAAAAAGGGGTTTACAGGCATCCTAGACCCCCTAAAGTCCAGAAAATGTTGGTGGCCCAAAAACTGTGTCAGAGAGCTCTGACTGTCCCAAAACCATTTGCAGTCTGAAAAGGGCATTAACCCGCATGCTAGACCCCTGAAATTCCCCAAAATGTTTTGTGCACGGAAAATGCATCCTACCACCCATGAAAGTTCAGAAATTGTTGGCAGCCCAAAAAAGGCCTTAAATGCCTCTTAGGCCTACAAAAATGTAGAAAACTTTAGAGGCACAAAAAAGGGGTTTACAGGCATCGTAGACCCCTTAAAGTCCAGAAAATGTTGGTACCCAAAAACAGCGTCAGAGAGCTCTGAATGTCCCAAAAACATTTGCAGCCTGAAAAGGGCATTAACCCACATCCTAAACCCCTGAAATTCCCAAAAACGTTTTTGGGCCCGAAAAATGCATTCTACACCCCTGAAAGTTCAGAAAATGTTGGCAGCCCAGAAAATGCCTTAAAATGCATCTTATTCCTGCAATAATCTTGAAAACTTTGGAGGCCCCAAAAAAAGGGGTTTACAGGCATCCTAGACCCCCTAAAGTCCGGAAAATGTTGGTGGCCCAAAAACTGTGTCAGAGAGCTTTGAATGTCCCAAAACCCTTTTTGCAGTCTGAAAGTGGCATTAACCCGTATCCTAGACCCCTGAAATTCTTAAAAACATTTATGGCCCAAAAAATGCATCCTACACCCCTGAAAGTTCAGAAAATGTTGTCAGCCCAAAAAAAGGCCTTAAAATGCATCTTATTCCTGCAAAAATCTTGATAACTTTAGAGGAACAAAAAAGGGGTTTACAGGCATCGTAGACCCCCTAAAGTCCAGAAAATGTTGGTGCCCAAAAACGGTGTCAGAGCTCTGAATGTCGCAAAAACCTTTGCAGCCTGAAAAGGGCATTGACCCGCATCCTAGACCCCTGAAATTCCCAAAAATAATTATGGCCCGAAAAATGCATCCTACACCCCCTGAAAGTTCTGAAAATGTTGGCAACCCAAAATATGCCTTAAAATGCATCTTATTCCTGCAATAAACTTGAAAACTTTTGAGGGCCAAAAAGGGGGTTTTACAGGCATGCTAGACCCCCTAAAGTCCAGAAAATGTTGGTGCCCAAAAACAGTGTCAGGGAGCTCTGAAAGTCCCAAAAATATTTGCAGCCTGAAAAGGGCATTAACCCGCATCCTAGACCTCTTAAATTCCCAAAAACATTTTTGGCTCGAAAAATGCATCCTACACTCCTGAAAGTTCAGAAAATGTTGGCAGCCCAAAATATGCCTTAAAATGCATCTTATTCCTGCAATAAACTTGAAAACTTTAGAGGCCCAAAAAAGGGGTTTACAGACATCCTAGACCCCCTAAAGTCCAGAAAATGTTGGTGCCCAAAAACGGTGTCAGAGAGCTCTGAATGTCCCACAAACATTTGCAGCCTGAAAAGGGCATTAACCCACATCCTAAACCTGTTAAATTCCCAAAAACATTTTTACCCCGAAAAATGCATCCTACATCCCTGCAAGTTCAGAAAATGTTGGCAGCACAAAAAAGGCCTTAAAATACATATTAGGCCTGCAAAAATGTAAAAAACTTTAGAGGCCCAGAAAAGGGGTTTACAGGCATCCTAGACCCCCTAAAGTCCAGAAAATGTTGGTGGCCCAAAAAACTGTGTCAAATATCTCTGAATTCCCCAAAACCATTTGCAGTCCGAAAACAGCATTAACAAGCAGGCTAGACCCCTGAAATTCCCCAAAATATTTTGTGCACGAAAAATGCATCCCACCACCCGTGAAAGTTCAGAAAATGTTGGCAGCCCAAAAAAGGCCTTAATGCCTCTTAAGCCTACAAAAATGTAGAAAACTTTAGAGGCACAAAAAAGGGGTTTACAGGCATCGTAGACCCCCTAAAGTCCAGAAAATGTTGGTACCCAAAAACAGTGTCAGAGAGCTCTGAATGTCCCAAAAACATTTGCAGCCTGAAAAGGGCATTAACCCACATCCTAAACCCCTGAAATTCCCAAAAACATTTTTGGGCCTGAAAAATGCATTCTACACCCCTGAAAGTTCAGAAAATGTTGGCAGCCCAGAAAATGCCTTAAAATGCATCTTATTCCTGCAATAATCTTGAAAACTTTGGAGGCCCCAAAAAAGGGGTTTACAGGCATCCTAGACCCCCTAAAGTTCGGAAAATGTTGGTGGCCCAAAAACTGTGTCAGAGAGCTCTGAATGTCCCAAAACCCTTTTTGCAGTCTGAAAGGGGCATTAACCCATATCCTAGACCCCTGAAATTCTTAAAAACATTTATGGCCCAAAAAATGCATCCTACACCCCTGAAAGTTCAGAAAATGTTGTCAGCCCAAAAAAAGGCCTTAAAATGCATCTTATTCCTGCAAAAATCTTGATAACTTTAGAGGAACAAAAAAGGGGTTTACAGGCATCGTAGACCACCTAAAGTCCAGAAAATGTTGGTGCCCAAAAACGGTGTCAGAGCTCTGAATGTCGCAAAAACCTTTGCAGCCTGAAAAGGGCATTAACCCGCATCCTAGACCCCTGAAATTCCCAAAAATAATTATGGCCCGAAAAATGCATCCTACACCCCCTGAAAGTTCTGAAAATGTTGGCAACCCAAAATATGCCTTAAAATGCATCTTATTCCTGCAATAAACTTGAAAACTTTTGAGGCCCAAAAAGGGGGTTTTACAGGCATGCTAGACCCCCTAAAGTCCAGAAAATGTTGGTGCCCAAAAACAGTGTCAGGGAGCTCTGAATGTCCCAAAAATATTTGCAGCCTGAAAAGGGCATTAACCCGCATCCTAGACCTCTTAAATTCCCAAAAACATTTTTGGCTCGAAAAATGCATCCTACACCCCTGAATGTTCAGAAAATGTTGGCAGCCCAAAATATGCCTTAAAATGCATCTTATTCCTGCAATAAACTTGAAAACTTTTGAGGGCCAAAAAGGGGGTTTTACAGGCATGCTACACCCCCTAAAGTCCAGAAAATGTTCGTGGCCCAAAAACTGTGTCAGAGAGCTCTGAATTTCCCAAAACCATTTGCAGCCTGAAAAGGGCATTAACCCGCATGCTAGACCCCTGAAATTCCCAAAAACATTTTTGGCCTGAAAAATGCATCCTACACCCTTGAAAGTTCAGAAAATGTTGGCAGCCCAAAAAAAGGCCTTAAATGCCTCTTAGGCCTACAAAAATGTAGAAAACTTTAGAGGCACAAAAAAGGGGTTTACAGGCATTGTAGACCCCCTAAAGTCCAGAAAATGTTGGTGCCCAAAAACAGTGTCAGAGAGCTCTGAATGTCCCAAAAACATTTGCAGCCTGAAAAGGGCATTAACCCGCATCCTAGACCCGTTAAATTCCCAAAAACATTTTTGCCCCGAAAAATGCATCCTACATCCCTGCAAGTTCAGAAAATGTTGGCAGCCCAAAAAAGGCCTTAAATGCCTCTTAGGCCTACAAAAATGTAGAAAACTTTAGCGCCCCAAAAAAGGGGTTTACAGGCATCCTAGACCCCATAAAGTCCAGAAAATGTTGGTGCCCAAAAAAGGTGTCAGAGAGCTCTGAATGTCCCAAAAACATTTGCAGCCTGAAAAGGGCATTAACCCGCATCCTAGACCTGTTAAATTCCCAAAAACATTTTTGACCCGAAAAATGCATCCTACATCCCTGCAAGTTCAGAAAATGTTGGCAGCACAAAAAAGGCCTTAAAATACATATTAGGCCTGCAAAAATGTAGAAAACTTTAGAGGCCCAAAAAAGGGGTTTACAGGCATCCTACCCCCCTAAAGCCCAGAAAATGTTGGTGCCCAAAAATGGTAACAGAGAGCTCTGAATGTCGCAAAAACATTTGCAGCCTGAAAAGGGCATTAACCCGCATCCTAGACCCGTTAAATTTCCAAAACCACATTTGGCCCGAAAAATGCATCCTACACCCCTGAAAGTTCAGAAAATGTTGGCAGCCCTAAAATTGCCTTAAAATGCATCTTATTCCTGCAATAAACTTGAAAACATTTGAGGCCCAAAAAAGGGGTTTTACAGGCATGCTAGCCACCTAAAGTCCAGAAAATGTTGGTGGCCCAAAAACTGTGTCAGAGAGCTCTGAATTTCCCAAAATCATTTGCAGTCTGAAAAGGGCATTAACCCGCATGTTAGACCCCTAAAAATCCCCAAAATATTTTGGGCCCGAAAAATCCATCCTACACCCCTGAAAGTTCAGAAAATGTTGGCAGCCCAAAAAATGCCTTAAAATGCATCTTATTCCTGCAATAATCTTGAAAACTTTGGAGGCCCAAAAAAGGGGTTTACAGGCATCCTAGACCCCCTAAAGTCCAGAAAATGTTGGTGGCCCAAAAACTGTGTCAGAGAGCTCTGACTGTCCCAAAACCATTTGCAGTCTGAAAAGGGCATTAACCCGCATGCTAGACCCCTGAAATTCCCCAAAATGTTTTGTGCACGGAAAATGCATCCTACCACCCATGAAAGTTCAGAAATTGTTTGCAGCCCAAAAAAGGCCTTAAATGCCTCTTAGGCCTACAAAAATGTAGAAAACTTTAGAGGCACAAAAAAGGGGTTTACAGGCATCGTAGACCCCCTAAAGTCCAGAAAATGTTGGTACCCAAAAACAGCGTCAGAGAGCTCTGAATGTCCCAAAAACATTTGCAGCCTGAAAAGGGCATTAACCCACATCCTAAACCCCTGAAATTCCCAAAACATTTTTGGGCCCGAAAAATGCATTCTACACCCCTGAAAGTTCAGAAAATGTTGGCAGCCCAAAAAATGCCTTAAAATGCATCTTATTCCTGCAATAATCTTGAAAACTTTGGAGGCCCCAAAAAAAGGGGTTTACAGGCATCCTAGACCCCCTAAAGTCCGGAAAATGTTGGTGGCCCAAAAACTGTGTCAGAGAGCTCTGAATGTCCCAAAACCCTTTTTGCAGTCTGAAAGGGGCATTAACCCGTATCCTAGACCCCTGAAATTCTTAAAAACATTTATGGCCCAAAAAATGCATCCTACACCCCTGAAAGTTCAGAAAATGTTGTCAGCCCAAAAAAAGGCCTTAAAATGCATCTTATTCCTGCAAAAATCTTGATAACTTTAGAGGAACAAAAAAGGGGTTTACAGGCATCGTAGACCCCCTAAAGTCCAGAAAATGTTGGTGCCCAAAAACGGTGTCAGAGCTCTGAATGTCGCAAAAACCTTTGCAGCCTGAAAAGGGCATTAACCCGCATCCTAGACCCCTGAAATTCCCAAAAATAATTATGGCCCGAAAAATGCATCCTACACCCCCTGAAAGTTCAGAAAATGTTGGCAGCCCAAAATATGCCTTAAAATGCATCTTATTCCTGCAATAAACTTGAAAACTTTTGAGGCCCAAAAAGGGGGTTTTACAGGCATGCTAGACCCCCTAAAGTCCAGAAAATGTTTGTGGACCAAAAACTGTGTCAGAGAGCTCTGAATTTCCCAAAACCATTTGCAGCCTGAAAATGGCATTGACCCGCATCCTAGACCCGTTAAATTCCCAAAAACATTTTTGCCCCGAAAAATGCATCCTACATCCCTGCAAGTTCAGAAAATGTTGGCAGCACAAAAAAGGCCTTAAAATACATATTAGGCCTGCAAAAATGTTGAAAACTTTAGAGGCCCAAAAAAGGGGTTTACAGACATCCTAGACCCCCTAAAGTCCAGAAAATGTTGGTGCCCAAAAACGGTGTCAGAGAGCTCTGAATGTCCCAAAAACATTTGCAGCCTGAAAAGGGCATTAACCCACATCCTAAACCCGTTAAATTCCCAAAAACATTTTTGCCCCGAAAAATGCATCCTACATCCCTGCAAGTTCAGAAAATGTTGGCAGCACAAAAAAGGCCTTAAAATACATATTAGGCCTGCAAAAATGTAAAAAACTTTAGAGGCCCAGAAAAGGGGTTTACAGGCATCCTAGACCCCCTAAAGTCCAGAAAATGTTGGTGGCCCAAAAAACTGTGTCAAATATCTCTGAATTCCCCAAAACCATTTGCAGTCCGAAAACAGCATTAACACGCATGCTAGACCCCTGAAATTCCCCAAAATATTTTGTGCACGAAAAATGCATCCCACCACCCGTGAAAGTTCAGAAAATGTTGGCAGCCCAAAAAAGGCCTTAATGCCTCTTAAGCTTTCAAAAATGTAGAAAACTTTAGAGGCACAAAAAAGGGGTTTACAGGCATCGTAGACCCCCTAAAGTCCAGAAAATGTTGGTGCCCAAAAACAGTGTCAGGGAGCTCTGAAAGTCCCAAAAATATTTGCAGCCTGAAAAGGGCATTAACCCGCATCCTAGACCTCTTAAATTCCCAAAAACATTTTTGGCTCGAAAAATGCATCCTACACTCCTGAAAGTTCAGAAAATGTTGGCAGCCCAAAATATGCCTTAAAATGCATCTTATTCCTGCAATAAACTTGAAAACGTTTGAGGGCCAAAAAGGGGGTTTTACAGGCATGCTACACCCCCTAAAGTCCAGAAAATGTTTGTGGCCCAAAAACTGTGTCAGAGAGCTCTGAATTTCCCAAAACCATTTGCAGCCTGAAAAGGGCATTAACCCGCATGCTAGACCCCTGAAATTCCCAAAAACATTTTTGGCCTGAGAAATGCATCCTACACCCTTGAAAGTTCAGAAAATGTTGGCAGCCCAAAAAAAGGCCTTAAATGCCTCTTAGGCCTACAAAAATGTAGAAAACTTTAGAGGCACAAAAAAGGGGTTTACAGGCATTGTAGACCCCCTAAAGTCCAGAAAATGTTGGTGCCCAAAAACAGTGTCAGAGAGCTCTGAATGTCCCAAAAACATTTGCAGCCTGAAAAGGGCATTAACCCGCATCCTAGACCCGTTAAATTCCCAAAAACATTTTTGCCCCGAAAAATGCATCCTACATCCCTGCAAGTTCAGAAAATGTTGGCAGCACAAAAAAGGCCTTAAAATACATATTAGGCCTGCAAAAATGTTGAAAACTTTAGAGGCCCAAAAAATGGGTTTACAGACATCCTAGACCCCCTAAAGTCCAGAAAATGTTGGTGCCCAAAAACGGTGTCAGAGAGCTCTGAATGTCCCAAAAACATTTGCAGCCTGAAAAGGGCATTAACCCACATCCTAAACCCGTTAAATTCCCAAAAACATTTTTGCCCCGAAAAATGCATCCTACATCCCTGCAAGTTCAGAAAATGTTGGCAGCACAAAAAAGGCCTTAAAATACATATTAGGCCTGCAAAAATGTTGAAAACTTTAGAGGCCCAAAAAAGGGGTTTACAGGCACCCTAGACCCCCTAAAGTCCAGAAAATGTTGGTGCCCAAAAACGGTGTCAGAGAGCTCTAACTGTCCCAAAAACATTTGCAGCCTGAAAAGGGCATTAACCCGCATCCTAGACCCGTTAAATTCCCCAAAAAATGTTTGGCCCGAAAAATGCATCCTACACCCCTGAAAGCTCAGAAAATGTTGGCAGCCCAGAAAATGCCTTAAAATGCATCTTATTCCTGCAATAATCTTGAAAACTTTGGAGGCCCCAAAAAAGGGGTTTACTGGCATCCTAGACCCCCTAAAGTTCGGAAAATGTTGGTGGCCCAAAAACTGTGTCAGAGAGCTCTGAATGTCCCAAAACCCTTTTTGCAGTCTGAAAGGGGCATTAACCCGTATCCTAGACCCCTGAAATTCTTAAAAACATTTATGGCCCAAAAAATGCATCCTACACCCCTGAAAGTTCAGAAAATGTTGTCAGCCCAAAAAAAGGCCTTAAAATGCATCTTATTCCTGCAAAAATCTTGATAACTTTAGAGGAACAAAAAAGGGGTTTACAGGCATCGTAGACCACCTAAAGTCCAGAAAATGTTGGTGCCCAAAAACGGTGTCAGAGCTCTGAATGTCGCAAAAACCTTTGCAGCCTGAAAAGGGCATTAACCCGCATCCTAGACCCCTGAAATTCCCAAAAATAATTATGGCCCGAAAAATGCATCCTACACCCCCTGAAAGTTCTGAAAATGTTGGCAACCCAAAATATGCCTTAAAATGCATCTTATTCCTGCAATAAACTTGAAAACTTTTGAGGGCCAAAAAGGGGGTTTTACAGGCATGCTACACCCCCTAAAGTCCAGAAAATGTTGGTGGCCCAAAAAACTGTGTCAAATATCTTTGAATTCCCCAAAACCATTTGCATTCCGAAAACGGCATTAACACGCATGCTAGACCCCTGAAATTCCCCAAAATATTTTGTGCACGAAAAATGCATCCTACCACCCGTGAAAGTTCAGAAAATGTTGGCAGCCCAAAAAAGGCCTTAAATGCTTCTTAGGCCTACAAAAATGTAGAAAACTTTAGAGGCACAAAAAAGGGGTTTACAGGCATCGTAGATCCCCTAAAGTCCAGAAAATGTTGGTACCCAAAAACAGTGTCAGAGAGCTCTGAATGTCCGAAAAACATTTGCAGCCTGAAAAGGGCATTAACCCACATCCTAAACCCCTGAAATTCCCAAAAACATTTTTGGGCCCGAAAAATGCATTCTACACCCCTGAAAGTTCAGAAAATGTTGCCAGCCCAAAAAATGCCTTAAAATGCATCTTATTCCTGCAATAATCTTGAAAACTTTGGAGGCCCCAAAAAGGGGGTTTACAGGCATCCTAGACCCCCTAAAGTCCGGAAAATGTTGGTGGCCCAAAAACTGTGTCAGAGAGCTCTGAATGTCCCAAAACCCTTTTTGCAGTCTGAAAGGGGTATTAACCCGTATCCTAGACCCCTGAAATTCTTAAAAACATTTACGGCCCAAAAAATGCATCCTACACCCCTGAAAGTTCAGAAAATGTTGGCAGCCCAAAAAAAGTCCTTAAAATGCATCTTATTCTTGCAAAAATCCTGATAACTTTAGAGGAACAAAAAAGGGGTTTGCAGGCATCCTAGATACCCTAAAGTTCAGAAAATGTTGGTGGCCCAAAAACTGTGTCAGAGAGCTCTGAATTTCCCAAAACCATTTGCAGTCTGAAAAGGGCATTAACCCGCATGCTAGACCCCTGAAATTCCCCAAAATGTTTTGTGCACGAAAAATGCATCCTACCACCCGTGAAAGTTCAGAAAATGTTGGCAGCCCAAAAAAGGCCTTAAATGCCTCTTAGGCCTACAAAAATGTAGAAAACTTTAGAGGCACAAAAATGGGGTTTACAGGCATCGTAGACCCCCTAAAGTCCATAAAATATTGCTACCCAAAAACAGTGTCAGAGAGCTCTGAATGTCCCAAAAACATTTGCAGCCTGAAAAGAGCATTAACCCGCATCCTAGACCCTTAAATTCCCGAAAATATTTTTGGCCCGAAAACTGCATCCTACACCCCTGAAAGTTCAGAAAATGTTGGCAGCACAAAAAAGGCCTTAACATACATATTAGGCCTACAAAAATGTAGAAAACTTTAGAGGCCCAAAAAAGGGGTTTACAGGCATCCTAGACCCCCTAAAGTCCAGAAAATGTTGGTGGCCCAAAAACCTGTGTCAAAGATCTCTGAATTCCCCAAAACCATTTGCAGTCTGAAAAGGGCAATGACCTGCATGCTAGACCCCTAAAAATCCCAAAATATTTTGGGACAGAAAAATGCATTCTACACCCCTGAAAGTTCAGAAAATGTTGGCAGCACAAAAAAGGCCTTAAGCCTCTTAGGCCTACAAAAATGTCAAAACTTTTGGAGGCCCAAAAAAGGGGTTTACAGGCATCCTAGACCCCCTAAAGTCCAGAAAATGTTGGTGGCCCAAAAACTGTGTCAGAGAGCTCTGAATGTCCCAAAAACCTTTTTGCAGTCTGAAAGGGGCATTAACCCGCATCCCAGACCCCTGAAATTCGTAAAAAACATTTATGGCCCGAAAAATATATCCTGCACCCCTAAAAGTACAAAAAATGTTGGCAGCCCAAAAAAAGACCTTAAAATGCATCTTATTCCTGCAATAAACTTGAAAGATTTGGAGGCCCAAAAACGGGTTTACAGGCATCTAGACCCCCTAAAGTTCAAAAAATGTTGGTGGCCCAAAAACTGTGTCAGAGAGCTCTGAAAGTCCCAAAAACATTTGCAGCCTGAAAAGGGCATTAACCCGCATCCTAGACCCCTGAAATTCCCAAAAACTTTTTTGGCCGAAAAATGCATCCTACACCCATGAAAGTTCAGAAAATGTTGGCAGCCCAAAAAAGGCCTTAAGGCCTCTTAGGCCTACAAAAATGTAGAAAACTTTAGAGGCCCAAAAAAGGGGTTTACAGGCATCGTAGACCCCCTAAAGTCCAGAAAATGTTGGTGCCCAAAAACGGTGTCAGAGAGCTCTGAATGTCCCAAAAACATTTGCAGCCTGAAAAGGGCATTAACCCGCATCCTAGACCCCTTAAATTCCCAAAAACATTTTTGGCTCGAAAAATGCATCCTACACCCCTGAATGTTCAGAAAATGTTGGCAGCCCAAAATATGCCTTAATATGCATCTGATTCCTGCAATAAACTTGAAAACTTTTGAGGCCCAAAAAGGGGGTTTTACAGGCATGCTAGACCCCCTAAAGTCCAGAAAATGTTGGTGGCCCAAAAACTGTGTCAGAGAGCTCTGAATTTCCCAAAACCATCTGCAGCCTGAAAAGGGCATTAACCCGCATCCTAGACCCCTGAAATTCCCAAAAACATTTTTGGCCCGAAAAATGCATCCTACACCCCTGAAAGTACAAAAAATGTTGGCAGCCCAAAAAAAGGCCTTAAAATGCATCTTAGTCCTGCAATAAACTTGAAAACTTTGGAGGCCCAAAAAAGGGTTTACAGACATCCTAGACCCCCTAAAGTCCAGAAAATGTTGGTGGCCCAAAATCTGTGTCAGAGAGCTCTGAATTTCCCAAATCCATTTGCAGCCTGAAAAGGGCATTAACCCACATCCTAAACCCCTGAAATTCCCAAAAACATTTTTGGCCCGAAAAATGCATCCTACACCCCTGAAAGTTCAGAAAATGTTGGCAGCACAAAAAAGGCCTTAAGCCTCTTAGGCCTACAAAAATGTCAAAACTTTTGAAGGCCCAAAAAAGGGGTTTACAGGCATCCTAGACCCCCTAAAGTCCAGAAAATGTTGGTGGCCCAAAACCTGTGTCAGAGAGCTCTGAATGTCCCAAAAACCTTTTTGCAGTATGAAAGGGGCATTAACCCGCATCCCAGACCCCTGAAATTCGTAAAAACATTTATGGCCCGAAAAATGCATCCTACACCCCTGAAAGTTCAGAAAATGTTGGCAACCCAAAAAAGGCCTTAAAATGCATCTTATTCCTCTAAAAATTTTGATAACTTTGGAGGCCCAAAAAACGGGTTTGCAGGCATCCCAGACCCCCTAAAGTTCAAAAAATGTTGGTGGCCCAAAAACTGTGTCAGAGAGCTCTGAAAGTCCCAAAAACATTTGCAGCCTGAAAAGGGCATTAACCCGCATCCTAGACCCCTGAAATTCCCAAACACTTTTTTGGCCGAAAAATGCATCCTACACCCATGAAAGTTCAAAAAATGTTGGCAGCCCAAAAAAGGCCTTAAGGCCTCTTAGGCCTACAAAAATGTAGAAAACTTTAGAGGCCCAAAAAAGGGGTTTACAGGCATCGTAGACCCCCTAAAGTCCAGAAAATGTTGGTGCCCAAAAACGGTGTCAGAGAGCTCTGAATGGCCCAAAAACATTTGCAGCCTGAAAAGGGCATTAACCCGCATCCTAGACCCCTTAAATTCCCAAAAACATTTTTGGCTCGAAAAATGCATCCTACACCCCTGAATGTTCAGAAAATGTTGGCAGCCCAAAATATGCCTTAATATGCATCTGATTCCTGCAATAAACTTGAAAACTTTTGAGGCCCAAAAAGGGGGTTTTACAGGCATGCTAGGCCCCCTAAAGTCCAGAAAATGTTGGTGGCCCAAAAACTGTGTCAGAGAGCTCTGAATTTCCCAAAACCATCTGCAACCTGAAAAGGGCATTAACCCGCATCCTAGACCCCTGAAATTCCCAAAAACATTTTTGGCCCGAAAAATGCATCCTATACCCCTGAAAGTACAAAAAATGTTAGCAGCCCAAAAAAAGGCCTTAAAATGCATCTTAGTCCTGCAATAAACTTGAAAACTTTGGAGGCCCAAAAAGGGTTTACAGGCATCCTAGACCCCCTAAAGTCCAGAAAATGTTGGTGGCCCAAAATCTGTGTCAGAGAGCTCTGAATTTCCCAAAACCATTTGCAGTCTGAAAAGGGCATTAACCTGCATGCTAGACCCCTGAAATTCCCAAAAACATTTTTGGCCTGAAAAATGCATCCTACACCCTTGAAAGTTCAGAAAATGTTGGCAGCCCAAAAAAAGGCCTTAAATGCCTCTTAGGCCTACAAAAATGTAGAAAACTTTAGAGGCACAAAAAAGGGGTTTACAGGCATTGTAGACCCCCTAAAGTCCAGAAAATGTTGGTGCCCAAAAACAGTGTCAGAGAGCTCTGAATGTCCCAAAAACATTTGCAGCCTGAAAAGGGCATTAACCCGCATCCTAGACCCGTTAAATTCCCAAAAACATTTTTGCCCCGAAAAATGCATCCTACATCCCTGCAAGTTCAGAAAATGTTGGCAGCCCAAAAAAGGCCTTAAATGCCTCTTAGGCCTACAAAAATGTAGAAAACTTTAGCGCCCCAAAAAAGGGGTTTACAGGCATCCTAGACCCCATAAAGTCCAGAAAATGTTGGTGCCCAAAAAAGGTGTCAGAGAGCTCTGAATGTCCCAAAAACATTTGCAGCCTGAAAAGGGCATTAACCCGCATCCTAGACCTGTTAAATTCTCAAAAACATTTTTGACCCGAAAAATGCATCCTACATCCCTGCAAGTTCAGAAAATGTTGGCAGCACAAAAAAGGCCTTAAAATACATATTAGGCCTGCAAAAATGTAGAAAACTTTAGAGGCCCAAAAAAGGGGTTTACAGGCATCCTACACCCCCTAAAGCCCAGAAAATGTTGGTGCCCAAAAATGGTAACAGAGAGCTCTGAATGTCGCAAAAACATTTGCAGCCTGAAAAGGGCATTAACCCGCATCCTAGACCCCTTAAATTCCCAAAAATATTTTTGGCCCGAAAAATGCATCCTACACCCCTGAAAGTTCAGAAAATGTTGGCATCCCAAAAAAGGCCTTAAATGCCTCTTAGGCCTACAAAAATGTAGAAAACTTTAGAGGCCCCAAAAAGGGGTTTACAGGCATCGTAGACCCCCTAAAGTCCAGAAAATGTTGGTGCCCAAAAACGGTGTCAGAGAGCTCTGAATTTCCCAAAATCATTTGCAGTCTGAAAAGGGCATTAACCCGCATGTTAGACCCCTAAAAATCCCCAAAATATTTTGGGCCCGAAAAATCCATCCTACACCCCTGAAAGTTCAGAAAATGTTGGCAGCCCAAAAAATGCCCTAAAATGCATCTTATTCCTGCAATAATCTTGAAAACTTTGGAGGCCCAAAAAAGGGGTTTACAGGCATCCTAGACCACCTAAAGTCCAGAAAATGTTGGTGGCCCAAAAACTGTGTCAGAGAGCTCTGACTGTCCCAAAACCATTTGCAGTCTGAAAAGGGCATTAACCCGCATGCTAGACCCCTGAAATTCCCCAAAATGTTTTGTGCACGGAAAATGCATCCTACCACCCATGAAAGTTCAGAAATTGTTGGCAGCCCAAAAAAGGCCTTAAATGCCTCTTAGGCCTACAAAAATGTAGAAAACTTTAGAGGCACAAAAAAGGGGTTTACAGGCATCGTAGACCCCCTAAAGTCCAGAAAATGTTGGTACCCAAAAACAGCGTCAGAGAGCTCTGAATGTCCCAAAAACATTTGCAGCCTGAAAAGGGCATTAACCCACATCCTAAACCCCTGAAATTCCCAAAAACATTTTTGGGCCCGAAAAATGCATTCTACACCCCTGAAAGTTCAGAAAATGTTGGCAGCCCAAAAAATGCCTTAAAATGCATCTTATTCCTGCAATAATCTTGAAAACTTTGGAGGCCCCAAAAAAAGGGGTTTACAGGCATCCTAGACCCCCTAAAGTCCGGAAAATGTTGGTGGCCCAAAAACTGTGTCAGAGAGCTCTGAATGTCCCAAAACCCTTTTTGCAGTCTGAAAGGGGCATTAACCCGTATCCTAGACCCCTGAAATTCTTAAAAACATTTATGGCCCAAAAAATGCATCCTACACCCCTGAAAGTTCAGAAAATGTTGTCAGCCCAAAAAAAGGCCTTAAAATGCATCTTATTCCTGCAAAAATCTTGATAACTTTAGAGGAACAAAAAAGGGGTTTACAGGCATCGTAGACCCCCTAAAGTCCAGAAAATGTTGGTGCCCAAAAACGGTGTCAGAGCTCTGAATGTCGCAAAAACCTTTGCAGCCTGAAAGGGGCATTAACCCGCATCCTAGACCCCTGAAATTCCCAAAAATAATTATGGCCCGAAAAATGCATCCTACACCCCCTGAAAGTTCTGAAAATGTTGGCAACCCAAAATATGCCTTAAAATGCATCTTATTCCTGCAATAAACTTGAAAACTTTTGAGGCCCAAAAAGGGGGTTTTACAGGCATGCTAGACCCCCTAAAGTCCAGAAAATGTTGGTGCCCAAAAACAGTGTCAGGGAGCTCTGAAAGTCCCAAAAATATTTGCAGCCTGAAAAGGGCATTAACCCGCATCCTAGACCTCTTAAATTCCCAAAAACATTTTTGGCTCGAAAAATGCATCCTACACTCCTGAAAGTTCAGAAAATGTTGGCAGCCCAAAATATGCCTTAAAATGCATCTTATTCCTGCAATAAACTTGAAAACTTTTGAGGCCCAAAAAGGGGGTTTTACAGGCATGCTAGACCCCCTAAAGTCCAGAAAATGTTTGTGGACCAAAAACTGTGTCAGAAAGCTCTGAATTTCCCAAAACCATTTGCAGCCTGAAAATGGCATTAACCCGCATCCTAGACCCGTTAAATTCCCAAAAACATTTTTGCCCCGAAAAATGCATCCTACATCCCTGCAAGTTCAGAAAATGTTGGCAGCACAAAAAAGGCCTTAAAATACATATTAGGCCTGCAAAAATGTTGAAAACTTTAGAGGCCCAAAAAAGGGGTTTACAGACATCCTAGACCCCCTAAAGTCCAGAAAATGTTGGTGCCCAAAAACGGTGTCAGAGAGCTCTGAATGTCCCAAAAACATTTGCAGCCTGAAAAGGGCATTAACCCACATCCTAAACCCGTTAAATTCCCAAAAACATTTTTGCCCCGAAAAATGCATCCTACATCCCTGCAAGTTCAGAAAATGTTGGCAGCACAAAAAAGGCCTTAAAATACATATTAGGCCTGCAAAAATGTAAAAAACTTTAGAGGCCCAGAAAAGGGGTTTACAGGCATCCTAGACCCCCTAAAGTCCAGAAAATGTTGGTGGCCCAAAAAACTGTGTCAAATATCTCTGAATTCCCCAAAACCATTTGCAGTCCGAAAACAGCATTAACACACATGCTAGACCCCTGAAATTCCCCAAAATATTTTGTGCACGAAAAATGCATCCCACCACCCGTGAAAGTTCAGAAAATGTTGGCAGCCCAAAAAAGGCCTTAATGCCTCTTAAGCCTACAAAAATGTAGAAAACTTTAGAGGCACAAAAAAGGGGTTTACAGGCATCGTAGACCCCCTAAAGTCCAGAAAATGTTGGTACCCAAAAATAGTGTCAGAGAGCTCTGAATGTCCCAAAAACATTTGCAGCCTGAAAAGGGCATTAACCCACATCCTAAACCCCTGAAATTCCTAAAAACATTTTTGGGCCTGAAAAATGCATTCTACACCCCTGAAAGTTCAGATAATGTTGGCAGCCCAGAAAATGCCTTAAAATGCATCTTATTCCTGCAATAATCTTGAAAACTTTGGAGGCCCCAAAAAGGGGGTTTACAGGCATCCTAGACCCCCTAAAGTTCGGAAAATGTTGGTGGCCCAAAAACTGTGTCAGAGAGCTCTGAATGTCCCAAAACCCTTTTTGCAGTCTGAAAGGGGCATTAACCCATATCCTAGACCCCTGAAATTCTTAAAAGCATTTATGGCCCAAAAAATGCATTCTACACCCCTGAAAGTTCAGATAATGTTGGCAGCCCAGAAAATGCCTTAAAATGCATCTTATTCCTGCAATAATCTTGAAAACTTTGGAGGCCCCAAAAAAGGGGTTTACAGGCATCCTAGACCCCCTAAAGTTCGGAAATTGTTGGTGGCCCAAAAACTGTGTCAGAGAGCTCTGAATGTCCCAAAACCCTTTTTGCAGTCTGAAAGGGGCATTAACCCGCATCCTAGACCCCTGAAATTCCCAAAAATAATTATGGCCCGAAAAATGCATCCTACACCCCCTGAAAGTTCTGAAAATGTTGGCAACCCAAAATATGCCTTAAAATGCATCTTATTCCTGCAATAAACTTGAAAACTTTTGAGGCCCAAAAAGGGGGTTTTACAGGCATGCTAGACCCCCTAAAGTCCAGAAAATGTTGGTGCCCAAAAACAGTGTCAGGGAGCTCTGAATGTCCCAAAAATATTTACAGCCTGAAAAGGGCATTAACCCGCATCCTAGACCCGTTAAATTCCCAAAAACATTTTTGCCCCGAAAAATGCATCCTACATCCCTGCAAGTTCAGAAAATGTTGGCAGCACAAAAAAGGCCTTAAAATACATATTAGGCCTGCAAAAATGTAGAAAACTTTAGAGGCCCAAAAAAGGGGTTTACAGGCACCCTAGACCCCCTAAAGTCCAGAAAATGTTGGTGCCCAAAAACGGTGTCAGAGAGCTCTAACTGTCCCAAAAACATTTGCAGCCTGAAAAGGGCATTAACCCGCATCCTAGACCCGTTAAATTCCCCAAAAAATTTTTGGCCCGAAAAATGCATCCTACACCCCTGAAAGTTCAGAAAATGTTGGCAGCCCAGAAAATGCCTTAAAATGCATCTTATTCCTGCAATAATCTTGAAAACTTTAGAGGCCCCAAAAAAGGGGTTTACTGGCATCCTAGACCCCCTAAAGTTCGGAAAATGTTGGTGGCCCAAAAACTGTGTCAGAGAGCTCTGAATGTCCCAAAACCCTTTTTGCAGTCTGAAAGGGGCATTAACCCGTATCCTAGACCCCTGAAATTCTTAAAAACATTTATGGCCCAAAAAATGCATCCTACACCCCTGAAAGTTCAGAAAATGTTGTCAGCCCAAAAAAAGGCCTTAAAATGCATCTTATTCCTGCAAAAATCTTGATAACTTTAGAGGAACAAAAAAGGGGTTTACAGGCATCGTAGACCACCTAAAGTCCAGAAAATGTTGGTGCCCAAAAACGGTGTCAGAGCTCTGAATGTCGCAAAAACCTTTGCAGCCTGAAAAGGGCATTAACCCGCATCCTAGACCCCTGAAATTCCCAAAAATAATTATGGCCCGAAAAATGCATCCTACACCCCCTGAAAGTTCTGAAAATGTTGGCAACCCAAAATATGCCTTAAAATGCATCTTATTCCTGCAATAAACTTGAAAACTTTTGAGGGCCAAAAAGGGGGTTTTACAGGCATGCTACACCCCCTAAAGTCCAGAAAATGTTGGTGGCCCAAAAAACTGTGTCAAATATCTCTGAATTCCCCAAAACCATTTGCATTCGGAAAACGGCATTAACACGCATGCTAGACCCCTGAAATTCCCCAAAATATTTTGTGCACGAAAAATGCATCCCACCACCCGTGAAAGTTCAGAAAATGTTGGCAGCCCAAAAAAGGCCTTAAATACCTCTTAGTCCTACAAAAATGTAGAAAACTTTAGAGGCACAAAAAAGGGGTTTACAGGCATCGTAGATCCCCTAAAGTCCAGAAAATGTTGGTACCCAAAAACAGTGTCAGAGAGCTCTGAATGTCCGAAAAACATTTGCAGCCTGAAAAGGGCATTAACCCGCATCCTAAACCCCTGAAATTCCCAAAAACATTTTTGGGCCCGAAAAATGCATTCTACACCCCTGAAAGTTCAGAAAATGTTGCCAGCCCAAAAAATGCCTTAAAATGCATCTTATTCCTGCAATAATCTTGAAAACTTTGGAGGCCCCAAAAAGGGGGTTTACAGGCATCCTAGACCCCCTAAAGTCCGGAAAATGTTGGTGGCCCAAAAACTGTGTCAGAGAGCTCTGAATGTCCCAAAACCCTTTTTGCAGTCTGAAAGGGGTATTAACCCGTATCCTAGACCCCTGAAATTCTTAAAAACATTTACGGCCCAAAAAATGCATCCTACACCCCTGAAAGTTCAGAAAATGTTGGCAGCCCAAAAAAAGTCCTTAAAATGCATCTTATTCTTGCAAAAATCCTGATAACTTTAGAGGAACAAAAAAGGGGTTTGCAGGCATCCTAGATACCCTAAAGTTCAGAAAATGTTGGTGGCCCAAAAACTGTGTCAGAGAGCTCTGAATTTCCCAAAACCATTTGCAGTCTGAAAAGGGCATTAACCCGCATGCTAGACCCCTGAAATTCCCCAAAATGTTTTGTGCACGAAAAATGCATCCTACCACCCCTGAAAGTTCAGAAAATGTTGGCAGCACAAAAAAGGCCTTAACATACATATTAGGCCTACAAAAATGTAGAAAACTTAAGAGGCCCAAAAAAGGGGTTTACAGGCATCCTAGACCCCCTAAAGTCCAGAAAATGTTGGTGGCCCAAAAACTGTGTCAGAGAGCTCTGAATGTCCCAAAAACCTTTTTGCAGTCTGAAAGGGGCATTAACCCGCATCCCAGACCCCTGAAATTCGTAAAAAACATTTATGGCCCGAAAAATGTATCCTACACCCCTGAAAGTTCAGAAAATGTTGGCAGCCCAAAAAAGGCCTTAAAATGCATCTTATTCCTCTAAAAATCTTGATAACTTTGGAGGCCCAAAAACGGGTTTACAGGCATCCTAGACCCCCTAAAGTTCAAAAAATGTTGGTGGCCCAAAAACTGTGTCAGAGAGCTCTGAAAGTCCCAAAAACATTTGCAGCCTGAAAAGGGCATTAACCCGCATCCTAGACCCCTGAAATTCCCAAACACTTTTTTGGCCGAAAAATGCATCCTACACCCATGAAAGTTCAGAAAATGTTGGCAGCCCAAAAAAAGGCCTTAAAATGCATCTTAGTCCTGCAATAAACTTGAAAACTTTGGAGGCCCAAAAAAGGGTTTACAGACATCCTAGACCCCCTAAAGTCCAGAAAATGTTGGTGGCCCAAAATCTGTGTCAGAGAGCTCTGAATTTCCCAAATCCATTTGCAGCCTGAAAAGGGCATTAACCCACATCCTAAACCCCTGAAATTCCCAAAAACATTTTTGGCCCGAAAAATGCATCCTACACCCCTGAAAGTTCAGAAAATGTTGGCAGCACAAAAAAGGCCTTAAGCCTCTTAGGCCTACAAAAATGTCAAAACTTTTGGAGGCCCAAAAAAGGGGTTTACAGGCATCCTAGACCCCTTAAAGTCCAGAAAATGTTGGTGGCCCAAAAACTGTGTCAGAGAGCTCTGAATGTCCCAAAAACCTTTTTGCAGTCTGAAAGGGGCATTAACCCGCATCCCAGACCCCTGAAATTCGTAAAAACATGTATGGCCCGAAAAATGCATCCTACACCCCTGAAAGTTCAGAAAATGTTGGCAACCCAAAAAAGGCCTTAAAATGCATCGTATTCCTCTAAAAATTTTGATAACTTTGGAGGCCCAAAAAACAGGTTTACAGGCATCCCAGACCCCCTAAAGTTCAAAAAATGTTGGTGGCCCAAAAACTGTGTCAGAGAGCTCTGAAAGTCCCAAAAACATTTGCAGCCTGAAAAGGGCATTAACCCGCATCCTAGACCCCTGAAATTCCCAAACACTTTTTTGGCCGAAAAATGCATCCTACACCCATGAAAGTTCAGAAAATGTTGGCAGCCCAAAAAAGGCCTTAAGGCCTCTTAGGCCTACAAAAATGTAGAAAACTTTAGAGGCCCAAAAAAGGGGTTTACAGGCATCGTAGACCCCCTAAAGTCCAGAAAATGTTGGTGCCCAAAAACGGTGTCAGAGAGCTCTGAATGGCCCAAAAACATTTGCAGCCTGAAAAGGGCATTAACCCGCATCCTAGACCCCTTAAATTCCAAAAAACATTTTTGGCTCTAAAAATGCATCCTACACCCCTGAATGTTCAGAAAATGTTGGCAGCCCAAAATATGCCTTAATATGCATCTGATTCCTGCAATAAACTTGAAAACTTTTGAGGCCCAAAAAGGGGGTTTTACAGGCATGCTAGGCCCCCTAAAGTCCAGAAAATGTTGGTGGCCCAAAAACTGTGTCAGAGAGCTCTGAATTTCCCAAAACCATCTGCAACCTGAAAAGGGCATTAACCCGCATCCTAGACCCCTGAAATTCCCAAAAACATTTTTGGCCCGAAAAATGCATCCTATACCCCTGAAAGTACAAAAAATGTTAGCAGCCCAAAAAAAGGCCTTAAAATGCATCTTAGTCCTGCAATAAACTTGAAAACTTTGGAGGCCCAAAAAGGGTTTACAGGCATCCTAGACCCCCTAAAGTCCAGAAAATGTTGGTGGCCCAAAATCTGTGTCAGAGAGCTCTGAATTTCCCAAAACCATTTGCAGTCTGAAAAGGGCATTAACCTGCATGCTAGACCCCTGAAATTCCCAAAAACATTTTTGGCCTGAAAAATGCATCCTACACCCTTGAAAGTTCAGAAAATGTTGGCAGCCCAAAAAAAGGCCTTAAATGCCTCTTAGGCCTACAAAAATGTAGAAAACTTTAGCGCCCCAAAAAAGGGGTTTACAGGCATCCTAGACCCCATAAAGTCCAGAAAATGTTGGTGCCCAAAAAAGGTGTCAGAGAGCTCTGAATGTCCCAAAAACATTTGCAGCCTGAAAAGGGCATTAACCCGCATCCTAGACCTGTTAAATTCCCAAAAACATTTTTGACCCGAAAAATGCATCCTACATCCCTGCAAGTTCAGAAAATGTTGGCAGCACAAAAAAGGCCTTAAAATACATATTAGGCCTGCAAAAATGTAGAAAACTTTAGAGGCCCAAAAAAGGGGTTTACAGGCATCCTACACCCCCTAAAGCCCAGAAAATGTTGGTGCCCAAAAATGGTAACAGAGAGCTCTGAATGTCGCAAAAACATTTGCAGCCTGAAAAGGGCATTAACCCGCATCCTAGACCCCTTAAATTCACAAAAATATTTTTGGCCCGAAAAATGCATCCTACACCCCTGAAAGTTCAGAAAATGTTGGCATCCCAAAAAAGGCCTTAAATGCCTCTTAGGCCTACAAAAATGTAGAAAACTTTAGAGGCCCCAAAAAGGGGTTTACAGGCATCGTAGACCCCCTAAAGTCCAGAAAATGTTGGTGCCCAAAAACGGTGTCAGAGAGCTCTGAATTTCCCAAAATCATTTGCAGTCTGAAAAGGGCATTAACCCGCATGTTAGACCCCTAAAAATCCCCAAAATATTTTGGGCCCGAAAAATCCATCCTACACCCCTGAAAGTTCAGAAAATGTTGGCAGCCCAAAAAATGCCCTAAAATGCATCTTATTCCTGCAATAATCTTGAAAACTTTGGAGGCCCAAAAAAGGGGTTTACAGGCATCCTAGACCCCCTAAAGTCCAGAAAATGTTGGTGGCCCAAAAACTGTGTCAGAGAGCTCTGACTGTCCCAAAACCATTTGCAGTCTGAAAAGGGCATTAACCCGCATGCTAGACCCCTGAAATTCCCCAAAATTTTTTGTGCACGGAAAATGCATCCTACCACCCATGAAAGTTCAGAAATTGTTGGCAGCCCAAAAAAGGCCTTAAATGCCTCTTAGGCCTACAAAAATGTAGAAAACTTTAGAGGCACAAAAAAGGGGTTTACAGGCATCGTAGACCCCCTAAAGTCCAGAAAATGTTGTTACCCAAAAACAGCGTCAGAGAGCTCTGAATGTCCCAAAAACATTTGCAGCCTGAAAAGGGCATTAACCCACATCCTAAACCCCTGAAATTCCCAAAAACATTTTTGGGCCCGAAAAATGCATTCTACACCCCTGAAAGTTCAGAAAATGTTGGCAGCCCAAAAAATGCCTTAAAATGCATCTTATTCCTGCAATAATCTTGAAAACTTTGGAGGCCCCAAAAAAAGGGGTTTACAGGCATCCTAGACCCCCTAAAGTCCGGAAAATGTTGGTGGCCCAAATACTGTGTCAGAGAGCTCTGAATGTCCCAAAACCCTTTTTGCAGTCTGAAAGGGGCATTAACCCGTATCCTAGACCCCTGAAATTCTTAAAAACATTTATGGCCCAAAAAATGCATCCTACACCCCTGAAAGTTCAGAAAATGTTGTCAGCCCAAAAAAAGGCCTTAAAATGCATCTTATTCCTGCAAAAATCTTGATAACTTTAGAGGAACAAAAAAGGGGTTTACAGGCATCGTAGACCCCCTAAAGTCCAGAAAATGTTGGTGCCCAAAAACGGTGTCAGAGCTCTGAATGTCGCAAAAACCTTTGCAGCCTGAAAAGGGCATTAACCCGCATCCTAGACCCCTGAAATTCCCAAAAATAATTATGGCCCGAAAAATGCATCCTACACCCCCTGAAAGTTCTGAAAATGTTGGCAACCCAAAATATGCCTTAAAATGCATCTTATTCCTGCAATAAACTTGAAAACTTTTGAGGCCCAAAAAGGGGGTTTTACAGGCATGCTAGACCCCCTAAAGTCCAGAAAATGTTGGTGCCCAAAAACAGTGTCAGGGAGCTCTGAAAGTCCCAAAAATATTTGCAGCCTGAAAAGGGCATTAACCCGCATCCTAGACCTCTTAAATTCCCAAAAACATTTTTGGCTCGAAAAATGCATCCTACACTCCTGAAAGTTCAGAAAATGTTGGCAGCCCAAAATATGCCTTAAAATGCATCTTATTCCTGCAATAAACTTGAAAACTTTTGAGGCCCAAAAAGGGGGTTTTACAGGCATGCTAGACCCCCTAAAGTCCAGAAAATGTTTGTGGACCAAAAACTGTGTCAGAAAGCTCTGAATTTCCCAAAACCATTTGCAGCCTGAAAATGGCATTAACCCGCATCCTAGACCCGTTAAATTCCCAAAAACATTTTTGCCCCGAAAAATGCATCCTACATCCCTGCAAGTTCAGAAAATGTTGGCAGCACAAAAAAGGCCTTAAAATACATATTAGGCCTGCAAAAATGTTGAAAACTTTAGAGGCCCAAAAAAGGGGTTTACAGACATCCTAGACCCCCTAAAGTCCAGAAAATGTTGGTGCCCAAAAACGGTGTCAGAGAGCTCTGAATGTCCCAAAAACATTTGCAGCCTGAAAAGGGCATTAACCCACATCCTAAACCCGTTAAATTCCCAAAAACATTTTTGCCCCGAAAAATGCATCCTACATCCCTGCAAGTTCAGAAAATGTTGGCAGCACAAAAAAGGCCTTAAAATACATATTAGGCCTGCAAAAATGTAAAAAACTTTAGAGGCCCAGAAAAGGGGTTTACAGGCATCCTAGACCCCCTAAAGTCCAGAAAATGTTGGTGGCCCAAAAAACTGTGTCAAATATCTCTGAATTCCCCAAAACCATTTGCAGTCCGAAAACAGCATTAACACACATGCTAGACCCCTGAAATTCCCCAAAATATTTTGTGCACGAAAAATGCATCCCACCACCCGTGAAAGTTCAGAAAATGTTGGCAGCCCAAAAAAGGCCTTAATGCCTCTTAAGCCTACAAAAATGTAGAAAACTTTAGAGGCACAAAAAAGGGGTTTACAGGCATCGTAGACCCCCTAAAGTCCAGAAAATGTTGGTACCCAAAAATAGTGTCAGAGAGCTCTGAATGTCCCAAAAACATTTGCAGCCTGAAAAGGGCATTAACCCACATCCTAAACCCCTGAAATTCCTAAAAACATTTTTGGGCCTGAAAAATGCATTCTACACCCCTGAAAGTTCAGATAATGTTGGCAGCCCAGAAAATGCCTTAAAATGCATCTTATTCCTGCAATAATCTTGAAAACTTTGGAGGCCCCAAAAAGGGGGTTTACAGGCATCCTAGACCCCCTAAAGTTCGGAAAATGTTGGTGGCCCAAAAACTGTGTCAGAGAGCTCTGAATGTCCCAAAACCCTTTTTGCAGTCTGAAAGGGGTATTAACCCGTATCCTAGACCCCTGAAATTCTTAAAAACATTTACGGCCCAAAAAATGCATCCTACACCCCTGAAAGTTCAGAAAATGTTGGCAGCCCAAAAAAAGGCCTTAAAATGCATCTTATTCCTGCAAAAATCTTGATAACTTTAGAGGAACAAAAAAGGGGTTTACAGGCATCGTAGACCCCCTAAAGTCCAGAAAATGTTGGTGCCCAAAAACGGTGTCAGAGCTCTGAATGTCGCAAAAACCTTTGCAGCCTGAAAAGGGCATTAACCCGCATCCTAGACCCCTGAAATTCCCAAAAATAATTATGGCCCGAAAAATGCATCCTACACCCCCTGAAAGTTCTGAAAATGTTGGCAACCCAAAATATGCCTTAAAATGCATCTTATTCCTGCAATAAACTTGAAAACTTTTGAGGCCCAAAAAGGGGGTTTTACAGGCATGCTAGACCCCCTAAAGTCCAGAAAATGTTGGTGCCCAAAAACAGTGTCAGGGAGCTCTGAAAGTCCCAAAAATATTTGCAGCCTGAAAAGGGCATTAACCCGCCTCCTAGACCTCTTAAATTCCCAAAAACATTTTTGGCTCGAAAAATGCATCCTACACTCCTGAAAGTTCAGAAAATGTTGGCAGCCCAAAATATGCCTTAAAATGCATCTTATTCCTGCAATAAACTTGAAAACTTTTGAGGCCCAAAAAGGGGGTTTTACAGGCATGCTAGACCCCCTAAAGTCCAGAAAATGTTTGTGGACCAAAAACTGTGTCAGAAAGCTCTGAATTTCCCAAAACCATTTGCAGCCTGAAAATGGCATTAACCCGCATCCTAGACCCGTTAAATTCCCAAAAACATTTTTGCCCCGAAAAATGCATCCTACATCCCTGCAAGTTCAGAAAATGTTGGCAGCACAAAAAAGGCCTTAAAATACATATTAGGCCTGCAAAAATGTTGAAAACTTTAGAGGCCCAAAAAAGGGGTTTACAGACATCCTAGACCCCCTAAAGTCCAGAAAATGTTGGTGCCCAAAAACGGTGTCAGAGAGCTCTGAATGTCCCAAAAACATTTGCAGCCTGAAAAGGGCATTAACCCACATCCTAAACCCGTTAAATTCCCAAAAACATTTTTGCCCCGAAAAATGCATCCTACATCCCTGCAAGTTCAGAAAATGTTGGCAGCACAAAAAAGGCCTTAAAATACATATTAGGCCTGCAAAAATGTAAAAAACTTTAGAGGCCCAGAAAAGGGGTTTACAGGCATCCTAGACCCCCTAAAGTCCAGAAAATGTTGGTGGCCCAAAAAACTGTGTCAAATATCTCTGAATTCCCCAAAACCATTTGCAGTCCGAAAACAGCATTAACACACATGCTAGACCCCTGAAATTCCCCAAAATATTTTGTGCACGAAAAATGCATCCCACCACCCGTGAAAGTTCAGAAAATGTTGGCAGCCCAAAAAAGGCCTTAATGCCTCTTAAGCCTACAAAAATGTAGAAAACTTTAGAGGCACAAAAAAGGGGTTTACAGGCATCGTAGACCCCCTAAAGTCCAGAAAATGTTGGTACCCAAAAATAGTGTCAGAGAGCTCTGAATGTCCCAAAAACATTTGCAGCCTGAAAAGGGCATTAACCCACATCCTAAACCCCTGAAATTCCTAAAAACATTTTTGGGCCTGAAAAATGCATTCTACACCCCTGAAAGTTCAGATAATGTTGGCAGCCCAGAAAATGCCTTAAAATGCCTTATTCCTGCAATAATCTTGAAAACTTTGGAGGCCCCAAAAAGGGGGTTTACAGGCATCCTAGACCCCCTAAAGTTCGGAAAATGTTGGTGGCCCAAAAACTGTGTCAGAGAGCTCTGAATGTCCCAAAACCCTTTTTGCAGTCTGAAAGGGGTATTAACCCGTATCCTAGACCCCTGAAATTCTTAAAAACATTTACGGCCCAAAAAATGCATCCTACACCCCTGAAAGTTCAGAAAATGTTGGCAGCCCAAAAAAAGTCCTTAAAATGCATCTTATTCTTGCAAAAATCCTGATAACTTTAGAGGAACAAAAAAGGGGTTTGCAGGCATCCTAGATACCCTAAAGTTCAGAAAATGTTGGTGGCCCAAAAACTGTGTCAGAGAGCTCTGAATTTCCCAAAACCATTTGCAGTCTGAAAAGGGCATTAACCCGCATGCTAGACCCCTGAAATTCCCCAAAATGTTTTGTGCACGAAAAATGCATCCTACCACCCGTGAAAGTTCAGAAAATGTTGGCAGCCCAAAAAAGGCCTTAAATGCCTCTTAGGCCTACAAAAATGTAGAAAACTTTAGAGGCACAAAAATGGGGTTTACAGGCATCGTAGACCCCCTAAAGTCCATAAAATATTGGTACCCAAAAACAGTGTCAGAGAGCTCTGAATGTGCCAAAAACATTTGCAGCCTGAAAAGAGCATTAACCCGCATCCTAGACCCTTAAATTCCCGAAAATATTTTTGGCCCGAAAACTGCATCCTACACCCCTGAAAGTTCAGAAAATGTTGGCAGCACAAAAAAGGCCTTAACATACATATTAGGCCTACAAAAATGTAGAAAACTTTAGAGGCCCAAAAAAGGGGTTTACAGGCATCCTAGACCCCCTAAAGTCCAGAAAATGTTGGTGGCCCAAAAACTGTGTCAGAGAGCTCTGAATGTCCCAAAAACCTTTTTGCAGTCTGAAAGGGGCATTAACCCGCATCCCAGACCCCTGAAATTCGTAAAAAACATTTATGGCCCGAAAAATGTATGCTACACCCCTGAAAGTTCAGAAAATGTTGGCAGCCCAAAAAAGGCCTTAAAATGCATCTTATTCCTCTAAAAATCTTGATAACTTTGGAGGCCCAAAAACGGGTTTACAGGCATCCTAGACCCCCTAAAGTTCAAAAAATGTTGGTGGCCCAAAAACTGTCAGAGAGCTCTGAAAGTCCCAAAAACATTTGCAGCCTGAAAAGGGCATTAACCCGCATCCTAGACCCCTGAAATTCCCAAACACTTTTTTGGCCAAAAAATGCATCCTACACCCATGAAAGTTCAGAAAATGTTGGCAGCCCAAAAAAAGGCCTTAAAATGGATCTTAGTCCTGCAATAAACTTGAAAACTTTGGAGGCCCAAAAAAGGGTTTACAGACATCCTAGACCCCCTAAAGTCCAGAAAATGTTGGTGGCCCAAAATCTGTGTCAGAGAGCTCTGAATTTCCCAAATCCATTTGCAGCCTGAAAAGGGCATTAACCCACATCCTAAACCCCTGAAATTCCCAAAAACATTTTTGGCCCGAAAAATGCATCCTACACCCCTGAAAGTTCAGAAAATGTTGGCAGCACAAAAAAGGCCTTAAGCCTCTTAGGCCTACAAAAATGTCAAAACTTTTGGAGGCCCAAAAAAGGGGTTTACAGGCATCCTAGACCCCTTAAAGTCCAGAAAATGTTGGTGGCCCAAAAACTGTGTCAGAGAGCTCTGAATGTCCCAAAAACCTTTTTGCAGTCTGAAAGGGGCATTAACCCGCATCCCAGACCCCTGAAATTCGTAAAAACATTTATGGCCCGAAAAATGCATCCTACACCCCTGAAAGTTCAGAAAATGTTGGCAACCCAAAAAAGGCCTTAAAATGCATCGTATTCCTCTAAAAATTTTGATAACTTTGGAGGCCCAAAAAACAGGTTTACAGGCATCCCAGACCCCCTAAAGTTCAAAAAATGTTGGTGGCCCAAAAACTGTGTCAGAGAGCTCTGAAAGTCCCAAAAACATTTGCAGCCTGAAAAGGGCATTAACCCGCATCCTAGACCCCTGAAATTCCCAAACACTTTTTTGGCCGAAAAATGCATCCTACACCCATGAAAGTTCAGAAAATGTTGGCAGCCCAAAAAAGGCCTTAAGGCCTCTTAGGCCTACAAAAATGTAGAAAACTTTAGAGGCCCAAAAAAGGGGTTTACAGGCATCGTAGACCCCCTAAAGTCCAGAAAATGTTGGTGCCCAAAAACGGTGTCAGAGAGCTCTGAATGGCCCAAAAACATTTGCAGCCTGAAAAGGGCATTAACCCGCATCCTAGACCCCTTAAATTCCCAAAAACATTTTTGGCTCTAAAAATGCATCCTACACCCCTGAATGTTCAGAAAATGTTGGCAGCCCAAAATATGCCTTAATATGCATCTGATTCCTGCAATAAACTTGAAAACTTTTGAGGCCCAAAAAGGGGGTTTTACAGGCATGCTAGGCCCCCTAAAGTCCAGAAAATGTTGGTGGCCCAAAAACTGTGTCAGAGAGCTCTGAATTTCCCAAAACCATCTGCAACCTGAAAAGGGCATTAACCCGCATCCTAGACCCCTGAAATTCCCAAAAACATTTTTGGCCCGAAAAATGCATCCTATACCCCTGAAAGTACAAAAAATGTTAGCAGCCCAAAAAAAGGCCTTAAAATGCATCTTAGTCCTGCAATAAACTTGAAAACTTTGGAGGCCCAAAAAGGGTTTACAGGCATCCTAGACCCCCTAAAGTCCAGAAAATGTTGGTGGCCCAAAATCTGTGTCAGAGAGCTCTGAATTTCCCAAAACCATTTGCAGTCTGAAAAGGGCATTAACCTGCATGCTAGACCCCTGAAATTCCCAAAAACATTTTTGGCCTGAAAAATGCATCCTACACCCTTGAAAGTTCAGAAAATGTTGGCAGCCCAAAAAAAGGCCTTAAATGCCTCTTAGGCCTACAAAAATGTAGAAAACTTTAGAGGCACAAAAAAGGGGTTTACAGGCATTGTAGACCCCCTAAAGTCCAGAAAATGTTGGTACCCAAAAATAGTGTCAGAGAGCTCTGAATGTCCCAAAAACATGTGCAGCCTGAAAAGGGCATTAACCCGCATCCTAGACCCGTTAAATTCCCAAAAACATTTTTGCTCCGAAAAATGCATCCTACATCCCTGCAAGTTCAGAAAATGTTGGCAGCCCAAAAAAGGCCTTAAATGCCTCTTAGGCCTACAAAAATGTAGAAAACTTTAGCGCCCCAAAAAAGGGGTTTACAGGCATCCTAGACCCCATAAAGTCCAGAAAATGTTGGTGCCCAAAAAAGGTGTCAGAGAGCTCTGAATGTCCCAAAAACATTTGCAGCCTGAAAAGGGCATTAACCTGCATCCTAGACCTGTTAAATTCCCAAAAACATTTTTGACCCGAAAAATGCATCCTACATCCCTGCAAGTTCAGAAAATGTTGGCAGCACAAAAAAGGCCTTAAAATACATATTAGGCCTGCAAAAATGTAGAAAACTTTAGAGGCCCAAAAAAGGGGTTTACAGGCATCCTACACCCCCTAAAGCCCAGAAAATGTTGGTGCCCAAAAATGGTAACAGAGAGCTCTGAATGTCGCAAAAACATTTGCAGCCTGAAAAGGGCATTAACCCGCATCCTAGACCCCTTAAATTCCCAAAAATATTTTTGGCCCGAAAAATGCATCCTACACCCCTGAAAGTTCAGAAAATGTTGGCATCCCAAAAAAGGCCTTAAATGCCTCTTAGGCCTACAAAAATGTAGAAAACTTTAGAGGCCCCAAAAAGGGGTTTACAGGCATCGTAGACCCCCTAAAGTCCAGAAAATGTTGGTGCCCAAAAACGGTGTCAGAGAGCTCTGAATTTCCCAAAATCATTTGCAGTCTGAAAAGGGCATTAACCCGCATGTTAGACCCCTAAAAATCCCCAAAATATTTTGGGCCCGAAAAATCCATCCTACACCCCTGAAAGTTCAGAAAATGTTGGCAGCCCAAAAAATGCCCTAAAATGCATCTTATTCCTGCAATAATCTTGAAAACTTTGGAGGCCCAAAAAAGGGGTTTACAGGCATCCTAGACCCCCTAAAGTCCAGAAAATGTTGGTGGCCCAAAAACTGTGTCAGAGAGCTCTGACTGTCCCAAAACCATTTGCAGTCTGAAAAGGGCATTAACCCGCATGCTAGACCCCTGAAATTCCCCAAAATGTTTTGTGCACGGAAAATGCATCCTACCACCCATGAAAGTTCAGAAATTGTTGGCAGCCCAAAAAAGGCCTTAAATGCCTCTTAGGCCTACAAAAATGTAGAAAACTTTAGAGGCACAAAAAAGGGGTTTACAGGCATCGTAGACCCCCTAAAGTCCAGAAAATGTTGGTACCCAAAAACAGCGTCAGAGAGCTCTGAATGTCCCAAAAACATTTGCAGCCTGAAAAGGGCATTAACCCACATCCTAATCCCCTGAAATTCCCAAAAACATTTTTGGGCCCGAAAAATGCATTCTACACCCCTGAAAGTTCAGAAAATGTTGGCAGCCCAAAAAATGCCTTAAAATGCATCTTATTCCTGCAATAATCTTGAAAACTTTGGAGGCCCCAAAAAAAGGGGTTTACAGGCATCCTAGACCCCCTAAAGTCCGGAAAATGTTGGTGGCCCAAAAACTGTGTCAGAGAGCTCTGAATGTCCCAAAACCCTTTTTGCAGTCTGAAAGGGGCATTAACCCGTATCCTAGACCCCTGAAATTCTTAAAAACATTTATGGCCCAAAAAATGCATCCTACACCCCTGAAAGTTCAGAAAATGTTGTCAGCCCAAAAAAAGGCCTTAAAATGCATCTTATTCCTGCAAAAATCTTGATAACTTTAGAGGAACAAAAAAGGGGTTTACAGGCATCGTAGACCCCCTAAAGTCCAGAAAATGTTGGTGCCCAAAAACGGTGTCAGAGCTCTGAATGTCGCAAAAACCTTTGCAGCCTGAAAAGGGCATTAACCCGCATCCTAGACCCCTGAAATTCCCAAAAATAATTATGGCCCGAAAAATGCATCCTACACCCCCTGAAAGTTCTGAAAATGTTGGCAACCCAAAATATGCCTTAAAATGCATCTTATTCCTGCAATAAACTTGAAAACTTTTGAGGCCCAAAAAGGGGGTTTTACAGGCATGCTAGACCCCCTAAAGTCCAGAAAATGTTGGTGCCCAAAAACAGTGTCAGGGAGCTCTGAAAGTCCCAAAAATATTTGCAGCCTGAAAAGGGCATTAACCCGCATCCTAGACCTCTTAAATTCCCAAAAACATTTTTGGCTCGAAAAATGCATCCTACACTCCTGAAAGTTCAGAAAATGTTGGCAGCCCAAAATATGCCTTAAAATGCATCTTATTCCTGCAATAAACTTGAAAACTTTTGAGGCCCAAAAAGGGGGTTTTACAGGCATGCTAGACCCCCTAAAGTCCAGAAAATGTTTGTGGACCAAAAACTGTGTCAGAAAGCTCTGAATTTCCCAAAACCATTTGCAGCCTGAAAATGGCATTAACCCGCATCCTAGACCCGTTAAATTCCCAAAAACATTTTTGCCCCGAAAAATGCATCCTACATCCCTGCAAGTTCAGAAAATGTTGGCAGCACAAAAAAGGCCTTAAAATACATATTAGGCCTGCAAAAATGTTGAAAACTTTAGAGGCCCAAAAAAGGGGTTTACAGACATCCTAGACCCCCTAAAGTCCAGAAAATGTTGGTGCCCAAAAACGGTGTCAGAGAGCTCTGAATGTCCCAAAAACATTTGCAGCCTGAAAAGGGCATTAACCCACATCCTAAACCCGTTAAATTCCCAAAAACATTTTTGCCCCGAAAAATGCATCCTACATCCCTGCAAGTTCAGAAAATGTTGGCAGCACAAAAAAGGCCTTAAAATACATATTAGGCCTGCAAAAATGTAAAAAACTTTAGAGGCCCAGAAAAGGGGTTTACAGGCATCCTAGACCCCCTAAAGTCCAGAAAATGTTGGTGGCCCAAAAAACTGTGTCAAATATCTCTGAATTCCCCAAAACCATTTGCAGTCCGAAAACAGCATTAACACACATGCTAGACCCCTGAAATTCCCCAAAATATTTTGTGCACGAAAAATGCATCCCACCACCCGTGAAAGTTCAGAAAATGTTGGCAGCCCAAAAAAGGCCTTAATGCCTCTTAAGCCTACAAAAATGTAGAAAACTTTAGAGGCACAAAAAAGGGGTTTACAGGCATCGTAGACCCCCTAAAGTCCAGAAAATGTTGGTACCCAAAAATAGTGTCAGAGAGCTCTGAATGTCCCAAAAACATTTGCAGCCTGAAAAGGGCATTAACCCACATCCTAAACCCCTGAAATTCCTAAAAACATTTTTGGGCCTGAAAAATGCATTCTACACCCCTGAAAGTTCAGATAATGTTGGCAGCCCAGAAAATGCCTTAAAATGCATCTTATTCCTGCAATAATCTTGAAAACTTTGGAGGCCCCAAAAAGGGGGTTTACAGGCATCCTAGACCCCCTAAAGTTCGGAAAATGTTGGTGGCCCAAAAACTGTGTCAGAGAGCTCTGAATGTCCCAAAACCCTTTTTGCAGTCTGAAAGGGGCATTAACCCATATCCTAGACCCCTGAAATTCTTAAAAGCATTTATGGCCCAAAAAATGCATTCTACACCCCTGAAAGTTCAGATAATGTTGGCAGCCCAGAAAATGCCTTAAAATGCATCTTATTCCTGCAATAATCTTGAAAACTTTGGAGGCCCCAAAAAAGGGGTTTACAGGCATCCTAGACCCCCTAAAGTTCGGAAATTGTTGGTGGCCCAAAAACTGTGTCAGAGAGCTCTGAATGTCCCAAAACCCTTTTTGCAGTCTGAAAGGGGCATTAACCCGCATCCTAGACCCCTGAAATTCCCAAAAATAATTATGGCCCGAAAAATGCATCCTACACCCCCTGAAAGTTCTGAAAATGTTGGCAACCCAAAATATGCCTTAAAATGCATCTTATTCCTGCAATAAACTTGAAAACTTTTGAGGCCCAAAAAGGGGGTTTTACAGGCATGCTAGACCCCCTAAAGTCCAGAAAATGTTGGTGCCCAAAAACAGTGTCAGGGAGCTCTGAATGTCCCAAAAATATTTGCAGCCTGAAAAGGGCATTAACCCGCATCCTAGACCCGTTAAATTCCCAAAAACATTTTTGCCCCGAAAAATGCATCCTACATCCCTGCAAGTTCAGAAAATGTTGGCAGCACAAAAAAGGCCTTAAAATACATATTAGGCCTGCAAAAATGTAGAAAACTTTAGAGGCCCAAAAAAGGGGTTTACAGGCACCCTAGACCCCCTAAAGTCCAGAAAATGTTGGTGCCCAAAAACGGTGTCAGATAGCTCTAACTGTCCCAAAAACATTTGCAGCCTGAAAAGGGCATTAACTCGCATCCTAGACCCGTTAAATTCCCCAAAAAATTTTTGGCCCGAAAAATGCATCCTACACCCCTGAAAGTTCAGAAAATGTTGGCAGCCCAGAAAATGCCTTAAAATGCATCTTATTCCTGCAATAATCTTGAAAACTTTAGAGGCCCCAAAAAAGGGGTTTACTGGCATCCTAGACCCCCTAAAGTTCGGAAAATGTTGGTGGCCCAAAAACTGTGTCAGAGAGCTCTGAATGTCCCAAAACCCTTTTTGCAGTCTGAAAGGGGCATTAACCCGTATCCTAGACCCCTGAAATTCTTAAAAACATTTATGGCCCAAAAAATGCATCCTACACCCCTGAAAGTTCAGAAAATGTTGTCAGCCCAAAAAAAGGCCTTAAAATGCATCTTATTCCTGCAAAAATCTTGATAACTTTAGAGGAACAAAAAAGGGGTTTACAGGCATCGTAGACCACCTAAAGTCCAGAAAATGTTGGTGCCCAAAAACGGTGTCAGAGCTCTGAATGTCGCAAAAACCTTTGCAGCCTGAAAAGGGCATTAACCCGCATCCTAGACCCCTGAAATTCCCAAAAATAATTATGGCCCGAAAAATGCATCCTACACCCCCTGAAAGTTCTGAAAATGTTGGCAACCCAAAATATGCCTTAAAATGCATCTTATTCCTGCAATAAACTTGAAAACTTTTGAGGGCCAAAAAGGGGGTTTTACAGGCATGCTACACCCCCTAAAGTCCAGAAAATGTTGGTGGCCCAAAAAACTGTGTCAAATATCTCTGAATTCCCCAAAACCATTTGCATTCGGAAAACGGCATTAACACGCATGCTAGACCCCTGAAATTCCCCAAAATATTTTGTGCACGAAAAATGCATCCCACCACCCGTGAAAGTTCAGAAAATGTTGGCAGCCCAAAAAAGGCCTTAAATACCTCTTAGTCCTACAAAAATGTAGAAAACTTTAGAGGCACAAAAAAGGGGTTTACAGGCATCGTAGATCCCCTAAAGTCCAGAAAATGTTGGTACCCAAAAACAGTGTCAGAGAGCTCTGAATGTCCGAAAAACATTTGCAGCCTGAAAAGGGCATTAACCCGCATCCTAAACCCCTGAAATTCCCAAAAACATTTTTGGGCCCGAAAAATGCATTCTACACCCCTGAAAGTTCAGAAAATGTTGCCAGCCCAAAAAATGCCTTAAAATGCATCTTATTCCTGCAATAATCTTGAAAACTTTGGAGGCCCCAAAAAGGGGGTTTACAGGCATCCTAGACCCCCTAAAGTCCGGAAAATGTTGGTGGCCCAAAAACTGTGTCAGAGAGCTCTGAATGACCCAAAACCCTTTTTGCAGTCTGAAAGGGGTATTAACCCGTATCCTAGACCCCTGAAATTCTTAAAAACATTTACGGCCCAAAAAATGCATCCTACACCCCTGAAAGTTCAGAAAATGTTGGCAGCCCAAAAAAAGTCCTTAAAATGCATCTTATTCTTGCAAAAATCCTGATAACTTTAGAGGAACAAAAAAGGGGTTTGCAGGCATCCTAGATACCCTAAAGTTCAGAAAATGTTGGTGGCCCAAAAACTGTGTCAGAGAGCTCTGAATTTCCCAAAACCATTTGCAGTCTGAAAAGGGCATTAACCCGCATGCTAGACCCCTGAAATTCCCCAAAATGTTTTGTGCACGAAAAATGCATCCTACCACCCGTGAAAGTTCAGAAAATGTTGGCAGCCCAAAAAAGGCCTTAAATGCCTCTTAGGCCTACAAAAATGTAGAAAACTTTAGAGGCACAAAAATGGGGTTTACAGGCATCGTAGACCCCCTAAAGTCCATAAAATATTGGTACCCAAAAACAGTGTCAGAGAGCTCTGAATGTCCCAAAAACATTTGCAGCCTGAAAAGAGCATTAACCCGCATCCTAGACCCTTAAATTCCCAAAAATATTTTTGGCCCGAAAACTGCATCCTACACCCCTGAAAGTTCAGAAAATGTTGGCAGCACAAAAAAGGCCTTAACATACATATTAGGCCTACAAAAATGTAGAAAACTTTAGAGGCCCAAAAAAGGGGTTTACAGGCATCCTAGACCCCCTAAAGTCCAGAAAATGTTGGTGGCCCAAAAACTGTGTCAGAGAGCTCTGAATGTCCCAAAAACCTTTTTGCAGTCTGAAAGGGGCATTAACCCGCATCCCAGACCCCTGAAATTCGTAAAAAACATTTATGGCCCGAAAAATGTATCCTACACCCCTGAAAGTTCAGAAAATGTTGGCAGCCCAAAAAAGGCCTTAAAATGCATCTTATTCCTCTAAAAATCTTGATAACTTTGGAGGCCCAAAAACGGGTTTACAGGCATCCTAGACCCCCTAAAGTTCAAAAAATGTTGGTGGCCCAAAAACTGTGTCAGAGAGCTCTGAAAGTCCCAAAAACATTTGCAGCCTGAAAAGGGCATTAACCCGCATCCTAGACCCCTGAAATTCCCAAACACTTTTTTGGCCGAAAAATGCATCCTACACCCATGAAAGTTCAGAAAATGTTGGCAGCCCAAAAAAAGGCCTTAAAATGCATCTTAGTCCTGCAATAAACTTGAAAACTTTGGAGGCCCAAAAAAGGGTTTACAGACATCCTAGACCCCCTAAAGTCCAGAAAATGTTGGTGGCCCAAAATCTGTGTCAGAGAGCTCTGAATTTCCCAAATCCATTTGCAGCCTGAAAAGGGCATTAACCCACATCCTAAACCCCTGAAATTCCCAAAAACATTTTTGGCCCGAAAAATGCATCCTACACCCCTGAAAGTTCAGAAAATGTTGGCAGCACAAAAAAGGCCTTAAGCCTCTTAGGCCTACAAAAATGTCAAAACTTTTGGAGGCCCAAAAAAGGGGTTTACAGGCATCCTAGACCCCTTAAAGTCCAGAAAATGTTGGTGGCCCAAAAACTGTGTCAGAGAGCTCTGAATGTCCCAAAAACCTTTTTGCAGTCTGAAAGGGGCATTAACCCGCATCCCAGACCCCTGAAATTCGTAAAAACATTTATGGCCCGAAAAATGCATCCTACACCCCTGAAAGTTCAGAAAATGTTGGCAACCCAAAAAAGGCCTTAAAATGCATCTTATTCCTCTAAAAATTTTGATAACTTTGGAGGCCCAAAAAACAGGTTTACAGGCATCCCAGACCCCCTAAAGTCCAGAAAATGTTGGTGCCCAAAAACGGTGTCAGAGCTCTGAATGTCGCAAAAACATTTGCAGCTTGAAAAAGGCATTAACCCGCATCCTAGACCCGTTACATTTCCAAAACCACTTTTGGCCAGAAAAATGAATCCTACACCCCTGAAATTTCAGAAAAGGTTGGCAGCCCAAAAAATGCCTTAAAACGCATCTTATTCCTGCAATGAACTTGAAAATTTTGGAGGCCCAATAAAGGGGTTTACAGGCATCCTAGACCCATAAAGTCCAGAAAATGTTGGTGCCCAAAAACGGTGTCAGAGAGCTCTGAATGTCCCAAAAACATTTCCAGCCTGAAAAGGGCATTAACCCGCATCCTAGACCCGTTAAATTCCCAAAAACATTTTGGCCCCGAAAAATGCATCCTACGCCGCCGAAAGTTCAGAAAATGTTGGCAGCCCAAAAAATGCCTTAAAATACATATTATTTCTGCAATAATCTTGAAAACTTTGGAGGCCCAAAAAAGTGGTTTGCAGGCATCCTAGACCCATAAAGTCCAGAAAATGTTGGTGGCCCAAAAACTGTGTCAGAGAGCTCTGAATGTCCCAGAAACATTTGCAGTCTGAAAAGGGCATTAACGCGCATGCTAGACCCCTGAAATTCCCCAAAATGTTTTGTGCATGAAAAATGCATCCTACCTCCCGTGAAAGTTCAGAAAATGTTGGCAGCCCAAGAAAGGCCTTAAATGCCTCTTAGGCCTGCAAAAATGTAGAAAACTTTAGAGGCACAAAAATGAGGTTTACAGGCATCGTAGACCCCCTAAAGTCCATAAAATATTGGTACCCCAAAACAGTGTCAGAGAGCTCTGAATGTCCCAAAAACATTTGCAGCCTGAAAAGAGCATTAACCCGCATCCTAGACCCTTAAATTCCCGAAAATATTTTTGGCCCGAAAAATGCATCCTACACCCCTGAAAGTTCAGAAAATGTTGGTAGCACAAAAAAGGCCTTAACATACATATTAGGCCTACAAAAATGTAGAAACCTTTAGAGGCCCAAAAAAGGGATTTACAGGCATCCTAGACCCCCTAAAGTCCAGAAAATGTTGGTGCCCAAAAACGGTGTCAGAGAGCTCTGAATGTCCCAAAAACATTTGCAGCCTGAAAAGGGCATTAACCCACATCCTAAACCCCTGAAATTCCCAAAAACATTTTTGGCCCGAAAAATGCATCCTACACCCCTGAAAGTTCAGAAAATGTTGGCAGCACAAAAAAGGTCTTAAGCCTCTTAGGCCTACAAAAATGTCAAAACTTTTGGAGGCCCAAAAAAGGGGTTTACAGGCATCCTAGACCCCCTAAAGTCCAGAAAATGTTGGTGGCCCAAAAACTGTGTCAGAGAGCTCTGAATGTCCCAAAAACCTTTTTGCAGTCTGAAAGGGGCATTAACCCGCATCCCAGAACCCTGAAATTCGTAAAAACATTTATGACCCGAAAAATGCATCCTACAACCCTGAAAGTTCAGAAAATGTTGGCAGCCCAAAAAAGGCCTTAAAATGCATCTTATTCCTCTAAAAATCTTGATAACTTTGGAGGCCCAAAAACGGGTTTACAGGCATCCTAGACCCCCTAAAGTTCAAAAAATGTTGGTGGCCCAAAAACTGTGTCAGAGAGCTCTGAAAGTCCCAAAAACATTTGCAGCCTGAAAAGGGCATTAACCCGCATCCTAGACCCCTGAAATTCCCAAAAACTTTTTTGGCTGAAAAATGCATCCTACACCCATGAAAGTTCAGAAAATGTTGGCAGCCCAAAAAAGGCCTTAAGGCCTCTTAGGCCTACAAAAATGTAGAAAACTTTAGAGGCCCAAAAAAGGGGTTTACAGGCATCGTAGACCCCCTAAAGTCCAGAAAATGTTGGTGCCCAAAAACGGTGTCAGAGAGCTCTGAATGTCCCAAAAACATTTTCAGCCTGAAAAGGGCATTAACCCGCATCCTAGACCCCTTAAATTCCCAAAAACATTTTTGGCTCGAAAAATGCATCCTAAACCCCTGAATGTTCAGAAAATGTTGGCAGCCCAAAATATGCCTTAATATGCATCTTATTCCTGCAATAAATTTGAAAACTTTTGAGGCCCAAAAAGGGGGTTTTACAGGCATGCTAGACCCCCTAAAGTCCAGAAAATGTTGGTGGCCCAAAAACTGTGTCAGAGAGCTCTGAATTTCCCAAAACCATCTGCAGCCTGAAAAGGGCATTAACCCGCATCCTAGACCCCTGAAATTCCCAAAAACATTTTTGGCCCGAAAAATGCATCCTACACCCCTGAAAGTACAAAAAATGTTGGCAGCCCAAAAAAAGGCCTTAAAATGCATCTTGGTCCTGCAATAAACTTGAAAACTTTGGAGGCCCAAAAAAGGGTTTACAGACATCCTAGACCCCCTAAAGTCCAGAAAATGTTGGTGGCCCAAAATCTGTGTCAGAGAGCTCTGAATTTCCCAAAACCATTTGCAGCCTGAAAAGGGCATTAACCCACATCCTAAACCCCTGAAATTCCCAAAAACATTTTTGGCCCGAAAAATGCATCCTACACCCCTGAAAGTTCAGAAAATGTTGGCAGCACAAAAAAGGCCTTAAGCCTCTTAGGGCTACAAAAATGTCAAAACTTTTGGAGGCCCAAAAAAGGGGTTTACAGGCATCCTAGACCCCCTAAAGTCCAGAAAATGTTGGTGGTCCAAAAACTGTGTAAGAGAGCTCTGAATGTCCCAAAAACCTTTTTGCAGTCTGAAAGGGGCATTAACCCGCATCCCAGACCCCTGAAATTCGTAAAAACATTTATGGCCCGAAAAATGCATCCTACACCCCTGAAAGTTCAGAAAATGTTGGCAACCCAAAAAAGGCCTTAAAATGCATCTTATTCCTCTAAAAATTTTGATAACTTTGGAGGCCCAAAAAACAGGTTTACAAGCATCCTAGACCCCCTAAAGTTCAAAAAATGTTGGTGGCCCAAAAACTGTGTCAGAGAGCTCTGAAAGTCCCCAAAACATTTGCAGCCTGAAAAGGGCATTAACCCGCATCCTAGCCCCCTGAAATTCCCAAAAACTTTTTTGGCCGAAAAATGCATCCTACACCCATGAAAGTTCAGAAAATGTTGGCAGCCCAAAAAAGGCCTTAAGGCCTCTTAGGCCTACAAAAATGTAGAAAACTTTAGAGGCCCAAAAAAGGGGTTTACAGGCATCGTAGACCCCCTAAAGTCCAGAAAATGTTGGTGCCCAAAAACGGTGTCAAAGAGCTCTGAATGTCCCAAAACCATTTGCAGCCTGAAAAGGGCATTAACCCACATCCTAAATCCCTGAAATTCCCAAAAACATTTTTGGCCCGAAAAATGCATCCTACACCCCTGAAAGTTCAGAAAATGTTGGCAGCACAAAAAAGGCCTTAAGCCTCTTAGGGCTACAAAAATGTCAAAACTTTTGGAGGCCCAAAAAAGGGGTTTACAGGCATCCTAGACCCCCTAAAGTCCAGAAAATGTTGGTGGCCCAAAAACTGTGTAAGAGAGCTCTGAATGTCCCAAAAACCTTTTTGCAGTCTGAAAGGGGCATTAACCCGCATCCCAGACCCCTGAAATTCGTAAAAACATTTATGGCCCGAAAAATGCATCCTACACCCCTGAAAGTTCAGAAAATGTTGGCAACCCAAAAAAGGCCTTAAAATGCATCTTATTCCTCTAAAAATTTTGATAACTTTGGAGGCCCAAAAAACAGGTTTACAAGCATCCTAGACCCCCTAAAGTTCAAAAAATGTTGGTGGCCCAAAAACTGTGTCAGAGAGCTCTGAAAGTCCCCAAAACATTTGCAGCCTGAAAAGGGCATTAACCCGCATCCTAGCCCCCTGAAATTCCCAAAAACTTTTTTGGCCGAAAAATGCATCCTACACCCATGAAAGTTCAGAAAATGTTGGCAGCCCAAAAAAGGCCTTAAGGCCTCTTAGGCCTACAAAAATGTAGAAAACTTTAGAGGCCCAAAAAAGGGGTTTACAGGCATCGTAGACCCCCTAAAGTCCAGAAAATGTTGGTGCCCAAAAACGGTGTCAAAGAGCTCTGAATGTCCCAAAACCATTTGCAGCCTGAAAAGGGCATTAACCCACATCCTAAACCCCTGAAATTCCCAAAAACATTTTTGGCCCGAAAAATGCATCCTACACCCCTGAAAGTTCAGAAAATGTTGGCAGCACAAAAAAGGCCTTAAGCCTCTTAGGGCTACAAAAATGTCAAAACTTTTGGAGGCCCAAAAAAGGGGTTTACAGGCATCCTAGACCCCCTAAAGTCCAGAAAATGTTGGTGGCCCAAAAACTGTGTAAGAGAGCTCTGAATGTCCCAAAAACCTTTTTGCAGTCTGAAAGGGGCATTAACCCGCATCCCAGACCCCTGAAATTCGTAAAAACATTTATGGCCCGAAAAATGCATCCTACACCCCTGAAAGTTCAGAAAATGTTGGCAACCCAAAAAAGGCCTTAAAATGCATCTTATTCCTCTAAAAATTTTGATAACTTTGGAGGCCCAAAAAACAGGTTTACAAGCATCCTAGACCCCCTAAAGTTCAAAAAATGTTGGTGGCCCAAAAACTGTGTCAGAGAGCTCTGAAAGTCCCCAAAACATTTGCAGCCTGAAAAGGGCATTAACCCGCATCCTAGCCCCCTGAAATTCCCAAAAACTTTTTTGGCCGAAAAATGCATCCTACACCCATGAAAGTTCAGAAAATGTTGGCAGCCCAAAAAAGGCCTTAAGGCCTCTTAGGCCTACAAAAATGTAGAAAACTTTAGAGGCCCAAAAAAGGGGTTTACAGGCATCGTAGACCCCCTAAAGTCCAGAAAATGTTGGTGCCCAAAAACGGTGTCAAAGAGCTCTGAATGTCCCAAAAACATTTGCAGCCTGAAAAGGGCATTAACCCGCATCCTAGACCCCTGAAATTCCCAAAAACATGTTTGGCCCGAAAAATGCATCCTACACCCCTGAAAGTACAAAAAATGTTGGCAGCCCAAAAAAAGGCCTTAAAATGCATCTTAGTCCTGCAATAAACTTGAAAACTTTGGAGGCCCAAAAAAGGGTTTACAGGCATCCTAGACCCCCTAAAGTCCAGAAAATGTTGGTGGCCCAAAATCTGTGTCAGAGAGCTCTGAATTTCCCAAAACCATTTGCAGTCTGAAAAGGACATTAACCCGCATGCTAGACCCCTGAAATTCCCCAAAATATTTTGGGCACGAAAAATGCATCCTACACCCCTGAAAGTTCAGAAAATGTTGGCAGCCCAAAAAAAGGCCTTAAATGCCTCTTAGGCCTACAAAAATGTAGAAAACTTTAGAGGCACAAAAAAGGGGTTTACAGGCATTGTAGACCCCCTAAAGTCCAGAAAATGTTGGTGCCCAAAAACGGTATCAGAGAGCTCTGAATGTCCCAAAAACATTTGCAGCCTGAAAAGGGCATTAACCCGCATCCTAGACCCGTTAAATTCCCAAAAACATTTTTGCCCTGAAAAATGCATCCTACATCCCTGCAAGTTCAGAAAATGTTGGCAGCACAAAAAAGGCCTTAAAATACATATTAGGCCTGCAAAAATGTAGAAAAGTTTAGAGGCCCAAAAAAGGGGTTTACAGGCATCCTAGACCCCCTAAAGTCCAGAAAATGTTGGTGACCCAAAAATGGTAACAGAGAGCTCTGAATGTCCCAAAAACATTTGCAGCCTGAAAAGGGCATTAACCCGCATCCTAGACCCGTTAAATTCCCAAAAACATTTTTGCCCCGAAAAATGCATCCTACATCCCTGCAAGTTCAGAAAATGTTGGCAGCACAAGAAAAGGCCTTAAAATACATATTAGGCCTGCAAAAATGTAGAAAACTTTAGAGGCCCGAAAAAGGGGTTTACAGACATCCTAGACCCCCTAAAGTCCAGAAAATGTTGGTGCCCAAAAATGGTAACAGAGAGCTCTGAATGTCCCAAAAACATTTGCAGCCTGAAAAGGGCATTAACCCGCATCCTAGACCCGTTAAATTCCCAAAAACATTTTTGCCCCGAAAAATGCATCCTACATCCCTGCAAGTTCAGAAAATGTTGGCAGCACAAGAAAAGGCCTTAAAATACATATTAGGCCTGCAAAAATGTAGAAAACTTTAGAGGCCCAAAAAAGGGGTTTACAGACATCCTAGACCCCCTAAAGTCCAGAAAATGTTGGTGCCCAAAAACGGTGTCAGAGAGCTCTGACTGTCCCAAAAACATTTGCAGCCTGTAAATGGCATTAACCCACATCCTAGACCCGTTAAATTCCCCAAAACATTTTTGGCCTGAAAAATGCATCCTACACCCCTGAAAGTTCAGAAAACGTTGGCAGCCCACAAAATGCCTTAAAATACATCTTATTCCTGCAATAATCTTGAGAACTTTGGAGGCCCAAAAAAGGGGTTTACAGGCATCCTAGACCCCCTAAAGTCCAGAAAATGTTGGCAGCCCAAAAAATGCCTTAAAATGCATCTTATTCCTGCAATAATCTTGAAAACTTTCGAGGCCCCAAAAAAGGGGTTTACATGCATCCTAGACCCCCTAAAGTCCAGAAAATGTTGGTGGCCCAAAACTGTGTCAGAGAGCTCTGAATTTCCCAAAACCATTTGCAGTCTGAAAAGGGCATTAACCCGCATGCTAGACCCGTGAAATTCCCCAAAATATTTTGTGCGCGAAAAATGCATCCTACCACCCGTGAAAGTTCAGAAAATGTTGGCAGCCCACAAAATGCCTTAAAATGCATCTTATTCCTGCAATAATCTTGAACACTTTGGAGGCCCCAAAAAGGGGTTTACAGGCATCGTAGACCCCTTAAAGTCCAGAAAATGTTGGCAGCCCACAAAATGCCTTAAAATGCCTCTTAGGCCTACAAAAATGTAGAAAACTTTAGAGGCACAAAAAAGGGGTTTACAGGCATCGTAGACCCCTTAAAGTCCAGAAAATGTTGGTTCCCAAAAACAGTGTCAGAGAGCTCTGAATGTCTCAAAAACATTTTCAGCCTGAAAAGGGCATTAACCCACATCTAAAACCCCTGAAATTCCCAAAAACATGTTTGGCCCGAAAAATGCATCCTACACCCCTGAAAGGTCAGAAAATGTTGGCAGCCTAAAAAATGCCTTAAAATGCATCTTATTCCTGCAATAATCTTGAACACTTTGGAGGCCCCAAAAAGGGGTTTACAGGCATCATAGACCCCCTAAAGTCCAGAAAATGTGGGTGGCCCAAAAACTGTGTCAGAGAGCTCTGAATGTCCCAAAAACCTTTTTGCAGCCTCAAAGGGGCATTAACCCGTATCCTTGACCCCTGAAATTCCTAAAACATTTATGGCCCAAAAAATGCATCCTACACCCCTGAAAGTTCAGAAAATGTTGGCAGCCCAAAAAAAAGGCCTTAAAATGCATCTTATTCCTGCAAAAATCTTGATAACTTTAGAGGCACAAAAAAGGGGTTTACAGGCATCGAAGACCCCCTAAAGTCCAGAAAATGTTGGTGCCCAAAAACGTTGTCAGAGCTCTGAATGTCGCAAAAACATTTGCAGCTTGAAAAAGGCATTAACCCGCATCCTAGACCCGTTAAATTTCCAAAACCACTTTTGGCCCGAAAAATGAATCCTACACCCCTGAAAGTTCAGAAAATGTTGGCAGCCCAAACAATGCCTTAAAACGCATCTTATTCCTGCAATGAACTTGAAAAATTTGGAGGCCCAAAAAAGGGGTTTACAGGCATCCTAGACCCCCTAAAGTCCAGACAATGTTGTTTGCTTAGAAACGGTGTCAGAGAGCTCTGAATGGCCCAAAAAAATTTGCAGTCTGAAAAGGGCATTAACCCTTCATCCTAGACCCGTGAAATTCCCAACAACATTTTTGGCCTGAAAAATGCATCCTACACTCCTGAAAGTTCAGAAAATGTTGACAGCCCAAAAAAGGCCTTAAATGCCTCTTAGGCCTACAAAAATGTAGAAAACTTTAGAGGTCCAAAAAAAGGGTTTAAAGGCATCCCAGACCCCATAAAGTCCAGAAAATGTTGGCGCCCAAAAACGGTGTCAGAGAGCTCTGAATGTCCCAAAAACCTTTTTGCAGCCTGAAAAGGGCACTAACCCGCATCCTAGACCCGTGAAATTCCCAACAACATTTTTGGCCTGAAAAATGCATCCTACACTCCTGAAAGTTCAGAAAATGTTGACAGCCCAAAAAAGGCCTTAAATGCCTCTTAGGCCTACAAAAATGTAGAAAACTTTAGAGGTCCAAAAAAAGGGTTTAAAGGCATCCCAGACCCCATAAAGTCCAGAAAATGTTGGCGCCCAAAAACGGTGTCAGAGAGCTCTGAATGTCCCAAAAACATTTGCAGCCTGAAAAGGGCATTAACCCGCATCCTAGACCCGTTAAATTCCCAAAAACATTTTGGCCCCGAAAAATGCATCCTACGCCCCTGAAAGTTCAGAAAATGTTGGCAGCCCAAAAAATGCCTTAAAATACATATTATTTCTGCAATAATCTTTAAAACTTTGGAGGCCCAAAAAAGTGGTTTGCAGGCATCCTAGACCCATAAAGTCCAGAAAATGTTGGTGGCCCATAAACTGTGTCAGAGTGCTCTGAATGTCCCAAAAACATTTGCAGCCTGAAAAGGGCATTAACCCGCATCCTAGACCCCTGAAATTCCACAAAAACATTTTTGGCCCAAAAAATGCATCCTACACCACTGAAAGTTCAGAAAATGTTGGCAGCCCAAAAAAGGCCTTAACATGCATCTTATTCCTGCAAAAATCATGATAACTCTGGAGGCCCAAAAAAGGGGTTTACAGGCATCCTAGACCCCCTAAAGTCCAGAAAATGTTGGTGACCCAAAAACTGTGTCAGAGAGCTCTGAATGTCCCAAAAACATTTGCAGCCTGAAAAGGGCATTAACCCGCATCCTAGACCACAGAAATTCCTAAAAACATTTTTGGCCCAGAAAATGCATCCTACACCCCTGAAAGTTCAGAAAATGTTGGCAGCCCAAAAAAGGCCTTAACATGCATCTTATTCCTACAAAAATCATGATAATTCTGGAGGCCACAAAAAAGGGGTTTACAGGCATCCTAGACCCCCTAAAGTACAGAAAATGTTGGTGGACCATAAACTGTGTCAACGTGCGCTGAATGTCCCAAAAACAGCTGCAGCCTGAAAAGGGCATTAACCCGCATCCTAGATCCCTGAAATTCCCAAAATGAGTTTTGGCCCGAAAAATGCATCCTTCACCCTGAAAGTTCAGAAAATGTTGGCAGCCCAAAAAAGGCCTTAAAATACATATTAGGCCTGCAAAAATGTAGAAAACTTTGGAGGCCCAAAAAAGGGGTTTACAGGCATCCTAAACCCCCTAAAGTTCCGAAAATGTTGGTGACCCAAAAACGGTGTCAGAGAGCTCTGAATGTCCAAAAATATTTGCAGCCTGAAAAGGGCATTGACCCGCATCCTAGACCCCTGAAATTCCCCAAAACATTTTTGGCCCGAAAAATGCATCCTACATCCCGGAAAGTTCAGAAAATGTTGGCAGCACAAAAAATACCTTAAAATACATATTAGGTCTGCAATAATCTTGAAAACTTTGGAGGCCCAAAAAACGGGTTTACAGGCATCCCAGACCCCCTAAAGTCCATAAAATGTTGGTGTCCCAAAAACTGTGTCAGAGAGCTCTGAATTTCCCAAAACCATTTGGAGTCTGAAAAGGGCATTGACCCGCAGGCTAGACCCCTGAAATTCCCCAAAATATTTTTGGCCCGAAAAATGCATCCTACATCACTGAAAGTTCAGAACATTTTGACAGCACAAAAAGGGCCTTAAAATACATGTTAGACCTGCAATAATCTTGAAAACTTTGGAGGCCCAAAAAAGGGGTTTACAGGCATCCCAGACCCCCTAAAGTCCAGAAAATGTTGGTGGCCCAAAAACCATGTCAGGGAGCTCTGAATTTCCCAAAACCATTTGGAGTCTGAAAAGGGCATTGACCCGCATGCTAGACTCCTGAAATTCCCCAAAATATTTTGGGCCCGAAAAATGCATTCTACACCCCTGAAAGTTCAGAAACTGTTGGCAGCACAAAAAAGGCCTTAAAATACATATTAGACCTGCAAAAATGTAGAAAAGTTTGGAGGCCCAAAAAAGGGGTTTACAGGCATCCTAGACCCCCTAAAGAACAGAAAATGTTGGTGGCCCATAAACTGTGTCAGAGTGCTCTGAATGTCCCAAAAACAGTTGCAGTCTGAAAAGGGCAATTACCCGCATCCTAGATCCCTGAAATTCCCAAAAACAGTTTTGGCCCGAAAAATGCATCCTTCACCCTGAAAGTTCTGAAAGTTCTGAAAATGTTGGCAGCCCAAAAAAGGCCTTAAAATGCATCTTATTCCTGCAAAAATGTAGAAAACTTTGGAGGCCCAAAAAAGGGGTTTACAGTCATCCTAGACCTCCTAAAGTCCAGAAAATGTTGGCAGCCCAAAAACTGTGTCAGAGAGCTCTGAATTTCCCAAAACCATTAGCAGTCTGAAAAGGGCATTGACTCGCATGCTAGAACCCTGAAATTGCCCAAAATATTTTGTGCCCGAAAAATGCATCCTACACCCCTGAAAGTTCCGAAAATTTTGGCAGCACAAAAAGGCCTTAAAATACATATTAGACCTGCAAAAATGTAGAAAACTTTGGAGGCCCAAAAAAGGGGTTTACAGGCATCCCAGACCCCCTAAAGTCCAGAAAATATTGGTGACCCAAAAACTGTTTCAGAGAGCTGGAATATCCCAAAAACAGTTGCAGCCTGAAAAGGGCATTAACCCGCATCCTAGACCCCTGAATTTCCCCAAAACATTTTTGGCCCGAAAAATGCATCCTACATCCCTGAAAGTTCAGAAAATGTTGGCAGCACAAAAAAGGCCCAAAAATACCCTATCATGGTACCCTATCTATATAAGATTATATATTTACCCCCAGATCCCTAGTAAATTCTATTGATGATGCCAAAATTGATTGCATAGTATTATCAGATCATGTCCCCGTCCATATGCAATTGGCTTCCATACCAAAACCACACACCTCCAATAGATGGAGATTTAACTCGGCCTTGCTCAAAGATGAGGCTTTTTCCTCCTATATAACTCAGCAAAATAACCACTACTTCTCAGAAAAACTACACTAAGATACCTCAGTTTCAAACAATTGGGACTGCTACAAGGTGGTTATGCGAAGGCATATTATCTCTTGTGCGGATATTAAAAGAAAGAAACTTAAATTAGAATCAGAAAATATACTAAAAGAACTTAAAACCCTTGAATCTCTGTTTTCACGTAATAATTCTTAAATAATACTGAATTCTATCATTAAACTTTGAATCCAACACAATAAAATAGTTACCCAATACTTCTGTGATAATCGTCTTAAATATAAAGCAAGAATTTATCAACTATCCAATCGCTCAAGCAAATCATTAGCATCATATCTAAAGATTAGAAAAGAGAAAAATAGGATTACAGTTATTAAAGATAACACTGGGGATCGAAGGTTCACAGATAAAGAAATTGTTGGGAGTCTTCTCTGATTTTTATAAGAAATACCTGCTAGTAATGAGCTATCACTAACATTTCTTAAAGACATCCATCATTCTACATACCCGTCAATTGACCTTCAATCGCTTAATGCCTCCATTTCCATTAACAAAATCCATAAAGCTATCACAGATCTTTAAAAAGGGAAAGCACCAGGACCGGATGGCTATTCTAGTGATTTCTATGTACATTTTAAAGACATTGTAGTACCCAAACTCAATAACCTATTTTCTCAATTCATACAAGATAGTCAAGCTAGAGGATCATTCCTGGAAGCTATGCTAATAATATCCCCCAAACCCGGTAAAGACCGTGAACTCACTCAAAGCTATAGACCCATCTCCCTTATTAGCATACTGTAAAATCTTTGCAAAAATCTTAGCCCACAGGCTTTTACTGGTATTAGCCTAGTTAATCAAGCAAGATCAAGTAGGCGATATTGAAAATAGACTTTCCTCCTCCAATATAAGATTAATTCTGAACTCTATTGATAATATTCGTGGTTTTAATGACCCTTTTGCCGCAGTTGCCCTCGATGCTGAGAAAGCATTTGATAGAGTTGAATGGACATTTATGTTTGAAGCTCTTAAATGGCATGGCCTTGAAACCCCTTTTTTTATCAATGATGAAAGTGCTGTAGTCCAATACAATGACCTCCATTTTTATTAATGGTCATATATCCTCACATTTCCCCCTACTTAGAGGAAATCGCCAGGGATATCCTCTTTCTCCACTCCTATTTAATTTGGCTCTAGAACCCTTTTTAGAAAAGATAAGACTAAACACAAATATTAAAGGCATAACATGTGTTAATGTAAAAATTAAACTATCTGTGTATGACATCTCATTACTACTTAAAGATCCCAATTCTTCCTTGCCAGATATTTTAGATATGATAGCGCAGTTTTCAGCTGTCACACGGTATAAATTAAATACTGATAAATCCAAAATGCTCCCCCTTAATGTTCATTGCTCCAAACATCATATGCTAGCTACAGGTATGAAATGGTGCCCAGATGGTTTTAAATATTTAGGTATCCACATTTCCTCCTCTATTAAAGGCACAGTTAAACACAATACTACCTCCCTGTTATCAAGGATTTCAGACATTACTAGCTCATGGTCCCCTCTCGACCTTTCATGGTGGGGTAGACTAGAATCCATTAAGATGATGATTTCACCCATAATGCTATATTTATTATATATGTTGCCAGTCCCTCTGCCCTCGTCTTTTTTTTTAAATGTATTTACTTTCGGCTTGCTAGATTCCTGTGGGGAATAAAAAGACATAGATTGTCCCTTAATAAACTCAAATTATCACGAGAAGCTGGTGGGGTGGGGTTCCCCGATTTCAGGAATTATCATATAGCGTTTGTCTTGAAGCAAGCTCCATTGTGGTTTACTCATGAATGTTCTGGTGATGTGCCCCAGTGGTTGCGTCTAGAGAGAGTGATGTTATCCCCCATAGACTTGGTTGACTACTTTCGCATCAAAGCTAAAACAAAATGTATGAAGTGTACAACTACCATTTAGGTGCACGTTATTTAAGGAGGTTTTTATTTTCCCCAAATACTGACTCCTATCATTACATTTATTCATACATATGGTTTAATCCTCTAATCAGAATTAAAAAAAGAAATCACTTTTCTGGAGGCCATGGCTCTCTCTGGGCATTAAGTATCTAGACCAGCTATTTATTTCTGGCAACCCAGTTGATTGCAATGCTTTGATACACAAATGTAATGTTCCTCTCTCATTTTACAGCAATTTATGTCTATTATTAATGCCATAGCTGAAAACTATGATTCTCTTGATATCAAAATCCCCTCTCCTAACACAGAAATAGTACAATTACTATACAAACCAACAATGTCAGCTGGCATGTATTACAAAACTCTTCGTAAAACCTCTGTATCTGCTCCATCACATGACTGTATTTCAACATGGTAACAGGATGTTTCACTTATGGACAATCTTATGGAGACCAAAGAGGATGCAGGCACAGTAGTCCAGTTTATAGAAGACAAAAGTGGTTAAGAGATGCTTGGTTTTGTTGAAAGGAATGATGTGCCCAATTGTCCTAATTTTTAAGAGGTTGAGGCGAGCTGCTGTTCTAGTTTTGGAGATGAAAGTACAGAAGGTGTGAGAAGGGTCATAGATGACACAGAGATTTCTAGCTGAAGAACAGTAGGAGAGAGTGTCAGGTGGGAACTGGATAGGCAGAGGAAGAGATGAAAGAGAGCTTTGACAGGGAAGAAGAGCACCTCTGATTTGGTAGAGTTTAACATGAGAAACTGGGCCTCATTCAGAGTAGGGCGCAAAGGGATACCGGGCACCGTTAAGGACATTGGTGACAGTAATCCCTTTGCGCCCTACTACGAGTTCCCTTAGTGGGTCCCTTCCTAAACGCCTGGTTTTACCAGGCGTTAAGTATGGGTCCCGCTAAGGGAAATCAGAGCCGATAACGGTACCGCAAATTGCAGTACTGTTATTAGCTACTTCCCCCTTCCCCTTGAGCCGTATGGGGGCTCAAATGGGAATGGGGATTGACTTTTTCAATGGGGACTTACCCGTCCCTCCAGGCTCGGAATGGACCGGTAAGTCCCCATTGAACCAGGTCGGAGTCGGACCCGGTTTAGGAGGCAGCCATGGTGCAAATAGCACCATGGCTAGCTCCAAACTCGGAATGAGGCCCAGTGTGTAGCCATCCATCATTAAATGGCAGAGAGACAGTTGGACATTTTGATAGAGAGCTCAGAGAAGAGTTCAAGAAAAGAGAAGAAGATTTGGGTATTTCCCTCAAAGAGTTGGTACGAGAACTCAAAGGAGGAGATTAGTGCCCCAAGAGCAGAGGTGTAGAGTGTAAAGAGGAGCAGACCCAAGACAGAGACTTGTGGATCACCAAGAGTTAGAGGAGTGAGTTGAGAGTTATTGTTGCTCCTGGAGAGTTGGTGAGGTGCAATGTATGATTCCCTTCAGGCAAGGGCTCGATCACGAATACCAAGAAGATAGAGATTATTAAGGCGATCACAGTGGTCTTCAGTGTCAAAGGCAGCAGACAGGTGAAGGAGAATCAGGATAGAGAATAGGTTGGCATGCTTAGCAGAGGCAATGAAGTTGGTGACATTCATGAGAGCAGTTTCTGTGGAATGATAGGAGCGCAAACCTGGTAGTGGGGGGTCTCAAAGGTTGTGTATGCATAAGAAATTGGTAAGACGGTTGAACACAATGCACTCAATCACTTTAGAGTAGTGCGGAAGGAGAGACACAGGGTGAAAGTGAGGCCGTTGGCTTGGGTCAGCCGCTTGCTTTTTAAGGAGAGGGATTACCGTGGCTGTTTTGAAAACAGAGCGAAAGCAAGCACATTTGGACAGGTTGAAGTGTTCAACAATGTGAGACACCACTAAAGGGGCAATAGGTTTAACTGAGGAGCAAGAGAGTCTTATGGGCATAAGAGGGATTAGCCGTCATCAGTAGAGATAGCACTTCATCCCTATTGGTACGACAAAAGTGGGAGATAGAGGCATTAGATGATGGTAGAGTAGGTGGAGTGTAAAATGTAGGAGGACGGAGCATGAGGAAGGTCAGGAGAGACTCTCTAATTTTGGAAATGTGTGCAGTAAACGATTCAGCTAAATCATTAGCTGTGAGAGTGGAGTTGATAGTCGTAGACATAAGAGTAGTGAGAAGTGAGTTTAGGGTGCCCTGTAGCCAGCGAGGATGGTTGGAGTGAGTGTCAATGAGGGTTAGGTAGAATTCCCATTTTGATCTATCAAGAGTGGACTTGACAGAGTTCAGGGCAGAGAGGTACAGTCGCAGGTCCTCATATGAGTGGGTACACCTCAATTTGCCCGGCAGCCGATGCAAATTGAAACTAGATACTATCAAGGAAAACATCTCGGAAAAGAGCAGTAACTTAAAATGTATTGAGCCCAAGCCTGCTGACTGGTCCTTTCAAAGATCATCGCTCATTCCCACTTTCAATTTATCCCCGGTAATGGAACAGGAATTAGAAATCATCATTAACCAAGTTAAGCTCACGAAATGTAAGAACAATATCTACACCACCATGTTCATTAAAACCTGTGCCCTCTCTTTAATCACCTCTAACTGTAAATTTGTTAATGCCTCCATAATCTCTGGTGCAGTTCCACAGGATCGTAAGAAGGCCTGGGTCATGCACATTTTGAAAAAGCCTGGCCTCTCAGTCGATTTTCCAAATAACTATCAGCCTATTAGTAATACGGCATTCCTTTTTAAAAATTCTTGATCGTGTGGCCTATATACAAATTGCAGATCACCTAAAGAAATATACAGTCTTAAATGACCATCAGTCTGGGTTCCGGGTTGGCTTTGGAACTGAGACTATGCTCCTAGAACTCAAGTCCAAGTTAATGTCCCGCATGGATTGTAATAAAGCCTCATTACTTATGCTTCTTGTTCTTTCGGCGGCTTTCGACGTTGTGGACCATGATATCATGGCCACCAGGTTGTACGAAGTCGCACATTTTTTCCCCCTTGCATGTAAATGGGTCTGATCTTTTCTTAACTACCGTTATAGCAGGGTCTTCTGCGGCACATCAGAATCTGAACCCATACGGTCACCTGCGGCGTAGCTCAGGGTGCCTGCACCTCCCCCTGTTTCTTCAACATTTTCACAGCCCTACTATTTGCAATGCTTGACCATGAGAACATAATATTTACCAACTACGTGGATGACACTCAACGTGTCATCCCGCTCTCTGGCTCACATAGCCTAGATGAACCTGCCATCAATGGAGTCTTAATTGAAACTTGGATGGTCCATAATAAACTGGCCCTGAATAAATAAAAACCTGAGCTGCTTGTTATACGATCCTCACACACACTAAACAAACTTGGACCACATTATGATATTTTTCAGCCGGAAGATGAAACTATCATCCACTGAAAAAGGTGAAAACGTTGGTGGTGACCTTTGACCAACGTCTGACTATGAAACAACCTGTCAGCAGCTTGGTATCATCATGTGCGTATTACAACAAATTTCTAGCGCATCTAAGGCCCCTTATATCTCAATGCAACGCGGAGACCATCGCAAGAGTGATAATAGGATCAAAAATAGACTACTGTTCAAGTCTCCTTATGGGACTTAATAAGTCTGAATGCAACAGACTGCAAGTATGCCAAAATGGCGCAATCAGAACTGTGATGAAACTTAAATATAGAGATCACATCACGACTGCAAGACGCAAACTCCACTAGCCGCCTGTAGAGTCCAGAATTTTTTTCAGGACTCTGACCTTAGTATTTAAATGTAGACTTGCCAACATGCCTGAATACCTACAACAGCTGCTTATTACGAGAAACAATACCAGAACATTACGATCCAATAATCAGTACCTACTATTTGTACCGAAATGTTGAACTATTAAAGTGGCCAACTCAGCTTTCTTTTCTATTGGACCGAAGGTCTGGAATGCTCTCCCCCTGGACATGAGATGCATCAAGTCACTTGAGATCTTTAAGAAGAGCTTGAAGACTCACCTTTTTAATTAACTCACGTATATTTTTTATCTGATGAGTATAACTCTTTTCTTAGCATTTCAGGATCTTTGTTATTTGTTGCCCGTGTCTTGTAGTGCCCTCATGCCTTAGGGTCTATGGCTGCGCTATATAAATGTAATAAATTAAAGTAAAGTAAAGCATGTCTGTGCAGAGAGAATGTATGCATGGGGTGACCCATGGTTGAGGATGCTGAGACTTAGGGGTTAAAGTAAGCGGTGGGACGTGAGAGGAGAATGAGTCATATAGTAGGGACTGTAAACTGGAGAAGGCAGTGTTGGTGGAAGAGGCATCAGCTGTGAAGGAGGAAAGTGAGCACTGTAGGTCAGAGAGAAAGGGGGAATGGCTGCAGGTTTACATTTCCTTTTGGTACTAGGTGAAGCAAGTGACGAGGAAAGGTAAGAGGGTGGAAGGGAGATGGTGGTCCATTATATGGATGGGCGATTTCAACCATGTATAGAACCCAAGAGTTGATTGTTCCTGTGGGGTGGCTCCCCATATGCCTGCTGGGATAATGAGACAACTTATGAAATGTCACTTGGATGCTTAGAGTTTCTTACATTTAAATGTTAGGGAATATGTGCATTTTACATGCTAAAAAGAGACTGCTTTCATCCTACGTCCGCAACTCTACTGTATCTAGTCTTAGCACTGCAATACCCTTAACTTTTAACCCTTTACAGTTCATGGCGTGGTCTTGGAAAACAGTCAAGTCCAATGTGTCACTGTTTTCACCTTCTTTGAGAATACGGTGCTCCCCTACTATCACTTTCCTCATGGATCATTGCTCCTGGCCTGAATAAAACTTGTTGAGCGAAAAGGATTCATATATGCTAACATTTGCTGGTAAATTATGAGTTTCTTTTTTGGAGGTTTGTTAAGTGTTAGGTAGCCAAGGGACTAGTGCCCACGTTGAGGAGTTGACCTGGGCAACTCAGCCATCATCAAGACCCATGACAGGATGAGAAAACACACAGGACGGTGAGTCATAGATGGGAATCAGGACCACATTCACAGTAACACTGAGGCCATGTGTAAAGATTCTGCCTAGGAAAAGTCCCTTCTAAATTGTTCTGCATGGTGCAGGATGCTTCCAAGCTTTTCGCACCCCATTCCGAATGCGCTGTAAGTGAAGCCCACATTCGGTGATGTCATGAGACTGAATCGGGCTTAATGTAGAGTGGAGTTCCCAGAGTGGTCAATGGGCCTCATTACGAGGTTGGAGATAGCCTTGCCGGTAAAACAGGCAAGGCTTCCTCCAAACCGGCAAGAAAATCCAGCACCCGCGAATGAGCAATTACCGGGGTATTCCGGCCCCGCCGGACCCGGTAATTGCCCTTTCGCAGGTGCCGGTGCCGGTAGATCCCCATTCCCATTTGAGCCCGATAGGGTTCATTACCGTGCCGGTGCTACAGGCTTGCCAGGCCAGGCATGGTGGAATGAAAGGCACCCGCAAGCACAACTGGGAGTTTGCTGGTCCGGTAACAACAGTACTGGCAAGCTTACCGGTACCGTTGTATCCAGACCTGCAACCTCGTAATGAGGTCCTCCTTTGGCATGCAGATCAATGTAGTGCAGGCAATACTTAAGGGCCAGCATTAGTATAAAGGTAAGGCCAGCACCTAAACAAATAGAAGGGGGGCAATGGGGTACCTGCAGCCAAACGTAGAGCAAGAACAGACAGCCGCAGCCCATACCCACACAGTGCGACACACTGGCTCACAACATGTCATGCTCCACACAGTGACAAAAACAGTGGGGGCAGAGTCCAAGTAGGAGCACTCAGCCTCAAAGTAATTGGCATAGTGTTCGCAGTATTCTCAGCGGCAGCAAAAGCAGATGAGAACCCCACATCCAATGAAAGGCATTCTTCAGGCAGGACAGCAACGAGGATGGCACTAATCAGGCACAGGCAGTCAGGAAAGTGCTGTAATACATGCACAGGCATTTATGATTAAATGCTGCACATTGATGAGGCTGGCAGGTACAGGCAACGAGGAGTACCTTCTTCAGATGAGGCAGTGGTAGTCTTCAACCTGGCCCATCAGCACAGCACAGGCCAGTTCACATTCCAGTGGGTTATATGTGATCTTACCAACCACAATAACAGAGTGGTACATTTCATCATGGGCAAAAACACTGAAAAGCACTCATTTTTTAAATTTATTTTATTTGTATTGAATAAGTGGAACAATTACCTGAGGGCCTGTGTACCGTTTTAGTTCAAAATCGATTTCTAACTTCGCAATATGATTTGTAATGTACTGTTTTTGACCTTTAATTTTAAAGCTCAATGTAGCGAAAAGGTTTCACTTTGTAAACCATGTGCTAACAAAAAAAAACAACACTTAAAAGCACTGATTATTTATTAATTTTTTTATTTGAGGGGGACCCCCAAACCACACTTTTTTCCACCTTTTTAAAGTTACCCCAACACCATCCTGACCCATTTTAACCCACTACCCTTTATATATTTAAAGCTTTCAGTGTTTTCCGGTGTTATTGTCCACTCTGCTACGTACCACTCTGTTCTGTTTCCGATAAAATGACTGGATACCGTTCCAGTGGAGTGTGACAAGTAGAGGGAAGGAGTGGAAGTGGGAAGAGGCACAGAGGGCACAGGGAATACAAACTAGCAAAGGAAGGAGACTGAGTTCAAGGGGAATAGTAAAGAGAGACTCAGTCAGCAGGTTTTTCGGAGCAAGACCATGAAACAAGAGGAGTAGTAGGATTTTAGCGAAGGGGGATTTTGCATGGTGAGCCATCTAGCCAGCTGTCAGTGTGAGAAGTCAGCAGGTGCAGCTAAGTTATAAAGGGTGTGTAACAAAGTTGAGGACTGTGATTAGTGAACCAAAGGAGGAGAGAGGAAAACTAAGGTGTACGCTCAAAGAGTAGTCTGGTTTACTGAGCACGAGGGTAGAGATGAAAGCTTTAGCTGATTGGTGGGTAGCATAGGGGCAGAAGGTTAAACCTGGAAGCAGTTCCAGTGAATGTAATGAACTGCTGGAGACTTAGTTTGCTGTCAAAGGGAGCTCCACAATTGTGAGCCTTTGTCATGCCACTCACCCGGCGGTCTGGTCTTTCCGCTCCTGCCCGATCGGCTCCCTCCTGGCGGCTCTATCCTCGCTTCCGCTCTTGGGGTTCGGCTCCCCGGGGTATTCCGGGAGTCCGGCGTTATGTTTCGCTGCGCATGCGCGGTCGCTCGTGCCCTCGCGCCCGCGCATGCGCAGTGTATTGGGCACTCGGAGCAACGAGGGCTTGCTTCTCAAGCCTCGTTCTGGGCTCGCCAGCACCTGGGAACGAGGCGGATTGCGGTACAAGCCTCTCAGGTGCTGGCAGCCCTATAAAATGAGTCCAGGCCATGTTCTATCGCGTCTCAACGCGGTTTTGCCCAGACCGTGTTTTCGCTCCGCTCCCCTGTCCCGTTGGTTCACACCTGTTCCAGGCCATTACCTTTTACCTGCTGATCTCCTGGTTCTAATCTGTGTCCTGGGCCCATTCCCTTCCACCTGGTTGCTCTCCTGGTTCAAATCTGTTTCCCTGGTCAGTGTCCTCTATCAGGTTGCTCCCTCCTGGTTCCCTTCGGTTCCCCTGGCCATTATCCTTACCTGCCAGACCCTATCAGTTCCCTACCTGTCCTTTTGACCATAATCAGCTTGTTCTCCCCCAGTCCTTCTGCGCTCCTGCCTTGCCTGCCTCTTCCTTGGTGCTTGTCTGCAAACTCCCCCTTGCCTGCCTGGTACCTAACCGCCGTGGACAAGACCCGCCTGCTACCGGATATTTCTTCTACTGCTACGGAAGGACAAACCATTCTCTGCTCCCCCTGCCAGTGCTCGCACTGTCCTGACGTCACGATAATCAGGGGTAAAGCACACCGTGACGTTGGGAGTCGGTTCATCCTCCGCCCAGTTGCTAAGTTTGGGTTTAGGTTTGGACTGGCTACCCGCGTTACACTAGCTTCGAAGAAGAACAGACAGTCTGGCTGCCAACCAAAGACCTTCAGCAAGACAAACAGGTACCCACCGATCTCGTGATATCCATTATAACAGATTGAGACGCCTGCCTTCGTGTTCCGAGATGGAGGAGGATCAGGATCTTCGCAACGAGGTACGGGCTCTTAGAGCAGAAATGACGGCATTACGACAAGAGAACCAAACATTGCGACAATTGGTGATGCAGGGAGCCGTAGGAAGCACTTCGGCAGAAAACACCTTAGCCCACACTGCACCAATCAAATTTGATGGGGATCCACGACGTGTCGCCGAATTCTGTAATCATTGCCGGATCCATTTCCTTTTCAGAGCAAACCACTTCAACAATGACAAAGCCAAAATTGGGTACATCTTGGGAAACTTGGCTGGAAATGCTTTGGCTTGGGCGACACCCCTGGTTGCCACTAACAGTCCTGTCTTAAATGATTTTGTGGGCTTTGAAAAGGCCTTTTTGGAGGTCTTCCAGACTCCCAATTTGGCTTCAGTTGCTCAGAACCAACTGATGGACATCAAGCAGGGAAACGCAGATGTAATATCATACATAAGTCGTTTCCGACAACTGGCAACGGATTCACAATGGCCGGAAATAACGCAGAAAACCTTGTTTCGTCGGGGTTTGAGAGAAGAATACAAGGATGAGTTAATACACATTCCAGAGCCAGAGACCTTCCAACGCCTCATCGAACAGGTACTTCGGATAGACCAAAGATTGACAGAACGGAAGGTTGAGAGACGTCGGTTCGAGAGGGCCAATGCCAGAATGCCTAGTATTCCTACTGGTACCTTTGGTCCCTCGGAATCCGGACCCGAACCTATGCAGTTGGGGGCCATTAGAGGTCCTTTACCTGAGGAAGAGAAGAGACGCAGGAGGAATCTACGTCTATGCCTCTACTGTGGGGCTGCTGGCCACTTTTTGGGTACCTGCCCTCTTCGACCACAAAAGAAGGCGGGAAACTAGTGGACCTGTCGTGTAACGGAAAGGCTACGACGGGTCCAACTTCTTTATCTGTCCTTTCCCACTCTTGTTCGGTGCTCCAGCCCATGCAACCTGCCGTCTTGATGACCATGAAGATCAACATACAATGGATGGACCGGTCTTTGGAAGTCCAGGGATTGTTGGATTGCGGAGCCTCGGGAAACTATATTGACGAGGTATTCGCTACCACAAACCGGATACCGCTTTTGCCTAGAGGAACGGTCTTACCAGTCGAAGTCATTGATGGAACACCCTTGTCCTCGGGACCCATCCGCTTACATACCGTGGAACTATCTCTTTTTGTCTCAGAACACAAGGAACAAATAGCATTGGACGTGATCAAGTCTCCCACATACAAGGTGGTCTTGGGGCTATCTTGGCTTCAACATCACAATCCGGTGATTAACTGGGAGACCCGTACTCTGACTTTTGCCTCCGCCTTTTGTCTTCAGCATTGTACCCCATCAGCCTTATCCCAAGACTCGGATCTCACTACCACACTGGAATCTAGTGGTACTGGGTCTGGTGTGAATTCGGTTTCTCAGATACCACAGGTATACATCGACTTCGAACATGTGTTCTCTGAGCCTATTGACATTCCCTTGCCGCCACATCGGCCGTTTGACTGTGCCATTGACCTACTTCCTGACTCCAAGATACCTCATGGCAAGGTGTATGCTTTAACTCAAACTGAGAGACAGGTATTGCAGGACTATTTGGCCGACTGTATGAAGAAAGGATACATAGTTCCTTCTAAATCACCTGCAGGGTTTCCTCTGTTTTTTGTCAAAAAGAAAGAAGGAACATTACGTCCGTGCATAGATTATCGGCAGTTGAACAACATCACCGTAAAGGATCGCTACCCATTACCTTTAATCCGAAACATTCTAGAAACCCTACATTCGGCCCGGATTTTTACCAAACTGGATCTACGGGGTGCTTATCACCTAGTCCGGATCAAGGACGGGGACGAGTGGAAGACGGCTTTTAAGACACCTTACGGGCATTATGAGTATAGGGTAATGCCTTTCGGCCTGTGTAATGCCCCAGCCATCTTCCAGCGCCTAATGGACAACATCTTTGGTGACTTGACAGGCATATCTGTTTGGATCTATCTGGATGACATATTGATATTTTCCTGTACCCCGGGGGAACACGTTGGAAACGTCCGAGAGGTCCTCCATCGTTTGTCACTGAATCATCTGTTCGTCAAGGCAGAGAAGTGTTCCTTCCACCAGGACAAGATGGAATTCTTGGGCTATGTGATTAGCAGTGCAGGTATCCAGATGGATCCCGGAAAGGTCCAAGCGATTAAAGAATGGAGACCGCCTCATGATGTTAAGTCACTTCAGCGGTTTTTGGGATTCGCCAATTTTTATCGGCGTTTTATCCCGTCCTTTTCTCAGATTACGGCTCCCCTTACTAGACTGACCAGTAACAAGGTTCTATTTCAATGGGATTCTCACGCCGCGCTGGCATTCGATTCTTTGAAGACGGCTTTCTGCTCCGCTCCAGTTTTGCGCCATCCTCAAGACGAGCTGCCTTATATTGTGGAGGCTGATGCTTCAGATTTTGCTGTGGGAGCCGTTCTTCTCCAACAGGATGGACTTACTTCCTTCGAACACCCTGTGGCTTACTATTCTCGTAAATTAACTCCCAGTGAAAGAAATTATGCGGTCATAGAAAGGGAGCTGTTGGCCATCAAGACTGCCTTCGAAGAATGGAGACATCATCTGCTTGGGGGCCGCTTTCCGGTGGAGGTGCGCACCGATCATCGAAACCTACAGTATCTTCGTTCCTTGCAGTGTCGCACGCCACGTCAGGCCCGATGGGCCTTTTTCTTTTCTCCCTATGTCTTCAACATAACGTACATACCTTGCACTTCCAATCTGAAGGCTGACGCCTTGTCTCGTTCTTTGGATAAGGGAGGGGAGGATTCCGGTCTCGAAATGCCCTTAATCTCGCCTAGTCATTTTCTGTTGACTTTCTCTCCCTATCTTCAGACCATTCAACGGGAGACTTTGATGGATCCTGAAAGAACGACTCTCCGTAGGAGGACGTTGGTCACGGAACGTGATGGTCTACTCTTCTATCGAGGGAGACTGTACATCCCAAGGGGTACGGTTCGCAAGTCTATACTACATGGCTTTCATGACTCGTGCATCGGAGGACATCGTGGTGTCCGAGCCACCCAAGATTTCGTATCCAGACAGTTTTGGTGGCCCGGCTGGGCTCGAGAAGTCAATGAATACGTGAAGAGTTGTCCGGTCTGCGCCCAGATCAAGGCTCCCAGGAGGCGTCCATTGGGGTTGTTACGACCCTCTGAAATACCGCCATATCCTTGGCACACCATTGCAACTGACTTTATTGTCGAGTTACCACCCTCAGACGGATGTACCTGTATTATGGTGGTAGTGGACTGCTTCACCAAGCTCGCCCATTTCATTTCTTTCCATGCGATACCCACAGCCGCTCAAATGGCATCTGCCTTTTTGCATGAAATATATCGCCTACATGGCTTACCTGAGAAGATTATCTCGGATAGGGGGCCTCAGTTCCTTTCCTCCTTTTGGTCCAAACTGTGTGATCATCTTGGCATTCGCAGAGCATTGAGTTCCGGTTACCACCCTCAGACCAACGGTCAGACAGAGAGGACCAACCAAACCCTGGAGGACTATCTTCGGTGTTATGCTAACGCCACGCAATCCAACTGGAGATCGCTTCTGGATCTGGCGGAGGTCTCCTATAACAACTCCATACATGCCTCTATCGGGGTGAGTCCATTCTACTGTTCTACGGGTCAACACCCCAAACTGCTGCCTTTTCGTCCAGTGTTGCCCAGTACCGTTCCTTCTGCTGATCATTTGGTATCCACCATACAGAGGCATCACGAGTTGGCACGTGGGACCCTGACGGAGGCACGGGAGCGCATGAAGAGACAAGCAGACAGGGGTCGAACCCTGGAACCCGATTTCCAGGTGGGGGATCGGGTTTGGTTATCTTCAAAGAATCTACCTCTTCGTAACCTCCCTATCAAGCTAGCACCTCGTTATTTTGGTCCATTCAGGGTCATTCAGCGCTTGTCCTCTGTGGCCTTTCGTCTTCAGCTACCCCCTTCCTGGCGGATTCATCCCGTTTTCCATGTTTCCCTCCTGAAGCCCTATGTGGTTGACGAGTATGGACGTGCAAGTCCTCGTCCTGCCTCTGTCCAGGTACGGGGGTTTCCCGAATTTGAGGTTCAGGAGATTTGTGACTCGCGTTTACGTCGGGGTGTGCTTCACTATTTGGTGGACTGGAAGGGATACCCGGCTTGCGATCGCACCTGGGAACCACATGTTCATGTGCACGCTCCCCGTCTTATCCGCGAGTTCTATCAGCGGTTTCCTTGGAAACCTGGGGCCCCGGGTCTTTCTGGGGGGGGTCATAGTGTCATGCCACTCACCCGGCGGTCTGGTCTTTCCGCTCCTGCCCGATCGGCTCCCTCCTGGCGGCTCTATCCTCGCTTCCGCTCTTGGGGTTCGGCTCCCCGGGGTATTCCGGGAGTCCGGCGTTATGTTTCGCTGCGCATGCGCAGTGTATTGGGCACTCGGAGCAACGAGGGCTTGCTTCTCAAGCCTCGTTCTGGGCTCGCCAGCACCTGGGAACGAGGCGGATTGCGGTACAAGCCTCTCAGGTGCTGGCAGCCCTATAAAATGAGTCCAGGCCATGTTCTATCGCGTCTCAACGCGGTTTTGCCCAGACCGTGTTTTCGCTCCGCTCCCCTGTCCCGTTGGTTCACACCTGTTCCAGGCCATTACCTTTTACCTGCTGATCTCCTGGTTCTAATCTGTGTCCTGGGCCCATTCCCTTCCACCTGGTTGCTCTCCTGGTTCAAATCTGTTTCCCTGGTCAGTGTCCTCTATCAGGTTGCTCCCTCCTGGTTCCCTTCGGTTCCCCTGGCCATTATCCTTACCTGCCAGACCCTATCAGTTCCCTACCTGTCCTTTTGACCATAATCAGCTTGTTCTCCCCCAGTCCTTCTGCGCTCCTGCCTTGCCTGCCTCTTCCTTGGTGCTTGTCTGCGAACTCCCCCTTGCCTGCCTGGTACCTAACCGCCGTGGACAAGACCCGCCTGCTACCGGATATTTCTTCTACTGCTACGGAAGGACAAACCATTCTCTGCTCCCCCTGCCAGTGCTCGCACTGTCCTGACGTCACGATAATCAGGGGTAAAGCACACCGTGACGTTGGGAGTCGGTTCATCCTCCGCCCAGTTGCTAAGTTTGGGTTTAGGTTTGGACTGGCTACCCGCGTTACACTAGCTTCGAAGAAGAACAGACAGTCTGGCTGCCAACCAAAGACCTTCAGCAAGACAAACAGGTACCCACCGATCTCGTGATATCCATTATAACAGCCTTTGGTTATGTACATAGGAAGTTAGAAAGGAAGGAGATGTGGGATGGGATTGAGGGGCTAGTATTGAAGCCAGGGAAAAAGATGAAATTCCATCTTGGCAATACGGGTATCATCGGCAAAGAGGTGATAGTGAAAGCCAAAGGATGAAAATGAGTTTACCCCGAGAGGAAGTATGGAGGATGAAGAGCGACTGGCCAATGGGGAATGCCCACAGGAAAGGTTTTAGGGAGAAAATGATAGAATTCCAAGAGATTGATAAGGAGATGTCAGATATAGGAGACTTCCCAATTGAGTATTGTGTCTTAAAGCCAAGAGATATAAGGTTTTGTATGAGGAAAGGATGATCCTCAATGTTAAGGCTGTTTAGAGATTAGGTAAAATAAGGATGAAGTAGGGGCTGATTGGTGAGCAGTGGCTAGAAAGTCAGAGACTTTGCAGACCGCAGATTCAGTGTAGTGTTTACTTTGGAAACCTGATTGGAGCGAGACAACAGAGCGTGCCAAACACCAGGTGGTTGACAATGTGGCTAAAGACAAATCTCCCAGGGATTTAGTAGTGGTGGGACAGGGAAGGCCTTTAGAAAGAGAGTGTTAGGATCATCAGTGTGTTTCCGAGGTATGGGGATTGCTGTAGCTATTTTGCAACAGGCAGGGCTAAAGCCTGTTGGGAGGCAGAGATTAAAGAGCGAGTACAGGTAAAAGAAGCTGACATGTGCAAGCTCTGTAATAGTGCGTGGTGTGAGGAGGTCAATGGGAGCACAGGATGGATTGGTTGATCAGAGGATGGCTTCCATGGTGGAGGTGGAAAAGAAGTGATATAGTGCGAAAAGTGCAGAGATTACAGGAGGGCGAAAGAAAGAGGGAGGAAATGGGAGTGTTAGGATGGTGAATAGTGTGTAAGGCACATTAGTGCTTTTCGAGGTGAGGTAACCGGCAAAGTCATCAGCAGAGAAAGAAGGAGCCACTGCTGATGATAATAATCCCTCTTATTTTTGTCAGTTTAAAACAAGGAGTGCATTTTGGTTGCTCTATTAAGGAAACCGCAGGGGGTAGCCCTCAACCAGTTCCACATTTTGGTGCTCATTTTCAAATTGGCGGGGCAACAAATGGAGGCATAAGAGCAAGGTATATTGCATTTACGACTTCATTCAATGCTGCAGCCCATTCTCGTGCGCAGAGAAGGCACAGGAGGGGCACGGGGCAGAGTTAACCTCTCTGCTGTGCTTTTCTCGTCATCTTGTGTGGACACTTCTTCTTGTGCTTCATGAGGTTTTCATGCAGGAGAAAAGGAAATGGGTTCCTATGGAATCCGCCTCACAATAGCCCCCTAATGAGAAGGTGGATTCCGTAGCAATGCATTCGTTAATGACACCTGAAACAAGTCATTTGTAGGCCGTGCCTGCTTTTTTTGCAACACAAACAGTAAAAATAATGGGGATCATTATGAGTTGGGCAGTATTCCGGTGGTAAATCTGCCAAAATACTGCCCAATGGAACTACCATTACTACCACTTGGTCTGGCGGAATTACTGATGGATTACAAGTGATGGTGGTTGAGTTCATTCCCATTTTTTGAGAGTTCATTGGCCGCTACGGGGCATTTTTTGCGGAATTACCATTAGCGGACTAACCGATTTTGACGGTTTTCAGTGGAAAATGGGAGGATTTACCTCCAGCATGATGCTGGAGGTAAATCCCCCACTCCAGGGCCATGCTCGTAGTATGGCGGAGCGGGAAATGTGGCAGTAATTCCGTTACCTCCAATTCTTTCCCGCTCCGCCACACTCGTAATGAGCCCCAAATTATTGTCCTCTCTCATGTCTCCTCTACCTGCTGTGCTCTCTCTCTCTAAATGGCAACATGGCCGCTACTCTTTCTCATACCCTAACCAAAACAACCCTTATCTACCGTGTCAGCCATCCACTAATCACTCCCTCATCTACCTCCTCAGTACATGTACCCTCTACCGATTAAGAATGGGTGAATACATTCGACCAAACACTGAATCACCTGAAAATCCACTACGAGTTTGAAGAATTTTAAAGTCATTCGGGTGGTGGGACTCAGATAAAGCTTGTGACAATTTGATGCTCATGAAATGTTGTTGTAAACAGATCCTTTCCTGCCAGCACACATTCAGAGCCAGGTAAGAACAAGGTTATGACCAAAACATTCCTGCCAGGGGTGTCAAAGAAAACATAAGGGGGATTTTGGCAAGCATGCATGTTGTATGCGGGGGACCACCTGTGTTTGCAATTGCATGCTGCCAGTGGAGTAACTTTGCTGAAAATGTTGGTGGGGACATGACATCTGAAGAAAAGCTGCCCCAGCCAAATGAATGGGGACAGAATAGTGTGCTATGAAAGTTGGGGGGGACAAACACCCCTGCCCCCCACCCCCTAAAATTACGCCCATGCATGCTGCTCAGTCCCGTGGACACAATTTGTTAACTTTTGCAAGATGGAGTAAAGCAATAAATAATCACCTGATTGTGTACCCGATGCAGTGTCCCACTGAACATCTTTCCCCCCTGTCTTTCAACTTGTACAAGACAGGGTAAAAAGGTGAAGAGTAAAACAAGGCAAAAGCTCCTGATTACACTTCAATTTTTAATATTAGGAATGACTATTAATCTATGAAGAGCATTAAAAAAGAAAAGAAATCAGAAACGTGTGGTTTATTCGGTGTTATGCTCATACTGGGGGATCTTTCTACAGAGAGAGGTTCCTGCCATACATCTTACTTTTGTCCTGTCTGGATAGAGACAGCAATACTCTTCCCAGCGGTTCCGACAATGTTATGATGTATAAGCTCCACATGGTGCAATACAAGATATGCATCTCACCAAAGGGCTTAGGAGACACTACCATCTGTTGTTGCTCAGCCTCTCTTTCCCTGGCAGCTGCTAACCTGTGAAGCACATTCTCTGCTAAAGAATTGTGAACTAGAAGTATGCTGATCCCCTACTTACATCAACATTCAGGTTCTGGTTTTCCTTGAGTAAGGAAACCTGGCTGCCCATGACTGCATCAGAAGAATATCAAGGGAAACAGCTTATTAGCATATTTCCGAAAGGATATCTTTGAAACATGTTTTAATTTTTGAGGATGAGTTCAAGTTAGATACTTACCTAAAGTCTATTCCATCTAGACAGTTGGGTTGGATATTCATAAAGATGAAATGTAATCAACATAACTCACATGAGGCACTGGGGGGATAGAACAAGGTACTGTGTGATCTTGTAAGAATGTAGAGTAAGCAGGGATGTAGAGTAAGCAAGGATGGGGAGTCCATTGTGACGCTGTCTCATTTTATGATGTCTCATACAACTTCGGAGGCAGCTTGTCATAGAAAATGTAATCAGGTATTCAGTGGCGTAACACAATATCTGGAGGCCCCCCTGCAAACCATGCTGAGGGCTCCCCAACTCGACAACAAATCACGGGTCGCGCCACGCTGAGGGCTGGCCTAGATTACCATGCTTGCGCAACACGCACAAACGTGCTGCTGAAGGGGTATGCCGCACACTGCACTAGGAGAAAGATATAAATATGTGTTTTAATGCAATATACAGCACACTTTCTGACGAAAATTGGCTAAAAATCCACAGTGTTTGTTATTGTTTTGTAGGGTAACACCAATCCAATACATGCAATTCACCAACAGGGCACATGAACATTAATGTTAGGGTCATTTCCTCTAAACCACGCTGCAACGGAGCGGAGAGCAGAGAGTATAAGGCTTGGTAGCGAGGGAGGGCTGCATTCACTATACCAGCACTATTTGCAGCTAATAAGTTTCCTCGCCTCGTACAGAGGTTAACCGCAATCATAATTCTCCTGGATATTCATCCTACCGTTATCCTGAGATCACTCTTCTGCGTCTATCTGCTGAAGGCAACAGATGAACCAGGACTAGAACGCCCCTGTCATGCGCAGGCAGCAGCTATACTTTCAGTGCTTACACCCAGCTGGTTCGTAGTAGTCGGGTAAGCATCATCTGTTTTGCTGGTCTTTTTTCTCCAGTACTGCTCTATTGCTTTAGCCGGTTTTTACCTCCGGTGCTGGATGTACTGCATGTACTGCTCTAGCCTCCACGCATTAAGGTACTAAGAATATCTCATTTGAAATGATGGATGCCGAAATCACATCCTTGTTGGGAGTGGGCTTGTCTAGCCCCCTTCCTGACGCCATAATGAGGGATGAGTCCTCGCTGTGCTTATCACCCTTTACTCCCTGTAGGAGAGACAAAGTGTTATAAGATGTCCTGGCACAAAGCGCCAAAAGGAGACAGATTCTCCTGCAAGAGCAACGCTCTCTTTCTAAAATGCTGCACACTAACAAAGACCTTATGATTGATTTAAATAATGAGGAGAAGGGTGTATGCTCACCTTTTCGCATGCCTATGTCTCCACAGCCTAAAGTAACCAATCTTATCGAGCCAGGATCTTCCAATGGGGTTTTTCCTATGGACAAGGAATTCGACAGTGTTGTAGGGTATACTCCGGTGAAGGTACACCCGGAGGTATATCAACACCATGCAAAGGAAGTTCAGACAGGGGTGGTTTCAGCCTTAAGTGTGGTTACAGCGGTTGTGGTCTATACGTTCTCAACTTCCTGGTGTTTGTTCAAAGAACAGATACTGTTGGATATTGCTGATTGTACCAACATGGAAGACTTCCAGAGGCTGATGTTGTCCACCGGCTCTAACAAGTACATTCCACCAGTTCACCTCCAGCAGAAGCCCACCCATGTAGCACCAGATCGACCGGAAAAATCGATTCATACTTCCCATTCCCCATATGTGGTCCTTCAAGGCTGCCAAACAGACATTGTAACCTCTTCCACGCCAGGTTCCCCCTGGCATGAGTAATCAGTCTTAACCGTCCATTCCTTAGCGTTCAAACCTCTAAAGGATGCGTATGAACCACGTGTTCCTAATCTGGGGCAAATCCCTTTTAATCACTCACTAGCATTGACTCATAAACAGGTGACTTTTCGAAGTGTGCACTCTAAGCAGCAACTCATGCCCAATTTTGAGAACATGGGTACTAAATCCTCCGTCCTGGATCAAAGGAACTTCGTAATAACTAATGTTGAGAAACCAGAGAGGAATGAATCCAGAGACTCATTACGTAATAAGGTACTTTAAAAAAAAATGTATAGCATTTATAATGCGCACTATGGACCCGCAGGCATGAAGGGACGGACAAGATTACAATGAGGACAAACATAAAACAGAAAATGAACCGAGTGTGCAGGAACCCGAGTTAATGCGGATGCTTAGCGATGGATACCCTATCCAACCCTTCTCAGGTGAACAACAGCATCTTCAAATCTCTCTTAAATGCCTGTAAAGAGTTATGACTATGCCTATTATCTGGCAGCTGGTTCAAAAGTTTGGACGCTGTCAAAAAGAAAGCCCCGTTCTCGGCTTTCGAAGTTTTGCATCTTGGTTGAGCAAGGTAGTTTTGCGTGCCAGACCTCAGTGCTCTAGTATTGGCTTTATCCTTGATGTATATCTGCAGATATAGTGGCATCAGTTGTAATCTACATTTAAAGGTGATGACGAAGACCCTAAATTTGACCCTGGACTACTGCAACAGTCACTTTCTCAATCTGCCTTCCTCTACTCTCTGCCCTCTGCAACTAATGCAGAACAGGACTGCAAGACTTATCCTTGGCCTCAGGCCCAGGGACCGTATCTCTCCAGCCATGAAATCTCTCCACTGGCTCCCAGTGGCTGAAAGGATCAAGTTCAACACCCTTTGTATTGTCCTCAAGGCTTTCTGGGGCTGGGATCTGCACTACATCCAACGCTCTCTTCCAAAATACCTTCCTTCTCGAGCCCTAAGGGTTAGATGCTTCTCCAAGCAGAGACTGCGAGTTGGTAGATCCCTACCCCCTGCAGGTGCCTCACTCTGGAATGGCTTCCATGCCCCTCCTAAACTTCAGCAGGACCACCTGAAGTTCCGGAAGCAGCTCAAAACGTTCCTCTTCTCCTCTGCTTTCTCTCTCTCCCTCCCCTGCTGACCTACCTGAGCTACCTGTCTGCTGTACCAACTGGTTGCTTGGCTACCCTCAATCTCACTGAGTCTAGGCTCTTTCTTGATCAGTCAACCTTGCACTGCATCCGGGCCTACCACGCAGTTAGGGGCTGTAACTGTAATCCTACAGTTCCTTGTTCTCCTCGCACTACCCAGAGCCGCGCTGCCCTGGCTGCACTTACACATAGCACTGGTGCCCTGTTTTCCCTTTCCCTCTCCCTTGCACTTCCCCCTTGCACTTCTCGTTCTCGCACTTGAACTATCTGAATGACACAAGGCTTAGTAAGATCATTTGTCTTGTCCTCCCTCTGTTTTCCTTCCCTTGTCTTGTCGTGCCTAAAAACACTTGTGTACAGGCGCGTTACATATGACTTATCATATCATATAATTTTATCACAGATACCCAGAAAAATATACAGTGCTGAAGTAAGAAACAGCTAGATTGGCAGAACCCAAATGCCAGTATAGCCAGGTAATTACACTTAGCAGGACTGCTTTGTCAGAAATGCCCAGTTAAATAAAGTCATGCCAAACTGAGCAATGACTAGACTGGCTGCACCAAAATGCCTCTCTAGCCACTAATATCACATATCATGCCTGCTTAGCATGGACATGGACTGCCAATATGATGTATTGCACAATCCCACCCCTCCAGACATCCCCTCTCCATCCCATCCCCTACCCCAACCTCCAAAATTCGCTCATTGGCCCAGAATTACCTCCACGCCCCTCTTCCTTGTCCTAGTGCTTACGTATGAGGCTGCTTGCCTCATAGGTAAGTACTGGGATGAGGAAGAGTGGGACTAGGAGTAATGAAGATTGCAAGTAGCTAAGCCAGGCATTACCTTCATATACCTCTACCTCATCCCAGTACTTGTGTATGAGGCATAGTGCCTCATACACAAGTACTGCCTCATACACAAGTACTGGGATGAGGAAGAATAGGGCTAGGAGTAATGAAGATTAACAATAAGTAATCAATGCATTAAACACAAGTAGTGGTGCAACACCATTGAGTTGACTGGGCTTCAGCACTCCCCCCCTGAACTTGTGGGCTATGTTGACTTGACGTGGCTGACCTACAGAGCAGTTGCTGGAAAGAAAAGGACACAGATGTTAAACAACACCTGGGTTTCACTGTTAACAATGGCCCGGCCCAGCAATGACTAATGTACAGCATTTCACTGTTAGTACCTTCATTCAAATGCCAATTTTTTTAAGCAATTGAAATTGTGATGTGGGTTTAGTACTTGCATGCCAGAGGAGTGATTGGAAGGGTAGAGAGGGAACAGGAAACCAGTCATTCTCACAGCAGTCCATAAGTGGGTGCTTTCAGACTTAAAGGAGAGAGTTAACTGCTTATAACATTGAAGCTGCACTAGAATACGCTCATTAAAATGCGTGAAGAAGTTAGATGCCCCCACACAAATAAGTTTGTTCCTACCCACCAACATGTGAAGTTAGCACCTCGGCCAACATTTGATGGGTTAGCCCCCCTGAAAGGTAGGTTTTGTTGCGCCCCTGAACACAAGCACACACACCATTCACCACATATACATACGTACACCCAGCCATCCATATATTTAAGTGTGCACTCTTTCGCCATACAGGCACACCCAGGCAGCCACCCATACATTTCAGTGTGCACCCTTTCACCATACTGGCACACGCAGGCAGCCACATGTACATTTGAGTGTATAACCTTTCACTATATAGGCACACGCACCCAAGCACCCCCCCATACATTTAAGTGTGCACCCTTTCACCATACAGGCACACCCAGGCAGCCACCCATACATTAAAGTGTGCACCCTTTCACCGTACATGCACACCCAGCCACCCATACATTTGTGTGCACCCTTTCACCATACACTCACACAGGCAGCCACCTATACATTTAAGTGTGCACCCTTTCACCATACACTCACACAGACAGTCACCTATACATATAAGTGTGCACCCTTTCACCATACAGGCACACCCAGGCAGCCACTCTTACATTTAAGTGTGCATCCTTTCACTGTACACGCACACATGCATAACCAGCCACCCATACATTTGTGTGGACTCTTTCACCATACACTCACACATGCATGCGTCATGGGGTTGAGGGGAGCCTTAATACTTCTAAAATACATTGAGCCTCATTACAAGTTTGCCGGTCCGGTAGCAACGGTGCCGGTAAGCTACCTCCACCGTATTTAACGGGCCGAAAAACTATGAGGTATGCTCGCAGGTGCCTTTTCGCCCACCAGGTCTGACCTGGCGAGCAGTCCGGCACCAGCGAGCAGACCATGGCGGATACACCGGCACCATTCACGAATGGTGCCGGCGCATCCGGCTTCGGCTTCCCCATTCCCATTGAGCCCTAAAATGGGGAAGAATATTTTCTGGGGACCGGGAATGGCCAATTACTGGGACACCCAGGGTTGCAATACCCCAGTAATTGCCCATTCCCGGGTGCCGGAAAAGAAAACCACTCCGGCAGCAGCTGTGCTAGTTTTAACGGCACGGCTACCACCAGAGTCGTAATGAGGCCCATTGTTTCTATTTGAAGGCACTCTGACTTTATGAAGAAATTGTTTCAGTTAAGGACTGAACCATAAAGGAAATAATGTCTTCATGAAGGCAGAGTGACTTCAAAAATAAACTATTTTAGAAATCATAGGGCTTCCCCCACCCCATGATATGGAGGCCTCCAGCCTGGGGTCTTCATGTCATGGGGTGGGGGCAGCCCCCAGACTTCAAAAAGCAAGTTTCTTTTTGTATTCACTCTTGCTTCATAAAGACATTATTTCTGTTACAGAAATAATGTCTTTATAAATTCAGAGTGAATTCAAGAAACATGAAAAAAATTAAAACTTTTTTTTACTCCAAGTGGGGCCCCCTATGTGGTCACGGGGCCCCCTGCACCGCGAGGGCTGCGGGGACCCTTGTTACGCCAGTGCAGGTATTAGTCAGTGGTCGAAGTGGGCGGGAGCAGTTGGGAGCGGAGCTCCTCTACTTTTTAAAATTAAGTTTGACTGTTCCTATGCTTTTATTTTAAAAAGAAACCACTAGGGAATGGTTTTCTTTTAAAATAAAAGTGTATGAAGAAGTTAAATCTTGCACTTCAGTGCATTGCACTGAACGTTCCCTTAAACAGAAGGCGCATTTGTTTGGGGGTTTGTACTGTGAGTGGCAGGGCGCGTGTCATGGGGTTTGTGGGTAGTGGGGGCAGAGCAGCAGGAAACATAGTTCCACTACTTCTTTTCATACTTCGATCACTGGCATTAGCCCTATAAACTGAGGCGATGCAGATCTGCTGGATAAGGTGCCTTAGAGTGGACTATTTGGCAATAATCATAGCATGGCTCTGATATGAATATAGAACAATGTTCTTAAAAAATGCACTATAATATAGGTGAATGTGGTCCCCCATATTGTTCTTCCTCGTTGTGGTGAAGAGAAGAGAAGGAATTTATAAAATGGCCAGTCATACATTTTGAAGTTTTATATAGAGTATTGATTAGGAAGAATTCATAATTATTTGCCACTCTAAAATTTGAGGAGAACCATCTCCGGTTCCGGGAGCACCTCAAGACCTTCCTCTTTGCTTCAGCCTTCGCTCCCCCTCTCCCCTGCTGATCTGTTCTCTCTTGGCACCATGCACCTGGCCACCCGCTGTCCTTTGGGCCCCGGTACCTGCTCACCCTGCCACCCTCCTGCACTGCCTCCGGGCCACCCCTTGCACTGGGGTCTGTATCTGTACCCATACAGTCCCCTCCTTTTGTCTTCTTGCACTTATCAGACCTACCCTGTCTGCTGCCTTAAACCAAGCACTTGCCAATTGCTGACTGCACTACCACTGTTTGTTGCCTTTATTATTTATTTATTATTATTTATCTGTTTCTCCTTTGTTCCGCACTCTCCACTTCTCCCCCCTTCCATGCACTTTTCCCCTACCCCTCTCCCATGCACTTGCGCGTTCTCAATGTCACTGGGCCTGGTAAGATCGTTGTTTTGTTCTCCCCTGTTCCCCCTCACTTGCCTTGTCGTGCTCTGAAACACTTGTGTACGAGCGCGATAGAAATGAAATACCAATATCAATATCTATGGGATGTAATTATGCGCTACTGTATTGAGTACAAAAGTGTTCATATTTAAGCATTTTTTGTGTTGTGTTGTGTTGTGTTGTGTGTGACTGGCTGAATGGAATGTTGGAACAAGTCTGTGCTTGGTGTGTTAATGCTTTAAATGTGTCATTTTGGGCCTGAGCTTGTTTTGCATGAGGATGGCCAGTGGGTGGTCCCTCCTAAATATAGCTTAAGAGCAACTTGTGAGGAATTGCCGTCTGGCAAGGGTGTAGGAGCCTCTGGTGTTCATTATTCTTCAATCCGCCATTGCCTTTTCGACACAGTTTGCCACCCCACCATGTCAGCTGAAGTGCATCATTTCCTCGGCTCGAGCCAATGAAGTACTGCTGCTTTGCATTGCTTGATTCTCTGTCTGAAGCACCAGCCTTGTCAACTCTGTGCATGTAAGTTGATCGACTCAAAACTGGTGTCTCCTGAACAGCGACCTCCGAGCCACAGCATAGAATCAACCCGGCTGTGCATCCTGGTACCATCTCAGCACCATCAACTGAACCTGGGAACCACCCGATCTGCCCAGCATGAATAGACAAATTGAAACCGCAGACACCTTACGTTTCACCGTGACTCAATGCTAGCTTGCCGCTGGAGCCCTGCGCCTGCCACATCTTCAAACTGTAAAGAACCCGCGATCGACGCCGAGAAGCCTGTCTGGTTAAACACTGTCGAACCACCTAGACCTTTGCAAAGGTATTATTGACAAATATCTGCCCCTGAGTCCATCTTTGGTTCATAGAGACTGGATAGGTCATTGTAATGCCGTTTGCAACCTCAAGAACATATCCTTTCAACATGTTGGTTTTAATAGCCTTTTCTCCCCCTGTCTCATTGCCCAGCGTGCTGTATCTGTTCTGTCTTTGCATAGTCTCTGTCCTTTCTACAGGGGAGGGTTTTTACAGAGTTGTCTGATAGAACCATGATTGGACATTTGTTTATTTTGGACTGTTATACTCTGCTGTTTGGGTCGCTACTGAACCACATTCAAACCCACTTAAGAGCATAGCCTTCCCTCGTCCCACATTACCACAAAAGGCGAAGAAGGTATATGTCTTAACTGTGTCTGTTTTCCTTTTATGATTGTGTTGGTTCTTGGTTAACTAGAAGTGTGAGAGCTGAGTGAGAGCTTTAGCCTCTACTCATCCTTGTACTCCTGCAGAGCAGAAGCCAATTGGTCACACAACTGGAACTGTGCATATGTAAAATAAAGCTGCCTGGACTTTCCATCTAAGAGGCTCAGAGCCCGCCTGTGCACGGAGTATAATCAATTATCTTTTGAAAACACAACATGTTGTTATGCCATTTATGTCTCAACGTTTTGTATACATGATACAATACTTAATAAATAATTAAATTACAAATGTGGGTTTTAGATTTTGTATTTAATTGAGAACAGGATATTTTTTACAGTAATGAAGTCAGCAATAATAGAGAGCAGAGGCAGTGAAAGGGTAAGGTGTCTTTACACAAGAGCATTGTTGTATTAAATAACATATACAGGGCGGTGAAGGGGTAAACATTGAAACATACACGAGGAACAGGGACTGAAGCACAATACAAATATTTTAAAACTAAGAGGCTTTGGCAGTATGTACATATTTACAAATTAGATTGAGTAGTCCTGAGAGCAGGATGCAGGAATGGTGGTTTGGGCATTTAGTTTGGATGTGAGGCTGGGCATTGGGTTTGTGGGTCTCCTTCTAATTCTGCCAAGTGGAATTTGTGCCTCGTTCTGAAGAGTTCAATGGAGGAGGTGGATATAGTGACCAGAGGGAGAGCATTCCAGTGGTGGGGGCAAGTAGGGAAATGGAGCAAAAGGAGGAGGTGGCACAGGTAAATTGGGGGGAGCGACAGATTATTTAGAGATGAGGAGTAACACATTTGACAGGGAGAGATGCATTGAGTGACGTAACCGGGGACATAACCATGGATGGATTTATAGATGAGAAACAGGAATTTAAAGAAAGAGCACAGTTACATTGAGAACCACCCAGCCTGGTGACGGTAGGAAGAGGTACAGGAGTAGGTTGGAAAGGATCTATATGATTTTAACAAATAAAAACAAAACGAATGAAATAACAACAAAACGTTTATAATGAAAAAATATCAATTGTTTTGTATTTTTTTATTTGGGGGGTTACCCCCCAAACCTCTCCTTTCCCCATGTTTTTAAAACCAGCCCAACCCCCTCCCCACCCGTTTTAACCTCTTACCTCACCCCACATATATTTAAAAAAAGAATTTTTTCGTTTTTATTGTTTAGTTATTAATGTTATTCTCTGTTTTCTATTTGGTACAATTACTGGATACCAGTTGGAAAAGGTGCATGTCGCAAGGTTGAGGACTTTGTTGAGGGGAGCAAAAGTGTAGAGGAGTAGACCAACAAGTAGGCTTGCGCAGCAGCACAGTTTGCCTAGCTCAAGAGTAAAGATAGAGGTTTTCTGTGTGTGGTGAATGAGGTGGGGGTACATTTTGTAATGCTTGGGAGGTGCAGCATGGCTGCAGTGGCAGTAGCCTAGATGAACAGTTAAAGTTGTAGTTCACTGTAAAAGAGAACCCCAGATTGCGAACAGTGGCTGTGGTGGGGAGGAAGTCAGGGGGGAAAGGGATGGGACATAGGCGAGTGGGGTCGACATTGGAGGCATGGAGAAAGATGGCTTCTGTCTTTGAAGGGTTTTGCATGAGGCAGAGTAGCTCCATCCTTTGGCAAGTGGCGAGTGGGCAGTTGGTTAGGCATACAGTGATTTTAGGGATTAAGGAGAGAAACGGAAGAATATCTGAGTATCGTTAGCAAAAAGGTGTTAGTTCGAGACAGAAAAGGAAATGAGTCTGCAGAGGTAGCAGTTATAAAGGTGTGAGGGAAGTTTTCCTAATGTCCACTCGAGGTAAGATTACATAAAACTATCCCTTCGCATACAGTACTCCAACTCTTAGTATAAGCTTGTATTACTCAAGGAACCTTAGTAGAGTGGCAGAGCAGTCAGGCCTATCACAGGTGGCAGATGCGAGCTGTAGGTAAGTATGCTGAACCCAGTTAGTGCAGTAGTCCAAAGAAACACACCAATAAAGTTATATTAAAATATATCATTTATTATATTTACAGTCAGAAATATACTTAGCTCAAATAACCAACACACTTAGAAATACTTCTAAATACTTTTCAAAGTTGCTTGTGGTACAATTGTTACAGAGTTTGATACTAATGACATTTCTACCGCATTATAGATGCGACCACGCACTTACGTTAAGACACTGATATAAGATATTGTACTTAGCAAAACCAGATAAGATAAAGTCTTTTAGGAAGGAAAGATGTTGGTTAGTCATACAGTAGCAGAGCTTAACATTCTGTAGACAGGTTCTTAGCAAACTAAAGCTTTTAAAGTCTGATCCCTAACTATATGCAAAAGCCAGTTCGGAGATGGCTCAAAGTCTTACGAAGCAACAGAACAGCAAAAGTTCTACTTTCAGTCTCTAAAAAAAGATCCATGAAGTGTTAACAAAACGATGGAGACATTGTTAAAGGACTCACTATAGGGCCACAAGTAGGCAGCTAGGGTCAGAGGTAAGAATGGACACTCTAGAAACCTCTTTCCACACTCCAACACTCTGGAGCGACTTTTTGGTTCAAGCTAAGCAATACCTTTCACCCCACAGTACCTTAGGTTAGAAGAAATGCTCGTAGCTGGATTCTCCTCTGTGCAGCAGCGACAGACCCGGTCTCCTGATTCCTCGGTCTGGTAACAAAAGGAAGGACTCTGAATGGGATGTCTCAGCAGTAGTCTTGAGAAAGGACCCTTGGCACAGATTTCTTCATCTTCTCTGGTCAGTATGCTGTTTAACACCTTTTTCTCAGCAACAATAAAGGACGGTATTCGCCCTGTCGATCTTCTTTGATGCCAGGAGTTCTGCACTCTGGTTTGGTTTATTATTTGTATAGCGCAACAAAGCACTTAGGCATCTCAGCGCTTAGCATATGAACATAATTACAATAAGTGCCAAAAATGGTTACCGACAAAGGCATACATGGGAAGATGGTACAAGATAATACATACATTAGAGGAAGGTGGCTTTGACTTTTGAGGACAAAGTTGAAACAGGAAGATAGAAATAGGGTATCCAAAGACATGTGAGCAAGTACATGTTAAGATAAACTCTGGGTAATGGACCTATGCAAAATGGAAAGTTCACCTCTTATAGGAAAGCTGCATCAAATACATAGTGGCCCTCATTACAACTCAGGCATTAAGGGTTTAACGGTGCCGTCAGCGCCGTTAACCCTTAACGCCTGATTACAAGTGTCCCTTTGCGGGATGGTGTTTAACGCCTGCTTTTAGCAGGTGTTAAAAATCCAACCCGC